>NC_083354.1:15025546-16225546 GCF_030254825.1 Meriones unguiculatus | reverse complement strand
TAAATACTCAATTCTAGATGAATAATTTTATTTAATTTTGAAACTTTCAATTGTCTTTCATGATTATTATTTTAAGTGGAAAGAGAATTAACTTATTGTCTTTAACTGCTCAAAGTGATGGATGGACTAAAAGTGATCTGGAACACTAGAATATAGGATACATGATTGTTGATAAGGAGGATGATATTAGAATGAGAAATTACATATTCCTAACAATAAGTAGCTCAGTCAAGTGTTTCCTGCCCCTGCCAGTGTATAATACGTCAACCTATACAAACTACATAGATGTACAAACTATGTCATTAAGGAGATATGTGTTAAGTGTGGACAATCTAAAAAGGTTCCTTTCCTTCTTTGCTGGAAGAAGCATTTTATTATGGATGCTCAGTGCTAACCAAGGTTAGCATACTAACCCAGACTTGATTAAAACTAACACTGTGTTTTGGAGTAACCAATTACCATGGCTTTTAAAATGCTTGTGGCTGGAAGATAAGGTTTATTTTGTGATATATCCTTGGGCTAACCTAGTAAAGACTTTCTAATTATCTATGATGTTTTATTTAGTCCTAAAAACATTCATTTTTCTTTCTTTCCTATAGTTTTCTTTTAATTTGTTATTACTACCTTATCCCATTTTTAAGAATTAAACAAGTAAATGAACAAAATTTATGAAAACCCAAAGTATATTTGAGACCACATTCATCAATGTGAGTTTTCCTTAAATAGAGGGAATGTCCTTGATAATCTCTGTTTTTCTTATTAAAATCTACTCGTTGTTACATACAGACTTCTACAATATTATACACAGAGTACACTTAGAATCACATTATGCTTGTATCTTGGAATATGAATTTGCCAGCATTCATATTGCAGCACCTTGGGATTCTTGGAATTACAATTTCTCCACTCATGATTGTGGTTGGAGTAAATTGAAAAGCGTTTCTTGCTTTGTTTTGTTTTGATTTTTGATAGGTTTAGAATGATTGATAACAGAGCAGAGAATCAGGTGAAAGCTCACATCTTTATCCACAAATTGAGACAGAGGAAGAGAAAAGGTACACTAGGAATGGTATGTGTCTTTTAAAACCTCAAAGCCTGTTCATGGTGACATATTTCCTCTAACAAGGCCACACCTCCTAATCCTTCCCAAATAGTACCACCAACTGAGAACCAAGTATTGAAGGATATGAGTCTGTGGGTGATATTCTCATTCAAACCACGACACTAGGGTTTTGCTGAACTTTGCTTATTAGACTTGATTCACTTTTCCTTCTTTGACCCCTAGTAACTTACATCTTCCAAGTATGTTCTAAGTATACAAGTATACATTGTTTAGAGCAGAGAAATAAATAGAAGGCCAAATTTTTACAGTAATCAAATATAAAGTGTTTGCTCTCCTTGTTGCTTGTTGTTTTTTAGGACAGAGGATGGAGAAACAATTTCCTTTTAGATTGTTTATGTAGGTACCCAACAAAAGAAATCATATTCCTCTGTAACTTCCAATAATTTTCATAGAAGTTAGGAAACTGAAAATTAAGCAACAAACCTAAGAAGTAGGATATTCCCTCATAAACTTTTCTCTGTATTTTTTATTTAATCCTGTGGAACAAAGTGCTGGGGTTTGGGATTATAAATAAAGAGACTGCAATATATGACTACCGGGAACGTCAGAAGACTTGTGTCACCAGTCTCCAAAAACAAAATGCATAGATCCCTGTTACAATGAAAAGAAAAATCTTATAAGTACCTGTCACCACTGGAGGATTAGTATACCATGTCTATGATAAAGAACCTTATGTTAAAAGTGTCCTTTGAACACTAGTTCTTTGGGTATGATCCTCTGAGGAACAGTAGCAGCATCACTTGGGTGCTTGTTAAAAATCCAGATTCTCTAGCCCCCATTTCTGATCTTCTACCTTAGAAAAGCTTCAGAGCCATTGTATTAAAGCGTAATATGGCCATACTCATCACTAATAAAATAATAGATGAAACATTTCTTTAAAGCATAAGATTATTTAAAATTTAAAACAAAATTTTATCAAAATTATGGAAAAATTATAACATTGTTGCTGGGAATGTAAGTTGGTATAACAGTTTGGAAGAAGAAATTAGAAACTAATAAAGTTGAAGATGTGCAACCTTGATGACTGCATTTCTACTTTTAGACATGTTACAAAACTCATCAGGGATACAAATACCAGCGATAGTGTTAAATTAGTGAAACTTTGTAATAATTAGCTCTTAGTAGAAAAATGAACAAACCATTTTATACGATATGCTTTTTCATTTGTCTGAAATTGTTTCACTAGCCTATCCTGATTGTATAAACCAATATCTTTTCATATTACTTTTTAATAAATGCATATGACATTTTTGTGATGTTCACCCGTTGGTGTACTTTTTTTAAACTTTTTTACATTTATTTATTTATTTCAATTTATTCACTTTGTATCCGCACTGCAGCCCCCTCCCTCATCTCCTCCCAGTCCTATCCACCTTCCCTCTTCTTTCTCTATATTCTTTCCCTAGTCCCCTGATAGGGGAGGACCTCCTCCCCTTCTATCTGACCCTAGCCAATTAAGTCTCATCAAAACTGGCTGCATTGTTTTCCTCTGTGGCTGGTAAGGCTGCACTCCCAGGGGAAGGTGATCAAATAGCCAGCCACAGATTTCATATCAGAGACAGCCCTTGTACCCCTTACTAGGGAACCCACTTGGAAAATGAGCAGCCAGTGGGCTTCCTTTGAACAGGTTATCTAGGTCCTCTCCATGCATGGTCCTTGGTTGGAGTATCAGTCTCTGCAGGATCCCCCTGGGCCCACGTATTTTGGCCATGTTGTTCTCCTTATGTAGATCCAATCCACTCCAGATCTTTCTATCTCTCTCTTCTTCTATAAGGATTCCAGAACTCTGCCCAAAGTTTGGCTATGAGTTACATTTTTTATATCTCTTTCTCTCTACTCTACCCCAGTCCCTTTCAACACCAGGTAAGAGAGAGAATGGGTTAGTGGGAGAGGAGGTTAACAGTTCTCTTAACTACTTCCTGCTGGTTAGAGTCATTGGATTCCTTGAAGCCAGTTCAATACTTGTTTCAGATCTTCAACTGCTAGTCTCACTGCATCAACAAAAGGAGCCAAACGGGGGAAGCAGCAGCAGCCTTGTTCTTTCTCAGAGCTCCTCCACACTGTCTGGGCTCTGGCATTTATTCTTTCTCCAGAGTCCTCAGATTTAAACTATCCGCAAGTGGCAAAGAGCTCCTCTCAGAGCCCATATGGGACAAATAGTTTGCTGCTGTGGACAGTCTGAATCAGCCTGGGACCAAAACAAAAATATGTTTATATCCACAACATATCCCTTTTTTGCTTTTTCTCATGCTCTTCCTACTATTCCTTTCCCTTTCAATATCCCTAAGAGTATCACTTTTATTTTTCTGCCCCCAAAATGCACATATGAAAGGAAATATGCAGTATTTTGTTTCCATCTATTTTCTTACAAACAGGATAATTTTCATTGTGGCCGACTAAAACTCTTGTGTATAAGTATTATATTTTGTTTATCTTTTATCTATCAATGGGCATTTTAGGATGATCCCATTACAGTAGTATTTCAAACAATGGATATACCGATATCTTTATTGTATATGCTGCTGAAGGGATGGTAAAAAGGTTAGAAACAAATGTGTCATGGTAATGCATGCCTCCATGTTCCCTCTCTTCTTTATTTGTGATATTTTGTAGTTTTTGAGTTTTAAAAACAAAACTTAGTGTTTCACAAAAGAATCACTTAAAACAGGTAAATTTTCATCTTAGTTGATTGGTAAAGTATAACCTGGTACTAGAAACCATTATTAAATAAATCCATAAATGCAAATTAATTATCCATAAGCTGACCATGTTTCTGAGTGAATACTAGGACTCAAAGGAAAAAAATACAATAGTGTTATAAGCTTTAATTCAAGTTGAGTTGTTAACAAGAGTTCTTGCTTATTTGTTGTTGTTAGAGTATATATATATATGTTTAAAATTCAGGGGAAGAGACTCTCAAAGCTTTATATTTTTAAACCTTTGCTTCACAGCCCATTCCCCGTTTTGTAATTACAGACAAGGAACCCTTTTCCTCTCTTCATATTTTTTTCTATCAGTTATCTCCCAGTTTCTTCAACAAGCTATATTGTACTTGAAGATCACCCTAAACTTGAAGCCACTTTCATAGCTTTCCTTTAAAAATGTCTTTAAAAGTGAAAACTTAAGTCTAGGGATAAAGGAATGTGGTGTGGGTTCTTGTTTTTAAAATGAGGTCCTCTGAAGTTTGATTGAGCTCTTTGATGTGAATATCATCTGCTCAACTCTGTTATTAACTATGGTTGATGTACTTTTTAAAAATATTTTTTGTTTTATGTACACAAGTTATTTACCTGCATGTATGTGTATGTATCATATGTGCCCGTTGCCTGTTGAAGTTAGAAAAAAATATTGGAGCCAGAGAGATAGCTCAGTGGTTGAGAACACTAGCTGCTCTTCCAGAAGTCTAGAGTTCAATTCCTAGCACCCACATGGTGGCTCACAACCATCTATAATGGGATCTGATGCCCTCTACTAGCTTTCAGGTGTACATACAGACAGAGCATTCATATAAATAAATAAATCTTTAAAAAAAAAAAAAAGTTAGAGCCTGGGTGTGGTAGCAGACGCCTTTAATTTCAGCACTTGAGAAGCTGAGGCACTCTGAGCTCGAGGCCAACCTGGTCTACAGAGTGAGTTCAAGGACAGCCAGGGCTATACAGAGAAACCTTGTCTTAAACAAATGAAAAGGAAAGAAAGACAAAAGAATGTTGGTTCTCTGGTTGTGAGCTCTAGTAATTCAACCCAGGTCCTCTGCAAGAGCAAACAGTGTATTTAATATCTAAGCCATCTCTCCAAACCCCTAAACTATAGAGGGTTTCTTTGCTTTGCTTTGTTTTGCTCTGCTTTTTTTTTCCTTTTTGTAATACACATAACATAAATTTTACTATTGCTTCTATTTAGTACGAACATTCACAGTGCAGTGCAAGTAACTCCCAATCCAATTCCAAACTGTTTGCATCTAGCTAAGGCAATATGGTGCCCATTAAGCAGTCACTGCACTCCCCTCTCACAGCCTTTATGAGGATCACTAATCTGCCTAGGCCTTTTGTTAACGGTTTCTTTCACTTAGAGCAGTAGTTCTCAACCTGTGGTCTTGGCCCCCATAGGTGTCATGTATCAGATATCCTGCATATGAGGTATTTAACATTACGATTCACAACAGTAGCAAAATTACAGTTCTGAAGTAGCAATGAAAATAATTTTGTGGTTGGGGTTACCACAAATAAGGATCTGTATTAAAGGGTGGCAGCATTAGGAAGGTTGAGAACTTATGACTCAGAGGAATGTCATTAAGGCAGAGGCAAGCAGATCTCTGATTCAAGGCTAGCCAGGACTACTTAGTAAGAGCCTGGCTCAGAAACACAAAGTTCTTAAATGTACTCAGTCGGTCTTTTCTCTGATGCCGTGATAATAGACCACCATTATCCTTCAGTTCACAAATCTAGCCTGATGTGTTTTTAACAACCATTGCATCTCAAAATGGAGTAGAAAGCTTTTATTGTTCACATTTAAATTTTCATGAAGTATATTAAATATTCTGATGTTTAACATGTTTGCCACATGAAAATCTTGCCTTGATAATCTACTGGATAAGAGTCTACATAAATCAACACAAATATCTAAAACCAGAAAACTGGTGAAATCAGTCTGGAGTAAAAATGCCATTGTTGCACACTTAGATCATATTGTTCCCATTTTCTTCACAGAGTTTGATATTACCTGTTTTTAGTGTTGTTCTGTACTTTTTCTTTTGTGTGTTAAACATCAGTTGCAATAAAGAAAAAACAGAGCATATACAAGTTTTGTTTCTTGAAATAGGGGGAAAAGTTTGATTTTCTTTTTTAAAAAATATTTTTGACATCTTATAATTCTCCTTTTTGGTGCTTTGTCTTAATTTGAAGTACATTTTGAAAGTTTATTCTTTCTTTTTCTCATATCTATAGAATTAAAAGGTTGTGTAGAACCCCAAGTTTCACACTCGGTATTAGATATCCTCCTTTTTTAATGACCAAAGGTCATGATTTCAGTTATAGTTCTCAGGCTTTGTCCAAAATGTTATGTATATTTTATTACAGTGTAACCACCCTAGGTTCAGTATGACAGACACTTGTTGAGTATTGAATGAGAACTCAAGTATATTCTATTAAATAAATGTTTAATAAAAAAATATAAAAGGAGCCAAATTTAATAAAGAAGGGAGAGGTTGGAGGCAGGGAAGCCAGTTAGTTAGATAAGTAGTGTCTTAAGTCCTTAAGGACAAAAAATTGGTGGTGTTCAGCAGTATTGTCCTGTGTTTAAGTATTTGTGTAATGTGTTATACATATTATTGCTGATTCTCTTGCATAATTTGTGAAACATGGCAAAACCCAGAACGTATTTACTGAGTTAATGAACTCTTTTTGTTGTTGATGATGATGAAAAAAAAAAGAGCTAAAAGACATAGACTACTGTGGCAAAGAAAGACATTGAAAGACTATGGGGCAAAATATTAGTTGTCTAACTGAGGATTACTACGGAATACACTGTGAAGAATAGAGTAAAGCACATTGCAATACCGTATGTTCTGAGAACTAAAGAAAGAAGGTAATCATTAACTTAAAATCATGGAAGAAAAACCTACTTTTTGTTTTTGTTTTCCTTTAAGAAATATAGCTTATTGGGTATTAGTACGAAATCCATTTGGAGAGTACCCAGAGGTAATGGGATTTGTGAAGGTACACTTAGGACTTATGTGCAAATAATTGCAAATTAGGTCTAAGATTATACTTACGAGTATATTTTGATAATAAGAACTATAGTCTAGAGAGATGCTGTGGTCCAAAGAGATGGCTCAGTGGGTAAGAATGTTTGTTTGCAAGCATAAGGATCTGTATTTAGATTATCAGCACTCATATACGAAGCTGGGGCAAGGAGCAGCACCTATAACCTCAGTGTTGCTGAGGGAGGTGGGGAGAGACTGAAGCATCTCTGAGGCTTGCTGACCATCCACCTACCCAGTAAATGGCCAACTCCAGGTTAAGTGAAAGACCATTTCTCAAGAAAATAAAGCAGAGAGCAGTAAAGGAAAGTACCTAACATCCTCTTCTGGTCTCTACCGACAAACACACATGTATATAATGTACATAAAATGAACAGGCTATTCAAAATTGTAGGATTGTTTTTCCTTCAAAAATTGAATCTGTTTCCACTGTGCTTTATGAAGAATAAATTCTGGGCCAGGCATGGTGGTGCATGACTATAATTCAGCTCTTGGGAAGCTGAAGCATGTTGTGGAATAATTATTAGACTCTAGAGGGCTTCTCTACCCCAGCTAGTTCCCAAGTAATTGAGACAGATTTATGATTAGCTTTAAAGCACAATAACTGGGTGGATATCAACCCTCTTAGCCATTTTGCTATTTCCCGGCTATATACCCCAAGTTACTTGCCATAGTTGTTCTTGCCTGGGCTGCTTCTGTTCCATCAGGCTAACTCTCATGGCCACATGCTCATACTGCCCCATGGCCACTTTTTTTTTCCCTCTGACTTCTTCTTCTCCTCCTCCTCTCACCTAGTGCTCCTAATCTGGTAGCCTAAGCTCCACTTCTTTCTCCTCTTCCTAGTTACAGGCTTCTCACTATGTTATTAACCAACAAATTTTAAATTAGGGAGCAAGGTTTACACAGCGAAGGCTGGTGTACATGAGAATGTGTTCATCAGGGTGGGAGCCAGGTCTTCGGGCCCAGTATTTAGCATTTGAATACGTAGCATCAGGCCAACCCTCAACAGTTGCCCCATTTTCTGTGCCATATTGTCTAAAATACTGTTGTATTCTAGTGGATGCATATGTTGTATTTCCAAGACAGTCATCACTTCCAACAAATACGCAAACTCAGAATCATCTTCCCCAGAATTCTGAATATGTATCAACAAGTAGAATTTGGATTTTTAACTCAATATATTGTATCTTTGAGTTGCCATTTTAATTCCTCATCTGGAACTTTCTTTTTAATCTCTGTTCTATGGTCTCCAATCCAGCAATCCATATAGTCTCCTCCTTCTCCAAGTCTGTCCCATTATGATCTCTCCCAAAATGGATATACAAAATGCAATCGTTTTGATTGAAAAAAATTATTTGTATGCTAAGAGAAATAAAATCGCATGAAAGCGATTGTGTCATTGTGCCTTCCTCCATTTAACATAGGTGGTTAATCCACTTCCTAGCTTAGTCTAGAAAGTTGTAGGTGTCTGCTTCTGCCTCTGACAGCAGCACTTTTTCACAGCTTCAGGTCTTTGTATACTAGCACTAGGAGCCAGTCTGAAATGTGCTCCAGACTCCAGGAAGTTTTTCCCAGGAGCAGAGAAGCCTAGGCTGCTGTGCTCTGAGACTATGGCCCACCTGTTCTGGACCCACTTCTCCACTGGGAATTAGTATTTTCTCCCTTTCCACTCAGGACTTCTCAAGTTCTAAGCCTAGATCCTATGCCCAACATTGGACACCAATAGAGGCAGGTGGGTCTTCATGAGTTGGACACCAGCCTGGTCTGCATAGAAAGTTCCAGAACAGCTGCATAATAGAGTGGCCTTGTCTCAAAAAGACATCCTCCACCACTATCACTCAAAACACTCTCATTACAAATACCACTAACCAGTTCACTTTCTGTTACAAAAGTAGTTTTGCTTGAAATAACTTACTGTGGCTGTCTTCATTGTAAAGAGGGTTATAACATGGGTGAATTTTTCAAAACTATAATTTTACCTGCATACCTCAGGAAGGTTTCTTGGGTTTCTTTGTATTTTTTAATTTCTATTAGCATTAGTCACATTTTAGGTATTTGAAAATTAGCAAAAGATCAGTAGCTTTTAGGGGAATATTAATAAGTTTAGTTGAGAGGAAATATTTTTAATGATCTTTCTTCTTAACCCTTTGTCACCAGCAAGAAGTTGAGAAGTTTACAGACCTAGAGAAACTCTACCTCTACCTTCAGCTGCCTTCTGGTCTCAGCAGTGCCGAGAAAAGGTAGGGTGGTACTAAGCTGTGTGAGCTGTGATTCATTGATTGATTTGCTTATTCCTAAGCTCGTCAGAACACAGGCTAGCAAAACAATAGATCATTTGGGTCTTTGATAATGCTTGGTTAAACTATGTTTGCCTGCACTTTTTGTAATTTATTTGTGTAACTGGCTAAATCCTGTGAAATGCAACTTGTATTTTGTATAGGCCAGTGTGAGTATTATGCAGTATAAAAATTGTGAAAAAAGAATATAGAAAGGCAAGGAATAACCAAATAAGTATTTTGAAGAATAAAGTATGGGGTTGTTTTTAGTATAGTCATAAGTAAGCACATCATAGGATGTAAGAGAAAATACAGTGTTAAGCATAATTGTGGTAGATATACCTCACTTTAAGTACTTGCGGTATTGCCTTAGCTTCATCATTAAAAATACTCAAGAGGAGAGAATGTGCAGAAAAACTGTTTTCCAGATTCTGTTCTTAAGAATTACATTACCCTTTGCATATTTCTGAGGATTCATTTCACTCATATGGTATTTTCAACATTATATTCATTTAAAACTGTACATGAGAAGAAATGCAAAAAAATTTTTGCTTTTACCTATTCTTGCTTCATATCAAGCATAGTAACTTTATTTTCTGTCCTAAAAATGTGCCCAGTATTTAGGAATCAGATGACCCTTCTAGGAGACTGAGATTAATGTCAGAATCAATAGAATACCTTGCAATATAGTGTCTGTAATGCCCATTTCATGAGATCAGTTTATAAAATTACTGCCAGATAATAAAATTAACGCTTTTTAGTTAATTTAGTGGACATGGTTAATTTTTAGTTAATTTAGTAACATGGCTCTATGCAAAGAGCCTGTTACTAAGTATAGGCAAATGAACAGGCAAATAAGTTAGGAAATAGTAATTTTGGCCAAAACAAATACCTATGTTGAAATGTCCCCACCACCTGCCATGCTTTAGAATCCAAACCAGCAAGGAACAGGCCAGTAATTTCAGTCTGAAACTGATAGTAAAAAACTGGCTCACAGTCACAGTGAACAGTCAGTATGTAGATTACTGAATATCCACTGTACGTCCTGGTCTGTTTGCTCTGTTAATTAGGTTTTTAATATAACATTTAGGCCTTTCTTAAAAATTATTGGAATTGCTGTCTGCTTCAGCTAAAATTTGTCTCTATTTTGTGATTAGTGATCAGAATGCCATGTCGTCTAGTCGGGCACAGCAAATGCATGCCTTTTCCTGGATTCGGAACACCTTGGAGGAGCATCCTGAGACTTCACTCCCCAAACAGGAAGTCTATGATGAATACAAGTGAGTGGTCCGTGTCTTATGCTGTGATGTATTAAAGCGGATAAGCACTGTTGACAACAGTGATTCATTTTGTCATTGCTTACTATCTGGCTGTTACTTGGGTGTTGCACTAAGAAACTTCCAAGATTGCTACCAGATCTAAGCTTCTGTGGGTTGGATGCAATATAAAGCAGGGTTAAGGGTTTGACTGGGGTTCTGAAGGTAATGAATGGTGGATTGGAATACTGAAATAAGAGGTTCTTGGAGAATTTTAAAATGGCAAGAATAATGGGAAGGACTTGAAGGGCAATTTAAAAAAAAATCAGTGCATATGAAAAAAACTAAAACATTTTTCCTTGAATTATGCCACTTTTTATGAATCTAAAACTGCTTAATTCCCCATGCTAACCAAAGAATGTTGTAAATTATTTATTCAAGGTTAAAAGAGATAAGTGACTTACCAAAAACACCCCCACACATATAACTTTGGCTATACGAATAATTTGTCTAAAACTGGCTAACAAATGTGTATAGGTAAAAGGGCTTCTAAGAAAGAGCATGACCAGTCGGTGCGAAATTCAGTCTTGCTTAGTGTATTATAATTTATTTGAAAGGAAGAATTCATTCTGGTAGAATAAATAAAGTCAAAACTTTGTATTGAAACATCAAACTAATGAAGATTAGTGTGTTGTTAATTTGGAAGAAAATGTCAAATAAATGCTTTTGTTAATTAATTTAAAGCAATACAGAGAAGCTACACTTACTGAGAAGACTGTTGATATCCAGAAAGAAAAGTTTCTAGATTTCTAGATTTACTCATAAGTCTTAACTGTTCATGAAAGAAAACATACTAGCTATAGGAAAAAAAACAGAATACGTACTTGAAATGAGCAAGAGAACTAAGAACATTAGTGTTTTTTTCTTAAGAAAAGTTGAAACTAGGAATTCCACAAAGAGAGCAACCGAACCAAAAATTCTGGGCAAAGGGGTCTTCTCTAAGACTGATACTCCAACCCAGGACCATGCATGGAGATAACCTAGAACCCCTGCTCAGATGTAGCCCATGACAGCTCTGTTTCCAAGTGGGTTCCCTAGCATTGGGAACAGGGACTGTCTCTGACATGAACTCAGTGACTGGCTTTTTGATCACCAACCCCTGAGCAGGGAGCAGCCTTACCAGGCCACAGAGGAAGACAGTGCAGCCAGTCCTGATGAGATCTGATAGGCTAAGGTCAGAGGGAAGGGGAGGAGGACTTCTCCTATCAGTAGACTGTAGGAGGGGCAGAGGAGAAGAAGAGGGAGGAGGGTAGGATTGGGAGGGGATGAGAGAAGGAGGTAGATGGGATACAAAGTGAATAAACTAATTAATAAAAAAAAAAGTTGAAACTAAAAATTGCTCATTCTTAAAATCTGACTCTGTCTAAGGAGTATCTGCTGTGTGCTGGACCCTGAGTATCTGATGAGACTAGCATAGGCTCTGTCTTCACCCAGGGTCTGTATACATGTGATGGTTTGGGTATGGCGACAGTATATACCTGTGATCCGACACTGATCCAGGAAGATTCCAGGTATAAAGTTAGCAGGGAAGGAAGGAGGAGGAAAAATGTATATCTATGGTAAACATGGATTTGGGGCAAATGGAGTAATTAAAATAGAGAGAACCTTGTGAAACTTCTACACCTGATCTTAGCCAAAGGCCAAGAAACAGTCCTTCTGAAACTTTTAAGAAGCTAATCTGAATTCAATAAAAGAAAATTTGTATGATATGTTGAAGAATCCCTGATTTGAAGATCAAGAAAATAGGTGTTTTCAACAAACTACGATTACGTGGACAAGTGTTTTAACTATTATCATTTGGGCACATCTATAAAATGAAAAAAAAAATTGAAGTTACATGAGGTTTCTTTTAGTTCTAAAATTATAAACTTGTCTGAAGTATAAACTTGTTGAGAAATTTGTCAAATGATGTTGGAGTTTTTTAAGATTTATTTATTTGTGCATTTTGTGAATATGGGTGCTTGGTATACACACCTATATACCAGAAGAGGGCATCAGATCCCATTATAGACATTTGTGAGCTCCCATGTGGATGCTGGGAATTGCACTCAGGATGTGAGCCATCTCTCCAGCCCCAGCAAATGATGTTTTCATAGTAGACTAAGAAGAGACCCATGTATTCTCGAAGTGTTGGCCTTGCACTGTTCAACAACTCATATCACCAACAGAGATATCCTCCACTGTGAAAATGTGACCCTAAGGAATAAAAGCAGTTCATATTTTCCTAATAATGTTCTGTGTGGGTAAAGCTTGGTTATATTTTACTATTAAACTATATTGATTTTTTTTCTTTGAAATCAAAAACTATCAAAGGTTTTTATTAAATAAAGGAGAATGTGGAATTAGAGAGATGGCCTAGTGGTTGGGAGCACTTGTTGCTCTTGCAGAGGACCAGGGTTCCACCTAGCACCCACATTGGCTCACAACAATCCTAACTACAGTTCTGGGGAATCAGACAACTTAATCTGACCTTTGTGGGCAGTGTCCACACATGTACATATACATACATGCAAGGAAAACATACACAAAAATAAAACATCTTTTTTTTTTTTAAGAGATTGAAATCTCACGTTGTTGTGGAGGGCTAGCGACACTTCCAATCTTGAATAGTTAATTCACAGCTCAGTTGAGTTCAGTAAAGAGTATCATTGGGATTTTGATGGGGATTATACTGAATCTGTAAATAATTTTCAGTAATATAGCCTTTTTCGCGATATTCTGCCAAACCATAAGCATGACAGTTGTTTTCATCTTGTTAATTCTTCAAAATCTTCACTCAGTGTCTTAGTTTTCATGTAGAGGTCTTTCATGTCCTTGGTTAGTTATTCCTAAGTACCCTGTTTAATATGGGATGGAGGTGGGGTGTTGAATTGTTGTGAATGGGGTATCTTTCCTAGTTTTTATTTAGCATGTTCATTGCCAGTATATAGAAAAGCAACTAATTTTATATGTTGGTTTTATATCCGAATACTTGGCAGAAAGTATCAGATTCAAGATTTTTTTCTGGCAGAATGGGTCTATATTTTAAATACAGAATCATGATATTTTCACATAGGGATAATTCTTTCCTATTTGTCTCCCGTTTGCTACTTGTCTTATTGGTCTAGCGGAGATGTTGTTTTGTAGGACCGTGAGTTTTCTGTTTGAGAATTTCATGCATTTTGTCTATCCAACCCTTTCTTCCCTGCCCTCCTACTCATGTTCTCTCCCATGTTTCCCTCTCAAATTCATGTCCTCTTCTGAATCCAGTTAGTGTTGCCCATTAGGTAGTGTTGCAAAGGGGTATAAAGTTGACCAGTGAGATGTGCACAACCAGCCAGGGGTCTCATTGAAGAGGGCTTACTCTTTCTCCCTCTGCAGCCATCTGCTACCTACTTGTAAACTCTGCTCCCATCTGTGCTGGAATGTTGGCTAGTGTAATCTTGCACAGACAGACATAGCCATAGGAAGTTCATCCCTGTCATGACTACAAGAGACTTTTAATGCAGTCTTCAGGCTCTTACAGTTCACCCCTTCTAAGATGATTTCTGCACTTTGGGTGTAAGATGGTAGTGTATATGTCCTATTTGTGAAAGGGTACTCTATAATCACTTTCTCTGTCCATTTTGACCAGTTATGATTCTCTGTAACAACCTCTGTCTGCTACAAAAGAAACTTCCTCGATGAGGGGTGAAAGGTGCACTAACCTGTGGGTATAAGTTTAGATGGCAGTTGGATACTATGTCAGTTTAGGATCTGTGACCTCCAGCCACAAGTTCTTGGCTAAGTTTACAATAGCAAGTATGAGTTTCTTCTTATTGTGCTGGCCGTAGTTTAATCAGACAACGTTGGTCACCCTCAAGATATTAGATCTCTAATGCTGGGCATGTCGTTATATGTAGGGTTTACAGACTGTTGTAGGATTTTCAGAACTTTGGAGAAATTTACTGCAACATCCTGCATAACACCTTTCAATATCATAAGAGCTAGCCATCAGGAAGGAGGCTTCCAGATCATTACCAGCTTGGTTTCCAAGTCCCATGACTGAAATGTATGGTATTTTCAGCTAGAGGATCTAACTTTCAATCAAGAATTGTTTTGAATAGAGTGGACAGAACTGACACTGTTGTCTTGTTCCTGATTACAGAAAGAAAATGTTTCGAGTTTTCACTCATATTGTAAAATATTTTCTCTTCGTTTGTTAGTGTTTATTATATTGAAGTGTTTTCCTTCTATTTCTATTTCTATATTCTGGAAGTCACAAGGAATGTTTAACTTGATCATAAGCCTTTTCTAGATCTATTGAACGCATGTCATTTCTGTTCTTATATTAATGTACACGCTGTATTACATTTATTAATTTATATATATTGAACCAAATTTGCATTTTTTTAATGAAACTGACTTGGTACAGTATCTGATCTTATGTGCGTTATTGAATTTGGTTTATCCTTGTTTCTTTGAGAATTTCTGCATCTGTATTGATTAGCTTATAGGTTTTTTGTTGCTGTTGTTTTTGTGTTCTTATCTCATTTTGGTATCAGGTGATGCTGGTTTCATACATTAGGTTTGGTAGTGTTCCTTCTCTTCCTGTTTTATAGAAAAGTTTAAGGAGCATTGGTGTTAGCTCTTCTTGAAGCATTTGGTAGAATTCAGCAGTGAATCTATCTGGAAATAAACACACTCAGAGAAGTACCTTACAAGTCTCTTAGGGGATTTTAATTTCTTGAGCTGATAATGAACATCAGCTGTCACAGAAGCATAATATAATTTTGTACTTTGCATTTCTTTAACCAGAAACAAAACCTGAGATCATTCTGTAACTGAACATAAATTATTATCTTTAATAGCTGTCATTAATAGACATTTATCACGTAAATTTTGTTTAGAGACCTTTTTTCATTCCTGTAGGTTATATTAACCTTCTAGTAGAACACACAGTGATGTGTGAACACTTAACACATCAGTATCTCAGAATAAATCCTAATACATAAAGCAGCTAGAGACTTGTGCATTTGTATTTTGGATAAATGTTGCCTAACTAAAAGAAATAGAATTTTTGTTTGTATTTTCACTTTCTGCATTATTTCTGCTTGTACTTTTATTGTTAATCACTTTTGTTTTCTTTGGTTTTTGTTATTTCATGTTGGAGATTTTCTTCTTATGTCTGATCTTTCTGTACCTTTACTTACTTTATTGAGAAAGTATCTCACATAGCCCAGGCTGACCTGAACGCACAGTGTAGCTGAGGCTGTTCATGAACTCTTGATCTTTCTGTCTCTGATTTTACCTTTTTCTGCCTTCATTTCTTGGATTACAGGCGTATAGACATGAATCACTACCATGTCCAACTTCTATTTAAATGTGGTGAACAAAAAATACAAACTTTGGATGTTCTGTGTATATCCATAACTTGTACTCCACTGGTCAAAGCACAGTTTGTTCTGGGATCAGACACATGAACTGTAAGAAGCAGTTTTGGATTATAGAAAAATTGGCTAGTCTATTAATCTTTGTTTTTTGTTATTTAAGTAAATAGTCCTTTTACTCTTTTTGTTTCACTTTTTATTAGTTTTTTAGGTTATACCAAGTATAATCTAAGATTCATCATGGAATATCCACATATATGTCATTCTACTGTATTTGCATTTGTTCCTCTCCTCCACCCCATGCCTCTCCTTTCTTCCACCAGTTAGTCCCCACCTTTTGTATTCTGTTAACTTTCTTACTTTTTACCTCCTATAAAATCACCTTTTCTGGTCTTGTGACCTACCAGCACACATGTATCATATATGATAATTTAGGTTTTGTGTATATGAGAAAACATGGTATCTATTTTTCTGAGGCTGGCTTATTCTGTGTAACATAATATCCTTTTTCCTGTAAATGTTTTATTTATCTATATAGTTGTATAAAATTTCATTGTGTAAATATACCATGTTTTCCTTATTCATTTATTGATAACTAGTTCTTTTTCTGTTACGAATATTGAAGCTATAAACAGAAATGCATAAGGATCTCTGCGAACTGTTAAATTAGAGTCCTTCGGGTCTAGACAGAAGAGTGCTAAGCTGGACCATATGGTGTTAATATTTTCATTTTTTAACTTTAAAAATGTATTATGACTTAGTGTTTGGTGGGATTTGGTACACATGTGGAGGGCAGCAGATAACTGTGAGTCTACTCGTTCCACCTTTTCAATGGGTGCTGAGGATAGAACTCAGGTTGGCAGGCTTGAGCAGTTTTCTGCGTGGTTCCTTCCTCTGCTCCTGTCTGAGTTCCAGTCCTGACTGCCCTCAGTGATGAACAGCGATCGAGTAAACCTTTCTCTCCACAAGCTGCATTGTCGGTGCTTTTATCACAGCAATAGAGGGCAAAACAGAAAAAGCAGCCGGTACTTCACCTGCCAAGCCATGTTGATGGCTCTGTTTTCAGTTTTTTGGAGGAGCCTCCATGCTAGTTTCCATAGTGGCTACGTAAGTTATATTCCCACCCAGAGCTGAATTTGCGTTCTTTCCCATACCCTCACCAGCATTAGTCACTTGTTTTCTGACTGGGTGAGATGGAATCACAAAGCGGTTTTAATTTTCATTTCCCTGATGGCTTACTATATATATCCCCACCTATATTTCTTTTAAAAACAACCCATTTATTATTTGAACCCATTTATTATTAAGAACAAGCCATTTATTGGATGGTTTGGGGTTTTTATGTGGATGTTTAATTTTTACATTTCTTTATTCTGGATATTAGTCACTTATCTAATACATAATTGCCAAAGATTTTCTACCATTTTATAAATTGTTTTTTCATTCTAGTGATTGTTTCCTTTGCTGTGCAGGAGCTTCCTAATTTCATGTCATCCCATTTGTTATGTCTTGGAATTATTTCCTGTGCTTTTAGAGCCTTCTTCAGAAAATCCTTCCCTGGGCCTACATCTTGAAGTGCCTTATTATGTTTTCCTTTAGCATTATCAAAGTTTCAGGCCTTACATGATATCTTTAATTCATTTTGAACTCATTTTTTTATGGATGAAATATAAGGATCATTTGATTCTTCTACATGTGGAAATTCAATTGTTGTCTTTTTCCTAATGTATCTTGACTGTAAGTGTTGATTTATTTCTCTAGCCTCTGTTCTGTTGATCTGTGTGTCTTGTTTTTGTGCTGGTATCATGTTAGTATTGTTTCTGTAGTATATCCAACATTGTTCTTTGTGCTAAGGATTGCCTTAGCTATTTGTGCTTTTGTGCTTCCATATGAATTTGGGGATTTTATATCTTCTAGATCTATGAAGAATGTCATTGCATGTTGATAGGGAATTTTAATTGGCATTACAAGTAAACCCTGTAGATTGCTTTCAATAATACAATATAATTGCTTTCATTATCACAATATCAATTTTTCTACTTCATGAACATGGAAAGTTTTTCCATCGTCTAGTAACTTCTTTAGTTTCTTTCTTCAATCTCTTAAAACTATTCATTGTAAGCGGGTCGTGGTGGCGCACACCTTTAGTCCCAGTACTCAAGGAAGCAGAGGCAGGCAGATCTGGTCTACAAAGTGAGTCCAGGACAGGTACGGCTACACAGAAAAATCCAGTCTCAAAACCTCCCCACCCTGACCCCCAAATTTCACTGTAGAGATCTTCCACCTTTTTGTTTAGGTTTTCCTAGGCACACACGCGTCTGTGCGTGCTTGCGTGTGCGTGTGTGTGTGCGTGTGCGTGTGTGTGTGTGTGTGTACGTGTGTACAAATAACCATAACCATTATGGATGAGATTCTTTTTGTCTGATGCTGTCCTGGCAAGTTTATTACTGGTGTATAGAAAACCTGTATATTGGTTTTTTTATGTCTGCTGCTCTGCTAAAGGTGTTCTGATAGTTTTCTAGTAGAATACTTCTTTAGGGTCCCTTAGTGTAGAATCATGCAACCTGCAAATAGAGACAATTTGACATCTTCCTTTGCTGTTTGTATTCCTTTTTTATTTTTTAATATAATTTTTTATTTATTACAATTTATTCACTTTGTATCCCAGCTGTAGCACCCACCTTTGTCCCCTCCGAATCCTACCCTCCCTCATCTCCCATTCCTCTTCCCCAGTCCACTGATAGGGGAGGATTTCCTCCCCTTCCATCTTACTCTAGCATATCAGATCTCATCAAGACTGTCTTTCATAGTCTTCCTCTGTGGCCTGGTAAGGCTCCCCGCCCCCCCCCCCGGGGAGATGAGAGCCAGCCACTGAGTTCATGTCAGAGACAGCCCTTGTTCCCCTTACTAGGGAGCCCATTTGGAGACTGAGATGCCATGGGCTACATTTGTGCAGGGGTTCTAGGTTATCTCCATCATGGTCCTTGGTTGGAGTATCAGTCTCAGAAAAGACCCGTGGGACCAGATTTTTTGGTTTTGTTGCTTTCCTTGTGGTGCTCCTGTCCCCTCCAGGTCTTTCTATTGCCCCCTTCTTTCATAAGATTCCCTGCACTCTGCCCAAAGTTTGGCTCTGAGTCTTAACATCTGCTTTAATACCCTGCTGGGTAGGGTCTTTCAGAGGCCTTCTGTGACAGGCTCCTGTCTTGTTCCTTGTTTTCACCTTCTTCCAATGCCCATCCCATTTGCCTTTCTGAATGAGAATTGATCATCTTACCTAGGGTCCTCCTTCTTGCTGAGCTTTAGGTGTACAGATTTTAGTATGATTTTCCTATATTATATGTCTGATATCCACTTATAAGTGAGCACATACCATGTGTGTCTTTCTGCTTCTGGGATACCTCACTCAGGTTGATCTTTTCTAGTTCCCACCATTTGCCTGCAAATTTCATGATTTCCTTTTATTTCTTGTCTTTATTGCTTTAGATAAGACTTAAAGCAGTATAATAATCCCGGAGTAAGGGTCATCAGTGTCTTATTCCAGATTTTAGGGGAAACACTCTTCGCTTTCCTCACTTAGTATTTTTGTTCTAGGTTTGTCATAACAGCCTTTATTTTTGCTAAATATATTCTTTACAGACCTCATTTCTTTGCATTTTTATCATGAGCAGATGTTTAGCTTTGTCAAAGGCCTATTCTGAAGTAGAAAGCTTCCATTCTTTCACCATTAAATATTATTTGGTTATGGGTTTTCCTTAGATGAGCTTCATTGGGTTGAGGGATTTTCAGTCCTTTTATTACTTTGCTTGCTGTTTGTCAAATGTTTTTACTGGGATCTGAGGTAAGATAACTGTTTTAGATTTTTCATTATTATTATTATTTATGGTTTATTCACTTTGTATCCTGGTTGTAGTCCATTCCCTCATCTCTTCTGGTCCCACTCTCCCTCCCTTGTTTATGCAGTCAAAATGATATATTACATTATTTTTTATTTATCTTGCATTTCTGAGATGAATCACATTTGATTATTGTGTATATTCCATTATATAGGTAATTAAATGCCATTTATCAGTATTATTGTAAAGATTTTTGCCTCTTTATTTGTAAGAGAGACTAATTTGCAGTTTTCTTATCCTTTTGTCTGATTGATTATCTGCGCAATGATGGTAGTATGAGTTCAACCTGGGAGTTTGTCTGTATTATTATTATTATTATTATTATTATTATTATTATTTACTATTTTTTGTGGGGTTTTTGAGACAGGATTTCTCTGAATTATGCTGGCTGGCCTGGAACTCACCATGTAGACCAGGCTGGCATCAAACTCACAGAGATCCACCTGCCTCTGCCTCCTGAATGCTGGGATTAAAGGCGTGCACCACTACCCCCAGCCTTTACTTACTTCCTTATTTACTTACTTATTTTATATGCATGGATGTTTTCACTCCATGTATGTCTGTATGTCATATGGATGCCTGGTTCCCATGGAGTCCTGAAGAAGGTATTGTATCCCCTAGAACTAACATTACAAATGGTTGTTAGCCGCCATGTGGGTGCTGAGAATCAAGCCTGGGTTGTCTGGAAAAGCAACAAGACATCTTATTACTGAGCCATCTCTCAAGCCCCAATTTGAGAGTTTTTGAAGTAACATTGAAGCCATCTAAAACTGGGGTTTCCTTTGTAGGTGCTTTTAAATCACTAATTCAGATTGTGTTACAGATCTGATTCTTTTTCTTAGTTTATTTTGATAGTTGTGTGTTTCTAGAATTTTGATCATTTCACAATTTGTTGGCATTTAGTTTGTCATGGTTTTCTGACGTAATTTTTATTTCAGTAAGGTCAGTAGCAGTGTTCTTTCATTCCTTATTTTACATATTTAACTCTTCTTTTATTCCTTATTTTATGTATTTGAGTTCACTTTTTTTAGTTCCTCTCGCCCATGCCCTTGGTCAGTTTATCAGCTTTGTTGATCTTTTCAAAGAATCAACTTTTGGCTTCATTTTTTTCCCTAGTATTTTTCTGTTCCCTGTTTCTTTCCTTCCCACTCTGACCCTCCCTTTTTTTTTCACTATTTGCTGCTTGCTTTTAGTTCTCTCTTTCTCCCTCTCCCTCTCTCTCTTCCTCTCTCTCTTCTTTTTCCTCTGTCCTTCATGTAGAACATTGGGTGAATTTGGGCTTTTCATTTCTAATGTAGTCATGTATAGATACATATTCTGAGCACTACTTTAACTACATCACACGTTTCAGTACATTGTGATTTAATTTTTATTTGCCTATTAACTGTTTTATAATTTCTCTTGTTACCTCATCATTAGTCCACTGTTGTTTTAAATATTCTTGATTACTTTCCATATATTTATTAAGTTCTGTGTTTTGACGATTAGCTTAGATGTTCTCATTCTCTTTCAGATTATCAGCATACTATTGCTTTATTCTGCTAGTTTGGTTTTATTTTTACTTTTGAACTGCAACTTTGTGTATGTAGATAACCTGATTTGATTATGTTTTCTATTAAGTCTGTTGTACTAATACCTGTCTTAATTAGAATGCTGCAGTCTTTGGCATTTAGTGTAATTGCTGATAAGGTGTGAATTGCATTACCTGGTTTTTCTGGTCATTTTCTGTGTGCTATACCTCATTTTGTTCCTATGTTCTCCTATTGCTGTCTCTTCATTCAACAGTTACTCTCTAATAAATTATTTTCTCTTTTTTTTTTCACTTTCTAAATTTCAGGAGTTTTTTTCTAATAGTTGCCCCAGAATCTAGTTTGGATTGTACCAACCAAAAGTCAAAAGTACATAAACATGTTTGTATGCATATGTCTTTGTTCCCCTTACCCCATACATATTTTTCTGTAACATGTGCCCATCAACATAGATTTATAAATGATGTTTTATGAAATACCTTTCAGTTCTGATTGGAGAAAATCAAAATCACACATGGAAGATCTATTTACTTTGTACTTCATATTTAGCTGTCTTTTCTGGTATTCTTTATTTCTTCATGTGAAATTTTTTCAGAGCTGCTATCTAGTGCCCATTTAGGCCTTTAGCATTTTTCCTGTGACACATCTGTAGTGTTAAATATTTATTTTCATCATAGGAAAATTTCATTACATACTTTCTAGAGCAATAACTTTTACTAATGTATGTAGTTTCTGTCTTTCTATTGATATTTTTTGTTGTTGACATTCAGTTTCTCTTAACTCTGTATATATTTTGAGTAGCTGGTTTATAGAAAGTCCAACATGTATCTAGACTTCTCAGGCATAGTTTCTAATGATTACAGTTTGGGTAGGGGTTAAGATTTTTATTTTTTACATAGCTCATAATTCTTTGTTGCAAGTTAGACATATAATACACTTCTCTGGAAATTAGATTCATTCCTTGCCCAAAGTTAGTGGTTGTCACTTCTTATGGTTGTTAATATTTGTTGGCTGCTTGGGGGAATAATGATTTTTTTTAGATTTATTTATTTATCATTTATACAATATCCTGCCTGGCATGCCAGAAGAAGGCGCCAGACCTCATTATAGATGGTTGTGAGCCACCATGTGGTTGCTGGGAATTGAACTCAGGACCTTTGGACAAACAGCCAGTGCTCTGAACCTCTGAGCCATCTCTCCAGCCCAAACAATGATTTTTTTTTAAGTGAGTTTTTTGAACATACTTTGTGTGCCTTCTGAAGTCTGCCCAGCTTAATAGTCAGCTAAGAAGATAAAGGTTTCACTAAGGACCTGGAGACAAATCTCCCAGTCTTTTATTCACTAGTCTCCATGATCATGTGCTGGGATGTAACTGTCCTTAGCCTTCACTTTCCGCTTTGGGGAGACTTTCTCTGTAGCCTGAGGTGGGAAGTTTAGGCTTTCTCAAGTCTCTCTTGAGCATGCACACAGCCCTCCAAAAACAAGTGATCTTCTCCAGTCTCAGGATTGTTAAAATTTTCACAGCAACCCATCTTTTTTTAACCCTTTCTGGATAGTTTACAGTTTACTGTAGTTGTAGTTTACATGCAGTCTTAGGCAACCCACAAAACAAGAGCCTTGCATATACTTATTTTTGACCCATCCTATCTCCCTAAGGAGAAGTACCTTTACACTGGACAAGCTCTAGGTCAAGTAAGTTATATATAGACAGCCTTCTAGGTGGTCAAACATGGTAATTATTTATATGAACAATAATTTAACTCTGCTTTAAATGACTTTTGCTAACTTACAACAGAGCAGTCTTTCAGGCATAACTGATCGTTATATAGTTTCCCCAAATAAATCAAGTGAATTTAAAGAGTATTTGTTTGATCTTAATTTGAGCTCTGCTTAATAATACTTAGCAGCTCTCACCTCATTAAGACCTAACCTAAAACACGCTGTAACACAAGCCTGGGAACCAATTGACAGCTGCCATAACCTACACTATAGCATGCGCTCTGGCATTCTTGGGTGTCGGTGACAAACTCCAGAGCCAGTGTACATAGCCATGCCACAGCTCTGTGCCCTTGTTCTGCCCCAGATAGGGAATAATATGAAAGAGGCAAATTATTTATAGGTTAATATCAGACACTTTCAATGTGTTGTTTCTTTAAAATGTTAGAGGATTTTCACAATTTTTCTTTTACTAAATTTATTTTCCAAATTACCTTACAGATAGAACTGTTTGTTTGTACTTTAAAGAGCTATTATCCAACCATGTCTCTGGGGCTTCCCTCCTTTTTTTTTTTTTTTTTTTTTTTTTCCAGACAGGATCTAACATGGTACCTTAAAGTGGTACCTTAGTGGCCTGGAGTTCACTGTGCAGACCAGGTTGACATGGATCCACCTAAATGTTGAACTTAAAGGCATATGCCACTATGCTGAGTAACTACCCAATTTTTTAATTTGTTGTCATCCATAATGCATGAGTGCTAAGACCCATTAAAATAGCAGTGTGCACTAGATTAAAAAATTTCTAAAGACTTAGTTTTAAAAAATTATCATCTTAATTATTCCATATAAATGCTAGAAAAAAGTAGATAATATTTTGGTTACATCCCAAGTATACAATTATGCCTAAAGCTATTAATTAGCAGTTTAACTATCTAATCTATAAGATATATTAGACCAAACCTCTTTGTACAGATTTCTATCTATAAATTTTCTACTGAAAGCTTTTATCTCCAGGGGTTGAGAAAAAAAGTAATATTTTTTTATAAAGGACTCAGTGGTCTCAGGTCCAGTCAGTTATTCTCTGACTGCTTGCACCAATCTTCTCTACTGTGTTTTAGTTTATTTCTGTAGCATTAAGTATTACTTTTACATTATGTAATTGTAAATGACATGAAAAAGTACTAAAGACTGAATTATTTTGAGTGACATTTTCAGTTATATTAAACATTAATTGTACTTTCAGTCTTTAAAACATAGTTTTAAATAAAGAAAAAAGAAAAAGACCAAATGATCTCATTTAAAGAATGATGTTAGAATTAGTTATCCTATAAACATTCTTTGTTCTTTATTTTTTTTTTAGAAGCTGTATAAATATAACCTAACTCTGAGTTAACTGTTAATTGACACCAAATTTTGCTTGATGAATCCTGCCTGCAGTTAAAGCAGGAAAATGAGCTATAAGCTAATGGCATCTTCATTTGGCCTGGCATGACCTATGGCTTGTAATATAGTCCTCTTTCTAAATCATGACTGTGGTGTACCATATAAATGATCAGTAAATTAGACTTTAAACAGAATCATTGACTATTCGGAACTTCCCAATGGGTATAAATTTTTTTCTTTAAAAATTAAAAATACTGAAATCTAGATAAGCCATTTGACGGTAGAGATGTCCTTCTCAGGTAGACACTTGCAGGAGGTAACCCACTGTTTAACTCTGATCGTTTCTGTGCCTGAAAGGAAGTTGAGTTATCCCAACTGAATTTATTTCTAATTCTAAGCTCTTACAAAACTAAAGAAATACAAAAGGAAAGAGTGACCCTGGACTTTGAGACTTTTCATTGCTCTTGTTGTCAGCCTTCTCAGTGGAATAGAAATGTTGATACAGATGTTCTGAAGTCTCTTTTAGTTCACATGGCATGTTTGAAGTTTTAAACCATCTCGTGGCATTAACTGTGATGTCTAATGCTCATGATGTGAGGCTGAACATTATCTCTGTGTGTACCTGGTATGTATGTATAAATTGTAGCCTTGTTGACGAGCTTACATGTACCCATTTAGGACCCTGGGTTTGACGAGAGCTGGAAACTTTTTGCCAACATAGTGTCTCTGTACAAATTTCCCAGATGCTGTTGAAAACAAGGCTGTAGATTCTTAAGAGTGAGTCCAGCAAATTTAATCTGAATTTAACATTCAGCTCCCCAGAGTGAGGACTTATAAAGTTGCCCTGATTACTGGAAGATCCATTGCCCCACTTTAGCAGAAGTGTATTGATCTAACACCATGCTGTGTGATGTTGAATTCTGTCACTATTTGAATTGGTCTCTCCTTCTTTTGCAGGAGCTATTGTGACAATCTTGGCTACCATCCATTAAGTGCTGCTGACTTTGGAAAAATCATGAAGAATGTCTTTCCAAACATGAAGGCACGCCGTTTGGGCACTAGAGGCAAATCTAAATATCCTTTATCAGAGTGCTATCAGTAATCTCTTTTAGCTCATCTGCTGTTGCTGCTCACCTGGCAACTAATTCAGAAATTAGTGTAAATCAACAAATGAACAGCATCAAAGTCCTTAGTAGAATAACTACAAATGTTATTTCCCCAGCTGTTACAGAATTACATAAAAAATAGCAAATGATTGATAAATTTATTAAGAATCTGATAGATTGTTATCTTTTTATCATTTTAACTTTTATTTACTTTTTATTCATACTTATGTGTGTGCATGTGTCCTCAGGTATTGAACTCTTTGGAACCGGAGTTAAAGGTGGCTTTAGCCTCTAGGTATGAGTGTTGAGAACCAATTCCAGGTTCTCTGTAAGCGCAGCAAGTGCTTTTAAGCCCCTTTTATCACTTTGTTATTGTCCAATTACCTTTGCTTTAACAATAAAAATTAAGAAATGCTGTACCTAGTAACTGTAAATTATGTCAATAAAAGTGGAGAAAAAGTTAGCTTATCTTCTTTCGCTCCTCTAATTCAGAAACATGAGAATTTCCCTGATTAAAAATAATAATGTTAATAACACTCTAAAAATGTTCTTGAAATGAATGATTAATGTTAACTTTATTTTTTAGCAGCCATTAAAGTAGGACATAGAAAAGTCCCTTTTTGTGTCAGAGAAATATGTATAAGCAAACAGAAGTAAAATTAAGGTTAGCCCAAGTTTCCTGCCTGTGGCCAGAAGAAAGATACCCACGCACCTGCCCCAGCCACACCAGTCTCAGGAAGCTGGAAGAAAAACACCCGAGCACCCACCCTTGTCATTCAGGCCTAGAGAATCTGGAAGAAAGACACCCAGGTGCCTACCCCAATCCCGGGGGTTAGCTAGAAGAAAAACACCCAAGTGCCCGCCCTGGTCATGACACTACCAGAAGAAAGGACACTGTAGTGCCTGCCCTGGACACAATGACCTGGTACAGCTAAAACAAAGATATCAAGGGCCTGCCCCTGGCACCACTGCAGTGGAAGAATGTGTAACAGAGAGATAGGAAAGATGGAATACAGGGTAGGAAGATGGAGGGAAAAGTGAGCCCAAGGAGTTCGCACAATCTAGAGAAACTGGAAACTCAGTGAAGGTGAGAAACAGACAGATATGAAGAGGCCATGGTGAGGTCCTGGCCTGGGCTGCATCCAAGGGCTATGTCTAGGAGTGTAGTCCTGCTATAATTGGGGTCTGTGTTGATATCTGTGGCTCAAGTTACCACCAAAGGCCAAGCAGATAGCCATGGTCTAGGCTGCCACTTGAGACCATATGGATATCTGAGGGCCTTGCTGCCACAGGGGGA
This sequence comes from Meriones unguiculatus, assembly GCF_030254825.1. Classification (NCBI taxonomy): domain Eukaryota; kingdom Metazoa; phylum Chordata; class Mammalia; order Rodentia; family Muridae; genus Meriones; species Meriones unguiculatus. The sequence continues at coordinate 16,198,801 of NC_083354.1, read as the reverse complement.
CATGCTGATCTGAGTGGCCTGTGCTGCCACCTGAGGCCATGGGGATATTTAATTCCGTGTTGTTTCTGGGGAACTATGTCCTATGGCAGCCAGGATCTGTGTTAATGTTTAAGCTCATGCAGATGGCTCTGATCTGGACGGCTGCCTGAGGTACTGTGTTGAGCTAGCCCTGGCCCTTGCCAGCCACTGTACTTAGGAGAGCTGGCCCCACCCTCAGTGAGCAGCACAGTAGAGCTGACCCTGATTCGGGTGGGGGGGGAGTGGGTGAAGGTGAGAGCGAGGGCATGAGAGCTGACCCTGCCCCTTGTAGGCTGTGGCATTGGGTGATCTACCTGGGTCAGCGCTGGAGAGCTTGCCCTGGTGGCACAGACCAACTCAGCTACCTCCCAGGCCCTGGGCCAGGGCTTTGAATTGGCCCATCCCAACATCTCCCCCATCTGATCTGCTGGAGTCTCTGGAAGAGTAGGCCCTGTGGATCCAAAGCTTCAGGACCTCCGTGATCTAGGGAACAACAAGATATCCAAGAAGAGTAACTGTAAGGATCCAGTATTGATAGTATCGCAGAAACCAGAGTCCTTGAACCAGACCGGTGACTGATTGCAATGAACATTTTCAAGTAAAGATGTGTAGACAGAAGAGTAGACTGTGGGAGACACTGTGACACACTACTGTTTCTGCAATAAGATGGGGTTTTTTCCTTCAAAGTTTTTTGGGGGGTGAAGATTGCAAGAGCAGAGGATGGATATGAAAGGACAGAGAGGTAAGTAGGATTGGGTACATGATATAAAATTCACAAAGTTATTAAATTCACAAATTCACATAAAAGTTTTTAAAATATTTTATTAAAGGTTTTTCTGCTCCTAGAAGATTATAAATAGACTATCTTTTATTAGAATTTCATTCATTTCTTCCTTGCTTAGCTCTTGCCCTTTATAAGGCCTTAAATTAGCTACTGTGGCCATGAGAAAAAGGGTTAAGGAGGAAAATTGCTTTTCTAAAAGCGTCACAGGTACATTCGAACCACTCTATTCTTGTTTCCTAAATACAGACAAAAAAGGTCTTGATGTGTCTTTGGCATATTTTCAGGTGATAATCCTGAATGTTTCAGTGGAAAAAGAAATGTAAAGGTTACAGCCCTTGTGATACTCTTAAGAGTTGTTTTTGTCCCTGTGCCCTCAACTCAAATTTCCCATCCCTTTGCCAGGTTTCCATCTGGTGATTCCCTCCCTTTGACCTGCTTGTTACTGGTGGCTGGCACTGCATAGTGGGAACATTTATTCATAATTATAACAGATGAGAATCCTTTCATTTAAGACAGTAATACTAAACATTCTACAAGAAATGTTTAGTTTTGAAAACATTGAAATATTCTGAGTTCCTACTAGTAAATTGTGTTTTTACTGGCAAATTCAAAAAGTAGATGTTATCTCCTGGTGATTTTATTCTCATTTCATGTACAATTTCTTCTCAAGTACTGCCTATATAGGCAGCCCATTTAAAGTGGTTTCAACCTTAACTGTTTATCACGTATTGCTACAGTGGACTAAGGAAAAAAGCTTTTGTTCATATGCCAACACTGCCCAACCTTGACTTTCATAAAACTGGAGATGGGGTAAGAATTCTACCATTTCTTTTCAATAGAGAAAAATGTGCCTTTGTTTGAATGCATTCTGTACAGTATATTGCTTAATATCAGGAACGGAGAACAGTTCCTTCAACAGATAAGAAGAGGGAGGGAAAAAATCCATCCACAGTGGCCAAAAGACATTAGCAAAAATTACCTATGCCACCATGAAATTCAGGAGAATAAAGACCTATGATTACTAATTTTAGATATGTCCATAATGTATAATGTAAGGAAGGGAACTCTGTAGGATAGTTATGTATGACCTCTCTAGAAAAGAAAACAGGGCTACTAAGCAGTGTAGTTTTCAGTGATACTTTATTATAGAGAAAGCTTTAGAAATACCAAAAACATTTGTTTGTGTCTAGCTGCCATTTTTATTGTTTGTTTTTATTTTTTTGAGACAGAGGTTCTCTATATAAGCCTGTCTGTCCTTGAACTCACTATGTGGACCACAATAGCCTTGAACTTGACAGAAATCCACCTGCCTCTGCCTCCCAACTGGTAAGAGTAAAGGCGTCCCACCACGCCTAACTCTGGTTGCCATTTAAAGTGCTGTATTCCCCCCTGCCCTTGACTGACTGTTCTTTACAGAGTCACTCTCATGTGCAAAGCTGTTACAAGTCTACCAGTAGCTCCTTCATGCTGTTTTGACCAAGAGATATAAGTTGCATCTGCCAATTAAGAATACAAATCTTCGGACTGGAGAGATGGCTCAGAAGTTAAGAGCACTGTCTACACTTCCAGAGGTCCTGAGTTCAATTCACAGCAACCACGTGGTGGCTCACAACCATCTGTAATGAGAAATGGTTCCCTCTTATGGAGTGCAGGGGTACATGCAGGCAACACTGTATACATAATAAATTAATTAATTAAAAAAAATACAAATCTTCAGCTGGGCGCAGTGCGGCACACCTGTAATCCCAGCAGTTGGGGAGGCAGAGGCAGGGAGATCTCTGTAAATTCAAGGCCAGCCTGTCCTACAAAGCGAGTCCAGTACAGCTAGGGCTACACAGAGAAACCCTGTCTTGAAAAACAAATAAACAAGTAAATAAATAAATTATTAAATGAATTAATATCTTCAGTGTACTTCATCTTAATCTCTCTGAACATCATTGTTATCATCATCATCACAATTATTTAAAGTTAACTCTTCCTCTTTCCTTTGTATAGTTGGAAGGAGTTGAACCATCTGGGCAGCTTCAAAATATTGATGAGGAAGTTATCTCTTCTGCTTGCCGTCTTGTGTGTGAGTGGGCCCAGAAAGTGTTAAGCCAGCCATTTGACACAGTCTTGGAATTAGCCCACTTCCTTGTAAAGAGTCATTATATAGGCACCAAGTCTATGGCAGCTCTAACTGTGATGGCAGCAGCACCAGCAGGTACGGAAACTCACCACATTGCTGTATTTATAGCTGGTAGCGAAAGGGGAGCAAAAGCTCCAGGAAGATGGCACAGTAGGTAAGGGCACTTGCTGTCAAGCCTTACGACCTGAGTGCCAGCCTCAGAACCCGAGTGAGAGGGAGAGAACTGGCTCACCTGCCGGTTGTCCTGTGATCTCTGTATGCACTCTGTGGCACCTGTGCACCCGTACCTACATGAAAAAGTGTAACGAGCTCAACACCGAAGAGTTTAACCAGAGTTTCATCGTTTTCTTATCTCACTCCAGTTCACACTAAATGTTAATGTTTTATTAAGCCAACAAAAAAATTGCTAAATTGTAGAGCTATACTTTAGTATATTGCTCTGCTAGAATAAACTATTTGAGTCCCTCTATCATACTTCCTATCCTTGTTTGAAATGTACAGAATATATTGTATTTTTAAGTCTGTGTGCCTAAGTTAGTTATATGTTAAAAGTAAAATAAAGATTAAATTTTAAAATATGTGCTAGCCTCCTGTCCCAGAAGTTAAGCTTGTAAATAAAATGATCTTTGAGTGCCGTTGACTAGTTACCTGGTTTCATAAGAAATAAACCTTGTAAAGTGGTGCTATAAAATAACAAGAGTTTTTGTTTGGGTTTGTTTTCTATTACTAGAGCCCAGTCTGTCTTGAGACTTGCAATGTAGACCAGGCTGACCTTGAACTCATAGAAATCCTCATTACTCTGTTCAGTACCACACCTGGCTGCAAAAAACAAAAAAAAAAAAATTAATAGCAGTTTAAGTGAGAATTTTAATTCAAAGAGAAATTTTTGGTATTGACAATTTTAGCAATTAACATTATTGGAATATCTTATGTATTCCTAAAATAATAGCTATGTGTAAGGTATCCATGCTAATGGAAAATTTTAAATGCCTTATTTTATTTATATCTAACATTGTAGAGTGAACAAATTACATTACTTTATAAAATTATTTCTGTGAAAAGTATTAACATGAAACTTGTTTTTCAAGATAATGCTTCTAAGTTAAATCTAAATATTTTTAAAATCTGCAGTCGATTTATCCTGAAGAGAGTTGCTGTCAGTAGCATGTATATAATCCCTCCTCTTCACTTACTGGCAAGTTGACAGCTAGTATCAGCAAAACAGCCTGTCACGGTAGCTGATCATAACTTTTCCTTCCTATATATAAACTGTGTATGACCAAACCCGACTTTTCACTTAATTAGGCACAAGCCAGTGTTTGTAGCTAAATAGCTCGCATATGTGTTACCTCCCTTAATTCTCTCAGCAGGCTATGAAATAGGTGGTATTCATTCTAGGAAACAGATTCTGGGACGTGGAATAGTTTATCCTTTTCCAGATAAGTAATGCAGCTAGGATTTTAATCCTATTTACCTGTCTCCAAAGCCCAGGTTGCCTCAGTTATATCATACTACCTTCTTCCTTCTGGCAAAATAAGACTTTCAAGGGTGTAGAGCTTTCAGAACACTCTGATCTCTTTCTGCTCTGCCCACTAACAGCTGAAAAGGTGGCTCTGTAGATGGGCATTCAGTTTTTTCTGTGAAGGAGGCAGCTCCATCTGTTTCCCATTATTTGCAAGACTGATTAAAAGACAATGAAGGAATTTTTGAGGTTTAAGTGTAAAGTGGAGAGATGGCTCGGTAGTTATGAGCACATATTGCTCTTGCAGATAACCCAGGTTCTATTCCCAGGGCCCACATGGGCAGCTCACAACCAACCATCTCTAACTTCTATCCCAGGGGATCTGAAGCCCTCTTTCTGACCTTTGCAGGCACCAGGCATGAACATAATACATGTACATACATGAAGGCAAAACATTCATACATATAAAATAATAATTCTAAAGAATGTTCTAAAAATTACACTGTGAACAGGTGATTTCCATTTTTTAAAACAATATATATAAGAACACTAAACTTTCTACCAAATATATCATTACAGAAAACACTTCTTGACTCTCTTGTAATTTTGTTTTCAACTCTTAGTAACTTTTTAAAAAGAATATTCATAATAAATTAATTTTCACCCTTTGAAGGCAAATTCATTTTTTAATAAACATAATGTCCATCTTGAGGACAGGTTGTGTTACAAATGTCCTTCTTGTAAGTCAGCTGCTTGGAACTCATTCCTGTCCAGAAACGCTGGCAAGAAGACAAGACAGAAAGCTATGAGCTGTTGGCAGAGGCTTTCCTGGGTCCAGGTGCTGGGAGGAATGCTGAGACCAGAGCCAGAGGAAGCAGTGAGGCTGAGTTCAGAGAGAAAAACAGTAATTACATGATTTAAAAGAAAAGAAGAAGATCAAAAAAAACGAAGGATTACAGACCAGAATTTGCAGAAGAGAATTCCTGTGTCTTTCTCTTCTTCCTAGCCTCCCTCCCCCACCCGCACCAAGTTGTGGCTGTTAACTAGAGTGGTGAAGAGCAGAACCTGGCTGGGGACAGAAGGCAAGGTGCAAGAGCAGGCTATCCTGCTCCTCCACAGCACACGGGGACTTCCTAACTACCTTAGTGCCACCTCCTAAGTATGAAATGAACTTTGTAAAAAGTACTTTTATTACAAACTTAGTTTCCTTAATATCTTGCTCTTTTGTTCTTTCTTTTTTTTTTTTTCTGCTAGCTTACTACTCTTTTAAGACGTTTTCTCAGTGACACTTTTCAAAATGCCTTAACCTTAGTCTTACTAAGAAATTCTGCTTCTTAATTTCTCTAGGTCACACTGGAATAATCATAAAGTAACAATTAAAATAATGGTTCATATTTTTGTGAATTTCTGGTAAGATTAAAAACTTGTTTTCCCCACATAAATTTTTTTAGGCTATAGAGTGGTTTTGGAAAATATTTATTAGGTTATCCTTATGGGCTTAATATTAAAATTATGAAAATTTATTAATTTCATTCTAATTACAGAAAGGAATAAAAAAATTCGCTGGCATCTAATACAATGTAAAAATGCTCTGTTGGCATGTATTTTTCTTATTGTCCCACATTTATGATATATCTAATTTTTTTAAATTGTCTGCCATTGTGTACCTAACTGAAACTGACCTGGTTAAACCATATTTTAAGATGTCAAAATCTTGTTGACTGATATAAATGGAAGGCTGTTACTTTGCTTTGTAAATAAGTTGTGAGTTAGAATGTGCTGGCTTAGTTGCTTTGTCCAGTAGATGGCTACAGAATCTAAGAAACTGAGTTATACGGCCTTCCATGAAAAACAGTATTTATTTAGCTTTCCTTTGTGCTTCTTTTCAGGACTTAAAGGAATCCCTCAGCCTTCTGCTTTTATACCTACAGCTGAAAGTAATTCCTTTCAACCTCAAGTAAAGACTTTGCCATCTCCGATTGATGCTAAACAGCAGTTGCAACGGAAAATTCAAAAAAAGCAGCAAGAACAGAAACTACAATCCCCATTGCCAGGAGAATCCTCAGCAAAAAAAGCAGAAGGCACCGCAGCCAACGGAGTGACTAATCTACCCAATGGGAACCCTGCGATCCTTTCTCCCCAGCCCATCGGGATTGTGGTGGCAGCTGTCCCTAGTCCCATTCCGGTAATACCATTGCTAGAGGCTGCCCTTACTGAGATGGTGGGGAGTCCTAGCAGATGACAAGGCAAGGGCCTATGTAGAAAGAATCAGAAACTGGTTCTGTGACCAGACTACCCTTCAGTCATTTGTCTTTAATTCTGAATGTGTGTTGCTGATGAAAAGCAAATTTTAAACTTAACAAAAGTGAAGATGTAAAAATGGAGATTTTTTTAAGTGTGAATCTAACCACTCAGAACTTTAGTAAGAATAAATTCATTTGAAAGTTGTTTCATCCCTGTCTGAGTCAGGAAACTTTGAAAGCCTAAATGTATTTAACTAGATCAAGTTATAATCTAGTATTGAGGACTTTATAGTTTAGTGTGGCCGCTTCTGTGGTTAGCTGGATGGGTACAGGGTAGACTGTTGTCCAGGTCAGGGCCACACAGCTAACATCATAGTGAAGGGGCTTTTCAAGTGCAGGTGTACCCTGCTAAAGTAAGTGACAACCTTACATTATTATTATTAAGGAGATAATTTCTCTTGCTCTTCTTGTTATCAGTATCTTCATTGTTGCTATTCCATTAAAATTTGCAGTAGCTGGTGGCCATACTATCATCTGAGGAGCAGACTTCAGGAGATCTTAGTTTTGTCTAGGACCTTCTTATCCACAGTGGCTAGTTACTCAAATCCAGAGCAGACCTGAACTTTAATACTCTAGCAGTGAGCGGTCTTAGAAAAGATTCCACTAGATACTTTAGAGTTTATCTTTCTTCATGTTTGTGTCTCTTCTTTCTGTAACCTCTTTAGCCCACTAGCTAGGCAAGTATTTGTCATAGGTATGAAGTATTTTGTCTTATGAATTGAGAAGTAACCTAGTTTTTTCCCATTATTTTTCCCATTGTTACTGTATTTCAAAACTATTATATTATGGCTATATTTGTTAAAGTATTTGAAGGTCTACTTGTATTCAACATGATCCAAAAGAATTCTTTTTCCAACATTATTTTTCATTGATACTTAATGATTCCCTCAATACTATACAGAATACAACTTTTAAAATGTACTTTTCATTTTCTACCTTTTTGCAGGTCCAGCGGACCAGGCAGTTAGTAACTTCACCAAGTCCCATGAGTTCTCCTGATGGCAAGGTTCTTCCCCTCAACGTGCAGGTGGTCACTCAGCACATGCAGTCTGTGAAACAGACACCAAAGACTCCTCAGAACGTTCCAGCCAGTCCTGGTGGGGACCGTTCTGCCCGGCACCGCTACCCTCAGATCTTACCCAAGCCAGCAAACAGCAGTGCGCTCACCATCCGCTCTCCTACAACTGTGCTCTTTACCAGCAGTCCCATCAAAACTGCCGTTGTACCTGCATCACATATGAGTTCTCTAAATGTGGTGAAAATGACAACAATATCCCTCACACCCAGTAACAGTAATGCCCCTCTTAAACACTCTGCCTCAGTAAGCAGTGCTACTGGAACAACAGAGGAATCAAGGAGCATTCCGCAGATCAAGAATGGTTCTGTTGTTTCTCTTCAGTCTCCTGGGTCCAGGGCCAGCAGCACTGGGGGAACGTCTGCTGTGGAAGTCAAAATGGAACCAGAAGGTTCATCAGATGAGCATCCTCTGCAGTGCCAAGAGAACTCTGAGGGGACTAAAGCTCCCCTGACAACACCGAGTGCCCATTGGGGGCAGAAAAGTAATACAGATGGAGCAGTACCAAAATCTTCTAATGAAGGTGTCACTGAAGTGAAAACAGTTAAGGTCTGTGACCAGAGGACCAAATGTAAAAGCCGTAATGAAATTCTGCCAGGCGTCTCAGCAGGCAATAATCAAAGCACTGTTACTCTCTCGGTTGCTACTCAGAACTTACCTTTCACCAGCACCAACTCACCACCTAATGGTGACTCAGTAAATAAAGACTCTAAATTATGCACTAAAAGTCCAAGAAAACGACTGTCTGCTACACTGCAAGAGTCTCAGGTGCCTCCTGTAAAGAAACCAATTGTGGAACAGCTTTCTGCAGTTACTGTAGAAGGTCAAAAACCAGGCACTGTTAAGAAAGACCAAAAGGTTCCACATTCAGGGAAAACGGAAAGTTCAACAGCAGGTGCTCAGATTCCTAACAAGGTATCAATCAGTGTCAGTGCACACATTATAGAGGATCAGCCCTTGAACCCTACTCTTGTCGCCAGTGAATCTGTTCTGGAGCAGCAAACAGCCCCATCATCATCTCCAGATGTAAAAGTAAAACTTGAAGGAAGTGTCTTTCTCTTGGATCGTGAGTCAAAATCAGATGCCAGCTTTAATCCTAACGAATGGCAACAAGTTACTAAAGATTCTGACTTCATAGCTGCCAACTGTGAGCAACAGCAAGATATTAGTGTTATGACAATTCCTGAGCATCCTGATATCCATGATTTAGAGAAATCTGTTTGGGAATTAGAAGGGATGCCACAGGACACATACAGCCAGCAGTTACATAGCCAGATACCAGAATCTTCTTTGAATCAAATACAAGCACAGTCTTCCGATCAGCTACCATTGCAGTCCGAACTGAAAGAGTTTGAGTCTTCTGTTTCCCAGACGAATGAAAGCTACTTTCCTTTTGATGATGAACTTACACAAGATAGCATTGTGGAAGAGCTGGTGCTTATGGAGCAGCAGATGTCAATGAATAATTCACATGCTTACGGTAACTGCTTGGGAATGACCCTTCAGAGTCAGTCAGTAACTCCAGGAGCTCCAATGTCATCTCATGCTTCCAGCACCCACTTCTATCATCCAATCCATAGCAATGGCACTCCAATTCACACACCTACACCCACACCCACTCCTACACCAACTCCAACCCCGACTCCAACCCCAACATCTGAAATGATTGCTGGGTCTCAAGGTCTGTCACGGGAGAGCCCTTGCTCCAGGCTTGCCCAGACAACACCTGTGGATAGTGCTTTAGGAAGTAGCCGACACACACCCATTGGTACTCCTCATTCTAATTGCAGCAGTAGCGTCCCTCCAAGCCCTGTTGAGTGCAGGAATCCATTTGCATTCACCCCAATAAGCTCCAGTATGGCTTATCATGATGCCAGCATTGTCTCAAGCAGTCCTGTGAAACCAATGCAAAGACCCATGGCCACGCACCCCGATAAAACCAAGCTTGAATGGATGAATAATGGGTATGGTGGGGTTGGTAATTCATCAGTATCTGGCCATGGCATTCTCCCAAGCTATCAGGAACTAGTAGAAGATCGGTTCCGGAAACCTCATGCTTTTGCTGTGCCTGGACAGTCGTATCAGTCCCAGTCCAGACACCATGACACTCATTTTGGTCGTTTGACTCCCGTCTCTCCTGTGCAGCATCAAGGTGCCACTGTAAACACCAACAAGCAAGAAGGGTTTGCAGTCCCCGCTCCTCTTGATAATAAAGGAACTAATTCATCTGCCAGCAGCAACTTCAGGTGCCGGAGTGTGAGCCCTGCTGTCCATCGCCAACGGAATCTCAGTGGAAGCACCCTCTATCCTGTGTCTAATATTCCACGGTCTAATGTAACCCCCTTTGGAAGTCCAGTGACCCCAGAAGTTCATGTTTTCACAAATGTTCACACAGATGCATGTGCCAACAACATAGCTCAAAGAAGTCAGTCGGTTCCATTGACAGTCATGATGCAGACAGCCTTCCCAAATGCTCTGCAGAAGCAGACAAACAGTAAAAAAATCACTAATGTTCTGTTGAGTAAACTTGATTCTGACAATGATGATGCAGTGAGAGGTTTGGGAATGAACAACATGCCCTCCAATTACACAGCCCGGATGAATCTCACTCAGATTTTGGAAACTTCCCCTGTTTTTCCTAGTGCCAATTCACAAAATATGATCGATTCCAGCACTTCTGTTTATGAATTCCAAACGCCATCTTACCTCACCAAAAGTAATAGCACCGATCAGATCAGTTTTTCTCCTGGAGATAATCAAGCACAATCTGAAATTGGAGAACAGCAGTTAGATTTCAATAGCACTGTTAAAGACCTGTTGAGTGGAGACAGCCTGCAAACCAGCCAGCAGCTGGGAGGTCAGGTAGCATCTGATCTCACCAACGCTGCATCTGATTTCCCTAGCGACATTAGGTTGTCTTCTGACCTCTCAGGCAGCATCAATGATTTGAACACCTTAGACCCAAATCTACTGTTTGATCCAGGTCGTCAGCAGGGACAGGATGATGAAGCCACACTGGAAGAATTAAAGAATGACCCACTGTTTCAACAGATTTGCAGTGAGTCAATGAACTCTATGACTTCATCAGGTTTTGAATGGATAGAAAGCAAGGACCATCCTACTGTTGAAATGTTGGGATAAATTGTGTTTTATAATATGTAGCACACTGTATCTAAAGACATATGTATTGTATTTGTCTTAATGGAAGTGCCTCCCGCAGCAGAAACACTATTAATTGTGACATTTTAAAAGCGTTTGCTGCAGAAGTGGTTTCTTCTTCAGTAGGAAATGGTTAGATTTGCCTCAGTTCTGGACACGTTTCTGAAGACAGTAGGCTGTAGAGCAAGTATTAGGTTTTAAATTTTATAATGTTCCCCATTTGATCACATTTGCTAGTAAAGAATCCAGCTTTTTACAAGAGCAGTCTGGTCTTTATTTTGTATAATTTTATTTTAATTCATCAGTTGATCTACACAGAATTTAAAAGAAACCATCCATTTTTAGTTATAGGCTGTTTTGTTGTTGGCATTATCTTTTAGGTATAAAATCATAGCTAAGGTAAACTGTAGGCAAGAGAGTCTTCCTTAAAACAGGGATAATATTCAGGTTATTATAAATATTTAAGCTTGAAACATAAAGCTACTGTAGGATGGGAAATCTCTGTAGGACTTTCTGGGGCTTCGGTACATTGCCTCCCACAATGAAGGGCTTCTGTAGGAGAAAATAATGGAAAGCAAGTGTTAATTTAAGGAAAGTAAAAGCTGCACTAAAATTTTTAAGAGGAAAACTAGTAGCCATTTATTTGTGACATTGCATTAGTCCAGTTTTAGAAGGTGACTTTTAAAATGGAGCTCTCTAGCTCATGCACTCTCTCTTCCTTTCCCTCTTTCTCTCCCTCTCCCTTTCCCTTCCTTCTCCCCTCCCTTCCTCTCTTTTTCCCTCCCCTTCCCATCTTTTATAGGCACGCTCAAGTGCGTGTGCACACACACATTAAAATTTAATAGAAGAAATACAAGCATGTTAGAAAACTGTCTCGTGTTTTATTATTTGCTTGTTGAGATTGGAGTGGTAGAAGGAAAATAGAGCCTTTTTCTTGGTTTTTCGCCATAGCTCCGTGTACATACTGAAATTCTACTGAAGAACTATTTTTAATGCTTTTTGCATTAATAATGCGTATCCTTTAGTAATCAGCTTTCCTCCTCAGTTTGCTGACTGACTCCTTCACTTCTCTGAATGTAGTAATGCAGTTTGATCATGGATCCTTTGCAAACCGCCAAGTAGGAAAGAGATAACATTAAGAGCCCAGCAAAAAGCATTTCCTCGCATGAGGTCTGAAGCCTCAGATCTTTATATCTCTGATAGAACAATGGGGATGATAATAGTACTTGAAGAAGAGGAGCATTTTATTACATGCTTAACTTATTTATTGTGATGGACACAGTTGCAAAAGAAGCAAAGCACTCAGGATTTGTTTTAAGGTGTTTCTCTGTGGCTCCCATTTTATTTTATAAATAGTATTTATGAACTTCATGTTAACACAACACGAGTGGGCAGCTCCATTTAAGTGAATTTTAAGATACTTTTCAAAGAGATATTAAAGTTAACCTTAAGTTCTTAAAAGCTAACATGAAACCGTTCACTGTACTCTCCTGAACCTAGCCAAGCTTTTCTTTCCCTTAATTAAAAAATAAATCAGAAGACTGCAATCTGAATATTTAACAAATATGATAAAAGGGTTAATTTAATAAGGGTCCATTGTTGAACAGGTTTGGAAAGTAGGGTATTAACACATTCTAATAAATCAATGGTGCTAGAGTTGGCTCAGAGGGTTATCTATGGATATGTCCTAGTTACTGGCATCTGTGTGTGTTTGCTGTTAATTTGATTTAATGATTTGTTAGATTTTTCTTGATACTAGTTATTTCTCCACTGTACATTGAGATACAGCACTACTGCACACCAAAGTACGTAATACCCAAAGGAACTGTGTGATTTCTTCTAGCAAATGATGGGAGCCTTTCTCAGTGAGATACTCTGGAAAGGAGACTTTGAGGCCATTCTAATCCCTTGTTTACATTGTTAGCTTCCTACTAATATAAAAATAATGGAAATCTTTTTTGATAAAAAAAAAGTATAGAGACTGGAGGATTTTTAACCCCCTGTACAGTATTGCAGCAAACTCTTTAAATTTGGCTGAATTCGTCCAGCAAACTTTTTGGGGTTCGTATATTGCACTAAATTTGTTGAAACTGTGGTAGGCACATCTCTTAGGATAAATGCAACCAGTACAGTCCACAGATTGAAATTTTTAAATGTGTTTCATTATGAAAAGACAAAATATCATCAAAGTGACAGATGAAATTGTCTTATGTAGCAATGTGCACTGATCTCAATGAGATATTTCTATTTCTTATTCTCTTACACGAGAATATTACAGCAGGAAGAATTAAGTTTAGTTTGCTTCACCATGTTAATACATGATCACAAAATGTGCATGAGTGTTCTTGACTTATCTTGTACAGTACTAGGTAATCCTGTAACCACTTTTTTTCCCCTCTTGGCTGTATTGAAACTGGCTCTGTGTTAACCAGGTGAGCATAGTTATTCACAGGTTTTTTTTTTTGCTTTTTCAATGTTTACTAATTCTGCTTAGTTGTTGAATATGTTTTCTTGGGTTTTTTTTTCCACTGTTTTGATGTTTAAAACATTTGGCATACTGTTTTATCATGATAAGACTTCATGAAGTAAATAATTTTGCATATAATTGCAATAAGCACTGACTTTTGAACTGAGAAAGAAGGAGCGTGTTTTGTGCAGTGCATCTGAGGTTCAGATAACAGTCCTGTACTACAGTGTGCTTACTACGCCAGAGGTCACAAAAGCAAGCCCTGTTGTGTGTTTCCTTTAGTGCAGAGTCAGACCCCGGTGCTTTGTTGTCTGTTGTACCTGCTGAGATTACAGTAGTTGAGCATCACGCAGTAGCGTTTCAGTTCCCTTTTTTTATTAAAAGTGCTCAAATTGTTTTTTAAATGTTTTCAAAAACAATTAAAAACATTTTATATTATACTGACTGGATGTTAAGATGATTTATAGGATGCATTTTTATAGACAATTTGCCATTTTATAAATATGTACCTAATGCTGTGTTTCCCTTCAAGTGGTGAAATGGTGGGAGGCGGGGTGTGCAAAAATGGTGCAAGGTGGAATGTGCCGCATCTCTGCTGATCCAAAGAAAGACAGCTCTTTCCATTCTCTGCAACTTTGTTGTTCGCTTGAATTTTGTTGCCAGTGGTACATGGCATAGTGCTTCTGTTTTCCAGAAAGCCATCTTTTCTTTCTGTTCTTTGACATGGTATTTGCGTTCAGAGGTCAGGTTGAGGACTATCTAGGCTGCTGTATTTCAGAGCATTAAATACAAAAATAAAAATTTTCAAGTCCCACATATGTTCACAGGTGCCTGGACACAGCCCATGAGTCTGTAAGCACACAGAAGATACCAGAAACATAGGTACTAAAAGTCTTGGAACCATGGTCTGGGATGGAATTTGGTCACTTTGATACAGAATCAACAAGAACCAGTTTCTGGGACTGTAACGTATCATAGACATGTGCTTAGTCAAATAGACCACTTACCTGCACAGCAGATCTCTGTATCTGTGACAGTCCATCTACCACCCTGAGCTTGAGCCCCAAGTTTATTAGGCAAGTGGGAGCAGTCTCGCAGAGGCTGAAAATTGAGAAAGGAGGTGGGTAAACAGGAAGATGCCCGCATTAGACAGGTGCAAGCTGTCACAGAAGCAAAAGGAGGTCGGTGAACTATCTATCGAATATAGATTGAACCTATAAGCGCTAACGCCAAAGCACTTGAAAATCCAAGTAACTCTGAAAAAGATAAATCTCTCAAGACAAAAGCTGTGACCCATCTGGATGTTACTTTAAGTATGATGGTCTAAAACTGCCTCAAGCTGTAAGGAAACTTAGCTGTTAGCTTAATAACAATTTTAGTGTCAAAAGTAGTAGCATGTGCTGTAGTCCCAGCTACTAGGAGGCTGAGCCAGGAGGATTTTCTCTGCCTAAGGGGTTGAGACCCGTTTGGGCAATACATAGAGATAAGGTTCAGGGAATTCATTACAATCATAGGTTCTGGCTTTCTGTGTCCGAGTTGATTCATCACCACCTTTGATGTCATGTTACCTCATGGCCACTGGCTTCTGTAACTTAAGTCCATCCTTCATCCCAAGGAGGTTAATAAGGGCAGTTCTTACTACTGTTACCAGGAAAAAATGTTCTCCAGAATCTCACAGTTAGTCATTCCTCACACCCTCCTAGTCTCACTGGACAGGCAAAAGCCTAAAATGCCAAGTTGTTAGATTCTTCCTTCATCATTCATGGTTGGAAGAGGAGCCTGCTTTTGAGATGGTGCAGCAGGTAAAAGTACCTATCCCCCAAGTGTAAGTCCAGTCACCAGGACCCATGTGGTAGGAAGAGTGGTTTCCACAGTTGTCCTCTGACCTCCACAGGCACACTGCGATGGACATGGACACACAAAAGTAAATAGAAACACTAGAATTTTAAGTTTCATAACCTATAAATATTAAGGACTTCATCTTTGGGAGGAGACCATTAGTGGTCAAAATTAAAACAACAGCTGAGTAAAATTAATGAGTTTTTAAAAACATTTTTGTAGCCTCTTTGTATACCCAGCACCCTGGGAGGCAGAGGCAGATTGAGCTCTGGGAGTTCAAGGCTAGCCTGGTCTACAAAGTGAGTCCAGTACAGCCAAGGCCATCCAGAGAAACCCTGTCTCACAAAATCGTGTGTGTGTGTCCTTCCACCACGTGTGCTGGTGCCCACAGAGCTAAAAGAATGTCAGATTTCTGAAGCTAGAGATAAGGCTACCCATCACGGCACTGGAAACTGAACTTGGGACTTCTGTAAGAGCAATACATGCTCCGGAGTGCGGGGCCATCAGTTACTGAGTTACTGAGCCCACCTTTGGGAAGCTCACAAAGTCTGGTAAATAATTACAAGGTTGGATATATAGCATACTGTGTAGAGGAAAAGGAGAAAAAAGGCAAGAATGAGGCTAAAGGTTTTTGTCGAAACAGGGTTTCCTGCACTTTGTAGGACAGGCTGGCCTTGAACTCACAGAGATCCTCCTGCCTGTGCTTCTCAGTGCTGGGATTAAAGGTATGCACTTCCACACCCAGCTGAAGCTAAAGGTCCTTAAGGCTTCGTTTAGAAGTTCACTGATACAAAGTATTAACTGGTATCCACACTTTTCTATAACCTGACAAACTGGTTATTATTCTTATACCTACAAGTTGTCTCACTTCCTATTACCGCAGTAAAGCACATTTTATTATTAAATGTTTATAGTAGATGTTAATGTATTAGTGAACTTTTAAATAAGTATTACAAGTTTGTTAACTGAATAATAGATAATGTAAAGATTTTTTTGTTTTTTGTTTTTTAATGAGTACCTGCTCTAGAGTTAGTAATCTTACAGGAGAAGTAAATGAAGACAGAAGGATTCACTTTTCAAGAAGGACTGAATTCTTTTTGGAGAGAAGGGAAAATAGTTTTACAAGTAAAATCTATCTTGAGATGGTCTCACTGCCATGTGTGGAGTATTTCTTTGTATTACTAAATCCTATACTAAATACTTTACGTATATTCTCATTTCCTGATTATAACAATACTGAAATAATGGTATTTTTTCAGATGAGAAAGTTGTGTTTCAGAGATGAATTGATGGAGGCCCCAGGGCCAGTACTAGGCAGGACCAGAGCCACCTCCAGTTTAAAGCCCAGTGCTGTGCCTTATGCTCTGCATAGGTGCTTGCTCACTCTACTCACTGCAGTAATTTGAGCCGGCAGATCCCCTGAAGTTCTTCATTCTGGTTTAAAAATTAGGGTTGAGTTGACTTTTATTAAGAGGTATTTCTCTTCAGTCTTTTGCCTTAAAACGTACTTTCTTCATGGTTGCTTTTAGATTTTACCTGTAGTTCATTTTTCTGGGTTTGGTGTAGGTGTTCGGCTTTTTCTTTTTGTAACTTCATGTGTATGAGTCTTGCCTGAATGTCCGTATGTGGACCACATTTGTGCAGTGCCCACAGAAGTTAGAAGAGGGCATTGGGTCCCCCTAGAACTAGAGTTCAGGTGGTTGTGAGCTGCCGTATGGGTGCTGGGAACCAAGCCTGGGTCTTTTACAAGAGCAGCAAGTGCTCTTAACTACGGAGCCATCCCTCAAAAAAATTAATAAGAAAATCTCTTAAGTTTTTTTCAGGCTGGAGGGATGGCTCAGTGATCAAGAGCACTGGCAGCTCTTCCAAAGGTCCCAAGTTCAATTCCCAGCACCCACATGGTGGGGTGGCTGCCAGTCGTCTATAGTGAGAACTGGTGTTCTCTTCCAGCATGCAGGCGCATATGCAAGCAGACGTTGTATATATAATAAATAAATAAATATAAAATTTTTTCTACCTTTAATCCAGCTCTACAAAGGCAGTAGCAGGTAGATACTCACGAGTTCCAGTCCAGCCAAAGCTACACAGAGACCCTATTTCACAAACAACAGGACAACTGAAAATTTTGAGGAAATTTGAATAATACCAGCATTCTGAATTTGAGGCCATCCTGGTTTACAGAATGAGTTCCAGGACAGCTAAGGCTACACAGAGAAACCCTTTCTCAAATAAATAAATAAAATAGTATTCATCCTTTTTGTAAATGAATACTGAAATTCATACGGTGAACACAGCGCGCCCTGGGTGTGTTCTGAAGTGCTCAAGGGAAGATGCAATGAGAAGGAGGGACGGGAGACAGAGGAAGAACGTTGCTTAAGATCAAGACAACTATTTAATCTGTCTCTGAATTTGTGCAGGTTCGTCACAGTTCAAATTTGGCTTTTATTCTAAACTTGAGTATGTTTTCATGAAAAAGTTTTTATCATCTCCCATCTTCCATCATATAATAGAAAGGACATAACTCAAAATCCAAACTCCTTTCGGGGCTGCTGAGGGTTCTGGGCAGTCAGCAACTTCAAATCTTTTCTAGTTGAGAAGCAGGTAGGGCTGAATGTCCCAGAAAGCCATCATAGTGCATTCTCATTCCCACTTTATAGTTCAAAACAAAGTTTCCTGAATAAAGCACACACGCTTGCCTGTAGTCTTAATCAGGCTGTATGCAGTTTGTTCATTTGTTTGAAAGGTACTTTGGGGGCTGGGATGTGGTCTAATTGGTAGAGTGCTTGCCTAGCATTGACAAGACATAGGTTGGAGACAAACTGCATGATGGTCCACACCTGTAATCGCAGCACTTAAAAGGGAGAGGAGGAAAATCCGATATTCGAGGTGTTTTTTGTCCAAGTAGCCTGAAATGTTTAGGACCCTGTCTCAAAAATAATATTTTTCTTTAAAATCACATCAACTGCCATCTGAGAGGAAAGCATATGCCAATCTCTGAACTGCCATTAAGAAGGCTCCAGTAGTACCAGATTCAGGTTTATAACAATATTTTGCCTTGTATGAGCATATATCTTCCTTGCCCGTTTTTTTGAGACAGTTTTTTTTGGGGAGGGAGGGTCACCTATGTGCACACGCCCACTCGTGCATACCCTGACTGTCCTAGAACTTGCTGTGTAGACCAAGCTGGCTTCAAACATACTAGATAGGCCAGGCTGGCCTCAAACTCATGGAGATCTGCCTGCCTCTGCCTCCCAAGTGCTGGGATTAAAGGGGTGTGCCACCACACCTGCCAACTGGTAGCTTCTTCAAGTCTCCTTCCCTGGTATACATCAAAACACAGCCCTAATAACTCCAGTAGCAGGGGCACAAAGAAGGCTGGAGAGGTGACTTGGTGGTTAAAGAGCGATTACTGCTTTTGCAGAGGACCTGGGTTTAGGTCCCAGTACCTACGTGGTGGCTTACAAACACCTATAACTCCAGTTCCAGGAGACCCAACATAGCTTCTGGCCTCTGAGCTCCTAGATGCACATAAACTCACAAAGGCACAGAGAGAGAGAGGTGGTTTCAGTGTGTCCCCATAAGCTCATATATTTTGACCCACGGTTGTTAGAACTGCGTAGGAAGGATTGCGAGGTGTAGCTTTGCTAGTGGATGGTGTGTCGTCAGGGTTAGGCTTTGAGGTTTCAAAAGTCTGGTGTGTCCTCTGTGTGTGTGTGTGTGTCTGTCTTTCTGTGTATCTGTGTCTGCTGTCTGTCTGTCTCTCTCTGCCTGTATTTGTGGATCAGCTGTAAACTCTTAGCTACCTCTCCAGCACCGTGCCTGCCTGCTGCCGAGCTCCCTGTCATGATGGGCATAGACTCTAACCCAGAACAGTGAACCCCCAATTGAATGGTTTTTATAAGTGCCTTGGTCATCAGGTCACAACAGTAGAAAAATAACTAAGACTGGGGAGTGAGGTAGGAATAGTATTAAGCTAAGAATGTGTTCTCTCTAATAGGAAGTAAGTGGAATGAGCATTATCTCAGGCTAGACAGTCAATCCAAATCATCCATAGCCAAGACGCCTGCTTACAGATCTGCACGGGGAGGTTTGGATGTGTTTGCATTTTGAAATGTGTTGCTTTCTTTGCCAGCCCCAGCAGATGGCCACCCTTACTGCTTTTAACAGAATTTTTAACTGATATGACAATAACCATATGGTCTTTCTGGGAGGAGGCTAAATATTTGCATTAAGCTAATCTTTGATTAAGCTACCATTTTACTATATAAGCCTGAGGACATCTTCAAACTGAAAGAAAAGTGAGGGTGTTTTGTGTTTATAATTTAGCGACTAAGTCCACAGCATACAGTCCCAATTGTGAATTTGTCCTATCCAAGTATATTGTTAAATTTTTTTGATAAGTGCTTTGATTTTTCCAGGAAGACTCATTGTAGGCCTGTGCTTGGCTTTGACAGATAAGCCCCTGCCTTCTGTCTTCTCTGGATATGGTGGTCTTCTGGATGGAAGGAAGGAGGGACAGAGACTAACAGTTCTTGAGCACTATACAGAATTTTCCATCAACCCGGTACAGAACATCAAGTTTGAGGCTTTGAATGGACCCACAAAGTAAGAAACTACTTCCTCCCACTTCTTAGTGACCCCTTCCCCACCTTAGGGGGCCCAGGGGCTCCTTGAGCCTCCGACCACAAAATTCTCTCTGAGTTTGACCCTGAAACGTTCCGCAAGTGCTTAGCTTACACTCAAAGAATGGACTAGTCCTTCTGTCTTCAGTGCAGAAATGAAGTTTGAACAGGTAAGGGATTGAGTAAAAGGCCAGTATATCAATGAAAAGGAAACATTCAAAGATAGCTAAGAAGTGCTTTTTTTAATATAAAGTAAATTTTTCCTTATTTTATTTTTATCAGTGTGAAGGTGTCAGATCTCTTAGAACTGGAGTTACAGACAGTTGTGAGCTGCCATGTGGGTGCTGGGAGTTGAACTCAGGTCATTTGTAAGAGCAGACAGTGCTCATAACCACTGAGCCATCTCTCTAGTCCAAGAAGTGCTTTTATATATTGCCCAAATATCTGTTTATATCTCACATTTAATATAACAGGTGTCACCTGAGACGTTCCTGCAACTTTGGGTTTAAAAGAAGCCATTTCTGGGGCTGGAGAGATGGCTCAGTGGTTAAGAGCAGCGTCTGCTCTTCCTAAAAGGACCCAGGTTCAATTCCCAACACCCACATGGCAGCTCACAACTGTTTGTAACCCCAATTCCAAGGGATCTGACACCTTCACACGTAAAATAAAATTAGATAAATGATTCTTAAAAAAGAAGTCATTTCCTAATTGATTTCTATGTAGTTTTGAAAACATATTCTCCCTGCCTGCTGTCGGTGTCTCTGACTGCTAATTATAGCTCAGGGCAGTGCATAGAAAGTGCAGCCAGTGCTATCAGCACTGGCATTTTGCCTGAATCTGGGCCTCCGGGAAGAGATGTGCTGCAATGAGCTGCTGGGTGTTCCCAGCTTTGATCAGAAAGCTTAGAGCACCTTGGGCATGTCAGAGATTTCTGTATCCCATAGTAGAGAATGAAGAGAACCAAGGAGCAAAAGGAAGAGCTGTTCATATGGTGACAGAATTAGCTAAGAACTGCTTGGTTAGCAGAGCATGGTGGCACACTTGGGAGGCACAGGCAGTTGCCTCTCTGAGTTCGAGGCTAGCCTGTTCTACGGAATGTTCTGGGACAGCCAGGGCCACACAAAGAAGCCCTGGCTTGAAAAACAAACAAAACAAAGGAGAATTGCTCAGTTATTAATCCCCATTGGCCATTATATAAGTCTTGTTTGTAAAGAAGGAAATGCGGAGACAGTGATCTCTAAACAGTGGTTCTCAACCTTACTAGTCCCACGGCCCTTTATCACAGTTCCTCATGTTGTGGTGACTGCCAAACATTAAATTATCTTTGTTGCCACTCCCCCACAACCATAAAATTATTTTTGTTGCTACTTCATAACTGTAACTTGGCTCCTATAATGACTCATAGTATAAATGTCTGTGTTTTCTGATGGACATAGGTAACCCCTGTGAAAGGGTCATTTGACCCCTAAAAGAGTCACAGCCCACAAGTTGAAAACCACTATTCTAAAAGAACTAGGAGAAATAGGAATGATATATAAATTAATTCATAGCTATGGGAGCATTACAGTCTTTATAATATTATTCAGCCTCAATAATCTACAAGTAATTTTTAAACTTTATATAGAAAATTCAAATGAATATGAAAATTAAAATTCATGAAGCCTTAATTCAGCTTAACAGGTATAAACTCATTACCTCATTTCACTTGTATTTTAGCACATCTTTCCCTCTTCTCCAGATTATTGAAACATATTTCAGATATAATCCACAAGCTCTATTCAGTGTTAAAGCCATTTATTTTAACATTTTAATCATTCACTCTCTGCTTATAGTAGTCAGCAGTTGTTTAAACATTGAGATCTATAAAAATAGAAATATTTACTTTTAACATTGAGTGTGTGTCAGAAATGTATTGTGTACACAAGTGTGTGTGTGTGTGTGTGTGTGTTATAAATACTCCTGTTTACATGGTTGCTGGAGACCTGAATTTAGATCCTCATGTTTACACAGTAAGCACTTTAGCCTCTGATCCATCTCCACAGTCTCCAGCATGCTTAGGGACTCTTTCACATGGATTCACAGCTTATTTGGAGTTCTGAAAATACCTGTGAATAAGTGACACAGGCACTTAATTTTTGTAAGGAAAGGAAAAATTAATTAGAAAGGTGATTAACAGATTATCATGTCAAAAAAGAAAACAGAACGAGCTGGGGATGTAGCTGGCTTGGTGGGGTCCCTGCCTCAGGCACAAAGCCCTGGGTTCCATCCCTAGCACTTCCTATGTCTCACATGGTCTTGGTGATGTACACCTTGCAGGTTGGAAGTAAAAGGGTCAGAAATTTAAAATCGGATTTACTTACAAAGCTAGTGTAAGGCTAGTATGTGATACATAAAACCCAGTTTCAAAGTAATAAAAAAAAAAGTGTCAGTAATGGGAAAGTCGGGTAATATTTCATTTAATACCTAACAGAATGTGTCTCTATACACATGTAGACTTCTAGATGTATGCATCTGTTATCCCGGTAACCCCATAAGACCTGAGACTTTTTCCATGTCAGTAGATTACTAAAACTAAGTATCTGAAGTGAGGTGTGGTGCTAACAGGTGATTTGATACCTGCATGTCAGGAAGCCAGTAAGGAAATTGTTCTTTCAAACAGGGAAGATGTTCATCTGTCCTTTGAGATAGTAAAATGAAAGCCAGGCGTGGTGGGTGCATGCCTTTAATCCCAGAGCTTGGGAGGCAGAGGCAGGTATGGCTCTGTCAATTTGAGGCCAGCCTGGTCTACAGAGTGAGTTCCAGGACAGCCAGGGCTATAGAGAGAAACCCTGTCTCAAAAAAAATAGTAGAATGATGAACGAAGCTGACACCCACAGGAACATGATGTACTTGAACTTGTGAATCTGATCAAGGGCAATTTTCAAGTTGAATGACAAATACAACTAATTTGCTGCTTCTTAGCTGCCTATGACAAAATATTGGAAGGAGACAGGAATCAACGAAGGAGAAATGCAATTTTCAAGCAGAATTTAGAGTAAACACTTCCAATGTAGAGTTTCTTGGATTGGAAAACAGAATACTTTTTCATTCTATTCTTTTTCTAAAGAGTTTCACAGCAGGAAATGCCCTCGGTGGCTGGCAAGATGGTTCATCAGGGAGAGGCACCTGCCACCAAGCCTGATGACCTGAGTGTGAAAGAACTGATTCCCCCACGTAGTTCTGTGACTTTCACATGTACAGTATAGCACAATTGCATGCATTCACAAGCACACACAAACAGTTTTTAGAAAGAGAGCAAGAGCCCAGCATGATGGTGCAAGCCTTTGATCCCAGTAGTCTGGGAGGCAGAGGCAGGCAGATCTCTGTGGCCAGGCGCTGTGTCACACACCTTTAATCCCAGCACTTGGGAGGCAGAGGCAGGCGGACTGCTTGTGAGTTTGAGGCCAGCCTGGTCTATAAAGCAAGTCCAGGACAGCCAAGGCTACACAGAAAAACCCTGTCTTAAAAAAAAAAATCAAAAACAGAAAGAGAGAGAGGAAGGAGGGAAGGAAGGCAGGGTGAGCCTCAAAAACCTTCCCACAAGATGTGGACTTAATCTCCAAGGTCAAATTGAGAACTCCGATATAGGATTTTTTTTTTAAAGACCTCATGTCCAAGGCAAAGAGATCTACCTCTAAAAGCTCGCTCACCTTCAAAGATTGGGGACCACTTCTCATGAAGCCGGTCATGGTGGAGCATACCTGTAACCTCAGTACTATAGGAGACAAAGGCAGGTGGATCACTGTGAGTTCAAAGCCAGCCTGGTCTTACAAAGTGAGTCTAGGACAGCCAAGGCTACACAGAAAAACCCTGTCTCTGGGGGGGAAAAATAAGAGTCTGACACTGAGTAGTTTATTTTAGGGATATTTAATCACAGAACAATTTAGGGAAAGGTTTCCTGGTGATAATTAATTCAATCCTGTGTGCACAGCAAAGTTTAAGACAAGACTACATCAAAACTCTGATAAAATACAAGTGACTTCTTCCACAAAGATAGGTTCTATGGATTAACTGAGGAAGCAGGCTCAAGATAAACAAGCACCTAAGGGTCTTGGGGAGGCTAGCTGTAGACTGACTGAGACAAACAAGCTCAAGATAAGAGTGGGGGAGCTGGTGTGGCCTGCCCATACAGATAGTGCAGGTCACCAGACTTAGCCACATTCATTTCCAGCCGTCTGTGCAGAAGACAGTCATATATCTCAGTCCCTGAAGAGACAACCCTGTATGTTTAACATTCCTGGTTTCCCTAGTGCTTATCTGTGAGCACTGTATGGCCTCTATGAGGAGAAAATGCAAGAGATTTTGGATACCCTCTAAAAAGTTAACTATTCAGATCACTGGCATACTTGAGGGAGAAGTACAGATTGGAGGCATAGGAAACCTCAGTAAAATAACAGCAGAAAATTCCCCAAATCTTGGGGGAGACATGGACAAGAAGCATTTAGAACCTCAAGCACACATGACTATAAAAATGCATTACCATGACATATTAAGTTGTTAAAAATATAGGACAAGCTGAGAAGCGGTGGTGCGTGACTTTAATCCCAGCACTTGGGAGGCAGAGGCAGGCAGGTCTCTGTGAGTTCGAGGCCAGCCTGGTCTACAGAGCGAGTTCCAGCACGGCCAAAGCTACACAGTGAATCCTATCTCAGAAAAAATAAATAAATAATAATGGCAGATACGTTCAGATTAACATCAGATTTCTCTGAAGGATCTCTTAAATGCCAGGAGGGCAAAAAAATGTTGTATGTTGGGTCCTGAAAGAAAATAACTACCAATCAAGATTACTGTACCCAGCAAGGATCTATTTCACAGTTGAAGGGGAAATAAAAGACCTTCCATTTTAAGAACAAATCAAGGGAATTCATAACCATTAGACAGGAAGTACAACAGACACTTAAGAGAACCCTCTTCTCCAAAGAGAAGGATTTTAGAAAACACTAGCATTAAGAATCTGAATGACCTGGGCGTGGTGCTGCACACCTGTGATCCCAGCACTCAGGAACGCAGAGGCAGGTGGGTCTCTGTGAGCTCGAGGCCAGCCTAGTCTACAAAGCAATCCAGGACAGCCAAAAAATAAAAATAAAAATAAAGTGAATAAATTTCACCAGAAAAGATAAGATATATCAATGAGGAATAAGAAAGAAATATTACTAATACAGTAAGCTACCAGATTTACAAGATAAATAAGAAATAAGCAAAATAGGTTGTCTTGCTTTCAATCTATTTTATTTGGGTTCTTTTCTATCTACCACCCTTTTCCACCCCAGTCCTTTCCAAAACTCAAACACCAGGAAGGAGAAACAGAAGGTTAATGGGGAGAGGGGTACTGAGATCTTTTTTAGACTACTTCCTGCTGATTAGGGCATTGAGTTCTTTGGGGCAAGTCCAGTCTTCCCCTGGTCATAATATCTCCAACTTCTTGACTTTTTTCTCTCAACCACTTAACAAACCAGCAACAGCAGCAGCAGCAGCAGCAGCAGCAGCAGCAGCAGCAGGAGCAGCAGGAGCAGGAGCAGCAGGAGCAGGAGCAGGAGCAGGAGCAGGAGCAGGAGCAGGAGCAGGAGCAGGAGCAGGAGCAGGAGCAGGAGCAGGAGCAGGAGCAGGAGCAGGAGCAGGAGCAGGAGCAGGAGCAGGAGCAGGAGCAGGAGCAGGAGCAGGAGCAGGAGCAGGAGCAGGAGCAGGAGCAAGAACCAACAGGAAGAACGGCCACACCTCTTCTCCTGAGGCTCTGGTCTTTTTATACCCTCTCTAGAGTCCCAAGAATTAACGATCTTCAGCTGGCAGAATCACCCTCCCTGCCAGAGCACTTTCGTAACAAATAGCCTGCTGCTGCTGTGGACAATGTAAAGCAGCCCCATATCCCACACCTATGATTAAAACAAACACATGTTTACATAACATTCCTGGCTTTTTTAAGACACCAAAAATATATTTAATATATTTATATTTATATATATTTTAAAGCTACTTGAAGAAAATCATAATGAGATGTAGATTTATATGCCAAGTATTGAAACGGCACCTAATTTATAAGAAGCAAAAGACTAACTAGGCCAAAAAAAAAGGAGGTTCAGGCTTCGGCGTAACAGTGGGTGACTTTAACACCAAGAGTACCTTCGCATAAAAAAAGAAAACATCCTGAAATTCATGTGTTAGTACAAAACACTCCAAGTAGCCAAGAAGACCTAAGCAAAAGCATACTGGAGACAAAGTAAGACATGAGGAAAACATTTCAGGATACTGGCACAGGTAGACATCCTAAATAAGACTTCAAAAGTGGACACCCGGAATTACATCCAAAGGCTCTGCCCAGCGAAGCGGAAGATCTTTACTCCGTCAGCCTACAGAGGGAAGCAGCCTGTGCTGATCCCGACATTGGCCCCATAGGCTCATATATTCAAACGCTTGGTCTGTTAGTGGAACTGTTTGGGCAGGATTAGGATTCTGGGGCTATGTTGGAGGAAGTGTGTCACAGGGCAGGGGTTTAAGGTTTCGAAAGATCCCTGCCGGTCCCTGTGTTCTCTCCCCCACTGCTGTGTGCGTCTCAGTCTGAGCTCTCAGTTTGTTCCTGCTCCTGTGCCTTTGCTTTACCATCACGGACTCTAACCCTCTGGTGCTGTAAGCCCAATGAAATGTTTTACTTAAAATAAAGTAATGAAAAGAAAGCAATGTAAGCGCTAAATAGAGCAGAACTGATTAAAATAAAATAGATGACTTTAAAAATCCATCTCATTGTGGGATGGAGAAATAGCTCAGCAATAGAGGGCTTGCCTGGCACATGTGAGGCCCTGTACCAACAATTTTTATTGTATGTCAAAACTACCTTAACCCAGCACTCAAGAGGAAGAGGCAGCTAGCACCTAAGCTTGGAATCAGTACAGGCTTTACAGGGAGACTGCCTCAAAAGAGAAGAAAAGCCAGGTAAATGAATGTAATACCTGAAACTGGATAAGCTAAGTTTGTGCTTTATGAAGCTCTGAGCTTAAATTTCTACAAAAAAAAAAAAAAAAAGGAAGAAACAAGAAAGAATTTTATAACAATGATAAAGATATAAACTTCAGAAACAGAAAACCAAAAGATAAAGAGCAAGGGGTGTCCTCCTTTTGGGAAACTAGCAGAGCAGAATTTGCTGTTCTTTCTATCAGTCTAGATGTGGGCAACCTGGCCTATTCTACAAGTGCTGAAATCAGCTTCAAATAAACACATATTAAAAAAAAAAACTGCCTTAAACTTCTCCCTCTCTCAGTTCTCCTCTGTCCTCCTTCCTCCCTCCTCCCTTCCTGCTCTCTCTTTTCCTCTCTTTCTCCCTCCATGTCTCCCACCCCCACATCTTTTGAAGCCAGTTTAGAAAGAATACCAGGTAAAACAACAGGCTCTTCAAAGTCTGTCCTGCTGTGCTCAACCTTTCCTCAGCTCTGGACCTCAGCCTTTGTGTTTCTCTGAGCAGACCGGAAGCCCAGCTGGCTGAGACCCCAGGTCAATGGGCAGGTCCCAAGCTACTCATGGGCCCGCTCTAAGACCTCTGTGCATTTCATAGTGTTAGTCTGGACTTCCCTTAAATGCTTCATAGAGTAGTGTGGGAAATTAGGTATCATAGGAAAACCTTTAGTTCACAAGTTGCACAAAAATTGATGAACTAGAGGAGTCTGAGCTCATGTGTCTCTAGTTACGGATCAGAAACTGCTGACAGACACTTGTCTCTGCTTGTTTTTTATTTTTCTTTAAGTAAACCTAGGGATGCTGCTCAGTTGGCAGACTGCTCGCCTAGCATCCGCAATGCCTTAGATTCAGCCACTGCATAAACTGGGGAGTAGAGGCAGCAGGGTCAGAAGTTCAAGGTCATCCTCAGCTATGTGAGGCGTGAGAGGCCAGCCTGGGATACACAGAACCCTTTCGTAGAGGAGTATGGAGAAGGAGGAAGGAGGAGGAGGAAAAAAAAAAGTAGACCTAGCCAGGCTTTAAAAAGAATCTTAATGATTTCTTTTATCATGTAGGGAATTTGAGTGGAAAATGCGTCAAGAAGGATTTGTACGTGTTTGGACTCTCCAGAATAGTCCAAGGGTGAAGGAAGCTGTGGTGTTCAGTAGGAGCTCTTTTAGGTTTTGTTAAGTTTTGCTGCCATTTCCAGGTTTGTTAGCGAAGCTTCAAGGCGCATGAAGTTTTTCAGTTTGACCACTAGATGGAGAATCTAGCTCCTCACCAGCTCGAAACAAACCTTGAAAATAGTGTCTGCCTAGTGCAGCACTAGGGGCCGCTTGTGACCAAATGCTGAATGCAAACAACGCCAGAGTGGCCTTAGAGTCTAGCAGAAAGCTAGAAACTCAAGAGTCTATATTTCAAAGCGACACGGAGCTTTAAAATTCTCGTTTTATAGTTCTAAATTTATAATTTGTGTGTGTGTGTGTGTGTGTGTGTGTGTGTGTGTTTTCTGAGACAGGGTTTCTCTGTATAGAAACCTTGGCTGTCGTAGAGCTGAATCTGTAGACCAGGAAAGGCCTCAAACTCATAGAGATCCACTCGCCTCTGCTTCCTGAGTGCTGGGATTAAAGGCCTGTACCACCACCACACTTTTTACATTTATATTTTATTTGCATCACTCTTTTGTTGTTGTTGTTGTTGTTGTTCAAGTCAGGGTCTCACTATGTGTCGCTGGTTGTTCTGGAACTTACTATGTAGTTCAGGCTGGCCTCAAACTCACAGAGATCCACCTGCCTCTGCCTCTGCCTCTGCCTCTGCCTCTGCCTCTGCCTCTGCCTCTGCCTCTGCCTCTGCCTCTGCCTCTGCCTCTGCCTCTGCCTCCTGAGTGCTGGAAATAAAGGTGTATGTCATTACGCCTGACTTACATCAATCTACTTCCAAATTGAAAACATTGATATTTTTCTTCCTTCCAGATTTGAAACTGAACTCAAACAATCTTCCTTTTTCAGCTTCCTGGAGAGCTGGGAGGAGAGGTGGGTACCAATCCACTCAACCTCCGTGTATGCTATGAATTCAAAATGTGAATGAGACATCCTGTGGAGCAGAAAACAATTCCAGAATGTAATGTTAGCAGACTTTTGGATGATGTCATACCTTGTTTATTTGAATGTCAAGGTTGAGGTGAAGAGCTGTCACATAAGAGAAAGAGAGGGTCAGAATTCAGAAATGGTAGGATGAATATATATATGTGTGTATATTTATGTCTGTGTGTTTTATGTGTGTATGTATGTATATACATATATATACACATACATGTTGATGAGTCAGGCCCTGTTCCTCCATGTTCCATCCTTGGGATAAATAGGAGCCCCCTTTTCCACACAGCATCATGTATTTCCCCCTGGGGTGGCTAGAATATGAATTTCTTGAGGGCAGAGAGTCCATAGCATTGTGTTCAGTGCATGGTAGTGTTGTGGGGTATCCACCGGAGAATATTATTTGGGCACAGGTTTAAGCCAACAGAAAGTCTTTATTAGCCCTCCAGCAGCTACCCTGGATGTTCAGGATCCCAGTGTAGCCCTGAGCCTTTCTCAGGGTAAGCTTTTAAGCACAAAAAAACATACGTCAGTTAACAAGAACAGTTAGTCAAAGGCTGAACTACAGAAGCCAGAAAGCTGGTTAGTTCAGTTAGAGACTTTCCCAGAACTATGAGCTCCGATAGATTAGGTCTTTGTTTTCGTTTTGGCAGGTGGTGTTATCTACAGGTGGAGTTTTACAGTCTGAATGGTACTTCCACCATGGAGTCAGTTGTGCTAAGATCTGGGGACCTGTTATAGCAGCTGCTCCAAAAGAAGATGCAGCCTGGGAGCCTGGAGAAACAAGAATGCATTGGACCAGCTTAGTACAGGGTACCGTGTAATGGCTGCAGCAGGAAGGCCTCAGTGAGGATGGGGCAGAGATATCTGAGAGGCAGACTTGGACGTATTGCAATATATATATATGGCAATATATATATATATATATATATATATATATATATATATATGGCAAAGTGAGAGAAGATGTGAACCCAAACTGCTCTTCCCTACCTTTTTCCCCATTATAAAAGGTATTCACACTATTAATTTAAGAGGCTTAAAAATACAAAAGAGAGGTGGTGGCACATGCCTTTAATCCTAGCACTTGCCAGCCTGGTCTACATAGTGAATTCCAGGACAGCTAGGGCTACACAGAGAAACCCTGTGTCAAAAAACAGAGACAGACAGACAGACAGACAGAACCAGACATGGCACTATCTGTTTGTACTCTGAACATTCAGAAGACTGATGGGGGTTCACAAATTCTGGGCTATCCTTGGCTATATAGAGAAACACTGTCTCAAAAGACCAAAATAATAATAACAATAATAATATACTTATACCAATAATGTAAATAAAATTGGCCTGAATGAAGGGACACAGGTTAGATACAGATGAGGATATTCAAATGAATATACTATTATGAAGGTAACTCTAAAACATCAGTCTGCAGGTTTTATTAAGATGGCATTACTTGAGCATCTAATGTATATTGCTCCAATATAAAATGTCTGGTTAGGACTGGGGGTCAAAAGCTGGTTACTTGGGATCTGATGGTAGCTGTACAGGACCAAAATAGTGACACGATTCTAACTGCTGAGAATTCTGCACATGAGCAGACAGGCCAGCAAATGGCTGTTCATGGAGCAGTATGATGGACACAGCACCCTCTGGGGCTTTGGGGATGAGAGGTTTTGAAATATGCTGGTGTGCTTTTTCGTTTTTGTGTTTCTTGTTCACAACTCTCTCCCTAGTTTAAACGTCACTATCCTCAATGGGTTTAGGATTTTTATAACAGGAATGCAAAAAATTACACTTTTCCCCTTTGGCCTTATTTCAGAAGTAAAGGTCTTCAAAGCCAGATTTCCCCATTAGATTCTAACCAAGAAAACACTTGAGTAACCTCCAGTGAGCTGGACACCTTTAATCCAGCACTGAGGAGGCAGAGCAGGCAAGGCAGAGGCAGGTTTGAGGCCAGCCTGGCCTACAGAGTGAGCTCCAGGACAGCCAGTCTCTCTCTGTCAAGACAGAGAAATCCTGTCTCGAAAAACAAAAAAACCAACCAAACAAACAAACAAAAAAAATAAAACAGAAAGAAGGAAGGAAGGAAGGAAGGAAGGAAGGAAGGAAGGAAGGAAGGAAGGAAGGAAGGAAGGGATCGAGAGAGAGAAAGAGAAAGAAAGAGAGAGAGAGAGAGAGAGAAAGAAAGAAAGAAAGAAAGAAAGAAAGAAAGAAAGAAAGAAAGAAAGAAAGAAAAGACATTCAGTTGGTAGAGTGCTTAGCTGGTGTGCACAAAGCCACAAAGCCCTGGGTTCAATCCCCAGCACCGTATAAGCCAGGCATATAATGTCGGCACCCAGGAGGTAGAGGAAATCAGGAGCTCAAAGACACGGTGTGCCACTTAGAGAGTTTGAAGCCAGCCTGGGCTACAGGAGACTGTCTCAAAGCAGCAACGATCGAAATCTTACAGAGGGGGTCAATAATGAACAGATCACAAATTAGATTCACAAGAAAGAGAGGCAGTGAGAAAGCAGAGTGGATGCCAGGAGGAAGCTAGATCCACAGTGGAGCGCTGGGGTGTCCACCGCATACCACTGTAGCTCAGCAGATAGCCAGACTTCTCCCGGCCCAGCTCACACTGGTCTCCGAAGGGCTGAGCCCCGCGCGCGGGTTTGCAGACCATGTGACCTGCGAGCGGCAGGCTTCAGAGCAGAGAGCTGGATGGGGTGAGGGCAGGAATGACCGCCGCGCAAACAGGCGCAGGGCCTGCTGGCTGATAAGAAGGGCCAGCTTGTTCTGTTTCAAACTTACAAAATAGCCTCAAATATCTAGATCTGAGGCACGGTACAGTTATAGTTTTTAATATAAACCATAAGACATGAGGTCATGGCAATTTCCTGTCACACAAAAAGGCAATAAAAGCCCTTCCTGGTTAGGGAGGAGGAGCCTAGAGAGAAGGCCAGGAGGGTGGAATTCTCCAGCTGGGTGAAAGGGAATCTTAGGAGAGAAGCAGCTCAGGCATTCCTTCTGTCTGGGGACTTGGAAGAACACCCCACACTAAACAGAGCAGCAGGGCCGGAGGGGTGGGGGAGGTGGGCGAGCAGAGAGGCGCGCAGCTGGGGTTTGTGAACGGCCAAGGGTCCTGACTATCCTGGGCGAGACCCCCGCGGCGTTACTGGATTTGAAGTCCCAGCCTGTTCCTCAACAAACCAGGCTTTGCGACCCACCCTCAGTAAGCTGATGAAAGCAGCCAAATGTTAAACAGTGAAAACAGAGAGAAGAGATTTTTATTCAGTGTGGTCACATCGAGAGGACGGACAAAGAGATCTAGGGACCCCTTCACGCTTTTATCTTGGGGTCCTGGAGTAAGGCTGGGTTTTAAGCGGGGGGGGCCACGCTAAGCGGGGCCGGCTGTGCCCCCGCCCTCCCTCCGCGGCCCCATCATCCCTTCTCCCTGGAAGGCAGTCTGTCAAATTGCAACTCTCTTTCCTGTAATGTCCCCCACCCCAACCCCCACCCCGGCTGGCCCAGTCTCTTCTTCCTGCCCGCGGTTCTCGGGGAATTCCAGGGGCCCGCTGTTTCAATAGTCTGAGGACCAGAGAGAAGGACACAGTGTCTCCCTAGAATGCCGCCATCCCTGCTAGGCTGGGGCCTTTGGGTGGGGTCCACAAGGACTGAGAGGTTCTGTACAGGGTCTATATCCCAAGCAACAGGCCAAGGCGAGTCCGGGGCAGGCCACAGCAGTCCCAGCCGCAAATGGCACCGCCAGGGGAGAAAACACGTTCGTGGAGGCCAGCAAGGGGCGGAAGGCAAGAGGTGGACCAGGCCTTCCTCTGGGTGAAGAGCTAGGTGGTGCCGCCTGCCGCCTGCTCAGCCTGAGGTGGAAAGGGAAAGGGACTGAGGAGGGCCTAAAGATAGACTCAGAATTAACTGAAATCCTGGTTGTTTGGGTTTTTTCCAAAAGAAAGGCTCTAAACTAGAGCTGTCTACGTTTCCTTAAAGAGACATTTGCAAGGTTTGTGGAGTTGGGGACTTTCTGCTTTCACTGGCGTATCAACCAACTAAAATATCTTCGCACTAGAGTCATCTTAGGCACAAACAGCAAACCTGATGCGTGTGAACCCTCTCAGGCACGCGTGCCGGCCCGGAATTTAAACACACACAGCTGTGTCGAGGTGCACACGTTGTAGTCCTAAATATTCATTCATGAGGCTCACTTCAAGCCGACCTGTTCAGCGTGGTAAAATACCAGGTGAAACAAAAATCCCAGCGCACGTACAGACACACGTGAGAAATATACGCAGAGAACTTTTACACACACGTGCACACGCATGCACACACACACACTGTTGAGACCTTTGATCCCCTTTTTTGTCCTAGGTTAAAAGAGCCATTTCCTGAATTAACAAATGACATTCAAATGGGCCAACAGTCATCCTGCAGCAATTATTTGGGAAAAGAAAACAAACCTTGGCTTAGAAATTTCAAGCATCATCTCAAGTTGCAAACTCGTTTCTCCTAATAAATTCTGTGATCCCCTCAAAGACTTTTGATCTAGACCACTTCCAAGGAGGCATCTGTGTGGAATGCTTGAAGTCTCTTTTCACAAGGCCTGCAGGTCCACTGAGGGGGCCTTGGTCTCAAGTGAAATTCTCACATCATCTCACTGGTGCCTCATTCTCCTTCTCTGGCTGCCACCAGCCCCTTTGGGAAGTTCAACCACAAACCAGAAAAAGCTATCAGTTGGTGGGGGTTGGCTCCATTCAGCTTTCAGGACCCCAGACGTGTGTGTGCTAGATGCCTGCCTCATGGAGCCAGGGTCTTCACTTGTTTCTTACTCCGTTTATGTAACGTGCCTTCGGAGGCTTGGTGAATGCGGTCCTCATTTTACACCAGCAGGACCACCTTCTATTATTCTGAGGCAGTGTCTCTCACTGGAACTGGAACTCAGCCACTGGACCAGGTTAGCTGGCTAGCAAACTCCTGGAGTCCCCTGCCTCCAGCCTTCTTGTGATAGAATTACAGGCTCACACCACCCTGCTTGCATTTTTATGTGGGTGCTGAGATCCGAACTCAGGTCCTCATCTCCCCAGCCACTGTCTTTCCTTAACAGCAACAGAAAGCATGGCTGATTCTTCAACTTGAATCTCTTCTCTTCTAAAGACAGAACCCTAGGCTGGCTAAAAAAATGAAATAAAATGATATGGGCAACTAAGCCCATTTCTCCCAGACCTGTGTAATCAATAGCCAAATCTCCCAAGCTGCTGGGCAGTTCAATAACAATGAAGGCTATGCCTTCAAACCTTGCTGTAGCATTCTGTCTCTCTCCAAACTCAGTCTTCCAGTCTCCATTGAGCCTCTGCATGTGTGACCAAAGTGACATTATAACTTTCTCTGACACTTCATGACTTTCTCTGTAAAGATGCAGCTGTTTCAACAATTCAGAATCCAAGTTCTTCTTCTTCTTCTTCTTCTTCTTCTTCTTCTTCTTCTTCTTCTTCTTCTGGTGTCCGTCCCCACTTAGCACATTTGGTGTGTACGTTCTCTGCCCTGTCCCACCACAGGCTGCTCCAGGAACTCAGAGGTCTCATTCATCTGGGTCACACAGACACCCACTCAGGCTTTCTGACTATAAGACCCACCAGACCCCATTCTTAGCCCTCTAACCTCAGGAGCATGCTGTACAGTTTGTATAGAGAGCAGGCAGGACATTCTTGGTCTTTTGGCTGAACCATCCACCCATCCTGTCACTGCAGGTTTGACCAGCAAGACCTTGGGCGCAGGTGCCTCTTGGGTGCTTCAGCTCTCTTTTACTCTCCTTTTTCTGAGTTCTCCCTCCCAGCTCAGGAAATGTTTCTTTGGTTCACCTGCCTCAGAGGGCAGCTGGGGAGCTGTCTGTGTCACTTCGTTGTCCTTACACTGTGGTAAATGTTCATAAAGGCTAAAATTTCGATCCTCCAATATGATTTTAGGCTTCTTAAATAAGCCCTCTTTGAATTATAAACAAAACCATTTTTCTTTCAAAGGCTTGCCTCATACTGATCCAAAGTATTTTGATTTGAGATTCTTTTGGCAGGTGTGAATACAAAAATCCACTTAGACCTTCTTTCCATTAAATTATTTCTTTGTAGACAGTGTCTGCTCTCACCAAACAATGAATGTCCTTATTGGGAAGAGGAAAAAGTGCACAATGACATTATGAGACAAAAAAAAAAAATCCTCTTTAAGGGGCTATGAGATGGGTCAGCTGATGAGCACTTGCCAAGCAAGCCTAAGAACTTGAATTCAATCCCCAAACCCACATAAAGGTAGAAGGAGAGAACAGAACCCATAAGTTATTCCCCTGACCTTCATGTATGCTGTGGTGTGTGAACACACACACATTAATAATAAAATATTTTTAAAATGTAAAGACTTGACATCTCCAAACAATAGCCCAGAATATCTTTAGAGACACTGTGGGCTACTGCTTTGCTTTGAAATTATTGCTGATATCATAATTTTGTTTTTACTCTTCATTCTCCTTCAAGGGTGCAGTCAGGACTTTGGAGATGCTTGATGAACCTCATCTCTACTGCCAAGTCCTGCAAAAACACAATCATTGGGAAAGTAGTAGCCATTTAAATTAGGAAACAATCATATTTAACATTTTTCTATAAATGGGCATAGATGTTTTTTGATATAAAGAATGAAAAATAGAATACACTTGTTCATTTAGGATGGATGGCTGCATTTTCTATCTTTCTTACTCCCTTTCTTCTCCAGCATATGCAATTTTTAGGAGTCTAGGGGATGACTTTTTTTCAGAGGAATGCAAGCACCTTGGAGAACATCTATCTAAAAAGTCTGTTTAGCTACTGGAACAGACAGTGGTTTATAAATGATCTTCTTTGAAATACAGGATGAAACCAAAGTAGAAAGGTAAAAATTGTGTGGTGGGGATTGTCAGGCTTGTCTCTCTTTCCTCTCCCCTCTCCCTCTTCTCTTCTTTGTATTTAATGTATGTGTACTATGTGCATGCAATATCCCTGGACGCCAGAAGAGGGCACTGGATCCCTGGAGCTGGAGCTTCAGGCGGTTGAGAGCCGCTTGAGTGTTGGGAACTGAACCAGGTCCTTTGAAAGAGCAGTTAGTGTGCCTGACAGCTGAGCCATCTCCCCAGCCCAGACTTGCATCGCCCCTTCTCTCCCTCCACACCTCTCTTCTCATTCGTTCATTCATTGACTTATTTTGAGGCAAGGTCTTATTAGGCAGCTCTGCTGACGTGGATCCCGCTATAGCCTTGAACTCAGAGGTCTGCCTGCCTCTGCTTCCTGAATGCTGGGATTAACGGCACACGCCATCCGTCGTGCCTGGCCTGACTTGTCCTTCTTCATGATATATTTTGGTCTTCCCTTATTTCAGTGAGAAGGGTCAGAGAGATGGCTCAGTGGGTAAAGGTGCATACTGGCGAGCCTGACGACCTGAGTTTGATTTCCTGGACCACCTGGTGGAAACAGAGCGCATAGTCTCACGAGTTGTGTGGCGACCTTCCCAAATGCACCCTGGCGCGTACAGGCACACACATGCATGCAGATGCACAACGTAAACAACGAATAAATTTTAGAACGACTCTCAGTAGGAAGACAGCAGGCAATCGTGCCCCTCTTCTGAGGACTTTCACCACACTGACACATGCAACAGGGGGCAGCTTTCCCCTCTAAAACTCCATGGTTCCTCCTTGGATGCCAGGCAGGTACAGTGTGGAAGTCCTGCTTGGAAGTAACCTTATTTTGGGTCTCGGGAATGAGTCAAGAGGAGTAAGAGTTCCCGTACAGCAAATTTAGCAAGTGGCTTGTGACGTGTTTATCTGCTCCTGTATCTCCCACCAAAAACCGAACAAGCTTGAGCAAGTAGATAGGGCGTTCAGCTGAATTTGCGATTTCCTGGCAAACCCTAAAGCCGTTTGATCACAAAACACCTCTTAAAAACTAGGCTGGAATGTTAATCTATATTCGGTAAGAAAGCCTGAAGACAGTTTTCTAATTTTTTTTTTTTTAGATGTTTGAGGCTTATGTAACTTTAAAATGTCGTCTTCACCTTAGCTAACGGCCGCAGATCCAGAAAGATGCCTTGTGTGGTGGGGTACACTTGTCATCCCAGCACTCGGGAGGCTGAGGCAGGAGGATCACCACAAATTCAAGACTTGCCTGATTTACCTAGTGAGTCTAGGCTAGCCAGGGCTACAGGTGGGGACAAGAGTCTCAACCTCTCTCCACCAAAGAGAGGAAGAACCACATGCATGCATCCCCAGACATTTCCTGTAGAATAATGGTAAAAGCT
This sequence comes from Meriones unguiculatus, assembly GCF_030254825.1. Taxonomy (NCBI): domain Eukaryota; kingdom Metazoa; phylum Chordata; class Mammalia; order Rodentia; family Muridae; genus Meriones; species Meriones unguiculatus. Next base: position 16,161,584 of record NC_083354.1, on the reverse strand, counting down.
TTATCTGGTGATAATGGCTAGGATTTGAGACAGGGCTTCTCTGTGTAGCTCCGACTGTCCTGGAACTCTCTCTGTAGGCCAGGCTAACCTTGAACTCAGAGATCCACCTGCCTCTGCCTCCCGAGTGCTGAGATTAGAGGCCTGTGCCACTACCGATCAGCTTTGGGTCTTATTTTTAAAAGGTCCCTAAGTTTAGTTAATGCCTCCCATATTCTCACGGGTGTGGAGCCATCCACCAGAGCAGGAAAAACCTACCAGCAGCCACACTCTCAAAGGAAAATGATTCTACCTCCCTCTGCCACTGTCAACTGCCAGTAGCTCTTCAGTAATCCCTGGGGCCTAGAGAGCATCGCCATCTATTAGGCATGTGGGCTGGCTTGTTCTTCCACAGGTCTGGTGCAGGTAACCAGAGCTCGTAGTGTCCAGGAGACAGCATTCCAGCTCTTGCGTTCTCCCCACCTCCTCTTCCGTGGTGGTCCCTGAGCCTTGGAAGGGAGTTGATGAAGATGTCGTATTTAGGGCCAACCACTTCATCTCTCCTCAGCACGTTGTCCAGTCATGCATCTCTACGTTATTACTGTCCACTGCACGAAGAGGTTTTTCTGACCAAGGTTGAGGGAAACCCAAGACCATGAGGGTGAATGCAGATACTTAGAAGGCAATTTAGCATTGTGACCATTTAAGCAAAATAACAATGAAAGCTTCTATCCTAGGGTCTAGACTTCCCCACCCATGGGCGTTTGACCAAAATTATAGCACCACAAATAAAATTCCCTTCTGTGGCCCAATCAGAAAGCAGGTGATCATCACCCTGTATCAGTTATGCCTGGCAGGCCCATATTGTGGCATGCAGGGCCACTTCTGGGTAAAACCATTGATGTCTTTTCTTCCTCAGCAGCCCTCACAGCACCCTCTGGCAACGGAAAGGCCAGCCAGCAGGAAGGAAGTTTTCTGATCGGTGTGAGATTGCTTTTTCTATATCCCGCAGCCCAAGTGTACGGGGTTTGAGCGATGGGGTCTTTCCGTGTAGTTACGGTGCGCAACCAGGGCAGTGATTCTGGGGCCTCCCTGACCAATAACTCAAGGAGAAGTGTCCCATGCTTCTCACTGGGATTTTGCTGGATGAGCTGTGTCATCTGGGAGCAGCCCTGTCCACCCGTAAAGGCTCTCCTGTTTGAATTCTTATTTTAAAAATAGCTTATTAACAGCCGGGTTTCCATAAGGCTCTTTCATACATCTTTAGGTAAGTCAGTCCACCCTCTTCTCCCTCCCAGAAACCCCAGCCTGATTTAGCCTTTCTCTCCTAGTATTTCCCCCTCTTCTTTAGCATCAAACACATTCTACTATTCAATTCACTTATCTCTTTAATCGGGTACTTGCTACCAAGCCCAAGAACCCATGTTTGATCTCCCAGATCCTCATGGTGAAAGAAGCGGTTGTCCTCTGATTTCCAAACACGTGCACACATACATACACACACACACACACACACACACACACACACACGCACAAATAACAACAAAAGCAAGCTCTGAATTTCAGGCTGTTGCTATACACAAGACTTAACCTACTGTGGAACCACGTCATATGCAGTAAGAAAACTATAGAGAATTCACAAGCAGACTGCTGGAGCTATGCCAGCGTCTCACCAACGTTCTCCGCTGTCGATGGCGAGGGTCATCCTTCATTCAACTTTCATGTTACTATTGACTGGTGACTTCATGTCCAGTTGACCATGACACAGAAATTCCAACTCTCAAGGAACTTCCAGACTAGTGCAGGAAGAACAATAAATTCATAAGACAGTGTATTCAGTGCTGTAAGAGTGCTATGGGTGAGTTTCTGGCTTGGATAGTATGTTTTGAGACAGGGTCTCAAGTATCCCAGGCTGGTCTGGGATTTACTGTCTAGCTGAAGGTGACTTTGAACTCCTGAACTCCTGATCATCTTGCCTCTGCTTCCCTGGTGCTGAGTTTACAGGTGTACACCACCACACCCATTTCCTGCCGTGCCGGGGATTGAACCCGGGAATTCGTGTATGTTAGGCAAGCTCTCTATCAACTAAGTCACATTCACATCCTCGAGTGGATAATTTTTGAAATTTTGTATTACTGTGTGTGTTGCAGGAATATGTGGAATTATTAAGGAATATGCGGAGGTCAAAAGAAACTCTGTGGAGCTGATTTTCTCCCTCCACCTTTATGTGGGTTCCAGGAACTGAACTCTGGTCTCCAGGCATGTGCGGTGAACACCTTTGCCTGCTGAGCCATCTTGGCAGCCCTCATTTTTCTTTCAAGAATGAAAGCTGCTGGGCATGGTGGCTCGTGCCATTAATCCCGGTGCTCTGGAGGCAGAGACAGGCAGATGTCTGTGAGTTCAAAACCAGACTGATCCCGGAAATTCAGGAATACTGTAAACCTTCCAGAATTACCCCAACGGAAACCCAGTTACGTTACGTTGTCTTATATAGATCACAAAGATCCTGGGTCCCAGCCTACGAGTTAGGGAGTCTATTTCTGTGACAAACAGCATAGAAAAGCAACCTGGGGAGGAAAGGGTTTATTTCAGCTTACAACTCTGAGGTCAGCCCGGGCAGGAACGGAAGCAGGGCAGAAATTCCGAGGCAGGCGCTGAAGCAGAAGCCATGGAGAAATGCTTCCTGGCTTGCTCCGCGACTTGCTCAGGCTGCTTTGTTATACCACCCTGTAGGCATTGCCCAAGTAAGACGAAGCTCTCCCACGTCAATCCTTAAACAAGAAAATGCCCCACAGTCTTGCCTGCCGGTCAATCTTTTTTGTTTGTTTGTTTGTGTCTCAAGACAGGGTTTCTCGGTGTAGTCCTGGCTGTCCCGGAACTCACTCTGTATGTAGACCAGGCTGACTTTGAACTCAAAGATCTACCTGCCTCTGCCTCGGGAGTGCTGGGATTAAAGGCGTGCACCACCACCACCCGGCTCCTACTGGCCGGTCTTATGGAGGCATATTCTCAGTTAGGATCCATCTTCTCGGACGTGTCTAGATTTGTGTCAAATTGACACCAAGCAATCAGCACAGTTAATAAGGGGATGCACTGGGAGGCACATTCTCCCCGAGTTGGTCTAATATCCTGGTAAGAACGCCTAGCTCTGGCCTTTGGTTTTGGTGGTTAGGGGGGTAAACCCAACGCCCATGCCCACCAGGCAAGCGCTAGTCCTTCAAAGTCTGGACATAATAAGGATGGCATAGAGCCCACGAGAAAGAAGTGTCTGAATTGTATGAGTAGTCATTGAAGGAAAAAAGCAGGACTAGGGATATTAGAATCGATTCGACACGTGGGGCATGAACTAACCACCTAGTCCTATTCCCTGAGGAGACACAGGTGGCACTCACTTTATCAAGGCGACAGGGAAAGCAGAGGGAGGGAGCAGCCCAGAGCAGCTCCCTGAATGTCCTCTGCAGGGCAAGACCAGCAACGGTAAACATTTTCAAGAGATCGAGATCATATTAAAAATGATCGGGCTCTGGCCATTGACATGGCTCAGGTGGTAAAAGCTCTTGTCTGATCACTTGAGTCTGGTCCCTGGCCTCACAGAAAGGTGGCAGGAGAGAACTGGCTCTATTCAGTTGTCCTCTGTCCTCCCCCCCCCACAGGTGTACCATGGCAGGTGTGCAACCCCCCTCAATAAAACATGTTTTTTTTAATTAAGAAAAATGCCAGGTTGTGGTAGCATATGACTTTAGTCCCAGCACTCAGGAGGCAGAGACAGAATCTCTTGAGTTCAAGGTCAGCCTGGTCTACAGAGTGAGTTCCAGGATAGTCAAGGCTACACAGAGAGACCCTGTTTTGACACACACACAAAATAATAATAATAAAGACAATGATGGATTCTGAGGGAACAGAGCTCTGTGGACAACCCTACAGGTGATAAGTTGGCTAAACCATGCTATGGTGTGCCTGATAGGTGGCTCCGTCACCCAAAGGGTAGCAGTTGGTTGGACTCATCATGGTAAGTTGGTGACTCACTCACCGATTGTGTTTCCTGTCCTCACACTGTCAGGTAGTGTTGAGTTAGTTCCTGGTGTGGCGAACAGAAGGCGTGTCTTCCAAGACCTGCAGTGAGGGTCCAGTTATGCTGGAATCTATGACTATCTACCCAACCTTGAGCTTCCAACGCTGTGCCCTAGCACACAAAGAGTTCCTAGAGTGAGGGATGTAGTTCAGTTGGTAGGGTGTTTGCCTAACATCCATAAAGCCTTGGGTTCAATTCCTTGAACCACTGGGTATAGTGGTACATGCCTATAATCTTAGAACTCAGTGGTGGAGACAGGGGGATTAGAAGTTTAAAGTTATCTCCAGCCACACGGTGAGTTATGGGCCAGCCTGGGAAACATGACACCGTGTCTCAAGAGAAAACACAGAAAGTTACTAGTGCTATACTGTAACTTGGGTCTTAAGGGTCTCCCACAGGCCCACTTGGTAAAACAGGGTCCCTATGGGCTCTGAGCAAAGACTCAGTCCCCAGGGCTGCGCCATTGTAAAGGCCTGGTTCCCAGCGTGGCACTCTCTGGATGCGGAGAAGCTTCTGGAAAGTGAGGTCTAGTGGTGTTCTTCAGATCTCTGGGGATGAGCCGCTCAGGGGGACTGTGGGGCACCCATCTCTTTCTCTCTTTTGCCTTTCTAACCATGACTTGAGTGGGTCAGCTCCACCATGCTTTCACACCATGTGTGCTTCTGTCGTGTGGGTCCAGCGGTGGAGCTATCCAACTGAGGGCAGAAACAACAGCTCTGTGACTCAAAGCCCAGCTTTCCTCTTCACAGTTACTGTGGGTGTTTGCTCTGCAGATGAAGAGCTGATGCCGGCTACAGTGAGGGATGACGGTTGGGCCACCGACAAAGACCAGCAAAGCAGGTGCTAAACTTGGGGGGGGGGCGTGTCCGGTGCTGACTATAAATGAACACCGAATGGCAAGCAAGCACAATTAATAATTTCATACCCTGGGGCTGAAAACCTGAGTCACCAATAGGCAACCACCCAGATCTGCTGAATGCTGGCCAAGGGTGGGGACACTTGGAATGGGTGGGCTAGAAGGGAGAGGAAGCCTATCAAAGCAGCCCTGAGACCGGTTTCTATGGACGATACGACAGCTCGTCCTCTGACCCCTGGCCTATTGAGTGCTGGAGCGGTAAAAGCTGACCATTACCTCATAGGCTCTGTGATCTACTGGACTAAGCAGGGGCCAGAACTGGGCGTATCAAATTTTTTCTTCCACTTCTCGCAGCCGTCAGCTCTGTGGAGGATTAGCCTGGAGCTGTTGGCTTCCACTGCTCAGCACTCTACTTTCTCTTTGCCCTTAGGCCTCCTTGCCTTTGCTAGTCAAGATGCCTGCACTTGGCTACTCAGCCATTCTCCGCACAGGCAAAACTGGAAACGTTAGGGAGCTCATCCTAGTCCAGGCAGGATGGAAACTAGCCGGCAATCACTCTTTCTGAAAAGGACAATTCTGAGGTATGTTCTAGATGGCGCTTCAAGTCCTCACCGAGAGTCCTGGCTCCGCTCTAGAATGCAAGCTGAGCGCCATATCTCAGAACCTTTGCAGCAAGGTTGCTCTCTGCCCTGCTTTAAGACTGCCCTGCTTTAAGGCACTCTCTTGCACCAAACACGCGAAGACAATCGTTTAGTTACTGGAGTCTGGGGGGACATCTCCATGGTCTGAAGGGTCTGCCAGTTTCTATAAACACACGTGCTACGTGAAGTTTAGATTACAGGTTTTCTCCACAAGTGCAGCTGGGATGCAGATGTGCAAGGTTGGCCCTGGCCTTTGGAAGTCAGTGTGAGGAAACCCAGGGTCTCCACCAGAGGGGAAGGTGCCTCAGAGAAAACTGAGACATTGTAACATTTGTGTTATAAGATAAGACCAAAAAGACAAAGGGCTTGGAGTCTGGGTCTAAATAAATAAATACAATAGCATCAGGAGGCTGGGGTGATGGCTTAGCGGTTTAGAATCCTTGCTGGTCTTGTTTGTTTGTTTTTTGAGACAGGGTTTTTCTGTGTAGCCCTGGCTGTCCTAGATTTGCTTTGTAGACGAGAGACTGCCCTCAACTCACAGAGATCTGCCTGTCTCTGCCTCCCTGAGTGCTAGGTCTACAAACGTGCACCACCTTGGCCAGCTCCCTGGCTGTTCTTGCAGAGGATCCAAAGTTGGTTTCTACCAGCCATGTTGCGTGGCCCACATCAGCCTGTAACTCAAGCTATAGGGGATCTGGTGGTCTTCTTCTAGCCTCTGCAGGCGCCAGTAAACGTGTGTGCACATACACATACAAATGTTTTTTTAAACTTTTTATTGATCCTTTTTGAGTTTCACAGCATGCACCCCAGTCCCACTCATCTTCCTGTTCTTTCGTATCTGCCCTTTGCCCTTGCAACCTCCCTCCCCAAAGAAAATTAAAAAAAAAAAAAAAAAAAAACAAGACAAAATAAAACAAAACAAAGCACAGAAAACATCTCACTGTGGAAGCCACAGTGTGTCCCACAGTGTACCCTTTGGTCCACACATCTTTACTTGCAAAGGTTCACTGCAATGAGTCATTGGTCTGGTTTAAGGCCTCTGGCTTCTGCTACACACCAATACTGGATCCTCATCTGGACTAATCTTGGTTATCCTGTTGTTGCCCTGTGTCATGGAGATCCTGTAGCTTTAGATCAGCAGGACCATTCCTTTTATGCACTCCAACAGTTCGTAGATGAGGTAGATTTTGGAGTGGGACAGCTCAAAGCCCTGGATCTAGGCCTGTGTGGTAGCTGAGTTGGTTAGCCTGCCAGTTCTACCTCACCCGCACTCTCCAGCACTGCCCTGACTGGCTCAGCCAATGCCACTGCTATCAGCAGGGGGTAGGGGCTGCTCTCCTGCTTTTACAACCTTGGGCTGGCTCACCCAACACACACACACACACACAGACACACACATACACAGACACACACACACACAGAGACACACTCACACACTCCAACTCATTTCACCAGGGCCAGCTCTACCCTGCTGTCAAGGTGAGCTGCAGGGCCAGCTCTCATGATTGCTGCACTTGGTGAGAGGCTGGGCCAGCTCTGTACAGCCCTTGGACATCGAAGTGGTCCTGGGCCAGGGACATCTGCAGAGTCTTTAGTGGTAGTATGTGTAAGCCACGGACGTTGACCCTGACCCCTGCAGCTGCATGACCACAGACCTAGACATGGCCCTCAGGGGCAGCACGGCCTGAGACCTCACCACGGCCCCAGGCTGGCTACTCACAACAGGCTCTACTCCTCTCCAGTCCCATCTGTCTTCGCAATGTTCAGACTGTTCTGTTTCTCTCTCTCCCGTCTGTCCACCACACACTCGGATATTCTAGTGGCTCCCACTGCAAGCAGACCACACAACTGGCAGGCCTCGGGGTGACCTCCTCTGTCTGTGCCCAAGCCAGCCTCCAGATGTCTATTGCGCGGTGGCGTGGCATTGTGCTGGACAGGTCTCTGGAAGTCTTCCTCCTCCCCCAGGATGCACGGCCGCAGGCAGGTGTCGGGGTGTCCTCTGCCTGCCTGTGCTGTGTGGTGTGCTAACAGGAAGGCCTCTGATGGTCTCTGCCCACCTGGACCATGTGTGTGCCTACACCCGCCAATGCTCTGTTGTGCCAGGCAGGTGTCTGGGAGTCTCCCTCACCTTCCACCCCTTAGCCACACATGCAGATATTAAAAAAAATAAAATAAAATCAGGAACAAACTGACATTAACTATAGAACTCAATAAGGTGGGGATAGGAGGATATGAAATTGAGAGACAGAGACAGACAGAGGGAGGGGGAGAGAGACTGATCCGTACTCAGGTACAGTTTCTATTATGTAGTGAAACTGGTGAAGGACGGAAGAGAGGGAGGCAGGAGAATGAACTGAAGGACACTGACCATATCCTTGGGAACTGAAAAGGTAATAACACCATTTCCAGAGAAAGGGAATAAGGGTGATGGGATTTTCAGATGCACTGGGTTTGCGTGTTCTTCATGATATTCTGAGAGAGCTAGCTAGTGCGAAGCACAGGCCTGGAGCATAGGAAATACACAGAAAACAGGTAGGGTTTGCTTTTCCATATTACTGTGAAAAAATATTCATGTGTGTTCATGTGTGTGCAGTACTCAGATAGAGGCCAGGAGACAGCTCCAGCGTCCTCATGAGGCATTCACTTGTTTTCTGGGACAGGGTCTCTCATTTGCCCACTGAGGAGGCTGAGGTGGCTAGAGCCCCAGGGCCATCCATCTCTACCTCCCCAGCACTGGATTACAATTCCTAACCTGCTTGTGTTGGGGGGATTGTGTCTGAACTCAGGTCCCCAGGCTTGAGCGCCACACTACCTCCTCAGCCTGCTGTGAGATTTCTTAATAATGATTTAGCGTACTGGGACTAGCCTGCCACCTTTCCCTCCTGCCAGGCCCAGACGGCCCAGGGCTTCCCCTGTTACTGCCCTCGTGGCAGTTCCCCTCTGTGGTCAGTTTTAGATCAGACCTTTGAACTTCCTGGTAGAGGAACGTAAGTTCAGGAGAAGGCTCGTATAGCCTGGATTCTGAGAACTAGGAGTCAGTGATGACACAATCAGGAGGCAGATATGGGTGGGGGTGGAGGTAGGGGGTGGGGTGGTGGAAGAGCCAGCTTTCCACCCTGATAAGAAGCCAGATAGATGGGTGTTCCTGAGGAGGGCCTTTCCCCCTGCCCATGCCCCTCCGGCTGAATGTCAGTGTAGGACAAAACTGTGCTCCCTGATCATTGTTGCAGCCATAGAAGAAAAAGAGGTCCGCCACTTCCTGTGCCAGCTTTACACAGTTTTTTTGCTGGCATAGCCCAGCACAGTAGCTGCCCACAAAGTGACAGTGTGGTGCTCATAATTCTGTCTCCAGGGAAGCCGGGAAGGATTTCTATCATCCCCAAAGGTGGAGGAGAAAGGCAGACAGCCAGCAGAGTAGGAGCCCTCAGAGGATGCTGGGTAAACCAATCAACAGCTATGTAAATTCAATGGAGTGAGCATAGTAAAATGCCAGGCTCTCTCCTCTCCACGGCCATGGCCATGCACAAGTTTCCTGCACTGAGATTTGAACCATTGAAAGATAAATATGGGCACATTAACATTTCAGGGTTCATTTGAGCAAAGGCTGGTTTACAAATTGGGTGACAGACATGGAAAAGGTTCAGAGAACGCCACCAGAGCGGACAGACTAGACAGTGGGCTTTTATAAACTGCGTAGGGCCAGCCTGGTCTACAGAATGAGAAACCCTGTCTCAGAGGGAAAAAAAGAAAACAAAAGAAAAATTACTTGAGGGCCAGCAAGATGGCTGAGAGGGCGGCACTTGCTGCCGAGCTTGCTGTTCTGAGCTCCATCCCTGGGACCCCCACTGTGGAAGGGGAGAACTGACTCCTGCAAGTTGTCCTCTGCCCTCCGTGCCCTTCACACTCACGCATTCACCCACGCAATCAGCCCACGCCAAAAGACAGAACTTGGTTGGCTTCAGCTAGGTGTCTGCATTAAATGGGAACTGAGACAGGACAGAAACACGGGGAAGACTGTGGGCAAAGGACTACTGAAGCCGCTTACGGCCCGACAATGGAGAATTCCAGCACAAGAGAACGGGCTCAGTGGACAAAACGCTTGTCTTGCAAGCGTGAAGGCCTCAGTTTGGTTCCCGTAATCCATGTAAAAAAATAATAATAAAAGCTGGGTGTGGCAGCATACGCTTTCCCTCCTGGGCACTGGGGAGAAGACAGATGAATTCTGGGGGTTGCTGTAAAGGGGGGAGAGGATAGGAGAAGGAGAGTTGTTAGACGGCACATCTGAGGTGAACCTATGGTCTCCACACACCGCCACCGCATACACGGGCACTCACTTAGCACACCACACACACACACACATACACACACACACACACACACACACACGAACACACAAAAGAAATCCAGCAGGAATACATTGCCTGAGGCTTTCCCACACCCCCCAGCTATAAACCTGCAGTTCACTATGAGTCTCACCAGAAACCCGAGTTACTGTAGAAGAACATGTCCCAACTCCTTGTGCAATCCCAGAGGCTCCTGATTTTATCTCTTATCTCACTGTACTCCTAGTCAGGGAACCTCTGGAGCCACCTGAGACTCTCACGCAACAGAAAGAGGAAAAGGCATCTCTTAGCAGCCCTTTGAGACGTAACTTGAGACCACCAGAATGATCTCTCTGTCGATCGCCTAGGCGCTTAAGCAGTTCTTTTTGAGAAGCCCACACCCATGCTCTTTTATCCTTTATTCTCTGTTCTTCTTTTTTTTTCCTCTTTTCCAGACAGGATTTCTCTGTGTCTCTCTGGCTGTCCTGCAACTTTCTCTGTAGACTAGGCTGACCCTTGAACTCCCAAGAGGTCCCCCTGCCTCTGCCTCCCAAGTGCTGGGATTAAAGGCATGAGCCACCATGGCCTGGCTTCTTTTTATTTTTGATTTTTGATGAACTCCACCTCTGCTTCATACAGGTTAGTCCTAAACTTGTTTTCTGTGCTATAGCCGAGGATCCGGTTTTGCCCTTGACAGCGTGAAGCCGCGTCTCCATCCCTGCTGCTGGGCTGACAGGGATGATTATGTGGAGAGGACCTATGTGGAGATGGCTGGAGTGTCTGATCGGGTACGATGATGTTTTATTTCCCCCGGTCTCCGATGGGCTTCGCTTCGCTTCCTAGGAAGGCAAGGTGCTGCAGCCTTCCCAGCCCATGGCTTGCACGGACACACACACACACACACACACACTCTCTCTCTCTCCACGAAAGTCCCCTAGAGCTGAGGACTACATAGCGAAACGGGGTTTTCAGTTGGCAGTAGCTTCCTCAACTTGAGGTTAGTTATTGGACCACCAGTTAACCACTTCTCTCTTTGAAGTTCCTTTTACTTTCAGGAGCCAGTTTCACAGGGCCCCTCCGAGCTCTCTGCTGGGGGAAGAGTTCGTCACTCCTGTTCGTCATCCGTGAGCAGCGCCAGGTTAATTCTGCCTTATGATTTTCATTTGCTGGAAAGAAAAGAACCATGGTTCGAATACTGGGATTTGGAATTCTCGAATGCTTCAGCTCATAATCTCATGGGGATTTCTCTAGGATCTCACGGCCAATTTCAAGCCGTGTGTTCTTTCGCCATTAAATATCAATACAGGTAAAGGAATTGATTTCTGATCTCGTTTGAAATAACATGAATGACCTAATTAAAATTAAATATGAGCAATATAGACACCCACATGTGTGGTGGCCCATGTTTTCAACCCCAGCTCTCAGGAAGCAGTGGCAGGCAGATCTCTGTGAGCGAATTCTAGGCCAGTTCATGCTACACAGTGAGACCTTGTCTTATTAAAAAAAAAAGTGCAATAAGATATGAGAAATTATTATTCTCAAAATAAGACACATTAAATATATTTCGATTTTCTGCTTTTTTTTTTTCCTTCTTCCTCCCCTTACGAGACAGGTCTCACTATGTAGCTTTGGCTGTCCTGAAACTCACTGTGTAGACCAAACTGTCCTCAAAATTAGAGATCCTCTGCGTTTGCCTCTTTTTTATTTTTCTGCCTTTGCCTCTTGAGTGCTGGGATTGAGGGCATGGACCACTGCGATCATCTTATTTTATGCTTAATGTCTTAGGACACAGATATGTGAGTTTATAAATCAAAAGAGCTAATTCTATAAATGTCTGTTTATGTACTTATTTGTGATGCTGGGTCTGGGTGTCTAACCTCGGCCTTGGACATGATAGGCCTCACTCGACCACTAATCTACACTGCTAGCCCCGTGATAGCGTTTAGATTTAAGTAAGACAACAACCTGACCATTCAGAAACACTCATATTTACTTGTCACATCTGTCCTAACACAAACGATAAAATGTGGCTCACGCATTAACAGATTTGTGACAGCTAATATGAATGAAATGGATTCCGCCGAAGTTCAGGGAAATATTACGTAAACAAACAATTGCTCCCACCTGTCAACATTTTAATTCAGAATTAGTTTAATTCTCTTGGGAAAAATTGAACTAGGATCCGTAAAACCAAAACATTTCTTTATTTTGTAGGTACGTGTGGAGGTCAGAGAATAATTTGCTGGATTCAAGTCTCTCTTTCCTCCATGTGGGTTTGGGGCGTCGGACTCCTGTTGTTAAGCTTGGTGCGGAGGGCCTTTACCTCCTTAGCTATCTCTGAAATCAGATTTTGAGAGTCTGTACATTCGCAATTTTTTTTTTTTTTCTTTTTGCCTCTAATGAAATACTCGGCATCGTTTTGCTCCGTAATCTAGGCTCAGGAGGGCGAGTCAGAGTAGGAGGCCGGCCGGGGAGACACAGCAAAGCCTGTCTCAAAAACATGGAGCAGCGGCTAGCTTCCCAGCCCCCACCCTTTCTTCAGTTACGGCGCCGACGCCCGGGGCTCGGCGAAGCAGGTCTGGAAGGCCAACTAAGCATGGTGGCTGGACACGAAGCAGACACCCCAGCCCGACTCAGGCCTGCGCAGTCCCTGCCGGGCCCCGAGGCGGTTTCTCCTCGCCAGGAGCACGCTTCCAAACGTGGATTTTGGCTGGGGCCGGGACGCCTAATCTCCCCAGGCGACAGCGGGCCCGGTGGCGGCGGGCTCCCGGGGCGACCTGTTGTTGTGCAGAAAACCGCAAGGTAGTTTCTCTGCGGAAGAGCCACGTCCCTCCCCCGCCTCCTCCGGGGGCCGCGGGCCCCCGCCGCCCGGCTCCCCGCCCCCGCGCGCGCGCGCCCCCGCCGCGGGCCCCCGCCACGCGCGCTCCGGAGGAGGCTCCCTTGTTCCCGGAGTCCCGCCACGCTCGCCGCGCCCCAGCCCCCCCCGGGCCGCGCGCAGCCGCGGACGCGCGCCCCGCCCCTTCCCGCCGCGCCCCCCGGCGTCCCCCCGCGCGCTCCCGGGGTGGGCCTCCTCCTCCGCCGCCGCCGCCGCCGCCGCAGCGCCGCCTCCTCCCCTTCCTCTCTCCCGCCGCTGCAGCCTGGGCGGGGCGGTGCGTCCAGCGTGAGCTCGGACATGGCAGCCGAAGAGGCGGAGGTGCCGGGGCTCCCGGAGGACGAGGTGCGGGGCGGCTGCGGGCCGCGCTGGGGGGACCCGTGGTGGCTCGGGGGAGCGGGGGTGGGGGGGCGGGCGGGCGGCCGGGGCCCGGGGCGGCTCGGCTGCGCGCCCCGGAGCGGGCCTCGCGGGGAGGGAGAGGCGGAACGCGGGCGCACGAGGCGCCTGCGGGAGCAGGTCCCCCCCCCCCTCGCCCCGCAGCTCGGGGCCCTCGGCCTCCCCGGCGGCCTCCGGGGGCCCAGGCCCGGGCCCGGGCGCGCGCTCCCTCTCCGGGGAGGGCGATGGCTGGGGTGGGGCGACCTCCCGGGACTCAGCATCCCGCTCCTGCTGCCGCGGGGAGCAGAGCGGACCCAGCCGCCTTTCCACCGTGGCCTCGCGGAGGCCAGGGTGGGAGCGCGGGGCGGTGGGCTTCCTTTGGGTCCGCGGCAAGTGGCAGGCGTGGGCAGCTCGCACTTTGTTTCGCGGCCTTTGTTAGTGTTTTGGTTTTTTTTAAAAAAAAAAAAAAAGAAAGAAAGAAAAAACGAAGGCGAAAGGAGCATAAAGGCTTGAAGGACCCCCCCCCCCCAGCTGTTGGCTTTGTAAACTGCAGCCCAAGGATTGGAGGCAGGCGAGGCCGTCTGTTACAGTCGAACAACTTAATCGCGACTCTGCCTCGCGCTCACGAAAAGTGAGGCCCTCTTGAGGAGAGCTTCGATGGAGCTGGCGGTTGTCCCCGATGGGTGGGGCATTCAAGACTTCGTGGTGCTCAACAGGGACCCTTTCAGAGCGTGTGCGTCTGTGTGTGCGTGCGTGCGTGCGTGTGTGTGTGTGTGTGTGTGACTGACTCGAATCCGCGAGTTCCTGTGCCTCCATCCAGCGGTCACATGTACCTTTTATCAGGATTGGACCCAGTTAGCTGGAAATTCCCAGCCCCCCGATCCCCAGTCCTTCCTCAGGTACCTCCAGACACTATTGTAATGGTGGATTCTTCTAGCAAGTTGGCGCCCTCCGTTGTTTTTTTTTCCCCCATTTCCCTGAGATCTTTTTGTTTATAAACAGTAGGCATAATCGTAGCAGGGTATTTTGAAAACGTTTTGTGTGTGTGTGTGTGTGTGTGTGTGTGTGTGTGTGTTGCGGTTAGAATTTTAATTTCTTCGGCGATCCTGACTTTTTTTTAAACATGGTGAAATGGAAGACATTAAGTGAAGTAAGCCAGGCCTAGAGCTAGGGTTCTTAAGATTTAAATCTAAAAAAATCTAAAAAAAAATTTGCTGTCCCAGAAGTTGTGAGTAGAACGGCTGGGGAAACGGCTCGTGGTTAAGAGCTTTTGTAAAGGGCCAGAGTTCGGAGCTCGGTACCCTGGCAGGGCAGCCCACCGCCTGTGATTTCAGCTCAAGATCCAGTGCCCTCTTCACTTGGACACGCACACATACACGACAAAGAGTACATCTTTATTTAAAAATTTGAGAGTGGTTTGGTGATTACTGGAGCTGGAAGAGCAGTAGGGGAGAGAGGCAGAGACAAAGGCCGATCAGTGGATAAACACACACAAACACACGAATATGTCTTAGAAGTTGAGAGTAGATTGGTGATTACTAGAGCTGGGAAGAGTAGAGGAGAGAGCCAAAGACAAAGGCCCTTCCGTGGTGCTAAGTCACAGTCAGGCGCAGTAGCTTCTGCTGGTCCCTGAATGTTTATAGACTTGAGAGGTTAAAGGGGAGCTGTGGAGAGGGCTCAGCATAAAGAGCACTCGCTGCCCTTACAGAGGGCCTGGGCTTGCTTTCCAGCACCCACATGGTGGTTTACATCCATCTGAAATGGTGCCCTCCTCTGACCTCTGTGGAAGTCAGGCATAGACGTGCCGTCCTCGGGTAATGCTCAGAATGCGGTGATGGGCAGGTTCTAGCTGCTCAGAACCAGCTAGGGTGACAGTCTGACTAGTCCCCGTTATTGTGTAGGACTCAGGAGCTCTCGCGGTGCTGCCGCCAGGGCTGGGATGCCTTTCTTATCTCTGCCTGCTGCATCAACACCAGTGTGGAGGACCTCTCGCTGGCCTCCTCCCCTAGCCTGGGGCCTTCTGTACTCTTGTACTCGCCTCTCCCAGATTTCTTTCCTCGCCTCCTTCCAACAGAGCCAGCCGATCACACACTGAATATTGGCTAAAGCTATCTTTCTTTCCCCGATCTTGTTTTCCTGATGGCCTTTTCCATCTGCCCAGCTGAAATAAAGCTCTGTAGGTTCTCGGCAGCAATGGGGGCTGGGAACTCCACCTTTGCAGTAAGGACTTCCTGAACTCACTGAGGGATTTGCACTTCTGAAGGTTTTATGGCCCAGGGCCCGTTACATTCCCGTGATAAAGGTCTAGGTGTGAGTTCCATGAGTCAGATTCTCTTCCTTTTTTCTGTGCCTGCTTTGTGTGCGTTAAGGAAGAGACTGAGGTAGGAAGACCGAGACAGGCAGCGACTGTGAGCATCTTCCACCACGGTGCTAATTGGGTTATTAATATTTGCTCAGCAGACGTTCATTAACTGTTCTGTGTGCATTGTGCCAAGCACCAGGGGTACAGAGAGGATAAAAGACTGCCAGCCTCCAAGGAGTTCACTGTCTGGTGAAAAAGACAGAAATGACTTGTTTTCTGGTGGTAGTTGGCAGCTCATCGCTGTCATTTGGCATTTATTTTCTGGTTTATCACAAAACCAAATGGGGCCTTGGAACACACGCGCACACACACACGCGCACACACACACACACACACACACACACGCTATTTAAAGAAGGAAACATGGCAGCTGTCATCTCTGAACTCACAGACTGGTCTGGGAGTAGGCAGCCCTCTGCTGTTGATTAAAAGTGGTTGGGCTGGGGGTGTGGCTTAGTAGGTGGAGTGTTTGCCTGGTGTGCCCAGAGCCGTGGACTGGATCCCCAGAACTGCATTCACCGCCATATGTGGAGCCCATGCTCTTAATTCCAGCCCCTGGGAGTCACGGGGCAGGAGGAGTTCTGTGAGTTTGAGGCCAGAATGGTTTCTATCGAAAGGTCCTGCCTGGAAAGCCAGGGCTGTGGAGAGAGACCTTGTCTCAGGGGAAAAAAAAAAAAAGAAAAAAATGAAAACCAAGGTCGTCTAGAGCAGAGCTGCGTCACGGCACACACCTGCAGTCTCAGCCCTGACCAGAGCTTCCCCGTGCGGGAGCTTCTATCTCCAAAAGAAGGAAATGGATTCTTCGGGGAGAAAAACGGATAGAAATGGCATGGAATGTGGAGAATTGTAGTTTAATATTACACAGTGATTAGGCACTGACTCACTGGATGGCCAGGACTATTAAAGCATGCCGAAGTTGGGTCCAGAACCTCCCCCACTTTTTGATGAGCTTTAGTTTTTTTTCATGTATATCCCGTGGAAAGGTTCTGTTTGCTGAAGTTTCACTGTTGAAGCCTTGGCTAAATGGAGGCGTGTAGTGCAATTTACACAGATTGCTCTGATGGCCACTTAGGGTAACAAAGGGAAATAACTCACCACCCCTTTTCTGTTTTGAAACAGGGCCTCAACGGTGTAACCTGGAACTCTCTATGTAGACCAGGCTGCCCTTGAACTCAGAAATCCCCCTGTGTCTGCCTCCTGTGAGAACGCTGGGGTTCAAGGTGCCAGACCGTTTTCAACAGTCTCTGGGGATGGTAACCTGATATCCTTCCAGCCTCCTCCCAGGGGGACTGGCAGTTCTTTAGAGGCTGGAAACTGTTGAGTTTTGTGAGAAGAGCGTTTCCTAATTAGATGAACTTACTGAAGATTTGAGGAGAGGGTGAAATTAAAGAAGGGTATCACTTTGTATCTTTGGCTGTACCTGCTGACAAGCATAGGGGTGCAAGAATTGAATTTTTCTACAAAAGGGCTGCAGAGAAGGCTCAGCGCTCTCGTTGCCCTTGTGAAAGCCCCCAAGCTCAGTTCCCAGCATTCACGTAGAGTAGCAAATAACTTCCTATAACTCGAACTCCAGAAGACCCCCACATACCTTCTCCTGGCCTCCCACGGGGACTCGTGCAGTACCCACACACAAACACAAACATCTCATTAAATAAAAGTAAACCATAACAAAAAAGGATGCCAGTGTGTGAGGCTGGAGTCGTAGCTTTGTTGGTCAAGCTCTTGTCTAGCAGGGAGCACTGGGTTTAGGGGTGTGGTGCAAACCCATAATCCTGTCTGGAAGCAGAGACGGGGGTTAGATTCAGGGTGCCCCTGGCCCCCTGTGTGTATGCAGAACATTCTGCGTGTAGACATACACTCTACCGACCTAGCCATGTCCCTGCCCCTGGTTCTTTTTCTACTTAAATTCATGCAAATATTAAGAAATTCATGTTGAATTTCTTCTGATATTAAAAAAAATATATTTATTTACTTGTGTTTGTGTGCATGCATGTGTGTTAGTGTTAATGTGCCATGGTGCGTGCATGGAAGTTGGAAGACAACTTGTGGCAATCAGTTCTTTTCTATCATGTGGGTCCCAGGATTTGAACTCCAGTCGCCAGGCTTGGCAGCAAGTGCCACAGAGCCTGGAGCCATTTTGCTGACTCTCTTGTGAACTTTTTTTGTTTTGTTTGTTTTTCAAGACAGGATTTCTTTGTGTAGTCTTGGCTGTCCTGGAACTCAACTCTGTAGACCAGGCTGGCCTTGAACTTACAGTCTGCCTGCCTCTGCCTCTGCAGGGCTGGGACCAAAGGTGTGCGCCGCCACAACCCAGCGAATTTTGTTATGTGTGTTGTGTAAGATAGTAATCAGGTGCCATTTCTAGCATGTTTTTACACTTGGAATTGGACTCTCAATTCATTTATTAAGACCACACACACACACACACACACACACACACAAACCCAGAAAACTAAAGAGGTTGGGGATTGGAATTGTGTTGGATTTATGTATTACTTTGGAAAAAATTGGACTTCTTATTGAATATTTTCATCCAGAAGCTCAGAGAGTTAGCTCCTCCATGTCCTTCAACAGTATTTTTAACATTACTCATTGAAGTTTGTGCATTTTTATTAATTTTATATCTGTATCTTGTGCAATTTATACACGTACACACACACGCACATACATATATTTTTGAGACTGGGTCTTCCTGTCTAACCCTGGCTGCCTTGGCACTCACTGTATAGACCAGAGCTCTATTAGCCTGCCTCTGCCTCCTGAGTGCCTGTTAAAGGCATGTACCAAATGGGGGGTGGGAGGAAGGCCCTTACTGAGGAGCAGGTTGGCCTATGGACTGACCTCTGGGGGTTGTCTTGATCATTATGGCATGTGAGAAGACCCAGCCTGTCCCTAGTAATTTATTCTCAAGTGGCTTAGTGTTCTTAGTTACTATCCTGTTGCTGTAAAGAGACACCACAACCAGAAGCAAGTCGGGGAGGAGAAGGCTTTCTTTAACTTAGCTTGCCACATCGCAGTCCGTCATTGAAGGAAGTAGGGCAGGAACATGGAGACAGGAGCTGATGCAGAGCCCACTTACTGGCTTGTTCTTCATGGCCTGCTCAGCCTGCCTCAGCACTCAGGACCCAGAGGTGGCACCAGCTGCAATGGGCAGGCCCTTCTCACATCCATCACTGATTAAGAATGCTTGCCTACCATCCAATCAGAAGGCATCAGCCCTGTTGAGGTTCCTTCTCACAGGACAATAGTTTGTATCAAGTTGACATAAAACTAGCCAGCACAATTAGCAAATAAAAAGCTGGATGTGAATATGAATGAGTTTGTGCGGGCTAAAGAGAATGCACACAGTATTGCCGGACTGTGGACTGAGTTTGAGGAAGTATGTATTGTACCACACTGACCTTTAGATTCCTTAGGCAGGGTCCCAAACAATGTGACAACAGCTGGCTAAGGCAAGCAAGCGAGAGAAGAGACTTGTGGATGTGATCCCAGACCTTGAATTCTTGCCTTGATTTTCTTCCGTGATGGGCGGAGAAATTTGTTTTTGTTTGTTTTTTGAGACAGGGTTTCTCTGTGTAGCCTTGACTGTTCTGGACTTGCTTTGTAGACCAGGCAGGCCTCAAACTCAGAGATCCGCCTGCCTCTGCTGGGATTACAGAGTCAGGCAGACTGAGGAATTTGTATACCAAATAAATCCCCTAAATTGCTTTTTGTTGGGATAATTTTTTCCCCAGCAGCTGAAATGAATCCAGAATACCTACCCACTTTTGGTTTAAACTGTTTGTAGTCTGTAGGCTAGGTAAGAGGGGTATAACACATGCTTCTGTATGACCCCGGTCCACAGCTTGGTAACCTTGTGCTCATGCCTGTGGTTTACACATGCACAGCTAAGCCACCTGAGGATGAGTTACAGGACTTGTGCCCTTTCCCCATATTTTGATACATACCTCTTCAGAAAGTAAAATGTTTGTATTAATTTGTTCAGAATTTCATGCAACGTATTTTTTATTTTTATCTTTACGGGTGTGGGAGTTTTGCCTGGATAAGCAGGAAGATGGTGTCGGATCCCCTGGAAGTGAAGTTACCGACGGGTGTGAGCCGCCGTGTGGGTGCTGGGAGTTGAATCCCGGTTCTCTGGAAGAGGAACACGTGCTCTTTACCACCGAGCCATGTCTCCAGTCCCACAATGTATGCTTTTCCATTTTTATTTACATGTGTGTGGTGTTTTGTGTGTGTGTCTGTCTGTATACTGTGTGTTCCTAGTGTCCGTAGAGACCAGAAGAGGCCTTCAGACCCTGGAACTGGGCTTACAGATTGCTGGGAGTCACCATGTGCTGGGAATTGAGTCCAGGTTCTCGGGAGAGCAGCTGATGCCCCTAACTGCTGAGTCATTTCTTCAGCGCCATGATTTTCTTTCTTTCCTTCTCTCTCTCTCTCTCTCTCTCTCTCTCTCTCTCTCTCATCTTTCTTTCTTTTTGGAGACAGGGTCTTACTATGAAGCCCTGGCTAGCCTGGAACTCACTATGTAGACCAGGCTTGTTTCAAACTGAAAGAGGTCTGCCTGGCGCTGCCTCCAGGGGATTCAAGCTGTGTCCACCACACCCAGTCATAGGCACTAAGGCCTCTGCCTAGCTCCCCTCAGATGATCTGTCCCTTTAAGACAATGAAGTTAAGGCCTCTGCCCAGCTCCCCTCAGGTGATATGTCCCTTTAAGACAGTGAAGTTAAGGCCTCTGCCCAGCTCCCCTCAGATGATCTGTCCCTTTAAGACAATGAAGTTGAGGCCTCTGCCCAGCTCCCCTCAGGTGATATGTCCCTTTAAGACAGTGAAGTTAAGGCCTCTGCCCAGCTCCCCTCAGGTGATACCTCCCTTTAAGACAGTGAAGTTAAGGCCTCTGCCCAGCTCCCCTCAGGTGATCTGTCCCTTTAAGACAGTGAAGTTAAGGCCTCTGCCCAGCTCCCCTCAGATGATCTGTCCCTTTAAGACAATGAAGTTAAGGCCTCTGCCCAGCTCCCCTCAGATGATCTGTCCCTTTAAGACAGTGAAGTTAAGGCCTCTGCCCAGCTCCCCTCAGATGATCTGTCCCTTTAAGACAATGAAGTTAAGGCCTCTGCCCAGCTCTCCTCAGATGATATGTCCCTTTAAGACAGTGAAGTTGCAAGATAATTGATATTTGACAAATTGAGTGAATGTACTGTTACTATTTATAAACTGTTCAATGAGACTTAAAAATAATTATCTTTTCTAAGTAGATATTACAGTTATTACGAGCTTTTGATTTTACATTATAACAAAGCTTCACTAATTATAACTTGTCATTAGACCTTCTTGTAAATAAGGTTAAATTTTGAGTCTAATAACTTGCCTTTAGTTCTTTGCTTTTCTTTGTATGTGATCAAATGTATCTAAAAATATTAAATTTTTTTATTTTCTTTTATGTAATTTTTAATTGGATTATTTATTTTAAAATACTCCTCTATTGTCCTAGTTATTACTGTAGTACAAACTCATAAATTATGTGAAAATAAAACAGAATTTTTTGTATTTTAGGATAATACACGAGTTGTGAGAGTGAAGGTTATTGCTGGCATAGGCCTGGCTAAGAAAGATATCCTGGGAGCCAGGTAAGTATAGTGCATAGGATTGGGATTTTGAAATTTGGCATTTGTCAGGATTTTTTTTTTGAACTTTGATTAAATGGAAATTTGAATGATAATATTAATAACTTCTGGTGCACAGTTCCAGGTTAGTTGGTTTATTATATTTTTTGATGCTTGAATTACTGAATTTGTAAAAGACAGCGATAGTTACGGATTTATTATTCAGTTCTGCCCCCAGAAAGTCATATAATTTTAATCCTCCTTTAAATTAATAATTTATTAACTTATTACTAATAAACAATTATCCTTTAGCAGACAGTAACCACCCTAGTCTCTGGGTATAATGTAAAAAGTCGCTCTGAGCATAGACTGAACAGAGCGGCAGAATGCTGGTGCGGAGGCACTCCTGACAGAAGGAGTTGTGTAGAGTGCTTCCCCGGTGAGTTAGTCTGAAGCCGCCTGGAGTCCCAGCCCCGGGCAGTGGCTGGCAGTCTCCACAGCCTGACAGCCTGGAACAGTGGCTGGGCTCCGCGGCACAGAAACGAGAAGAATGAATGTGAAAGAGGCGTGGCAGCGGTGAGGATCCTGGAAGAAAAAGAGTTGGGCGGTCAGCTGATGTCAGAAGATCTGGGCAGAGTTATTGCCCAACAGAGTTTGTGACCCTTGTCCAAGCAAGATAGATAAACAGAGGAAAAGAACAGAAGCCAGAGTCTCTGTAATTCGGCTTACAGTGTCCATGGACAACACGTGATCACCTGGCGTGTAAAGAACCAGGGATGTGGAGCACGCTGTCAGTCAGTAAAGAGTAGGGGAGCAGGATATGCTGGGAGGCAGAGGCAGAGCTCTGTGAATGCAAGGCCAGCCTGGTCTGCAGAGTGAGCTCCAGCACAGTCAGGGCTACATAGAGGGACACTGTTTCTAAAAATCAAAAATTGGAAATAAAAGAAAAGAAAAAAGGATGAATGAATGCGTGCTCATGGTCAGTCATGACACTGGAAGTCTGAGGAATGAAATAGAGACCTAAATAAATAAATAAATACATGGAAAATTCTACAACTGAAGTATAGTATTTGAAGTTAAAACGCTTGGATTACTGTAGAGCAGAGATGAACAGAACATAGATTTAGCAGGAATCATTTACCAACTAGAAGATGATAGATAAAAACAAAAGGTCTGTTATAACTAAGTTCCAGAAAGATCAGAGAGCTAACCAAGACAATCAGTCAAAGAACACACAACTGGGCTGGAGAGATGGCTCAACAGTAAGGATCGTCCTCAGGGAACTGCCTCTGACCAACTCCAGAAAATCTGTTGCCCTCATCTGGCGTCCGCAGGCACTGCACTCACATATACAAATACAACTTAAATCTTTTCAAAGAAGAAATATTAAAGCAAGTTAAAGCTCCTGGTGAAGAGAATTGTTGCAAGATGGATGCTCAGATCCTCAGAAAGGAAAAGAACACAGAAATGATAAATACCTGGAATCTACAGCTACTTCTTTTTTTTTTTTTTATTAAAATTTTTATTTATGTGTGTAGGTGTTTTGTCTTCCTGTATGTATGTGTCTGTGTGCCTGATGTCCACAGAGGTCAGAAGAGTGTTGACTCTCCCGGAACTGGAGTTACAGATTGTTACGAGCTGCCATGTTTGTGCTGGGAGTCAAACTTAGTCCTTTGCAAGAACAATAAGTACTCTTAACCTTACACAGGGTCCTTTAGAGTCATAGTCACAAGTTGATCTTAGGGATTCATATTATAGGTAAAAGAAATACCTGTGACAATTACAGCTTAAAGGGCAGGGGTGTGTGTGTGTCTGCTATGAACCTATATGGAAGAATAGTATAATAGAAAGCTTAGGTAAAGTGATTCTTTAAGCCTAGCAAATAGAAAACACAGGTAAACCACCCATCAACAGTAATGCAAAGAATTACAGGTTTTGTAAAAGCAGAAGCTGGGTGTTTGCTTTTGGGGGATTTTGTTTTGTTTTGTTGAAACAGGGTTTTTCTGGATAGCCCTGGCTGTCCTTAAACTCAGACATCTGACTACTGTCTCTCAAGTGCTGGGATGGAGGACATGTGCCACTACTACCACCTGACTGTAAACGCAGAAATTTTAGAATGAAAATCTTGAAAGAAATTTAAAAAGCCAGTGCAAGACAAAATTTAAAAGGGGGCAGGACAAGGGAAGGACAGTTTGTATCCAGTCATGTCACTAATTACGCGAAGCATTAATGGAGAGAAAGGAATACAAAGTAGAGATTATTACAGTAAATTAGAAAATTAGACTCCCAAGATGTGCTGACCCACATCTGTCATTCTAGCACTTGGGAAGACTGAGTTCTGGGCTAGCCTGAGCTCCATAGTGATACCTTCGAAAACCTAGGGCTGGTGTGGTCTATGTTGAATCCCTGGTGGCGGGGGATGGGGAGGGACAGGGAGGGCAGAACCATCCTGCAGCCTTTTAAGTACAGGGTGTTGGATAAGGAACGAAGAGACAGCTGTCTCGGGTGAAGAGTGCTTGCTCTATTCTAGCGGACTGGAGTTTGGTTTCCAGCACCCGCACCAGCTACTTCACACCTGTCTATAACTCCAGCTCCAGGAGATAAAGGTCCTCCTGTGGATTCTACAGGCACCTACATGTACACGTAACAGGCATATGTGCGTATACATAAATAAATAAGTAATGAAGCAGCTCTTTCAAAAAGATATGCGTAAGATACAGTGATTCAGCTAATTTGGGGAAAATGGATGCAAAAATGGTATGATGAAGATTAAAGTGAGTAAGAGCCAGGCAGTGGTGGCATACGCCTTTAATCCCAGTACTTAGTAAGCAGAGGCAGGTGGATCTCTTGAATTTGAGCTAGCTTGGTCTACAGGGTGCATTCCAAGATGGCCGAGGGCTACACAGAGAAACCCTATCTTGAAAAACAAAACAGACAAACATTAAAGTGATTCCATTAAAATCTGATAAAATGAGAGCTCAACAGGAAACTGTTTCCAAATACTTAATAATGATTATAAAATCTCTAAGAACATAAGTCAGAAATGGATATATGCCTGTTAATAAAACTTGAAGTTGTGTAGCTCAAAATTTGATAGAATTAAAGGAAATTGAAAAATTCTATACAAATGGATAAAGACATTCATTCCTTTTTCAAAGTATTAAAACGTGTTTAAAACACATAATGTGAGGCTGAAGTGAGAAGGTTCAGCAGGAAAGAGCACTTGCTGCTTAGGCTTCTTCCCCACACCACAGTCTGGCAGTACACAGCTGCCTGAAACTCCAGTTCTAGGGGCCTCCCAAACCTCAGGCCTCTGCAGACGCCAGCACTCATGTACAGGTGCCACACAAACACATCTATAATTATAACTAAAAATAAATCTTTAAAATGAAGGGTTAGAAACAAATTTGTACAGTGTCAGCAACAACTGACCTAAAGAATGCATCCTAATGACTACAAAGCAAGCCTTCTTGACTGCAAAATAGATGTTCGAATGTACGTAGTCCTTTGACAGGCACCGGCCATGTGAGGGTTATAGATCTTTTGCTGCCGGGTAATATTAACCACAGCCTAGTGTCTCAACCATGCACGTGTGTATTTCCCAGTCTGGACGAGTCAGAAGCCTCTTGAGTCTTTGACGCACTGTTTGAGGGTCTTACAAAGCTTGCATAGAATGCACAGGTTTGCTCTCGAGCGCCATGTACACCACGTGTCTTGATGCATCCCTGTAATCCTAGCGCATGGGGTGGAGGCAGTAGACTCGGAAGATCAAGGTCCTCCTCAGCTGCACAGAGGGGCTTAGGCCAGCCTGGGCTACATGATAACCTGTCAGGGACAGAGGAGGAGAAAGAAGAGATGTTAAAAATGGTGTAAGGATCCAGATATGAATATTTCAGAGCATTTTCAGAATAGATCTGAGGACAGAGACAGAAAGCAGACTGAGTGGTTCTGAGAGTCCTGGGTATGAAGGGAATGAAAGTTGGGAGCTGGGTTGTTGGGTGTTGTTTTGTGTGGGGCAGGTGCTGTTCTCTCAGCCCCACCCTTCGCTGTGGGCTAGTCTACACAACTTGGACAAAAGGATAATAGCTGACCCTGAAGCCGCTTTCAATGGTGTTTTCTGTCGAATAATTGCTCTGCTAAATGCTGTTACCAAGCATTCTCTTGTAAACTTTAACTAAGAAAGGAAGAAAAAAAATTCGTTAAGCTCGGCTGCAGGAAGAAAGGGGAGCCTGGAATGGAGGAGTTTCAAAACACATAGATACACCTAGAAAAGCTAGGTCAAAGGAAGAGCTGGGGGATTAAGGAGTTGGTGAAGGCCAGTTCAGGCCCCCTGAGGTGGAGGCCGTTGGACAAGAGTGTCCTTACTCTTGTCTTCAAAACCATGTGTCTCCCCTTAGGAGGGTTTCTGGGGCTTAGCAGTGAGAGCACTTGCCGTTCTTGCAGAGGGCCTGAGTTTGGTTCCCGGTATGTGTGTCAGGTGGCTCTGTAACTCTAGCTCCAGGGGACCTGACACTTTCTGGTTTCCGTGGACACCTGTATGCATGCGCATGACACACACACACACACACACACACACACACACACGAAGTCTTTAAAGAGACGGGCTTATTTTATTTTTGAGACAGGGTCTAACCATGTAGCTCTGGCTGGCCTCAAACTCATAAGGGAGCTGCCTTGTGAGTGCTGTGATGAAGACATTCTGCTTCTTCAAGACCTAATTATTTTTAGCCACAGTTTCTGTCTTATTTTAATGTAACTAAAGGTTTGACTTAATTTGAAGACTTAAAAATTTTAAGGCTCACTTCCACTTTTGTATTTGTGTATGTGCCTGCGTGCGTTTGGCGCACCACGTGTGCGCAGGTCTTTATTCCGTAGGAGTGGGATACCTCGGGAACACCTTTGGTAAAAAGCTGCCTTTCCAATCCTTGAATCAGCCGTGTGTTCTCAGAAGAGAGACTAGGAATCAGAGACATTGTCAGAATCTCTAAAAAGTTTGCAAGTCACCAGACCTGTGTGTGAGAGATCTGCGCTCTAAACCTTCGCCCACTTTACTGACGTGGTTTTTAGCAAAATGTAAATTTCTGCAAATGCTTAGCCTGCATGTACATCCCTGGATTTTAAGGGTACGAGATAATAGAACTGAAGACTGAAAATCTGATCATTGGAGCAGTTGGACTAAACTTGCACAAAAACTTGTTTTCACAGCGACCCTTACGTGAGGGTGACCCTGTACGACCCCATGAGTGGGGTCCTTACCAGCGTGCAGACGAAGACTATCAAAAAGGTTAGCTTTAGCCAGTTCCCAGACATTTTTAATTAACTTTGTGCTTTATATGACAGGTTATTAAAAAAAAATTGTACTGTGTTCATTGTCTTTCAGTCTTTGAATCCAAAATGGAACGAAGAGATACTGTTCAGAGTAAGTATGTGTTTTATTTTAGGTACTACTAAGTGCTCTTTTACAGTATTCCAAAGTAACATCTGGGAATTCGCCAAGAGTTTTGAATTGTATTTATTACTGCTGTGCCTGTGTGACATGTGTGTGAGTGAGACCAGGCACGGGACATGGTCAGCGTGGCGTAGTCGGAGGACAGCTCTGTGGACTTGGCTCTCTCCTTCTACCTTTATATGGGTCCTGGGACCCAAACTCAGGCTCCAGGCTTGCATAACAAACTCTGTAATCAGCTGAGACTTTTGACCGGGCCCAATATTTGTAAAAAAAAAAAAAAAAAATTTTTTTCTGACCCAGTCTCGCTGTCAAGCATGGCTGGCCTGGGACTAGTTATACATACCAGACTGGCCTTGATCTCACAGAGATCCACCTTCCACTGCTTTCTGAGCGCTGGGATTAAAGGCGTGCGCCACCGTGCCCAGGTACCAAGCAAAAATTTTTAAGGAGAGTTAAAATTAGGGGTTGGGATAGATTGCTCAGAGGTTAAAGGCACTAGTTGCTCTTATAGAGGGCCAGGGTTCAATTCCCAGCATGCATGTGGTCACTCCCAACCATCAGTCACTCCAGCCGTAGGGGATCCAGCACCCTGTTCTCTCCTGAGTGTACCAGGCACACATGTACTTGTATGAACAAAGTCAAACTAAGTAGGTCTTTTGAAAGAGAGTTGAAGTTAGGACCACTCATGACATAGTGGGCAGCAATGATCCTAGGACAGTAGCACAAGGTGATGGGCTGCTGAGACTGTTGAAAACACTGTGGGCACTTGGGGTGCTCTTGCTCCAGCTGAGAAACACGGGGCACAGTGCTCCTGGGAGTAAGTGGGGGCTGCCGTCGCGCATTGCCCTTGACCTGCAGCCTCCCCTCCCCCACCTCAGGTCCATACCACCATTCCATACTCTCTGGCTTGGCTGGGTCCTCTCTGTTTGTATTTTCCTTAAAATGGTTCTTCCTGCCTCAGTGTCCTCTTTGCCTGTGGAGTGACCCATGGCCAGTATTCTTAAAAAAGACGCACCTTCCCATTTTATTTCTTCTCCAATGTACTTTTCACAGCTCTGACCTAGCTCAGACCTAAGGTGTGACCCGCAGCTGCTAGGCTCATCTACTCTCTTCCCCTTGGTGCAGTGCTCTTCTGAGGAAATATTTATTTTGTCTTATCAAAACAAAAAAAATTTTTTTCGTTAAAAGGTGGTGCTGGTGTGGCCGTGCTGGAGAGATGGACCAGTGGTTAAGAGCACTAGCTGCTCTTTCAAAAGACCCGGGTTCAGTCCCCAGCACTCACATGGCGGCTCTCAACTGTCCGTAACTCCATTTCCAGGGAATCTGACACCCTCACACAGACATACACGCAGGCATAAAATAAAATAAAGTTAAATAAATCATTAAAAAAAAATTGGATGTGGCTGCAACTGGATTGGTAAGACTTCTGTGGATACACCCAGTTTCAGTCAGGGAAAGGAAGCCACTTGTCTGGGTTGTGCATTCAGTTTTGAGGAAGGGCAGTGGAAGGGGAGAGATTGCTGAGGATGGCACATGCCAGCGCCAGTGCAGAGCTTCTGGTATTCATATTCAGAGGAAAGTGTCCTTTCCTCCACTCAGCGTGCCAGTACCAGCATGTGAAACCGGTTTGAGATTTTGGAATCTTGGAAGAAGTGGCTCAGAGCTGGTTAGAGTCTTTCCAAGAAAAGTGAAACTAACTTTTGGTGTTGCTCTTTTCAGCCAGAGGCTGCTGTGTCGGTCTTGGGCGGTTTCCTTGGCATGCCTGTTAGTTTTGTAACTCCTTCCAAGGGGCTCAGTTGCTTGTTTAAAATTTATTATTATTACTTTACTTACTGTATTTTGCCTGGAAGTATGTGCATTTTTCAGCAAACCAACATTTTCTTTGCATATTTGCTCTTGTTTTGTTTCAAGACAGGGTTTCCGTGTGTAGCCCTGGCTGTCCTGGAACTCACTCTGTAGACCAGGCTGGCCTTGAACTCAGGTATCTATCTACCTGCTTCTGCCTCCTGAGTGTTGGGATTAAAGGTGTGGGCCACCACCTGGCTGTTTATTTTTGATGTATTTACTTCCATGATAGCATTAACAGATGTTACAGAGAATGAGCTAAACTAAAATTTGTCTGCTCATCTTCATCTCTGCTTGCTTTGAGATTATTTCTTTGTTCTTTTTGCTTTTTAGCTATAAGAAAATATGACATCAACTTTAGAAATCTCTTGATAACTTCAGAGTATAGGACAATTTTTTTAATTTTTTAGATTGGCATACAAAAATAAATTGACCCCTAATGGCATGTTCAAACATGTCATCATTCTTTGTTCTCATTTATCCCCTCCTCCACTGTCTTGGTACTCCTCGGCCCTGTCCCAGCTGTCTCTTTCATCCTCAGGTTACTCCCCTATTTCCCTTTTTACTTTCTTATTTCAGGGTTTCTGTTGCCCTCTCTATTTCCCACCTCCTCTTAATACATTTTCCTGGTCAGGCAGGGTGGCATATAGCTATAATCCAAGCACTCAGGGAGGCAGAGGCAGGCAGGTCTCTCTTAGTTTGAGGCGAGCCTGGTCTACAGATTGAATCCAGGACAGCCAAGGCTACAGAGAAACCCTGTCTCAAAACAAAAACAAACATCTCTTTCTTTCCTCTCTCGGTGCCTCCCATGTCTAATTTTGTGATCTGAACACACAAATCTAAAGACACATGTGTCCATTTTCCTAGAAATGTCCTGTTTTCAATTTTCCTGTGATTGCATGAGATTCCACTGTGTGTGGACCACATTTTCTTTATCCATTCATCTGTTGATGGCTGCTGTGACTGCTACAGCAGTAAATGTGGATGTGTAAGTATCTCTGTGCTACATTAACTTACTGGGTATGTTGCCGGTGTTAAGTTTCAAACCAGGGACAAGCTGCTGAGGTGCCTGTATCACATATCATAGTGAACCTGGCCTCCAGGTTCTCCCAGCATTCCTCAGTTCCAAACTGTGACAGGGTATAGGATGCCTGGCACAGCCTGTCCTCTACGCTGAATTCTCCAGCCCAGGGGCGGGCCTGCCCTTCTCCTAGAGGCTCTTCGCTATATAAGCCAGACATTTTGGTTGCCCACTCCTCTTTCAATCCTCCTTTTGTCTGTCTTTGGCCTCCTGGCTGCTGTACGTGGTTCCCTTCTCTTTCTTGCTATCCCCCTCTCACCATATGGTTCAGGGTCATGACCACTGTGGACTCTTCTAGATGTATTTGCCTCTGGCTATGTCTCCTTTTTATCTGTAATAAACTTTCTTCTACACCATACCTAGGAGCAGTCATGTTCTTTCCTTTCCTTTTTATTTCTTTGTTTTTTGTTTTGTTTTGTTTATTTACCCAAGAGTATCACAGCTGGATCAAATAGTAGTACTATTTTCAATTAAAATATTTTTATTTTTTTTTCTGTTTTCAGGTTTTAAAAAAAAGATTTAAAATTAATTAATTTTATTCTGTGTGTATGAGTCTTTTGCTTGCTTGAATATCTATGCATCACATATGTGCCCCGTCTCCCTGGAGTCCAGAAGAGGGTAATAGGTCTCCTGGACTGGAGTTACAGAGGGTTGCGACCCAGTGGGTGCTGCCATGCCCGCTCTTCTGCAAAGCAACAAGTGCCCCTAGCCGTGGAGTCAGCTCTCCAGCACCTGTTTCCTATCCTGTGACGGATCTCCATGTTGCCTCCTGTTGGTGGATGTGCTAATTCACAGTCTCGCCGCAGTGAACAAGGAGTTTAGTTTCAGAGTTTTGCATTAAGGTCTTTGATGGGTTTTGAATGGTTTTTTAAAATTAATTAATTATTTTTTATTTATTTAGCTTTATTTTATGTGCATTAGTGTGAAGGTGTCAGATCCCATGGAATGGGCATTACAGATTTTGTGAGCTACCATGTGGGTGCTGGGAATTGAACCCGAGTCATTTGGAAGAACAGACAGTGCTCTTAACCACTGAGCCATCTCTCCAGCCTCTTAAATGGTTTTTATATGAGATAGGAGATAAAGATCTGGCTTCATTCTTCTCCTTTGGAGGTCCACTAGGCATTAAAGCAGCCACGCCTTTTCCAGAGTATGTTTTCAGCAGTCTAGTCAAAAATTGGGTGGCTCTGTTTTGTGGGCTTATTTCTGGGTCCTCTAGTGCATTCCCTTGACTGCATGCTTGCTTCTGTGCCAGTTCTGAGGTGTTTTATTACTATATGACATTGTTCTTTCTGCTAAGGATTGATTCAGCCATTTGATTTCCCTGTGAATCTTAGGATACTTTTCCTAGTTCTGTGAAGAATTTCGTTTGGGGTTTTAATGGGATTGGATTGAAGATTTCTTTTGGCAACAACCATTTTTCACAATATTAAATCTTCTAGTCTCAAAAGCCCAGGTGTGGTGGTGCCGGCCTGGAATCCCAGCCTGTGGGAGACAGGCAGCTTTATCTCTGTGAGTTCAAGGCCAGCCTGGTCTACAAAATGAGTCCACGACAGCCAAGGCTACACAGAGAAACTCTGTCTGGAAACACATAAACAAATCATCTAGCCTGTCATAGTGGCAGACTTTTCCATATTCTGGTGTCTTCAGTCTCTTTCTTCAGTGTATTGAACTTTTTATTTTATAGTCTTTTACCTCGTAGGTATTTCACTTCTTTTGTTGTTGTTGTTACATTGATTTATTTCATTTCATTTCATGTGCAGAAGTGTTTTCCTGACACCAGATCCTGGTGCCCCTGGAGGTGAAAAGAAGATATTAGATGTCCTGGAATTGATTGTGATATGCCATGTATGTGGGTGCTGGGGCCGAACTGGGGCCCCTTGAAAGAGCAGTGAATGCTCTTAACTGCTGAGCCATCACTCTAGTGCTATACCTTTGTTTTGTTTGAGGGCTTTTTTTTTTTAAAAAAAAACCTCTTGTTTGGCAAATCTGTTACTGGTATATACAAAAACTTAGTTTTTGTATGTTGGTTTTGTAGCTGCTGCTTTGCTGACCGTGTTAATCAGGCTCAAGAATCTTCTGTTGGGGTCTTTAGGGCCTTTTAAGTAAAGGATCAGTCATGAAATAGCCACAGTTTTACTTCTTCCATTGTGCACCTTCTCTTTCTTCTTCTTAGTGCTGTAGCTGAAACTTCTAGCATTAAATTGACTAAGAATGGAAAGTGGGCACCCTTGTCTCGATTGGGATTTTTAGAGAGTATGCTATCAGTTTTCCCAGTTTAGCGTAATACTGGCTGTAAGTTTGTCGTGGCATCCTGTATCATGTTAAAGTATGTTCCTTCTACTCCCAGTAATTCTTTAGGGAACTTCTTCAAAGGCCTTTCTGCATTGGTTAAGATGATCATGTGATTTCCGCCCTTAGGTCTATTTTTCTTCTGGTTAAATGCATTGATTTGCACATGTTGAACCAAGCTTGTACCCCCAGAATGAAACCAGGTTGTTCATGGTGTACTTTTTGCTGTATTCTTGAATCTGGTTTACAGGGATTTTAGTGCAGTGTGTGTGTGTGTGTGTGTGTGTGTGTGTGTGTGTGTTTCTGTCTATATTCATCAGGAAGGTTGCTCTATAGCTTTTTTTGTTTTGTCCTTATCTGGATTTGTTGTTGAGATAACACTGGTCTTGTGGAATGAGTTTAGTAGCATGCCTTCCCTTTCTACTTTATAGAACAGATTGTGGAACGTTGATACTAACTTTTCTTCAAGGTTTGTCTGAATTCACCAGTGTCTTGTTTTGGATTTTCATGTTGGGTGACTTTTTTTTTGAAAGATTTATTTATTTATTATGTATACAGTGTTCTGACTTCATGTACCCCTGCATGCCATAAGAGGGCACCAGATCTCATTATAGATGGTTGTGAGCCACCACGTGGTTGCTGGGAATTGAACTCAGGACCTCTGGAAGAGCAGACTGTGCTCTTAATCTCTGAGCCATCTCTCCAGCCCCTTGGGTGACTGTTTATTGAAGCTTCAGTCCTGGAAGTTTATGGAGCTTTGGCTCATTAATTTTCTTTTCTTCTTTTTCCTTCCTTCCTTCCTTCCTTCCTTCCTTCCTTCCTTCCTTTCTTTCTTTTTTGGTTATTTGAGATAGGGTTTCTCTGTGTAGCATTGGCTGTGCTGGACTCACTTTGTAGACCAGGCAGGTCTCGAACTCACAGATCCTTCTGCCTCTGCTTCCCTGAGTGCTGCGATTCCAGGCATGTGCCACTGTGCCTGGCACTCATTACATCGTCTTGATTTAATTTTAGTAGGTCATATGTCCAGAAATTTATCCATTTCACATTAAATGCGTTAGTGTGTGCGCGCACACATGTATACTATGGTGGTCAGAGGATAACTCGGGAGTCATTCCTCTCCTGCCACCGTGTCTGCTTCAGGGATGAACCTCAGGCCTGCACGCAAGCCCTTATACTGCCGAGCCATCCGTCTCCCCAGCCCCTTTCCGAGGATGTATTTTTATTATTTTTGATTATGGGTAGGTGCGTGTGTGGGATTGAATGTGGTGCCCATGGAGGCCAGAGGTGTAGGATCCCCTGGAGCTGGAGTTACAGCCAGTTGGAGCCACCCGATGTGGGTGCTGGGAACAGCAGCAAGTGCTGTAACCACTGAGCCTTCTGAGCCTTTCTCATAGGACTGTTGTGCCCCAGACCTTCTTATAAGGTGTGCTCTCAGTTTTATTTGGCTCAGGAACCTTTTAATCTCCCCCCTGATTTCTTTAATGATACCGTGGTTATTCAGAAGCTTACTGTCAGGCTCAGTGTTTTTTAATTTCTGTGGCTTTAATTTCTTGCTGTTGATTTCATAGTGTTAATTGCATTATGATCTGATAAGATATAAGGGGATATATTGATTCTTTTGGATTTGGTAAGACTTGATTCATGGCCTAGAATGTGATCTGTTTTAGAGATGGTTCCATGGGCTGCTGATAAGAATTCGTGTTCTGTATCTTTTGGACGGAATAGTCTATAGACAATAGTTAGTTTGATCAGTGGTGCACTTTAGCCCTGAGCTTTCTCTGTGGAGCTTTAGTTACCTAGAGATGAGAGATGGGTACTGACTAGGTCACGTACTATCACTGCGTGAGTCCTGTCTGACGTTCTTTTGTTCTTTTCATGTTGGTTTATGAAATTGGGAGCATCAGTATATGCTGTATGTATGTTTATAAGTGTCACATCTTCTTGAGAATTTATTAGTAGGTAGTCTCCTCTTGTGGAGGAGACTCACTTCCTGCCTCCTAGGTGTAAGGTGTTTCTTCCAGCATCTTCTGCAATGCTGGCTTGATGATCGGGAGTTGCCTGTACTGGAATGTCCTCATCTCACCACTGATGTAAAAAGATGGCGTCTCAGGTCTAGCCCTCTTCGTTAGTGCACTTGCTTTCAGGCCTTAAAATGTATTATCTCATGCCTCCCTAGTTCCAAGGCTTGCTGATATCATTCTCATGTTTCTGCCATAGGTGAGTCTTTTCTCTTACAGCTTTCCATCTTGGTTCTTTGTATTCGTGTGTGCGTGTGTGCACACAGGTGGAGGCCAGAGGACGAACTTTGGTGTCTTTCTTCCACAAGCGCCACCCACCTTGTTTTTTTGGTAGAGGCTCACCCACTGGCAGTCAGGTCTCATGGATTTGGATGAACTAGCCTGCCACTGTCTGCCCACTGCTGGGATTATCTGCTGCCATATTAAGTGTCTGCTGCCACAGCCAACTCTTTACGTAGGCTCTGGGGCCCTGTCTGGAATTTCTTTGTCACGATTGATCTTATGTTTTATTTATATGTAAGCATGTGTGAGCAGGGGCATGTGAATGTGAGTGTCTGAAGATGCCGCAGATCCTCTCGGAGTAAGACGTTTGTGAGCCGCCGTGTGGGTTTTGGGCATCGAACCTCAGTTCTGGAAGAGCAGTCTGGGCTTTTCACTGCGAAGGGTCTCTCTAGCCCTGATTTACTGAGTTTCTCATTTTTAACATTTTCTTTTTCCCCCCCTCAAAATCTGAATTTCCTTGCTGATTTTTTCCTTATGTTTCTATTTTATTCATATTGCTAAATTTCTCATCTGTGTCTCAGACATGAAATAGTTAATATGGGGTGGAATGCAATTGGCAGTTCTCCACCTTTAAATTTGTCAATTTAGAGGAAGTGGGCCAGTTACTTTAAAGATACAAACTATCAAAACTCACTTCATGAGAAATACATTGTCCAAAGAATTCTATATCTATTAAAGAAAAAATTTTTTAAGTTAAAAGCATTCAACAAAGAAGAATCCAGTTTCAGTAATTCCACTGTTGAATTCTGTCACGAATTCTGCACAGTGTTTTATGAAAAATGGAAGAGGAGGGAACATGTTGCAATTTGTTCATAAAGCCAAAAGTATTCTTACCAAAACCAGATGTAGATGAGAGAATAAAACTGAACATTGTTCGTTTTCTAGTTTCGTTTCTATTGCTGTGATGAAACCCCTGACCAAAAGCAGCTTAAGAGAGGAAAGAATTTATTTGGCTTACACCTCAAGGAGTAGTTCACATAAAACCCATTTTCAAGAGCTGAGAAAAATGAAGTGCCCAGGCTGCTTGCTCTCATCTAGCTTTCTACCATTTTACATAGTTCAGGTACCCAGCCTGGGGCATGGGATTGCCCACAGTGGGCGGGACCCTCTACGTCAATTAGCAGTCAGCACAGTCCCCCAAGACATGCTCGTAAACCAACCTGATAGTGACAGTCACAGTGTGTGAGGTGTGTGTGTGTTGCTGGGGGTTGAACCTACAGTTTTGCTCATGCTAGGCAAGCACTGAGCCACTAAGGTTATGTCCAGCCCTAGTTGCCAACCAGCTAGATGCAGGGTTGTCCCAAATGATTTTATGTCCTTAAATTGGACATCTTTGTGACTCTGCAAAAATCAGAAAATGTCATGTGAGTATGACTTCTTCTATTTCTCCAGTGTCTTTGGATAGGTAGGAGAAAGCTAAATAGACCTCTAAAGGAAGTATCTCCTGGTAGGAGCAACAGATTTTACTTACCTCACCCTTTCTGTGTGTATGAGTGCACGTGGCATGTATTTGCAGACCAAAGGACATCTTAGTATTCAAAAAAAAAAAAAAAAAAAAATGGAGGTGCTTAGCATCAAGGCTTTACTGTCACAACTTATCTATACATGTAAAAATGTGAGTGTAAGGCTGGTGTGATGCTAAGACCTGTAAGGGAGATCCAGGAGAATCAGAAGTTCAAGGCTAGCCTCTACTACCTGGGGAGTCTGAGACCAGCTCAGGCTCTTCAATCTCTCTGTAAAATGGGGGGTGTGATGGTGCTCCTGTGATCAGCTATCCAGGAACTAAGGTGGAAAGGTCACTTGAACCCCAGCTTAAACCTATAACCAGACACAATAAGACCATTACAAAAATTGAATAATTCTTGCCAGGTGTAAATGCATGTACCTGTGACCCCAGTGCTAGGGGCAGAAACAGCTGAGTAGCCCGTCAGCCTAGTCAAAATAAAAAGGCCCAGGTTCAGTGAGACATCCTTTCCCAAAAATAAATGGTTGAGGAGGACACCCAACTTTTGACTTCTACACATGTGGCATAGGTGAGCACACTTGGACACACATATGCACATATGCATACATCACAGATGCACAAACATGTACGTGCATACACATATAAAAATGAGGTATTTTTTTAAGATTTATTTATTATGCATACAATGTTCTGTCTGCAAGAGGGCACCAGATATCATTATAGATGGTTGTGAGCTACCATGTGGTTGCTGGGAATTGAACTTAGGACCTCTGGAAGAGCAGTCATTGCTCTTAACCTCTGAGCCATCTCTCCAGCCCAGTATTTCTTATATAATGGGGTCATAAGAAAAAAATAAGTGGTGCACTCAGTTTGACATGCCAATCATATTTTGCCCATCCTTTGTTTTAGAGTAATAAAGCTTAATTATTTAATTAGAATCTGTTCAGAAAGCTTTTAAATTTTCTGTATTTTTCCTTCAGCATCTTTTTTGTTATATTTTGAGAGACTGCCACAGATTCACCTTAAACAGTTTCTATTTGAATTCAATAGCCTTTGCTCTCCAGTAGCTCTCATTCTTTAGTATACCATTTTTGTTTATTTTTGTTTGTTTTGTGTGTGAGTATTCTAAGCATCTTGAAGGATGCTGCTTATAGTTTTGATAGCTGTTTTTTGCTTGTTTCATTTTCTTAGGGGGGGCATCTGTGATTTCTTTTTACTTCTATTTTTTACTTACATGTATGTGTGTGAGCCTGGGTGAGTTTGTGGGCACCATGCAGGAGCCTGCAGAGATCAGAATAGGCTGTTGCATCCATGGAACTGGAATTACAGGCAGCAAGGAAGTTGCCATGGGTTCTCTAGTAGAACATCAAGTGTTCTTAACCACTGAACTACTCTCTAGCCCCTTCAACTATGATTTCTGATGATCTGTTCATATTTAACAGTTATAAAATGGGGCTGGAGAGATGGCTTAGTGGTTAAGAGCACTGGCTGCTCTTCCAAAGGTATTGAGTTGAACTCCCAGCAATCACCTGGTGGCTCACAACCATTACAATGAGATCTGGTTCCCTCTTTTTGTGTGCAGGCATGCATGCATGCAGAACACTGTAAACATAATAAATAAATAAATCTTTAAAAAGTTATAAAATGAAAGAAATTGCATTGCTTCTGTATATAAAATATATAAAATTCAGAGATTACATTTTGCAGTTTCTTTGCCATTTTGTGCACTGAAACTGTATCCTGAGGTAAGTACATTCCTGAAATCAGTTACAAAGAAAAAATTATCAAATAATAGTGTGTGTGTGTGTGTGTGTGCGCATGTGCGTGCACGCGCGCCTACATGCATGCAGATGTGTGACCATCCAAAGGCTAGGATGGTACGTGAAGCACTCTCATTTGTAGAAGGGGTCCCTTATTTTGACACTATTTTGGCTGCTGTGATGATTATCTTTAATTGTCAACCTGACATGATCTAAAGTTGCTTGGAAAGAGAGTCTCAGCGAGGGATTATCTGGCTTGGGCTGTCTCTGTGGGCATGCCTCTGGGGAAGAGCCAGCCCACTGTGGGTGGCTTCATGCCCTATGAAGGAGATACTTGATTATGTAAGTATAATGTTCAGGTCTTCATGCTTCCATAGCAAGTACTGTACCCACTGAACTCCTTCAGTTTTAATTTGCTTTGCGTACCCCTGGCTGGCCTGGGACTCACCAAATATACCAGGCTGACCTGGAACTCAGAGATCTGCCTGCCTCTGCTTCAGAATGCTGGGATTACCTGTGCCTTCACTTCCTGCCTAAATGTATATTTATTTAACATCTTCAGTCTGGTATGTTTAAAAATAAGTACTTTGCTTTATGTTTGATATTAAGTAGATTTTAACTGTTGAAATATTTCAG
The DNA here is from genome assembly GCF_030254825.1 of Meriones unguiculatus. Classification (NCBI taxonomy): domain Eukaryota; kingdom Metazoa; phylum Chordata; class Mammalia; order Rodentia; family Muridae; genus Meriones; species Meriones unguiculatus. The sequence continues at coordinate 16,123,680 of NC_083354.1, read as the reverse complement.
CAAAAATGGAAGCCATCAGCCCTGGAAAATTCTACAGACTGTTGCAACAACAAAAACTGTGTGAATGAGGGTGACGGTGGGGGATGTGAGGCTGCACTTGAACCACGTGATTGGATCAGCAAGTTGCCATTTTGAAAATGTTTCCTGGTGTCTGTGGGTAGACATTCCGGTTTTTAAAGAATGGTTGTTTCTTTTTACTTAGGTCCTTCCACAGCAACATCGGCTTCTTTTCGAAGTGTTTGATGAAAATCGTTTGGTAAGTTGCATCACACTGCATGAGTGTGAAGGATGCGTCGACGGTGAACTTGAGGAGAGTGATGGGAGGGAGGGTCAGGAGCCTGTGATCTGAGAGATGGTTTGGGAGGCCTACGAGGGTGCAGTAATTTTCTTTTTCCTTTTCTGGAGTTAACCCTACCGTTCCGTTCTGCTCCCAACCACCTCTCGGGGTTGTCAAGTGTTCCTCAAAGCCTGCGTGACAGAAGGTGGCGGAGAAGCCCCTCTTGTTCCCATGCCGTGGACTCTGAATCCTAGAATATTCGCAGTTGTGTGCATTCGGCACAGCGGCCCCGTGTGTCTCTGCGTGCGTCCACAGTGTCAGTGGGGTCAGAGAACAGCCCGGGTGGCATGGCGGTCCTCAGGCAACCTCACAGGGTTTTTGTTTTGAGACAGGGTTACACTGGCTGGGGGCTTTGCCGGGTCCTCTCCTCCAGTGCTGGGAATGGGGGTGTACACTGCTGCGCCCGTCTCTCTTCGGGTGCTGGGCATCAGAACCGAGGCCCTCATGCTTGGGAGGGAACGCCTGTGGTGGCTTTCCTTCCGTGTCCTGTGCCCAGCTTCACTGTCCCTCCACTCTCTTACCTGGACTCTTTTGTAAGCCTGTCCACACTGAGGGAATGAGTGTCATCCTCAAAGACCAGAGGAAAGCCCAACCTGATTGCTTTTGTCGTGGCTGTGGTTTCGAGACAGGCTCTCCCTAAGTATCTCTGCCTGTTTTCGAACTCACTCTGTAGATCAGGCTGGCTGTGAACTTGCAGTGACTGTCCTATTTCTGCCTCCTAAGTGCTAGGATTTCAGACCTGAACCTCTGTGCTCAGCCTGGTTTCCATTTCTATAAAATGATCATTCTGCCTCCTGGTTTCCTGAAAAACATCTGGAAGCTCTGTAATTTCCCTCCCTTTTCCTCTTTAGGATGCCTTTTCAAGCCTTCCGCTGAATGGCTTGCATTTATAATTTATACCTGTGAGATCTGAACATGCAGATTGTATTACTTAGCTTTCCAGCCCACTGACAAAAAAGAAAATCCACTGAAAGGAGGAAACACTTACTTGGCTCATGCTTTAGGGATTTTAGTTCATGGGCACTTATGTCTACTTAGGGGCCTGTGATGAGCCTCGGCATCATGAAAGAAGTGTCTGGTAGCATAAAACGGTTGACAAGGAAGCGGGGGAGGGGCAGGGAGAACGTGATCACTTTTGTAATGGAAACCTTACCTCCAAATCCATTAAGCTGTGAATGCATAATTGAATCCATTGATGAGATCAGTATTCCTGTGGTCCAGTCACATCCCACTGGACCACTGGTGCTAAAGCTCAGTCGTTAGCACAGGAGCTTTTGTGATCCACTTCTGATCTAAACCCTGACACATATAAAAGAAGTAGTGTTCAGTACTCCATCTTTTTTGGTTATGAAATATAAACACTGAAAGAGGAATTAAATAATTTAAATCACTTTTTTTTTTTTTTTTGAGTAATAAAGAAACTGGATTTAGGGCAGGAGAAATGGCTTAGTGGTTGAAAGTGCCTGCTGTGCAACTGTGAAAACTGGAGTTTGGATTTCAGTACCAGGATAGCAATCCGATGTCCTGCAAATGCTATGCAGATTCAGTAACCCCTGCTCAGGGGGGAGTGGAGACAGGAGGATCGATGCAGCTTGCTGGTATCCAGCCTGCCAGTGGAAACATGAGGCCCCAGCTAGGGGAGAGACCCTGCCTTAAAAGGAGTACGTGGAGAATGATAGGGAGGGTACCATACCCGCTACTGGCCTTTGTATATCTGCACATACATGTATACGTAAGCTCACGTAGAGACAAATACATACAAGTAATTTTTAAAAGAAATATTAAAAAAAGAATATTGATACATTGCATAACTTTTTTGTCAAGAAATGTTGATTGACTCAGGCACAGAGACTTGTACTTGTAACCCCAGCTCTTAGAAAGCTGAAGCTGAGGTAGTGAGAGTTCTAGGCCAGCTGGGCAGCGATGGCACACACTGCCAGCACTCAGGAAGAGAAGGCAGGCAGAACTCTGAGTTTGAGGCAGCCTGGACTACACAACAAGATCCTGTTTGAAAAAAACAGAGGGGGACAGAGAGAGAGAGAGAGAGAGAGAGAGAATGAATATTCTAGGCCAACCTGGTCTGCATAGAGAGTTGCAGGTGAGCCCGTACTAACATTGGGAGACCCTGCCTCAAAAATAGTTAAAAACAGGAAATAATAATTGTACTAATGACTGAAGGTATTGCACTGAAATCTTAACACCACAATAATCAAAGCATTTTTACCAAAGGGGACTCTCTGTTACCAACAGGGAGTGTGAGCTTTTTTAAGACCATCTGTTAAGACTATTACTTGTTTGTGTCTGTGCGTGCACATTTGTTTGTGTGTGTTCATGCCCTTGAGTGTGGAAGCTAGAAGAGGTCATCAGATCTCTTGTAGCTAGAGTCCAGGCATTTGCAGGACACGTGACTGATGGTGTGTGTGTGTTGGCTTCTGAACTCTGGTTTTTCATGATGTCGAAGCAAGCACTCTTAACCACTGAGTCATCTCTCCAGCCCTGATGATTTATTTTTAAACCATGAAATGTGCATACACACAAAATACACAGCGCAAAATTTTACATTTAGTAACAAGACAAATGTCTGCGTACAGATGCCTCAGCTGAGGCACCAGAACATGCACAGCCTCTGAAGGCTTCTTGTACCCCTTCCTCCATATGTAGTGGCTGCTAGCCTACGTTTTCTGTTTAACATTTCTTTGCTTTCTAAAATATTTTTACTGTGTGTGTATATATTGTTTCCTTTTGCATATTTTAAATGTTATATTTTTTTTAAAAAAAATCTATAAATGTATGTGTTTCTGTGTGTAAATGAGTGCAGTGCCCATGGAAGCCAGAAGATGGCGTCAGATTCCCTGGAACTAGAATTTGAAGTGTTTGTGAGTCGCCTGACATGGCTACTACCAACTGAACTCGGGTCCTCTCAATAGCCATCTCTCTAGCTCCCTTTTGCGTATTTTTAAACTTAAACATGCAGCACCTATGAGTGTGTTTCTGACAGGCGTTTTCCTTATTGTTGTACTTTTGAGAGTGATCCACATTGGCGCATTTTCACCCAGGCACAGTTTTCCACCCCCTGCAGGAATACCATAAGTCACGTATGAACCGTACATACTGGACACTCCACTCATTTCGAGTTGCTTTTCTCAGCTGACAGATGCCCTGGCTCTAGTTTCTTGTGCTTGTGTCTGAGAGCATCTCTTGGCTAGGGATTGGGGCTGAATTTCTGGTTCCTTTGACTTCACTCGCTATTAAACTACATTTAAGTTATTTAAAGGTCATCCACAAAGAGGGATAGCTCCTTCTGCACAACCACCATGCGTGGTTGTGCGTGTAACTGTTTCTTCACTGCCAACAGTGGTATTTTTTTTTTTTTTTATCAAACCTTTTGTTTCATTAACATTTTTTGAGAATTTATGTGTGTGTGTGTCATGATGAGCTGGAAGAGAAAAAAAAATGACTTTGGTAGTTGTGATTAAGCACATATAGATGATAAACTTGGCACTTAAAGCTTAAGAAAAAAGGGATTTTAAAAATTGTATGCATGTGTGTATATGTGCAGCTGTGTGCAGGGCCCACAGGACAAAAGAAGGTATTAGATCTCCTGGGGTAGGAGTTACAAGCAGTCGTGAGCTGCCCAGCAAGGATGCTGGGAACTGAGCTCCAGTTCTCGGCAAGAGAAGTGTGCAGTCACAATAGCTGTTCAATCGCTGCTCCATCTCTCCAGCTCCAGAAACTTAAAACTGTTATGGTAAAAGCAAAGCCATGCATTAATCACGCTGTAACAGATCCCACACTGAGGACTGTGGAGTCCATTAGAGGCTGGCTCTGAGCTGACACATTAGTCATAACCCAGACAAATCAGAAATGTTCTCCCACGTTAGAACATGAGGATCCAGAAACAGCACAGAAGTGCTTCCTGCTCATCCCAGTGCTTGGGAAGCAGAGGCAGGAAGACCCAAATTGTAGGGTCACCCTCAGCTACACGAGGAGCCATGGAGCCAGCTTGGACCTATAGGAGATCTTACCTCCAAAAATCAAAACTACAAAATTTATTATTTAATAAAGTGAAGATGCCTCTCCTGTCTCATATGAGACAGTGGCTTCGAAAACACTCGGAAAATCTCTTCATTCCCAGATGATATGATCTCACTATGTAGCTCTGGCTGTCCCGGAACTCATTATGTTGTCCACACCAGCCTTTACCTCACAGATACCTGCCTGTTTCTGCCTCCCAATCAAGTGTTGGGGTTAAAGGCATGTATTCTTATGCCTGGCTGTTTTTATTTAGTTTAATTGAATTTATATTTATTTATTGAGGCAGGGTTTTCATGCATCCATCCCAGCCTGACTTTAAACTCCATAGGTCACTGAAGATGACCTTCAACTTCTGATGCTGCCTCCACCTCCTCTGTGCTGGGATCACAGGTGTGTGCCTCCACATCTGCTGGCATCTGGAGTTGAGGCTCAAACTCTGGGCTTCCTGTACATTACACAGATAGACCACCGATGGAGCCTCATCCCAGCCTCAGAAATTTCCTCATGATGATACAGATTAAAAATGTCGTTTATTTAATTTTTAACATGGAGGCCGAGCATTGTGGCCCACGCCTGAAATCCTAGCACTCTGGGAGGCGGAGGCAGGCAGATCCCTATGTGTTCAAGGCCAGCCTAGTCTACAGAGCCAGTCCAGGACAGCCAAGGCTACACAAAGAAACCCTGTCTTGAAAAACCAAAAACCAAATTTTAACAAAGCAAAGCATGTAACATGTACTTACAAAAATGAGTCTTATTTTTGTGTTGGTGTGCCTGTTGTGTCAGTCTTCATGTGTGCTGGAGATAGAGTTTGCTCAAGCAGTGAATGTGGACAACTAGCAGCAGCCAGAAAAAGCTGGAGCAGGGTGCAGAGCGCCACGGACATCTCGGCACATAACTGGAGGTGATAAATCACCCAAGCCCTGGGGGGTGCAGAGCCACCAGGCTGGCCACCCAGCAGCAGGCTTCCATCGCTGTCAACATCCGGCCTTGAAACCGTGACTGACTTAGCACATCTCCTTGGAAAAGTAGGGTGAAGAGCACAGTATAATTTTAAGTAGAAATAATTTCCAGTCATCTGGAAAATGTTTCCCAAGTCAGACATGATACTTGCTTTTGAGAGAAAGAATGCGGCTGCATTTCTTTCTTTCTTTTTCTTTTTTTTAAGCTGATTTTAAGGCTTGAGGTGATGGTGGTCATGGCAGTCCATACGTGCAGGGGTGATGGGAGTTTAGGATGATGTGCCTAAAAACAAAGCAAAGAACAAAAATCACACATTCTGCTCACCAGTTCGCAGGTGCCTGCGTGTCACCAGTCTAAGAACCACACGTGCATGCGTGCGTTCTGCCACCAAAGGCTCATGGGTAGAGACATTGTGCTTCTGAGACTCAGTGGTTATTTATTCTTCCAGGGTTTGAGACGGAAGATTTTAAGGCATTGGTTCACAGGGTTGTACAAGCTGACCGGTCTGGAATCGGTGGGGAAGCTGAATGCATGCAGCCAGGATTTCTCTATGGGAAGAAGAGGCAGATTCTTTTGGAGGCTGGAGGGATGGCTCTGTGGTTAAGAGTGGGTACAGAGGATCCGTGTTGGGCCCTCAGGCAGCTTACAACTAACTCTCGCCCCAAAGGGCTCTTGTGCCTCTGGCCCCGAGGATACTGCAATTACTTGCTTATGCACAAACGTACACACTTGCATAATTAAAAACATTAAACAGAAGTCTCAGCATAAAATTAAAACCGCCTCCCTCTTTGAGAAGCCTGGTCTTTCTTTTGAGGCCTTCAGCTGGTTTGGACGAGGCTCACTCACACTGTGGAAGGTCAGCTGCATGTACTAAAAGTCCGCTGGTTTTCCTCTTCTTTGCATCTGTAGAAATACCTTCAGCAATGTGTGGATTGGAATTTACCAGCCAGCCAGGTGTCCTAATGTAGTTGGAGTTGATGGGCACAGTAGATGGCAGCCTTTAAGGTGCATCTGTCCACATGGCATCGATGATCACCTTATTCTAGGGGAAATAACTTATGACCAAAGAGCTCAGAGCAGGGTCCAGCCTTAGGGCCTGTCTACCAAGCAGTGACCAGACAGCTCAGCGAGAGGACCCAAGCTGCAGTCCCAGGGCCTGTGCATTTCTTTCCAGGCTCCTGATTTCGACGGGACAGGCTCAGAGTCCTCCCGGAGGAGGGCTGCCAGCACATCCCATTCCTCTGGCTTGAGGTCAGAGTTGACACTGGCCCTGGTCACTGTGAGGTGTGGCTCCTGCACTGCCTTAGACCTGAGCCCATGATGCAGGCTATGCAGCATCTTGGGATTTTAACACACAGTTGTGTAGCCTGGCTCCTTGGCTCACCTCTCTCTTAATTCCTCAGTTATCATTGTTTCTCATCCGTCTGTAGAACTTTTAAATATTCCTTTAAAAATAGCAACTGGATTATCTTTGTTGTTGAGACAGTATCTCACGTAGCCCAGGCTGTCCTCAAACTTAGCAAGTATTGGAAGATTACCTCCTGGCTCCACCTCCCGAATGCTGGGATTGTGGGTGCCACCATACCAGGTGTATAGGGTGCCACCATACCAGGTGTATAGGGTGCAGGGTCACAGCCAGGGCTTCGTGCCTGTGAGGTTAGCGCTCCACCAACTGAGCTACACCCCAATCCTCGATCAACTTCAGAAAGCAAAACAAACCCCAGCAAACTGAAAGAAAAAAATCGGGTACTGAGGGTGACTGCAGTGGCAGTGTCCGCCCACCATTCCTGCCCCCACCCTCCCAGCTGTGTGGTTTGGTTTATGTTCAGTAGGATCCCAAGATAGGGGAGGCCTGGTTGTGGGCCTCCCACTCTGGAAGCTCAAAATCTCATCGTCAGGGAGATTTCGTCATGTTTGTCAAATGCCTGACGTCTGGGATTGTTTTATATTAATAATCAGTGTTTTGCTCACTAACTGTAAGTTTTATCCCGACCGAGGCCTGTGTTCTTAGATTGTACTGATTATCCAATTACAAGTGACCCATTTAAAATGGCAAACCCCTACCTTAATCCAAAAAGAAAGTTAGAAGGAAGAAACAAGCTTAGGACTTTTCCTTTTTCACAGAAAAAAAAAGTAATAATAAAGGAGAATTTACTGAAGTCTGTAAGGCATAATTGAGTAAATTAAACCAAAGGAGCATAATTATTGTATTAATAAACTATTATCTATGTTCTTATTCCAGTCAAATAAAATTTGTCAAAGTCTAGTTTGTTATGGATTAAGTGGTCAAAAATACTATTAGAAAATTAGAATTAAAAACCTCTAACTTAAGCAGTTTTCTTTTTTAAAAAGAGTATATGTTTTACATATTTGCTTTCACTTAGGAAAAAAAACCTACTTAGAAAAAATACAACCTGGGTGTAGTACTCTGTGGTATAAACAACTAAACTATTTTGCTTTTTTACTTTTCCTATGAATGAGCCAGTATATACTTACTGGTGGAGTTCTTGCTGTAAAATTCAGGTAAGGGGTTTAAATATACCCTAGAGTATTATTTAAAAATAAATTTGTTTCTTTCAAATAGAATACCAACCTTGGTCTGTGACATTTGGGAGAGAAATTAAAATATTGAGCTTTTATTGCCAAGTAAGCTGAAAATACAGTAAAGGTTAAGTAAACACAAATCAGAAATACATACATACACACACAAAATCACAACCCCTCTAAAGACAGGCCGTCTACTGTTCTCTGCTGTGAGAGTTTTATCAGCTCTCGTAATTCTATCTCAAAGGCCGCGCCAGCGGGCAGAAATGTAAACAAGTGCCCGCTTTGTTTATATAATGAAATATGTGGCGTGGTTTGTATTTCTTTATAGGTACCTAACAGCTGCATGGGTTGATTCAAAGCACCAGCAGGGGCCAGCAGAGGGCTCTTTCAGAACAGAATTGGCATTGAGATATGTTTATTTGATGTGTTAAATCCTTTTTAGGCTTCTTTACTTACCACAACACTCTCTTTAAGTGAATGAATTGCACACAGTGGAATAAAATATCCAATGTGTTCAGACTATATTGGGGTGTAGCTTTTCTGTCTAATCTGCATATATTTTTAATGGCATGTTTGCCTAGGCTATTTCTTGGCAGGATTTTAATAGTCAAAATAAAAACGGCATCATTTAAAGGCTGTACTACTTGGCTGCAAAAAGCCTTAAAATTACAGGACAAAATGGTTGATGACAGCTTCTCTTCAGCTTTTTTTTTTTTTTTTTAATTTCCCCTCGAGGAGGTGTTCAGTGTTTACAACAGTGTTACGAGGCTCATTTTGTAGTTCAGTCTGTCAACTTTCACTTTCATAATTGTGTTTTGCTGAAATAGTTATCTGTTTAATTTAACGCTAAGGTTTTGCCCCTTAATGTTTTTGTTTTTCCAAATGTATTCAACTGTTTGCACTTAACTCACTCTAAAAAATATTCTGATCCATATTCCCTACAGTAACTAACCTGACTGAATCTCCCAGTATGGCTACTGTTTGGAAATTCAATCTTGAGTTTGATACGCAGTCACACGGGTTCATTCCTACCCACTTCCTGTAATCCTATACCGTTGGGTGAAAATGCTAGTGGTCAGGCTCGCCTGGGGAAAGGGTAGGCACCGCCATTGCGGGAGTTGAGTGTTCGTTTTGTAGGGCTGGAGTGAAAAACACGGTTTCAAGTTGAAATGCAAGAAGCTTGTTGTTCCTGCGTTACTCATTCATGCAAATTGGCGAAGGTATAATTGAAACAAGGTTGGCTGTGTTTGAGTCAGGGCTGCAGCTGAGCTCAGCTTAAAGGTCGCTGGAAATCAAGTGCTTTGTCAGTGAAGGCATCCCGCCTCCGGGAAACGTCAGTCCGGGGCATGGATCGTCCTTTTCTATGAAATCTGGTAGCTCGCGTTGCCCTAGAGCTGAAGACCAGCCTCCTGACCAGCTTTTTTCACACCACCGATGGTTTTTTTCCTCTGGATGCAGCGCAGCTGCTGCTATCCTGCCTACAGAGAGAGATCTTTGTTTTGACTCTCAGCCCTGAACATGCTTGGAAATGAGAACAAATGGCACAGAGTTTACGATTGCACTTTGCAGCCAGAAGAAGCAAGACTTACCCTCTGTCGGAACCCTCCGGAGATGACCTGGATAGCCACGTTCACACACACGGCAAGAGGCCGCCCCGGATCTCAGTGGCCAGCGTGGTTCAAATGAGGCTGACCCCCAGACAGACGCCACTGGCTCCGTGGGTAGAGCAGAGATCGTCGGAAAGCAGTGACAAGAAAAGCAGCTGCCTGCAGATCTCGCTGCAGCCCCGGGCCAGTGGGTGCCTTCCGCCTCGCACCGTGGTGGCTGACAGGGACGATACTTCCTTTACCTGTGTTCTGAAGGATGGCGTTTGCAGCAGCCCCGGGCCTGACAGCGAGCTGCCCGGTGCCAGCGATGGCAGCCTCTTCGGTCCCTCTGCCGTGTGCCCCGGCAGCCTCGGCAACTTCTCAGCCAGTGACAGTGGGTCCTGCAGCAGCAGCGGCAGTGACTGTGGGTCGTGTGCAAGCACCGCCAGCGGAGGCTCCTACACCAGCAGCGTCGTGAGCGACAGCAGTGGCTACGAGACTTCACCTTGTGACAGCGCCTCCAGCAGAAGCGTGCCGGTCAGCACCGGTCCTCGTGAGGTCACGTGCTCAAGTCCCAGTGGGCTTCCCTTCGCCCAGGAGGACCTGGAGCGCGGGGTCGAGGTCATGAAGCTGCCGGTGAGCAGGAACGCAAAGGCCCCACTGAAGCGCTGCACATCTTTGGTCATCTTCCCCAGGAGCCCTTCAAACACCCCACCGGCGTCCCCGACGAGCAGAGGTGCCTACCAGACCTCGCACCAGTTGGCTGTGTCTCCTACCGAAACTGCACAGCAGGAAGATGCTCCCGGCACCAAAGGCTTTCTGTCGACAGCCGTCAACGGGCTTCGGTTATCTAAAACAGTTCGCGCTCCCGGAGAAGTCCGAGATGTGCGGCCACTCCACGCCAAGGGCTCGCTGCAGAAGAAAATTGTCATTTCAAATAGTAGGCCCAAACAGACTGTGTGTGAGAAGCTGCCGGAAGGATTTTCCCGTGTTTCGTTGCACCTGACCCAACAAAAAACAACCACCACGTCGGATTGTGAAAACACACGTGGTGGTGGCCCATCAGGGAGGTCAGAACTTCAGCTCCAGTCTGATGTGGACCATGGCATGCTCACACCACACATGGATTACCACATAAACATGTGTGGAGAGTTGGAAAGACCAAATGCACAGATACGGAACAGCCGGGCTGCCTTGCAAAGAAGTATCTCATTGGGTGGGCCATACCCAGATATTTCCTGTTTACCCAGCCTGAAGCACAAGTCTTCAAAGGGGGGATCATCCCAGTTGCTCATAAAGTTTGCATCTGGGCATGACGGTGGAGCTGGTAGTTGGTGGGGAGAGAGAGACTTGGCAGATGGGCTGTCTGGTGTCTATAAGGTAAGTGTCTTCTGGTCTTGTTAAATACTGCATTTAGTTAGTGACTTCCCGAAATCGTTAGTTATACTGATTATAATTGATTGCGGCAGTATCTGTTCTTCTGGACCTTGGCAAGGGAGTATTTGGAAAGCATCAACTTTGTATTTGAAAACCCGAAGAACTCTCCGTAGTTTCCCACTCCTTATTATTTTACTTTTTTTTTTTACTATTAAAAAAAAAGTCTTTTTATTTTGATGGTCTAAATCATAAAATGCTTCTGGAACTGGCTGGGTCTTAGAACAGTCAGTCCTGGGATGTTTGTTTTTATGCACAGCCCCAGGTTCTCTTTTCCCACCTTCAGAAATGGTCATTTACTTCTTTCCTCTTAGTAATCATTGTGAAATAAAGCCACGGTGGAATTCTTTAAAAAAAAAAAAGTAAGCCCCGAACACAAAAATGTGACAACCTGCTTATAAACGAACATAGAAGAAATACCTTTAAAATACATGTATTCGTAAGATCGCTGATTTTTAAAAAAAGACTATTATATTGCGTGTTTTAAGAAGAGGAAAAATTAATGGGTTTTGCATTTATATATACTCTAACCACAGGAATGTTGTTTCCACCCTATTTTTGAGTTGCCAGTTAATGCCGCCTCCCAAAATGTAACTCAGTTTTTCAACAGTATTGATTTCTAAACTTTATGTGTTTTAATTGGCTTTAACTGACTAGGTAGTTCCTATAATTTTCTGTTTACTACATTAGTTTGTTGTTCTGACAGTGTTGCTTTATTTTATTAGTAATTTAACTCTTAGCAGATTTTAGCCAGATGGGCTCTTTATGTAATTTGGCTTTTCCAAAGCATTTAAAGTGTTTTGAACTAAAGGAGCCTTTAAAATTTCTGTGTTTGGAAGGTCTTGCTAAATTCCAGGAAATTTAATTGTTTTTCTGACTACATTAGCTCTAAATTGACAGCAATAGGTTTTCCTTTTTTCTTTTTGATTTTGGGGGGACCTTAACTGTTTTCATGACACCCAGTATCTGTATTAAATATTGGGGGAAATTTTTTAGATACTGTCTAGACAGATGGAGTTAGAAAATTAGGTAATTGGTCCTTTTTTTTTTTTTTTCTTTTTTCCTTTCTTTTGGAATCTGGCAAATATAATTGTTGCTGAGGTTAATCTATTAAGTTACTATTAAGTTACTTTACTGGGGATAAAGAAAGGTCAGCTTTTAAAATTTGATCTGTGTTTTAGAGTTATTCATTTCATTTGAAAAATTCTTCTAAAACAGTTTTTAGGGCATTATAATTGGCTTAATTCCCTACCCCCCAAGCAATATACCAAAGGAGTTGAGCACTGGGATCTTGAAGCAAAGTTAATAATCTGCTGATTCAGTCAGTGTTACCTGCAGGCTACTCTATATTCTAAGAAACCTGAAGACGTCATTAACCTGGAAAGAATTAGAAAATAGCCTCAAGAACAGTTGTTATTGTGGTAACATTATCATTTGTCACTGAAGCTTTCCGAGGAGGCACTTTAAATGTACCCAGTGAAATATAAACTAAATGATGTTTGCCTGGCTAAGAATATATGTTTTCACGGGCCTTTAAACTTTCTAGCAAACTAACAAATACTGCTTTGTAACAACCTAATGCCTAACTTTGTGCCTGAACTCTGTTGAAAGACTCGAAGCTGCCGTTTGTCTGAGAACTTTAAGTTCTTCAACATGTATTGAACCTTATAAAAAAACCTGTAAGCAATATAACAGTTATATTTATTGTTCACTGTGTCTAAATTAATCTCTCTGATAAATGGCAAATTGAGAGCTCATGCTAATTCCTTTCTTAAACATGAGGTGGCACAGTTATGACATTTCAGAAGTAATACTGTTTATCAATAATGATATATTAATCTAATTATAGTGGTTTATTGTAACTCACTTATAAATAAACAGCTCCCAAAATATTCCCCATGTCTCCAGTTAGTCTGGGTTCATGTTCAGATGTGCTGAGTCTGCATTCACATTTAACAAGTTGATACTGGAGTTGCTCGTGGTAATGTCAGCTATCTGTCCTGAGCAGCAGTGAAATCGAATAACTGCTTTGGTCAGAGACCCTGGTGTCTGAGGCAGAGAGCTCTTCAGATTCTCTTCTCGTGTGTTTAGCCACCAGCTACCCGCAGCCTCGAGTCGCGTTGACAGCCCTCTTCTAATCCCAGCTCGTAAATGACTGATGTCTGGTGAAGACTTTTTACCTGTGTCTAAGACAGAGGCTGTTCCTTGTGCTTATAGCCGAGACTGAAGATAGGTTTGTGATAACGTCTATTTTAAGCAAAAACCAACTGGCTTTTGTTTTGCTTTTTGGTTTTGTTTTGTTTTTAGTGCATTTCAAATGCAATATTACATAGGTAGAACCAGTATGATGGCCTTTGCTCTGCCAAGAAAAGTTTAGTGTTTTCATTGAGCAGTATGGTAGAAATAGATTAAGTAGCCAAGGGGCATCATACACAGTTCTGAAAATTAATACTGAAGTTTCTAAAATCTGCATTTCACTTCCTTGTTATTAGTTCACTTTCCCCTATGTGATATGTTCTGCATCTCCTTCGTTGTGTTGTTAACATGCTCAGAGGTTCCCCTGCCTTGTTCCTCTCCCTTCACACTGGACCCTGGCTTGTACGAGCCTTCCTCATCCATTTATGCTCACGTTCCATTAGGAAATCTTTGTATTTGTTTTCTTTTTGTTATAAAAGGGTTTTCTGCTCATTGTCTAGTACTGAACCGTAGGAAAGCATATTGCTTAAGCCTAAAAGAATAGATCTTAAAATATTTTTGTCTTAATTATTATAGTCACTATTAATCTCAAGATGACACAATTCAGTAATTTCTTTAATAATTCTTTCAAAGATCATGTCTTAAATAGTTGTATATTTTAGCATTCATTTTTTAGTATTTTATATTTTATGTAATTTAATGGACATTAATCTAAGACAGCAAGTCTATCTTGAATGACACTTAATCTTTCCTATAAAAACATGTATAAACAAATGTCAACCCTGGAACTCTAATCCAGCAATATAAGGAACCAGTTTTAGGAATTTGGCAAAAAAAAAAAAAAGTATGTTTCTTTGAGTTGAAGAATTATGGTGACTTTAGGGGTATTCGGGGCCTGGCTTATTTGCTGCTCCAAGAGCACTAGGTTCTCGGCAGGTGTGTCATTTCTGATTCATCTAGCATGCATTTCAGCATTGGGCCCTGGGAATAAAAGATGGATTATGTGTGATCTTTGTTCAAGGGAATAGCTGTCGTTCCAGAAGCAGAGACAGTAAAAAAATAAACGTTGCTAATGGTTGTGTGACCCCCCCAGAGATGGACAGTTGTGTGAGAAAGAAGCAGGACACTGAAGGGACCGGTTACAGAGGAAGCAGGTGACAGGGAAGTTTCCCAGAAAAGTCCTGATAGATATTCCAGGGCGGGGATTCTCCCTCTCAGCACTGTTCATATTTGGGGCCAGATAATCTTTTGTTGTTGGGGCTGGGGGCTGTCTTGTGCACTGCAGGCTGGTGAGCAGTGAGTCTGACCATCGCACCCTACATACCAGCTGCACACCCCACCAGAGTGCCAACCAAAAATGTCTCTAGGCAGTGCCACATATCCTCCAGGGCCCGTGCCTCGTCTTCGTGCTCGAAGGCCAGCAATGTGCAAAGGCCTTGTGCTGTAAGTCACTCAGTGTGACTCAAGTGAGAGGGCATGGAAGGGCATGGAAGGGCATGGTGCTTGAGGTGGAGTTACAGTAGGCCTGGCACCCTGTGCTGAAAAGAAAGTCCTTTATGTCCTGTTAGCAGACAGCACTTAGTCAACAGCCATCTTTATTTTATTGAAATCATTTTAAGTGTATGTGGGTGTGCCTGTGGGGTGCCTGTGTGGGTGTGTGTACGTGAGCGTAGGTTTCCTGAGAGACCAAATGTCCTGAATCTTCTGGAGCTGGAGTGACGTGAGCCACTTGATGTGGGAGCTGGGAAGCCAACTCAGATCTTCTCTAGGAGCAGTATGTGCTCTTAGACTGAGCCACCTCTCCAGCCCTGTCAATGGCGCTCTTTATTCTACGAGTTCACTTTTGTATTTCTAAGAGGTGAGCATTTGTGGTATCATGGACTTTAAGTGACTGCTTTTCTTCCCTTGTGTGACTGACTGGATGATGCTGTGTACTAAGGTAGGGCGTACAGGAGGCAGGACCAGACTGAGTATGAGAAGGAATTGGGGCGTACAAGAGGCCCTGGGAGTGCTGTCAGGGCTGTGAGAGGAGCTGGAAATCTAGACTAAGAGGTAGGAGTGTGTTTAGAGCCTCGGAGAAGGATCACCTCAGGTAGGCCATGCATCACATGGGACACGGTGGGGACTGCCGATTTTGAGGAGAGGGGGACCCACTGAGTCAGCACACAGTCCAGGGGAGCTCGGCATGGAGTGAGGGGAAGGCCCAGAAGACAGCGTCCACTTTTACAGAGAACTCAACTGTCCATCGCGTGTAGTAGTTAGCAGGCCGCTGGTGAACAAGAGTCAGCTGGGAAACCCAGGGTTAAAGCCCAGGTTGAAATCATGAAATAGCAGGAACAGCAAGCGTAGGTGCCAGCAGACAGTGGGTATGACAGTGTAGACAAGGTCTGCTTTAATGATTGCTCCATAGAAGACTCGGTATTGGGTGATTTTAAGACGAAGCAAGACAAACTCCATCTCTACAAAGAAAGTGCTGTCTTTTCCAGGAACGGGGCATGCTCTCTGCTCTTTCTCCTTGGGACTTTAGATAGGATGGTGTAGGTGGTAAAACCCAGATGGATGCTGTAGCAGTGTCCTGTGAGGGAACAAAACGGGTGGGAACTCAGGACTGCTGTGCATAGCTCTGATTAGGCTTTAAGGATGTAATGCTCTTATCAGTATTTTGAGAATTTCATGCATGCATACAGCATGTTCTGATCATAGTCCCCCCTAACTCCTCCCAGATTCACCCTCGCTCCCTTTCCCCATTCCAATGCCGCATCCTTTTATTCCCCCCACGGATTCCAGTTTATGCTGTTCATATGCTCACGGGTGTGGGCCATCCAGTGGAGCATGTCAACAGCATTGCTCTGCTCCCCTCGGCCTCTTGTCTGACACCAAAAGTAAAATAGAGCCAACAAAATGGCGCAGCAGGTAAAGGCACTCACTGCCAAGGCTGACGACCTGAGAGTTATCCCTGAGACCCAGAGGGTGGAGGGGGAGAATCAGTTCCCACAGGTGCACTTTGACCTCCACCCATGCACTGTGGCACATGCATTCGTGTGCACACACATACAAATAGATAAATATAATACAACATTTGTAGAAAGAAGCAGAGCCTCTGTGTAGAAGTGAGTCAAGGTTTCTAAGGCCGCTTCCTAGAAACTGTGAGGAATAGGCAGCTGCGTCAGTTTCTTGTAAGATACGGAGCCTGCTTGTGCTAGTTGTTGTGAACCCTTCTGGATCGTGATGGGTGACAAGACAAGATTAGACCTGGAGAGGCCAGGCCTGGGAGTGTGGCCAATCTGGAGGCTTGGCAGAGTTGCTGGGTGTGGCTGGGCCACGTGCTGAGGTTGGGAAGGTGATGAGCGGAAGGGGAGGCTGGGAGAAGGGGAAGCAGTTAGTTTTCTGTCAGCCTATCCCCAGAGCATCCGAAG
Organism: Meriones unguiculatus; assembly: GCF_030254825.1. Lineage (NCBI taxonomy): Eukaryota > Metazoa > Chordata > Mammalia > Rodentia > Muridae > Meriones > Meriones unguiculatus. Next base: position 16,107,169 of record NC_083354.1, on the reverse strand, counting down.
TGTGGCTGGGGTCTGCTGCAGGCTCCAGGGTTGGCCCTTGTGGGAGGCTAGAAGGCTGTAGTCAGAGGATGACAGGTGCTGAGATCAAAGAACAATGTTGAGAACAGCAGAGCAGCAGATCTGCCCCAGGTGGCAAGCTGACCTGGGGCTGTTCACATGGAGGTGGTTGTTGGAAGCGGTCTCACCCTCGCTAAAATTTAAAAACCTGCTGGGATATAATCCCACCAGCATCTGGTCTGAGCGCGAAAAGAGAGTGCCTGGCGTGGCACGGAACCCTCAGCTCACCAGCTGCAGAGAACCCCAACTAAGGCAACTGGCACATTTCTAGATAGGGTCTTGGATGCCTGTGGAGGGGAGAAAGCATCAGACGGCCTTGGGACTTGGAGGGAGAGCACAGCCACAGGCATCTGGGAGGATCCAGACTGAACTGGGCCGTGAGATGGTGGAGAAAAAGGGGAGTGAAAGAAGACCAAGAGAGGATCCCCTGCCTTTCCCTGAGTGTGGGAACCTGTACCTTTACTCTCTGTTCTCAGGCAAAGGCAGGTGGATCTCTGTGGATAGAGAGACCCTGTCTCAAAAACAACAAAAATAAAAGATGTTCCTTGGTGCTTAACTTCTTCAATACACCAGGATGGAGTGAATCTGCTGTTTCTGTCAACACTTGGTACTGTCTGCATGACAGTTCAAGAATTTAGGAAGTGGGAGGCCGGAATTCATCATCAAAAACAAAACAGTTTCACAGAAGAAGGAAAATAGGACATTAAAATAGTGAACGAATCACTGTTCAGATCTGTTAGATGTAGGAATTGATGGTGATTTCAGGGATGGAATTTGAAAGAAAATGGTTCCTTTGTAACTTCATGGATTTGATTATTTTCTGTGTGAAATAAGATAGTGGTGGTTTAGATTTGTTTCCTGATACTATATGTAAAATAATTGTCACCCAGTTTATATTCAGATGTTTAAACCATTTAATGTTTAGCCATTGAAAGGGGACACACAAAAGAGGCTGTGCCAGGAGTGGTGGCACACACCTGTAATCCCAGCACTTGGGGAGGCAGAGGCAGGTGGATCTTTATGAGTTCAAGGCCAGTTTGGTGTACAAATTGGGTCCTGGACAGCCAAGGCTACATAGAGAAACCTTCTATCTCGAAAAACAAACAAACAAAAAAAAGGAGGCTGCATTTGTGTTTGGCAAGCTGTCAGTCAGTCTTACTGAAAATAATGACATTCAGACTTTTTACACAGTCTTAGATGTCGAAGCGAGTTCTTGCCACATGGTGACATTTCATCCCATGTTGAGTGGTATATACACATCTTTTGTTCGTGGAAATAGTTGGGAATTAACCAAAATCTGCAACCAGGAAACATTTGTGCTACTTTAATTTATTTCCTTTTATTTTATATGTATGAGTGATTTGCCTGCATGTATGTAAGTGCGTGTACATGTCTGGGGTCCCCTGAACCATCTCTCCCGCTCCTTTGTAGGCTCCTTTGAAAACGGTTCTTAGGTTAGGTTTCTCCTTCTCAGCCTGAGGCCTGAAAAGTGCACAATTGTCATGTTCTGTTTTCCTTAACTCTTCTGGCTTATTTAAGCAACATTTGAATCCTCCAGACATACTTTCTTCCATCATGTCAGGACTAACAAGACTCAAACTGCATTATGTAGGAATTGAGACATTGTATACTATGAGGGTACAGTTCTCCTTAAAGGATTGTTTGAAAATCGTTTTTCTAAACCTTCACAGTGCTACTGAAAGCCATGTTATTACTTTTCAAGTATAAATCTACATTTAAAAAATCTTAGCAATTTTCTTCCCCTAGGGCAACTTAAGATGAGCTCACATCACACGCAGAGATGTCGCTCATGGCATTAGGGGGCTTGGTGCCCTGGCAGAAGCCCTGAGTTTGGTTCCCAGCACCCACACCAGGCAGCTCCTAACCACAGTGTTGGTTAATGAATAAAGTCATGGCCCCTTTGGGAGGGGGTGGAGAGGATCTGCTGGCTGAGGGTGACCTGACAGCCTGGCAGGGACAGATAACCAAACTAAGCTATTTAAGCGATGACTGAGTGGTTCTCCTAAGTGAATATCTCGTCCCTGGGGTGAGTGCCAGTGGAATATTGTGATCCTGACTCAAGGATTAGTTTCCACAGTAGACTCTGATTCATAGCCTACACATTCCACTAACTGGTACCCTAGAACTTGCTGTCTGAGTAAGAGACCAGATCAAGTTTTCTGCAAGGAAAATCAAATGGAGAAGCCTTTAAAGGATCTCTCAATAAAGGCCGTCAGGCTCGCTTACAGTTGTCACTGATTAATAACACGAGTTCCTCCGAGCCTGAAGTGGGGATCCTCCAAATGGTTGCCGAGTTTCGAGTGACTCTTTTAGCTAAGAGTGACCTTTCCTCATGACCAAGGCTCAGCCCTCTTACAGGGTCATGAAGCTTAATGGACACTCAAGTCACCTTCAACACAAATGAGTTTAACTAAAGTGTTTACCAGAAACATTGTATGAGCCTGATGTAAGTAGCAAAAATTATTCTAGGGTTTGAAGAACTTTTAATTGAGATGAGAGGACAACATAATGTATAGAAAACAGCCAGAGGAAAAATGCTGTAATACAGAGTAATCACCAGTTCAAATAGCTGACCATCCAAATTCCAAGGTGTGTGAAGGCCCATACACTTAAATTTTTATCACAGTAGCAACATGCCTAATTGAAAAGTTAAATGTGCCTTCCTTAAGGATTTTCTGTCTATTCTATTTCTAGAATTCCTGTTGACCAGAGTCAACTTTTTAGATGGATCCTATAATTGGTTTTCCTCTCATTTTTTTTATTTCTCCCTTATTTCAAATTACTCCCCAAGTTTTCCCTTTAATTTTAATTTTTTCAGTTTTAGTTTTTAATTATTTTAAAGTTTCAATTGGGGTGGGGTACTTCTTTTTTGTTTGTTTTGAAACCATCTCTTATATTCCAAGCTGGCCTGGAAATCACTGTGCAGCCAGGAATGAGCTTGAACTTGGGACCCTCTGCCTCTGCTCTTGTGGTGGTTCTCACCACATACATTTATGCTGTGCTGGTACCAGCTGAGCTGTATCCCCAGTCCTTGTGGGGACAGAACGTCACTCTGTGTAGCCCAGGCTGGCTTAGACTTCACTGTGTACCCAGGATTAGCTGCAAATTTGGAGCAATCCACCTGCTTCTGCATCAAGTGCTAGGGCTGCAGGTGTGAGGCACTATGCCCATCTTTCTTATTTTCTGATACTTAACTGCCTGTTTTAGAAGCAAGGTGCATTCTCAGCTAGTGCAGAGAATCATTCAGTCAAGAATGCTTGTTTTGTTTGGGATGTTACACGGTTTCTTTACTAATTCCCTCTTCCCCTTGTGCCTGTTGCTCTTTGTTGTTTTTTGAGACAGAGTTTCTTTATATGGTCCTGACTGTCCTGGACCTCACTATGTGTAGACCAGGCTGGCCTTGGACTCATAGAGCTCTGACGGCCTCTAGCTCCTGAGTGTCCGGTTAAAAGCCTGTATAAAAGGTGACATTCTTGACAGTACACTACGTAGAAGCATGCGTTTCTGTCACTCACAGACATTGAACTGTCCTAATTAAAATGTGATGGAGCTGGGCCATGGTGGCACACAACTCTAATCCCAGCACTTGGAAGGCAGAGGGAAGTGGATCTCTGAGTTCTAAGCCAGCCTGATCTATAGAGTAAGTTCCAGGACAGCCAGGGCTACATAAAGAAACCCTGTCTTGGAAAACAAACCAAAACCAACCAACCAAACAAAAATGTGTGTAAGAGAACAGCAGGATGGCTCAGTCAGTAAAGTGCTTGTCAGGCGAGGGTGAGGACCTGAGTTCAAGTTGCACCACCCTCGGAATAAACTGGCTGTGGTGGCACATGCTAGGAGGCAGAGGCAGGCAGATCACCAGGCCTGCAGGGCAGCTATCCTAGTCAGACGGTGGCCCCAGGTTCCGGTGGAAGACACCGTCTGGGCAAAAACCAAAAACCAAAAAACCAAGGGTGGGTAGTGCCCGAGGAATGACCTGAGCGTGCCCTGCGGTCTCCACATATTTCCGCACCATGCACCACATGCTTGTGCACACATGTGTGCTCCCAGAAGCATGTCTGAGGGTACGACTATGGCAGAAGACAGCATTCCGGCCTGCCGGTGGAGCCGGTGGCGTGCTCCCCGCCATGCTGTCTAACAGCCTGGGAGGAGAGCTTGGTGTATGCCGCCACAGGGTCAGTCAGTGGATGTGTTTCACACGCCGTATTGTGGTCAGCTTCCGCTCGAGTCCTGAAGGGCTGAGTGTCCACGTGCCCGACTCGGGCCCCGTGGACGAAGCTCAGCACTGTTACTGTCTAAGGTGCCCTACCGCAGGCTGACAGGATAGGAAAACCCAACCCGGGAAAGCTGCTTAGGAAAGGTTATTTTGGTAAAAATCACACCAGAAGGAAAAAACAAGTGTCTGGAGGAAAAATTCCATCAGGATGACTACAGCCTGATGAATAATGCTCCCGGCTGAGCAGCGTGCGGCACAGGTCAAGTCCGTTCCTGCTGCCGTTGTTGAGGGACAGCAAAGGCCAGAGATTATTAATCCGTGTTTCTGGAGACTCAGTTTCCCTCTTCCTGTCTCTCTCTTCCCAGCCTGTGGCCAGAGGTGTGGTGTGCTTGGTTTTCTATTTTTCATTGTGTGTGTAATGTACGTGCATGCATGAGTGTGTGTGTGTGTGTGTGTGTGTGTGGTCTCAGAGTCTGGAACTCCGGCCTTCGAGTTTGCAGGCCTGCAGTTCAGCTGCCACGCTGCCTTCCAGGCCCTCTGATTACTTTCTTTTATGGGCCTTACAATACATCCAGCATGCTCCACCTCCTGTAATACCATTTATTAATTTTACCCTCCCGCTCCTCAACGTCTCACAAAAACTGCCTGTGTTGTTATTCTCTTTTTATTTTCAGCAGTATTTAAAACCTTTTATTATGGAAAATTTCAGACACACAAAGAAGTAGGAAGAATAATGCAGTCAATGAGTACCTCCCTCCCTCATTTTCAAACACTGTTAACGTTTGCAGTCATTTTATCCAGCATCTGTGTTTCTTTTTCTATTTTATTAATTTTGTTTTGTGACTCCCCTTGCATCATTCTTAAGAACTGTGCCTATTACTGTTTGTTGGTGGTTAGGGAAAACCACCAACAAAATTTCAACAAACAAATTGTGCTTTCTAAGTATATTTTGTTATAAAGTGCCTTGATAGGGCATCCCACATTAAAAAACAAAAAACTGAAGCCTTTTTTTTTTTTTTATGTATGTACACCATACGCTGTGGGATACACACACACACACACACACACACACACACACGTATGATCATGAAGTCCAGGCCACATAGCACGCTCTAATCCAGTCTGGGCTACACAAAGAGAGAACTTATTTAAAAACAACAAAACAACAAAACAAAACCACAAACTGTAGGCTGAAAACCTTGATTAGTGAATAAAGTGTAATTAATAAAGAATTAAAAAAAAAAAAGAAAACTTTGATGAAGCCTAAACTAATAACACTGTGCAGTGTGCTTGGACTCACCGCTGTGTAACACAGGCCTGCGGCTCAGCAGCTGATGAATTTCAGCTTTGTTTACCTGAAGCTGTGGCAGTGAAAATTGACGCCCAGCAATGACGTCACACTATGAATAGTAGTGTTACCTTTTGTGTTGTTGTGTGTGGTCTATTGGCCGGTGAGCTCCTGTTTGTAGGGTGCTTGTGGGGGGGGGGCCCAGGTGGGCGTCTCGTGTCTTCCCCTCTTGCTCTCACTGAACCTCACGTTCACCAGTCGGGCTAGACTGAACGGCCAGTGCGCCCCAGTGCTCGGATGACCGGTTCCCAGCATGGTACCCAGCCTCTTTGTGTTTTCTTCTATGTACACAGGTGCTTTGCTTGCTCATCTGTGTAGGTGTGCAGTGCCTGCGGAGGCCGGAAGGTGGCGTCACATTGCCTGGCTCTGGGGTTGCAGGCAGCTATGAGCTGCCATGGGGGTTCTGAGAACCAGACCCAGGTCCGACATGTACTGTGCACAGGCACTCGCGCACACGCGCACACAGATGTGTACCATCACAGGCACTGGCACACACACACGAATTGTGCCCCCCCACACAAGCACACACACACAAATTTCTCATTCTCGTAGAAACTCATTTTAAAAGATAAATTTGGATTTTTCCCCCTTTTTAACATCCTAAAAGGTATTTTTCGGAACCTAAAATTGTGTCATCTAATCTTAGAGTATGATTTGTCCGCTGATAGCAATGCTGTTCGGAGTCGCCTGGCATTCTGAACTCCTCCTCGTACTCTCAGGTCTCCTTAAGTAACTTACATTTTCCCAAGTGCCAGTCTGCTTCTGGAGCAGGCGGCTCCAGAAATAACTGCTGCAGAGCAGTGCTCGGGGCCCCGAGTGTGGAACGATCCGTTGGCCAGGGATACGGTAATGAGCATCACAGATGCGCTTGCCCCGCAGCAGTGAGCTAGTGAGTGCTTTTCCTTCGTGAGTGGAAAAAGCACCCCGGATTGCTGTTTACCTACAGCAGCCATGTGCCCAGACTCTGCTGGGGAGCCCCCCGCCCCCGCTCATACTCCTCTCCTCAGACCACAGAGCAAATGGTTCGCTTGGGAGAACAGTTCCTTCTTCTGATACTGGAAATGCTGCTCTGCAGGGTTGGTTTATTCTGTATAGATGTTCAGAAACTCGGTTCAGAGGTCAGAGAGATGGCTCAGGGTAAAGTGCTTGCAGAGCAGCCAGGGAACCCCAGTCCAATCCCTGAAACCCGGGGCACAGATTTGACCCATTGCTGTGGCATGCATGAACCTGCCTGTTCCGTATGGTCCCTCTGGGACCATACGGCTGGGGCGATGGCTTGGTCTGTTAACTGCCTGAGGTACCAACAGAGGACCTGAGGTTGGAAACCCTCAGCCCACAGCTGGCCATGTCAGCGTGCACCTGGAAAGCCAGCGCTGGGGAGGAAGACCCGAGAGCTTGTTGGCCAGCCCGCCTAGGCCAGTCAGCTCCAGGTTCAACCAGAAACCTGTCTCAGAAAGCAAGGCAGAGTAATAGCGGAGAGGAAGGCACGTGACAGCACCCTTGCCTCCACTTGTGCTCCTGTGTGTACACACCCACCCACACTTAAAGTGGTTAAACTTCGTGTGAATTGTATGTCAGAACTTTACAAAAATGACCCTTATATGCAATTATGTTTATGTAAGTGCAGGGCAGGGTGTGTGAATATGTGTGTAGCCACAGAGGATAGCATCAGGGGCCCCAGAGCTGGGGTTACACGTGAATGTTAACATGGTCAGGCCTAGGTGCTGGGAACCTAATTTATGTCCTCTGCAGAGGCAGCACCCACCCACCCACTTATTTATTTGTTCATTTATTTATTATTTTTGACTGTTTAGTTAGTTTATATGTATGGGTGTTCTACTTGTACATACGTCTGTGCATCACATGTGTGCCCAGAAGAGGGCCTAGTTCCTTTGGAACTGGAGTTTCGGACAGTTGTGAGCACCATGTGGGTGCTGGGACTTGAAGCCCAGGTCCTCTTTAACTTCGGAACCTCTCTCCAGTCGTTTGTGTTAGTCCTGGGATTTGAACTCAGGTCCTCAAGCTTGCAGAGCTGGCCCACCGCGTCGTCTCCCAGCCCACAGCTGGTGTTCCTGATGCTCTTCCTCCCTCTGTTTGGACCTGAACTTCACCCTGGCGCCTTTCCTCGTGTGCAGCGCTGCCTCCCTCATCTACCAGCCGACTGGCCCGTAGACAAAGGCCCCGTCGCGTCCCTTTGTCGGCCCTGGGCCTCTCTGTTTCCCTTTTAGTTTTGAGGGTTGTTTCTTTGCTAGATGAGAAGCCTAGACGCTTTGGTTCCTTGGCAGACAGCATTCTTTTGTCTCCTCGTTTCCAGTGTGTTTAGTGGGTACCCTGCTGTCATTTGTAATCTTTCTCAAATTATGTGCGTGTGGGCGCTGGATCGATGGCCCCGATGGTTAAGGGCATCGGCTGCTCTTCCTGAGGATCCAGATTCAGTTTCCAGCACCCGCATGGCAACTGCCTGCAGCTCCACTTGCAGGAGGTCAGACGCCTCTTCCAGCCTCTTTTGGATGCTGCGTGCACATGATGCACACACACGTGCAAGCTAAATGCCTGTACACTCAAAATAAAATGAAATAAAGATTTAGAAGTTGCGTGTGTGCCCGCAGGACCCCACAGAGCTGGAGGTGCAGGCAGTTGGGAATATGATGGGCACCAACCTTGGGGCCTCTGGAGAAGCAGCAACCACTCCCAGCACCTCTTGAGCCCCACCATGTGTGTTCTTACTGCCTGCGTGCAGTGATTTGGGGTGATTTTTCCCCCATCATCTCCAGCATTTAATAATGGAGTCCTTTTTCATTCAGATTTGCCATGTGTCAATTCATTGAACTTACTGAAAATTTAGCTTCTGTTTTCCCACATGGAAAAATCTTTGCCTGCTTTTAGTTTGTCAAACACTATTCTGCCTTCTTCCTCCCCCTTGCTTCGTGTCTAGTAAGTTTCATTGCCCGTGGTTGTTAATGGGCAGAGGGTGCTCTGTTCTCCTTCCTTGACGACTCAACTCTTCATTCTAGCAAACCGACTTAGCTGGATTACGAATGGTGTCTCCCTCTCGTGAACATTATCTGGGGCCTGTGCTCTGTCCTTTGAGCCTTGTACCTTCAACATAGAAGCCGTTGTCTCCCCCCTCCCCCCCCGAGACTTTCTCTTTCTCCCATTCTATTGTTAACTCTATGCTTGGCTTTCCCACCTCTCAAGCCAGGGTGCTGCAGATGTTTGCTTAAGGGCTAAGCGGTGCCATGTGTGCTGCGTGGTCGTGGGACTGTGGCTCCTCCCCAGCATGGTTCGGTTCCTCCTTCAGGCCTGGCTCCTCCTGCTTCTGCAGCCATCCCGGTGCACTTGGCCTAAGTGTGCAATAATTACCTGCAGGAGGGCTGGCTTGCGGCTGCTGCCCTGCCAGGGGCCGCAGCATGTCAGTTGGCGCTCCTCCCCGTTGACTTTCCGCCGGTGCTGCAGGGGCTCAGACAACCTCAGACAACGGCGTTCGTGTGCGAGAGTGGTGTTTCTCATCGAAGCGTAATGGTGACATTGACTGTATCGGTAATGCTGCTTCTCCTTCCTTTTACAGACAAGAGATGATTTCCTAGGTCAAGTGGACGTCCCTCTCTATCCTTTACCGGTTAGTATAGGCGTCCCTGATTGTGGGGTTTGTGTGTGTGATTGGTAATTTAATAACTGCTAACATGAGTGTTGGGTGTACAAGCTGTTTCCTGAAATTCACCTCAGTTTTCCATTTCACTCTTCTCTGAGATTCCATACATGAGCTCCAACAAGAAACACAGCTACTGGGGTTGGTTAGCAGAGTGGAGACGAGTTAAAGGGTTTGGGATTATCCCCGTAAGCAGAACAGCAAGAGCCTCGGCTCACGGTCGGGAAGTAGACTTCATGACAGTGAACACCCTTAAGAACCGAGTTGGAAACACAGCAGTGATAAAGGCTTTGGAAGCCTTTCAGCATCAGGTGTCACTGGGGGCTGGAGAGATGGCCCAGTGCCTAAGAGGACTGGAGCTCAGTTCACGGCACTCGGCAGCTCACATCCGCCAGAACCCGCAGGCCCATGGGATCCAGGGTCCTCTTCTGGCTCCTGGTGGGTCTAGACACATGGTGCACTTTTGGACATATTTGATTTCAGTAGAAAACCAGAGAAATGAAAGTTTGAGGTGGGCAGTTAGTAGCAGTGGACAAGTACATTGTGTAGGGAAAAGAAACAGGGTTGAGGGCTTTCACTATTCAAGTAAGAGAGGTGAGGGGCCAGGTAGAAAACCTTAGCCAGCATGGGTGGGCCAAAGGAAAGTCAGAAGACAGAGTGGAAAAGAACCAAGAAAAGAACGTCACGGATTTTTAAGGAAATAGTTTCATGTTGTATGCGGCAGGTCTGTACCTGTGGTCCTGATACTCGGGAGGCTGAGGCAGGAAGATTAGAACATTGATGCCAGCCTGGTGTTATAGTGAGAACTTTCCTGCAAATAAATAAGTAAATAGCGTTTCAAGGCACAGAGGGTAGCAGAGGAGTAGAGAAGTAAGAAGAAGAGCAGAGGGTGAAGAGAGAAAACGTCGCTCCTGTAGCTGTTGGATGGAGACTCCAGGCCCTGCAGCGTTTAGTGATCATAGGCTCTCACAATGTTTGACCTGCTCTTACATTCCAGACTGTTTATGTCTGGGCTGTAGAACTCTCTCTACGTTCTAACCAAGCCAAGCTCCGGGAATTATGCATATCCCCTGCTCCTCCCGTGCAGGGTTGTCCCCACACTGCACTGTCACCCTGCTGACCACCAACCCTGCCCGTTCCCGCCCACGCTTCACCCCGCCCCTCCCCACACCCGCTCCACCCCCACACTCCCTCTCTGCCCCCACATCCCATCCCGCCCTCCCCATTCACCACTTAGTTGTGGGTCTTCTTGTGCAGGAAGCAATAGCCATGGGGTTGCCAGCCGACCCTCTTGACAAGTTAAAACTGCCTTTCTCATTCTTCAGTCACGCCTTCCATTACAGTTCATCAATAATCTTGAAAGTCCTTAAACCCCTTTCTCATTTTAGACAGAAAACCCGAGAATGGAGAGACCATATACATTCAAGGATTTCGTTCTCCATCCAAGAAGGTCAGTAAATATAAGATTTATAGCACATTGAGCTTGATTTTTCTTTTGAGGTTCTTATTTTATGAAGATGCGTCTGCCTGAGCGTACACCATGAGTGCGCGGTGCCCAAGGAGCCCTAAAGCGGGTGTTGGCTTCCTTGGGACTGGAGTTACAGACTGTGTGAGCTGTCGTGTGGACACTGAGAACTGAACCGGGGTCCTCCGCAAGAGCAGCCAGTGCTCTTAAACCCAGTGCCATCCCTCCAGCTACACACACTAAGCCTTTAGTGTCATGAACCTTTATCCTCCTTTTCGAAAACCCAGGATTTAAATGCACCGTAAATAAGCCATTCACATATATTGCATTATTTATTCCTTTTAAAAGGCTTACTTATTTCAGATCTTGAAACATACCGAGTTGACCTGAAGAGGCCTCAGGTGTTTTCAGTGCTTGTTAGTCTTTTGGGGGCCCAACACCCATGTTGTGTGGCTCACAGCCTCAGCTGTGGGGGATCTGATGCTTTCCTGGTGTCTGTGGTCACACACAAGGACATACAAAATACACACAAACAGAGGCACACATTCATAGAAGTAAGAACAAAATAAATCTTTAAAAAATGTAAAAGTACTTTGTTCTCATTGCAAATAAGATTCTGAAATAGATACAGAAAGCAGGAAAAAAAATTCCCCCTTATATTTATCCTGTAGATAGCTGTAATTCAATTAAAACAAATGTCTAACATGATAGCCACAAGAAGAAATTCAGAAGAAAATTACCTATATTTTATAAAATTTAATTAAAAAATATTTCAGAGAAAATAGCATGAACAGAGAATAGTATTTAAACCCAAAAAGCAGACTTCTGATTCCGTTTTTCTGAACTGAATTACATGGTTTCGTTTTTAATTTAAAAGACTCACTCATTTTATTTTGTGTCTGAGTGTTTTACCTGCTTATAGTGCTGGAGAAGGCTAGAAGAGAACAGCAGGTCCCCTGGAACTGGAGTTATAGACGTCTGTGGGCCACCACATGGGTGCTGGGAACTGAACCTGGGTCCTCTGTAAGAGCAGATAGTGCCCTTAACCAATGAGTCGTCTCTCCAGCCCCCGAAAACTTAAATTTTAAGTTGTAAACAAAACTCCTTTTGGTCTTTTGTGCTAATTTGCCAAGTAAAGTCCATGTAGAATGTGTGGTTTATCATCACAAGCCATAACCCGTTTGTGAAAACTAGCATTTACTTTATTCCTTCAAACTAAGACATACATTTGAACGGTGCATGACGGGCTTGAGGAGCCCACGTTTCTGTATTTTACCATCTATTCTTTCTGTGAGAGAAACCCTGCATTTAATTCCTGTAGGAGCCTAGGAGTTGAATCTTTCTCTCTTTTCCCCTTTAGTTTTGGATTGATTGCATGTGTGCATACCAAGAATAGCTAAGCAAATATTTTCCCTCTTTTTTGTTGACCTGCTAGAAACTCTGTAGAATATCTTTAAAAAAAAAAAATCCTCTCCTGTGTGCATTGACTGCGCTGCAGCAAAGCTCCCTGGGCTTCTGCTCTGCCGGGTCACATCCTCTCCCATCGAGGATCCCAGACCACGAGCCAGCTGGGTTTTCTCTGGTCTCTCACTTCACCGCCCCCGCACCTTACTCGGAGGACCACAGCCTCCCTTTGTCCCCCTTCCTTCGTCTCCTCCTCTTTACCCAGTCCCTTTCCTTTTTCACCCCTGTCCTCTCTGACCAATCTGTGCTCTCTTTACAGAAACTTGCCTTTGAGCCTCCCCGAGGAGATCCCTTCATTGCCAGCAGGTGTTCTGTAATTCAGCAAACCGTGCTTTCTTCTTAGTGTTCAAGTTTCCTGAATAATTGTGTTTTGTTTTGTTTTGTTTTTTCCACAGTCACAAGTCAAGAGTTAAAGGTTATCTGAGATTAAAAATGACTTACTTACCTAAAACCAATGGCTCGGAAGAGGAGAATGGAGATCAGGTTGAGGAGTTAGAGGTGAGATTCCGAAATACTTGCTTAAGCTGAAAGGGGCCTATCTGATGTCTTTCTACGTACTTGGTAGAAAAATAATGTTCACAGAAACTAACGCGTGCAATAAAAATCACCAGGATGTTGACTTGACCCAGTGTTCATCAAGCAGTTCTTCCCTCTGAAGGTGTCTATAGAATGGCTGCTATTAGACCTAATGGTTAGACAATCGAAAATACAGTATTTATCAGTGCAAGTGTTGTCACTATACAAATGACTGTTCAGTTTCTCAAAACCATGTCCTAGTCTCCTGTAGAATAAGATTATTTAGTATTTGTAAAGTTAAATCTATAGGCATCTTACTATACTAAAATTACTATCATATGCTGTTTTAATATGTATAATGTATTAGCATAATATGTATCATAAAAGAATGCCTTAGCATGTGTACTTCTTGTTGCCTTTCTTGTCATGTTCATTTGAAGTAAATATAAGTCCATGGTTCTTTTTTCATTGATGACGAGATTAACAGAAAGCTCCAGCCCAGTGCCCGGACAGCGCTTTACACATCTGGGCACATGGAGGAAGAGAGCCTCAGGGTCAGTGACAGCTGAGCCCCAGGAGCAAGCTCTGTTCCCCACAGCCATGTGGCCGCAGCAGGTCACCTTTAGAGTTTCTTCCCTAGGTTTGTAAAGACAAAGCCCACCTCCTTCCCAGGGTCCCCTGACGCAGAGTTCAGGAGCAGGTAGCACGGACAGTCTGCTTCCCCCGACTGTTCTGGAAGGGTCTCTGTTGTGTGTGCTCTCTTCACAGGCTGTCTCCTAAGGCTGAGGGTCTGCTCCGATCTCCACAGGAGCTATGAAGCCATGGGACCTCCCTGAGGTCTGGGCTCTAGCTCATGTCCCTGGGTGCTTTGATAAAGAATGTTCTAAATAGGAAGTGAATTAGCAAGGCTTTGGGCATTTATTTAATGCCTTAGTGAGATTTTGCTTTGTAGAGGAATGTCTGAGAGTAGAAGGAAGGTTGTTTTTTTCTTAAATCATAGCTGCAGGTAACCCCTAATTTGGCGACTGAAGTGTGTTACCCACCCGCTCTTAAATACTTATCAACCATCTTGATTACCCTTTCTTCTGATGTTTGTCTTTTTTTCCTTACAATGACTTTTCAAAAGTACACTTCTTTTTTAAAATTATTTTAATTGTTTGTTTGTTGTATGTAGGTGTTTAACCTGAATGTGTGTTCATACGTGTGTAGGCTTGGTGTTCATGAGGTCGGAGGTGCTGATTTAGATCTCCCATGACTGAAGTTATAGACCATTGTGAGCTGCCATGTATTGCTGGGAATTGAACCCAAATTCTCTGAAAGAGCAGGAAGTGCTCTTAATTGCTGAGCCATCTCTTTAGCCCCTGTTCATTCATTCGTTATTTTTCCCTCCCTCTGAGTGTGTGTGTGTGTGTGTGTGTGTGTGTGTGTGTGTGTGTTCATGTTCCATGGTATACTGGTAGAAGTCAGAGGACAACTTGGAGAAGTTCATTCTCTCCTTCCACTGTGAAGGTCTCCGGGACTGAATTTGGGTCGTCATAAGGCTCGGCAGCAAGTGCCTTTACCCCTGGAGCGGTCTCACTGGCTCAGCTTTTAAGCTGTCAAGAGACTTTTGGGGGTTTGAATGTCTGTATGTGGCATTGTGGCTGAGAGGGTATCTTGTGTCGTGGAATTCTGTTTGAAATGAAGAGTGCCTGCTGTGAGGAAAGAAAAGGCTCTCCCAGAGACTTAGCCATTCAGCAGCACTTCATTCCTCAGGAACCTGCTCCAGGGTCTGCCTGCCCTCGATCACAGGCACCTCATTCACCGTTTGCTTCTGTGGTGTAGGCTGGCCTCGCTTCATGCTGCGGCCTCCCATCGCAATGTTTGAATTCCTTCAGAGTCCACCTTATAATTTCAGGAGATGTAAGCGTGTCGTTTATTTACGAAAAGGCCAAGGAATTCAGACACACAAATGTGCTTATTTATCTTCTGGGCAGCCAGAGACCAAAGAAGTCTTGCCTGGTGCTTTGACATCTAGTTTGTGACTAAATATTTAAAATTCTGCTATTTGAAGAAAACAATTGTAATTTTGGAGGGAGGCTTGCTCTGGGCAGCTTGCATTTCTGAGTACAGGGTGGCTGTGAGCAGCCGTTGTGTAACGTTGCCTTTGTGTTGTTTGCATCTTGGTGTGCGCTGTATGAATTTTACCAGATTAGGGTAAAATGTTTATCTAAGCGTTTTGTACTTGCCTTCTGGCTCCTTTGACTCCGTTAAATTGTAGGTATTTGCATATTGGCTTTGAGACTAGTAATTAGGATTCCTTGACTTGTAGAAAATTATTTTATGAGGGAAATAGATAATCCATGTTTCTTAGGGAAGAATTCTACCCGAAGATGGAAAACATTATCTTTTCCAGGAGCGTGTGAGACACAGTTGTACTTTCTCAAACTTGAAACCATTTCATTTTTTTAAAGCCCTAAGTTAAGTTGCATGGACAGCATTAAAGCAGATCTTTAAGAGAGAAATACCCATTTTCAAAGAAATATTCTTGGGTCAGAGACCTGAGTTTGAGTCCCGCCCTCACAACCCACGTGGTAGCATTTCTTAGCAAGGCAGGAAAAGACAGCTAGCTCGGTGTGTGCACCTCAGTGGCAGAGATAACAAGAAAGACCCCACACAGTGAGTAAAAGGGGAGAACCAACTCCACAAACAAGCCTCCTGACACCTCCATGTGCATGGCGAGTGTGCGTGCGCCCTTACACATACACACACACTCCACCACTCACACACACTCGCACATACACACTGACACTCTCTCACACATGTGCTCTCCCTCTCACATGTAGTCACACACACACACACACACAAAATTAAGAAAAATCTTTGGTACTATGTCTTAGTTCTAAATAGTTTTATTTTCCTTAAAAAAAAACAAAAACAACAACAAAAAAAAAACTTTAACTTGTTAAAAGGTAAAGTACTCTGGAGTTACATGCACTGTGTAGGTGCCTGTGAGGGCCAGAGGGCGTCAGGTCCTCTGGGTCAGTCTTAGAGGCACTTGTGAGTCGCCTGACTTGAGTGCTGTAAGCTCTAACCACTGAGCCATCTCTCCAGTCTCTGATACTCATTTCAGCAGTGGAACGGTGCCTTCTTAAATACCCTGTCTGGTTCTTGTCTCTTACTCACAGAAGGCTCCTTTCACTTTGGATACAGACCTGCATGTGTGCGATGTGCCTTGATCACGGCCCGTCTTCCTTTACCTCCCTCCTTCCCCATCACCTCCTTCAACAGCCGCTTCCTTTTTCTCTGTAGTCCTCCTTTGTGTCTTTTTTCTTATATTATTGGTAAGTTTTATTAATCTGAAAGGAAAGTAACCATTGGCCACATTCAGTGAAGAAATCTCAGGGCTAGAGAGATGTGAGATGTGACGAGGTGGTTAAAAGCACTGGCTGCTTTTCTGGAGGTCTTGGGTTCAATTCCCAGCCCCCATGTGGTGGCTCACAACCATCTGTGACTCCAGTTCCAGGGGACACAGTGCCTTCTGCTGTCTGTGGGTCCTGCATGCATACACATAGGCATAACATCTAAACGCATAAAAGTGAGTGAGTGAATAACGGAAAAAGGAAATCTTGAGCTAAACTCTCTTCCAGAAGGCTCTGTCAAAAACTCGCATCACACCTTCTGAGGCCAAGGCCTGAGGAGATGCAGTTTGACCCCGTATACACAAGATTAGATTTTCTTTTATAAGGCAGTGTTTTATGATCATATACCGAAAAGGAAAACACAAAAAATAAAGGTGAAGTAAGAGGAAGAGAGTGGAATTTGAACTAAAAGGAAAAAATGAGGCCTCAGCTCTCATAGAAGCGAAAAGAACAAGGAGAGGAATACATGAGAAGGAACTTACTTTAACTTCCTGTGCAGAATCCCTGCCCAAGTAACTCTCCTGTCTCCCTCTTCTTGCCCCTCATCCCCTCTTCTTCCTCAGCCCCTGCCTCCCACATCTCTTCTTGACCCCCAAGGATGGAGCACTCTCTTCCTGGCCTGCTTCTGCCTGCACATGCATTGCCAACAAAGGGGACAGAAGCCCAGTCTCTATGAAATTGTGTGTGCCTGTCATAGTGGCAGAGGCCTTTCCAATCAGTCTTGTTTGACTTTGGTTCACAGGGCTTGGGCACTTACATGTTTGCGGTTTTCCAGGTCACACGTAGAATTCTCTTTTGTGCTTTCCGGGTTTGCTGTCATACTTAACAGCTTCTCGGAATATATTGCTTTCACTTTCTCCAAATTTGTTCTAGCACTCGCCAGGTTTGCTTTTTTAACATTTGAACATTGTTCAGTCTGTAGGATATCCTGGTATAAGTTACTAGTTAGGGATCCAAATTAAATTTTTTTCCGCAACAAGTGCCCATTCTCTAAATAATCTCCCCATTTCCCCACAGATTTAAAAGGTTTATCGTACTCTGAGGTTCTCTGAGTTTTGTTCCTTCTGCGTTTCCCTGCCTGTTCTGAGCTGTGTGTGCCCCTCAGTGCTGACGGCTGCGGCCTAGAATGTCGTCTCTTGCAGACTCCATGCGTCTCTTCCTTCTTAGGATGATGTTGGCTATGTCTTGTTCGTTTGTGGTGTCGGGGATGGAGCACAGGGCTTCATGCATGCTAGGTACACACTATATGAACTGAGCTATACCCAGTCAGCCAGCCCCCATTAGAAGTTTAAAAAAAAAAATTTGTGTGTGTGAGTATGTGGGTTTAAGTGCTTAACTGCATGGTCCTGTGGACCCCAGTGGTGTCAGATCCCCTGGAACTGGAGTTATGGGCGTTGTTAGCTGCCTGATAAGGGTTCTGGGAATCAAATTCAGACGCTCTTTCCACCATGAGCAAGGCGATTTCTCAGTGGGAGAGATGATGGCCAGCAAGGCCCCTCCACTGCCTTCTTCAGCTTCTTGTGGCTTAGGGAGTGGCCAGCATCAGGTGGTTTCGGTCCTCAGCACCTTCCAACCTCACATCTTTGTTCAGTTATTTAAAGGGTTTAGGGTTTGATTTTTGTTGTTGGTTGTTTTTTTGCAAGGATTTGATTTTGTCCTTTGTTTGTTTGGATGATTGGTTGGTATTTAAGGTTTTTTGAAAAAGTTTAAAGCATTCGCAAGCGAAATTTAAATGCTCACCATTTTGCAGGAAAGCCTTGGTTACAGAATAGTCACATTTGGGGCTTATGAGTTGAGCATGTACTAATTCTGTTTATGCACAGTATCTAGAATAAAACGTGAAATTAAGCCAAGCGTCAAGTTAATTGCTTGCATTCTGTCTTTCAGCCTGGCTGGGTTGTTTTGGACCAACCAGATGCTGCTACCCATTTGCAGCATCCACCAGAACCCTCTCCCCTGCCTCCAGGATGGGAAGAGAGGCAGGATGTCCTTGGAAGGACCTACTATGTAAACCATGACTCTAGAAGGACACAGTGGAAAAGACCAAGCCCTGAGTATGTGCCAGTCTGGTTATATTTTGCTGCTGCTTTGCATGCTGACGCCAGGGGCTCGAGTAGGCTCTTGGTGGCCTAGGGAGCCCTAAACTGTTAGATAACCACCACTGAAAACCTGCTGTCTTAGCTAAGATTTTTTTTTAAATGATTTGATTATTTGGGTGCCAGCGAGATGGCTTAGTGTGTGAACGAGCACTTACCACCCAGCCTGACTATCTAAGTGTGACCCCCAGGGCCCACGTAGGGGACAGGGAGACCCCCAGGGCCCACGTAGGGGACAGGGAGAACATAGTCCCAAAAGCTGTCCCCTGACCACCACACGTATACTGTGCTCACCCCTATACACACGCACATAAGAAACAGCAAACAAAAGTCAATTACGTGTAATAAAAAAACCTTTAAAATTGCTCAAGGTGCAGCTGTGGCTCCGTTGGTGGAGTTCTTGCCTGCCGTGCAAGAGGCCCTGAGTTCCATCTCCAGCACCACAGAAAATGGAGCGGGGTGGTGCGGACCCAGTGCTCCAGTGCTGAAGGGTGGAGGCAGGAAGATCAGAGGCTCAAGCTCATCCCTCTGACCCTTTTTTTTTTTTTTCAATGTTACATACATTGGTGTTTTGACTGCATGTATGTCTCTGTAAGCATGTCAGATCCCCTAGAACAGGAGTTACAGACGATTGTGAGCTGCCATGTGGGTGGTAGGAATGGAACCCAGGTCCTCTGGAAGAGCAGCCAGTGCTCTTGACCGCTGAGCCATCTCGCCAGCTCTCAAGCTCGCAAGCTCATTGTTAACTATAGCAAGGTTGAGACCAGCCTCAGCTTACATATTTTACGTGTATGAGTGTTCAGCCACGTGCATGTCTGTGTACCAAGTACATGCACACATTACAGAAATGTTCGTGGTGGGCTGTTAAAATGTAAAAAGATTTTTAAAATCTTCTGCAATGTGTTTGTGCTGCTAAAGTTTGTCCCTAGTGTTTTGTTCATGTTCAGCAAGCACTTTGCCGCAGCAACCCCAATACTTCATTTTAAAAATATAAACTATTTTTAAATTACAGAGGAACCACTAATAAGGGTCCTTTATTGAAAACTCTTCCAGTTTGAACAGTAGACACAGATCTTCCCACATGCATAGAGAAGGGCGGAATAACCTTTGATATACTCATGCTCATATGTTCTTGGTGACTTTCTTTAGTATAAAACTGCAGTGATCTCATTTGGGGTTAGAGGTTTAGCTCACTAGAAAAGTGCTTGGCTAGCAGGTTCAAGTTCCTTGGTTCAATCCCAAGCACTAAAACAAACGAGAAAACCACCAAAAATTGTGCATAGATTTCCAGGCTCTTCTCACTTTCAGGATCAGATATCTTTATCTTCCTTTTCATGTAATCTCACATGCTGTTTTTTGTCTTTGGGTGCCAGACACATACTTACAGTTTTCTTACGTTCGCCTCCCAAAAATGTACATCTGCTATTTTCCAAGAAGGTTGGTCCTGTTTCTTCTCAGGTCCCCCTGAAGTAGACCAGTGGTCACCCTCTCTAGCACAGAGGCATCAGGGTCTGCGTGACCACACACCAGCTGCACAGTGGGAGATCTGTAAAGCCACGCTGCTGTCTTAGACAGACAGACAGACCTGCCTGCCACACAGAGTGGCCCAGGGTCCATGTCCGGTGGCAGTGTGCAGGTGGAAAAGATTTTTAAACATTCCTTAGAACAGTTAGTCACAGTTGATATTTTTACCAGCTACGACAGAGAAATTAAGGATCTTCCTGTAGCTTCGGGGATTAGGGAGGTGGTGGCTTTGGGCAGAGGGACAGTTCTCGTGCTCTGTGGACTGTTATGATGGCCGTGGTTGGTAATGGATTGAATATTTGTAAAAGCAAAAGAAGATGCTGAACTTCTGGGTCACTCAGAATTGACAAGACAGCCAAAGCTACACAGAGAAACCCTGTCTTCCCCCCCCCCCCCAAATAAAAGACCAATTCTACCAGTTAATTGTTTCATAAGGTGTTATTTGACTTTAGAACTGCCTTGGATTTTAATCTTGTGTTAACATGGTAAAACAATAGTAAATAATATGTCCGACATGATCTGTGCTGGTTAGTTTTCTCAGCTTGACCCATGCTAGAGTCAGGTGGGAAGAGAAAACCTCAACTGAGAAATTGTCTCCGTCCGATGTGCCTGTGGCCATGTCTGAGGGGCGTTTTCTGGAATGATGACTGATGTGGGAGAGCCCAACACCCTGTGGGTTGTGCCATCCTTGGGTGGATGGTGCTGGGTTGTACGAGAAAGCAGGCTAAGAAGCCATTGGGAAGCAAGCCAGTCGGCAGCATCCTTTCAAGGTCGCTGCTGCAGCTCTTGCTCCAGATTCTCACCCCGACTTCCCGTCATGATGACTGGAAGCTGTAAAACAAAGGAAACTCTTTACTCCCCGGGTTGCTTCAGTCATTGCTTTATCGCTGCAAGAAGCACACTAGGACAGTGTCCTAAGCACGGTGATGAACTAAATATCAGCTGCTGGTTACACATCTGCATGAGACTTTCTACTTCTAAGGCACTTTCTCTTCCGCTGCCCCAGCCCCTTCCCCGAGCAGCTAGTGATGTGCTGATAGTATGGTCAGCATGGTGAAATGCTGACCTTTGCCTTTGAGCAAAACCAGAAAATTCAATCCAAGTATTCACTAGCTGTAGGCTGTTTGATTATGATACTCACTGCAATGAGGCAGGAGTGATGCCTTCTTACACTTCCGCCCTAGGGATGACCTCACAGATGCTGAGAACGGTGATATCCAGCTGCAGGCACAGCGAGCGTTTACCACCAGGCGGCAGATATCGGAGGAGGTGGACAGCCCTGACAACCGGGAGTCCCCCGAGGTATGGCCCCTTCCCTTGTTCCCGTCTGCAGCACATTTTAAGCAGCGGATGACCATGGATTCTGTGCTTTCTAGAATTGGGAAGTTATACGAGAAGAGGATAATGCAGTGTATAGCGGTCAGGCTGTCCAGTCGCCGCCGTCGAGTCAAGTGGATGGACAGGCTCGCCTTGCAGAAGAGTTAGATGCCAGACTTGCTGTGTTTGGAAATCCCGCCACCGGCCAGCCCGTCACCAGCTCGGTAAGATGGCTTTGTGATTTCCTGTCATCAATATGATTCAGCGGCTGTGTCTTTTGTAAACCTTTTGTCTTAAATAGCATGCAGTGATGACACGTTGGGGCTTTACAGTGTGGTTGTGTAGCCACACTTTTTACATCTATTTTATTTTAGTTCCTTCTTCCTCTGTCTCCCTTTATCCCAACCCCTTCCAACAACCCAACACCAGGTAGGAGAGAAAGGTTAGTGAGGAGAGGGGGTGTAGTTCTCTTCAGACTACTTCCTGCTGGTTAGGGGTCGCTGGGCTCCTTGGGGCAAGCCCAGTCTTGTTCAGGATATCTCTAACTTCTCGTCAGACTGCATCAATAGCAACGAGGAACAGTAGGGGGGAGCGCCAGCAGCCTTCTTTCTCAGAGCCCTCTTTCTCTCTTTGGGCTCTGTCATTTGTTCCCTCTCCAAAATCCTCAGAGGTGAAGGGCCCCTTCTCAGAGCCCACATGAGGCAGAGTCTCCTGCTGTGGACAATCGGAATCAGCCCCACATCCCACACCTAGGATTAAAACAAAAACGTGTTTCCATAACAAAACTGAGTTTTTGAAGACGCCCAAACTTTCTACTACCCCAGTAACAGTATGGAGCCGAGCATAGATAATCCTACTGGTGGCTGTAACCTCAGGGTCCCTTAGTCACCCCCTCTGCAAACCCACCTGAAACACTTTTACCAGAAACTGGCTTTCTTACTCATGTCACTCCGTGTGTTCCGTGAGGTGTCAGGGAGGACAATGGGCTTAGACTCCTTGGGTGATTTTAAAGGAGCGTTAAGAGTGACAAGAGTTAGCTCTGGATACTGTGGGGAGGTGGGGAGAATGGCGTGCCTGGGCGCCTCAGATCCCTGCTGAGGGCACAGTAAGTGGAAGAGTAGCAGGAGAGCAGGCACTTACTGGCCAGGCCATGACTGCTGTTTGTTATTTTGCAGCTTAGCAAGTGTTGTTTGGCCTGTGTTCAGACACAATTTAGAAGGCAACTTGTATTTGCCATGCTCCTACCTGTGTGTACCAGGCCAGTTTCTAGGTGGTGGAGGCTACTTGTCTCGATTAGATAAGTTGGTTCTTTTGTTCTGTTCTCTTTTGGTTTGGGTTTTTGTTGTTTTGTTTTTTAAGCTTGTGTGTGTGTATGTCTGCATGAATGAGTGTTTTCATTGCGTGTATATATACCACATATATCCTTGGTGTCCTCAGAGGCTGGAAGTCAGTGTCAGATCCCCTGGAACGGGAGTTACAGACAGTTAATGAACCACCATGTGGGTGCTGGGAACTGAACCCAGGTCCTCTAGAAGAGCAGAAAGCGCATTTAACTGCTTGACCCATCTCCATTCCCTCTGTGAGTTTTAACATACATCACAGATGTCACCAGTACACAAGTGTAGGTAAGAGGCACGTGGATTAAATGGGGAGAGAGGTGACAGTTTTGCTGGCCGTCCGCAGAGTCCAGAAGCAAGCATCCCAGCATGCACCGTCCCTGTGAGAAACTCTGGCTGGCTTTCTCTAATCTGTATCATTGAGGCAGATTCAGTAGAAGGCGGGGTTGGCTCTCTGTGGATGCTCTGGTTGTTCTCTGCCTTATTCAGTCAGAGACTGCTTTCTATGGGCTGGGCAGGCACAGGGCACCATAACCAGTCACTCACTGCGAGTCCATCTGTCAGAAAGTGAACAGAACACCTTGATCTCACAGGACTTCCATTCTAGTGCAGGGTCATTGCTGTGCCCTGTGGGCCAAATCTGCAGCTGCCTGTTGCCATAAATAAGATGTCATTGGAATCCAGCCATTCCTATTTGTCCACAGCCACGTTCACACCACTTAGAAAAACTAGCATTCAGTGTTGGACCTCCGTGGGCAGTGTTTGCTCACTTTCAGCCCCTTCTTCAAGAAGCTTTACCACACAGTTGATGTTCCTACCCATATGAGTGCCCATGAGCTCACTGCCCACCGGCCTCCTTTCCTTTCCTCCACCCTCCTGTTCTGTTGACCGTTCACTTAGGTAATTCACATGTCAGGGGTCTGGGGAGAGGGTTCATCAGATTTACACATTTGGCATAGGGAGATGACTCAGAAAAGTATTTGCCATGCAAATATGAGGCCCCGAGTATGATGCCAAAACCCGTGTAAAATAAAAGCCAGGTGAGGTGGCATGCGCTTGTCGTGTCTAGGCTGTCTGCGAGCACCACATGTTAAGAATATTTTTAAACAGCTGCATGACTGTGTTTAAACCTGAGGCGGTGTTGAGGCTACAAAATAATAAATGGTTCTTCCTTCTTACCTCCAAATAATAGCCTCAAGTGGCTATTAATGGCTTGGGGATATGTGTCCTAAGCATTATATATACATTCATAAACATACATGTATACACATATACTTGAATACGCTTGGAATTTTTTATAGAAGATTTCTTTTTAATGGTGTATATGTATCTGTATATGGGTTTGTGCACATGAGCGTAGTTACCTGTGGAGGCCAGAAGAAAGGTCCCTTAAAGCTGGAGGTACAGGTAATTGTGAGCCATCTGATGGGTGCTGAGTCCCAAAACCTGGTTCTCTAGAGAGCAGCAAGCACTCTCAACTGCTGAGTTATCTCTCCAACCCCTATATGCAGTTTTAAATGGTGTGTGTAAGTGTGTGTGCGTGAGCGTGCTACTGTTTTGTGTTCGTTGGTTTGGGGTGGCTCAAACTCAGCCTTATGTATGCAAAGCATGTGTCTTACGTCTGAGCTACATCCTCATTCCCTTGAGATCATTCGGTTCCTGCCTTCTGGTGATGTTTTTTTTACCTGCTAATTGGACTGTTTCCATGAATATCAATGTGCTTCTTTTCACATCACCAAAAATAGTCTTCAGGTTCTGGCATGGCCCGTGTACAGCATGTCCTAAAAGCACATTTTCCTGTTGTGATGAACTTTAGATTGTTTCACCAAGTGTTACCATAAACAAAAATTTGGGATATTCTGACTTCATGTGTGTGTGTTCATAAGTTTTGATGTCATTTAGTAACAAAAATAAGGTATTTCCAGGAAATAGGTCATTGGAGTGGAATGCCCAGTGCCGGGCTGTGAGGCGGGAAGTGACTGGAGATGAGGAAGGGGCAGGACCAGGGGCGGAAGCACTGTGTTTGGTGCCGTACATCCAAGTGGTAGCTGAAATTCGCTGACGGCGTCAGCCGGAGAACGAGGGGACTCAACCTAGCCCTCTGGCTGCAGCAGGCAGTCTGGACATACGGAAATAAGGCTTGAAGCAGGAAGCCCGTGTCACCACTTGCCGTAATTACAGTGACAAATGGTGACATTTTTTATTTGGGTCGAGCAAGAAAAGCCATACCTGAACTATCAGGAAAGGTGAAGGTATTTTAGCGCTCACTAGGAGAGACTGACGAGGGTGGAGGAGTGAGTCGAGAGTGGGTGTGTACGGGGAATATCCAGGCCCAGTTGTCAGCAGAGGGACCAGAAAGTACAAAGAACTGCCTCTTTTTGGGGGGTGGAGGGAGGAGAGCAAAGGCACCCCCGTGTGGGCCTTCCCACCCCCTCCCCGGCATGCTTTCTTCTGCTCTCTGGCCCTCACCCTTGCCACCTTGCCTGCACTCTGAGGGAAGGCCTAAAAATGCTGCTTGTTTCCTCCCTGAAGAATCATTCCAGCAGAGGAGGCAGCGTGCAAGCCTGTATCTTCGAGGAACAGCCTGCACTTCCTGTGGTGAGTTTTCCCCTCTCCCCTCCGCCAAGAATGAAAGTTTCCAGACTCAGCCATTTTTTAATTGTTGCGTATCACAATACTGAGTGGCCCAGTTGGAGACTGAGGAGACACGTGGCACGGCCTTGGAAGGCAAGCCTCAGAGAACTGTCTCCGGTAGAGCAGGCTCTGTGCTGCTGGTGGGATATGGCTTCTCAGCTGTGTCTGCTGTTGTAAGTTAAAAAAAAAAATCAGTGTGATGGGCTATATAATGTTTATTATTAGTCTCAAGATTATCACGGCAGTATTATCTAACCCGCTGTCACAAATAATGAGACACAGACACCTGTTAGATTTATAATTGCCTTGTTTACCTTGGGCCGGGCAGGTATTTCACCTACACTGTCTCATAACCTCACCATCCATCTCCCAGCCCCCACCCAATGCCATCCACCTTAATCCTCTTCATCTGGTCTACCTTCCCTACATAATTCCATGGCACTTGCTTGTATTTTTTTATCTGGGCCTTTTAACGCCATGATTGGAATCCTTTCTTTTGGCCCACGTGGTTTCTTTGGCCTTGCTAACCCATCGTAACATCCTCCTTCCTCCTCTTCCTGTCCATCTGTTTCCCGTGATTCTCTTGAACCCAAAAGCCCGGGAACCTCAGCCACGCCTCCCCCATTCTGTTCTGCCCAGGTATAGGCTGTCTAATCAACCAGTCAGGTGTAATGACTTAGGCAGGTTTTACACAACAAGGATAGGTTTACGTGAGAATGTGCTCTTCTGAGCAGAGAGACAAGAGCTTGGGGGCCAGTAACATGCCCCCAACATGTTACCAACCTCCAACATGTATCTCTGTGCTGCTGGGAGGGGGTGGGCCACAGCTACCCTACACGAGATACACAGTGTCCAGCTGTGCACTGACACATACCCAGCTGCGAGATCTGCCCATTGCGTGAGTTGTCTAGTCAGGGACATCCGTCGCTCAGTCCAGTGTGTGCCCACGGCCAGGTTGGCTCTTCACCTCCTGGCACCTCCCTCCCCGTTGGTCTTGGTCTACCAGGCAGCGGAGATTGCCATCTCCATAGTGATCCTCCTGGCTTCTTCCTGACTCCCCTCTCCTTCCGCCAAGGTCTCACTGACTGTGACCGGATCTTATGTACCCTGGGCCTTCCTTCTGCCTGATCCTCCTGCCTCCATCACCCAAATGGTAGAATTACAAGCGTTTGCCACCATGCTTGATTTGTGTAGTTCTGGAGATCAAACTTAGAGCTTCCAGAATGCTAGGAGAACGCTCCACCAGCTGAGCTGTACCTAGTCCTGCTTGTGTTTTCAAATAGAATTAACCTCTGAGGCTCCTGCCTCTTCAGCCTGCCCTTCCCCTGGCCTGCCACCTGCTGGCCTGCCCCCTGTCTGCCTTCTTCCACATGCCCAATTAATGCTTTTTCTCGTTTATCTGTATACACATCCTATTTCTCCTCCTGAAAGTACCTCCCCCTTCCCACCAATTACTGCATCTTTGAAGGTCAGCCTTTATATCGGTTTTGAGAAGTGAGGGTTATGTTTTCATGGGATTACAGCAAGGGGGTGCTGAGGTCCAGGATCAGCACTAAGGAGGGTGGCTTATCTGTCAGAGATGAGAAAGATGGTTTCATACTGAAAAGGATTCCTTCCCTTCCTGTGCTGAGCATGAGGGGGCCACCTGACCTTGAAGCCCACTGGCCTCATCAACATGACAGCCAATCATAGAGGCCATGGAGGTGCTACCCTGATAGCCTGTCTTGCGGTCCCCGTCCTGTCTTGTCTGGCTCCTCTGTTAGCCCAGAGCAGGTATAAGGAGAGGCAAGATCTTACTCTGTAGCCCTTGGCTGGTCGGAACTCACTTGGTAGATCAGGTGGCCTCAGACTCACAGAGCTCCACCTGCCTCTGCCCTCCAGCACCTATGTGGTTTCTGAGGTTAGTGTGCCTTGATTTAGACCTCAGATCCTTTTCTTAGAAGTAGTGGCACAGAAGTTGCTTCCTTTCCAAAGCCTCAACTTAATCGTCAGCAAAGTGGACTAGTGTTAACAGTAATCTCATCAGCTTGTATACGCATGTGCGTGTGTGTGTGTGTGTGTATGTGTGTGTGTGTGTAGCCCTAAATATATGGCTGCTAGTGTTGACATGTTTTATCATGTTCGGTGTCTGTTTTCTTTCCTCCCAAGTGAATTGCTATCTATTTTTTTAATATGATTTACGATGAGGTTCACTGTTCTAAATTTAAAATGTGTCTTCTGCCTGTTTTCTCTTCTGATGCATGGTTTTAGTTCAGAATCAAATAGGGGTTACTTCAGGCCAGGGGCCCGGTCAGGTCTTCTCCCAGGTTAACCCGGAGTCATTTTGTTGTATTTATTAGCTTCTGCCTACTTCATCTGGGTTGCCACCAGGTTGGGAAGAGAAGCAGGATGAGAGAGGACGTTCGTACTACGTAGACCACAACTCTAGAACCACCACATGGGCCAAGCCCACCATGCAGGTACTCCTCTCTCAGCCTTCCCGCTGAGCGCAGGCCTCACACTTGCAGTGTCCTCTGCTTGATCTGTCTCCTGTGGTGAGCGTCCAGACGAACCACCCCTTGTTATTACATGAAGCAGATCGAATGGTAATAATCTGGTCCTTCGGATGACTGTACGCTCAGTGAGTGTGTTGTTTTGTTTTGGTGTACATATGTCTGTGTGTTGGTGCGCATGCGTGTGGGATTATGTGTGTGTGTTTGGCTGTGCGTGCTCATGAGAAAGCATGTTTGTGTGGAGGCTTTGAATTGGCTCTGTGTTCTTCAGTTGCTCTCCATGTCTTTTATTGAGTCAGGGTATTTTGCTGAAATTGGAGGTCTGGGATCTGGTCTCTCTCAGACGATGGGATCATAGCTGGCCACCGGGCCGCCTGCCTTTTATGCGTGCCGTGGATCTCAGCTCTGGTCTTCACACTATTGGCAAACACTTTATCCACCGAGGCATCTCCCGGTGCCCTTGTTAGATATTTGGCTAAAAGGTGGTCCTGGTGATTGGTATCTAAAGGAACTGTATAATTATGGGGTGGAGAAATTTTATAATGATGGCTCAATGGTTTAGAGCACTGGCTTCTCTTGCAGAGGACCCAGGTTCAGTACCCAGCACCCGCATGAGGGCTCACAACCATCCATGAACTAGTTCTAGAGGACACACATGCCCTCTTCCAGCCCTCATGGGCACTGCATGCATTTGGTACATAGCCATACATAGAAGCAAAACACCCGTACAGATAAAAGAAAATAAATAAAAAAATTTTAAAAGACGTTTATAATTGCTAGGTCTTCCTTGTATTGGACTGATAGCATGTTTATTCTATCTTATCACCATTTCTTATCACTGAGATTTTTTTTTAATGTTTATTTATTTATTTATTGCGGTTGGGCACCACAGTGTGTGTGTGTGTGTGTGTGTGTGTGTGTAGAAAACTTAAAGGAGTCTGTCCTCCTTTTCTGCCATGTGGGTTCTGGGGAATCAAACTCAGATCCTCAGGCTTAGCAGCAAGCACCTTTGCCCGCTCAGCTGCCTGACAGGCCCTGAGGCTGTTTCTGTGCTGCTGTTTCCATTGTGACTCTTAAGGGCCAAAGCTAGCTTTCTGCTCTAGACACTGTATCCTTACTGTTGGCTGCATGGCCTGGACAGATGTCCACCAGGGCAGTTAACAGTCATCTTACCATGTGTCCATTAGCTGAGGAAATTGGTATGAGTTTACTAAATTATTATAGAAACAAAGTTTGATATAAAACTTTACTTAAAATTCAGGGGGGAAAAGATTAAAATGTTGGTGATTTGGGCCTGGAGAGATGGCTCAGTGATTTAAGAGCACCTGCCGCTCTTCCAGAGGACTCAAGTTCAGTGCCAGCACCCACATCAGGGCCTTGCACTCATCTGTAACTCCGCTCGAGGGAATCCAACGCCTCTGACCTCTCCACAGGCCCCTGTGCTCATGTTCATGTACTCATACACACACCTTCTCATAATAAAAATAAGAATTAGCCTCAAATGTCTAGGACTGCTTTACAAGTGCGCCTTCTTTATACAGGTTAAGCTAGCTGTTTTAATTACACTATTTACTTGTGAGTGCTCGATAGTTTTACAGTATGACTTAATTAATACGCCAGGCCCCAGTGGAGAGCAGTCAGCGGCCATCAAGCCAGAGTTCCGCAGGCCCTCAGCCACAGCTCCCCACCAGTGACCCTGCTCACCAGGCCAGCCCGCCATCTGGCACTCAGCAAGCATTCCTTCCCAAAGGTTGGGAAGTCCGGCATGCACCAAACGGGAGGCCTTTCTTTATTGACCACAACACCAAGACCACCAGCTGGGTAACTTCCACGCTCCTCACTTTAAGTTGATAGCAGCAGCCACTTCTGTATCCTGTCACGTGTGTGAGTGCAGCCTGCCTTTCCACCTAGGAAGTGCATTACATGTCGAAGTCTTCGTTCTGGGGGTGGGTTTTTGGCTTTTATCTGAGGTGAAGTCTTATGTAGCCTAGGTTGCCCTAGAACTTGCTGTATAACTGAAGATGAGCTTGGACTCTGATTTTCCTGCCTCCACCTCTGAGGTTCCACACATGAGGCCCCGTTCCTGTGGTGCTAGGAATGAAAGCCAGCACTTGTTTTTATTTATTTTTTGTTTTGTTTTATTTTTTGTTTTATGTACTTTGGTGTTTTGCCTTCGTGTATGTCTGTATGAGGGAGTCAGATCACTTAGAGCTGGATTGCAGACAGTTGTGAGCAGTTATGTGGGTGCTGAGGACTGAACTCAGGTCCTCTGGAAGAACAGCCTCTGCTCTTAACCACTGAGCCATCACTCCAGCCCTGGGAATGCAAGTGCTTTCCAGCTGAGCTACACCCCCAGCTTCAGGGAGTCTTAATAATAGCGTTTGTATGCAAAGTATATTTATGCTCCTTTTTGAGATTAGATTTTATAAGGTGTCAAATTTATTTCCTGTTTCCAGTTTTTGGCTCACTGGTCATAAAAGCTTAGAAAGTTTTTTAGTAATAATTTTCTACCTTTATATGAGACTTTTCTAATTTCAAAGCACTTGCAAGTTTCTATCTCATTTATTAATACTACCAGACAGATCTTTTTTTGTTGCTGTTAGAATTTGTTTACATTATTTTATGTGTATGACTGCCTACATGTATGCCTGAGCAACAGTGGAGGCCAGAAGAGGGCATCAGGTCCTCTGGGATTAGAGTTACAGATGGTTGTAGGCCACGGCATGGGTGCTCAGACCACATACCCTGGCCCTCTGAAGGAACAGATGAGTCCTGATATTTTTAGTTTACATCTTAGTTGTTTGATGTTTAGCTCATCACCAACAAAAGTGCTATCAAAATTTCTAACACTTGAGACTAATAACTGCTTAAACAAATCTAAAATAGCTTAATAACTTGACTAATATTAAAGTAATTATACATTAATTAATGTGAATAAATTGAATTTTGTTTCCTTTTTAAGATTTGAATTGTTTTTGGTAGCCTCTTCTCTAGATTACCATCCTGTTTAGATAGATAGATAGACAGACAGACAGATAGGTAGATACTCAAACAGATGCCACAACATATGGTTCTATTTATTCATTTGTGTGTTTGATTACACGCGTGCATGTATTTATCCTGTATGTGTACATGCATGTGTGCCACAGCATGTGTGTGGAGGTCAGAGGGTAACTTGTAGGAGTCTGTTCTCTCCTTTACAATCTGGGTCCCAGGTATTACACTCAGGGTATCAGGCCATCAGGCACCTCAGCCCGCCGAGCCATCTCGCCTGCCCAGATGTAGGCCAGTTTAATGCTGCCATCTTACACCAGTTTCTGTGCAAAGAAAAACTTGAAACAGTTCAGGTTCCAACAAACTGGCTAAAATGTTCTCAGTGGGTTCACAGAGGGGTGACATAATTCTCAGCGCTGATCCCACTGGGAAGTGACCTCGTCCCCTCAGTAGGATGGCCTCTCAGCAGTATCTTCTTGGAGAAATAAGTCACTAGTGAAGGAATTAAAGTACAGTAAGGTTCTAGGCACATGGCTAGAACCCCAGCATTTGAGGCTGTTAGGAGGGTCCGGGCTCCAGTGCCAGTCTGGGCTGAGCTCCTGTCTCACAAAGTATGAATGAAATATGAAAGAGTATTTCATTTATTTCTCCATTTTCATGTATGTGTATGTGTGCGTTTGTGTGTGTGCTGCATGTGTACATTGCCTGCATGTATGTGTTCATGCTACTGTGTGAGTTCATGCTTTGTGTGCGTATGTGTGTTCATATGTGTGCATGCTGCTCGTGTGTGTGTGAGACCATTGGAGGCCTGAGCTTGATGCCAGAAATCATCCTCCATTGCTTTTCTAGTAACTCAGGGAGGCAGGCCCTGTCACTCTAGCCCACAGCTCGTTTGCAGCTCGTCCGCCTAGCCAGCTTGCTGTGGGGACCCCCTCTCCACCATCCAAGGCCAGAATTACAGTGGGTCCCGGTGCGTGCGTGGGCCCTCGGGACCCACACTCCAGGCCTCGCTCTCTCATGGCACAGGCGTTAGCACAGGGCTGTCTCTCCAACTGTAAGGAGAGTATTTTAAATACCCATCAATGTGAACAGAACCGCTGCAGCACGGTGACTATTATTTTAAAACATGTGTGTCGTTTTGTTTATGACTGAACCAAATAAAGGAGGATCCAAGACTGAAAACCTCGGCTCCTCCGAAAGCGAAGACATCAGCCGACTCGTCCAGTGACCTGGGACCTTTGCCTGTAAGTTCTGCTGCTGAGCTCACCTAACTCAGAATACATGAGTTCTCTAATGATTCTAACGAACGTTGTTGTTAAACTGTGACGCCCTCTGCTAAAAACGGTATGTTCGAATTAAGCATACAGCCAGCGCTTAGGGTTTTTTTTTTTAGTTTTGGTTTTGTTTTTTAAGATAATCTTCTACCTCAAAGACCTGGCACTGAAATAATTGCAATGATGTTCCATTACAGCCAGGATGGGAGGAGCGGACCCACACAGATGGAAGAGTCTTCTACATAAACCACAGTAGGTGCCATGACTTCTCTAGCGCAGTTCCTTGTGGTGCCGAGTTCTGGGCATGAGGAAGAGGACTGTCTCTTGTCTTTTCCCTCCTAGATATAAAGAAGACACAGTGGGAAGATCCCCGGCTGCAGAACGTGACAATAACTGGACCAGTGAGTACCCCCACCCTGGGGCTCTGGGTCAGGGGGATCCAAGAGGAACAGCCTTTGCTGGCCTCTTTCTGAAAAGGTGGTGTGAAGCTGTTTTTACCCTGTGTCCCAAACTTGGACAGTGAGACTCAGTCAGGGGCTGGGGCAGAAGGCTGCTCAGCGGAGGCTCCCTAAAACCAAAAGACACACCGGAGAGGAGCCAGCCTGTGACAGGGTGTGTGTGTGGCTGCTCTTGTCCTCTCCAGGATCACACCTTCAACAAGATTTTTAATCAGAGCCATTCCAGATACCCACTATTTAGGTCCTGTTCATATTTTCTGTAACTATTACTTATTTTGTACTTGATTATACTACCCTTGACTTGGGTTAATTATAGGAAACTCAGTCTCTCTAATATAGCTACTTTTTTATTTTCCTCCAAATTTGTTAATTCACAAAATTAATAAAAATTAAATGTAAGGGGTTTTTTGTTTGTTTGTTTGTTTTTTAGATTAGTGTTTATTATCTTGGTATGTACTCTTTTAAAATAAAAAAAAAAGAACAGGAGCTCCTAGGAGTTGAACAAGAAAGTGTATTTTTTCAAATTTGTTCCTTTAATGGAGAAGACAATTCCAAAGCCTTTCAGAAGTAGAAATTTTTGTTTCTAAATTTTCTCTACTTGAAAGACTTATTTTGCCTCTGGCATGTCACATTTTAACAATATTGCATGGTGACACATGCTGCTAAGCCTAGTACTCGTAAGGTAGAGGCAGGTGGATTTCTGTGAGTTCAAGGCCGGCCTGGTCTACCGAGAATTCAGGGACAGCCAGTGATACATAAGAGAGACTGCCTTAAAAAAAAAGAAAAGAAAAATTGCAGCCATGGGGCCTAATGAATGCAATTTTATCTTAAAGAAACATTTAAGTTTTCCGTTTGCTTTTCTTCAAATGAAACTTTAATTTCCAAATAATTATTGTTTATATATATCCTATATATATTAAGAAAATATCCAGGGGGAGTTTATAATACTGTTTAAAGTAAAAACACCCTAAATTTTCTTTGTTTTCCCAAATTTTTCAACTAAAGGCAGTGCCCTACTCCCGGGATTACAAGAGAAAGTACGAGTTCTTCCGAAGAAAGCTGAAGAAGCAGGTTTGTGACATTGTACCAGCCACTCGTAGAGAATGGGGGGGGGCGTGTGTAGTGCAGTTTCCTGTGGAGACCCCAGCCGCCGGGCGCCCGCACCTGGAGTTCAGGTGGTTGTGAGCTGCGCAGTGTGAATGCTCTCAGGTGAGGTGAGGTCCGTTGCCTGAGCAGTGCACGCTCTTAACTGCCGAGCTTAACTCTCCAGACTTAGGATGGATATATCTCAGGTAACGGGCTCACATTCATGTTTATTTTCCAGGAGTCTTTGTAACATAGAAAAACATCATGAGACATTTCCTTAGGTCTCTTGGGCCTTGGTCTTTGTGACTTTGTGCTCAGAAGATTTTCTTTTTACTTTGTGTTTGAGAGACTTCTGGGTTAAGCCATCTGTTCTTCATAGCTTTAAGTACATTTCTACATCTTGTCTTCCTCGTGCACTGACCCCTTCCTCCTTTCCCTGCAGTTTAGGAGCATGGCCACTAGGTGGGACTGTTGGGTTGTGCTTTCTTGGGTGAATTTTCCAGGGATTCAAAATGGTGGGTTGGATGCCAGTGTTTTTTCATTTGCAAATTTAGCAAAAGGAAGTACTACTACTACTTCTTTTTTTTTTTTTTTTTTTTTTTGGTGTAAATATTATATTCCCCCCGACTTTCTAAATAGAAAAGGCCTTTTAAATTTTCCCAAAGTTCAGTGATATCCTTAAATGATAGCTTTGTGTCTAAATTACTCTGAAAGTTGTTGGCTACCTTTAGGCGTTCTGATTTTAAAGCGTTTGATGAGGGAGATGGGTAGATAGTCCAGTGCTTGTTGGGCACTCAGGAGGCAGAAGCAGGCAGATCTCTGAGTCTGAGGCCAGCCTGGTCTATGTAGAGAGTTACAGGGCAGGCAGAGCTACACAGATAAACTCTGTCTCAAAGAAACAAAGCCAAAAAAATTTAAAAAGATGGGAGCTTGGACCTGGTGGTGCACGCCTTTACTACCAGGACTTGGGAGGCAGGAGCAGGCAGATTTCTGAGTTTGAAGCCAGCCTTGCCTACATAGAGAATTCCAAGCCAGCCTTGGCTACATAATGAGAATACATCTTAAAAGGTTAAGGAAAAAAAAAAAGGTAGAACGCATCTCCTAAGTCTGAAGAGATGGCTCCGTAGTTAAGAGCGTGTACTATTGCCCTCTCACCTGTACATACATACACACATAGAGACAAACTACTCAGACACTTTATAAATAAGCGAATACATGGGCATGTGGTGCTCAATTTTTTAAATATAACTAAACCGTTGGTGTTTTGAGACATTCTGGCTGGGGCCCAGGCTAGCCTCCGACTCATGCTGACCTGCCTCCTTTGGCTGTTAGCTGTTCCCACAGACAGCTGTTCATGGGCGGCTTCTGGAAGTTTGGACTTGGTGGTGCCCTCCCCCACTCCTACCCCCGTGCTGTGCAGTCCTTGAAGCAGCCTCCTCTTGTGCCCGGGTCTTTGTTCCCTGTCCCCATCCCTCACCCCACTGAGGGACCTGGCCCAGAGCAAGGCCCTTTCCTGCACCAGTTGCCTGGTGATTAGTCTTGGAAAGCCGCTTTTCTCCAGGCCTGCTGTTATTTAACTTGCAGGAACTGTGGGGCAAACCAGTGAGGTGCTTATTCCGCTTCTGTGGGTTGTTGTTTGTACTAAGTTGAGGGACTTTCTGTTTCCCCTCAACATACTAGCGGATTGACATGTTCTCTGAAGAGCTGCTCTTTCTCTCTTTGGTCTGACAGAAGACTTCTGTTCTCCTAACAGAGCCGACGTGACAGCTGTACACAAAGCACTCAGGGGACACACTCAGATACACTTCATAGTGTTTACAGTAGGCTCCGAGCCATAGTTGTCCACACTTGCCTCTAAAGCACAGGACCTAAAAGAGATGAGGGAGCCAGGAGTCTACATTAAGAGCAGAGGCTGGAGAGCCAGACCTTCTCAGCTTCTGAAGTCTCCAGTTTCCTCATGATAAGGTGGAGACAGTAGCTTGTGACAGTGTTGGTGTGACGAGTGAATGAACGAGCCCATCACATGCAGAGGACAGCGCCTGTGGCAGGAGCAGGAGCAGGCAGAGAGCGAGCAGCCTGCAGTAGGTGAAACGCTGGTGCAGAATGGCCAGGCCTATAACTCATGTGGAACGCGCTGCTGGCGAAATGCGTCTGTTCTCACAGTCTGTAGCTTCTTTACACATAAAACTCAGAAATGATGAGTTTTTAGAAGAATGTGCTGCCACTGTAGAAGAATGTTAAGGCTGTATGTCTGCACTGGGTGGGGCGGTAAGGGGTGCTGAGGATAGAAGGTCTTGAGTTCTAGGCCACCCTGAGCTAGATAGCAAGCGCACGGCCAAGCTGGGTGACAAAAACAGACCTGTTTCTTGAAGCAGAGAGGGGGAGGAAGGGAAGGTCAATACGCCCGAGTAGGTTTTTCCTCGTGGGTTTGCTTACAGGAAAACGGCGTGGGCAGAGTGAAGTGTGGTAACACGCCAGGCTGGTGTAAACCATGTCTCTCCTCCCTGGCTCTGCAGAATGACATTCCAAACAAATTTGAAATGAAACTCCGCCGTGCAAATATCCTGGAGGATTCTTACCGGAGGATCATGGGAGTGAAGAGAGCCGACTTCCTCAAGGCTCGCCTCTGGATTGAGTTTGATGGTGAAAAGGGACTGGACTATGGAGGCGTTGCTCGAGAGTGGTTCTTCCTCATTTCAAAGGAGATGTTCAATCCTTACTACGGGCTGTTCGAGTACTCTGCTACGTAAGTCCAACTACGACTGTAGTCCCCTGACACCATACCTGGCATACATTCTTTAAATGACTGTGTACATGAAAAACGGTCAATTCTCCAGAACTAGGTTGCCCGTTAGAAAGCATGGGCTGCGTGATTGACGTCACAGGGAGATGATAACTGATGTTTCAGAAATGACTTTCTAAAATTGGGTTATATAACATAAAAATTAACATTTTAACCACGTGTGTATGTGTGTGTCCGCAGTAGATTGCACATGATAGGAAGGGCCTCTTCCAGAGGGCTTCCACTCTGGCCTTCTGTGAGCACACACTTGGCTGACATTTCAAGTACATTCTGCATTATTGATCTCTGTACTTCTCCCATCCTCCTGAAGTAAGTCTCCATTAAACACTTTCCCCTCTGGCTCCTGGCAGACACTGCTCTGCTGTTCTCTAGTGACAGTAGTTGCACAGTACCATGCAGCTTTTGGCCTCCGTGTGTGGATTATTTCACTTAGTATCTGCCGAGTGATATTCCCTTGGGAAACATGAACAAACCTCTGTTTGCCCCAGATAGGGTACTAAGAACGGACCAAGTAGGATTCTACCAAAGTCCAGCGTGGTCTTACTTGAATTACTTTTAGAATTGTGGGTGAGGGATTGATTCTTCCTGCGTCAGGGATGACTCACAGCCAGCTGTGTAACAGAGGCTCTGCCTAGCGTGGGTCAGGGCCCACAGAGGCCGTGTTCCCGGAGCTCCCCGCATGACATCAGGTAGCTCAGGGTCTCTTCTCCCCGAAGCTGCTGCTCTTTACCTAACCCAGGGGAGGGGCTTGCTGGATCTTGCAAGTTTTGATAACTCCCTGGGTCTGTCTTTGTTTTTAATTTCGTTTAATGTGTATAGATTTTAGCCTGCATGTCTTATCTGAACCACATGCATGCAGTACCCTCGGAGGCCAGAAGAGGGCATCAGATCCCTAGAACTGGAGGTACAGGTGGTTGTGAGCGGCCGTGTGGGTGCTGGGGATTCAGCCCAGCTGTCTTCTGCACAAGCAGCAGGTGTCCTTGCCACTGATCTGTGTTTCCAGCCCCACTTCCTGAGTCTTAGGGGCCTCTCCCTCCTTCAGAGTCCAGCCATCTTACACCAATTGGCAGGGTTTTCTCTTTGTCCTTTGTACATACAGATGGACAGCTTTTGCCTATCCATTTACCTGTCCTTTGGGATTATTTCTACCTTTTGACAGAAATGGTTAGTTTTAAGACCATTATCAGATCCAGTGGTTTTCATAGAGGAAGATAACAAAAGAGGGGAAATTTTCATAATCACTTGCCTAGATACAGTTTCTATGAAATTTTGAGTGGATGACATGAGTGTGGTTTGTCTTCACAGGGATAATTACACCCTACAGATAAATCCAAACTCGGGCTTGTGTAACGAAGATCACCTCTCGTACTTCAAGTTCATCGGTCGCGTGGCTGGGATGGCAGTTTACCATGGCAAGCTGTTGGATGGTTAGCATCGGGAAACAGACTTCTTCCAATATGGGGTTGTCGGGTTTTTCTGAAACATCAATTTTAATCTCCCTGTGGCGTTTGATAATCGTCTTAAATATATTTTGTTTCTTGAAAGGCTTTTTCATTCGCCCCTTTTACAAGATGATGCTTCAGAAAATGATCACGCTGCATGACATGGAGTCGGTGGTAGGTCTCCCTCGTGTTTGGAGAGTTGGGGCCTGGCAGGGGTTTCCCATGCTGAGTAGGCCCTGTTCCGTTAAGCTACACACACAGCCCAGGTGATTTGTTTTGAAAACAGAAATTAATGCATTTTAATGTTTCCAGATGTAAGTGAGGGCTATGGAGATGGCCCCGTGGGTAAGAGCATTTGCTGGGCGAACACGAGCACCTGAGTTTCTGCTCTCGTGTGTGGGCACTCACACATAGAGGGAGTCAGTTCTCTCCTTCCATCATGGGGATTCCCGGGGCTGAATTTCGCGCGTCAGCTATAACGGCAGGTGCCTTTACCCACGGAGCCATCTCCATGGACAGCTTTCTGCGAAAGTTTTAAATCTACATTTGTTTATGGGGGGGGTTGCTTGTATCGTGGCACACCTGTGGAAGTCAGAGGACAGTTTGCAGAAGTCCCTTCTCTGCTTCCATAATGTGGGTCCCAGGGATTGAATGAACTTGGG
The DNA here is from genome assembly GCF_030254825.1 of Meriones unguiculatus. NCBI lineage: Eukaryota > Metazoa > Chordata > Mammalia > Rodentia > Muridae > Meriones > Meriones unguiculatus. The sequence goes on along the minus strand of NC_083354.1, from coordinate 16,068,913 downwards.
TCATCATGCCTGGTGTCAGTTGTCTTTACCCACTGAGGCATCCTGCTGGACCTCTGCTAAGTACTTTATACCATGTAGTAGTTAGACACCTATCGGGTTTTGAGTTATACTTGTCTGTGACGAAGGGCTTAAAGCCGGCACTCCAAAGGCAGAGCGCACACACATACACACACACACACACACCTCATGTGCATAGGATAAAAAAATAAACATCTTTTTTGAAAACCACACTATCTGTAAAAACCGTACAGTTTGTGACTGACCTTGGGCCCCACGTGCACCACCCCACACGGGGCCACCAGCAGCACACGTAAGACTCGGTCCTTGGCCTTCCATTTCTTTACAGGAGCCTCAGCAAGGCTCTGCCTTTGGAGTGCTCTGAGTCAGGAAAGAATGCTTAGGTCCCCGACGCCGGAGTAACAGATGGTTGTGAACATGGGTGCTGAAAATTAACCCTTGGTCTGCTGCCGTGCAGCCAGAGCTCATGACCACTGAGCTGTCTCTCCAGGTCCCTGCTGCTTCTTTGTTGTACTTTCTGTGGTACAACAAATGTTTGAGGTAGAGAACAGGCTGTTCTGCAATGCTCTGCGGAGCCAGGGATGGCTTCTGAGCCTCCTCCTGGGTGCTGGGAGCACCGGCCACACCTGGTTTCTGCTTTTCTAGGAACCGAGTGTTGGGCTTTGCACATGCCAGCAAGTACTCCACCAGCTGGGCCCCAGCCCCGGCCCCAGCGTGGTTCTTTAGAAGCTTAAGAGCACATAGTCACTGTGTGGGTTGCTTATGATTTTGTATTTAGTGTGGCCCAGCCCTGAACTCAGTCTGGCAATCTTCATGCTGGGATTTCAGGTGTGGGCCCTGTGTACAGCTTTTCATATAGGTGATAGGGGAGCCATCTTCCCAGCCTGTCATGGGCGGTGAGGTAGCTTTGTATGTACAGATTTTTCTTTTTTTTTTAACGCAGGTTTTTCTTAGGGATATAGCTCAATGTTAGAGCACTTGCCTAGAATGTACAGTGTCCTGAGTGCAATCCCCAACACTGTAAGATGAATTAGCCCATTAATTAGAATGTAATTTCCTTTCCAGGATAGTGAATATTACAGTTCTCTGCGCTGGATTCTTGAAAATGACCCGACAGAGCTGGACCTGAGATTTATTATAGACGAAGAACTTTTTGGACAGGTCTGTGGGCTCTCAGATATATCATTTGCAAACCCTTTGCTGTCACCTATGTGTCTACATCCGTACACGCCTGAGGCCCTTCCGCGCTCTGCTTGTCCACCGATTTCCGGTAGTGGGCGCTGTCTCTGGGGCGGCGTTTGTGCGTGCGCTGATGTTTGGTAATTCCCTGTTTGTCTTGGGAGAACTAATACTTAAGTTTTCTCTTGAATGGATTTAATTTAAAGCACCAGGCTTCTGGTGTAACTCATGCTCCTTCCCCCCCCCCCATTTTCCTCACTAAAATAACACGTCATGTTTAATTTAGACACACCAACATGAACTGAAAACTGGCGGCTCGGAGATTGTCGTCACCAACAAGAACAAAAAGGAGTATATCTAGTGAGTACTTCCTTTCTGAGTATCTAGAAAGAATTCTGTGCTGCTTTCTTTTCTTAATTAATTATTTATTTTTGAGAAGATTTTTTCTTTACTTGCTCTTTCTTCCCCTATGCCAGAATCTCAGTTTTCTTAGGAAAACACACTTTAGTTCTCCCTGTTTCTGTTCTGCTTTTGCCTTGGGCCCACCTACTCTGTCTGTTCCTAAGTGGAATAAACACGTTCTAAAATTGTTTCTTGGTTTGTGTGTAGAGGGGAAAAAAAGAAATGTTTTTTTTAATTTTTTCTCCTTTTAGCCTTGTGATACAGTGGCGATTTGTGAACCGAATCCAGAAGCAAATGGCTGCCTTTAAAGAGGTACAAAGTACTCTTTCTCTTGCCTTCCCATAACTGCAAAGAACCGCCTGTAACTTTAACTTTCAAGCGTTTGCATCTCAGTGCGTCTGAGAGGGATGAGATGTGGCCGGCTTTGTGAAACCGTTCTCAGCATGTTTTCAGTTTAATTTCATGTTTCTGAAATAATATGCACATGCATGCCTGTGAAGGCCCTTAAAGGAGCCCTGGAGCTAGGGTTACATGCAGTTGTGAACCACCCAACAAGGGAGGTGTTAGGAGACAGACTCGGGCCCCTGCAAGAGCGCTGTGGACTCTTAAGCACTGAGCCATCCGTCCAGCCCCGTTGAGCATATATTTATATTAGCACAATATTGCTGGAATAGATGCTCACTGTGAAAATACAGTCACTCTGAGCAGCAAACACTGAGCAGGCTGGGGAAGTGCTGAGCCTTCAAAGTCCTTGCTAGTCAACTGTGAGGACCAGAGTTCTAATCCCAGAACACAAGTAAATGCTGAGTGGGTGGCTGTAATTGCAGCCTTGGAAGGTAGAAGCAAGGGACACCCACACCAAACCCAACCTCACTCTGCCTGGTGCCCTTCCAGGTTGGTCATATCAGTGAGCTCGGGGTTTGATTGAGAGTCCCTGACTTAGTGAATAAGGTAGAAGAGCAATTGAGGGTGATTCTTGACATCAGCCTCCAGGCCCCCTCCTCTCCAGACATACAAGTGTCCACATGTACTCAGGCATGCCTAGAAACATGCACAATGCATGAAAATGGTTTGAACACTAGGCACATATGGTCACGTGGTGGAAGGAGAGAGCTGACTCCTGCAGGCTGTCCTCTGACCTCCACACGTGCAGCAGGGCATTTGCAAACGTAAGACAAACGGAATGTCTGAGAAGCAGCTGAAATCAAATAGGATAGAAATCCAGAGTGTGCACTAGACAGTCGCACATCTGATGTTGGCCCTGTCCCAGGCAGGGCAGGTGACAGGGTCGTGGGTATGAGCGACTGGATTTACCTCTTCATACTGTATGCACTTGGCTGTGAAGGGAAGAAGAGAGGGGTGTTTTTAAGGCGGCTGTGGCTTAGGCAGACTGCAGTGGGTGGAGGATGGTCAGGAGGGAGCTGAGGAAACAAGGTAAGAGGCTTGCAGAAGGGTCCTCCCTCCTCTGCAGTGGGCGCAGCCAGGATGGGGCATGGATTTCTTTCTGCTTATCTACCTCGATACTGTGAAGAAGGGGTGGGGAGGGAGGGAGGAGGCCTGAGAAGTGATGGAAGGTTTTTAGGCAGCCACTCTTAGAAATAAAAGCAGAGAACAGCCATATTGATATCACAGTGATGAGCTTGTGACTGTAAAATGGCAACGTGAGAGTGCTCCCAAAGATCTGTGTACAAGTAGGAGTGCTCCCATGCCACCAGATGCTCCAGCCTGGGAGCTGAGCCTGCAACCTGCTTTCCTTCTAGGGATTTTTTGAGCTGATTCCACAGGATCTCATCAAGATATTCGATGAAAATGAACTAGAGGTAAGAAATATTTCTGTGTGTGGCTGGGAATGGTGAAAACTCTGGGCCTGAGTTCAGTCCTCAGCACCGCTTGTGGGGGAGGGACTACAGAGGAGTGGGAAGGAGAGGAGAGGATTCAGCTTAGATGGTAGAGTGGCAGAATTTGTGGCGGGAATGGGGGAGGAGGTGGGGCTTACTCGGCATGTATGAAGCCCTGGGTGCCGTCCTCAGCACCCGTAAAAGCAGGTGTGGTGGTGCACACCTGTTAACCAGCTCTTGGGAGATGGAGGCAAGAGGATCAGCGGTTCGGTGTCATCCATAGCTACGCTGTTTGAAGGAAACCGCAGCTACTGGCGCCCTGTCTTCAAAATGAGAGCCCACAAGATGACTCAGTGGGAAAGGCATGCACTGCCAAGCCTGACAGTCTGGCTTTGACCCTGGCCTGGAGATGGACTCCTACCAGTTGTCCTGACTTTCACACTCATACGCATGTCACTACTTTTGCATGCAGACATACACATACACACATAAATGAAATAAGAAAGATGGAGAAAGAGCCCTGTTTTACGCTAGGACAGCTATGGCTGGAGGTAGTGGTGCACCTGGGGCTGAGGCAGGTGGATCTCTGAGTTTGAAGCCAGCCTGAGCTATATAACAAGTTCCAGGACAGCAGAGCTGCGTGGTGAGGCCCTGCGGGGGTAGGGGGAACAGAGCTTTGCCACGGCTTTTCCTGCTCACGGTTCTGACTGTGTCTTGTCTGCAGCTTCTCATGTGTGGCCTGGGAGATGTGGACGTGAGCGACTGGAAGGAACATACAAAGTACAAAAATGGCTACAGCGTGAACCACCAGGTTATCCAGTGGTTCTGGAAGGTAAGCCGAGCCTTGCTTTGTGTACAGTCTGCTAGACCATGCCGCCTAGAGGAAGCAGACCTTTGGTTTTGTGTGGTGTGCCTTTGAGTGTGAGTCCACCTCCCACCTGTGTAGAGGTAAATAGGGAAAGCTTGCGGAACTGTAATAAACGAGCTGGGGCAGACACGGTAGCTTTCACCAAGATGGGGCCTCTCTCGGGGACTTGGAATAACCTGCAACATGGCTTCTTCAGGTTCTCTTACGGATACCCCATTCAGTAATACCAGTAATGTAATGATTAAAGGTTTTTTTAAACTGTGTGTGTTTTATATGTCATGTTTGCAGTGCCTTCAAGGGCCAGAGGAGGGCACAAGATTCCCCTAGAACGACAGTTACAGACAGTTGTGAGGCAATACGTGGGTGCTGGGAGCGGAACCCGGGTCCTCCACAAGAGCAGTGAGCATCCTTAACCCCAGCCCTGAGAGAAAAGCCTTAGAAACAAGGGTTGGGGAACAAGAAGAGCAAAACTTTCGTGGTTATTCCCTGAATTCTAATGGCTTTCCCCCCATTGAATAATTTATCTGTTACTTTCAGTACTCTTATCTAATGAGTCTTTCTGTTTTTTTTTCAGGCTGTTTTGATGATGGACGCAGAAAAAAGAATTCGCCTGCTTCAGTTTGTCACCGGTACCTCCCGTGTGCCTATGAATGGATTTGCTGAACTCTATGGTAAGGAGTCTGCATAGATACCTCAGAAATGCAGGCACTGGCTGTTATTCTCATGGCTGATGAGTCTTCAAGTTCTACCTTTTTCTTTTGTTGTTGGTGGGTTTGGGGATTTTTTTTGGGTTTTGCTTTGTTTTTGTTTTAAGGCAAGGTTTCTCTTGTGTAGCCCTGGCTGTCTTGGACTCACTTTGTAGACCAGGCTGGCCTCAAACTCACAAGCAGTCCGCCTGCCTCTGCCTCCCAAGTGCTGGGATTAAAGGTGTGTGACACAGCGCCTGGCCACCATTTTCTTGTTTAGCATAATTTAAAAAAAACATTACTTTAAGGGTTCGGAAGACAATTTGATGGGTAAAGTGCCAGCCTAGACTACTTGGCAAGCTACTTGTGGGTAGGAGACCCTGTCCCCAAGAAGAGATGGTGCCTTAGGGAACTGTACCTGAGGTGGTCCTCCAGCACACACGCATGCACTGTATGCACACAGAGAATTAGCACTTCTGAGTGATGCGATGTGACATACTGAAGCAGGCCACACTGCTTTTCTACCTTCTAATCAGATGGTGGAGGAGAAACTGGGAAATGGTGGAGTCACTTTCATCCTTGAACATAAGCTCTGTTCTGTCTGTGGTCGCAGGAACAGCAGCGCCTCTTGCCTGGCGGTCCCCAGCCTTCCTAACGCTGCAGTCCTCTTGTGCAGTTCCTCGTGTTATGCCCATTCTTTGGTTGCTGCTTCCTAACCGTAGTTACACGGCTGTTACGAATCACAGTATAAATACCTGTGTTTTTTGGTGACCTGGGCAACCCCTGTAAAAGGGTCACTCAACCCCGAAAGGGCTCACAACCCACAGGTTGAGAGCCACTGCTCTAGGGTACTGGCTAAGGACAGCAGTAAAAGAGTGTTTGCCAACGTCTCAGCAGTGAGCAGTGGCCTTGGAGAATACATGAGCTGCACTAAAAAAAGCTAAATTACCCCTCTTACCCAAGGATTCACCTTCTGCTATTTCAGCTACTGCAGTCTTTGAATCCAAAAATATTAAAGGGTATTTCAGTAAAGAACCGAGGCCACAGTCACATGCCTTTGCTTAATCTGTACTGTTAGGTTGTTCTCTTTATTCATTATTACTACTTTTTTGTTTAAGTGTGATACGGCGTGTGTACGTAACACCAGCAGATATGGGGTTCAATACTCTATTACTTTAGGCGCCCACAGGGAACTTGAAATATGTTCTCCACAGAGGAGCAAGAACGCAAAGATTGCTTTGGAATTATAAAATAAAAAGTAGGTTTTTTTGCCCAGCTTTTTTTTTTTATCATGGAATAGTATTTTTCCTTCTGTGGTTGGCGGTGAGCCGTGGGGTAAAGGCTTTCTGTAGGTTCTTCATTCTTGTGAAAATGGAAGGCCCCAGATAAGGCCACGTAGCTCCCTCCCTGGTTTTATTTTATGTGTAATGGTGTTTTCCTTCATGTATGTGTGTGTACATAGCTCCCTCCCTGGTTTTATTTTATGTGTAATGGTGTTTTCCTTCATGTATGTGTGTACATAGCTCCCTCCCTGGTTTTATTTTATGTGTAATGGTGTTTTCCTTCATGTGTGTGTGTGCCACGTTCCTGCCTGGTGCCCAGGGAAGCCGAACGAGGGCGTCAGAGCCCCCATAGCTGGAATCACAGGAGGTTGTAGGGCACCCAGTGTGGGTGCAGTGGCCCTGACTTGGGTCCTCGGCAAAGCACTGTGGGCTCATAACAGCCGAGCTCCCGGCAGCCCCAGTACCAAAACTTTTAGCTGTGACTCTGATCGTGGATGGTGAGATGAGAAGTTACACCTTGCTGCTGAGAATACTACATTTTCTCTTGCTGCTTCTGGCAGCTGTACATGCGCATTTGGAAGAGATTATGAGACGTGAGGAGAAGAATGGAAAGTCGCCGGTCAGGATGTGAGAGCCCAAGTTATTTGGTGGTTGGGGTGTTGAGGATTGGAGCAAGCTAAGTGGAAACTCTGAAAGAAAAAGAAAGGCAGTTTCTGAAATGTCCATAATGAGAAAAAATGTAGAGCATGTAACAGGGTCATGTGCTCTCGACCTACCTGTGGGTCACAACCCCTTTGGGTCACATTTCAGACACTTACATTACAGTACATATCTGTAGCAGAATTACAGTTAGGAAGTTTCAACGAAATAATTTTATGGTTGGGGTCATCACACCATCTGGAACTGTATGAAAGGGTCACAGCGTTAGGAAGGTTGAGACCCGCCAGTGTGTTCGCATGTGCACACGCTCAGAAAAAGTCACGAATCAGGTGTGTGAGCTCAACCTGGATCCCGGCACTGGGGAATCTGAAGCCCAGGGATGGACAGAAGTTGGCGGGCAGCCTCAGCCATACCGTGAGTCCCAGCCCGGACTAAGAGTGACAGCCAGGCTTGAGCAACAAACGAAAAAGAAAACAGCCCCCCCAACCCCGGGACGGCTCAGGAGCTCAAGGCACTTGGCCGCCGTTCTGGATAACCTGAGTTCAATCCCCAGAACCCACAGGTGGAGGGGACCTCCACTCATTGTTCTCTGGCCTCAGCACATCTTCAGCCCGGATACACCCAGAGAAAATATAACTTAACTTTTCTTAAAACTTGGGGCTAAGACTACAGCTCAGGAGTCAAGTACTGAAGGCATGTGGGAGGCCTGAGTTCCACACCGGGAAACAACAACACAAAAGAAAACCACACGCGCACACAGCGAAAAAAAAACCTCCCCAAACTAACCACCTAACAGGCTAGGATTTGGGTGGCTTTTATTTTCTTTGGCCATGTTTTATTCTCTTGTTTTCAATATTTTTAGTAACATATAAGCAGAAAAAAGTTAGAACTATTTTTTAAGGGAATCAAAAGCAGAAGAGGACTCTTGCCTTCTTCTGTGTACCTGTGAAGAAAGTCCTAGGAAGAAGCAGCTGGGCCAGGGCCAGAGGAGGGCACTCCGCTCACAGCTGAAATGACAGTCGGTTTGCTTTATGACCGGCAGGCGACTCCGAGCACAGGGCAGGCTTCGTTTTCTTTTCTGCTTCATTTTCCGTGTGTGTGAGATCTGCATGTAGCAAACGAAGGTGTGCTTTGCGATGTCTAGGGACTTGTGGGTGAAGTTACTAACCCGCAGAAACTCACCTTCCCCGCAGGCTCAAATGGACCCCAGTCCTTCACAGTTGAACAGTGGGGCACCCCTGACAAGCTACCAAGAGCGCATACCTGGTGAGTAGAGCTGGCTCCCTTGGCAGAGCAGAGTTCCCCTCCCTGCCGGCCTCCAGCGGCCCCTGCCGTGCCCTCCTGAAGGGTGTGTGACGGCCTTAGAAGAGAGGAAGAGACGGGAACACAGATCCAGAGACCCAAGCTCAAAATCCAGGAAGCTAAGGGTGGAGAGGCCCAACAAGTGCAGGCTGGATGTGCCCCGTTCCCTGAGTCCCCAAAGCTGGGACATTTCCCTGTGGGAGGCTAATAAGGTCAAGGCGGGAGGGGAGGACGGGGAGTTAGGAGAGCCCGCAGCCTGTTAAGACCTCTGGTGGCAGGGATCCTGTGGTTACCATGGTGACGGTCCCCGCACCATGTCAACCCTAACCAGATCCTCTCTGTCCTTTCAGCTTCAATCGCCTGGACCTGCCACCCTATGACTCGTTCGATGAGCTCTGGGATAAGCTTCAGATGGCGATCGAGAACACTCAGGGCTTTGACGGGGTCGACTAGAGAGGCAGGTGTACGAAACAGGCTATGGGGGCTTGACCACCATAGCTTCTAAGCAAAAGCAAAATCACATCTTAACACTTTCCAGAAACTTCTAAAAGGTTGTCACTGGCTCCTCCCACGAGACCAGAGGACAGTTTGTCCATGATTTCAGCCACCACCATGCTAACGTATTCATTTGTCCAGTTTCTTTGTCCTGTCGTTAGGTTCACGCAGGCTCTCAGGACGCGAGTCCTGCGCGCCTGCGTTCTGACCATATCTCATCTTGCTAGGCACATCCTTCTGAAACTACTGAGATTCCAACTGTGAAATATCTGTCATGAGTATCTGGTGGGAAAAAGTTGATGTCTCTTTAAGATGAAATTTGGACAAAGACAGTCTCTTTCATAGTGAGTAAATCGCGACACACTTAGCGCCACTTGTAGCTACGTATTCTGTAGACCTGCCTAGCGTACCTTATTGCCTAGATCTTTGAAGCCGCTTTGGAAGATGTATCACATATGTTTTTAGTCACTTGCAGAAACAAAAAAAAAAAAAAAAAAAAACAAAAAACAACAACAAACAAAACAAAATTTTTTTTCCTTTTTTTTTTTTTTTACTTTTCCCTTGGGAAGTATTTCGCGTTTGTTAGCATGCAGCTTGAGTCCACAGCGACTCAGGAGACACGTGGAGCAAGCTTTTATTTGCAGTCGTAGAAAGTGTTAGGTCTCGCTCTTGCCCGAGGCTCGGACACAGGCTAGAGCCCTTCCGTGTTAGCGCGTTTAGAATCCCTTCAGCCACGACACCAGCTCCACAAAGCAGTGTTTCTAAGCATGCCGTGAAGAACCGAGTTACATGTATGACTTGCCCCCTTACCAGCCACTCTTCACGATTGTGCAGTCACGTAGTACATACGTGTTTACGGAGTTCATTATGTTTACAGATTAAGCGATTTCTGTAGTTGCATTTTTATATTTTTAGTATCACATTAGTATAAAAAAATTTGTTTAAAATAACCAAAGAGTAGTTCAGTGCATAATTTGTATAAATTTGTTACCAGGTTTCTTATGCTTTCTAAAAAATACTGTTTACTATGACAATTATGTTTTATGAAAAGTCAAAAAAAACCCTTGGGACAAAATGCTAGAGGTGGAATCCCACAGTGACCACACTGAGGTACAGGAAGAGACCCATGCGTGAATCAGCATATGCAGACAGTGCCGGCTAGGGGCCAGGCCCTTGAGATAAAAATAACACCTGTCAGCAGCAAAGGCCAGCGCCGTCTTCATCCTCGAGCTTAGAAATGTGTAGGCGACTTCATAAACAATGGAAAGTAGGGATGAACAGAGTAAGGCGGAAGGAAAGGGAGGCGAGGTCCCAGTCCGACTGCCAGGATCGTTTGTATGTGCCAAGGCTCCTTTTCTTCATCCTTACAGTGGTGTGATTATATGGAAAATGCTCTTACATATGAAAAAAAGCTAAAGCCTGCTTTTGTGTGTGGCATGTGTAGAACTAGCTTAAGCATATTACAAACTTTCCACAAAGTTTCACGTAAATGCCCCGTGGGGGGGGGGCTGTAAGTACTCGGGCCATTGGTTTAAGCATGCACCATGGCAAGTAGCTGCCACCGCATGGTGAGGATTCCAACCACAGCAGGGAAAACACTTTCCATAGGCCACATCAGTGTGTGGATCAGGAAAGCAGTTCCCAGGCCAGCGCATGCTTCCTAGGAGTCTCGACCAGAGTCAGGCCGCCAGTGCAGTCTTGATTTCATCCCCGGCCTGCTGAACCCTTGCCCCTGGGCTCCAGCTTCTCCATCTGACGGGCGTGAATCGCTATGCCGTCCTTTCTGTCTTTTGACCCTAGTAAGTTCTGGAGCAGGGACAGATCAGGCAGCGCTTCTTAGAGACTCAGTTTCCTGGCAGAGGCTCTGCTTCAGGCAGCCACGCTGTCTCCCCGCCCAGTGAGTCCGTTCACCCGGAAATAAATAAAAGATTTACGGTAGGCGAGGATGGAGAGACACCGCCTGCCGGCCTGTGTTCACTCCTGGATGGGAGCATTGGAGTCCGCTTCTCCACAGTGCAGAGTAACGCCGGTGTGGCCGGTGTGTTACCCCGAATGCCCACATTGTTCAGAACAAGGGCAAAACCATCTTGTGAGAACAGGCGTAATTATGCAGGGTTGTCCAGCATCACCCGGGAAGGCATCCGCAGCAGAGCTTAGGAAACACAAGCTTTCTTTTTGTTAGACCGAATGCCCCTTTGGATGGTCAGTGACTTCACTGGAACCTGGCGTTAAGGAGGCCAGGTGTCCCCCTCCCGGTGTGAGCCTGTGGTCTGGAGGGGCCCTGCGTGGAACACCAGCCCCTCACGCCAGTGTCAGCGTCCTCCTGGGAGCTGTGCAGTCACGCTCACGAAGCGAAGGCTTTGTGCTTTTCTAGGAAAGCATTTTAGCCTTCTTTTTCTCTAATCCCGCCCCCCCCCAAAAAAAAATGAAATACAAAATTGCGTTACAAATGCAAACCCAAATGGTATTTGCTTTAGTTTTTTATTTATAACGCTCAAGTTATTCCTTATAAATGTCAAGTTAAACACAATTGGTTTTGATGATAAAGCTATCTGACATTGTTTTTAAATTTTTTTTCTTATATGGTAAATGTATATCCAGATTAATGTATCAAAATTTATTGCATAAACTATAAAATCATTTTCAAAAATCTCAATTCCACAAATAAAGTTCTATTCTAATTTTAAAAACAAAGCTGTGACTTGGTTTACCTAGGAATGCTTTCAGACTAGTGTACTGAGCAATGTCTTCAGAGTCTCAAGATGGACTTGACACGTGTGAATGCCCGCTGAGGTAACTTAACTCTGTGATGGACAGCCTGTCTCCACTTTAAAATGTTGACCTGTGGTTTGGGGTTCCACGGATCTCCCTATAATGAACTCAATAGCCTCGCTCCTTCGGCCAGCATGTACTGTGCACACACAACGCCTTTCCAGAAACTGCACCAGCAACCCCCAAGCCCCCTGGAGTCCTCCCTTGCGTTGGGCTACATAAGTGTAAGCTTCCTCTCCCCTGTTAACAATCAGATTTAGACAGTACCCAGCATGCCACAGAATGATGATTAGAAGGGCTGGTCCTGCTTGAACTGATGCATTTGCAATAGGTATGTCTTCTCGTATTTGGGGGAGAATCCCCTAGTCCATGCTATGCATGATTGGATATGCATATGACTAAAATCACATGCATTATGACAGTGGTTCTCAACACGTGGGTCAGGTCACATCAGATACTCATGATTCATAACAGTAGCAAGATTACAGTTATGAGGTAGCAATGAAAATAGTTTTGTGTTTGGAGTCACCACATGAGGAACTGTGGTAGAAGGGTCACAGCATTAGGAAGGTTGAGAACCACTGCATTATGGGATAGGACACCACAGTGGGGGAAAGTGAATATTTTAAAAGCGCCAACCCCTAGGGTGGGAGAGGTAGAGCTGGCCACGCCTCTTGCCTGTTGCAGCAATAGAGAAAGCTAAAGCGACCCAACACACACACCCCAGCCCTGCACCTCTCCTGGGCAGCACAGGAGAGCTGGCCCTGCCCCTTGCCAGTTGCTGCCTTGCGGGAACCAGCCAGGGCTGTAGTGGAGAGTTCAACCTGGTGCAAGAGAGCGGGTAGGAAGACCCAACTCAGCTAACACCCAGGCCCAGAAGCGGGGCTTTCGAGTTGACCCACCCCAACATCTACCCCAGCTGTGAACTGCTGGAGCACTCGAAAGGGCCTGTCCTGCAAATTCAAAGCTGCAGGATCGCCACGACACAGGGCAACAACAGGGTAGCCGAGCAGAGTCCCCGTGAGGATCCAGTATCGATGGTGGAGCAGAAGCCAGAGGCCTCGGGCCAGATCAGTGAACATTTGCAGGAAAAGAAGTGTGGACAAAGGGGACACGATAGTGGAACACACCGACACACTCGAGCTTCTACAACAAGATCCTTTTTGTTTTCGTTTGGGAGGGAGGTTACAAGGGCAGGGGCAGACGGGAAGGGATGGAGAGGTGAGTGGGACTGGTGTGCATGATGTGGAGGGATAGGATGCTTGTTTTTTTGTTTTGTTTTTAATCCTTTAAGAGTGTATCAGACCTCATTCAGGCACTCTCCACCGCTGATCACTGGAAGTCCTCAGTGCTTGGACTTCTGGAACACTCATCATTTCTCTTTCCATCACATTCTTGGGCTCAGTGACCCCAGCACTGATCTACACTAGAACTAGTAACCTTGTATTAGTGATTTTTCACATAATTTTTACCCACATTTGGGCAGCTTAAAGACAGAGAAGGTAAGTTTTTATTTCTGCATCTCTGTCTGTGTAGAACACACCTGAAAGCATGCTCTCTCACAGACCAAAAGAGGGCAGCAAGTCCCCTGGAGCCAGATTTCCAGACCATTGTGAGCTGTTTGATGTGGGTGCTGAGACCTGCCTCTGCCTCCCCGAGTGCTGGGATTAAAGGCGTACACCCCCATGCCCGGCAAAGCAAATGTTCTTAATCACGGAGAAGAAAAAAAAAAAAGAAAGAAATGGCTCCCTGAGATCATATTCATAGTTACTCGTTCCAGGGGAAGAGGTCATTTTCATGAGTGATGTAGCCACTTAACTACATTGACCATGACATAGGAAATAACCTCCCATCTTGTAATTAATGATTTTGAAAAGATTTTTAAAGGTGTGTATGACATGTGCCCACATATACACGAGGGTGTCACTGGAGACCAAAGAATGCCGTTGCATCACCTGGAACCGGAGTCGCAGAGATGCTTGTGAGCCACCATTTGGGTGCTGGGAATCAAACCCAGGTCCTCTGGAAAAGCAGCCAGTGCTCTTAACCACTGAGCCATCTTTCCATTCCATGATTTTTTATATATTGACCAATGACCGTTGAAATCTATTTTCACAACCCATTGCATTTTCCCAAGAAAAGAGAAGAATTTTTTTTTCCTGTCAGCTATACTGGCGCTATTGGCATTGATGGTTTAAATAACTCAACCATATTACCATTGGTAATTAAGTAACTGCTGCTTGGGAAGATAACACAAATAGTCTTTAAACAAATAAACATCAGAAGAGCCAGGAGGTGGTGGTACACTTCTTTAATCCCAGCACTGGGAGGCACAGGCAGGCGGATCTCTGTGGGCTTGGAGCCAGCCTGGTCTACAAAGCAAATTCCAGGACAGCCAGGGCTACTCAGAGAAACCTTGTCTCAAAAAACAAAACAGAAGCGAAATGAAAGTGAGTGCATTACTCTGGCACACTGTGCTTGTATTGCAAAAGCCACTGCAAACTTAGCATCCAAAAACATGACCTGTTGTTGATTATTAATATTTACTATTGATTTATCTTTTAGTTAAACAGTGGTTATTCCTAAACTAGCTGTATACCCAAATCACCACACAGAGACTGGGATTTATTTAGTTAACCTAGAGCACATTGCTGGGCAATAGTTACTCCATCTTAAACCTCCAAGCTCACATAGTTTTGTCCCATTCAGATTCCCACATTATACTTGCTTTTAATCCTATCTTAGGTCCAGTTCATCTCTTCCTCATGGTTCCAAGTCCTGTTTTCTAGATTCTCCTCTCCTCCCCTGCTTCCTTCCTCTTCCTCCCACTCTAGACCAGGATGTCCTACCCTATCCTCTCCATTGCTCAGCATTGTGGCTGGTTTTAATTGACAGTTTAGAGAACAAATGGTGACATGTTTACACAAACTTGAGACAGGTGATGCTTTGAATAACCATCACAATGCCATGTCCTGGTGGAAACCAGATAGCAGGGGAGAGAAATCAGCATTTGAATGAACAAGGGTAAATTGTATGCATTCAACAAGAACATTAGACCAACAATGACCTATATCTGACCTCAACAGCTCTATAAGTCAGAAGTCTGCACGGATTGGGCTGGTCTCAAAACCCAAGAGTCAACTAGCCAGGCCTTACCTTCTCTAGGATCCCTCTGGGGGCTACCAGAACCCAGTTCTCGGTAGTTTCCCAGACTCAGCGGGGGTGGGCACTTCACCTGCATCCCTCACCGCTGGTCCACCTTTGTTCAGGCAGGCGATGCGCCTCAAGCTTCTCGTCTCCAGTCTGCTCTCTGTGACAGGTGGAAAAAGTTCTCCGTGGTCAGGGCTTGCTTGAGGAGATGTGGCCCATGGTCAAGTAAAGGGATGTGGTACCCTCCCTTTGCAGATCTGCAGAGCACAGTCCCGGGAGCAAGATCCTTCATCACAAACCTTGGGCACGGCTGACTGGGACCCTTTTCTAGACTGTGCCTAGGAAACTCTGCCTCCTCGTGTAATGGAAGTTTTGATCACTGTAAACTCAGTTGTGTTGTGTGAATATGTAGTTTTGATCCCAAGTGTGGGGTTTTAGTTGGGCTATAGTTTGTCCACACCTGTTAATTGTCGCATGTGGGGCGTGATCTTTGACAGCTGGTAACAGCCTTCCACGTGCAGCATGAGAGGGGCGTGGTCTGGGACTTTGAGAGTGTAAATATGAGAGCCGAGAAAGAGAAGGTGTGGGGTTCCGTGGTGTGTGGCGTTCGGTGGTGGCATGTGGCATGGAGCAGTTTGGAGAGACCAGAGATGGTGTGGCAGACGGGGTGTGGCCGCATGGAAGAGCCAGCTAGCAGTGTCTGAGTTTGACAGAGGTTGGTACAGAGCCCCAAAAGAACCCCTTGACCCTAACTAGCAGGGAGAAATAAGGGATCTGGGCTCCCTCTCCCCACTAACCTTTTCTCTCTCCTACTTAAGGTTAGGGGGTTGGTGGAAGGGAGGAGGTAAGGCCTAAACGCCCCAAATAAAGTAGAGTTTAAGAAAAGACAGCTACAGGTGCCTTTCTGCTACATTCTTAAATTTAAAGGATAAGAAGGAAAGGACTGGAGAGTCTACTTTAAAGACACCGAGGTGTCCAATTCTGTAATAATTCAGGCTGCTGGCTAGTTTTTATGTCAACTTGTCACAAGCTGGAATCATCTGCGAGGAGGGAGCCTCAGCTGAAAAAATGCCTCCCTAAGAACAGACTGTGGGCAAGCCTGTAGGGCATTTTCTCAATTAGTGATTGATGGGGGAGGGCGCAAGGGCCCACTGCATTGTGGGTCATGCCCACCCCTGGAATGGTACTGCTGGGGACTCTGAGAAAGCAGGCTGAGCAAACCATGAAGAGCAAGCCAGTGAGCAGCACTCCTCCATGGCCTCTGCCTCAGCTCCTGCCTCCAGGTTCCTGCCACGCTCGAGTTCTTGTTCTGGTTTCCTTCAGTGATGAACAGTGCTCTGGAAGAGTAAGCCAAATAAACACTCCCCAAATTACTTTTGGCCATGGTGTTTCATCACAGCAGAAGAAATCTTATTTAGAACACACCCAGTGTGGTTCTCCATTCTTTGTCAACATGAGGCTGTGGAAACTGACTTCGAACACCAACCAGTGGGACTCAGCACTCCATGCTCCGGTCACCCCCCTCAGGTAAGGCCTCTGATGTTTAGTCTCAATAGCAAGGAGGGTGAATTGTCCTGAAGTTATATAACCCTTATGTGCTTGGTTACATGCAGAGAGGAAAGGCCAGAATTGTTCCTTTTATTCACAACTGTAGGTATAGCAGCACTGTTCGGTCCCTTATTGGGACCATAGTTTAAGTTCTTGCTTTATCAAGGCAAATCATACGTGTCCCTGAAAATAGTTTCCTCTAACAAGAGTATTTTTAAATCTGCGTGTGTGAGTCTGTGTATGTGCACCACCTGTGTGCAGTGCCCAGAGAGGCCAGAAGGTGGGGCATCAGGTCTCCTGAACTGAAGTCACAGATGGCTATGAGCTGTCTTACGTGGGTTCTGGGAACCAAACCCGGGCCCTCTCCAAGAGCAGTAAGCACACTGAAGCACTGGGCCATCCCTCCAGCCCCAAAACAAGCACGGTTCACGCACACAGGAGGAAGAGGCAAGGAGCACAGCAAACCACAGCCCATCTCAGTGTAAACAAACGGGGTTTCCACTAGTGCTAGATGTGAAAGCACAGCCCAGGAGAAGGACTTCCTTAGTTCTCTGACCCTCGGCACCGGTCCAAGAGCAGCATAAATACTCTTCCAGGCCGATGGCAGCAGGCTAGCTTCCGCTTAGCCCCTGATGGTCTGTGTCCTCCGTGATGAATGGCTCACCACTCGCTGAGTTGCTCTCTTGTGTTACCCTTGTTTGTAATGGTCAAGGCCTTGGGGTTCAGTGTTGGTGGTGTATGTTTTTTTATTGAGGAGGATTTTCTTCTTTCCTTAAAGATTTATTTTTTAATTTTTTATGTATATGAGTGCTCTGTTTTCATGCACACCGGAAGAGGGAAACAGACTCCATTACAGATGGTTGTGAGCCACCATGTGGTTGCTGGGAATTGAACTCGGGACCTCTGGAAGAGCAGCCAGTGCTCTTAACCACCAAACCATCTGTCCAGCCCCAGCAGGCGGATTTTCACTTCATCTACCTCTTCAAAAGAATTGTGAAAAGAGGAAAAAGAAAGTTTAAAAAGACAATGACTACTAGGACTGTGGAATCAGTCAGGACTGTGGTTCCCCGTGGAGCTCCGTTTGCTTACTTAAGCTCCACTGTGCTCTGGGGGCAGTGTGGAGAGGAATTTGGGAGCTTAGTGTCAAAACCTCTAGTCAGAAACAAGGTATGATGGTGCACATCTCCAACCCCAGCACTGGGGAGGTGGCTGCTGGAATATCAGGAGTTCAAGTTCAGCTACATAGGGAGTTCTAGGGCAGCCTGAGTTACATAAGACCCTGTCTCAAAACCAATAGAAAAAGACTTGTAATGAGTCATTAGGCATTGCCGAGGTAGGTAGCCTTAGCGAGAAAGAAGAAATAATACAGGCTACATCGAGACCTGTGTGAGGGCTTTCCCCCAAACTGTAGCCCTAACCAATGCACATGAATGCGATGTATAACTTTAAACTTCCTAATAGCCACATCCAAGCGAGTACAAAATAAGACTGTGAAGTAATGTAATGGGGAATGTGACGTTTGTAATGTATGCACACACTATTTCAATACGCAATCCATATACAATAGGTAATGAGCTGTCTTTTTCACGTTGGGGTCTTAAGTCATCAAAATCCAATCTTGTCTTACAGCATACCACATCTCAGTTTAGACTGGCCACCTTCCAAATAGCCACGTGTTGTCGGCGCTTGTGCGTTGAATAGCCTTGGCACCAGGAGCGGGGCTGGAACTGTGAAAGGGAGAGGCAGTTAGAAGCTGCTGTGATGCACTCACCTTCTTCCTCGGACTCTAGGGAAGCCAGATGCCGAGGAGAAAGCAACGCTCTATTGACTGTCACATTCTGCAGTTTACAAGTTTACACTGAGAAGGTTCAGAATAGCTTCCCAGTTGGAAGGGAGGTTGTGTTTCCCCAGGAGCAGTTTCATTTCGATGATATGTTTACTCATGGCAACTTGGGTGACAGGCTGATGCAGATTATAAAGGTGTCTTGGTCACTGTTCTGTTGCTGTGAAGAGACAGCATGACCACAGCAACTCATTAAAAACAAAAAGGAAGAAAGAAAGCATTTAATTAGGGATTGCTTACAGTTTCAGGGGCTTAGTCCGTTATTATGGCAGAGGGTGTGGAGGCAGGCAGAAGAAGTGATGGAGAAGTAGCTGAGAGTTACATCCTGATCTTCAAGCAGAGAGGGGAGAAAGACAGACAGACAGACAGACAGAGACTGGACCTGATGTGGGCTCGGAGTTCACCCTAGTTGAAGACTTTACCCCCCACCAGGCCACACCTCCTAATCTTGCTAATCTTTTCAAATGGCTCCACTCGCGATAACTAAGTATTCAAATATATGAACTTACAGGACCTTTCTTACTGAAACCACCAGGGAGGGGAAGAGTTTGAACCCTCAGCTCATGCCAGCATCTGCCAGAGTGCACGCTGAGGAGGAGGAGGAGGAGTGGGAGTGTGAAGAGAGCCCCGTCTAGGGCTGGGGGTGTGGCTCAGTTGCTGGAGCGCTTGCGGGTTCCATTCTCAATACTACATCAACTGGGTATGGAGAGAGAGGGGGAGGGAGGGCAGGGAGAGCGCAATCGCCGCTGGGCTGAGCTTGCCCTCAGCAGCCGCTCTGATGGCATGCTCGACACAGTTGGGAGGGGAACAGAACGCGGTGGTGTGTCTGAAAGAGGGCAGTGACAAAACGGAATGACTGGAGAAAGCAAGCGGGGGGGAGGGGGGTCAGGGGTCGCCTGGGAGCAAACCTCTGACACGCAGGGGACGGCAGGGGCTGTGGGAGAGACATCTGTTTGTTTTTTTGGCTATGAGGGTAATAACAAGATGCAACCAGGCCAGGAGGGCTAATGGACTGCAGATGGAGCACTGGCTGGGCGCGGGGTCCAGCTGGCGGCTTTGAACTGGAACCAGCTCGCTCATTTTCGGCTGCGCGTGTGGCCTGCGAAGTAAAACAGGGGGTTCCTCGCAGATAATTATGAGTTACTTCCAGCGGCGGGAGGAGCAGAGATTATCTCGGCGTGGAAAACTAGAAATAGACGATTGGGGAAACAACCTGACCTCTGTCCCACGGGCGTTGGCCAGGGAGAGAGCTGATGTGTGTGCGCGTGCGCGATTGGTTGACGCAGCAGGTACCGGGTCAGAATTTCCTGTTAGGCAGGTGAGATGTGCCGCCGCGGGGAGCCAGGCTGATCCTCAGCTTGTCTCTACTCTCTCTCCACGCTCCTTTTCCTCTCCTTTCTTTCTTTGTCCTGTTTTGTTTTTGTCTTGTGAGACAGCGTTTCTCTGCGCAGCCCTGGCTGGGCTGGAACTCGCTCCAGCTCCGAGCTCTGCCTGCCTCTGCCCCCTCAGTGCTGGGGTTGACGGCCCCCGCCCAGCTTTCTCTCGTCCTTTCTTCATGAGATTATCTCGTGCTCGTGTATCCCAGACTGGCCTCATATTCCCTGTGTAGCCAGGGATGACCTTAAATTTTGAAAATCCCAAATGCTGGGATTACAAGGGTTCATCACCGCCCCTGGTGTATGCGGTCCTGCGCGCAAACCCAGGGCTTTGCGCATGCTCGGCAAGCACCTACCAGGTGAGCTATGTCTCAAGCCCTGAGTTTCTGAAGGGGGCAACTTCTGCAGATGTAGATAATCTAAGTGTTGATTGGGGGATGTAGCTGGTTTTGTATTTTAAAAAATTACTTCTCAAAGCTGGGGAATGTAGATCTCGGTAGCATCCATGAGGCCCTGGGTTTAATGATCCCCACCACTCCATAAACCCTGCATAGAGACACACAGAAAACCTCAGTACTTGAGATGTAGAGACAGGAGGATGCCGAGTTAGGTCATCCTGTGCTATACAACAAGTTTGAGGCTAGCCTGGGTTAAATGAAACTATTTCCTTTTTCTTTTTCTTTTTTCCTCCTTTTTTCAGACAGGTTTTCTCTACATCTCTTTGGCTGTCCTGGAACTTGATCCTGTTAAACTGTCAGGCCTTAAACTCAGCAGCTAAGTGAGACTATTTCTTAAAAAAAAAAAAAAGAGCCGGGTGGTGGCGGCAGGTGTATCTCTGTGAGTTTGAAGCCAGCCTTGTCTACAGAGAACGTTCCAGGACGGCCAGAGCTGCACAGAGGAAAAAAGAGAGAGGGGAAGGAAGTCGGGCAGGTCTCTGTGAGTTACAGGCCAGTAACTGTAAAATACTGCCTCGGAGGGCGGAAGGCGTGGGGAAAGAGAGTTAAATTCTCTCTTGCACACACCTGCCCAGATTTTCGGTTTTCTCCCTCCTCGGGTGGTCTAGAATCTGACAGCCTGGTGGCTACGGAGGATGGCTAGGACAGCCTTCACTGTGCTTCTGCACTCCCCTCTGTGTGAACTCCCTACCCCAGGCCTGACCCTCTTGGCAGAGGCCTGAACCCCTGCTCTGCCACCTTCACGCCCTGGGCCCGAGCCTCCTGGGGAAAGGCAATTTTGTTCTTTCCCATGTTAGCGCACCGGGCTAGGAGGCTGCTGCTGTGGGCGGCCCAGCCTGAGAACCTGAGGAGGGGTGCTTGGACACAGCCCTATTACTTCCGTGAGGTGACTGAGTAGATTAAGAAACCAGGGGCTGGAGGGACAGCTCAGAGGTTGAGAGCACTGGCTGCTCTTCCAGAGGTCCTGAGTTCAATTCCCAGCAACCACATGGTGGCTCACAACCATCTATAGTGAGATCTGGTGCTCTCTTCTGGCCTGCAGGCAAGCGCTATAAACTAATAAATCTTTAAATAAATAAAAAATTAAAAACAAAAACAAAAACAACCAGGCCAGGTGGCCCAGGAAGGGAGCATAAGGAGATGCTTTGAGAGCCTTGAGGACGCCTTGCAGAAGAGGAAATAGAGCCTGGAAATGAGT
The DNA here is from genome assembly GCF_030254825.1 of Meriones unguiculatus. Lineage (NCBI taxonomy): Eukaryota > Metazoa > Chordata > Mammalia > Rodentia > Muridae > Meriones > Meriones unguiculatus. The sequence goes on along the minus strand of NC_083354.1, from coordinate 16,047,840 downwards.
TAGGGTAACCGTACAAATGCAAAGGCCTCAGAGGGGTGAGACCTGAGTTAGGGTCTACACGCCCACCTATTTGCTGACGACTGACCTGAACAGGAAAGAAGGCGTTTCACTTCCGCACGGAGTTTATGCTTCAGGGAAGAAGATGTGAGTCAGCTGGTAGACGGCTCTCCCAGCATGCACCAGGTCCTGGCTGCCATCCCCAGCGCCTCACAACCTGGAGGTAGTGATACAAACCCGTACTTCCCAGCACTCTGGCGGTAGAGGAAGGAGGGTCAGGAGTTCAAGCTCATCCTCAGATACATGTTGAATTCATGTCAGCTTGGACTACATGAGACCCTGTCAGAAAGGGAAACAAAAGCCAAAAGAGAAAAAGATTTCCTGGCCCCAAATGTACGCCTAGTCAACTGCTGTTCCAGAGTTGGTTACTTAGAAAAGGGACACTTCCCCTGCGCTGGGCAGAGCCTCCAGGGCCTGCGGGAGGCATACTGTAGCCTGCCCACTCTGTCTTGGCTCTAGAAGTGGGTCTTGGGCCAGGAGAGAGCCAGGACAGAGGGTCAGGCGGCCAGTGTGTTCTCCGCGCAGCACAGGCCACTCTGGATTGTACCATCTGCTTGAGATCTCCCTTAGGGCTCCTGAGTAGGAGAAGTATTTCACAATTCTGCACCGCAAAATGCTCCCAAGTATTGAATTACCCAAAAGATGCTTAGTCTCCCGTGGGCACCGCTGCGGAGAACAAATGCGCTGACAGCATCAAGAACAGCCGTAAATGTGAGGTTTGGAGTTAGGCTGGTTCCCTAATTGAATATGAGAAACGTTGCTTATTGGAGGCTACCAAATCTCTGCCAGGGCGACAATAACCGCTTTCCTTTGACTCAGCCTCCGCGTGCTCCAGCTGTGTGGGGATAGCCTCATCCTGAAGCCTGCTTGCCAAGTTTTGGGGCTTGGAAATGTTTTTAGCTGCTAGAATTCAGGTCCCCCGGCCCTTTAAATTGGCTGTGTGTGTTTGCACAAAGACCTCATGCGTACGCCCAAGTACGGGAGGGCGACTCAGGCCCTAGCACTGAGTGGGTAGTTTCCAATGGCATGACACTCATTTGTGAGGGATCTAACTGGAGGCTGTTCTGGCAAAGGCACCAAACACACAAATCACTGACATTTAGACTGTGCTCTCAATCCCCTTGAACAGGTTTTTCCTTTTATTGTCTCATTTCTTTGAATACCAGGGAAATGGGTAAAAGCACACCTCCTCATTCTCCAATGAAGGTTGGAAAGGTAGGCCAGGAGCCTTCGGGGGCTCGCCGCCGGTCACCCACTGAGTAAATGAGAAGCAGGTCTAGGAGTGAGGTCAGTCTCTCTGGGTGGTCTCCAGACCCAGGCTTTACACAGCTTCCCAGCTCTGCGGAGGCCCAGCGCCTGCCTCTTCATCGCCCCGCGCCTGACCTGTAGGTGAAGATGGAGAGCACCCTTCTATCTGGAGTTTCAGTCAGGTTCCCTTCCTCTCCTCCACATGGCAAAAGTACAAATAAACTTAGGACAGCCAGACAGCCTTAATGAGTCCTAGATCTATGGCGTGTGCCACAGCTAAACACAACAGGCAGCTCGTCCAGAAATCTGTGTATCGGGGTGCTGTGGGGGTGTGACGAGCAGTTTGGCGTGATTCTCTTAGGCAGGCTGCTGAGGGAGAGGGGAGAAGGGGGCACCTGTGCTCTGTCCCTCTTGGTTCTTCATTATCTGCCCACAGCTCAATGTTTCCCGCCATTTCTGTCGAGTGTGCATGTGTGTGCATGCTTGCATGCTTGCATATACTCAAGTGTGTGAGTACCTAAGTCCATGCACTCTGTACGTTTACTTGTATGTGCATATGTTTGCATACCTATGTGTGTTTTTTGGTGTGCACGGTGTGCATTCATATGTCCAGGTTTTGTGCCTGTGCACGTGTGTACACACATGTGTGCGTGTGCTCAGTGTGGTCATGCTCGTGTGTACGAAGTTCTCTGCTGCACAGCTGGTACCTGATTAGCACAAGCGCTGGCCCGGCCTGGCCACACACCCTACATGCTCTTTTTCTTCTGCATGCTCTTCTGAAAAAAATCTGTCTCGGATTATTGACTGTGGCTTACATCAGCCTTCTCTCCTCAAGAACAGAGAAGCTGTTTATGTTCCTCAAGAAATTTTATGGTTTAGGTGGTAAGATCTGGCTTCCCGCAGAGCGCTGAGAGGCAGATCCAAAAAAGAAAACAAGCCTGTGTCCCTGGCATTTCCTGGTTGCCCACAGTCTTTCTCTGCAGCTGACATTGATAAAAAGCTCATCAAAGGAAATGGCCAGCCTTACTGTGGACTTTGAAAACATCGCTTAGTGTGTGAGGCAGAATCCCATTTAACATGCAGATTGTTTCTGTCCACAGAGAATGTGACATACATTGTCTCCATCTTGTTAGATATCACGTCCTAAACACTCAGCACAGACTTGAAATTAGTTGTAAACAAGTATGCTTTAAAATGTGATTTCCTACTCCTGGAAGACTCAGGAGCACTCTTGAACAAATGGGAGACACCCCCATTCTCGCAGAGCACGATTTAACAATGCAAAATCACTGTAACAACAGCTCCAGGGGACTCTGACGCCCCCTTCTGGCTTCCATGAGTACTTGCACTCATTTGTGCAGACTCACACAAAATTTTTTAAGTATTTATTTGTTTATTTCTTTGTTTGTTTGTTTTGAGACAAGGTTTCTCTGTGTCATCCTGGCTGTCTTAAAACTCAGGATGGCCTCAAACTCAGAGCTCTGCCTGCCTCTGCCTCCTGACTCCTGGGATTAAAGGCATGCACCACCACTACCTGGTTAAGACCCATATTTTTTTCTTTCAGTGGGGATCCCTCTCCTCCTCCTAACTCTTCATCTAGCTTTTCCTTCTGGATTTTCAAGATTCAAGAGGCTTACATTTGGGTCCGAAAATCATATCATAGTTTTTCTTGCATTGCTTATTAGCTAAGTCCAATGGCTGAAAATCAGTATTGAGGCACACAGATAAGCATTATTCACTTCTAGGCCAAGAAGACGGCTCAGTGCCACCAAGCCTAACGGATGAATTCAGTCCTTGGGGGACACATAGAGGAGCAGAGAGCCGGCTTCTCCAACTTGTTCTCTGACCTCCACGCTTACACCATAGCAGGCACACACTTGCCTCTGCAGAGAGCTCACTCACAGCACTCACGCCCTCTGGAGACTCACAGCCATCAGCAACTCCAATTCCGAGGCATCCTACATCAGCACAAAATAGATACAAAAATGTAACTTGACACTCAAAATGGGTTTGGAAAGTAAGTTATTTACTTCTGACTGACTCAATAGCGTGGAAGTTAGAGGACAGTTTTCAAGAGTCGTCCACTCCCTCCTCCCTAGCATCCGATGCTCACACTGAACGGCCAGGTGCTTCTCCCTGCTGAGCACCCTGTAGGCCCTCTCCTGGAATTCCTTATTAGCTTCCTTGTGTGTTCCAACTGTCCTCATCGAGTTTCCACTTGCTTTCAAAGTCTTTGTGATTGTGGCTTCCTGGGATTTCCCTCTGGACTCACGTCTCACAGCTTCCCTGGGGTCCCGAGACTCTTCCATACCTGACCCAGCCATGCCTCATTTTGCAACTTGCTTCCCTGTTTTTCTTTTTTAAAGGCTTGTTTATTATGTGGATGAGTGCTGTGCTTGCACTGCACCCGCACGCCAGGGGAGGGCATCAGATGCCACTGTAGATGGTTGTGAGCCACCACGTGGGTGCTGGGAAGAGCAGCCAGTGCTCCCGACCACTCTGCCGTCTGCTCTGGGATACACCTCAGGGCAAATTCCTCCAACACAAATGACATATAGAACTATATATAATCATGAAAGGATCTGGGCTTTGTCCTCGTGTTCAGGTGATCGTTGTGTTGGGTACAGATTTCCAGTTACAAGTCCGAAGCGTTTGTCCTCCTGTGTTCTACCATTAGTGGTTGCAACCATCATTCTGTAGCTGACCTGTTGCAATATGCAGCTTTGTTTTCACGTCAATCACTTAGGAACTTCCTTTTTCAGTATTGTGAGGGTTCATGTTAAATGTTTGTACGAATCTACTTATTTAGAGACAGGGTCTTACTTAGTAGCTCTGGCTGTTCCTGGAACTCACTCAGACCAGGCTGGCCTCGAACTCACAGAGATCCTCCTGCCTCTGCCTCTGAGTGCTGGGATTAAAGGTGTGCACCACCATACTCGGCCCATTTTCTAGATTTCTTAAGCAAGGCTTTCTGTGTGTAAGCGTGAATGCTGGGGGCTGAACCTGAAGCCCCGGACAAGCTCGGCAAGTGAGCCTCACCCTTAGCACAAGCAGATCTTGTTAACTATGATGTCATCCTTACCACAACTTTAGAATTTTTTTTTTCCTTTCACAGTTTTCTCTCCTGCCTGTTTGTGATTTTTTTTTTTCCTGGAACTTGACATTCTAACCTTGGGCTTCTCAATTGGTCTTCTATCTCTCTTCATTTTTTGTGTGTTATTTATTTGTTTAACTTTAATTTTTTTTGCGACAGGATCTTGAATCCTGGCTGTCCTGGAACTCACGATGTAGAACAGGCTGGCCTGGAACTCACAAAGATCTGCCTGCCTCTGGCCTCCCCCAATGAGTGATGGGATCAAAGGTGTGCACTGCCGTGCTCTGTCCATATGCTTGGATTTTTGTTTTTTGTTTAATTTTACCATCTGGGAGACTTTCCTTCTCTTTGATTGAATTTCTCCTTCAGCAGTTGTTCTCATGTCCAGCTCTTCGTGTGTATGCGTGTGTTTCATGTTTTCAAAGACGCGTGCACATGCACAAGGCATACCTATGAAGATCAGAGAGCAACTTGTGGGAGTTGGTGCTCTCTTTCTACTCTGTGGGCTCCAGGGATTAAACCCAGGTTGTCAGGGTTGACGAAGACCTTCTCGAGCTGAGCCAGCCTGCCAGCCCTATGTTAGAGCACCCTGTCTTATTTTATGTACAAGACACCCTCTGAAGACACTGGCCACAGGCTCTCGTTTAGTTAGGCCTTCTGGTCCCTGATTTAATTTTACTTCCCCCTGGAACGAGGTTTTCTGATTGCTTCCCTTGTTCCTGTGGGTGATGCTTAGATTTCTGTCCGTGTTTATAGGAAGAGCCGTAGCTGGGCGAGGAAGTGCACGATTGTAACCCCAGCGTCCAGAGTCAGGAAGATTGACACAGCTGTGACACCTGATCTACCTAGTGAGTCCCGGGCCAGCCAGGCTGACAGGGCGAGACCCTGTCTCAAAACAGCTGAAGGAAAGCGGAGGAAGGAAAGGCAAGAAGGAGGAAGAAAGGGGAGTAGGGAAGCAGGGAGGGGTGGAGAGAAAGGTGTGTGGGTTCTGGGCAGTGCTAGTTCCCCCGAGGCTTAATTTTGGTAGAGGAAAGCTATAAATAAATAAGTGTTTACATTTTTCCAATGGCATAGATTCTAGCTTCCAAGCATTTGTGTGTAAGAAAGGTAGATGCACTGTCCTCCCAGAGTCCTTCCTGCTAACCTAGCTTGGGGGAGGCTCTGGCCTGGACTCTAGCCCCACCCACCCCGGGATACCTGTGTCTTCCATGGACCTCAGCTTCCTCCCATCCAAGCTTCTGCGGGACACTGGGCCCTCCGTTACTTCGGGCAAAGCCAGCTGCTGACAGGCCGGCTGTTGGGAGCTCTGGGCCTTGTGCCTGTGGGGCCGGAGCTATAAATAGCCCTGAGTACAGCCTGGCCTCTTGTTAACCACGGCACTTTATGGCTCTCCATTCAAAATAGGCCTGGCTGGTGTTTAGTCTCTCTGGGGGGCAGCTGTAAAGGCCACCTCATTTCACAGCTAAGGAGAGTTACAAGGCAATTAAAATATTTTTGTCTCTTCTCCCTTATGATGATTATTCCCCTGTGGTGGTTACAGCACAGTGCTTGCTGTCCTACCAGACACAGGGGACCCCAGGGACGGTATCAGGTCGCACTAGCCTAGGCTCAGAGTGCGAGCCTCAGCATGGCTGTTGTTCTTTCTGCCTGAGAAGAGAAGCCAGGAGGAGCGTGGTCTGAACAGCCTTCACTGTGGAGCATCTTCCCTTCAGGAAGATGAAGGCTTCTTGTGGGAAAAGAAATATACGTATATGCCCTGGGCCCAGGATGGCCTGCAGAGATGATGCACCAACCAAGGACCGTGCTAGACCCCCTGCTCACATGAAGCCATAGGCAGCTCAGTCTCCATGTAGGTTCCCAAGTAAGGGGAGCAGGGGTTGTCTCTGACATGAACTCGGTTGCCTGCTCTTTGATCACTTCCCCCTGGTGGTACGGCCTTGCCAAGCCACAGAGAAAGAGGATGCTGGCAGTCCTGATGAGACTTGATAGGCTAGGGTCAGATGGCAAAAGGAGGAGGACTCCCCCTTTCTGTGGACTAGGGGAGGTGAATGGGGGAAGAGAGAGGGAGGGTGGGACCTGGAGGAGATGAGGGAGGGGCTACAATAAAGGGGATATAAAGTGAATAAATTGTAAAAATTAAATTTTTTTAAAATTAAAAATAAAACAGAAATATATATGCTTGAAAATGTTGTGCATTCCCCTTGTAATAAATGAAGTGTTTGCACAAATAAATGCATATTCCAGCCATGTGAAAGCGGTTAGAGAGAACCACTGTCTCACACAATCTAGCTCTGTATTGTAGTAAATAATTATATGGCAATCCTGGACAGAAAAATAATCGCTTGGAAAAGGGGACTGTCATCATCTTGGCGTTGATCTGGATGAGTACAGCATCTCTTGTGTTCAAAATTCCCATTTACTGGTGCCTGAGGAGATGGCTTAGAGCCTCGAAGGTCCAAGGACCCACTTTAAAAAAAACAAACAAAACGGGCTGGAGAAATGGCTCAGAGGTGAAGAGCACTGACCACTCTTCCAGAAGTCATGAGTTCAATTCCCAGCCACCACGTGGTGGCTCACAACTATCTACACTGGGATCTGATGCTCTCTTCTGTCATGCAGATGTACATACAGATAGAGCCCTCATATACATAAAATAAATAAATCTTAAAAAAAAAAGGAAAGCAAGAAAAAAAATATTAAAAGAACAACTACAGCCAGGTGGTGGCGGTGCACGCTTTTAATCCCAGCACTCGGCTCTCAGGAGGCAGAAGCAGGTGGTCTCTGTGAGTTCGAGGCCAGCCAGATCTACAGAGCGAGTTCCAGGACAGCAAGGGCTACACAGTGAAACCCTGTCTCGAAAAACCAAAATAAAAAAACAACCAAGAGCCGAGTGCAATGACATGTGCTTGTGGAGGAAGGCACAGTGGTTCCTGGGGCGCCACAGGCCGCAGTCAGGCCTGCTTCGATAGTTCCAGAAGCCTTATCTCAAAAAATGCCTGTCACCCGAGGAATAGGCGCCGAGGCAGGCCACCCTCCCTGTTCACACGAGTGAGCATAAAGAGAAAATCCCTGTCGAGCTTCTCAGGGCTGCCAGGACAGGGCAGGCACCGCCACCGGAGGACCACACAGAGTCTGGAGGTCCCGGCTGAGGTGGCAGGCCCAGGCCGTACTGAGAGGCCTGAGGAAGGGTGAGGGGGAGACGGGCAAGAAAAGACACAGCCGGTTCTTCAGCTCAGCCAGAAACAATTCCGCCGAACCGTAATCTGTGGCCATTATGAAATTTCCAGGAAGGAAAAGATTAGCGCGCAAATGAGGCACAGATGTGGCCAGACAATGCCTCCACTCTCCTCAGAGGCCAGCGTGGGCGCTCAGAACGGCTGATGCCAAGAGGGCTTGCATCAGAGACCCAGGACCACTGAGGTAAATAGGCCCACATCCCTTGCCTTATGGATGAGGTGGAAGGTGGGGCACAGGCTTCCACAGTGACTGCGGGTGTCTACAGCGGTCCCTGAAGAGCCAGGGACGAGCCAGGTACCAAGCTCGTGCCCAGGAGGGGCGGTCAGGTACAAAGCGCAGATGCTCTCTCTGCAGGTCTGCTGTCTGGGGGAGGCAGGGCAGAGCCTGGCAGGGCCTGGGTATGGAGGAGAGAGCATCATCCCAGGCCGACCTTCTCAGTAACTTGGACCTGTGACCAGGGCTGAGGTCTGCGTGGTGGGAACAGAACCCAGGAAGGAGCTGTGGAAGAAACCACGCCCAGCTAAAGGGCAGAGGGCAGGGGGACATGTTCATCTCTCGGCAGGAGACAAACAGGCCCGAGAAGCGACTGCAGTTGCTTGACATGAGGACAGAATGGCTTTAACTGTAGGAACATACTAAAGATAGGCCACCTAGCCAGGCAGTGGTGGCGCACGCCTTTAACCCCAGCACTCCGGAAGCAGAGGCAGGCGGATCTCTTGAGTTCAAGACCAGGCTGCTCTATGGGCTGAGTTCTAGGACAGCCAGGGCTACACAGAGAAATTCTATCTCAAAAAAAAAAAACTAAACAAGGGGCTGGAGAGATGGCTCCGAGGTCAAGAGCACTGTCTGTTCTTCCAGAGGTCCTGAGTTCAATTCCCAGCAACCACATGGTGGCTCACAACCATCTATAGTGAGATCTGGTGCCCTCTTCTGGTGCGCAGGCATACGTGCAGGCAGGATGCTGTATATATAATAAATCATTTAAAAATAAAACACAACAAAAAACCCACCAAACAAGCCAACCCCCAAAAGATAGGCAGCCTGTGAGATGAGTGAGATTGCTGGAGCTATCCAAGCCAAATTAGGAATTTGGAAAGAAATACGTATGAAAGAAAGAATGAAGTATGTAGTGGTGGCATGTGTACATGTATGGAGGCAAGTGGGAAAATGCTGCCCATATCCCCTCTTGTGGTAATCTAATATGTATGTATGTACATATGTATATTCTATTAATTTCTCTATGTGTGTGCCTGCAAATGTGTGTAGGAGGCAGAGGACAATTTTCAGAAGTCTGTGGTTCACAGGGACTAAACTCAGGTCAAGGGCTGTCAAGCGCCCTTGCCCCTGAACTGTCTCCCTAGCCCAATCTGCTCTGTTTAATAAGCGTCTCCTGAGTGTCCACTGTGTTCCACAACATAGGAACTTTTTTTTTTTTTTTCAAACAAAACACTGGTCGGCATTTGTGAAAATGCTCCTGAGGAGCGGGGTGTGGGGTGACTGTTCCTTACTGGCTGACTTTTCACAAGCCCCTTGCGTTCTGTGGACTCCCTGCCACTGCTCCCCGGAGGCCCCCTCCACAGTCCTTTCTTCAAAGCCCCGGCCCGTGTCCGCTCAGGAGTCCCGGAGACACGAGCAGGGCAGAGTGGCAGCATTTCCCCAGATGCTCTGGAGCCTGGGTTGAGTTTCTGTTACATGTGACATTTGTGTGCATCAAAGGCCATCGGGACATGAAATTATCTATCTGATCTCACTTTTCACGTGGGCGGTGTGATACTTGTGCTTGGCCAAGCTTAGCCCTACCTAAGGAGAGTTAACAGGTACCTGACTGAGTTCTGTTCTCAGCTCTGCCCTGCCAGCTCCCTCCTCTAGGCTTCCATTCGCTTTCCGGTGGAGTGAGAAGACTAGACCCGATCAAAAGCCAGTCCTGTGATTTCTCCCAGCTCGGGATCTATTTTCCTCAGCCACGCCTGAGGTCGTTTCTTCCAGAAGGTGGCGCCACGGACTCATGTTTCCAGCAGAACTGTGGGCTGGCCACTTGTGAACCTTGTTTTCAAAGGCTGCAGGAAACTCTGGCTTACCAGCTGTCAGCAGATTAATTTTCAGAATAATGGTGCTCATGCTTCCAGGGGCTGCCTGCACTGTCTGTCCCCTTGCTCAGTCCACATCAACAGGGTCTTCCTCTGGACAGTCATCTGGCTTCTGGAAAGGCCTAACGGAGCTGGGGATGAGCATGTGCTATTGGATTGTACGCTATCAGCCATTTGCATGCTGTTCAGAAGGTACAAATGGCCACTGAGCTTGGCAATTGCCTAATGGCTGCTTGGGGAGCATAGATACAGTTTTGCAGCCTCAGAGCTCTGGCAGCAGCTAAGCTAGAGAGGCCCAGAAAATGTGGTTTTCTAGTGGTCTCAAGTTACTATGAGCCAGGTCTGTACTGTGGGGAGGGATCAGGGCAGAGAAAAAGACACTGGGCTAGCAGGGCCTCATCCTGGAGGCTGCCCAATGCCAGTCCAGGAGACAGAAAGTGAATTTAAAGTGAAAATTCCCCCAAAGAATCCTAGGCTTTGGTTTCTTCTCATGTGTTAAAGAAACAGAAAAAGGGGAGGGAGAAGAGAGAAGGGAAAGGAAGGAGTGTGTGTGTGTATGTGTGTGTGTGTGTGTGTACACTTAGGAGATGGTCAGTAAAGGACCAAACCCATGTTTTTGAAACAAGCCAGTCATGGTGGCAAGTAATCCCAGTGCTGAGAGGTAGGGACAGAGGGATCCTAAGGCTCAGTAGCCACCCTACCAGCCTACTTGATGAGCTCCAGGGCAGAGAGAAACCCTGTCCCAAAGACAAGGTGGATGGCTCCTGAGAAACAAAGGTTGTCATCTTGTTTCTATACACAAACCTACATAAGTGACCCTCCTCATACACACAGGAAAGAGGAATAAGGGGAGGGAGGAGGGTTGGGAGAAGGCAGATAGGGAAGAGGAGAAGGATAGAGGCCAGGCAGTAAGATGTAGATTCATGAAATAGTTCTGATTCAAATACATCATCTGGCTTTTCCTCCCTGAAAAGTAAATCAGTGGCTCCCAACCTGTAAGCCGTGACCCCTCGGGAGGGTCACATTTCAGATATCCTGTAGATCAGATATTTACACTATGAGTCATAAGAGCAGCAAAGTTGCAGTTGTAAGGTAGTAATAAAATAATTTTATACTCCAACCAAGGACCATGCATGGAGAGGACCTAGACCCCCTGTTCAGAGGAAGCCCATAGGCTGCTCAGTCTCCAAGTGGGTTCCCTAGTAATGGGAACAGGGACTGTCTCTGACATGAACTCAGTGGCCTGCTTCTTGATCACCTTCCCTGGGGGGAGGGGGTACAGCCTTGCCAGCCACAGAGGAAGATGATGCAGCCAGCCTTGATGAGACCTGATAGGCTAGGGTCAGATAGGAGGGGAGGAGGGCCTGATAGGAAACTAGGGCATAAGGGGAGAAGAGGGAGGAAGAGTGGGACTGGGAGGAGAGGAGGGAGAGGGCCACAGCCAGGATACAAAGAGAATAAATTGTAATAAATAAAGTAAAATAAATAAATGTATAGTCAGGAATCATCACAACATGAGGAGCTGTATCAAAGGGCCACAGCATTAGGAAGGTCAAGAAGCATGGCAGCAAATGATTTTTTAAGATTCCAGTAGGAAATACAGACGTATCACTTGGCCTCTGCCTCAAGGGCATTGCCTTTCCTTGGCATATGTAAGATCTGGACACTCGGTTGTCGTGCTGGGACTCCTGTGGACGGAGTCTGACCTTTTGAATGTTTGGTCGTCAAAATGTTGTTCTCTGGTAGCGGCCTTGGCAGAACCTTTCAGATGTATCTGTTTGGGGGCTGGGGAGATGGCTCAGCAGATAAAGTACCCCCTCATGAGCTTGAGGACCTGAGTTCTGGTCCCTGGTACCTGTGTAGAAGCTGGGCTGAGAGCAAGAAGATGCCAGGCTTTTACTGGCCTCTTGTGCAGTCCAGTGGTCCTCAACCTTCCTAACGCTCTGACCCTATAACCCAGCTCCTCATGTTGTGGTGGCCCCAACCATAAAATTATTTTTCTTGCTACTTCATAACGTTGCTACTGTTCTGGATCATAATGTAAATATCTGTGTTTTTGGATGGTCTTAGGTGACTCCAAACAGCTAGCTCCAGGTTCAGTGAGAGACCTGATAACGGCCTCCATGTGTGCTTGTACGTGTGCTTGTATGTGTGAGTGCATCTGTACACACATGCACACACACACACACACACGGCTGCATTGGTTTTGGAGGGGAGAGAATTACTGTCAAATCTCACGCAAGTTTCTTTTTCTCACCTGGAAAAAGTCAGAGAAAGGCATGCTGGTTCCTTTTGTGGTGAGGGAAGGGGCGTGCACAGGGCTCTTCCTCTCTGTCAGAACTGACCCTATCCCAGGTTGCTGGAGGAATCTCATAGCCTACCGATGACAGTGTAGCTGTCAGTGAGTAAAATGACTTTTACTCATTGGATTTCTGAGCAAGCAGAAGGGCCTGCTTGAGACTTTGTAACAGAGCTGGAGGAGGACAGAAAACCAGCCCTAAGGGTCAGGGACTGAGAGGTGTTTTATTGGAATCTCTCTGAGGGGCAGGGGCCAGAGTTCGATTCTCAGCATCCACCGTGAGGCGCTCACAGCCACCTGTAATTCCAGCCCCGGAGGAAGGGGTGTCCTCTTCTGGCCTCTGTGGGCATCTGTGCGCAGGTGGCATACGTATGAGCAAAAGTAAAAATAGATCATTTCAAAGATGCCTCTGTGGGGAGAAGCCATAATTTTCTGGGAAGTTGGTCTTCTTTCTGGGAGACTGTCTTCTCTTTGTCTGCCTTATGGCTCTGCCGATCCAGTGTTTATTCTGTAACACTGGCTCCCTGCTGGGCCCTGCCATTCGTCCCCACCCTGGGCGATGAGAAGACAGTGGACCGCTGCACCCAGAGGGGTGCGCTAGGGAAGCAGGTGTCAAAGGTGGGCCAAGGAAGCAACAGAGCTGTCAGAGGTGAGCGACGAGCTGCCGTGAGGCCGGGGGAGGCATGGAGGGCGGCACGGTGGAGGGACACTGTTGCTGATGGACAGAGAGCATCCCTGGGGAAGATGGGTGCCCCCCGAACGGCACCCCACCACCCTCTACCAACTCTGTGAGGTTCGGGAGACACTGGCTGTGAAGGTGGAGAGGGGCCGAGACGCAGAGTTTACACCTGGCTGAAGGTCTTCTGACCACACTCCCTTCACCCAGGCTCAAGAGCGTGGGCGTCCATGTGGGGTCCACACATCACATTTGTTTCTGCCCACTGTTGTGAGACCCTGTGCTTACCTGGGTTTCCTAATCACTAACAAGAACTGCTGTATCTGAGTTTTATAAAGATGGCATGAGGCTGGCCTTGAACTCTCAGACACTTGCCTGCTCCTACCTCCCTAGTGCTGGGATTAAAGGGGTATCCTACCACACCCAGTAGTGACGTGATTCTCCCCCCCGCTCTATTTTTTTACAAAATCTGTCTATTTATTTATTTAATGTAGATAAGTGCTCTAGCTGCATGTACACCGGCATGCCAGAAGAGGGCATCAGAGTCCAGGATAGAACCGGTTGTGAGCCACCATGTGGTTGCTGGGACTTGAACTAAGGACCTCTGGAAGAGCAGACAACACTCTTTACCACTGGGCCATCGTCTCTCCAGCCTGGTGACATGATTCTTAAACTCCACCAGAAACCTCATAAATCTGATTAGCATGTTCAGTAAAACATGCAGAATAAATATACAAAACATGCAGATTTTCTGCGTGTCAACAACAAACTTGCTGAGGGAAAAAAAATCATTCAGAGAAAGCCAGTATGGCGGTGTACACCTTTAATCTCAGCACACAGGAGGCAGAGGCAGTTAGATCTCTGAGAGTTTGAAGCCAGCCCGGTCTACCTAACAAGTTCCAGGCAAGTCAAGGGTACATAGCGAGACGCTGTCTTTTTTTTTTTTTTAATATTTTTTTTATTTTATTTTATGTGCATTGGTGTAAGGATTTCAAATTCCTTAGAATTGGAGTTACAAACAGTTGTGAACTGCCATGTGGGTATGTGGGTGCTGGGAATTGAACCCGGGTCCTTTGGAAGAGCAGACAGTACTCTTAACCACTGAGCCATCTCCCCAGCCCTGAGACGCTGTCTTAAATAAAACAAAATAAACCATTCACAATATTCTCAAACAAAAAGAATAGATAATAAAACTAACCAAGGAGGTGAAAGACCTCCACAATAAAAAATTTGAAAACACTGAAGAAAGGAATTGGAGGGACACAAGACGGGAAGCCTTTCCACGCTCATAGATTAGCAGAATTAATACCATGAAAGTGACTATGCTTCAGAAGTTTAGTCCATTTCACGACGGGAGAAGCATGGTGGCATGCAGACAGACATGGTGCTGGACAGGTAGCTGAGAGTTCTACATCTGGATCCACAGGCAGCAGGAAGAGAGAATGAGCCGTTAGGGCTGGCTTGAGCCTCAGAAACCTCAAAGCCCACCTCCTAGTGACACACTTACCCCAACAAGGCCACACCTCCAGGAATGCCACTCCCTTTGAGTCTTTGGGGGCCATTTTCATTTAGACTGCCACATGTGGAAACCCAAAAAGACTTCGAATAGCCAGACATCCCTAACAGAAAGAGCAAAGCTGAAGCCATCACAATACCATATTTGAAAATATACTACAGAGCCATAGTAATAAAGACAGGGTAATACTAACACAAAGACAGATCCAGAAAGACCAAAAGACTAGGATAGGGGCAAGAAACAAACCTATACAGACATTCCTAATCTTGACAAAAGCATACATTAGAAAAAAAGATTCCTCTTCAACACATGAAACTGGGGAAATGGGTGTTCGAATGTGGAAGAGTGAAATGGCACTGGCATCTCTCATGCTGTGGAAAAAAAAAATCAATTCAAGGGCTGCATCTTCCTATGGTTCCCATGCACACATCTGTTGATAACTCAGTCTAGGGGATCGAATGCCCTTTTCTGGCCTCTGTGGGCACTGCACACGTGAGACACGCATACATACATGCAGGGAAACACACATATAAGATAAAAAATAATTCTTGTGTGTTGGGCATAGTGGCTCATACCTTTAATCCCAGCTCTTGGAAGGTAGAGGCAGGCAGATCTCAGTGAATTTGAGGCCAGCTTTAACTACAATAATGAGTTCTAGGACGGCCAGAGCTATATAATGAGACCCTGTTTCAAAAAACAAAAACAAAACAATAGGGAAAAACACTTCAAGATGCAGGCAGATATAAGAACTTTATAAAAAGGATTTCCAACAGCTCGGAAATAATTCCAAGAATGGAAAAATGGGATTTCATGAAATGAAAGTTTCTGTATAGCAAAGGAAGCAACAAGGAGTGAAGAGAGCCTACAGAATGGAAGAAAATCTTTGCCAACTACACATCTGATAGACTAACATAAAGACTAATTTATAGAACTTTACCTTCAACACAGGAGGCAGAGGCAGGCAGATCTCTGAGTGTGAATTTGGTCTACTTAGCTCCAGGCCAGTGAGGGATACATAGAAAGACCCTGTTTCAAAAATAAAAACAAAACAAAAACCTCCAAACAGTAAGCGACAAAATCCAATCAAGAAGTAGGCAAATGAACTGGACATATTGTAAAAGAACAATGCATGGCCAAGATAAAAACAAAACAGTCCTTAGCCATCACAGAGATGCAAATTAAAACTGGGTTGTATCAGGCAGGTGGTTCATGCCTGTAATCCTACCACTCTGGAGTGAGAGGCAGAAGGATTCCTGGAAGTTGAGGTCAGCCTAGGCTCCAGAGGAAACCCATGTCCAAAAAAATCAAAACTGCTGTGAGAGAACGCTAGCTCCTCAGTTATGATCCCAGCACTCAACACTGGGCAGCTCAGAAACGCCTGTGGCTACAGTTCCAGGGTATTTGATGCCCCTTTCCAGGCCCCAGGAGTACCCTACAGGAGTGCATACACACACACATAAAATAATTTTAAAAACAAACACTCTTCTAAACCTGGGCATGGTGGCAGACATCTTTAACCCCAGCACTTGGGAAGCAGAGGCAGGTGGATCTCTGTGAGTCTGAGGCCAGCCTGGTCTACAAAGCACATCCAGGACAGAGAAACCCTGTGTGGAAACAAAACAAAACAAAACAAAGGAAGGAAGAAAGAAAAAAAAAAAAAGAAAAAAAAAAAAAAGGAAAGAAACCAAACCAGAATGCTGAAGCTACCAAGTGCTTTAACCAAGAAAATAATAATACATTTTTGCATGAATGTGGAGAAAAAGGGACCCTTGGACGCTGCTAGCGAGCACATAAGATGGTAAAAACTGTGCAACCACTCTGGAAATCAGCACGGAGGTTCCTCATAACACTGAAAGGAGAACTACCCTATGATCCAGCCATACCACTCCGATTCCCAGGAGAGTCCCCAGGGCGGTGGAGCCAGCCCCTCACAGACACCAGGACGCCCATGTTGCTGTACTATCCACAGCACCCCGGTTCTGAGACCAACCAGCCACGGTGCCCATCACCAAGACACTGAAGATGTGGTATGCAGACACAGTGGAATTGTGGTCAGCCACAGATCACACTATGCATTATTATTACTTAGATCCGCCCAGCCTGGGCAAAACCTGCACGCAGCAGTGCAAGTGGCTGCAGTTCCAGAACGCAAAGACGGGAGACCGACTGGCTCCTGCAGGCTGGCTAGCCCCGGGTACACAGCGGAGAATGACAATTAAGATGTGTCGGACAAGCTAGAAAGCCAAGACGGATACCCAAGGTGTTCCTCTGACCTCTACGTGTGCACAATAGCACTCGTGTGTACACACACACACACACACACACACACACAGATGGGGGTGGGGCGGGAGATGCTGATTTTTACACAGTCGATGCTGAAGTACTCTAGGGAGCAGGGAGGGGCTCTCCCCGTTGCTCTGCTATCTACTTATTTCCAGAGCCCTTTGAAGTGCTGGGAGGTCACTCCCCCTGGATGGGGGTGAGTGGCAGAAGACAGTGAGTGTCCCCGAGGCCTGCCTGGTCCGGGCAGCTGGAAACAATACTCCCTCCTCTGGTGTGTTTGCTCAGCCCTGTCTCTGACTCTCAAATGAAGCCACTTTGTCCTATTTTAAGCTTCGGTCATTTATACCCGTATCTGTGCTACCGACCACGTGCACACCGTCCGAGGACAGGAACCAGGCCGCGCTCAACCTCCTGACCTCCTTCAGGTCCTAGCACTGGGCCACATGATGGAAGAAGGGATGAGCTGGGCAGCCACGAAGAACCTGCATTTGGATTTTAGGGCAGGCTCTTCCATTCCCAGTACGCTTGGAGAAGCCCCACAGTGTGCTAGCCCATGGAGGTCAGGACAGCGGGTAACCCTGGTTACAGAAACACTAGTCATTCAAAGACAGGAGAGGGGGAGGACAACCCGGAAGTAAAGCCACCATGTGCAACACGCAAAGAACAAAAGCCCAGGAAATAACATTCATGGAACAGCAGCCGTGTGTCCTAGAACCGTGAGGTTGCAGTAATCAGAGGTGACTTCGGGAAGCAGCGGGGAGGGGCTGGAGAGATGGCTCCGCAGGTACAGTCACCCCGGGGACCTGAGTTCAAACCCCAGCACCCACGTGGCAGTTCGCAATCATTTCCGCTCCAGTCCTAGGGGATATGCTGCCCTCTTCTGGCCTCCGTGGGCCCTGCACACACGTGCTGCACAGACATACCTGCAGTGTAAGAAACACCCATACAACCTAAGTTAATAATAATAAAAGTTTTGTTTTTTTTCTTTTTAAGAAGCAGGTAGCAGCAGGGCGTGAGCGTGCATGCCTGTTATCTCAGCATGTTGGAGGCTGAGGCAGGACTGTCTGAGGCCTGTCTAGGTTAGAGAGTGAGACCCTGTCAACAAGAAAGAGAAGGAGGAGGGAGGAAAGGCGCTGGAAAAGGGAAAGGAAACACTCTGGGCTGTTTTGACGTGCCTGTCTAGTTTTTGGGGTACCTGAAGACACACCCCAGCATCAGTCCAGTCCACACAAGGCAAACTGTGGATGGCGGCATCCTGCATGCCAGAAGAGGGCACCAGATTTCATGACAGATGGTTGGGAGCCACCATGTGGTTGCTGGGATTTGAACTCAGGACCTCTAGAAAAAGCAGCCGGTGCTCTTAACCTCTGAGCCATCTCTCCAGCCCTCAAGACCTAGTTTTCTGAGTCCCAACTGTCTCTGACTGTGGAGTCGCTCCAAACCTAAATCTCAGCACTGTCAGAAAGAAATCATGAATAGATTTCTTGGTCATTCTGCAGCTTCCGTGTGAAGGATGTTCTGTGTGAGGATTGTTATAGGATACTTGATCATGCTGCGAATCCCAGAATTGTGCTGTTTAATAGAAAAACCTGTTTCTAGCTATGGTGTGGCTTAGCCCTAGCACACACCTTTAATCCAGGATAGGATTAAATAAAGTTAACCCCAGGTCAAGAGGCAGAACAAGGAACCAGTTGACAGAAAGTAAACATAGGAAAAAAACCATAGAGAGTAAGAGGGAGTCTGGAGGAGGAACAGGGAAATGCACAGGATAACAGGGAGAAACATTCAGTTTGGGGGAGTTTTGAGATGGGGTGAGGAAGGAGGCTGCTTTTTCCTTCTGGACAGTAGCTGAGGAGGAAGGTCAGCTGGGAGCTTTCTCTGCCTCTGAGCAAGCAGGCTCTGATGCAGCATCTGGTTCCCAAGTGTTTGCGATTTTGTTAAAAAAAACAACAGGGAGATACAGCAGAGAGGTAAACAGTGCTGCTCCTCAAAATGAGGCATCCAGGGCTCGCCCCAGAGACTGCTCCTGGAGCTGGCATTGACGTCATCCTCTGGTGAAGTTTCATTGTTCATTTACTTCCCCTCTGCTTTGACACAGTCTCAGTCACCTTCTCCTCTGTGGGCTGTCTAGTCTCTCAGCCACAGGAGATGCCTGATCACCATCCACTGTGTCACCTCCCAACCTGACTGGGCCTGTGAATGGCCAAGGACCGGGAGGCTTATGGCCAGCCTTTAGCAAGGGGCCCTGAGTGAAACAGACACCAAGACAGACTCATTTCCACAGATAGCCAAATACCAGGCTCAGCTTGGCAGGGGCTTGTATCCAAAAGGGACAGTGGCAGTCTGACCTCATCCTGGGCTTCCAGAGGACAATGAGGGTGGCACAGTAGCATCTGATGGCCAGTGGCCACATGGTCTCTCTAATCTGGCGTCTGCTGTCCTAGAGTAAGATAAACATAGTACCCTTCCAAATATTTTCTTCTTATATGTGCTGGTTACTTTTTTGTTAACTTGACACAAGCTAATATCATCTGGGAAGAGGGAATCTCAATCGAGAAAATGCCTCCAAAGATCAGCCCATAGGCAAGGCTGTAGGGAACTTTTTCTTTTCTTTCTTTCTTTCTTTCTTTCTTTCTTTCTTTCTTTCTTTCTTTCTCTTTCTTTCCTTCCTTCCTTCCTTCTTTCTTTCCTTCCTCCCTCCCTCCTTTCCTCCCTCTCTTTTTTCTTTCCTTTCTCCCTCCCTTTCTTACTCCCTCCCTGTCTCCTTCCTTCCCTTCTTTTTTCTTTCTTTCTATCTTTCTCTTTCTTCCTTCCTTTCTCTTTCTTCTTTCTTTCTTTCTTTCTTTCTATCTTTCTTTCTTTCTTCCTTCCTTCCTCCTTTCTTTCTTTCTTTCTCTCTCTCTTCCTTCCTTTCTTCCTTCCTTCCTTTTTATTTCTCTCTCTCTGTCTCTCTCTTTCTTTCTTTCTTTCTCTCTCCTTCCTTCTTCCTTCCTCTCTTTCTCTTTCTTTCTTTCTTTCTTTCTTTCTTTCTTTCTATCTTTCTTCCTTCCTTTCTCTTTCTTCTTTCTTTCTTCCTTCCTTCCTCCTTCCTTCCTTTCTCCTTTCTTTCTCTCTCTCTCTCTTCCTTCCTTTCTTCCTTCCTTCCTTTTTATTTCTCTCTCTCTGTCTCTCTCTTTCTTTCTTTCTCTCTCTTTCCTTCCTTCTTCCTTCCTCTCTTTCTCTTTCTTTCTTTCTTTCTTTCTTTCTTTCTTTCTTTCTTTCTCTCTTTCTTTCTTGATGTAGCCTTGGCTGTCCTGGACTTGCTTTATAGACCAGTCTGCCCTTGAACTAAAAAAGATCCTCCTGCCTTTGCCTGCCTGAGTGCTGGAATGACAGGTGTGCACCACTGTACCCAGCCGGAGGGCACTGCCCACTGTGAGGGGACCACCCCTCGGCAGTGTTTCTCCATGATCCATACTTCGGTTCATGCCCTGCTTTCCCTCGGTGTTTGTGGAGTTGTAAGATGAAATGAACCCTTTCTTTCCCATGTTGTTGTTTTTGGTCTGTGTTTAATCACAGCAACAGAAAGTAAACTAATGAATTGAGTGTGTGTGTGTGTGTGTGTGTGTGTGTACATGTGAAGAACAGAGATTAAAGCTGGGTGCCTTCCTCAATCACCTTCTGCTTTATTTTGTAATTATTTTAATTGTTATTGTATTTTTATGTGCACACATGTTTTGCCTGCATGTATGCCTGCTTACCACATGTGTGTCATGCTCTCAGAAGCCAAAAGAGGACATCAGATCTTTTGGAACTGGAGTTACAGACTGTTGTGGGCTGCCATGTGGGTGCTGGGCTCGAACCCAGGCCTCTGCAAGAGCAGCCAGTGTCCTTAACTGCTGCGCCGTCGCTCCAGCCCACTACCTTATTTTTTAGACAGAGTCTCTCGCTGAACTTGATGCTCACTGATTGGCTGGACGAGGTGGCCGGCCTGCTCTGAGTGTCCTCTTCTCCCTCTCACCAGCACTGAGATTACAGGTGTGCACCTCTGCGCCTGGCTTTTTACATCGATGGGGATCAGACCTCGTGATTATGCAGCAAGCACCTGATCCATTGAGCCAACTCCCCAGCCCTACTCTCTGAGATTTTCTAAATGTCAAATGATCATGTATTGCCTTGCCACGGAAAATGCTTCCAGAATGTTATCGGAATTGTTGTTAAATGGTCCTGAGGAGAAGCCTTGTCCAGGAGGTGTGTCCAGAGCTGGGCTCAGGAAGAGGCCAGGATGCCCTACTCACCCACCACTTCCTGGCTCATCGTGGCAGACCTGAAGCCCTGTAGGCCTCAAGGGTTAAATCTGATGCCACTGTCTCCCCAGTACCCAACAAACTCCACTCCCACCGTGCCCTGCAGTGGGCCTGGGTGATCAGAAAAATAACCAAGATTGCCAAACACATTTGCAGTCTGATGTCTTTGGGGTCTGTTCCAGGCTTGTCTGAGGCAAATTTCTTATAGGTTCCATCATCAAGGTAGGTGTAACCTTTTATCTCAAGCATACATTCTGAGTTAAATGTGTTCCAAGCTAGGACTCATCAATTCTTGGTCTGTCCTTTTTTGTTTGTTTCTTTCTTTGAGACAAGGTCTCTCTACATAGTCCTGAAACTTACTAATATAGACCAGGCTGGCCTGGAATTTACAGAAACCCACCTACCTCTGCTTCCCAAATGCTGGGATTTAAAAAAATGAGCTACCATGCCTGGCTTTGGTCTGACTTTTTATGAGATTAGGCTTAGTTGTAGCTAAACAGGGAGCCGTGATCCGTGTTCCTCACAACTCGTATTGTCGTGGTGGTGTCTTTGGGATGAGTGTGAATAATGTTCTCATTGCTATGACAAAAACAGTGATTTAAGGGGGGAACAGTTGATTTTTGTTTTCAGTTGGAGCAGATTCAGTCCATCATGGGGGAGGCATGGAGGCAGGAGCATGAGGCAGCTGCTCACACCACATCTGCAGACAGGAAGCAGGGAGTAGACATGAATCAAAGCCAGGCTCTAGAGCCCCAGGGCCCACCCTTAGTGACCTAATTCCTCCAGTGCTGCCCGATTTCCTAAAGGTTCCATAACTTTCCTAAACACACAGGCCCGTGGGGGCCACATCACATTCAAATCACAACAGGAGGTGACTGCCATAGGGTGACTTCCGGGCTGAGATTGGAGCCCTTAGAAGTAGGTAGCTTTGTACCATGGTTGTGTGAAGAGACAGCATGCATCCCATTTGCCCTTCTGCCTTCTGCCAAGTGAGAATGCCACGGCAAGGTGGCATCCCGGAAGCAGAAGACAGTCCCCACCTGCAACTAAGATGTCAGTCTGGTACTTCCCAGAATCCAGAGCTCCGAGAAAATAAAATTCTGCTCCCTGCAAGTCGCCTGGTCTTGGTGCTCACTATAGTAAGAGAAACAGACCAAGACTTAGGACATCCAGGAACGTGGATGTTCTTGGACCCAGGGTGAGATTACAACCCTTTCAACCCACCCTAAGTTGAAAACTCTTTCCGCAAATCGAGAATGCGCTTGATACTTGTCATGGCTCAGCACGCTGAATGCCAGCCACTACTTACCTTCATGGCTCACGGAACTGCAACCCACTGCCAGCTCTTAGCCAGTGCTCCTAACCTCGGAGCCGTCTCTCCAGCCCCTGATTCTTTTGCATCATCAAGAAGTCAACAAACTGAGCCAGTGAAGTGGCTCAGTGGGGAAAATGCACAAGTCCGGACAGCCCGAGTTCAAGCCCCAGAACCTGCAGAAGAGGAAGAGGACCAGATCCCGAAAGTTGTGCTCTGACCTTCACGTGGATTTGCAGGCCACACACACACACACACACACACAAATAAAAACTATTTTAGGTCAAATCCTCATAATATGTAAGTTAGTGACTGTCCATATATACACACTTTTAAAAATTCACCTTAATTTCAATTTACCCCACACGTGTGAGTCAGTGTATTAATGTAAATATGTTTTTTAAAAAAAACATATCAGCTGGGCTATAGTGGCACACACCTTATCCCAGCACTCAGGAGGCAGGCAGGTATGAGTCTGAGTTTGAGGCCAGCCTGGTCTACAGAGTTGTTCCTGGACAGCCAGGAATAAAATATATATATATATATATATATAAGATTTCCTCATATGAAGGTAGAGTGCTTGCCTAATGTGCACTAGGGCCTGGGTTCAAGTCTGCCAGCCTTGCTTCCCAAGAAAATGGACATGGTGGCTCAAAGCACTGGTCTTGAAGAAGACCCGAGTTCAGTTTCCAGCACCCATTTCTAGGAACTAACTCGCAACCACCCGTAACCCAAACCTCAAAGGGATTGACGCCCTCTTCTGGGCAGTGCTCAGGATGGTCCCGGTGTGCAGCCAGATTCCAAATGTTGCTTCATCCTGCCACCCTCTACCAGGCCAGGTACCTTAAGACCGTCTCATGTTGATGCCAGGGGGATGGCTCAGTGGGTGAAGTGCTTGCCATGCAAGGGTGAGGACCTGAGTTCGGATCCCCCGAAACCGAGTAAGGCCAGATTCAGTAGGAGGTAGCTGTAATCCCAGCATACAGGCAGAGACAGGAGAAACCACAGTGGTCTACTGGCCAGGTAAATATGGAACAGCAAATGAGAGGTGTGGAACAGCATACCTCTCAGAGAGGTCTCATTTGAAACAAGGTGGAAGGCGAGGCCTGACAATTGAGGCCCTTCTTGGCCTGTTTTAGGGTCTTCAGTTTCCTCTGAAACCAAGGATGGAGTCAGAACCTGCCCTCCCCTGCCTCTCCTCCCTCGTTATTCAGCACGCTGCTTTTCTGTGCTAGGGAAAAAGTCCTTCTCCTTTATTGACCAGCCCTCACCACACACACACACACACACACACACACACACACACAGCCCTCGCTGGCCCTGGGTTGTTGGAGCTGGAAGAGAACCGGCAGAGCTGCAAAGGCTTTTCTAGAGCCGTAGCACAGGGGAAAGCAGCGAATGCGCTGCTGACCGTTCTGACCATTAGGGGCCCCAGCGGGGAAGCCCTGTCTGCAAGGCATCAAGCCGCCATTGTCACCTGCTGCCAGGGGGATTATCAACCCAATTGGCTGTTTTGAGATTATCAGTTTAAAATTCCTACCTGGCCTGGAAGCTGTGCCCTGCATGGCCCTCCCTCCAGTGAGCTTTGCTTGTGTGGCTCCACTGGAGGCCTTGTCTTTTTCTTAGATTTATGAGAGGACCTTTATTTTGCAGAGCCAAAGCCAGCAGGAAACTGTACTTGCCCTAAGACAACATTAATTCTGAACTGAAAAAAAAAAAAAAAATGAGTTTGTGGGAGCAGGAACCTGGCTCCTTGTCAGCCCATTGCACCTCCACAGCTCTGTCTATGCTGAGCTGTTAGACAGCTCAGCTGTGATTCTTTTTCCTCTTAAGATTTATTTTATTTATTATATATACAATGTTCTGCCTCAGCAGAGGTTATCAGATCTCATTATAGATGGTTGTGAGCCACCACGTGGTTGCTGGGAATTGAACTCAGGACCTCTGGAAGAGCAATCAGTGTTCTTAACCTCTGAGCCATCTCTCCAGACCCCACAGCAATGATTCCTTGAGCCCATTCCAGGACACCACTGTCTACCCACACCCAAGCCTACACTGAACCACAGAAACAAATAAATCCACAAGACGCCCCTCTATAAGTGAGGAAAAGAATGGAGTGCCCGGTGCAAGAGGCTGAAGTCAGATGTTAGCATGGAGACTTTGGCAAGATGAACATGTGTACATGTGTGCATGCATGTGTGTGAGTGTGGGTGTTTGTGTCTCTCTGTGTGTGTATGTGTATATATGTGCATGTCTAAGTATGTATGTGTGTGTTTCTGTGTGTGTGTCTGTGTTTCTATGTGTGTATGCAGATGTGGTGGCAGAGGCTGACCTCTGTGGCCATTGGAACCTCAGAGAACGATCATGTGTTTCTCGGTTAGCTCACCCATGGTTGGGGCAGCTTCTCTTGTCTTGGTGTCTCGTCCTCTTAAGAGCCTGTGTCATACTAACCACTTTGGGGGAACTAGGATGACAATTATAGCATCTTGAAAGAGTCCCCATGCAGAAGTATCATATTAGGGGGATATTTTTAAGGCAGGGAGGGTCCTTCCACAGCAGGAGTGGATGGGTGGCACTGGGAACAAACTCTGCGCAGGAGAAACCTGTTTATCTTCACACTCCAGGGAGGTCATCAGTCTTCCTGACAGCAGTACTGTAGGGAGCACATTCCAGGAGGGAGATACGGGTTCCCCTGGCCAAGTGGCCCTCTCCTGATGGGTAGAGGGTCTAATGAGATAAAATGGGCGAGAGCAGCAGGAAGCCTGTTCCATCGCCCCCCCACCCCCCAGTCTTCAGAAGAAACTGATCAAAGGGGAATGGGTATTTGTGAAGAGCCGAGAAAACTTGAAAGAAAATCGCAGAGGGCCTGGATATTTGTTTATATTTGTCAGGTTTTGGAGGCAGTCTGCCTTTTCTCCACTTCTGCATAGTCTCCCCAAGAGTGTAAGCTTTTCTAAATACTAAGGAGTGTGTGTGTAAGGGATGGACATATATATGTGGATATATATATGTCTATATCTAATTCCAGATAATGATTCAGGGACTTAGCCTCTACACTAAGTAACCCTTTATGGGCTGAGAAGAGAGCTGGATGGTCCCATCAGATTTCACCATTTTTAATATCTACAAAAGCAAAACTTCTCAACAAATGTTCTTGTCTTTGTCTCTTAGACCTCAAAAAGAAAGGCTCATGCTAGAGAGAAACCAAATGTGTGTGTGTGTGTGTATGTGTGTGTGTGTATTTAGGGACTTTTTTTTTTAGATCAAAGAGTTTCATTTGGTGTCTGTCCTTCCCTCCTCTTTCTCCCCAACCCCCATTCCAGATCTGTTTGCAAAAAGCTCAGATCTTTTTTTTTTTTTCCCACACACAGACTGACCTGATAGCGGAGGAATGAGTGGGGGGAGGGGTCGTCCTGGTATGGGGTGTAGCCCATTCTGCACCGGTGGTCTCTGATCTAAAGAAAATTCTGGTAGGAAGAGACGGCACGCTCCCTATACGGAAAGGAAGCATGAGGAATACGACCAGGCTCCATTTCTATCTTAAGGCCGAAAGAGTAGGAGCACGGTTCTCAGAGCTGGGCCCACGGCAGTTCGGGCAGCAGCATGCTGAGCACTCGAATGTCCTAGGCGTCCGGCTGAGTTCATTTCCTTCCACTGACAATATGCTGCAGTGGGCAGCGCCCTTGGGCTCCTGATGAGGAAACTGAGGTTAAAGCACAGTAACTGGCCAGAGACTGTTTCCACCTGGTCCTTGTGCCTTCCCAGCTGAGCTCTTAGTCCCTATTCAGTGTCCCTATGTCGCAGGATGCATTGAAATCTAGCTAGGGACTTCTCTGACAAGTGTTGTTAAACACACTGTCCGACCATGTAGGCAGAATCAGTAACATATGCTGATAAGCAGGGAAGTCTTTGTGGCACAGACTCTGGCCGCGCTGACGGGTGGAGACGGTGTATTCATCACTGACCACTGCACATCTGGAGACAGAGGCGGGCCTTGAAATCCGATGTATTCCAGACGCGAACAGCCCCCCGTCTCCCCACCTCCCCCCTTGCAAAAACCTTTGCCGGGTCCTGCTGTGCCCTCCAGCTACCATCCTGTTCCCCCTTCCTTTTCCCTGCCAAACTTTTCTGAATGAAAAATGGAGCCACTCACTCTCCCATTTCCTCAGCCCCCCTCCCCCACCCCCCACACGCCCGTTTCCTCCCCGGCTCTCTTGAAACCTTGACGGGGTCACAGGCTGACTAGGCCACTCATTTCCAAAGCAGTGGTATCATTTCTCCATCTTCATTCTCCTTAACATTACTCAAGCATTTGATCTGCCCATTGCCATCTCATGCCCTCTGCTCCCGTCACCCTGCGTGGACTCTGCTGTGACCCAGTGTGGCCCTGAGTTACCTTCACCTCGCTTCCTTCTCTCCCTGGCCTCTCTTGACGATGTCACTGAGTTCTCGCTGCTCCAGCTGACCCTTGGTGAAGAGGACACTTAAGGGTGGTGTTCAAAGGGAAGAGAGTAGGACCAAAACCCTAGCCATTGCTCCCTGCACCAGCGGGGAAGGTTCTAGAGAACTCACTGAGTTTCCTAAGCCTCACTTTCCTGATCAGTAATCTGAGCATGGCAGATACTGAACAGGGCCAAGTCAGCCCTCAAGTGCCACAAAAGACTTAAGCATCTTGCTTAAGTATACTTGAGTATACTTAATATAGAATACTTTTAAAGTGTTGTTATTAGCTGGGTGCCATGGCGCACGCCTGTGATCCCAGCACTCTGGGAGACAGAGGCAGGAGGATTTCTATGAGTTAGAGGCCAGCCTGCTTTACCAAGCAAATCCAGGACAGCCAAGGCTACACAGAGACACCCTGTCTCGAAACACAACAACAACAACAACAAAGTATCGTTATTGTTATCACCGTTGTTTGTTTAAATTTTTAATTTTTAATTCTTGTGTGGTGTGTATGTGTGTGTGTGTGTGTGTGTGTGTGTGTATGCGTGTGTTCATGGACAAGTATATGTGCCTATGTGTACGTAGAGGCCAGCAGTCAATGTCAGGTATCTCCTCTATCGCTCTCCAATTTTTTCTTTTTTCCTATCTTCTTTCCTTCCTTTCCTTCTTTCTTTCTCCTTTGTCTTTTCAACAGGGTTTTACTGTGTAACCCCAGATGGTCTTGAATCTAGGTCTAGGTTTAGACAGGCTGGCATCAATCTCTCAGTCTGTCTCCCTAATCGAGGGATGAAAGGCGTGAGCCACCATGCCCAGCCACCACTACCTGGCCAGTGAGCAATGGCCATCCTCCTGTCTCTGCCTCTCTAGTGCTAGGGTGACAGGCACATACCACGACACCTGGCTTTTTACATGGCTGCTGTGGATCCAATTTACCAACTGAACCATCTTTGTTAATTTATTTTTTATCGACAACAAAAAACCCCCAAATAATGATTCTGAGAGGTAATTACATGTTCCAAGCAGCAGAGACGAACAACGTGTGCAATCTGCAGAAGCCACTCAGAGCTCTGAACTGACCTTAAAAACTGTTCCTAGGGGCTGGAGAGAGGCCTCAAAGGCGAAGAGCACTTGTTGCTCCTTGAGAACTAGGACTCAGTTCCCAGTGCCCACAGGGTGGCTCCGAACCATCTATGAGTCCAGCTCCAAGGGATCAACATCCTCTTCTGGCCTTTGTGGTTTCCTGCACACACACACACTCGCATAAGTATACACACACACAGAAAGAGATTAATAATTACACGTGCACAACCTTACTTTTATTATATATAATGATATGCATCTGTTTGTGCAGAACTGACATAAGGGTTTTCTTAAGATTTATTTTCTTTTTATTTATCTGATTTTCAATTTTTTAAAAAATTTTTATGTATGTATGTTTGTATGTGAATGCTCTGTCTTTATGTACACTTGCATGCCAGAAGAGGGTATCAGATTCCATTATTAATGGTTGTGAGCCACCATGTGGTTGCTGGGAACTCAACTCAGGACCTCAGAAGAGCAGTCAGTGCTCTTTTTTAAAATTATTATTTATTAATTATTAATTAATTAATTAATTAATTACTTCCAAGACAGGGTTTCTCTGTGTAGCAACATTGAATGTCCTGGAACTAGCTTTGTGGACCAGGCTGGCCTCAAACCCACAGAGAACCACCTGCCTCTGCCTCCCACGTGCAGGGATTAAAGGCGTGAGAAACCATGCTGAGCTTTGTGGCAAGTGCTCTCAACTGCTGAGCCATCTATCTTTTATTATTTTATTTTATTACATTTTTTTATTTTATTTTATTTTATTTTATTTTATTTTATTTTATTTTATTTTTATGTGTATGGGTGTTTTGCCTGCATGTATCTCTGTGTGCCGGCTGCATGCCTGGTGCCTGTGGAGTCCAGAAAAAAAGCACTAGATTCCCTGGAACCAGAGTTATAGGTGGTTGTGAGCCATCATGTGGGTGCTGGGAATTAAACCTAGGTCCTCTAGAAGAGCAGTCAGTGCCCTTAACCACTGAATAATCTGTTTGGCCTTTATTTTTACTCTGTGTGTGTGTGTGTGTGTGTGAGAGAGAGAGAGAGAGAGAGAGAGAGAGAGAGAGAGAGAGAGACTGCAGAGATAAGAAGAAGCTATTGAATCCTTTGAAGCTAGAGTTGCAGGCAATTGTGACCTGTCTAACGTGAGTGCTGGGAACCAAAATGGAAACCGATACCCTCCTCTGGCTTCTGTAGTCACTGAATTCTCTCTCTTTCTGTCTCTCTCTGTCTCTCTGTCTCTCTCTCTCACACACACACACCTGCACCGAAACACAGTTAAAAGGAATGAAATAAGACTCTTTTTTAAATATAGAGAACAAAGATTAATCTTAAATCCACTGTTCCTTTGGGTTCTAGTTGAAGAATCAGCTGTCAGCAAAGAAAGAGAAAAGGGTGATTGCTGGAAGGGATTGGGGGTTGACTCCCTGAGAGTGGACTGAGTCTGTCAGAGGGGAAAGGTGGGAGGAAGGGAAACGTGGAATCCTCTGCAGCAGAAGCAGGTGCTCTTAATCCTTAAGCTTTCTCTATAGCCCTAATATAAGGGGTTCCAGCTTGGCTACTTGTTCCAAAGACCTGTTATTGTTTGGTCTCAGTGGCCAGCACGTGGCTGATGACTTCTCCATTTGCTTTGCACCAGCTTTAGATCACAGGAGGAAGAGAGCCTCTCAGTCTTGAAGTCAGAGAAACTCGGTCCCAACCCTGTCTCAGACAGGATAGATGGCACCCAGCAGTTCATTCCCTTGCTCTGAGTCTTAGTCTGCTCATGGATAAAGTGGGAACTGCACCGAGGACCTCGTATAGGCGCTCACGGGCTCTGTTCTTGCTGCTTCAGTCTCTGTGAGCCCATATGAGCCCCGCAGAGTTGATTCAGTGGGCCATGTTCTCCTGTTGTCCTCCATCCCATCTCGTAGAGGAATTTTAATCCAGCAACATGGCTGTTCTGGTAAGGGATCACATCGAAAGACCTTGTAGGTCTATGTGATCTGGTTGGAATACAGACACACCCTTAGTATATGCCTTTAATCCAAAACAATGAAAGTTAAGATTAGTCTATAGAAGGAAGCAGCAATGTTTGAAAGTGATGTCTAATTGAGGGGCAGACAAAGTGACGAATCAGAGAAAGATTTGACAAGTCAGAGATAGGATACATCCAGCACTCATGAGAACAGCACAGGAAAGAGAGGATATTAAGAGCAGTGCAGGGGGAGAAAGAGGGTAGTGGAAGTTGGTGTATGTGGCAGTTTTACAGCGACAGGAGAAGGAACCAGAAGATGAGAATATATTGCCAGAGTTGGTTTGAGGCCAAGCAGAGCTGGATAAAGAGGCCAAGAGAGAAGACAGATGGAATCGGTCAGCCTGGAGAGGAGTGTGGATCAGAACAGCTGAATTGAACTATCCAGCGAGAGTTCAGAAAGAGCTACAAAGGATGAGTTTATTCAGCAGTAGTCTCGGAGACCAAAACATTGAAGGACTACATTAGAAGACAGAGGCTGGAAGCTGAAGCCTTCAAGGTTTGGGTTTACAGAAGATTTGACTGTACTGCAGCTAGAAGCTCCTGGGCCCAGGCCTAGGGATTGTTAGAACAGAGAAACAAACGCACTGGGTTCAGTGCAAGCCGTGTATTCGCACAGCTTAGGTATGGCTGTCATCTCCATCCCCTCTTCTGAGGAAATAAAAACATTTACATTTGGCTCCTAACATTTACACCCTCTGACTCCCATAATCTTTCCGCCCCTCTCCTGTGGCAGGGTGGGGTGGGGTGGGGAACTATTTTAGTCTTAGTCTTTATTGTGTATATGTGAGTGTGGTGCTCATGGAATCCAGAAAAGGGCATCAGATCCCCTGAAGCCTGAACTCTGGTCCTCTGGAAAGAGGTATGCACTCTTAACTACTGAGCCATCTCTCCGGCCCCCTAGTTCCACAAACTTTTTCTTTGGCCCCCTCTGGCTGCTTTCCTCTCAGTCTTTAGTAACTGAATGTATTTGAGGCTGTGGATGTTGCTCAGTGGCGGAGCCCCTGATTACCATGTATAAGATGTTCGGTATACCATAAAGGAAACGTTTGGTAGTGTTTGCACCTAGCATTCCTGAAGTCTTATGCTCAATCCTCTAGCACCATGTCAACCATGCCTGGTGATACAGACCTGTAGGCACTAGGAAAGAGTTCAAAGCCAGCCTCTGCTACATAGCACGTGTGAGGACATGGTATGTCTTGTCTCAATAAGTTAATCAATTAGTTATATAAAATCAGTTTTTTTTTCATTCTCCATCTTCTTGAGATTGGACAGTAGTGGCAGTTTTTACTCAGCAACTGTCTTCCCCGAAAGCCGATTCATTCTTTTCTCTCCCTTCTTCTCACAAGTGCTTCCAAACAAGGACATCTAACAGCGAGGTAGCTATTTCCTGTCCATCTTTCAAAGCCCCTTCCCAGATCACAGGGGTGGAAGTGAGACCTTGGCCATAGAGAATGGATAAAGGGGGGAATAATTCCTCTTCATTCCCCTCCCTAGAAGGTGCTTTATGGAGGGCACAGAGAGGGTGCTTGGGGCTTGCTGTTAAATCACATCAGGACAGAGCCTCACAGATGAGAGAAACTCCTGCAGCAAGATCTCTAACTGTCTGAGCCTTTACTTCCTTATCATGGGGTCATCTACTTCTTTCTTATTCCAAAGTAGACCATCTAGAGATGTCTGCTTTTTGCTCTGGAGGCCATCACATTCATCCCCATAAGAAAAAGAATGTTAAACAAACTAGCAGTCAACAACTCTCTTTCGATCATCAGAGGACAAGCCTACGAAACAAGCTGCTCACAGGTGAATTTCCCTGGAGAGTCTATTTCTATCCACACCAGAGAGAGGGGACAATCACAGACCAGACAAAGGTTTCCACTCAGGCCTAGCCTGGTGAACCCATTAGTCTATTTGAGGTTGTACGTGAACACAAGAATAGGCAATCTTCAAGCAGCTTTAACACCTACAGTTCTCAGCCCACCAACTGTTAGCTACTTACATGTCTTTGGTCCTTAGCGGGGGAGGGAGGGGGCTCATGAGTTCCCTATGACCCCAAGAGGGAATGTCATTAGGCCTCCTTTCATGATGATGGTCACAGGTACTCAATTTAAGAGGGCCGTAATCAGGACCTAGGGAGAGCTCATTCGTTGGGAGTTCAGCTTCGAGTAACCACATGAGGGTGGCTCTCAGCTTCCTGTCCTCCAAGGCATCTTACACTCGTTCTTCTGGCCTCCATGAGCACCTGCACACACGTGCACACAGCCACACATAGACACGTTATCAGAAATAAACCTTTAAAAAATTGTGTAACAATCACATCACACAAAGCTTAACACTTAAAACACAAACAAACAAACAAACAAACAACAACAAAAAGGGACAAAAATCATTTCCAGCTCAGAGGAAATGCCACACAGCATTCTAGTCCTTTTGGCTTTTCCATTCTTCCCACCCTTGGGTTTGCTGAGCTTAGAGAGGGTGACACAAATGTGTGAGGTTTTTTTTCAGTTAAAAGCTGAGTGTTGGGCCACTGGGCCACAGCAACAAGCATTTAGTCCCAGATGTTTGACCAGTTATGAGTCTCCAAAACAACCATGATTTGCTGCATAAAAAGGTTTCCCTGACCAAGACTGACAGCAGCAGTAATAGATTGTGTTTTACAAGCACATAGAATCCATTCAAGACCTTTGGGCACAGGTTTTTTGGTTTGTTTGTTTGTTTGTTTCTATTTCCATACAAACTGCAGGCTCTCTCCTATGGATCAGATATTAAATCCAACTGGAAAACAGTTGATTGTACCCATAACAGCTGTGCCACTATTGCATCAGTGTGCATATCTTGCCTGGCATGCTATTAGTGTTGATATGTGGGCTCCTAGCTTGGTAGGGCCAGTGGTAACAATTCTTTAGCAGCTGTATTCTGCCCTCCAGGACTATGAATGACAGCCAGTGGGAAGGGGGCTTCTAACTCAGTCCCAGCCTCATTTCTCCCTGCCCTACAACCAAAGTACATGGTGCCTTCAGCAATAGGGACTTCCCACCCAGCTGCAGTATGCAGTCAGTAGCCTGCACTGGGGAGTGGGAGAGGAAGTGCTGGCCAGCAACTCCTAGGTAGCCCACTCCTGGCTCTGGGATTTTTATCCAGCACCTAAAGAGAGAAGAGGGAGAGAGAGAAAAAGAGAGAGAGGACAACCTTGGATGTTCTTTAAATGTGGTCCTTCTTCCTTCCTTCCTTCTTTCCTTCCTTCTTTCTTTCCTTCCTTCCTTCCTTCCTTTCTTCCCTTCTTTCTTTCCTTCTTTCTCTCTTTCACAGGGTCTCTCACTGGCCTAAATCTCATCAACTATGCTAATATATTTGTTTCTATAATTGATGTCATTGTTTTGTTACATACACATATATTTGTGCACACACTTAGACATATAAATGTAAATATATATTTACACATATATGTATACACACACACACACACACACTTCCTTCATTCAGTCCACAGATATGTACTAAGCATCTCCCATGCTGAAGACTGTGCCGGCTGTGCTGTGGATGGTTCAGTCCCTGCCCTCCCTCTCAAGTCAGTGGCTGCTGCTATGAAGAAAGAGCTACCCACAGTGCCACAGGCAACAGGCAACTTTCCGCAGAAATTTGATCTTTCTGAAGGAAGATTCTGTCAGCTGACATGATGAGGGGCAGGGAGAGCCTTGCAGGCATTTTGCCTGAGGGAAGAAACCAACAGAGTTTAGGTTTAAGGAGCATGAAGACTAGGAAGGCTGGGGGGAGTAGGGGGAGGCTGCAAAGGGAGCCTGGGACCTCACTGTGAAAGGCTCTTATACCTAATTGCAAACTTCCTGTCTATCCCCCAGGGGTAATTAGCACAGTGTTCAATTAAAAAAAAAATTACTGGATTGATTTTTTTTTCCTCCCCTTTGACATGTGTGGAGACAAAGAATATTCTCTTGGCTTATAAAAAAACCAAAAACATAACAAAACAAAAAAACCCCACATATTTCTGATGCCCAAATTTATATATATCCAGTTCTCTTTTCTCTACCAAGAGGTCCATGTCACCAAACACCTATTGCAACTGGAATAATAGACTCTGCTCACTCCAGGGCCTCCTTCCCTATCCAATCTTCTCTTGAGGGACAAAGGACAGTCTACATCTTCAGATACAGGTGAAGGCTTTAACACTTTAAAGTTCACTGTCTTTTTTTTTTTTTCCTGTTGCTGTGACAAAAGCAGCTTAAGGGAGGGGGTTATTTGGCTCTCAAGTACAGTCCATTTCAAGAAAGTCGAGAAGCTTGAAGTAGATAGTCACATCCCGTCCACAGGCAAGAGCAGAGAGGGGTGAATCAATGTACGCACCCTAGTGCTCAGCTCTCTTTCTCGATTCTTACTACAGAATCCAGAATCCCCTGCTCTGGGAGTGGTGCCACCAGCAGTGAGCTGTCCTCCCATTTCAGTTAACTGAGTCTAGGCTGGTTCAGAAGCCTGCTTCCAGGCGATCTAGACTTTCACCATGTCGACAATTAAGTTAAGCATAGATCACACTGAGGCTTTGATGGGGCCCTTGGAACACTGAAAGAGACTTGATGCACACCTCGGAGCAAATGTCAACTCCTAAACAGAGAGGAAGGTCTTCTGCCGTGGAAAGAAGGGGAAGAAAGGATGCGGAAAGAGAAACCATTGGCGGCTAGGTTCTGACAAAGGTCTGTCCTCTCTGTGTTAGCCTAGGGTGAAGGTGGAAAATGCTAACAAAAGCAGAGATGGCTTTGGGTAAAGTCCCCCTGCGGACCCGGAGACGGTACAGCAGAGAGTGGTGACAACTGTATGAACGTCTGAGCAGCAGGGCCCGGAGAGCACTAGCGCACTGGATTTAGTCCCTCAAACTGAGCTGCTCAGAGACACCGGAGGGAACATGAAACCGCTCAGCCTCCAGCTGGGTGGACTAAAGCTTGAGGGCCAGACATGCTGGGTGAGTCCTCTAGACCCTGCATGCTGCAGGGGAAAGAAACAATAAAGAAAAAAGAAAACCACTAAGGTCTGTTTTCCCTCACCTTCAGAGAAAGAGAAGAAACAAATCTATAGGTTGAGTTAAATCACAGGCCTATAATTTCAGTGGTTAAGGTGATGAGAAAGAAGCTAGTCTGGGCTATGAGGGAAGCCCCCCTTGTAAAAAGGAGAAGAAGAAGGAAAGGAGAAAAGGTGTTTTGTTTTTTTTTTTTTAATTGTCTTTTAACTATCTGGGGCTACTCCATCAACACGTACTTTCAAAATATAAGTATGTAAGTATAGGTGGAGGTGATGGTGCACACCTTTAACCACAGCACTCCAGAGGCAGAAACATGCATATCTCTATGAGTTCAAGACCAGCCTGGTCTACATAAGAAGTTCCAGGCCAGCCAAAGTTATATATAGTGAGACCTTGTCTAGATAGATAGGTAGATAGATAGATAGATAGATAGATAGATAGATAGATAGATAGATGGATGGGCTGAAGAGATGATAACTTGACATTTAAGGGCACTGGCAGTTCTTATAGAGGACCCAGGTTCAATTCCCAGCACCCACATGGCAGCTCACAATCATCTGTATGCAGTTCTAGGGGATCCAATGGACTCTCTGGCTTCCTCAGACACTGATGTCTGTGATATGCAGATATACACGCAGATAAACCACCCAAAACCATAAAATAACAAATAATGTTCTTTTTTTTTTAACAAATGTAAGTGTAGTAACCTTTTTTTTTAAAGATTTTATTTAATTTTTGAATGAGAGCTCTATCTATATGCACGCCTGGATGACAGAAGAGGGCGTCAGATTCCAGTATAGATGGCTGCACTCTGATTTTATGTTCCGCTGCCTCCAACCTCCAATTCATAGGGTCAGGCTTTGTCAGGTCCCTCCCACATTTACTTCATAGCCAAGCACTTTTCAACTCTTGCTTTTTTGGACTTTAGAAAAATTGCAATAAATATTATTAAAAGCTTAAAAATAATACGAATAGCAACCAGCACAGAGAGCTGCTAGAGGTCTCAGCCTTCCGCCTCCACAGCCTTCCTTGGCCTTAGTGATCAGCACATAAGGACTATGGTCTACAGGCCTGGAGAGGAGCTGGCCACGATGCTTGCCACAGAAGCTGAGGACCTGACTTCGATGAGCCGTAAACCTGTCGGGCATGGTGTGTGGACCTACAGGCCCGATGCTGGGAAGGCAGAGACAGAAGAATCCCTAGGGCTTGTGGGCAGTAGGTCTGGCCTAATTAGTGAGCGCTAGGCTAACAGAACCTTGCCTTAACCCAAGTGGGTGAGTTCCTGAGAACTTCCAGGTGACAACTGAGATTGTCCTTAGGCTTCTTTCTGGCACACAACTGCTTGTTTTTTTGCACATACCAAAGTTTTATTTCCTTTTCCAAAATCTATTCTGAACAATGCCTAAGTAATTATTAAGATTTTTCAAGACATTCTGTGCAATACATGGCGAGTTTTCTTATTCTAACAATCTCTCCCTCCCTCTCTCCTCCCCCTCGCTTCCTCCCCATCCATCCATCCATCCATCCATCCATCCATCCATCTATCTATCTATCTATCTATCTCCATAAACTAAGTTCTCAGTCTGGCCTTTAGCTATTTTTTTCTCAATGTCACACTTTCCTTCCTCGCTCAGGACCTTATTGAATCTTGGCTTCCTCTACCCCTCAGCCATTTAGCACCTCCTCTAGGATTTTATTCAAGCCAGCTTTCTCTTCCCTCTTCTGGATTATCCCTCATGACCTCTGTCCTCCAGTAGGTTCTGTTTACTAAATCATTCCCATTCTTTAAGACTGAGTTAAAATGCTACCTCCTGCCAGAAGCCTGCTGGGAGCTCTCCTTTGCAAAAGACTGTGTCCCCTCTGTTGCTACCCTCTGTTACTTTTGTATCTTGTATAAGGTCTAGATGTGTTTTTCTTCCTCTCCCATTAGATGATGAACCTGTTGCTCATACCCCCTGAGTGTTTTTTTTTTTTTTTTTTGTATCCCTCCCTTGCCCGTGGGACAAAATTTTACCATGGAAGCCTGAGTGTGGTGGTGCATACCTTTAATCCCAGCAGCCGGAAGGCAGAGGCAGGCAGATCTCTGTGAGTTCAAGACCAGCCTGGTCTACATATGGAGTTTCACGCAAAGCAAGGGTTAAACACAAACAAACACAAGTTTTACTCTTGAAGATGCTCGTTGACTTGAATCGGCTGGAAACAATTCTAAAATTCCAACTCAGGGTTCTTGGTTCCCACTGTTGTTTGTCCAGCAGGTCTACCAGATGTCTGTGGGGCCGGGATCATTAACACAACCATTTTCTCTTCTCCCCTTGGCATTTTCTCCTAAATTGAAGGTAGGAAGAGCTAAGCCAGCCAGCCCCTAGCAGCAAGAAGTGCCTTCCTGCCAGTCTCTGCCCGTGAGGGCTGTGGGGATGGAGGACCCTGCACACTCAGGGGTTTCCACCAGGGTAGCCTCCCGTGGGGCAGCAGGCGTGCAAGCAGCTGTGGTTTTAGGGAGCTGAGCCGTGGGAGCCGAAAGACATTCCAGTCAGAATTCCAGCCGTCTTCCCAAAGGGGGCAGGGGAGGGGGAGAAATGAAAGGATTCACAGTGTCATCTCACTGACTTTTTTTTTCTTCCCCAAATTGATGGAGGGAGATTAATGAGGAAGGAATGTCACCCAGTCAGTTGAGGTGGGCAAGATGCTGGATCTTTCTGCTCAAAGGATGTCTGTCGGAATGTGCCTTAAATGCTCAGAAGAGAACATTTAGCATAGCTTTGTCTCTATAAAAAACAAAACAAAACAAAACGTAGAGCCCAGCATTCGAGCGAGGTGTCAGCCACATCACACACGCCAGGGAACAGATAGAGCCGCACAGTCAGCTCTCTCCTCCTCCACATAGGTCCCAGGGTTCAAACTCAAGTCACCAGGTTTGCCAGCAACCGCCTTTGCCCTGTGAGCCATCCCACCTGCCCAACCCATGCTGAACTCTTGAGTCCTCTGGGACTCAACCCGAAAGACTTGCCTTTTGAGTCCCTACTCCGCCCCTTGCACAGGGCTGTCAGAGCAAAGCTAAGGCAGCAGCCTCCTTCCCCCAGAGAGGCAGGCATCGTGGAAAACGAAACGTGACCTGTTTTTAATTTTACTAATCAGGAACAACAAAAACAAAAAGGTTCAGGAATTTTATCAACCCAAACGAGCAAGATCAAAATCAAGAACACATCATGCAGTCCAAAGTTCTTTATTTTGCCAATGAGGAGAAGGAGAAAGGAGGAGGAGGAGGAGGAGGAAGAATCCCAGGAAGTGTGAATGACTTATCTGAGATCATCACAGACATGGAAAAACGGAAGCGGAAGAAGGGGAGACCTGGAGACAGTCTCTGCCTTAGACAGACCTGGGGGCGGGTGGGGCTGAAGGGGGTGTAAGCGATGCCTTCCTGCCAGGCCCCTGGCTTCTGCCATCCTGACAAATAGGAAGGGCTCTGACCACAGCATCTGGCCGTCCATGTGCCCTTCGACTGGGGAGGTCAGCTCATGAGTCAGATTTCAAATCATGGTGTGTTTTTTTAAAAAAAAACAACCAGGCAGGATGAGACCAGCAAGAAGAGAGGGAGGGACGGAAAGCTGAAGCCTTTTAAAAAGCTCCCCACAAAAGGCAGAGGGTTCTCCGGCACCACTCCTGACCCCACCGACCTTGCGACCTCCTTACTGAAGGTCAGCTTAACACTTTAGAAATGGCCCCGGCTGGCTCCGTAACCTCTGTCACTCACAACTAACAAATATGTCTTTAAAGGGGTCACTTTTGGGACAGAAACTGGCAGTTTCTTTCCTTTCAATTCGCGCATTACCCAAAAGTCTCTTCGGTCTCAGTTAAGAAATTTGAACTATCTAATTTGAAATTATTTTCACGTTTTCATGAACACAAGGTGCTTC
Source organism: Meriones unguiculatus (assembly GCF_030254825.1). NCBI lineage: Eukaryota > Metazoa > Chordata > Mammalia > Rodentia > Muridae > Meriones > Meriones unguiculatus. The sequence goes on along the minus strand of NC_083354.1, from coordinate 16,009,268 downwards.
GATATTTTCATTCATGCGCAGTTCATAGTCTAAGTGATTCCTGGAGGGCTGGGTGTGCGGCACAGTCCTAGAGGGCTTTCCCAGCATGAATGAGACCCTGGGTTCCGCTCCTGTCACCACCACCAAAAAAGAAAAAGGGGGTGGGGGAGGGGAGAAAAGGAAAAAAGCTAAACTTGGGAAACAGGATATTTGATATGGTTACCTGCTCAACAAACATATTTGTCCCCCGGAGTCTTCCCTGCTACTATCCAAAAAGGAGGACACAGAAGAGATAGAAACTCAGATTCCAGGGGTCCAAATAAATCCTCTCTGTATATCTTCCCATATTCCGGAGAAACTGTGGATATACGGAAAGAGAAAACAGAAGACCTGATGAGGGAAATGGTCACACCTTATTATTTGTCACCACACATTCAAGTGCTGGTGGGTCAAGAATGACTTCCCCAGTACTGCACAAAACTTGGCATGAAGGCACATACCTGCATTCTCAGCACCCGGGAGGTAGGGGCTGGAGGAGCTGAGGTTCAAGGTTATTATCTGCTATCTGTCTATCAAGTCGGGAGCCAGCCTGGGCCTTCAGGACGCTGTCTTGCAAAACACAAAAGTTTGCTGACATTAAGCATGATTAACAAAATTCCAACTTCATCCAGAGCAAGAAAGCAATCAAAAGAAGTATGTGCCAGGGAGATGGCACAGCTGGTAAGGTGCATACAAGCACTGACACGAGTTCAGATGCCCAGCACCCGTGTAAAATAGGCCAGGACCAAGATGTGTGCACACAGTGGTAATCCCAAGGGTAGAGTAAGGAGGATTCCTGGAGCTTGCTGCCCAGCCACTTAATGAATCCGTGAGTTCTAGGTTCAGTAGGTTCCACCTTGTTTTTTGAAACAAGGTGGAGAATGACTGAGGAAGACACCCAATATCTACCCCTGACACCCCTGGTCTTAAAACACATGTGCACACAGATGGATTCATACCCCCACATACACGTACATACACGTGCAGCCCCCCCAAAAGGTAATATACATACTCCCAGCCCTCAAGCTCTGCATGCTACTGAGGAAACATCATAACTCCTAAGGGATTTACCAGATCAACAGTCTCTCTGGCTCATTTTCAAACCTGAATGGAGTGGCATACACATAAGAGTACGGTTTACTTCCCAGGTCCTCACAGACCTTTCCAAAGTTCAATGCAGTGTATCGGCTGTGGGTTGGATGTTTGCAAATCAGCACAAGATAAAGCATCAACTCTGAACCTCAATGAGCTCACGACGAGGGAGAGGGACACTTCCTTATAAACAGATGAAGTGGAGGCTAGTATGACTCGGAGGAGTGTGGGAGGAATTCTAGAGGAGCCTGGAAAGACGTCCTCCAAGTCCTGAAGGCCACACCTGTCAGCCCAGATATTATACACAGCAGAACTATATTAAAGTTGAAGGAGAAATAAAAAATTTCCATGATAAAAAAAACAGATTAAAATGATGTTTATGGCATTAAGCCAGCCCAGGAGGAATATTTTAATCTGAAGGATAAACATATCCAGGAGATCACAGAGGAGAAGTAAATGTTAAAAGAGATATGAGAAAACATTATATAATCATCAAAATGACAGGAATTGAGTCACATATTTTAATAATAACTCATAATATTAATGGACTCCATTTCACATACACACACACACACACACACACACACCGCTAGGTGGTAATGGCACAGACTTTTAATTCCAGCACTCAGAAGGCAGAGGCAGGCAGATCTCTCTGAGTTTGAGACCAGCTTGGTCTGTACAGCAAGTTTCAAGACAGCCAAGGCTACACAGAGAAACTCTGTCGAGAAAAACCAAAACCAACCAACCAGCCAACAACAACAAAAACCAAAAGCAAAAACAAACAAACAAACAAAAAGCACAGACTAACAGATTAACTTAGAAAGTGGTATCCATCTCTTTTCTGCTTCTGAGAAACATGCCTCACCATCAACAATGGACCACCTTAGGTAAAAAGATGGAGAAAAGTATTCCAAGCAAATGGAACTAAGAAGCAAGCAGAACCAATATCTGACAAAATAGACTTCAAACCAAAACTAGTCAGGGGAGAGAAGGAGGGACACTTCATGCTCATCAAAGGAAATGTCTACCACAGGCTATTACAATTCTAGACACATATGCACCAAACAGGGGCACCCAATTATATGAAAGAAACATTTCAATGTAAAATCATAGGTTGACCCCAACATAGTGATAGAGAGTGATTCTCCTTACTCCACTGTCACCAACAGATGGTCTGGAAAAAAACTAAGCAAAACAAAACAAAACAAAACAAAACCAGACTTCATAAATAAGATGCACATGATAGAACATTCCACACAGACGCTAAGGAAAACATATTCTTATCAGCAGCTCATGGAACTTTCCCCTAAATAAGCCACGCATTAGGATGCAAATGAAGTCTCAATAAACATATAACTATTGAAATAACATCTTACGTTCTATTTGATCATAATGGAGTAAAGCTGGATATTAACAACATAGAAAGTGCACAAACTTATTACCACTAAACAATACACTGTAAATGATAACTGGGACAAGAGGAAGTCAGTCCCGAAGGCCAACACCCAAAAAGAGTAGGTGGGAAGAGACGATCAAAATCAGGGCTAAAACCGACGAAATAGAAAAGGGGGGAAAAAGTACAAAGATTCAGTGAAATGAAGGGTTGGTTTTTTTAAAAAGATTGGCAATATCGACAAAACGTTAGCCAAATTCACCAAAAGAAAGAAAGGATTATTTCTTATTTAAAGTAATAAAATTAGATATGAAAGAGAGGTGTCCTACTCACTGTTTGACTGCTGTGAAGAGCCACCGTGACCACAGCAACTCTTAAGAAAGAAGGCGTTTAACCGGGGCTGGCCTTCAGTTTCAGAGCTCTGGTTCAACCCCATCATGGCAGGGAGCATAATGGCATGTAGACAGCATGGTGCTGGAGGAGCAGCTGAGTCTCTGGGCTTGGCCTGGGCTGTTGAAACCTCAAAGCCCGCCTAAGTGACACACTTCCTCCAACAAGGCCACACCTCCTAATCCTTTCAAATAGTGCCACTCCCTGGTGACCAGGCATTCAAATCTATGAGCCTGTGGGGGCCAGACTTACTCAAACCACCGTATGGGATATTAAAAGAAACACTGAAGGAATTCAGAGAATCATACGCACCTATTTTAAAAAATCTGTATTTCATCAAATTTGAAAATCTGAAAGAAAAAAATAGGTAAATTTCTAGCTATATATGGCTGAATAAAACTATGTCAAGATGAAATGGGTAAACCAAATGGACCTGTTACACACAATGTTATAGAAGCAGGAATTTAAAATCTCCCAACGAAAAAGCCCAGGGCTGGGTGGGTTCAACGCACAGCCTTTTCGCTCCGAGCTCTCCAGTGAAGCAGCAACTCTTGGCTTATACTCGGTAAAACAGCTGTGCCAGTTTATTGGGGGGGGGGGGGTGAACAAAGTCTATATGAGGCTGGGGGAGTGGGACGGGATTCCCAGGGTGAGTACGCATCATTGGTTAGGGCTGGGGTGCGTCATCCGGTGCCAGGCCACAGGGCTACTCTGAGAATTGCAAAGGTAGGGAGCGGAGACTAAGCGCATCAGGATATGCTAGCACAGAACAGGGAGGGAGGGAGCTTACTCCGGCCAGTCTCAAAACAGAGATTTCTGGGGTTTGGATTCTCTCCACCTCACTCTAGCTCCATGCTGGATTCCTTGGTGGCACGGTCCACGGTCCAAGTGTCCCACAAACGAGATGAAGAAGAATGAAACCGGAGCTTTATCTATCCCTCTACATAAAACTCAACTCAAAATGCCTCAGGGCGCTGGACAGAAGGCCTGATAAAGCTAAATCTGATAGGAAGTAGAGGATGTACTTAAACTTCTTGGCACAGGAAAGGGCTTTCTAAGCCAGATCCCCATAATGCAGGCACTGAGAACAATAAGTGGGACCTCATGAAAACTGAAAGGTGTGTACAGCAAAGCACACCAACACTGAAGAGGAGAGGTAACCTACAGAATGGGGGAAAAACATCATTTATACATCTGACAGAGGTTTAGTATGGAGAATATACAAAAAACTCGAAAACCTAAACATCAAGAAAACAAACAACCCACTAAAAAAATGGGACATGACAGGAAACACAGAGTTCTCAAAACACGAAATACAAATGGCTAAGAAACATTAAAAAAAAAAAAGTTCAGCATCCCCAGGAGGAGAAGACAGAGGGGGGCTATGATCCAGATGTAAAATGAATGAAAAAAATAAATTAATTAAATTTTTAAAAAATTAAAGAAAAAAAAAGTTCAACGTCCTTAGCCAACAGGGAAACACAACTTAAAACTACTTTGAGATTTCATTTAATCCCAGTCAGAATGACGTAGATGATTTAATCTTTCTAACCTTGAAAAATATCCTAGTTGTGGCTGGAGCGACAGCTCAGCAGCTAAGAATGGCTGCTCTTTCAGAGGACCCATGTTCTATTTCCAGCACCAGATAGTGACTCACAATAGTCTGTAACTCCAGTTCTTGATCCAACGCCCTCTTTTGGCTTCTGTGGGCATCAGGCACATATGTGGTTCAAAGACATGCAGGCAAGCAAAAACACCCATATACACAAAATAATTAAAAATATGTTTATTTTTTTGGTTTTTCAAGTCAGGTTTCCCTCTGTAGCCCTAGCTGTCCTGGAACTTGCTCTGTAGGCCAGGCTAGCCTCAAACTCAGGGATTCCCCCTGTCTCTGCCTCCCGAGGGCTGGGATTAAAAGTGTGTGCCACCACTGCCTGGCCAAAAAAAAAAAAAAAAAAAAAAAAAGAAATACCATAGTTAGTTATTCATGAGACAGACTCACGTCTGGAAAGGTTGAGCAGCTGACAGCTGACAATATACAGCTCCTGATGGCTGCTATGTGTTGCTTTGACCACAGATAGCAAAACAGACATCGTAAGTGACTTCACGTCCTCTGGCACCTTCCCCAAACATTTGTGGTACTAGATTGGGGCGGACACTGTAACCCATATCCCTTCTGCCTCGAACCCCTCTAGACCACATTTCCCAGCAACAGGAAGTGAGATTAGTTCATGTGCCTGAGTTCAGGCTAAGAGAAAATGGGCTGAGGTATCCAGGAAAACCTCCCAGGATTCCTGAATGACCATACGTGTCTTCCTTCATTAATCGTGAATATTTATTAAGGCTTGGTATAGCATGAGCATGAAATAAACTTAGTGTAATTTTACAGCCTTTATCATTATTTATCATGACTCACACAGTCTCATGTAACCCAGGTGGTTTTTGCTTTTTTTTTTGTTTTTGTTTGTTTGTTGTTTTTTTTTTTTTATCTTCCTGCCTTAATCTCTTAATCTCTTTAATGCTGGGATTACAGCCTTCCATACCCTGCCTGCTTTCAGGCAGTGCTGGGGCTCGAACTCAGGGCTTCGGTGTGTGCATCCCGCAGCTCAGGAACAGCCATACCTTTCTCCTTCAAGTTTCCCATCCCCTCCTGCTGTCTGCCAGCTCGCCTTTCCCAGCCTTCACCGGACAGCCCTGCTCACTTCCCTGCTTCCCTGACAAACTAGAGTGTCTTTCCCGTAGAGAAAGCTAAGAAGCAGGGAAGCCATACAAGAAAACCACAAGGAAGCCAACAATTTTTTCCCCCAGTAATAGAAAAAAGAAAAGGCCAAGAAGTATGTATGTATGTATGTATGTATGTATGTATGTATTTGGTTTTTCAAGACAGGGTTTCTCTGTGTTGCCCTGGCTGCCCTGGAACTCACTCTGTAGACCGGGCTGGCCTCGAACTCATGGAGATCCACCTGTCTCTGTCTCTGGCCTGTGCTACCACTGCCTGGCCAGGAAGTATTTATCATTTATTTGTTTAAATATAAGTCTTTTGCTGTTCCAAAAGACAGCCCAAATCAAACTCATAACTCAGGATCTTGTTTCTGGAGCAGGGTAACTGAGGTCTTATTCATCAGCCTGCTGCGCAGTTCCCTTTTCAGACACACAGACACCATCCAAAAACTTTCTGATACCCTTGCTTTCAACTGTCGAGGCTTGCTGAATCAGGGCCGCTGAATCTGAGACGAATTCAAATCATTTCCTTCAAGGATTAATTCATCCTTCTGGGCTTGAGAGACAGAACAAGCCACACCCATCATCATGCGAACCCTGCGGATAATTTTGAATTCAACCGAAGACCCATTCTCCGGATAACGACGTTGAGGGGAAGCGAGCATACACAGAGCGCATCTTGTAGCGGAAGTAACACCCTCGATCACGTTCTGAACGCGACTGCAGAGGGTTCTGACGGTGGCCAGTTCCTCCTGTCGCCCACCCTCTGTCAGCCCGGAGCCTCTTCTTCATCTTTCCGGGAAGACTCAGCTCTGCGCTGACTGAAGTGCAGGGTTCCCCAGGGCCCTTCACGATGCCTGTGCGCCCCTTCGGCGTGATGCCTGCCTCTTCTGGGATGTCTGACTGCTGGGAATGGTCTTCATTCTCGCAGTAGATGGGAAAAAAAAAAAAAGCAAGTATTAATTTTTAAAAAATCACAAAAAATAGGGCTGGCGAGGTTCACCAGGTAAAGGTAAAGGTCCCTGGTGTCAGGCTTGACAACCCGAGTTGGATTCCTGAGACCCACGTGTGTGGGGGGAGCAGGGAGGTGGTTCACCTGCCTTGCCCTCTGACCCCCACGTGGGTGTCATGGCATACTTGTGCACGGGGGCACACACGCCAGTGAATTACAACGTCACAAAAAACTAGCAGGTAAGATATTGTATACGATTAAGATTGAGAAGCCACCAAGCGAATAACTCAAATCACTATGTCTGCAAAATGCATTCGATGACCTTGGGCGGATACCATGCTGCAGCGAAGCAGGAACCACGCACCGTCCTAGGGAGGGAGATGTAAGGAACATGAAGCGGGAGACTCAGGGGTGAGGCCGGAGAGGGCACTTCCTCCTGCCCCTTCTCCTGGCCCTCTTCCTCCCTTCCACTCCAGGCGAAGGCAGGGCAGCCCAAGAATCACAGCCAGGCTTGACCAGCCGGGTTCTCTCTCCAGCAGAGGTGCCGGGGATTGAACCCAGCTCCGCCCTTCTTCTGTGCATTCTGGGTGAGAACCCGGGACATCTGCGGCACTCAGCAGAGTCCCTGCACTCCCAGTGCTGGAGGAGACAGGCGCAGCTGCCAAGACTTTGAAGCCATTAACACTTCTTCACCAATACCGGGCTTTGAACTGGAAGCGAGGACCCAGGGTGGCAATTGGCCTTAGGAGGTGCCAGTCACGCGAAGAGGGATCTGATTGGTATAAACGGATTAGGGTTCTTTTGTTGATATTGGCTTCAAGGAATGTTTAAGAGCAGCTTTGAGATGAAAAATCTCCTTTGATATTTGGAACACGCGTAATCAAGGGAGACTCCTTTTGCCGGCCCCTGCGGTAAGCTATACCTTCTAAACATAGTTATACATTTTTATCTTGGAAAATGGAAGTGCATAAGATTACAGCGTCTTTATTTCCAGCTTTGTACAGTATTACCAAAAATCCTACATGAGAGAGTTGCCTTGTGCTACAAAGCGAGTAGTGGTAGACAGCATTTAAATATTTTCAAATAAAGAAACTGGCATTTTAAGCCTTTATTCTTTTCTTTCTTTCTTTCTGTCTTTTTTTTTTTTTTTATTGTGTATACAATGTTCTGTCTGTATGTACATCTGCACATCAGAAGAGGGCACCTGATCTCACTATAGATTGTTGTGAGCCACCATGTGGTTGCTGGGAGTTGAACTGAGGACCTTTGGAAGAGCAGCCAGGACTCTTAACCTCTGAGCCATCTCTCCAGCCCTGCCCTTATTCTTTTTGTTGTTGTTTGTTTTTCGAGACAGGGTTTCGTCTGTGTATCTTTGGCTGTCCTGGACTCACTCTGCAGACCAGGCTGGCCTCAAACTCACAGAGATCCGCCTGCCTCTGCCTCCCTGAGTGCTGGGATTACAGGTGTGTGCCACTGTACCTGGCTCCTTATTCTTTTTTAAAAAAGAAAACTTATTGTATTTTAAAACGTGTGTGCATATATTTCTATGTGTAGGTATGCACAGATGTGTGTATGACAGAACATCAGATCCTATGGAGTTGGCAGCACTAGTGATTTTGATCTGCTTCTCATGAGTGCTGGGAACTGAATCCTGCATCTTTTTTTTTTTTTTTTTTTTTTTTTTAATCCTGAAAAGGCCTTACTGTGATCTTAAAGATCTATGGAAATTCAACACACACTTGGATCGGTGATTCTAATTATAATTATTCAATGTTTTTTAAACTATGACAGCCACCAACCCAACATATATCCATACACACAAGTACATACATATATGTATGTATGTGTTGTGTGTGTCTATGTATAGAGATGGAAGACAGTGTGGATGCAGCTATTCAGCCGACAGTAAAAAAATAACTATTAAAATGCCACTGTTTGGGCTGGTGAGGTGGCTCAGCAGATCAGTGAGCTTGCTGCCAGGCTGATGACCGAGTTCCACCCCCAGGACCCACATAGTAGAGGCAGAGAACTGAATTTTTGTGGGTGCACACATGTATGCGTGTGGAGGTGACAGGGCAACCTCTGGTGTCTCTCAGGCGCAAACCACCTTCTTCTGTCTCGTTTTGTTTCTCTGTGTAGCTCTGGCTGTCCTGGAACTCACTTTGTAGACTAGGCTGGCCTTGAATTTATAGAGAGATCCGCCTGCCTCTGCCTCCCAAGCGCTGGGACTAAAGGCATGCACCACCACCGCCGGGCAAGAATCGCCTTGTTTTATACGGGATGCATGCGTGTGCCTGTTTGCATGTACATGTGGAGGCTTCAGGGACCCTAAATGAAGAGCTTGCCAGTTTGGCTAGCTGGACTAGCCAGCTTGCTCCCAAGATTTTCTTTCTCTGCCCCCATGCGTGGGGATTACAGGTGGCCGTCCTACCTGTCAGGGCAGTTTTATGTGGTCCCTGGGAGTCTGAACTCCAGCCTTCACACAGGGGAGTCAAGTGCTGAGATGTCACCTCAGTACCTTTCCTCCTTTTCTTCCTCCTCCTCCTCTTCCTCTTCCATGCAGTTTTTCTCTTTGGCTTGGAACTTGACAAGAAGGACATGCCGGCTAGCCAGCAAGCCCCAGCAGCCCTCCCCTTCCTCCTATTTGGCCTCCTTAGTGTTAGGCTTAGAAGAGCCAGGTCCTCGTGAGTGTAAAACAAGTACCTTCCCAGAGGAACTTCCATCTCTCCAGCCACAGACCACTCCGTGAGATGAGCTACATACATCCTCAGCCCTCCAGTCAATCTTTGAGGAGCCGAATAGATTGTCTCATGAAACGTACTTCAGCAAATTCCAAGCTGGGGAAGTCACCGCAAATCTCTCTCTCTCTCTCTCTCTCTCTCTCTCTCTCTCTCTCTCATCAGTGTTTGGTAAGGCGGGGAGCTCAGAAAGAATTGTGTTCCTTGAAGCCCAGGCTTAGAGTGTTGCCAAGGTGACAGGGTGGGCACAGTTCCAACGCTTCTATCTATGAGCCATTTTTTCCTTTCTTTCTCCACATCATCCCCTCAGACGCGTACAAACCCTCAACCAACCCTTCTCCTTGGCAAGAACCAGTTTAAAAGCATGGCATTCCTCCTCTATAAAATTTGGGGACCCCCCTCAGCCCGCTGTGTGCAGAGCACTTATCTAGGTGCTACCCCAAGGTGTCGGGGCCTGATGCACTCTTTGAGCTCGGCCATAAAAGGAGCTGTGTGCCCGAGTCCTTTCGACCCCTGGAGAGCCTTTAATGGAGCATGAAGTATCTCCGCACACAGCATTTCCCCCCTTCTTCATCCCTTTATCTTCCCTCATCCCCACAACAGCTCAGTACGTGCCACACAACCTCTCCCTTGGCAGGAGACTTCCAGCAGGATAGGGGGGAACGTGGAAACGTTCTCAAAACCAGCTGCTGCACTGTTAGAATTTTCTCCTGCTTCCTCTGCTTCCTGGTGTTAGCACTGGCCTCCCTTCTTCCCACCAGCCTGACGCTGCAGGCCTCAGTGACACTTCCCTCAGTGATCTTCCAGCTCCCGCTTTCCTCCCGCAACCCCACCCTGAGGTTATATCAAACACAGCCGGGAATAGGACTCTAAAAGGAACGTAAGATCATTACTCAAGAAGGGCAAATGATTGATTTTTCCAAACCCCGGGGACTGAACTCAGGTCCTCAGGTTAGGCAGCAAGCTCCCACAGCCTCTGAGCCACCTCTCTGACCCAAATGATCTTTCATTTCAGGGTTCTGGCAACGCACTTAGGAGATGACAAACACAATGGACACGCTTTCATTCATCTCTGGAACCTACACAGTAGTGGAGAAGCAACTCCGAAAAGCTGTCCTCTGACCTCCCACACGTGTACGGTGGCATGCACGCATGCGTGTGCACAGAGAGAGAGAGAGAGAGAGAGAGAAATGAATGCATAAATGTTAATTAAAAATTTTTTTAGATTTATTTATTTAACATGTATGAGTGTTTTGTCTGCATGTATGTATGTATACCAAGTGCATGCCTGATGCCCACAGGGGTCAGAAGAAGACACTGGGTCCCCTGGATCTGTAGTAATGGATGGTTGTGTGCTACCATGTGGGCTAGGAACCAGTCATGGGTCCTTTGCAAGAGCAACACGTGCTGTCAACTTCTCAACTTCTGAGCCATCTTTCTAGCCCTTAAATACCTTTTTTTTTTTTTTTTTTTTTTAAGATGGGGTGTCTCTATGTAGCCATGGCTGTCCTGGAACTCACTCTGTAGACAGGTCACTATGTACCTGCCCAGAGGATGTCATAGAATGCAGGTACTGACATGGGACATCGTCAGGACCCTGAAGGTCCCTAAGGGGAGGCCAGCTGGACTGCCTGCACAGCATAACAGCCTGGCCTTAAATGTAACTCTAAAAAGAGAAAGAATCCCAGCAAGAATCCCTGTAATCCCAGAACTTGGGGAGGCGGAGGCAGAGGCAGGCAGATCTCTGTGAGTTTGAGGCCAGCCTGGTCTACAGAGTGAGTCCAAGACAGCTAAGGCTACACAGAGAAACCCTGTCTTGAAAAAGAAACAAAAAGAAAGAAAATAAATAAATAAATGAAGAGAATGAATGAAAGAAGTTCAGTTAAGGGCTACAGAAAATAGTTGTTAACTACTTATCATGTACAGGTCCCTTGGTTCAAGTCCCAGTACCGCATACATGAGTTGTGGTGGTGACCCCTGTATTCCCAGCACTCAGGAAGTAGAAGCAGAAGAATCAGAAGTTAAAGGTCATCCTCAGCTACATAGCAGGTTAGAGACTAGCCTGAAACACAGGAGACCTGGTCAAAAAAAAAAAAAAAGTGGAGTTGACAGTAAATCCTACGTACTGTAGATCAATGAACACTGTCAACGATAAGCAGGTGCCTAGCAGTAGACCCAGTATGGGTTGGGAAACAACTCCACACAAATCAATGAGACATTGCACGGGCGAGCTCACATTTCAATTGCACATTTTGTTTACTTGTTCATGACCTTCTGGAAGTTTCTTGACCTTTCCTAGCCCTGGCATCCCTCTGATTGGCTATTGCTGGTGCTGATGCTACTGGTGTTTTGGTTTCCAAACATTTTACACACACATTATGGCCTGTCCTTGCTTTTAAAATGTGAGATGCATAGCAGGCTTGACCTAGTGTTATCATGGTGACAGGTGTCCTTGTCGTATGATAGACATCAATGAGCAAGTGTAAACTTTAGTGGCCACAGAACCGAGGGCCTCTCTCTCCCTCTCATTCTTTTAAAAATAATTTACTCATTTTTATTTTTATGAACATTGGTGTTTTGCCTGTATGTATGTCTGTGTGAGGGTGACCTATCTTGGAAGTACAGACAGCTATAAACTGCCGTGCGGATGCTGGGACTTGAACCTGGGTCCTCTGGAAGGGCAATCCGCGCTCTTAAGCACTGAGCCATCCCTCCAGCCTCCACCCCTCTGGCTGTTTTCGAGACAGGATTTCTCTGTGTAGCTGTGTACCCTGGAACTCAGTCTGTAGACCGGGCTGGCTTCAGACTTGGAGATCTGCTTGCCTCTGCCTCCTGAGTGCTGGCATTAAAGGTGTGCGCCGCCATCATCCTGCTGAGTTTTTTTTTTTTTAATTATTATTAACTATAGAAATCAGATTTTCCTACATGCAAATCTAACTTCCATCCATCAGATGAGATTGAGTCATCCAGAAGTAGATATTATATTGTGGGATATCCACTGGAGAAGAGCACTTGAATGCAGGTTTAAGCCGATACAAAGTCTTTATTAGGTGGCTGGCAAGAACACTGTGTGTCAGGGAAGAGTGCAGTGCTGGGCCTTTCTCGTTGTGACCTTTTAAGCCCAGAACCCACATCACACCTCAGTTAGCAAGAACAGTTGGCCACATGCAGCCTCACAGAAGCCAGAAAGCAAGGTTAGAACCTTCAGGGGCTTTCCTGGAACTATGAACCCCGACAGTTAGTTCTTTGTTCTCACTTGGGCAGGTGTTAGGGTCTTCGTGCTGGGCTCTTGGGTCAGAAAGGTGGTGCCTCGGTGTATCAAGCATGGCCTGAGTTGTGCTAAGGTCTGGGGGCCTGCCACAATGATTACTCTTTCCCATCTACCACACAGCCCGGCTCTACCAGTCATCTGTGGTTTTACTGGCCCATGCAGAGCAGAGGAGGAGCAGCAGTATCTGCAGAATGGCTCCTTAGGTTCTGCTGTTGGTAATTTTACTTACAGCCTCCAACTTCCTGACCCTGCTCTCTCAGCAGTTGTTCTGTGAATAACAGATTCTCACATGCAGACCCTCGGGTTCTAGCTACCCGAAATGGGAAACATTCCTTCATTCTACAGCTCCAGACTCCTCCCCCTGCCCCTCCTCCTCCTTCATTTTTTATCTCAAGATAGAGCTCACCAAGTTCCCCAAGCGGGCCTTGAACTCACTCTGCAACCCAGCAGGCTTCGAATGTGCAGTTCTACTGCCTTAGCTTCCCCATCAGCTGGGATCACAAGCCTGTGCCACTAGGTCCAATGGGAAAAACTGTTTCGGTTCTACACTGCGTTAGTTTTGCCTTATGCTAAAGGTAAATTCAGATAAACATGCCCTAAAGGCAGACGTGACCATCATACCCTAGCCAGTGACAATACAAGTACAGGACTTTGTAGTCTCTCCAAGACCTTTCTGGAAAGTGCTTTCCATTTGTTCAAGAAAGGGTCTCCTGCATTGCAGGCTGCCCTGGAACTCGGCACTTGTAGGGATGACCTTGAACTTTTGATCCATTACCTCCCACATGTGGAGGTTACAGGCATGAGCCACCTTGCTCGGTGTATGTGAACCTCAAACCTTGTCTGTGCTAGGTAAACGTGCTACCAAGGGAACTACATCTTCAGCCCCATATCCTTGTTGTTTTGTTTTCAAGGCAGGGTTTTTCTGAGTACCCCTGGCTGGCCTAGGACTCACTCTGTAGACCTCAGCTTCACAGAGATCTGCCTGACCCTGCCTCCTGAGTGCTGGGATTAAAGGTGTGCGCTATCACCACCCAGCTCCAAAACCATCTTTTTAATCAGCATATAGCATAGTAACTCATTATACTTTCATATAAGAAATATCTCTTTAGGGCCTATTTAGATGGCTCAACAGTTAAACACACTTATTGCTTTTCCAGAGGACCTGGTTCAGTTCCTAGGACCATATAACGGTTTATGACCACCCAACTCCAGTTCCAGGGCATCCAACATCCTTTTCTTGGTCTCCTTGGACACCAGGCATGCACCACAGGTGCAGATAGATACATACAGGCAAATGCAAACACATCTTTAAAAATCTATCTGTTCAGTTCTTAGCTGCAAGGCTGTGTCCTTCCACACTGAACAGGAAGCACAAGGTAAATCAGAGCTTGGTCTGTGCCCTGCAAGTGCCAGCTGCCGCGTGACAGAATGAACAAGCCACATGGCATAACAGTGCCATAAAGTTTCAGACAAAATCTCTATTTCTTCTCCAAAAGTCTGGTTAAGATTTGGAAAGGCAGGCGGAGAACAAGATGGCGGCGCCAGAAGAACACTGCATCTGAGGAGCAGGACAACATTTTCCATACAGCGACCAAGAGACTGAACTCTGGGCCCTAAAACAACAGTGATCGTGTTTTCCAGGATCTTTATACCTTAATAAAAAATGAGCATTTTATGTAAAAAAAAAAAAAATTTTGGAAAGGCATCAGGACAGTGGTAGCACACACCTTTAATCCCAGCAGAGAGGTAGACAGATCTCTGAGTGTGAGGCTGGCCTGCTCTACAAATTCCAGGATAGCCAGGGATGCAGAGAGAAACCCTGTCTCAAAAACAAACAAACGGGCTGGAGAGATGGCTCAGCGGTTAAGAGCACTGTCTTTTATTCCAGAGGTCCTGAGTTCAGTTCCCAGCAACCACATGGTGGCTCACAACCAGTCTATACTGGGGTCTGAAGCTGTCTTCTGGCCTGCAGATGTGTGTACATGCAGTCAGAGTGCTCATATACATAAAATAGATAAATAAACTTTAAAACAAACAAAAGCCAAACAGCCAAATAGATCCAGAAAGGTCTCAGTTAAAGTGTGGATGTAAACAAGGGTAAGGCTTTAGGGAGCACTCCCTACAAAACTCAGTCAGATAATTTAGGCCCCATTGGGCAAGTATAAGAATAAGAAAAATCTGTTGTTGTGTTTTTTTTTTTTTTTTTTTTTAATATCCCAGCATTCTGAGTGTTGAGGTCAGAGGGAATTCCAGGACAGCCAGGGCTACATAGAGAGACCCTGTCTTGAAAACAAAGCTATTGTTTGGGGCTAGCAAGATGGCTCAGTGGGTAAAAGCACCTGTCACTTAGTTGAACACCCCAGTTCAATCCCAGGGACCCATACAGCGGCAGGGAGAATCAGTTCCTGAAAGTTGTCTGTCCTCTGACGTCCAACTGTGTGCAATGGCAGGCACACCCCACAAATAAAGAAACAAACAAACAAACAAATGCCGTTTAAATTATTTTTATGTTTTGTTTTGCTTTGTTTCCCAGAGTCACGTTATATATTCCAGGTTGACTTCATCCTGCCTCGGCTTTCCTAGTCCTGGCCTTACAGAAGTGTGCGATGGTGCCTGACACGATGTTTGGGGAACCCCCATACTCTCTCACAGCACCCATAGATGTTCAACCCATGCTCACAATAACTTATTTCAGAATTTCTTCTTAATTTTGGCGGAATGCCTCCATGTTTGGATGTGTGAGGATATCAGATCCCCAGGAACTGTAACTATAGACAGCTGTAAACTGCCATGTGGGTGCTTGAATCTGAACCCGGGTCCTTTGGAAGAGCAGTGGTCTTCACCCCTGAGCCATCTCTCCAGCCCTCACTTCAGGGTTTCTGATGGTAGCCCATGGGCTTGCCCAGAAGCAGCTTCCGAAGTGAGGGTCCAGCCCTGTGGCCCCATGCTCCCCCGGCTCTCCCGACCACACAGGGAAGCTCAGCAGCTAGCTGAGAAGTCCACGTTCTGCTGCTTCCTGTCTGTGGGCCGTGATGCTCTGCAGAGACTGAATCCACGGGTCATGTTCGGGTGGGTGGGCTTGAAGAGCCCTCCACAGTGTCTGTGGGTGTACACACAAGTATATGATGGTCAGTGGTCGATGCTGGGCATTGTCCTCAGTGTTGATTTTTCTTTTTAAGATTTATTTATTTTATGTGTAAGAGTGTGTTGCCTGCGTGCACGTAAAGTGCGCTGCGTGTATACCTCCGGAGGGCAGAAAAGGTCACCGCGTCCCCAGAGCTGAGGTTCTGAGGGTTAGGAGCCCCGTGTGTGGGCGCTGGGAACTGTCTTACCCCTTCCGGGCCCCGCAGGCACTGCTCGAGGAGGGTGTCAGAGCCGGCTCCAAGTCAATCAGATTTGACCCCTGGAAAGGAACTCTTCAAAAGCAAAGCTGCCTGAAAGGGCGAAGGTCTGTCGTTATTGGGGCTAGCTGCTTACCGGACAGTAATGACGGCCGTGACTTACAGAGTTGGGCGGCAGCTGCTTCCCACCCGTGCTGGTGGCCCCCTGCAGCCCGCCAGCGTTGGCTTCCTTCCCATTAAATAAATTGGGGTGGAGAGCTTCAGCAACTGTTTATAAAATACTGAAATCCGAACCTGAGTGTGTCAGAAACCCCAAACCAGGCTTCACCACTGTGGCGTCGCGCAGTGGATGAAACGCATGCTTCTGGGTGGAAATTACAGGTCATTTCAAGAGCTGGATCGCTAGCTCTTAACCAGCTATGGGGCTCAGTCCATGATGCAAGAGCAGTAATAGGGGAGGTCAGTGAGCCAGGAGATACTACCGCGTTATTCAAGAAATGGGTCCTCAAGCCATCAGAAGAGGATTTTGTTTGTTTGTTTGGTTGGTTTTTAGGTAGACAAGGGAGACTGGGGTTTGAGGTGTGTTGGTAGAGACTGGCCCAGCAAGCGTGAGGCCCTGGGTTTGATTCCCAAGCTCAGAATGTCCTGAGAATGGTGGTACATACCTGTAACCGCAGCCCTTGGAGGTGAAGGCAGGAAGAGCAGGAGTTCAAGGCTGGTCTCTGCTGTAGAAGACCCTGTCTCAAAAAAATAAGATAAAAATAAAATGAATGACAGCTCAACAGTTAAGAACACATACAGCTTTCACAGAGGGCCCGAGTTGGGTTCACGTTCCCCACGGCAGGAGGCTCCCAACCACACATAAATCCAGCTCTAGGGGCTCTGACACCCTCTTCCGGCCTCCCTGGTCACCTACGCTCTCAAGCACAGAACCACACAGACACCCAGGCATGCTCAAAAATAAAACGTAGAGCTTAAAAAAACCAGACAAAGTAGAAAAGACAAGGGGGCTGGAGAGTACGGAGCAATGGTAGAGTGTTTGCCTCGCAAATGTGGGGCCTGGGTTCACACTCTCGTACTAGAAAAACCACGTAAAGAAGAGTTTACAATCAGAAAGGATTCCATAGCAAAAACAGATAAAACTGGGGAACTGGAAAACATAAACCCTGGCCCCTAGCTATAGCTTATTAATGTGTGCCTTGGCTAAATCTATTTCTTCAAATTAAGTAGGAGACATTACTAGTAGGACATTTGTGCTGGCAAATATATGAACTTGGTACAAGCTAGGAGGCGGGAGACTTAACCGAGAAAATGCTGCCTCCATACTGGCCTGCGGGCAGGCCTACGGTTTGTTTTCTTACCTGAGAACTGATGTGGCTGTAGGAGAGCCCAGCTCACGGTGGGTGATGCCACTGCTGGGCTGGTGGGCCTGGATGCCATATTAAACAAACAAACCCCCCAAATAACCAGGGAGCTGAAGAGATGGCTCAGTAGTTGAGAGCACTGGCTACTCTTTCGGAGGACCAGGGTTCAATTCCCAGCACCCACATGGCAGCTCACACCTGTCTCAAGATCTGACAGCCTCACACAGACACACCTTCTGGCAAAACACCAATGCACATACAATTTAAAAAAATAATTTTAAAATGCAGCCAGGCGCTGTGGTGCCTGCCTGTAATCCCAGCATTCTGGGAGGCAGAGGCAGGCAGATCACTGTGAGTTTCAGGCCAGTGTGGTCTACAGAGCGCGTCCAGGACAGCCAAGGCTAAACAGAGAAACCCGCCTCAGAAAAAAAATAAATAAATACATTTAAAAAGCAAAGCAAAAACAAACAAACAAAACCCTGCACAAACCAGGAAATAGGACTCCTCAGCGGTCCCTGCTTCCTGCCTCTAGGTTCCTACCCTGATTTCCCTCAGGAAGGACTTTTAGATGTGAGATGGAATAAACCCTTCCCTCCCAGCATCTCTGTTTCCGTCATAGGTATATCACCAATGAGGAACTCACCTCCTGTCCATCGTGGTGCAGTAAACACGTTAGGCTTGCTTCATCGGGCTGTTTAATGTACTAAGTCTTCTTCCTTCATTTTGTTTCAAGGCAAATACCCTTCCCCAAGGCAGCACCACGTCCCAAGTCATTAAGGCTCCTGGCTGTAACTGAATGAAAACATCTTATTAGCAGTTCTTATCCAGGAAATAGGAATACTTGGGGTCAGCTGGGACTAAGGAGGAGAAGTCAAGAGAAAGAAGAAAATAATCGTAAGATAAAGAAAAACCTGGTCGGTCAGGGAATCCTGGCTCACGCCTGTTCCATCCCAGCCTGGACCACACACAAGTGAGGTCCAGGTTCCTCTAGGCTACAAAGTGAGAGCCTGTCTCAAAAGGATCCAAACAAAAATGTAGTTTAAATTAAGTTGAAAAGCTTAACGCACCTCATCCTTTTTTTTTTGTAAATTTCAATGATTAGATATTTAGAAAATTTCTGCAGTTCTTCGTTTTATTACCCCAAACAAATTTTCCCTCACCATGAAGTTTTATTCTGAGGTTTAGAAATTGTTCAAACGCATCTAAACTATAAGAAGCAACAGAGCCAAGGGTCCTGCTGATTTACATGGGATTACAACGAAATTGCAAAGCAGATTGACTTTTCTTAAGTTTTAGGCAAGAAGGGCAGGGGTCCTGATGGATTTTCAAAACCACACTCCCCCCTCCCCCCTCCCCAACGCAATCTGGAGGATTCCTGAAACTTGCTAAAGGCAGTCAGTGACAAAAGCTAGATTTCCGTCAGCGGCTTTAATTAAAGTTAGCTTTTAGCCTGTGCCCTCGTCATGTGCCAAAGATTTAGATCGGGATTAGCAAACGCTAATCCACGTGTAAAGGCTCCGTAGGCTCTGTACCCATGTTCGCCCCCTTTAAATGTACATTTCAACTCCTCTGGGTTTATCCTTAATTCATTTCAAGAGCTGCGAACAAATTCCCATCCATGGTGTCTTCTTTCATCTGCCTAACTTTTATGCAGGTAACCCACCGAAGTCTGGCCTCACAACAGCAAGCTCTGGACAGCCCCTGATCTCGTCTCCACTCCCAGGACAGGGATCTTCCTGCGCTTAGTTCTCACGTATTAAAAACTTAATTAACCTGAGGCAGAGTTAAAGCTTCCCCCCCCCAAAAAAAAAAAGCAACTGCTAATTTTAGGGCTCTCTTTGATGATTTTGAAGCCAAGGCTGTAACTGATGGGACCAGGGATGATAAGAAGAGTCTCCAAATGTGGGTGGTAGCTGGGGGTTGGGGCTGCCGCCATAGGATGCCTCCAGGGGCGCTGACAAGCTTCAGAAGTGGGAACTGGACTTCCCTAAACACGGCCTGGGCGGGTGAGCAAAGGCAGGGGGATGGGCGAGGGGCCATCAGGGGAGAAGTCTCCGGCCTTTCCACATCTCTCAACACCATCCCTCCCCCCCACCCCCTCCTCCGTGCAGAATCCTTAACTGGCCCGCAGGAGGGAGAAGGGCCCCGGGGGACTGGCCGCGGCCAGGAGGATTGGCCTTTGTGGCCCGGTGGCCGGCCGTGGCGCGCAGGCCGAGGGGCGGGGGCCTGACCCCCAGGTGCATTGTCCGGCGGGGCCCTCCCCCTGTCCCCAGGGTCGGCCAGGCGATCGCAGCGTGTCCCTCCGCCAGCAGCGCCGACCTCGCCGTGCGGGGCCCAGGGGCCAGATGTAGAAAGTAGTCCGCGGCCGGCCAGGCTGTCCACTGCGCCGCCCTCTGCAGCCTCCCTCCGCCCCGGGCTGGACGCGACGCGCGTGGTCCCCGCGGCCTGGCGCGCGCGCGCGGGGGTCCGTGCGCCTGCAAGCGGCGCGTCGCCTCGCCACGCCGGAGGAGCAGCGGGTTGCAGCGGGAGCCGCGGGTCCAGGAGAGCAGCGGGAGCAGCGGGCGAACGGCCCGGGAGCATGCCCGCGCAGCCCCGCTGAATGGCGCCTCCCGTGCGCCCGGGGATGCCGCCCCTGCTGCTGCTGCTGCTGTTGCTGCTGCTGCCGCCGCTCGGCTCGCTTCCAGGTGGGCGCGCTCCCGGGGCGAGTGTGCGCGACCGTGCGCGGGGAGAGGGCGGGGGACGGGCAGGGATGCCCCGGGTGGTGCCGCCGGCCGGGGTTCCCCCGGGATGCGCGCTCCGAGCGCTCCTCCGCCGAGGCCGAGCCTCCACGGGGCCGCTGTCCACTCGCCCTGGTCACGCCATTGTCCGCGCTGCGGCCAGCCGGGGGCTCCGCGCTGCCTCCCGGGCCGCAGCTGCACGTGGTTTTATTTATATTGTTTCCTGAGTGGCAGCCTCGCCGCGCGGTGGGGCGCAGCAGTTGCGCGCCGTTTTCAGGGTTTGCAGTGGGGTTCCCCCGGGTCTCGGGGTGACCGAGCTGGGAGCCCACCCTCGCCTCGCCAGCTCCAAAGCGAGCAAGGAGATGGGAGGGTAAAATTGCACAGAGACGAGCTTCAAAGTAGTGTAGCCCACTTGTGCCCCGAGAGGCCGGGAGAAAGGTGTCTGAATAGAACTTAACTTCCTGCATGACTTGGGGTCCCGGTTTGAGGTCCCTGAAGCCTCCAGATTAACCTTGCACACACTTGCATAAGTTTATTTATCTCCCTTTCTTCAATCTTGGTTTCTTCCAAGACCGAGAAGTGTAAAGTAAATATTAGGGAAAGGAGGGAATTTGCAGAGAGGGGCTTGAGTTATTTATAAGTTACAAGCACTGATTTTTCTTTCTTTCGGCCCCTTTCCCCCCCTCTGTCTCTCTTTTTTTTCTGGAGGAGTTAGTTTCAGTTAGCAAGAGAAAGGATCAAAGTGGGATGCGGCACCGAACACAATGGGCGTCTTCCGGAGTGGGGCACGCTGCGCGGGGCTGCTGGGGTAGCTGCGCCGGGCAGACCTTGGGGAAGTCTGGAGCCCCAGACTCTGAGGTTTTCAGGATCTGTTTTGATCAGAAACAGAGATAAATCATTGCTGGGTATTTGTAATCAGGGCTTCAAACTGACCAAGAGAAGTGTAAAAAAACAAAAACAAATATTAAAAAAAAAAAAAAAACAAACAAACTCCCACCGAGATTCCTAACTTTGTGTTGGCTCAGATCAACATGCTTTTGCTCTCATGGCAGGAGGCAACGGATGCTTTATTCTGGGGGACCAGGGGCTTGTGTATGCTTGGATAAAGCATTTCCTCTGCTCTGATAAAAATGTGTATTGGTTGATTAAGCAATCTCCTATCCCTATTAGACAGTAAGGACCAATTAGTCACGCATTTTTTTTTCCAACAGTTGGTAGCACTAAAAACGTGAAATAAAGGTTTCCTAATCCGATCACCCACTGAGTACAAGCAGCAAGAGTTACCAACTTTTCAAAGTCTATTGTGTGTCCTTTAAATACCTAGCTGGCTTGGCAGAAATGAAGTAAATGGATTTCTTTTAAGGCGAGGCTGCAGCATCCCTGCTGTAAAAGGGCAGATAGAAAAAAAAATGCAAACTTGTAATTTGTCACAAAAGATAAACGCGCTTCCCAAAGGAGTAGGTGCTGGGTTTCCCAAAAACACTTCAAGAGACAAGGAAATAAACTTGCTTGTTCACAGAGTTGGAGTTTTGCTAATGATTTCTTGTAAAATTAGACTTTTATGACTTAACCCTGTTCAAGATCTTTTTGACAAGCTTGTAAAAGTAGCCAACGGCTTGTGCTAGTGAGTTCTGATGATTTTGGGTCTCTGGCAAGAAACCTGAGAACCAAATTCTTTGAATCTTTTTAGAATGTTTTCAGTTGCTGAAAGGGTTTGTGTTTATTAAGGTCCTTGGAGGTTGACCATTGCGGCTGGAGAAGCTGCCCTCACAAGTATGTGATCTGCAGTTGTGTGCCGCACAACTTTATGCCTATAATTCTGGATATACCTCTCTCTCTCCCTTTTTCTCTGCAGGAGTCTGGAGCTTTAGCGAACTGTTCTTCAAGAAAGAACCACAGGATGTAACTGTCACAAGGAAAGACTCCGTCTTTTTAGATTGCCAGGCTCATGGAGAAGGTCCCATTAAGGTCACGTGGTTGAAAAACGGAGCAAAATTGTCTGAAAACAAGCGGATCCAGGTTCTGTCTAACGGCTCTTTATACATCAGCGAGGTGGAAGGCAGGCGAGGAGAGCATTCGGATGAAGGATTTTACCAGTGCCTGGCAGTAAACAAGTACGGGGCCATCCTTAGTCAGAAGGCTCACCTGACGTTGTCAAGTAAGTGTTCTGAGTTCTACTTGGTGGTTAACGGTTTTCATTTCTAGAAGGTTGACTTATGAATTGACTCAAGAATAGCACTAAAACCTTACATACATTAAGAAGTTTACCAGAGATGGTACCAGCTGGCGCTAACGGAGGCACGCAGAGAAAAAAAAAAACCAAAAAAAACCCATATATGTAAACTTGTGTTGTTGGGAACCAAACTCAAATTAGACTTTGAACATAGTGTCAGAGTAAACCTGACCAGGTGGCCCTATGTAAATTTCCAGTGTTGCTCACTGTAAGAATTACATGAAGAAGTTTGGCCAGTGTAAACGAAGCTGTTGTAAGAGTTTAATCTTTTGGAAGTCACTGAATGAAAACAATCACAAATCTTCCTGCCGTGTGGCTGGCTCTTGAGCGCTAAATCTTTCTTACAGCCCAATCTCTCTCGGACTGTTCTCAGATCACCCATGTTGCTTTTTGATTGCAAGGGAGCGCATTGGTCAGTAACTCTCAAGCCTTTCAAGTATTTCTAGTCTTTTCCAGCTGGGAGGGAAAGAGATTAAGGTCTTTTCTGTATTAGGCCTAATGGAATTGAGCCAGATCTGCTATTTCTCTCTCTCTCTCTCTTTTTCTAACTTTAAAAATTTTTATTTCATGTGTATTTTGCCTGCATGTGTGTCGGTATAAGGACATCAGATCCCCTGGAACTGGAACTGGAGACATTTGTGAGCTGCCGTGTGGGGTTAGGAATTGAACCCGGGTCCTCTGGGAGAGAAGCCAGTGCTCCTAACCGCTGAACCATCTTTCCAGCCCTCACATCAGCCCATTTTTTTCTTCCAGTTGTCATACAGTTTGTTGCCTAAGGATGTCCTTTATATTAACATCAAGGAAGGGAGCCTGCGTGAGCCTGAGAGAGCCCCTGGGTGGCGGGGCCAAGCGGCACCCAGTGAAACGGGACGCTGGAAAGAGTTTTACGGGCCTAGCTGTTAACCTACACGGGGCAGGCTCTGCACTGTATGCACACTCACCCATTGTTCATAAAGCGCACAGCAGGAAGAGCATGTTCTTGAGATAGCCGCAGAACCCTTAGGGAGTGGTCTGTCCAAGGTCTACCCAAGAGGCTTGGGAGGGAGCTTCCGTTTCCCAGGCGACTTCACCTGCGCCTCGCGGGCGTGGCGCCACTGCCCTTGGAGAAGCACTTGACGTGGCTTGTGCGCTGATGATGAGTCTCGGAAAACAACCGCAAGCAGAGAACTATGTTGAAGTCTGTTGAACAAATTAGAGATGCTTCCAAACCCAGCCCCACCCCCGCCCCTGCCAAAGAACATAACCATGAAAAGATAGCTGCTAAACCGCATCCCCAGTACTCACCCACCTCCTGCAGTTTTCCCCTGGCTCTGATCGTTGGCCAGTCTTTCTGTCATTGCTGGTTTCACTGTGCAGTACCACTTTGAGGAGAACGCACTTCAGCTTGATGCTCTGTTCGTTTGAGTCTGGTCGAACATACAGTCTACTCTGGGATTCTTGTATTTCCTTCCATCTTTGCAGATTTGCGGAATCATTTTTCTTTTTTAGTTTTGTCATTTGTGTTGCCTTTGTGGGGAAGTGAGTGGATGGTGGGGAGTGGCTTAAAAGAAACATTTATCTGGACCACACTTATTTCCAGGACCTCCTGAGGAGCCTGACAGAATCCCATAGTTCACCCAGCCTTCTGACTCCATAAATAATGAAACATGCTAGGACCAGGGCTGGGGTTGTGAAGAAGTGTTGGAGCTTCTGTTTTGGCATGAATGAGTGTCTGGGTTCAGTTCCAGCCCCCAAACCAAACCCCAGATAAAGAATCCCAACCAATCATACAAAAAGCTTTTGCCCTTTTGAGCATCTTCACATTTTTGTATCTTTAAAAACTTCATTAACAATACTTAATTAGATATTAATCACTTTGCAAAGTATTGTGGGGAAGCAGAAGACCTAATCTGCGGGTTGCAGATATCAGAACTTTGCATTGAGAAATCAGGTGTGGCACTTACCTGTGATGCCCTCGTGTGGAAAGCGGAGGCGGGAAGATGGTGAGGCGGTTCTAGGCCAGCTTGGACTATGTCATCAAGCCCTGTCTTAGAAATGTTTGTTTACTCCTTGAGCCATCTCACGGGTCCTCACAAACAAACCAAACTTAGACCATCTCTTTGCTTTGGTCGGGGACTGTTAACTGGAATTGTTTCCTCCAGTCACTGTTACGGATTTAAAACAAGACACGTACAGTGGATTTAAACTTAGGTTTCTCGTGAAAAATAAGGTCCCGACGATCCTGGAGTCATACAGTTTTGTTGTTTAAGAAGCAGTATCTTGTGACAGGGGCTCTAATTGCTCTTCCTGTGCACGTGTTATCCAAAGTGAGCAGGAAGAGGGGAGCAGTAAGTGGCATTCTGTTGGGGTGTGTGTGTGTGTGTGTGTGTGTGTGTGTGTGTGTGTTTTAAGATCGTACTTCCACTTACTGGTAACAGCAGGCCACAAATGTGTTCTTTTTGTTTTCTTAGGGATTTTATGAGTGAATGCATCTTTTGGTTTAGTGGCAGTAGCTACCTGTAATCTAAAACTTTCAATCTGCACCACTCTTAACATTTTTTTTAAACACACAGGGCTTAATCTTAGTTTCTGAATTTAGCAGCTAGAAGCAGAAAGTTGCACTCTGGGCCAGAATTCCATTATTCATGTGTAAATTAGGAATGGGCAGGGTTAAAAGGTTAGACGCTGGCCAGGGTGAGGTTTACCCTGTGATAAAGAGCAGATGACCCTCATTCATTGGCCCCAGCTTTCATGTGGCTCTTCTGCAAAGTTGCTTCTTGCCATGAATTGTTCTTGAGGAATGCAGAAATTCGAAAGCGGGCTGGCCGTCCCTTAAGTGGCACGGTGGGACCTTATCTCCCCGCACATCAGCGCAGGGTTCTTCCCCAAGGCCTGGAGGGCTGGCTTTCCGGTTGTTCACCCAAGCACAAAAGAATGCGTCTAGCTCAGTTTTGCTAAGGCATCCCGTTTTAAAAGGAAAACACAGGATTAATATAATATATAGCTATTTTTTTTAAAAAGTGATTCGTTGCATTGACAGCCATTTTATCGTGTTCTTTTTGACATTTTCACGTAATTAGAAATGAGAGGGGAGTGATGTGGGGATCCTTTTTCCTAGTTGCATATAATAGTAATCAGGAAATTCAAGTAGGGTCTATAAATCTAAATATGTTAACTTTTAGTACATCAAAAAAATCTCACCCACCCAAGTGCTAAGTCTTCCTCATAGAAACACTGATGAAAGTATTTTAGGAATACCACGTAACCAGAGATCCTCGCTGATGCCTTCTTGCGTTCTTAATGCTGGCGTAAGATAAACCTCAGAGGAAAGCGTTAGTGCGCCGCCACAGTCTCCTATTTCAACACGTTTAAATTAAGATAAGGGAAGTAAAGGAGGAGGGGCGGGCATTTCTGTGGTGTGTAAAAGTCGGGCCATCAGCAAGGACTGAACAGGAAGCTATCTGTTTGTGCCCTTTCCATAAAGGGCGGAAATCAAAGCCTCTAGATGGGGAGAGAGCACAAATCTGGCCTGTTTTAGGGTTTTCATGCTTTTTTTTTTTTTTTTTTTTTTTTTTAAACTTGGGTAAAGACAAAAAAAAGTAGATGGAAGAACATAGAAATTTCTTACTTTCATAATGCTTTTTTAAAAAGTTTGAGATGAATCTTGGGCTCGGTGAAGTTTCTCGGGCAACTTTTAAATAACAATAATTATCGCCTTTAAAGGACAGCGCTGCCTTTCATGAGTAAATGCTGCTGCCTCCGAGTAGGTGAAGCTTCTTGCATTTTTATTTCGTGAGTGTAGTTTTCTTCCTTAAAGAGTCCATTATCAGTTTTCACCCACAGTCTATTTTGAAATGTAAAGGACATTAAGAACATTTAGAATAATGTTTGAGAAAAGGGGATGGCATCCGGGTGTGGTAGCGCACTCTGGTGATCCCAGCACTCAGGGAGGCAGAGGCAGGCGGATCGCTGTGAGTTCGAGGCCAGCCTCGTCTGCGAAGTCTGTGAAGTGAATCCGGGACAGCCAAGGCTACACAGAGAAACCTTGTCTCAAAAAACCAAGGGGGGGGGAGTTGGGGGAGGTGGCATGGCATCTGAAAAGAGAATAAGAATATGAAAATATAGCTCAGATACTGGGATTTTATTAGAAATCCTGGACCCGAAACTGGTAGAATTTTACCAGGGCGTCTGTCCCCCTTTGCGGTGAGGTTGTGGACTCTGAGGCCAGCCTCTCATCTGTGAGACTCGCAAGCTCTTCCAGTCACCTGCCTCAGCACTAACATGGAACTCCAGGTCGCTGCATTTGGGGACAGTCAAGAGAATGAGACAGGTATTTAGAGAGCCTGACCTGCCCACCGTGTAACATAAAGCTGAGTTACGGCTTCCTGAAGCAGCCTTGGGAGACAGAGTGTGTTTTGCACGGAGACTGTTGGCTGTCCTGGGTTCACGCAGTCAACCTGGTAAAAGCTGCGCATGCCTGGTTCTGCTGGCTCCTCGGGAGGCTCGGCTCTGACCGCTGTCTGCTTCAGGTCAGCTCTCTGCTTCAGGTCAGGGCCCAGATAATCTCTGGGCCAGAGAACCAGTTTTCCCTACGCTGCATGCGACTCACTTCTCGTTTTATACCACTTGTAACACTATCTCCCTCTTCTCAGAGTTGGTGAAAAAAACATTTTTTTTTAAAGCAATGCAGGCTCCAGCAAGGAGGTAGAGTTTTATTTTTCTTGAACACACACACCTATTCACACCACACAAATCCCACCCCCTCACACCACACACACGCACACACACACACCACACAAATGTGTTTTATTTCTGCCCATTTTTAAATGAAATCTTTAAGAGTCCCGCATCTCCACCCCTTTGGTCAGCTGTCTCTGAGGATTCTAGAGAAAGGTCTTCACAGCTAGGGGTTGTTTGTACAGCCCCTGGGGATCTGTGCTCCCGTGTTTACCAGCTGGGTCTGCTGAGGGAGCTCACGGCAATTTAAGAGACTCGTAGTGAACTAATCTTTTAAGCAAGGCTTTGGTTTGACTGCTAATAAATCAAATGCTTTTGAGGTTACCCCTGTGAAAGTCGTATTTTTAACTACAGTTTGGAGACATGATCTTTACCTTACAGCCAGGGTTGCGCTTAGCTAGTAGTAAACTGATGAAGACTTACTTGCAAAACAATCAGCCATGTTGAGTCATGCTTGATCTCTTTTAAAAAAAAAGATACATTTATTTTAATTTTATGTCTATATGTCTATGTGTGAGTGCCAGCCTGGTTCCCATGGATGCTGCCAGATTCCCTGGAGCTGGAGTGTATTCCAGACATCCAGAGCATCTCTTTGTGGATGTGGGAAAATTGAATTCTGGTCCCCTGTAAGAGCAGCAAGCAGCCGGGGTTGCTGGCTCACATCTTTAGCTCCAGCACTTGGGGGAGGCAGAGGCAAGGCGGATGAATAAATGTGAGTTTGAGGCCAGCCTGGTCTACAAAGCCCAGGACAGCCAGGGAGACACCGAGAAACCCTGTCTTTAAAACAAAACAAACAAACAACAACAACAACAAAGAGCAGCAGCAAGCGATCCGAACTGCTGTTTTTGCTTTTTAAATCTCAGATTCTTAGAAACTGCTTTTGATAAACCCTGAAGAGCCAGAATAAAGCAGCCAGAACTCTTAACCAGTCAGCTCTCTCTCCAAACCCTATTGAAGTGATGTAAGCATTTTCTTTTGTGGTACTGCTTTATACCGTGTGTGTGTGTGTGTGTGTGTGTGTCCAAAAGCATGCTTTCTCCTGAAGCTTGCTGGGACAAGGCTGGGCTGGTTGGTCAGTGAGACCCAGGGTTCTGCCTCTCTGGTGCTGGGATTGTAAGTGTGTGTCTCTGTGCCTGGCTTTTTTTTTTTTTTTTTCTTTTGTAGGTTTGGAGATCAAACTCATACTTTCATGCTTGAATGGTGCACACTTTACTGGTTGAGCTCTCTTCCCAGCCCCATGAGGATTGCTTGGGATTAGTCATGTTCTTCTGCAATAATCCTCTAGAGTATAAGCCTTCTTATGGTTTTACATATATATATTTTTTTCAAGACAGGGTTTCTCTGTAGCCTTGGCTGTCCTGGATTCACTTTGTAGACCAGGCTGGCCTTGAACTCACAGAGATCTGCCTGCCTCTGCCTCCCAGAGTTAAAAATTATTACAGTTTTATTTCCTCTTTGTGTGTGTGTATATACGCATATGTGATACCTCATGAGTATAGATGAGTGTAAATGAGTGTAGATGCCTCCTGGGGATTGAACTCGGGTCTTCAAGCTTGGTGACAGGATGTTTTACCTGCTGGCCTTACTGGCATTTGTTTTGGAGTTTTTTTAGTACTCAAATTTAAGTAAAACGGAGGGACATTTCATCTACGCTACCAACAAATCCCAGGCCTCAGTAAAATGTTCGAAAAGGTCTTTTTGGTTGTGGGTACCATTTCTCAGAGTTCCTGAGCACTAGCATGGTTGGCACTCTGAGCCAGATAACTCCTGACTGCGATGCTGTCTGCTGCCTTCCATGATGTGTTCCAGCCTCCCTGGCCTCTTCGTCTTTCCTAGCAGTGATGACGACAGCGAAAACCCAGGCACCCCTGTTTGAGGATCACTGATAGTTCTCTGTCTACCCAAGAGTCTCTTGGGGTGTTCTGCGGTTGTGTGTCACTGACAGGCCACAGAACATGGGCTGGGCAGTCGCTGGTGCCGGGTGAGTGGTAAACCCCAATCTCTTCACGGGGGTCAGCAGTACGGTTCACGGTTGTTCTGAGCAGGAGTCCGGCTTCTGCTCACGAGGGTGCAAGGGAGGCAGCATCTTGAGAGGGCACGGGGTCGAGTGAAGGGGAAGGCACCGGGCTTGACTGGCATTTACTAGCCTGCAAGGAAGTTTGCAGACAAAATCTCAAGTGGTTGTTTTTAAAATATTTGCTTTAGATTACCCTTATTAGGAACAGGAAAGGAATCTGGTAGATTTTAGTCTTCCGTCTTCCTCAAGATGGCAGGTGTGTGTGTGTGTGTGTGTGTGTGTGTGTGTGTGCCTGTGTGTTCATGGGTGTATGCATGCCTGTGGATGCATGTGTTGGTGGCGGCCAGAGGCCAGCATCTGGTGTGTTCTTCGGCTCTTCCCACCTGTTTTTCTGGGATGTGGAGACTCACTGAACCCAAAACTCGTGACTCACTCGTCTGGCTGGCCATGAGCCCGAGATCCTCCCGTTTCTGTCTCCCTGGCTCTGGGTGACCTCGCACTGCCGTGCCTGGCTTTTCCGTGAGTGTGGGGGATCTGAGCTTGGGTCTTCATACGTCCGAGACAGACCCTTTTACCCACTGAGCCACCCTCATAACGGATCCGTTTAAGTCCCCGAGAAGAAAGTTAAAATAGTGTTCAATGGACCATGTTAGACTTCGTTCATGGGAGGGAGGTTTAAAGCCAGATAGAGTTTAGATACGTGTATGTTATTTGTTCATGTTTATTTTTGGGGTGCCAGGGGTTTGACCCGGACCTTCCCCATGGCAGGGATACACTTCTGTGACCTGAGACTTCTCACCAGCTTGACTATGTGTATGAGCGTTCGCCTGCATGCATGTGTGCACAATGTGTGCACGCGGTGCCCTAGGAGGCCGGATGAGGGTGTCAGAGCCTTGGAGCTGTAGGTGTAGGGCGCTGTGAGCCGCCAGGTCCTCTGCTAGGGCAGGAGGTGCTCTTGAGTACCGACCAAGTCGGCTCTCCCGCTCCTATTTCCAGACCCTTGGAAAGTATTACCTGGCTGGGGCGGTTCAGCTTTGGATGGCTGGGCCGCTTTGTCCGCCCACACGAGAACACGGTTTTATAAATGCTAATGGCAGATTGTGGCATGCGTTGACTCAGCATTTTACCTTGCTCTGGTTCGGCGCTTAAAGGTGCAGTTAAGACTTTCTCTTGAGAGCTTTGCTAATGCATTTGTGCAGAAACAGATTATGCCGCCGCCCTCGGTCTCTGTTAATAATGATGAGGTTTAATTTTTCTCAGCTTTCACTCTGAATTAGCGTGAGTCTCTTTGATTGGGTTTAAAGTAATTCAGATTAGAATATTGACCTCAAAGTGGATTTAGAATGGGGGAAAAATGCTTTGATGTTAGCAGTATCATTAAAAAAAAAAAAAGACTTAAAAATAAAGAACTAGAGGCCATAGCTTCTCTTAAGAGATTTTACCAGTTACTGTTTTTAATAAGTAGAATGAACTTTTAAAACTTTTAGAAAGTTGTGTGTGTGTGTGTGTGTATGTGTGCCACAATGCATCTGTGGAGGTCAGAGGACCATTTGCAGGTCATCTCTCTCCTTCCACCATGTGGATCCCAGCCAGAACTCAGGCTGCTAGGCTGGGCAGCCAGTGCATTTTTACCCATTGAATTTTCCTAGAAAGTTACATTCATTTTCTAACTTAGCAATTAAAAAAGAAAACTTCTGATTACAGTCATCACGGCTCGTGTATGTGAAGGCATGTCCATATCATGGCAGAGGTCATAGGACAACTTGCAGGACTTGGTGATCTTGATCCACTATGTAGGTCCTGGGGATTGAACTCAGGTCTTCAGGTTTGGCAGCAAGTGCCTTTACTTACTGTGCCATCTCACCAGCACAGTTAGTAATGTCTAAGTTAATTTTAGTAGAGGAACTACTTTGACTAAAGCTGTGTGATTGCCAAAAGCATTTTTCTTTTTAAAGATTTATTTATTATGTATACAATGTTCTGCCTGCATGTACACCTGCATGCCAGAAGAGGGCACCAGACCTCATTATAGATGGATATGAGCTACCCTGTGGTTGCTGGGAATTGATCTCAGGACCTTCGGAAGAACGGCCAGTGCTCTTATCCTCTGAGTCATCTCTCCAGCCCCGCCAAAAGAGTTTTTGAAGTTATCTGAGTGACAGGATATGACATAAAAAAAATTTTTTTTTAGATTTTTAGTTTTTTGTTTTATGCGTACGAATGTTTTGACTGCATGCGTTCCTTCTTGTGTGGAAATGTGTCTTTTCGTATTCAAATAGTTATTATTAAATCCACACTATAGAAAAGGGAGTGCAGCAGAACTGACACGGAAATTTAAGGTGTTCCTCTTTTACTTTGTGTTTGTGGTGCGTGTGCATATGTGGAGGCCAGTGGTTGGTGCTGGGTGTTTTTGATTATTCTTCAATTTACAAATTGAGACAGGGTTTTCCATTTGAGAGTACACACACACACACACACACTCTCTCTCTCTCTCTCACCTGTTGTAAGAAGTTATTGATATTTACTATTGTTTTATCTTCTTGTAATGCTGCTGTTAATCCTCAGTGGCTGTATAACCAAATCACCGCACAGAGACTGGGTTTTTAGTTAACCTAGAACACAGTGCTGGGCAATATTTACTCACTCCTAAAACTCCAAGCCCTCAGTTTCCTAACATTTAGATTTCCCACATTTTACTTGCTTTTTGTGAAATCTTAGGTCTGGTTCATGCTTTAAGTCCTCCAAGCTCTCGCCTCCTGCTCTCCTCTCCTCCTGCTCTCCTCTCCTCGTGCTCTCCTCTCCTCAAGCTCCTCCCCCTTCTCGCCCCTTCCTGTTCTCTAGCTCCTCCCCTCTTTTCTGTCCTCTAGCTCCTCCCATTGCACAACATTGTATCTAGTTGCTTTATTTGTGTCCTGTTTACACAAGAGTTGAGACAGGACCCTTATAGTGAGTATCACAATGCAATATCCAGATTGAAACCAGAGAGTTGGGGGTGGGGAAATCAGCATTTGAATTAACAAGGGTAAGGCATATACATTTTAAAAGAACATTATACCAATACTCACCAAATAAAGTAATAGGATAATTATTCACAGTAAGTAGAGTAAATCAGGGAGGTTCAGATGAAAACTGCCCGGGGCGGAGAGACGGCTCAGTGGTTAACCACTTCCTGCTCTTGCGGAGGACCCCGGTTTTATTTCCAGCCCTGGTGTTAGGCATCTTGCAACCACCGGTAACTCCAGCTCCAGGGTATTGTGATGCCTCATCTAGCCTCCACCAGGTCACACATACATGTGTGCATACATGCATGCCCACAGCCATACATGTTCCCATAAATAAGAACAAAATAAATCTCATGTGAAAAAGTGTGGGCGGTGGTGCACACCCTTAATACCGGCACTCAGGAGGCAGAGGCGGGCGGATTGCTGTGAGTTCGAGGCCAGCCTGGTCTAGAAGTGAGTCCAGGACAGCCAAGGCTACACAGAGAAACCCTGTCTCGAAAACAAACAAACAAACAAACAAAAAGAAAGAAAGAAAGAAAAACTAATGTGTTTGGGTGCATTTGAGAACTGTCTTGTGTCCTTTTTTGATTGGTTAGACTCCCTGGAGCATTTCCTATAGAATACTAGTGACGAACTCTCTCAGCTTTAGTTTATCTATCTCAAAAAAAAAAACAAAAAAAAAAAAAAAACAACAAAAAACCAAAGGGGGAAAAACCCAAAGGTGTTGTGTGTTTTCCTCCGCTGCTCTTCACTTTATTTGAGGCAGGGTCTCTCCCTGAAGCCAGAGCTTGTGATTCAGGCGGGGTAGCTAGCCAGACTGCGTTGGAGATGATCACCTGTCTCTGCCTCCCACACACCGGGGCTACAGTCGGGCTGCTACCCGTTCCCAACATTTCTGTGGTGCCGAATTCCACATCTCACTTTGGCATAGTGTGCAGAGTACTGTTTTTTTCGTCAGCTTGACACAAGTTAGAGTCATCGGGAAGAGGGACCCTCAGTTGAGGGATTGCCTCCTTTAGGTTGCCTCTTTCAGGCTGCCTCTGGGTAAGTCTGCAGGGCATTTTCCTGATTAATGATTGATGTAAGAGGGCCCTGTCCACCCAGGGTGACCCCTCAGGGTGGTGCCACCCCTGGCCAGGTGGTCCTGGGGTTTATAAGAAAGCAGGCCCCAGCCTGGGTGGTGATGGTGCACACCTTTAATCCCAGCACTTGGGAGGCAGAGGCAGGTGGATCTCTGTGAGATCGACCAAACCAAACCAAACCAAACCAAAAAGAGAAAAAAGAAAGCAGTCTGAGCAAACCAGGAGGAGCAAGCAAGTAAGCAGCAGCTCTCCATGTCCTCTGCTTTGGTTCCTTCCCTGACTTCCTTCCTTGATAGAGACCTAAGAGTTAGAAGGTGAAATAAATCTCTTCCCTCTCAAGTTTTTTTTTTTTTTTTTTTTTTTTTTTTCCCTTCAGTGTTTTATCACAGTAACAGCAAGCAGACTGGGCCACACGGCCCGATGCTGGTGTTTCTGATTCGAGTGGTATGGTAATTGGTGTCATCAGCTAAGATAGAGAATACAGGGAGAAGGTCGTGAATTTGGCTTGGAAGATGTTAGTGTTAACTGTCTAGCCTGGCTCGCCAGGTGGAAGTCTAGTGAGACGTGTGTCGAAGTGGCCAGCAAGCTACCGAGGTGCACCTGTCTTTCTACCCTGACCGCACTGGAATTACAGGTACTCATGGCCACAGATGGCTTCCTTGTGATCCCGAGGATTTGATCCCTGGTCTGCATGCTGGTGTGATAGGCATTTTATCAATCCAGCAGTGCCCCAGCTCTGCCTTGAAACTACTCTTAAAGGCAGCTAAGCTACGGTTTAGTAAAATAGCATCTGAGCTTTTTTTTGGACAAATACTTTATGACAGTGGCTCTCAACCTTCCTAATGCTGCAGCCTATACAGAAAGAACTATAGTTCTGTATGTTGTGGTGACCTTCAACCATACAGTTGCTACTTCACCTTTGTAATTTGGCTACTGTCCTGAATCCTACTGTGGATATCTAACGTGCAACCCCCAGCGGGGTCACATCCTAGTTTGAGAACGGCTGCTTGGTGGGTAGTTCTCAGAGTAGTGGGGCTGGGCAGGCGGTCACTGCAGTATTTTACACACAACATGCACGCTCGTGCACACACACGGCCTCCCGTTATATTTTCTGTTCGTGAATGCAATAAAGTTCTGCCTGGGGGAGCATGCTATTTAAAATGGATGCTGATGCGAAGTCGTCAGTGGGCTCCATTATTTGTTCATTGAAGTCTTCCTTGCCGTGATCCATCTCAGAACTTTAGACTGTCAGCCGAGGAGGAAGAGCGAGATTAAAACAAACTCGCTTTTCCACGCTTTATCGTATCTTGCTTTTCTTGCGCTGGGTGATCTGAGGGCAGCGTGCGTGAGAGGCAAAGGCTGGACCTCTGCATTTCAAGCCCAGCCCTCATTTCGTGTCCTGCTAACAGCCTCTGGAGGGGTAGTTTCTCTTTCACACCTAAACATTTGAAGCAGTTGAAACCAACGAGGGCCTGAAAGGCTGTCTCACCTCCTGTTTGCGGTTCTGTGACTTTTTGAGTGGTTATTTTGTTTCGGTAGCCTCCCAGGCTGAGCTGAGCAGCAGGAGCTGGTAGGGCTGTGTCTGTACTGCTGCAAAGACTTTAGCCCAGGCCGGGGGAGATGGCTCAGTGGTGAGGAGCACTGGCTGCTCCTTGAAAAGGTCTGGTTGGTTCTCAGCACCCACAAGGCAGCTCACACCCATCTGTAACTCCAGTTCTAGAGGGTCCAACATCCCCTTCTGGCTTCTGTGGGCACAGACGTGCAGGTTGACAAAGTCAACATATATAGAGAAAAATACCAAAATTTTGAAGAAAGGCGTCTACCCCAAATACTTCAGTGTGAGAGTATCTGTTTATAAAGCCAGTTTCCCGTTGGTGAAATCGTTTGTAAGAAGAAATTGGAGTCACAGGAGACACATTATCACAGTTGCATGATTATATTTAAGAAGACCCAGTGAAAAGTTAATTAAAAAACTTGTTGGATTATTTTCAGGTTGTATTCAAGAGAGAAAATAATGAAAAGAAGTGGCTAGACGCTTTCTATCTGAAATAGTAGAATTATGCTTTAAAAAAAAAAAAAGCAATATGGGGAAAGCAAACTTAACAGAATAGCCCTGGTGTCCCAAAGTGACTGAACCTGTGTGTGGCTCCGGAGACACATTGTGTCCCAGTCCATAATAATTGATGAGATTAAACGAAGTGATTGATTCCTGCTTCATTATTGACACACATTTATGAGCAGTTGCTTTGGCACCTTAGCAGGATGTCAAAGGTCGTTACTTCCTTTCTCTGGGAGAATGAGAGCTTTCAGATGGCCAATCCCGGCAACTGCACCCCTGGACCTTTTGCCTCTTCCGTCTTGCAGAGAATTGCCGAGGAGTGATGGTTGAAAGGAACATCTCATAAATCAGCAGGAGAGAGCCTTTTTCCCCCCGTGGCTTCTCAGAATGGTTGAGGATCGGCAGAGTCCAGGCCAAGATGATGCAATGCTTTCCTTAGATTCTGAAAACAAAACAAAACAAAACAAAACAACAACAACAACAAAAAAAAAACTTTGAATAGGAAATGGTCCATTAGAATGTGCCAGCCTGTGTCAAATGTGATTTTTAATCTGTATTGTCATATTTTATTTAAAGCAGTCTGCTTAAAATAAATTAGAACGTGTAACCCATATTAAACATAACATGTTTCCCCCCCCCCTTGTTTTCCTATAAAAGTCAAATATTTGTGACAAGGGCTGGAGTGGGAAGGGGTAGGAGGTTGGATGTTGCTGTCTGCATATCATGTAATTTGTGTTGTTTCAGCAGCTGGATTTTTCTACTTAAAAGGATTAAAAAATTGTGTGACGTGACGCAGTGGGTGTGCGGAGCTCAGGGGAGAGCTTGCAGGACCCCCTTCTCTACTTCCACCCTGTGAGTTCTGGAGCGGGAGCTGAGGTCATTGTGTGAGGTGGCAGCTCCCCTCACCGGCCAACACCATTACCTGCACCCCCCACCAGCCTGAGCTTTTGCTTTTCAGAATGTTTTGGTATTCGGTAGCCGCAGCCACAGGTTTTGGTTTGGTTGGTTTTTGTTTTTTTAACCATAGCCACTACACCTCTTTGCGCCTGATAATGTAAGTCATGAGTTGCATTGGATGGTGAGCAGTTGTGTTTGCTGTATGTGTGTGCGAATGCATGTGTGCACACACATGCGCGGATCTGAGCAAATCTTTGGCACCCTGAGTTTCGCTTGTCATGGAGTGTCGCCACGTTAGCCCTGATTCCACGCTCCTCGTTTTTACCTGTGTGTATAATGCCTTTGTTATCTGTGTCTGTAAAATGATGCTTTTGTATTCTGTGGTGAATCGTAGTTTCTTTTCGTAACTAAAATGTGACTGCTCGCTGGTTGTAGTGTGAGCCTTTGGGTCAAGCACCGAGGAGGCCGTGGGTTCAGGGCCAGGGTCAGCATGGTGAGAGTTGTCTGAAGACCTAATGCACATAGGTCTTAACAAAATAGCCCTGGTGTCCCAAAGTGACAGAACCTGTGTGTGGCTCTGGAGGCACATTGTGTCCCAGTCCATAATAATTGATGAGATTAAACGAAGTGATTGATTCCTGCTTCATCGTCATTCTTCTCTGACTCAGGGTTCATTGGGCTTTTCCTACTTCCTCCTCCTTCTCCCTTCCTCTTTCCCCCCTCCTCTTTCTCTTTTTTCCCTTCTCTTTCTCTTCCCTCAGCTTTTAGTCATTCCTTCATTATCATCCTCCCAAGGCCCATACATAGTTCTGCTAGCGTTCCAGCTCTATCGTTGGCCTAGGAAGTCAGGATTCCCCTTCTGTTGCTAGTGGCCCACAGTCTGTGTGACTCCCTCTTTTCCGGCTGGGCGCTGAGCCGCTTGTCAAGGCCTTGGTGACTCCGGCCTCCCCCACGCGTGCTGCCCAGCCCCCCGGCAGCACTCCACAGCGCTGCCCACCACGTCTAGCTGCTCACTGTCTCTGCCACCACTGTTTTCCTCGTATTTCTAGCCCAGCCCACTGTTGGAACGCCAGAGAGGCAGCCGCCTCGCCGAGAGAGCCAAACATCCCGCCTGTGCACCCAGAGGAGGGGGTTTGTGCCAGCGACAGCAAACCTCTTATGCAAATGAGGGTTTGTGTGTCCACCAATCACAGCACTGTGCCTTCTGTGCCGGTCACTGCAGTCCCTGTGTTGGGCCAGCCTCCAGGGGGGCTTGTTTTCTTTCTAGCCTGGGCAGAGATATTTGCAGGGTCATCTAGGGTTCACTGGTGCTTGTGATAGCAGGAGTCTTACAGTGAACTGTTCGAAGCAGTCATAGCTGGGGCCGGAAGCTGTGAACACTGTCATTTCCCCGAGATACCCACAGACTCTTCAGAGTAGCTGGTTCTGACCCGGGGTTCATTGGGTTGGCTGGTCCACGGACAGTGCTTTTGGTTAGGACAACCTGGGCACGGAGGAGGAAGTCTGACAGCTGCTGCTGAGGGAGCCCTGGTGCCCCCTTCCTTAGAGCTGAGCAGAAAATGCGCATCCAAAACATACTTATGCTGACACTAATGGTGATTTTTTTATTAATTTTTCAAATTTTAACAGTGTTTCCCACCTGTCCAAATCCCATGGAGATTATTTAAAAAAAAAAAAAAAAAAGATTGCGTTGTATTCTTGGAGGTTGGAGCCCCTCAGAACTTGACTGGAAGACAGGTTCCATGCACCCCCCCACCCCACCCCCAAGTTACACGCTAACTTCCTGTTGAGTCTTAGAGATTAGGTAAATAAGGAAGTGGTTCCATACCAGGCAGAGGCACTGCCCTGCTGTTCTTAAGCGTTTAAATGGTGTAGTGCAGAAAAATCCTACATTTGGGATATTGGTATGAGAACAGATTGGGATATTGTGATTAATTAAACTTTTTACAGGTTTATTTTCTTTTTAAAATACATGTTTATCTGCATGTATGGGTGTGTGGGCGTGTGAGTGCGGGTCCCCGCAGAGTCCAGAAGAGGGCGTCAGATCCCCTGGAGCTGGTGTTGGCAACAGGCAGTTGTGAGGTAGCCGGCATTGAATGCTGTGAACTGAAAACTCGGGTCTTCTACAAGAGCAATAAACTGAACCGCTGAGCCATCTTTCCAGCCCCAGTTAATATAAAATTTTATTTGGAGACTGTTGATTTTTCAGTATAGCGTTACAAACTGCTGGCGACCGATTTTCAAAGAGAGAACTCTGTACTACGCAATACGTCTACGCGATAGCTTTTCTGTCTTTCTCTGGGGGGAAATGAGCTCATGAGACCAGGTTTGAGGAGCCTAGCAGGCGTGGCTGTACCTTCTCTAGCTGGTGAAGGTTGAGGAGGGAGTGGTTATCTGAAAACTTCATCACACAGGCTCCCTCTTAACTCTCCTGCTCTTGGAATTAGTGCTGAGAACAGAGGAGGAGCAGCTGCCGTCCTGGCCCAGCCTGTCCCTGCTCTTTTGGCTTAAGGGTTAGCCCTAGTGTGTTGGAGCTGGTGTTCTGTTTGTTCCCCCACTGACCTTCCCTGCTCAGGGCTGTTAGGATGGGATCCTAGATCCTCCCTCGGACCCTGGATGTTGTGATCCCAAATCAAAGGCCTTTATCTCCTAAGGGAAGGAGGATTAAGAACTTCCTGCTGCCTTTTCAAACACTGCAGGGCTTGTGTGGGGCCTGGTGTGGACCTGAGGTCACTCATAAAGGCTTCGGATGCCCGAGGGTCCCCTGTCAACTCAGAACTCTTGCTTTTAGGAGTAGGGGCTAGGCAGCTTTCCATTAGCAGAATTCCTGAGACTTTAATGCCTCTGTTTATAAAATCAGTGAATCAATCAACTTACAGTGGGGATTATCTCTGTAAAACATTCTTGTCTTTGAAGGCAACTGCAAAGTACCCGATTAACC
Organism: Meriones unguiculatus; assembly: GCF_030254825.1. Classification (NCBI taxonomy): domain Eukaryota; kingdom Metazoa; phylum Chordata; class Mammalia; order Rodentia; family Muridae; genus Meriones; species Meriones unguiculatus. Next base: position 15,970,324 of record NC_083354.1, on the reverse strand, counting down.
TGGGAATCCAGATTGGCTTTCTTTGGGGTTTCCCTCAGTCAGGGTCTGCTCTCATGGAGCAGAGTACAAGGGTCAGCCCCGAGCTCTTTAGGTGAAATTTGGTTTCTGTGTGTAGCCTGTCATTGCTGCCTTCTAAGACCAGGTTAGGACAGCGTGGTCTCATCTTTCTCTGAACCCCCTACTGTGCACCATTCACTGAGAATCCGCATCTAATTGTTTCGCGTGTTTTCTTTCTATTTCAGGGCAGGGGTTTAGGTGCACCTGTGTGGGGTTGTGCCTGTGTGTGCGTGTTAGTGTGTGCGGAAGCCAGAGGTCTTCCTCAGTGACTTCCTGAGTTACTTTTTGAGGCAAGGTCTTTCAGTGGGCTAGGGTGGCTGGCTAGTGAGCCCCAGGGGCTGTCCTGCGTCCACTTCCCTAGCTCTGGGGCACCGCCATGCCTGGCTTCTCCGTGGGTGCTGGGGATCTGGACCGAGCTCTTATTTGTGCCTTGAGCACCTTGCTGACTGATCTTCCCGCCATCTTCTTCTTCTGGTTCTTCTGTCTCAACTCTCTTGAGCGACTCAGCATGCGGCCGTGGGAAATTATGCTCCCCAGCCATCACAGAACAGTTGGTGGAGTCCTCGCCTCCGAAGTGCTGGTATATTCCCACAGTCTTTAAATGGCCAGGTCCCACTGGTGATCATTTCCTTCACAGAAGACCAGGTCATATTAGGCCACGTGGACAGTTTGCATGAGGTCTGAAAAGAACATGGCAACAAGCTGGGAAACCCAGACGTACGCAGCCGGTTCTGGATGCCATTTAGACACCAATCCTGGAGCACTGGGCTGGGAGGACGGAACCTGGGTATCACTAGTGTAATTTGAACGATCCTATCATATCTATGTGCAGCATAACTAGTTCTACTATTAATCAGGGAAGTTGGTTTCCTGGTCCCCTCAGTCTCCGTATTTCAGTGAGTACAAATCTATTCGTATGGCGGTAATTATAAGTGATCAAAGAAACAGTTGAGGTGTTTGACTGTCTCCACTGCGCAACAACACCGTGAAAACTCCACCGGTTAACCTTCCCCTGCACAGGTGACTGACCCTCACTGGCAGGGGAAGGAGGACTTTCTTTAACTCCACCCCTATAAACTACAAACTTTTGGATTTGGTCTGTTGAACACACTTGGCACTTTCTGTGTGCCCACGGCCCACAGTTCTCTGCTTTTATGTTTCTGAGCAAAAGATTACATCTGCTTTAGCACAGACAATCCTAAAAGGAAGGGCTGGAGAAGTGACCCGGTTGCCAGCCTGAGGAGCTGAGTTCAGTCCTCGGGACACAGGTAAATAAATGCAGTGGAAGGCGCAGAGGCCGCCAGAGCCCACAGGGGATGGAGCAGGGATCCTTTGATCAGGCTGGCCTGCAAGCGGGCTGAAACAGTGTGCTGCAGGCTGAGTGGGTGAAAAGCAGTAGAGGGATATACTGGGTGTCAGCCTTGGGCCTCCCCACATGTGTGCACATACAAGCTCATGCACCTACACATGTGGAGATATACCACACATGCATACATATATGTTTTTACAAAGGGTGCTGTGATGTTGATAAATGAATGCGTCATGATGTGACAGGTTGTTCGGAAGTCAATTGTCCATTCATTTTAACAGGTCATCTGACATATACCGGTACATAAACAGGATGCACAAAAGGTGGTTACACATAGCTGCCTGTCTTTTTTTCCTTTCACTCTCTGTATAGCTTTTTTTTTTTTTTTTCCTGTTAAAGTTAAGTTGGCTTGCTTCTAGCTGGACATGAAAGCTCATGTTTATAACCCCAGCTACTCAGGATGCAGAAGGAGGAAAGTTCTAGATTAGCCGGTTTATCAAGAGCCCGTCTCAGGAAAAAAGTACTTGGGTACAGTTCGGTGGTCCTAGTTCAGACTTCAGTAATACACGTGTACTGGCTCTGTCCTTAACACCTGTTAGGTTAGAGAAAAAGAGTGCAGATGTAAATGTGGTTTTTGTGTTTTATTTTTCAAGGTCTGATAACTTATTTGTTAGTCTTCAAGACTCTTGTTTTTGACTGGACTCAGAAGTAGAAACTCCGTGCTGACTGGTTTTTATGTCGCCTTGACACAATCTAAGATCATCTGGAAAGAAGGAATCTTGATCCACAGAATGCCTCCGTAGGCTTGGCCTGGGAGTCGAATCGGTGGGACATTTTCTTGACTCATGTTGGTGTGGGAAGGCCCAGCCCACTGTGGGTGCTGTAAGGAAGCAGACTGAGCAAGCCATGGCAGTCTCGTAGACAGCCCTCCTGCAGAGCTTCTGCTGTAGTTCCAGGCTCTTGCCCTGACTTTCCTCAGAGCTAGACTGATAACTGGTAGTGTCAGCTGAAATAAACCCTTTCCTCCACTGTGTCATATCACTGCACTAGAAACCTTAACTAAGACGAGCTCCCATTGAGGACAGCCTGTGTGTCTCTTGGCATTTTTCTTTGGCTTCCTTCCTTGGCCAAAAGCTTGGCAGATTTTGCAGTATCTTTACTTTTCTTACTGCGTTGTGTCTTCAGATCAGCGTCCTGGCATTTGTATTGCAGGACAATGTCTGTGGAGCAACAATTCCCTTGGTCTCCGGTGCGTTGGTCCTGGGCTTCTTCCCTTCTTGTTTAACAGCTTTCTGTCTTTCTTTCTTTCTTTCTTTCTTTCTTTCTTTCTTTCTTTCTTTCTTTCTTTCTTAAATAATTAATTATTTTTATTTTAGATGCATTGGTGTATTTCCTGCTAGTGTGTGTGAGGGTGTTGGATCCTCGAGAACTGGAGTTACAGACAGTTGTGAGCTACCATGTGGTACCGGGACTTGAACCTGGTTCTCTGAAAAAGCAGCCAGGGCTCCGCAATGCATGGGTAGTGGCACCATCTGAGACTGAAAAATCTACAGATTCTGCTGCCTCTTTTGGTTCACAACTGCAGAGGCACAGTCAGGCCAGGAATGTCCTTCTCTCTCTATTTCTCGCTCTCTCTCTTTCTCTCTCTCTCTCGTGGTTGTTGTTTTTTTTTTTTGTTTTGTTTTGTGTTGTTAAAAATAAAGGGTTTTGGGCTAAGTGATGTTATTATTTGACCTATAATTATTATGGCGGTATTGTCTAACCTGCTGTCACAATTAATAAGATACAGACACCTGTCAGATTTTGTAATTCTCTTATTTACCTTGGGCTGGGCAGATATTTCCACCTATACTGTCTCAATTAACTCCTCATCCACCTCCCAGCCCCCATCCAAAACCATCTGTCTTAACCATTTCTATCTGGGCTACATTCCATCCATAATATATACTTAATAATATATGTTATATATTAATAATAATACATTATATATAATATATTTAATATTTATTTATTTTTATGTATACAATGTTCTGTCTACATGCACACCTGCACGCCAGAAGAGGGCGCCAGATCTCATTATAGATGGTTGTGAGCCACCACGTGGTTGCTGGGAATTGAACTCAGGACTCTTAGAAGAGCAGCCGGTGCTCTCAGCCTCTGAGCCATCTCTCTAGCCCTCATCCATAATCTTATAAATACTTGCTTATACTTTTTATCTTTTTTTTTCCATCCACTTCATCCTTGGAGTCCTTTCTTCCTGCCCATGTGGTTCCTTCTTCAGGCTAACCCATCGTGGCATCCTCCTTCCTCCTCCATTCCCATTTGTCTGTTTCCCTTGATTCTCCTGAACCCAAAGCCTGCCCCATTCTGCCCTGCCAGGTTTTAGGTCTTTGAACGAACCAATCAGGAATAATGTCCGAGGCAGGTTTACACAAGAAGGATAGGGCAGTGACCAGATCCTGAGAGCCAGTATTAGCATCCAAATACAAGCATCAGGCTAGCCCCCCACCATGTTAACAAAACCCAAGCTGAGAACAGGCTGGCATCTAGAATGCCTCTGCAGACAGGCTTGGCTTCCTCTCTCTAGTTCTCCTTGCTGCGATGAGAACGCTCTGTTCCTGACAGCTGGTGGCCGGGAGGGAGACGCTCAGCTTCACCTTGATGCAGCCTGTCACCTAGGAGAAGCCTTGAAGAAGAGCTTGACCTGGTATTAATCACTACTTTGTGACCTGAACGTTACCTGTAGGCATTTAAAAAACCAAACCAAACAGGGCCTCACTAGGTAGCACTATCCAGCCTGCGGCTCACAGAAACCTGCTGCCTCTGCCTTCAGAGCACTGGGATCAAAGGTGTGTACTATTATATCTGGCCTTGACTTTTTAATTTATGTAATAAATTTTAAGGTTAGAACAGATATCTCATTATATGGATGGTAAAAGGAAACCAGGCTTTTTATACTCTGAGAAACTGTATTATATAATGTGAGAGAGCAGCATTCTGTTCATCTATCATTTCTCCACCTGTCCGTCTATTATCATCCATCCATGAACTATAATCTGTCATCTACCCATCCAGCCATCAGTCCTTTACACATTCACCCACCTATGAGTATATCATCATCCACCCATTCCCCTATCCATCCACTATCATCCATCCATCCACCCAATCATCCATTCATCTACCCATTCTCCTATCCATCATCCATACATCCACCCAGTCATCCATTCATCCACACATTATCCTGTCCATCATCCATACATCCATATATCTACTCACCTATAATCTGTCAATCATCCATCCATCCATCAACCATCTAACTATCCTTTGTCTATTATATATCATCTACCTACCTATTCATTTATTATCCATCCACCCATTCATACATCTATCCATGTGTCCATCCATCCGTCCATCCATCCATCATCTGCCTACGTAGCATTTATCCATCTACTAATCCACCCATCAATCATCCATCTATCCATTCCTCTTTCCATTACCTATCTATCTAAACACCAGAGAACAATGCTGTGAAATCTATCATAAAGTAATTTAATGTACCGCAGTTCCTGAGTGTGTTTTTAAAGTCCTTGAGAATACTCATTTCTGAAAAGAAAAAAACAGTACTAGCCAGAGATATTTCTGTTGTGAGTCTGAAGTTTTTCTTATTTGAGTTTCCAGTTGGATGAAGTTGCCAAGTGACAAGTTTGGTTACAAAAGCCCCGGTGTTTAGTGCTTTCTTGGGTCTTCTGTCTGTTACCAGAGTGTAAAACGGTGTGGAATGTTCGCCCTGCACAGTTGAGCTATTAAGCAGAACTAATTCTTCACAGAATAACAACGAGACCTAAGAAAGGCACCTCTTGGATCGGGCAATATAAGGCAGCCACTTGGCAAACTGCTGAAGGGCCATGGTCTGGGAAAGACAAAGCAAGGGACCTTTTTTTTTCTCTTCCGCCGGAATTTGTAGGCGCCACACAAGTCGAATAGCTTTGAAGCTGGTTTCTGTGGCTTTCTGTGCATGGTTTTCTCGGGACGGTTTTCGGCTTGTTTTTGCCAGCAGAGGGGCCAGGAAGGATCACTTGATAAATGCGTTAGCATGTGCCTTACGCTCTGTGACCACACACTGACTGCTGGGAGCCAAATAATATGAGAAGAGGAAAATCCCACTTGGGGATGCCTTTCAAAGAGAGATCAGATTTTACTGCCAAACTAACAGGATTCTGTCTGGATTATGGGAGTGCCATATGGAGACTGATTACGTGAGGTGGATTTTTTTTAGTACTTTTTTTCTTGTTGTTGTTCACGAATAAATAGCGGCTGGCTAAGGTGGAAGGCAAAGTGAACAGTTACTTTGCCAGCTCCAGAGAAAGAAATAGGAACACCAGTGGTAATGTCCGGACAGTTTTAATGAAGGCAGAAAACTTACCTGTGTGTGAACGGGTGGTGGTGGTTCTGGGAGGAGGGGAGACTGCCATCAGGGTGTAAAGTGACTAAATAAATACATTAATGGAGAAAGAGTGTTTATTGCGCAGTATGTGTGTTCACGCGGTGCTTGTGTATGGACCGAGTGTTAGAAACTCAAGGCCGAGGTCAGGATCTTCTTCTTCCGCTGGTCCACCTTATTTGACGAGGCAGGCCCTCTCAGTTGAACCTAGAGCTCACTGATAAGGGGTTGTGCAGCTAGCTAGCTGGACTGGGGGATTCCCTCTCTGCCTTCCCAAACACTGCCCACCTGGCACTGATGGATTGATCAGCATCAGGATTGATCAGCAAGGAAGGGCCTTACCTCCTGAACCATCACCCCAGCCCATGCCTCCCTGTACGTTTCTAAAAAAGACAGTGTTTGTGTGTACGCACACGCGTGCTAGGACGTGTTCAAGAAGGTCAGAGGGCAGCTTTGTGGAGCTGGTTTTCCCCTTCCCCCTTTACGTGGGTTCCAGGGATGGATCGTACCTGGGTTTTCAGCAAGCACTTTGTGGACTGGGCCATCCCACCGGTCCCTCCTTGTTTTATTGGGCTATAGTCTTTGTTGTGTCCTCAAACATTAAATGTTTCCTCAAATGCTAAGACAGACTTCCTCATGGAGAGTCGGATTTCTGCCTCTGCCTCTGCCTCTGGCGCTCGAAGTCTGAGAAGCTGTCCGGCTTCCAGCTGTTCCCTAGTTTCTGGTGATCCCTTTAGGTTGAACACAGCATGCGCCTCAACACCTAAGGAGACTGGGTATCGGCATGGGAGAGCATGCTGGGAAGGCTTGACTGTTCAGCACAGGAGAGCATGCTGGGAAGGTTTGACTCTTCAGCACTGGAGAGCATGCTGGGAAGGTTTGACTCTTCAGCATGGGAGAGCATGCTGGGAGGCTTGACTGTTCAGCATGGGAGAGCATGCTGGGAGGCTTGACTGTTCAGCAGTCTTGGTCACACGTCAGTTCCAGAAGCCTGTTTCGGTGTTTTTAAGGCTCGATGTGGCGCTCGTAACCCCAGCGCCACAGCAGAGAGAAGGACGGATTTCAGGGCTTGGTGACCAGTCAACCTATTTTGTGAGGTCCAGGCTGTCGAGAGACCCTGCCTCAAAACCAACAAATAAAATAATACAACAAACAGGTAAAAAAGAAAAACTAAGGTAGTATCATCCTGAGGAACGATACTCAAAGCTATCTCTGGCCTCCGTAGCAAGAGCACACAAACATACGAACACACCATTTATTTCATACCTTAGAGTCCTTTCCTTGTATCGATTGGGTCTAGGACCAAATTTTCAGCAAAGTTGTGGAACCTGCGTCACTTTGGTTGAGGAGACTGGAGGTTGGCTTAGAATCCCAGCAGCTGACTTGAAGGTTGGCGGCCCCTAGAAATGGCTTCCCCGGAACCTGCAGCATGTCCTCAGAGAGGGCTGTGGAGGTTTGAAGGGAGGGGTCTTCTGGTATCTTGACAAACTGTATACAGCTCAACTCCCGGCTTCTCAGTGGTGGTGGCGGCCCTCCCATCATGTCCACAAGTGGGGACTGGAGCCACCTCTTCCCTTGGTCACTGTCCTGGATGGTTTTGTGTCAACTCAACTCAAGCTGGAGTCATCAGAGAGGAAGGAGTCTCAGTTGAGGAAGTGCCTCCATGAGATCCGGACACAAGGAATTTTCCTAATGAGTGGTCAATGGGCAGGGCCCAGTCCACTATGGTGGTGCCATACCTGGGCTGGTGGCCCTGAGTTCTATAAGAGAGCAGGCTGAGCAAGCCAGAAAGCAGCACACCTCCGTGGCCTCTGCATCAGCTCCTGCCTCCGAGTTCCTGCCCTGTTTGAGTTCCTGTCCTGACTTCCAGTTCCTGAACAGCAATATGGAAGCGCAAGCCAAATAAACCCTTTCCTCCCCAAATTGCTTTTTGGTCATGGCTTTCATTGCAGTAATAGAAACCCTAACTAAGACAGGAAAATAAATGCATTTCCGACAGGCAGGATAAATTTTGTTTAATGTATGTTGTTTGTATATGGCATCACAATTTTCATTTCAGCATCCTACAGTCCTTCAGATAATTATTATGTGTACTTTATGCTCTTTCTTGGATGTAATTTCTGTAGATCCTTTCTGTAGCTACATATATAGAGAGAGATACAGGATAGATGGATTGATTGATGGGTAAATGAGTATGTATTTGATGAAGACAGAACTGAGAGAAAATGTAACCGAGGCCATGCTTTGTGGGTTCGTCCTATCTTTAGAATGCTTTTGGTATCGGTGTTGTGCGCTGATAAAACAGAAATACCAAAAAGAGCTTCAGTGTCCCTGGGGGGTCTGGGAGGCATCTCTAGTTCTGCACTGGAAATAAGGGTAATTTCATGAAAGAGGGAGGGTAGTCTACAGGGCTCAGCTTTTATGTTCATCCATCTGTCCATTAGTGTATGCATCTGTGTGATGTATGTGTAGGTCAGAGGAGAGCCAGAAGTCACTTTTCTTCTACCATGGGAGCCCCATGGGTCAAACTCAGGTCCTTAGTCTAGAACACAAACACCTTCACCCGTTGAGTTCTCTTGCTGGCCCAGGAGCCAGCTTTTAAAATCTGTATGTGCTGGGTGTGGTAGTATACATCTTTGCGCCTAGAATTTAGGAAAGATGTAGGCGGACCTCAAGTTCAAGACCAGCCTGGTCTACAGAGCAAACTCTAGGCCAACTAGGGCTACATAGTGAGACCCTGTTTCAAAACAAATAAAAGAAAAAAATATCTGTGTGCCGTCATCTTACTTACTATATAGCTTTTTGTCCTTAAAAAAAAAATGTATCGAGGGACTGGAATAGCTAAGAGCACTGGTTGCTCTGCCAGATGACCTGGGTTCAATCCCCAGCACCCACAGAGCAGCTAGCAAGTGTCTGTAACTCCAGTCCTGGAGGACTGTATGACCTTATGACCTCTTCTGGCTTCTGTGGGCACTGTGCACACACATGGTCCACAGACACACATTCAGGCACACACTCATACACAGAAAAATAAATAAAAACTCCAAAAGTTTTAAAGTTCAGAAAATTAAAAGTCTGTTTTATGAAAAGGAAAAGAGCTTTTTTTTTAAAGTTTATTTTCAATTAATATACAGTAAAACTTTGGCCTTCAATTGTATGAGGGTTTTTTTGTTTTGTTTTGGTTTGGTTTTGGTGTATGTTGTATGAGTACATGCTCATGTGTGGTATGTGGTGTTTGCGTGTGTGTGTGTAGGCCAGAGGTTGTTATAGGTGTCTCTCTCCATCACTTTCCACGGCACGCTCAGCTTTTGTGTCCGTGCTGGGGATCTGAAGTCAGGCTCTCCTGCTTACGTGGTGGGCGTGTTCGTGACTTCACCAGCTCACCACCCCCAGGTCTACAGCTTGACCTGTGTGTAGGGCCGTGTAACTTTCATCAGCAGCATACAGAAGGGCTTCCTCACAGCAGAGCCTCCTCTCCAGCTTTCCTACCGCCCTACCCTCCTTCCTTGACACCAGCTGCTCCGCTCTGCATACGGCGCGGCTCTTGGGGTCTTGCACCGAGGTTGGACGGTGCTGCGGAGTGTAGGGATAGCGGCAGTCTGTCCCTCCTCTGTGCTGAATGGTCACCCTTACTGCTGGAGGGACCTTGACGTTGCTTTCAGGTTGTGATGACCGTGACTAGAGCAGCTTTGAATTTCCTCGTGAGGGTTTTGTGGTCAGTGTGAGCTTCCACTTTGAGTGAGTATCTGGCGGTGGCATGCAGGATCCTAGGGTGTCACCTCTGTAAGAACTGCTGGGGCTGGAGAGATGGCTCAGCTGTGGAGAGCACTTGCTGGTCTTGCAGAGGACCCAGGTTCGGTTCCCCAGCACCCGCGTGGTGGTTTACAACAACCTGTAGCTCCAGTCCCAGGGGACCTAGCGCCCTCTTCTGTGCTCTGTAGCCACTGCATACATATGGCGCACAGACATACATGCACGCAATTTTAAAACTTTTTTTTTTTTTGGTCTTTTTTTCAGGACAGGGTTTCTCTGTGTAGCCTTGGCTGTCCTGGACTCGCTTTGTAGACCAGGCTGGCCTCGAGCTCACAGCGATCCGTCTGCCACTGTCTCCTGGACCGCTGGGATTACAGGTGTGCACCTCTATGCCCAGGAAAAAAAAAAATTTTTTTTTTTTTTTTTGAGTCAGACTTACTCTGTGTAGGTTTGGCTGTCCAGGAACTCACTCAAATTCACAGAGATCTGCCTGCCTCTGCCTCCGAGGGCCGGGATTAAAGGTGTGCACAACCACCCTGCAAACATTTTTTTTATTAATTTTTTTATTAATTATAGTTTATTCATTTTGTATCACAACTGTAGCCCCCTCCCTCATCCCCTCCCAATCCCACCCCTCCCTCTTCTTCTCCTATGCCCCTCCCACTCAGCAAAATTTAAAAACTCTTAAGAAATTATTTAAAAATTTTTAAAAGAAGAAACTGCTAAGCTATCTTCCAAAATGATTACCAGTTTATATTCTGACCAATGTTTTATTTTACTTGGTAATTTCAGTTCTTAGGTAAAACTTCGTAATTGGATACATCTTTTCATTCTGTTTGAGAACAGGGTTGACCTTGGCCAAAGAAAATGTGTGTGTGTGTGTGTGTGTGTGTGTGTGCGTCTGTGTGTGTATGTGTGAGAATCGTGCACAAGTGCAGATTGCCAGCGTATGTAAATCTAGATACTGACCTCAGATATCTTTTTTATCAATCTCTTCTGATTTCTTGGGACAGGGTCTCACACTGAGCCTAGAACCGGCTGTTTTGTTTAGCCCTGCTGGCTAGCAAGCTTCACCATCTTCCACCTCCCTCAACAGGGTTACAGGTCTATGCAGGAACCATGCCTGGCTTTTTATGTGGGTGCCGGGGACCCAGATTCAGATCTTAGTGTTTGCACAGCAAATACTTTACCCACGGAACCGTTTTCCCAGTCATCTCCCGCTCTTTAAATATGTTATTTTATAACTTCTACTAAATTTTTCTTTGATGGTTTCATACACACACACACACACACACACACACACACACACACTACATTTGGTTACTGTCACTCTCAACCTCTCCTGTCTCCCCTCCACCCCTGGCAACCCTCCCTGAGAAATCCTCCCACATCCATGTAATTTAGTTTTGTTCTGTGACCCACTGAGTTTAATGGGTTCACAGCTATTCGGAGAGCCTCCTGGGCTCACAACTGAAGACAATGGCTGCCCCTCCCCCAGAATCCATCAGTCCAGCAGGGAGGGTGGGGCCCGTGAGCCCTCTCCGTGGATCTGCTGTGTACTTGATTCATGCCGGTCTCCCGAGAAAGGGTCCCCTGCCCTAGGTTGGTCCAAAGTCCTTTAGACTGGTGACCATGTCACAGCCTTCAGTCTTTCTCTCAGGCGTCACATCTGCTGTCCCAGCATGCTCTGTTTGTACATGAGTCTATGTGCGGATCCTACCATTTCTCTGCCTCTGCTAGGACTTAACGCATACAAAATAATTGTGCTGAAAGTATTCAGTGTGGGAAAAAAAAGAAAAAAAAACCTGCCCTGACTGTAAGTCATCTTTTCTCACGCCTGCTGAGCGGCCGGCTGTCACTGTGAATTGTAAGCTGGCTTCCTTCGGGCAGACTTTAGAAGGTGGACAGTTGTAGTTAGAGCACTCTTGACTTTGGGGCCCATTTAAATCACTGCCTGTGCCTTGTTCCTAGGCTCTTTGCATACTTGAGGAGACAGATGCTGGAACAATGACGCTTGTTCTTTTGTGGTGTATGTGTTGGAAGGGTGCCAGAGGTGGGCAGGCAGGGGACATGCCAGCAGAGGCCTCGGAGAGCCCGCCCGCCATCAGTTCCTTACATATCTTGTAGAATGTGTTGAGTCCTTAATTTATTATTATTATTATTATTATTTTTTATTTTTCACATTTAATGTGTGTGTTGGGTCAGAGGACAGCTTGGAAGAATAGGTTCGCCCTTATACTGTGGGGGTTCCGGAGGTGGGGAGGAGGGAGAGAGAGAGAGAGAGAGAGAGAAAAAGAGAGAGAGAGAGAGAGATACCTGGTATAGGTTCTCAGGCTTGGTGACAAGCACCTTACCCAGTAAGCCATTTTGCTAGCTTGGGTTTTTGTTTTTTAGTGGCTACAATAGCTGTATCCAGAATAGTAATCTCCATGAACTAAACATTGTATTCTATGATACCACATTTAAGAAGCCTTTAAAAAAACCTGACTTTTGGGGTTTTTCGAGACAGCGTTTCTCTGTGTAGCCTTGGCTGTCCTGCACTCGCTTTGTAGACCAGGCTGGCCTGGAACTCACGGAGATCCACCTGTCTCTGCCTCCCTGAGTGCTGGGATTAAAAGTGTGTGCCCCGTAGCCAGCTGATGTAAAGACTTTTGGTGTTATTAAAGCTGTCTTTTAATTTGTATTCGGTAGAATATTCTGGAGAACGGGCTAGCTGATAGACTTTTTGGATTTAAGGCACATCCCCGACAGTCCCTGTTTCCCAACTTTGTTACAAAGGTTCTAGGCTTCGCTTCGTTTATGTTTACATGGTCATTAATCCTGGGTATTATTTGTTGATATTTACCCAGGACCTGGGCATGGTGAGCATGTGCTCTGCCACCCAACTACCCTTGAGTATCCCATTTGATCTAAACATTTTCCTCTGAAAACGTGCACAGAATCTCACCACTTCTGGTTGTCACGATCTTCACACACTGAACAGGATGATGTCTAGTAATGCCTAACACTAGAGATTAGTTAACAGACTAGCTGCTGCACACTGAGACCCCAAGACCCCACCATCTGCTGTTACATCATTTTAATTACACTGAGTTGAACTCTTTGTTACTGAATGACAGAAAATGGAGTAGTTTCTTGCCTAGTTGTTTTAAGAAAGGATATGTTATATTTTTAATTGTGTGTGTGTGTGCGTGTGTGTGTGTGTGTGTGTGTGCACTTGAGTGCTGGTCCCTATAGAGGCCATAAGGCCATTCCTGTAGGATCTCCCGGAGCTAGAGTTACAGGTGGTTGTGAACTGCCCTGCCCGTGTCCAGGGACCCAAACTCAGGCCTCTGCAAGAGCAATACATGCTCTTAACCACTGAGCCAGCCTTCCTCCCCTCTCTTGCCCGGTCTTAAAGCTGTAGTAACTCTGACACTTATTCATTGGTTGGTTTACACCTGCTGATCTCTTCACGCTGCGATCTGACAATGCCCAGATATCTGTGACTGATACGCAGGCTCTGGGTACAAGAGCTCCGCAGGAAGTGAAGAGATGATGAGGCCCAGTTATCACTGTGTTTGGTTAGTAAAGCCTACACGGTTGATCTGAAACGCCAGTGACATGGACATAAACTTTACGTTAATAGGTCTGAAGCTCAATAACAAATCTCTGAAGCTGTGGGTGTCTGAGAGTCAGAGTTAAGAAATCTGAGGAGCTGCGGAAAGAGTCCCCCCAAAGACACTTACTGGTGGCTTAAAGATGGGAGGAGTGGGGTGTGGCAATTGGAGCAATCATTACTTTTAAAGGTAACGTTTTCTCACGATGAGATCTTATAAAGTTGTTATGAGTTACCAAATGAATTATCATTAAAAAGTATGTTTCTATACTTTTTTTTTTAAAGATTTATTTATTTATTTATATACATGAGTGCTCTGTTTTCATGCACACCAGAGAGGGCATCAGATCCCATTACAAATGGTTGTGAGCCACCATATGGTTGCTGGGAATTGAACTCAGGACCTCTGGAAGAGCAGCCAGTGCTCTTAACCACTGAGCCATCTCTCCAGTCCCTATACCTTTTTTTTTTTTTAAGCAATATAAATTATTTCATTTATTCTGGTGTCTTCCTCTTCCTCCACGACTTCTTCTTCGTCGTCTTTAGTTTTTTGAGGCAGAGTCTCTTCAGTATCCTTGGCTGGCCTCAAATTCAGGGAATCCACCTGCCTCTGCCTCCCCAGTGCTAGGATTAAGGAACTGTGCCTAGCCATTAATACGCAGCGATGTCCTACTGACTTAATATGCAATCTAATGTTGGTACGCCCACTTAATCGGTTGTACATTATTTCCGGTGTACAATCACTCATATGCTGCTTTCTCATCCAGTAAAAGTTTGGGGACCGGTTTCCTCAGAGCGGCGTTTACAACCCTGGCTGTGAATCACGGAAAATGATTAAGTGGGCAGATAAAGAGGAAGTCACAAATCAAATAGGCACTTCCATTTATTGTGTTTGCAAGGTTGTTTCTGAGGACGGCGCATGTTTTGGGGGACCCTGTGTCCCGGCTGTTTTATAGAGCTCTGGCTTCTTAACAGCACTGCTTTAAGGGCGCCTTGTGCGGCTCTGGGCTTGTTGAGCTCGACGGTGAGGGAGGTCAGGTTTCACGAGGAGGCCCACAGCTTGTAAAGGCGGTCCTTTCCCCAAGAAACAGAGTCCACATCAGGAAGTAAGCCGAGGTTTGCGTGAGCGTGAGGTTATTTACATTCGTCACTTAAATAAAGAGCAGAAAATGCGGACAACAAAGAGCCTGCCACCAAGTCTTGGAAGGCTTCAGCTCTCGCTGAGGGGCACAGTCACTTACTCAGCTTAAAAGCCCATTGAAAAAACAATAATCAGAGCCTGGGAAGTGTCTCGCTGAGCCGGCTTGGTGGTTGAAGGGCTTGTCGTGCCGGCATGAGGACCAGAATTCAGATCCCCAGAAACCGAAGTTGCTGCAGGGTAAGCGTACCCATCATACACGCACACACACAAAGGAAAAAGAATAATCAAAAGAGAAGCCGTGGCTTCAAGCTTGTAGGCCTCCATCCTCAGTCTGGAGTGTGTGCCACTAGACCTGATTTATTTTTTTTTTAATGTAGCTCATTAAATAAACTTTAAACTGAGGTAAATTTTTCTTTTTTTAAATTTTTTTATATTAATTACAGTTTATTCATTTTATATCCCAGCTGTAGCCCCCTCCCTCATTCCCTCCCAATCCCACCCTCCCTCATCTCCTCCCATGCCCCTCCCCCAGTCCAGTGATAATGGAGGTCCTCCTCCCCTTCCCTCTGACCTTACCCTATCAGGTCTCATCAGGACTGGCTGCATTGTCTACCTCTGTGGCCTGGTAAGGATGCTCCCCCCTTAGGGGAAGATGAACAAAGAGCCAGCCACTGAGTTCAGATAAGAGACAGTCCCTGTTCCCCTTACTAGGAAATCTACTTGGAGACTGAGCTGCCATGGGCTACATATGAGCAGGGGTTCTAGGTTATCTTAATGAATAGTCCTTGGTTAGATTATCAGTCTTAGAAAAGACCCCTGTGCCCAGATATTTTGGTTCTGTCACTGTCCTTGTGGAGCTCCTGTCCCCTCCAGGTCTTACTGTCTCCCCCTCTTTTCATAAGATTCCCTGAACTCTGCCCAAAGTTTGGTTATGAGCCTCAGCATCTGCTTTGATACCCTGCTGGGAGAGTCTTTCAGAGGCCCTCTGTGGTAGGCTCCTGTCCTGTTCCCTGTTTAAACTGAGGTAATTTAATTTACATAATTTCCTATGCAAGGATGAGCTAATAGCCGCAGTAAATGTCAGTAGGCACACAATTTTATTTGTTTAGTTTTGCCATGGGGATCGGGATTGGAAGCCTTGTGCATGCTGGGTAAGTATTTGTGCATGCTGGTAAGTGCTCTACCACTGAGCTTCGTCATCGTCAGCTCTAAGCAAAAGTTTTAAAGGCATCTCTCTGGTCAGAAATTCAGGGGTTTGACACACATTCTTAGCCAGCTAGAAAGCCCGTGCAGTTTGGCCTGTTCTGAGAAGAGCTGCTCCGAGCTGCAGCATCTCTGGTTCTCACAGAGCCTTGTTAACCACCAGGCTTCAGACCCTTGAGTTTTCCCTGTGCCTCAGTTTCTTCAGCTGAACATTGAGATGACACAGCTTCGAGATTTAGATAAGCTAAATATGCCACCCATAGCACAGAACCTGGCAACGACACGCATGTCAAGCTGTTGTGTGGCTTGACGCCTGTGTCGTAACATCCTGTACCTTCCCAGCATTTATTGCAGTTTGAGCTACCAACTTACATACCAATTTAGTTAACTACCTCTTCCTCCTCTTAGACGATTCCTGAGTGTAACCCTCCTAGCTTTGTCCTTTTGGGTTACTACCACCTGGAGTGCACCAGACACCAGATAAATATTTGTTGAATGAGTCAGCAAACTTAGGAGGGATTACTTTGGCCTGAAAGTTTTCTGATGGGAATATGATTAAAATATTTTTTTTCCAGCCAGGAGTTAGTTAACCTAGCTGGAGTCGATCCACACGGCTTGACACTGGATAGATGAGTCAGGTAATTGTGTGAACAGCAGGGTTGATGTTGACGTATGACCAATCGGCTTCTTTGCATCATCATTTTACAGAACACTGTTAAGAGCAGAGATACTTTTTTTTTTTTGGTGGGAGGGGGCATTTTGTATCCAAACTGTAGCAATTTGTGGAAGGCTTTATGTGAGTCATTCTTTCTTAGCATGTGTGAGACCCTGGCTTCAGTGCTTTGAGCTGTTACACGTACCTTTATGTGAGTTAAAAGTGACTGCTTAAGTAGAGTTTTGTCTTGAAGTAATTGATGCCAAATTGCTTTCTGCACCTCCCCAAAGCCAGCCTGTTGACTGTGTATCTGCCTTAACAACCTCATCCTTTCCTTTTACTGTACCAAGGATACAAAATACATTCTATCTGTCCAGTAATTAAGTTAACTAATTTAGAGATTTAACTTAAATAATTACCTTTATTTGTTTTTATTTTATGTAGGTTGGTGTTTTGCCTGCTTTTTTTTGTGAGGGAGTCAGATCCCCCGGAGCGGGAGGTACACTCATTTGTGAGCTGTCCTGTGGGTGCTGTGGTTGAAACTGGGTTCTCTGGAGGAGCAGCCAGTGCTCTTAACTGCTGAACTATCTCTCCAGCCCCATACTTACTTACTTTGTGCTTTGAAGTAGGATCTCACTGTGTAGCCCTGGCTGTCCTGCTACTGGCTATGTAGACCAGGCTGGCCTTGAACTCACAGAGATCTGCCTGCCTCTGCCTCCCCAGTACTGGGATTAAAGGCAGGGTTTATTTTTATCAAGTGTGCGTGAGAGAGTACACGCAGGCATGGGTGAGCAGGTGCCTCAGAAGTCAGAGCCGTTGACCGTTGAGAGCCACCTGACACGGGTGCTGGGAAATAAAGCGAGATTCTCTGTAAGAGCAGTGCGTTGATGCTTTTCTCCCCTGAGCCGTCTCTCCAGCCCCTAGTTCAAAGACTTAGAAGGAAGATTTCCACGATGGTGCTTTCTGACAGAGTTTGCATTGGAATCAGTTTTTATGCGTGTTTGAGACTATCGCTTTGGAATTAGCAGGTCGCCCTGGGAGGCCCCTAAGTTAAGCGTGAGTCGGGTGCAGCTGTGTGTGTTAAACACTGGTGCGGGCCTGGAGCATATTTGTAAAGGGAACTACTGGTTACTTTTCTCATTGCCAGGATGAGACACCCGAGGAAAGCTACTCGAAGAAGAAAGGCTTTATTTAGACTCCCAGTGGGTGTAGTCTGTGAGCTCAGGGAGTCCCGGCAGCGGGAGCTTGAGATGCTGGTCAGGTTGCATCCAAAGCTAGAGAGGGCAGTGCTGGGCTCACCTGCCTTGCTGCTTTTTATTTAGCCCAGGACCCCTGGGCTGGGCTCTCAGGAGTCCACAGCTGGACCTGGCTTTCCGCGTGCTCCCTAGGGACCATCTCCTCGAGTTTGCCTCTCCTCAAGCTTGCACAGTGCTTTACCAGCCCTCTCCCAGCGCAGCGGCGCTCTACAGTCAACCCAGAGTTAATGTGTTTGGAGAGAAGGGTCCTAGAAAGGAGCCTCAAAAGGAAAAGTTGGGGCCAGTGAAATGGCTCACTGAGTAAAGGTGCTTCCCACCAAGACTGATGAGCCTGAGTTTGATCCCGGGGACCCACCTGGTTGAAGGAGAAAGCCAGCTCCCACTAGTTCCCCTGTGGTTATCATGTTCATGTTGTGGAATGTGTGTACCCCCTAAAGCACAGAAAATAAGTAAAATGAGTTTTTATTTTTAAAAAGGAATATTTGGATTGGTATTTAGAGTTTGATGTTCTTGGATAGTGGTTCTGGAACTTTTAGCTTGCTCTTTATACTCTTAAAACTTTTTGAGGATCCCACAACTTTTAAAAAATGTATTTGTTCATTTTTGTTTTACATGCATTGGCATTTTGCCCGCATGTTTGTGTGTGAGAGGGTGTTAGAGCGCCTGGAACTCGAGGTACAGACAGTTGTGAGCTGCCACGCGGGTTCTGGGGATTGAACTTGGGGAGAATCCCAAAACTTTTATGTCACAAATCTTTTTGTTTGTTTGTTTGTTTGTTTTTCTGAGACAGGTTTGTACCCTCGGTGAGCCTTGGACTCACTGTGTAGACCAGGCGGGCTTTGAACTCACAAAGCTCCACCCGCTTCTGCCTCCTGAGTGCTGGGAGTAAAGGGAGGTTGCACCATGCCCAGCCCTTAAATCGATTGCTAATTCCTATTGGTAATTAAACTGGCTGGTTTAATTATTAGGCCTTCATTATTTTCAAATGAAAACATTGTTCCATTGCTTATTAATATAAGCAACACATCAATATTATTATTTTCTAAAGATGGAAGTTAAGCAAAGAAATATTATTAATAGTTTTGTTTTTACAAAAATTATTTTGGTTTCTGTGCATTCTTTGCACACGTGTGTCTGTGCTCCATGTGCATGTAGTACCTGAAGAGGCCTGAAGGGGGCGTTAGGTTTCCTTGAACTGGAGTTAGAGACAGTTGTGAGTCACTTAATTTGGGTGCTCGGAGCACAGCCCAGGTCCTCTGCAGAAGCAGTCAGTGCTCTGAGCCACGGAGCCATCTCTCCAGCCCTATAGGTCTCTTTACTTAGTTTAACAGGGGCATGTACAAGTGTGCCTTGTCTGGGCCTGTTGCCGTACTTCAGATTTCAGAAAACTCTATACACCCTGGAGAAAAGAAAATTTAAAAGGCAAATGATGGTTATTTTGAAAATGGTTTCTTCCCTCTGAGGACCTACTGACACGCGCAGCGTGAATGCTGCTGTTCCGCAAGAATAGAAATATTTGTTACTGGCACAAACAAAGTATGACTTTACCTCATTGCAGGGTTTTGAAAGTAAATCCGTCTGCGAATATTTTGGCTGCTATAGCCCTGTACCTCTTAAGGCCAGTAAGCTGGTGCACAGAAAAATAAAGCCGAGCCCAGGGCAGACTTTGGCAGCCTGCTGGGAACTTTTGCCCTTCCCAATCTAATGGAGAATCAGCGTCGCCTGTGCTTCTTCGTCTTTTCTGTCTCTGCTGGTGAACCATGAAGGCTTTTTTACCCGGAGTCTCAGGAAGGGAATTAGACCGTCCCCAGGGCCCCGTCTTCCTGCCTTGGAAGGCTTAGCTGAGGGACGTCTGGACTCTCAGGATGCTGGGGAGGGCTCTGCGGAGGCCTGCTTCATGTAGGAAAGAAGAACCAGCTCTGGAAACACCAGCTCATTGGGTTTAACCCCCTTTAAATGCGTGAGCTAGAAACAGCCATTGTGTTTCTCCACCACTTGTTCTTCACACAGACTCTTACTATCCCTCCTTCCCGTGAGCGGTCAGTATTTCGGTTCTCCGTCCCCTGTCCGGTCCCATTGGACTTTTGAGGCTCCTCTTTTCAGTTCATCCTGAGGCACTGCCAGCTTGGTCTGAATATCCTGTGACAGTCTTCCTGTTTCTTCACCTCCTGTGAGCAGAGGCTAGCTACCATTCTTTTCCTCTGGGCTTGCGTTATGTTGCCCCTCTTGCCTCAAATGATACCTTCTCCTCTTTCTTTGGAATCCCGTGGATTTTTTAAAAGCCAATTCACAGAGGTATTTTTTTTTAACCTGGATGGTATATCTTTACTGTATTTTGAAAAAATATTTTATTTTTAACTGTGTGTGTGCCATACATGTGTGCTAGAGCTGGAATTATAAACAATTGTGAGCTGCCTGGTGTGGGTGCTGGGAATGGGACTCAGGTCCTCTGTAGGAGCAATGCTTGCTCTTAACTTCTGAGCCATCTCTTTAGCCCTCGTTTGTTTTTAATTTTCCCTTCCCCCTGAAATCCAGAATTTGGTTTGTACTGTCCTGTTGGGTGTATAACTACATAGTGTTTTGGATAATTATTTTTCTTTCAATTATGTTCATGTTTTCTTTCTGATAGATGTTTTTCTGAGACCATGTTTGACGGAATATTTTTTTAAAAAAGATTTATTTATTTATTATATATATGATGTTCTGTCGTCATGTACATCTTTGCGCCAGAAGAGGGCACCAGATCTCATTATAAATGGTCGTGAGCCACCATGTGGTTGCTGGGAATTGAACTCAGGACCTCAGGAAGAACAGCCAGTGCTCTTAACCTCTGAGCCATCTCTCTACTCCCTGCATATGTATAATATATTATTATTAATATATATAATAACCTATTTTATTGGTTTATATACCTACCACTCCTCCAACCCTTATTCTCACCCTAATCCCTTCCAACCCCACAATACTAGGTAGATAGAAAGAAGGGTAGAGGGCAGAGGGGCGTAGACCTCTATAGGCTACTTCCTGCTGATTAGGGACACAGAGTTCCCTGAGGCAAGTCCATTCCTTGTTGACAGAATACCCAGCAGTCCAGTAAACCAGCAATCCAGCAACAGCAAAGGCAGCATCAAACACAGCAGCAGGAGCAGCGGTCACCGCAGGTCCTCTTGGGGATGTCCCATTTACACTCTCTCAGGAGGTCCCAGAATTAAACGAGCTGCAGCTGGAACAAACCACGTCCCTGCCAGGGCACGAGACACACTATAGTTGGCTGCTGTGGATAATCAAAGTAGTCATGAAATCATCTTTGTGCTATTTCAGTTAGATCGCTGAGTGGGAGTTCAGATCTGCTAGCCTGTGCTATATAATGTGCTTTGGGAATGTGCTTCGGTGTGCTTATTCTAAACGTGTCCGGCTTTGTCACAGCTATTTCTGCGTTTGAAGTCCACCCAGTGTCCACTGAAGTCCATGAAGGGGGAGTTGCTAGGTTTTCATGCAAGATCTCATCCACCCCGCCTGCAGTCATCACATGGGAGTTTAATAGGACAGCCTTGCCCGTAACCATGGACAGGTAAAAATGCGGCGTTTTTATTTGGACGTGGCACAGGAGTGATGAAGACTTCCCACAAAACTTCGGAGGAGGGGAGGGAAATACGGTGGAGTTCAGTTCCGTTTAGGGTTGCAATGATTTGTTCCCTGTGACAGTTCTCACCTGGGTGAAGGACTGGGGAGACGGACGGGTGGCTGAGAGCACTTGCTGCTCTGCAGAGGGTCTGGGTTCGGTCCCAGCGCCCGCACTGAAGTCCACAAGCCCTCTGCCGTTCTTTTGGTCTCCTCCCAGCAGTGCAGGCGTGTGGTCCGCGAACATCTGCTCACATTCATGCACGTACACACAAAACAAATAAACATGAAAAAGAAAGCTTAATTGCTGTCCTGCTCGGAAGTATTCAAAAATAATTTGCTAACATTATTTGCCTCTCTGCCTCCTCTGTGCCTCTGCCCCTGCCCCTGCCCCTGCCCCTGCCGCCTCTGCCTCCTCTGCCTCTGCCTCCTCTGCCTCTGCCTCCTCTGCCTCCTCTGCCTCTGCCTTCTCTGCCTTCTCTGCCTCCTCTGCCTCCTCTGCCTCTGCCTCCTCTGCATCCTCTGCCTCTGCCTCTGCCTCCTCTGCCTCTGCATCCTCTGCCTCTGCCTTCTCTTCCTTCCCTCCCTTCCTCCCTCCCTCCCTCCCTTCCTCCCTTCTTTCCTTTTTGAAACAGGGTTTCTCTGTGCAGCCCTGGCTGCCTTGAACTCATGACATAGACCAGGTGGCTTCAAACTCAGAGATCCGTCTGCCTCTGCCTCCTGAGTGCTGGGAGTAAAGGCATGCACCACCATTGCCTGGTTACTTAACAATTTTTTATTGAGTCAAATGAGCAACTGAAACAGCACTCACTAATCTTAAGGTCAAGCACCCTAACACAGTGCAGCCCAAAGACACACTTCTGTGATGCTTATATATGCAAAATTGTTAAAAGTATTTGTTTTCCATAATTAGGCCACTGAAGCTCATTAAGGACAGACAGCTTTGCACACGCAGTAAAAACACTGCATTTCCTAGCACATAGCGAGTGGTCTTGAGCCTGAGCCTGGCTGTTTTAGATAGCACTCGCTGGTGCTGGGTGAGACAGCATTTGCAGTGTTGACTTCTGAAGGGAAGTCACATGCCACAGCACCCGTCAGTCAGCTCACCAGAAGGAAGCAGCTCATTGCGTGTTTTATACTGAATTGATTTTCTTTTATTGTTACACACGTAGACACTTTTTACTTTCATCAATTTTTTTTATTGCTCCCCACATTCAGTTTTGTGATCCTATATGGGGTTGTGACCCTGTTTTAGAAGCTGCGTCATGGAGAATAAATAGCTCTTGGAGAATTTTTTTTTAATTGATTTTTTTTTTTTAGAATAAATCATACTAAGATCTGAGTCATAATCAGCTAAATCAACACAAGATATGTTAGCAACACCCTCTTTGTGAAATTAGCGTGCTAGGTTTTACAAACTTGGAGTACTGCAGAATTATTTACATCTCAGGGACCTATCACAACCCGAATGAAATACTAGACTCATGCTGATGCTTCCACCAGTGGTGCTTTTCAGAGCCGGGGACCGTACCCAGGGCCTCTTGGGAGCCAGGGTGGTGCTTGCCACCCCCCAGCCGAAGTTAATATGTGAAAAGGTCTTTACACTAGTGTTTCTGCCACGGGTAAAAGCGGCTTAATGTGTTGCTTTCTGTCAGCATTTATAGTTATAAAGAACTACAGAAAGTTCAGTCACATTTCTTGTCTCACCAGGGTGACTGCCCTGCCATCCGGAGTGCTGCAGATCTACGACGCTGGCCCAGAGGATGTTGGGAATTACCGCTGTGTTGCAGCTACGGTAGCTCATAAGCGTAAAAGCATGGAGGCCTCTCTAACCATAATTCCAGGTACCACAATAATGTTGGTTTTCTCCCATTTTTATGAGATTTTTTTTTTTTTTGATTGCTGCGTCTTGTTTTCCTCCTGGCTGTAATAGCATTCTGTCCGTCGGTAGTTTGATGACATTTAAATTCTTGTAATAGATTTGGTTTGGGTTTGGTGTTTTAAGACAGAGACTTACTCTGTGTCCCATCCTAATCTTGAACTTGAATCCCTTCTACTTCAGCCTTTCTGAGGGCTAGGATTACCACTATCCCTGGACTCTAAACTACTTAGAACACAGCCTTTTGTTAAGCTAATCTTTCCCAGGCAAATGTGTTTTCTGTGTCAACCTCTTTAAGAAACGGTTGCTTTGTAATTTTTCACTTTTATTTTTGAAAACATAAAAACAGAAAGGGACAAAAAGAGAATGTCCCTTGTCAATAAAGATGTTTGTTTCCAATATAATACTCTTCCGCTAGAATTAGCTGCTAATGGATAAGCTTTTTGGAGGTGATGTGACAGATTTTTCCTGGGGAGACATCCCCCCAAATAGAGATCCCACTACAGACCCAAGTATAGACACCCCAAAAGTCCAGCTTGGTGAACCAGTGAGTGTTATTGGGGTTACTTACAGGAATATGGGTGAGGGGTTATTTCCAGGAGCAGAAATGATTCAAAGACAGCTGTATGACAGAGCCCACCCCGGCATGGGTTACAGATTACAGAAGCTGGGATTCGGAACATACTGGGCAGCCTGCAGGCAGCTCAGGGGCTGGAGAATGACCTCTCCATGTGACTCACTGGTTTGTGTCTCTTTCAGGAAGCTCTGCTCCTTCCAGGTGCCTGGGCTTGTCTGAGAGTCTCCTTTGCAGCCTGGCTCCTTCAGGAGTTACTCTCAGCAGCCTTTACTGTTTGTGCTCCTAGGGGATGAGGGGCATAGTGAATCTGGTCAGTTTCAGGGACTTCCTAAGCTATTCTGAGTTCTTTCCTTTCAGTGGTAATGAGCTTCTCAGAAGGATGGAATGCTTCAATCTCTGAGGAAATTATTGCACAATGGCAGAATAGGAGGATAATGAAAATATTCTAGGATTAATTATAATAGTTATATAGCTGAAAATTCTAAAAACCATTGAGCTGGACACGTCAAATGTATGAATTGTATACAATATGAGTCAGACCTCAATAGCGCTTTAAAAAAAATCTCATTTCAAAAAAAAAAGAAAGAAAAGGTGAGAGGCTGGAGAGATACCTTTGTAAGAACACTTGTACAAATATGAGACTGAGATTTTGTTGTGGCACCCATATGAAAGTCGTGTGCCCATTATCCCAGTTCTGTGGGGCTAGACACAGGAAGGTCACATACCCTACTGGCTGCCAGCCTGGCCCTGAGTTCAGTGAGAGACCCTGCCTCACAGGAATAAAGTGGAGAGTGACAAAGCAAGATACCTGATGTTCTCCTCTGGCCTCTGAACATGTACCCACAGGCAAACACACACAGGAAGGAAGGAAGAAGGAAGAAAGGGAGGAAGGGAGGAGGAAGGAAGGGAAGGAAGGAAGGATGGAAGGAAGGAAGGGAAGGAAGAAATGAAGAAGGGAGGGAGGGTGGAAGGAGGAAGGACAGGAGGGAAGGGATCGAGAGGTACCCACCTGTAACCCCAGTACTCACGGGGTAGAGACAAGGAGTTGAAGATCAGCCTTGTGTACAGGGAGCTGGAAGCTAACCTAGGCCACCTGAGGTCCTGTCTCAAACAAACAAAAAGAATAAATGCAAAGGTGGATAAGAATTGGTGTTTTGCTGTGCTTCCGACGATTTGCTTACATATCCTGCCTTTTTCTGCCCAAGCTAATGAGTCCAGGTCCTTCTACACGCCAACTATTGTAGCCAGCCCGCAGAACGTGACCGCGGCCCTGCACCAGACCGCCGTGCTTGAGTGTATGGCCACAGGCTACCCCAAGCCCATCATTTCCTGGAGCCGCCTCGGTGAGTCCTCCTCACCGGGGATGGGAGGCGAGGGAGTCCTCCCCTCGAGCTTTATTCCTTTTAATGAAACTGATAAAGCGTGTGCTTTGTAGATAGTGCTCATGTGGCAGTTGCCTCTGAAAGGCCTCTTTTTAGTTCTGCGACGTGAGGAAAGCTTATGCTCCGGAGAAATCGCTGTGTTTTAACGAACGATGTCGCAGACACCCGTCCTCTGGCGTAATTTCAGGTGAAGCGCATTGTCTCAGCTCCCGTGCTCTCTTTGAAACAGATCACAAGTCCATCGACGTCTTCAATACTCGGGTGCTTGGGAACGGCAATCTCATAATATCCGACGTCAGGCTGCAGCATGCCGGAGTGTATGTGTGTCGCGCCACCACCCCCGGCACGCGCAACTTCACGGTCGCCATGGCAACTCTAACTGTGTTAGGTATGCAGCCTTTCTGCCATCAGAGACGCTTTCGTTTTAACGTTGTCCTTGGTTTTCCTTTCTAAGGTTTCGGGTTTAATTGCACATAGGCGTGTGTCCGTGCAGTGTCCAGAGAGGGCGGGAGAGGGTACCATCCCTGGAGCTGGGGTCACAGGAGGTTGTAAGCTGCCCAGTGTGGATGCTGGGAACCGAAGTTGGGTTCTCTGTAGAGCAGTAAGTGCGCTTTAACATCGAGGCACCCTCCGGGCCCTTGTGGCAGCAGTGACAGGGAAGTTAATAATAAGAATTGTGAACGCCAACAGTGATTAAATACAGCTCTAGGATCACGCTGCCGTCACCATGTTTGTGTGCACGGCGTCACCCTCCTCCCTAAGCCTCCTTTTCCCTGTCGTCCATCCGCATTTCTGTAACAATGTGAACTTCACCTCTTAGTGACTCTTTCTGTTCACAAGTGCCCTCTCCCTGGGTTTAGTTGAGATGGGTTGTGGGCGTGTCAGCGTGTTCACAGGTGGCCTCAGCGAGGTTCGCTGGGTGGGTGCTGAACATTAGAGAGAAGCTCTCTCCTGGTTGTTTTTTTTTTTTTTTTTTTTCTATTACTGTGATAAAGTATCTTACCACCTCTAGAAAAACAAAAACAAAACAATTTAGGGGAGAAAGGGTTAATTTTAGCTCGCAGTTACTTCCAGATTACAGGCCTTCACTGGGGGAAGTCAGAGGAACTTCAGACAGCTGTCCACCCCCAACCTGTAGTCAGGACGACCTGTAGTCAGGAGGAGCGTGAAGCGAACGCCTGCGTGTTCCCTCGCTTGCTGGTACTCAGCGCGATTGGTGCTCTACTCCGCACAGGTCAGGGTTCCCTGCCTAGGGAATGGCACCACCTATGTTGGACTGTGCCCTCCCATAGCAGGGAGACAGCCCTCCACAGGAGAGCCCCCAGGCCAACCCAGTGTAGACAGTCTCTCCCCGAGGCTCAGCTCCAGGGGATCCTAGGTTGTGTCAAGTTGACAGTCAGAGCTGCCGTCACAGGTGCCTAACTAGTCGTAGGAGACGCAGCCTGCCAGATGTCTTTGCACGTGGGGCCCACCTCGTTCTCGTGTTCCCTTTTCACTCTCTCTTGTCATTCTTATTGAAACCACAGAATAAATACCTATATTTTTCCCTTTAAAATAGCTCCTCCTTCGTTCGTCGAATGGCCTGAAAGTTTAACGAGGCCACGAGCAGGCACAGCGCGGTTTGTGTGCCAGGCGGAGGGAAT
Source organism: Meriones unguiculatus (assembly GCF_030254825.1). NCBI lineage: Eukaryota > Metazoa > Chordata > Mammalia > Rodentia > Muridae > Meriones > Meriones unguiculatus. The sequence goes on along the minus strand of NC_083354.1, from coordinate 15,943,809 downwards.
TCCCTCACCCAAAATGTCCTGGTTGAAGAACGGGAGGAGGATACATTCAAATGGCAGGATTAAAATGTACAACAGGTAAAGCCTTGCTACTTCGCTACCATTTTTAAATAAAATAATGCCTTTACTAATTTTTACACGAAATCAGGTGATAGCAACATCAAATCACCACATAATCTTGACAGCTAATACTAGATGCAAGAATTTAAGATTATAGCATCAGCGTGTCGTCGTCCTTTTGCATTTTATGCATGGATCCAGAGTGGTCTGCTGTGAAGGAACACGTGCGGCACAGTGCCCTCGATGGCAGTTCTAGCCCTATCAGGTCGCTGCCTAAGTGAACGGAGCAAACATGGCCTCTGGTGTCTTAGGTTCTTCCTCCAGCAAATGACAAAATAAGAATGAAATAACTTACTAATGATCCCTCCAGAGTTCAAACTTAATGGCTTTAAGAATGAAACTTGGATGGTCATGGTGGTGCACACCTTTGATCCCAGCACTTGGGAGGCAGAGGCAGGCGGATCTCTGTGAGTTCAAAGCCAGCCTTGTCTACATAGCGAGTTCCAGGCCAACCAGGGTTACATAGTGAGAACCATTCTTTTAAAACACACACACACACGTGTGTGTGTGTGTGTGTGTAACATACATAGGTAATTTTTACTTCTGTAACATTTTCATTTAGCTGAACAAAACTGTAAATTTTTTGTTGACCTAAACTTTATATGTGCACGACAATATGAGTTACATATAGACTATAGGATAGAGTAATAGCTAAAGCCATTTCTTAAAAAGTGATTGAAGCAAAGAGAATTCAGCTACCATAAATATTAATGAAGGCTGAGGCTATAAATCAGAATAATTTTAGGTAATTAATGTAGATCATTTTAAATTAGAAATGGTTATTCTCAGTATGTTCTTGTATAAGGTGAAAGTGTATTTAACAATAGCTTTTGAATGTCATTATCAGGTTTGTTTGTTTGTTTGTTTTATGGGTATAAATATTTTTTTTCTTTCCCCAGCAAACTGGTAATTAACCAGATTATCCCAGAAGACGATGCCATCTATCAGTGCATGGCCGAAAACAGCCAAGGATCTGTCCTGTCTCGAGCCAGACTGACTGTGGTCATGTCTGAAGATAGACCCAGCGCTCCTTACAACGTCCATGCCGAAACCATGTCCAGCTCTGCCATCCTTCTAGCTTGGGAGAGGCCGCTGTACAACTCGGACAAGGTCATTGCGTACTCTGTGCACTACATGAAAGCCGAAGGTAGGCAGCTCGGGGACCGTCGGTGAGCGCCGTTTGCTGGCGTGGGTTTGTTCTCGGGGGGCTCAGCTGGCAAAGTGCTTGCCTGACAGGTGTGAGGCCCCGGGCGTGACCCCCAGGACTACAGAGACTTGGTGTGGTGCCTCACACCTTCGGCCCTAACACTGGGGAGCAAGAGGCAGGCTGCTCAGAAGTTTAGGGTCACCCTCCACCATGTAGCAAATTCGAGGCCAGCCTGAGCTACATGAGCCCCTTTCTCAAGCAAACCAAAACAAACAAAATACTTGTCTTCAGAATGAGCAACAGCTTACTTACGTTAAGAGAAAAGAAATCTCACCCTAGGGGACTATATAACGATAGCTCTTCTAAGGTCCCAATGACAAATGAAGATTTGTTCCTAGAAGTTCTAGGGCTGGCTTAGAGAACATGTGTGAGGAGCTACTGACAGGATCAGGAATAACCCCCAAAGCAGCCACACAGCCAGTTTTATCCCATGTGGATAATGGCTTTTCCATAGCCAAAGAGATGGAACCCCCCTTCCCCTAACCCAGTCTTCTCCAGACTCTGTACTCTAGCCCCTTGCTGAGACCTCAAGGCCCTGTGAATTTAGGCCTGAGTTGGCTGTGGGCAAAAGTGGCTGGATGCTCATGAGAGGATGCAATGACCCACCCCATACTCTTCTCGGTGGTGGGGTGGGGGCAGGATGTTAGCAGTCAGCGAGGCCTGCTGTGATGGTCTTTGCGAGCAGACCCAGCTAGTCCTGTGAAGACGTTCTGTGTGGAGAGTGGTGGTCATTTTGAGACACAGTCTCACTTTGTTGCCCTGAGTGGCCTAGAATTTACTATGTAGATTAGCTGGTCTCAAACTCAGAGATTCACCTGCCCCCTGAGTGCTGGCATCAAAGACACGGACTCCCACACCCAGCTATCATGCTGGTTTTTAGGGAAATGTCAGTATGTAAAATTCTGCGTTTTTGTTTTGTTTTTGATACAGTGTCTCTCTGTGTAAGTCCTGGCTGTCCTGGAACTCACTCTGGAGACCAGGATGGCCTCAAAATCTGAGATTCTCTTACCTCTGCCTCCTGAGTGCTGGGGTTAAAGGTGTGTGCTGCCGCCACCCTGACAAATTCTGCAATTTTTACTTCTTTGTTAGATTGAACTTTTTTATTTTGAATGAAAATTAAACCCGATAGGCTGGGGTATAGCGAATGGTAGAATCCTTGAATAGCTTGTGTAAGGTCCTGAGCTCAATCCCCAGTACCGAAAGAAAAAAAAATGTTATGAGAGAACAAGACATTTTTGTCATATCTCTTTTCCTGTGTCAAATTAAATGTCAGCAGCTAGAGAGGCAGCTCAGTGGTTAGGGCCCTTTCTCTGGTTCTGCCGAGGACCTGGGTTAGGTTCTCAGAACCGGCTCACCACGGCCTATAGCTCTCGCTCTAGGGGATCCAACAGTTCTGTTCTGGCATTCTTTGACCCCAGGCACATAGGTAGCGCACATATATATGTGGAGACACTCACGTACACGTGAAACAAAAATGAGTCAGTCTTTCTAAAAAATAAGTATCAAATCTCTTAGAATTCTTGCTTAGAATTACTGGTTCCACTTTGGGGATTAAGAAAAAAAAAAGATCCATTTTGCCTTACTCTTAGACAAAATTGTGACAGAAACAGGGGAGCTGTTTACAAACCCTAGCGGTTTCTCCGTTGACTCGGGTTTACAAATGCTGGTTTTATACAGAAGCAGACAGGTGCTCTGTTCCTCGCGGCTGTTGAGTTTTTACACTTCGCAGCAGTGTTTTGAAAGGGGATGTTTTGAATGTAAATGAAGGGTCCTGGTAGCGAGGAGAATGTTCTGGTGAGAGCAGGCTGGAGTGTGTTCATTCTCCGTGCTGACTCAGGAAGGTGAAAGGAATGCTGCGTTCGGCGGGGCCCACTCCTGTTCACTATTGTGCCGGTTTCATTAGAGCCCCTGCATGCCGCTCAGCATTCCATTCAGGGCAGGACAAGACCTTTTAATTTGAATTCAAGGACTTTGTTCAGTAGGTCAGAAATTGTACTGTGCGGCTCCTAATTAACGAGCCATTAGCCGGCGTGTTGTGAAACGCCTCTAATCTTGTCTAATTAAAATGCTATGAAGTTAATTCAGAAATGTGGGAAAACTCCGTGCTGGAATGTGCCTTCTGTTTTGTTTATAAATCCAGTGCAGGGAGAAGGGGCCGGTGCTGAGAGAGGTTTGATAGAGCTGAGAAGCACTCCCTGTAGACCGAGCCCAGTGGCCGGCGCGGCTGCGGCTCCTTTCTCCACGTCTGCGCCACAGGAATTAAGCCGGCACAGGCAAATCCTCTTCTGTATCCTGCCTTGCATATTGTATTAAGAATTCCTGAGAATTTGTTTCCCTCCTTTTAAAAAAAAAAAAAAAATCTGAGCACTCACCATGGGACATTCTGAGCCCATCCTTCCGTTTAACTTTTAGCATGTAAAAAAAAAAAAAAGGTCTGTGTTGACCCGTGCAGTATGTTCTATAGTGGCAGCAGAGATTCTTTGTAGCCTAACTTTTCCTTTGGTTTGTTTTTGTAAAAATCAGGATCTCTGTGTTCCCCATGATCTTTATTTTGAATATTTGTCTTTTTTTTTTTTTTTTTTGAAACAGGATTTTTCAGTGTAGCCTTGACTGTCCTGGAACTCGCTTTGTAGATCAGGGTCGTGTCAAACTCACATAGATCCGCCTGCCCCTGCCTCTCAAGTGCTGGGACTAAAGGCGTGTGTCACGACTGCCTCACTGAATATTTGTCGTTTTAAGACATGGCTGCTTTGGCCTAGGTTTAAACAACGAGGAGTACCAGGTGGTCCTCGGCAATGACACGACGCATTACATCATCGATGACCTAGAGCCTGCCAGCAACTACACTTTCTACATCGTTGCGTACATGCCAATGGGAGCCAGCCAGATGTCGGATCACGTGACACAGAACACGCTGGAAGACGGTAAGAAAACACTTCTGGGGCATCAGGTGTGAGCCTTTGTAGGTTTGGTCACTTTCAGGGCGCGAGTCTGTTCGGGTAAATGGAAAGAGTTCTGTTAACCACAGCCCAGTTGCTCTCTCGGCTTTGCTTTTTGCTTTTTGTGTATCTGCAGGCACATACACACGAACACTCCTAAAGTAACTCTTGAAGAGAGATCATAGATGAAGTAAAAAAATAATACGGGATTTTCTAGGCCACACATGTATGCTCTCGGACCTCCCCCGCCCCACCCACTGGTCAGTGTCTCCCCCAGCAGTTAACTCCTTTTTTTTTTTTTTTCTTCCCCCAAGAACGGGTTTCTCTGTGTAGCCTGTTCTGGACCTGCTCTGTAGACCAGGCTGGCCTCGAACTCACAGAAATCCACCTGCCTCTGCCTCCCAAGTGCGGTTAAAGGCGTGGGCCACCATGCCCGGCTGTTTAACTCCTTTTATAAAGGGACCTTAGAGACTCTTCCAAGCTTGGGCTTTCCAGATTGGACACATCACATTACCCTGAGTCTCTCTCCCTCTCTCTCCTCATGAGCTTCACTCCCTCTTGAAAGAAGTACTTCGATCCAGAGGAAGACGCCATACAGCACCAGCGGGTGTTCACGCTCCCACACATACACATGTAAAATAAATATAATAATTAAAAAAAAAAAACCCTCCCAGTTGTAATTCTAGATCCTGGGTTTCCTCGCTCTCCTGTGACTCACTCTCCCTTGCTGCAGGAGGGATTTTGGTAGACTGATTTGTGATTTTGTCTCAGATTATATGATTAGCAGACGTGCCCATATTCATCTCCGGTACCCACCTAACCAGCAGACTGATAGGCATACTTTTACTGCACCCTCCTTGTGGTTCCTTTCTGGCCGGAAGTCAGCCTCGCTGAGATGCTCTGCTCCAGCCAGAAGCATCTCCCATAAGTACGACTGTGCTGAATGGCAACTTGATTGTAAATCTTTGTGAACGACACGTTTGCTCATTTCACTAGTGCCCCTGAGACCTCCGGAAATCAGCTTGACGAGTCGGAGTCCCACGGACATTCTCGTCTCCTGGCTGCCAATCCCGGCCAAGTACCGGCGGGGCCAAGTGGTGCTGTACCGTCTGTCCTTCCGCCTGAGCACTGACAATTCCATCCAAGTGGTGGAGCTCCCGGGGACTGCACACGAGCACCTTCTGGAAGGCCTGAAGCCTGATAGCGTCTATCTGGTCCGGATTACGGCTGCTACCCGAGTGGGGCTGGGAGAGTGGTCAGTGTGGACCTCACACAGGACGCCCAAAGCCACCAGCGTAAAAGGTAACACCTCCCAAGGACTGGTCAGGAAGAGAAAGAATGTTTCTACCTTTGATTTAGAAATTTTCACTTGTAGTTACACGTCATCTGTCTGTATCTATGTAGACATGAGTATATACATTAAGGTTCTTATTTTCGGTTTTATATGTGTGGGTGTTTTGCCTGCCTGCATGTCTACCTCGTGTGTGCAGGGCCCACGGAGGCCAGAAGAAGACGTCAGAACCCTGGGACTGAGTAACTGGTGGTTGTGACCTGCCATGTGGATGCTGGGAATTGAACCCTGGTCCTCTGGAAGGGCAACCCATGCTCTCAACTGTTGAGTCATCTCTCCATCCCATATTTTAAGTTTTTTTTTTTTCACGTTTGCAAATAGGACGTGGATTATGAACTTAACCGAGAAGAAACCTAAACCTGTCCTTGGGACTGGCGTTCAGTTGGTAGGGTGTTTTCCTGACGCGCATAAAGCCTTCCGTTCAACGTGCTTAAACCAGGTCTCGGGGCTCACCTCCGCTGTCCCATAACGCCAGCACGCTAGAGAAGTAGAGGCAGGAGGATGGCAAGGTCGTTGTTGGCTGTGGTTACCGAGTCTGAAGCCGGAGTGGGATATGAGAACCCATCGGAAGAAAAAAGGGTTAGAACAAGAGTGGGGCTGTAGTGTGGTCATAGGGTGTCAGCCTAGCCACGAACAAGGCCCCAGGCTCACAAATAAACTGAGTAATTGATTAAACTTTCCTGTTTGCTGCTACCTTCTCGCCTCAGAGAGTTGTGGATAGGGTTTGCTAAACCCTTCAGAGCTCAGGCAGTCCCAGGCAGGCTGGACACCGGAAGGAGACCAGGAACTGAGACCTAGCAAGTAGTAGTGTGTGTTTTTAAATCATCAGTTCAAAAGACAGGTCCAGTCGTAGGATGTTACTCACGTGGAGTCCAGCGTGACTGATCCGTTTTCATTTGACTGAAAATATTCTGTGGCATTAATAGTGAATTGTAGAACACATACATATACCTATAAATATGTATGTTCATATACAAATATAGATATTATCTTGTGACTTGCGTGTCTTTTTTAGGTAGTTTATTTTAAATCCTATATCTAAGCTAAACATTGCTGTGAAATTTGTAGAAGTAATACTTGTGTTTGCGTGTGTATACATGCATTTGAAGTGTGGAAAGCAGAGAACTTGTGGGAGTTGGTCTCTTCTTCCACACTGTCGGACCTGGGAATTGAACTCAGGTCATCGTATTTGGCAGCAGCCCCCTCTACCCACAGAGCCATGCTGCTAGCTTGTCACTGTGAAATCTTGAGCATTGGCTCAAAGTGTGATGGTTGGACTTTATGTGTTTGCGTGCTGCCCTCTGACGCCCCGTGGGCCGTGGGGTGTTGACAGAGTGCTGTCTGGTGAACTCTTCCAGCCCCGAAGTCTCCCGAACTGCATTTGGAACCGCTGAATTGCACGACCATCTCCGTGCGGTGGCTGCAAGACACCGAGGACCCGGCTGCCATTCGGGGCTACAAGCTGTTCTATAAGGAGGAAGGGCAGCAAGAGAACGGACCTATTTTCCTAGACACCGGTGACCTGCTGTACACGCTCAGTGGCTTGGGTGAGTGTGTGTGTCTGTATCAAGCCGATCCCTTCAGTCTCCTGCTGCGGCTGACTGGGAGAGGGTTATTGCATGAGAGGATTGACCGGATACGGCAAAGAATCGATTGATCCGTGCCGCTACCCAGTTCTTCTCCTTGAGCTGGCAGGGTTGTCTTTCTCCTTTTCCTCCTGCTCCGGGGGTGCGGTTATCTTGCTGAGGATGACTTTTGGTGCAGGGAGATCCTGACTCGTTATTGTGGGTACGTGATGGGATGTAGATTGGGACTGTAGGGACCGGCAAGATGGCTTGGTAGGCAGAAGCACCTGGTGTGCACCTGATGGCCTGAGCTCCGTCCCCGGTGTCAGGGTGGATGGAGGGAACTGACTCCCAAAAGTTAGCCTGTCCTCCACATGTGCGCTGACATGCAGATGCCTGTACTCACACGCACATGTGCCTATATGCAACACACATAAAACAAAGAGTAAGACTGTAGAGTGAAGATTTTGCGAAATGGTTGACTAATACTAAGTACGTTTAATTTAGAGTTTGCCTGGGCGCTGTACTGTATCGGTGTAAAACAATTTACATAAGTGATGCATAATAATGCCCTTTCCTCTGCCCCACATGACTGTGGATATTTACTCCGTGGACTCAGACACAACCGGAGATAAAACACTGACCTCAGTGTCCTCACAGACACTTACCTTTTCTTACCTTTATGTGGGAGGAGAACTCCATGATGTGACCGTGTGTAACGGATTAGGAGAGGGCTGGGGGTGTGGCTCAGGGGTGGAGTGCTCGCCTGGCATGCGCGAAGCCCTGGGCGTGATCCTCAGCTCGGGAATGAGAGAGGAGGGGGATGCTCAGATGGAGACAGGCACACGGGGAGGTCACTGGGCTGCTGTGGTATCTTACGCACACAGTAGGCGTTTGTAGAGCGCTGTGGCTTCTCCTTTTAGAGTGCCAGCTCTTGGGGATGAGGTAAGGGGAGAGGCCCGGTGGTCTCGGTGTGGGCCGTCACGGTTTCCATCCCTGGCTCGACGGGACGTGCTGAGAACCTGCTCCTGCATGCAGGAACACAGAACCCCATCCCGTGGTCCCTCGCCATACTCCAGATGGCAGTGTGCTTGTAATCTTATTATTCGGTTTTTAATTTAATCTGCATTCGGGTAAATGAATTTACTGTCGATCTCTGTCATGAAGCTTATAAATGATGAGAAGTGGCATATGGTCTGGGGCGAGCTTCTTTAATCCACTGGTTACGATGGTGTTCGCCCAGCCTCTCGGGCCCCGCCTTCCATGTTTCTGTCCCCCTGTGGCTTCTCAGTGTGGCCTCCCATTCCATGAGCTCGTCATTGCTGAGAGGGGACTTGTTTTTGTATCCAGTAGGCAACAGGCTGTGAGAAAATTGATGAAAAGCCGTAGATCAGGGCTGGAGGTGGCTCGGCGGTTAAGAGCTTGTACGGCTACTGCAGAGCACCAGAATCTGGTTTCCTGAATCCATGTGACAGCTCACAACCACCTGTAAATGCCACTCCAGGGGTCTCCTGAACTCACACACAAACACTCCTGCAGACACATAAATAAAAATGATTTTTAGGGGCTAGAGCTGTGGCTCAGCAGTTAAGAGCACTTGCTGCTGTTCCAGAGGACACAGACACTCACGTGGCAGCTCCTAACCATCTGTCACTCCAATGCCGGGGGATCTGACAACCTCTTCTGCCCTCCGGGGCACCAGGCACACAGACACACAGACACACAGACACACATGCCGGTAAAATACTCATATGTATAAAATTAACAGACGTTCGAAAATATACAAGGAAAACATTCGTAGATCAAACTAAGTCCCCTGGTTTTTCTCATTTGTTAAAGAAGTTGAAATATGTAGGAGAAACAGAGCTATATTCCTCAGCATCCTTCTTGGGCATTGGTTCCGGCTAGCTTACCCCTCAGAGTCACGTACTTGGTTAGGAAACAAAGACTAAAATAAGCTCTGCTCTTCCGAGAAATTTAGAGAAATGTTAAGACTGGCAGGAAGGGGGCATGGTGGCGCACATCTGTAATCCCAGCACTCTGGAGAGGGAGACAGGAACATGAGTTTAAGATCATCTTCAGCCATGTAGCAAGTTCAAGGGCAGCCCGGAACGCATGGTGGCATGTCTCAGAAAAACAGAACAAAAAAAAAAAAAAAAAAAACCCAACAGTTAGAAAATTCTTTAACATCTCACTAAGATTTGTTACTGTTTTTATCATGTGCCCGTATCTGTGTGGGGCTATGGGCAGGGAATGCAAGTGCCCTCCGAGGCTGGAAGGGGATGTCGGATCCCCTGGAGGTGAGTTGAGCTGCCCAGTGTGGGTACCGAGAGCGCAGGTCCTCCGGAAGAGCGGTGTGTGCCTTACCTGCCGAGCCATCTCTCTAGCCCCAATTAGTTAACATTTCATTTTTTTCTAGAGACGCATGTAGATAATCTATGAATGGAATTAATAAGGAAAAGATACAAATATAGAGAAGTGTTCATCAGTTCATTCATTTGGAGAGAGATGGAGGATGGGTGGTAGGCCCACAGATTTTTTTTTGTTTTTGTTTTTTAACTCTGACGCTCTTTAGACAATAACTGTCAAAACTATATGCCATTATTTTCTCCTATGCTTTAGCAAAGCAGTTCCATGGGGCTATCGAGACGACTCAGTGGTAAATACTTGAGGAGAGTTGAGTCTGAATGCCCAGAACCTATGTAAAGCTAGACATGGTGTCATGTGACCCCAATCCCAGTGCGCCCACACACACTTGGGGACGGGGGACTCTCGGAAGCTCATGGGACAAGCACCAGTCGGCTAGATAAACTGGCCAGCAAGCCCCAGGGACCTCCTGCCTGCCTGCCCAGTGCTGGGTTGTGTTTTCATCTGCGTGCTTCTGGGTCCAAACAGAAGATCCTCTCATACTTGTTAGGCAGGCATGTTGTTGACGGAGCCATCTCTCCAGGCCCCTAAAGTCACCCTAAATGCCTAAACTACAACATGATTTTGGGATGGTGAACGCGCCAGCGCCACTCTAAGTAGCTGCGTGCTTCCCCGACTGCAGATTTAGTCTGACTGATTAGATTGCTTGAGTCGGAGGTGTTAAGGCCTCTGTGGCCGTAGGTGCTGCCTCTCCAGGCATCGAGGCCAGGCCCCCTGCGTCTGCGAGTAGTGAGTGACCCGAAAGGCTGGCAGGAATGCACTTATGTGGGTTCAAGTGCTGTTGAGCTGCTGAGCAGATTGCCTCCAGGTGCCTCCCAACCTGAGACCCCCTGATTCTCATCTTTGTTATCAAGTTCCCACCAGGGCCTGGCCAGGCTTTTGGCAGGCAAGCATTAAGATGTGGGAAGGGAAGGGTGTTCTGTGGAGGGGACAGCTGACCATCTGGGACCATTTTTAGCCAGAGCATCTGGCAGTGGCTGCCTGTTTAACAGAGAGTGATGTGTCCAGAGGGCAGTAGGTTAAGGGAGCCCTGTCTGTGCCTTTGCCTGGTGAATGCCGGCTTTCACAGAGCCGCTGCCTGGGAAGGATGCTCTGGGTAGGGCCAGCTTCACTAAGTGGGCTTGGAAATGAATTCATGTGCCTCTACGTGCTGAGTGAGTGTCGATTTTGTGTAACAAACTGCTCTTGCAAAATTTCATTTTCACACTAACTCCCCTCTGATGCCTGTAAGGCCCCTCCCCCCTTTCTTGTGTGCGATCTCATTTCTGGTAATTAAGTTTTCAATTCAAAAAGTAGGTTGTTGGGACACAGTCTCCCTAGAAATATGCACTGTTCTTTGTTTTACAAGACAGAAAAGCAAATGGATTTATATCTTTAAGTTAGAGAGTGTTTTAATTAAAAAAAAAAAGATGATGAAAAGATGAGAGGTCCAATTTCCCTTAAAACAGGAAAGATGAAGCTAAATGCTATTTAATTGGCCTCCAGTGTTCCTGCAAACACCCAGCGAACGGAATTTAATTGGTATTATTAGTGGGGGATATTTTAGATCATTTCACGCTAATATCACAAAACTCAGTTTTTTAACATGTGGAGAGTGCTTTGTCTATGAGTTGAAGAAATTCTCATGTCTTTAAAAGTAAAATATAAAATAGTATATAAATATTATAATACATGTATATAAAATATAATAGCCTATGGTAAATAATATATAATAGTTTAGTGTAGTGTATAATTGCTTTATATGTACAACGCCTGGGGTTCAATCGCCAGCATTTGGACATAAAGTGTGATATGAATTTACATGGTGGAGAAGAAGTACTTTAGTGTTTCTAGTTTGCTTGGGCTTGACTTTAGAATGCAGTTTGCTTTCCTGGGATTTGGCCTGCTTTGTCGGAGAGAAAGAAGCTTTAGACTTGTGATGTCATCATTTGGGACTCCTGAGTGCTGTACTCAGGGTCCTTCAGGATTTACTCATATTTTTTCCTTTCCTCTCTGAGTGTTCATCTGAGTTAAAGATAATACTTATCACACAGTAAGCAAAAACAACATTAATGACATCTATGTCCCCTGATAGCAGATAGAAAAAATGTCCTCTGTATTTCTTTTTTGTTTTGTTTTTTCGAGACAGGGTTTCTCTGTGTAGCCTTAGCTGTCCTGAAACTTGCTCTGGAGACCAGGCTGGCCTCAAACTCACAGAGATCAGCCTGCCTCTGCCTCCCCAGTGATGGGCTCTGGGGATTAAATTTAGTTTGAGCATCTTGGCAGCAAGTGCCTTTACCTGCTGCGCTCTCTCAGCAGCCGGAGGAGGAGGCTTAAAGTTCTGAAGTTGGTGTCTCTCTTTCCACAAGCCAGTATCACCAGAGATATATCTTCAGATTCATTCATTCAACTTGGAAAACCCCTGCCCTCTGTCCAGTCTTCCTGGAATCGTCTTAGGAACCCAAAGATATCCATCACACCCCCACCCCGACCTTGCCACAGCCAGTCATTTCCAGCATCCTGACAGATCAGACAGGAATACCAGCTAAGTAAGCATCTCTCTCGCTTACCTTGACTCCAAACTCTGCAGCTTGATGACAAATGCTGGTTCTTGTCTTAATCTTTTAAGTGGAGACAATAATAATTCGGCCTGTTTTAGAATGTTAGGATGGAGTGAAATAATGCAGATAAGAGGTTAGCGCAGCACCCTGCAAACTGACCCGAAGCCTGGAAGAGATGCCAGGTGCCTGTTGCTGTTTACACAGTTATTTTTCTAGAGCTGAGAGTGTGGCTTAGGGGCAGAACACTTGCATAGCATGATTGAAGCCTTGGGTTGGATCCCAGCCTTGGGAAAAAGGATTACTCTCCCAGGATGGAGTCTACATCAGATTTTTTTTTTCCCTGAGTGTTTTGTTGGTGGTGGTGTATGGATTTTTTGAGACAGAGTTTCATAGTTGGTCTGGAATTTGCCCAAGGCTGGTCTTGAACTCCTGATCTTTTTGCTTCCGTCTCTCCTGTGCTAGGATTACAGGTATGTGCCACCTCAAACCAGCTTTTCTTTAGTACTATTTTTCTCATGATTAGTACATTAGATAACAAATGTTTCTTGGGATATAAACTATGTTTGAATGTGTGGGGTGAGTATGTGGGGTGTGTGGGTGTGTAGATTAAGCTTCAGATTTTATTCAGTGAGTTTAGATGGAGCCTAAATTTTTTGCATTTCTTCCTACTTTAAGAACATAGAAGCTAAGCCAAGGGTCAGCAAAATTTTCTCCTGATGAGCCAGAGAGTAAATACTTTAGGTTTTGTGTGTGCTGTGGCCTGCATTCTTTTGTCTTCACAAAACCCCTGTGTTGAAGCCCTAAGCCCTAATGTGCAGTGTTTAGAAACAGGACCTGTGAGAGCATGATGAGGTTAAGTGAGGTCATGAGGAAAGAAGGGAAGGTATATATTGTGAAATAATCATAACATAGGAAAGAGAGTTAAGTATCTAGGTACAAAAGATCCAATCATGAAATAAACAGCCCAGATATGAACCTGTCAAAGCCCATGGGAAAGTTAGTCTCATGCAACTCAGGAAAGAAAAGGAACGGAGTTGGGAGGCTGGGAAAACACAGACAGATTGGGGCTTTCCCATTCCCCTCTTTCCCATAAATTCAAGATTTCTCATCGTGCTTTTGTTTCCATTTGTGAACAGAGAATTACATTTTGACTTACATTTCTTGTACCCGAGGAAGAGTTCCTATATTCCCTTTCCTGGTTTAAACTAACTTTTTACACAGTTTCTCTTTCTTCTTCCTGCTCCTCCTCTTTCTCCTCTTTCTCCTCTTCTTCTGGATTGCAACTAAGTAGACTTGACATTTTAAACACAGCAGCGTTATGCTTGGCAAGGATCACATCAAGAAATGGTCATGGGCTGGAGAGATGGCTCAGTGGTTAAGAGCACTGGATGCCCTTCCAGAGGACCTGGGTTCAGTGCCAAGCACCCACATGACAGCCCACAACTGTCTGTAAGTTTTAGTCCCAGGGCATCTGCTACCTATTTCTTTACTCCTTGGACACCAGACATGCATGTGATACACAGACATCTACATAGACAGAATGTCCATACACATAAAATAAAAGTAAAGTCTTAAGGAAGAAGAAAAAAGAAAAGGTCTGTGTGTGGAGGGTGAGGGGATGTGCACGGGTGAGTGTGTCTGTAGAAGTCAGAGAGGCGTGGGCAGGCTGTGGTTGTGAGCGGCCCTGCGTGGGTGCCGGGTACTGAGCTCCAACCCTCTGAGGAGCAGCTTTCCTCTGTGGCAGTGGAAAGCCAGGGGCTGTGCGCCTGTCACAGGGATTCAGCCTCATGATGTCACACAGAGGCTGCCTTAGAAAACTTGGATCTGCCTTCCCAGCACTCGGGAAGCTGAAGCTGGGCGTCATAAGGGTGAGGCCGGGTGGGAATGCAGAGCTGGACCCCGTCTCAGAAAAACAAACACCGGAGCCAAGACCCCCTAAATTCGTGATCGTCTCCCAATACCACTTTATTTGTGGACAGTGAAATAGGAAAAAATAATATTTTTGACATGCCACAGAACAGTAGGCTTTTGTTTTGTTTGGAACTGTTTTTGTTTGTTTGTTTGTTTCGCTGTCCTGGACTCACTTTGTAGACCAGGCTGGCCTCAAATTCACACCCTCGCCCAAAATAGTATTCTCTCTAAAATTATCTTACAACCAATTGTATCTAGACATGTCTAACCTGTGACTCAGAGACCAGACGTGTCCCAGCATAGCTGTGAATGAAACACAACCGTTAGCAGAAGACACCACCACATCACAGTGTTGGAAGATAGGGCATCACGTGATGGACCGTTTTTAGTTGAATAGGGTCTCGGGCATCTGACCGTGAAGCACAGACATTTCCTTTCAGAATGTCACCTCAAGTCCAGAAGCATAGGCTGGAAGTTTACTGACGTGCTGAACTTGGGCCTCCTCCGTACCTGTGACTTTGACATCTGAGAGGAATTAATGTATTGGTGCTTTGGTTCTCCAGCTTTTCGGCCAGGTCTATGATGTGGGCCAGCGTTTTACTCCATCGCTTGAGTTAGCTCCCAGGAGGTTCCCAATGGCAAGTCTAACAGAGCATGCTATCTCCCGAGGACGACTGATTACTCTAGACTTGGTGAAACTCATGTTAGGAAGTTATGACAGTGTCAGATTAATTCTGCCTTGTATTGAGGGATGAACAAGGAATTAAGCAAATAGCTTAATTCCATTTAATTTGAAATATAAACAGTGTGTTTTTTAACCCCCCAGGTAAACCTGGGAGCCTGTAGTAGACCTTGGAAAGAGAATATTTTTCAGCCCACTCGGTCACGCGATGGGTCTTGGCTCTAAGGTCCTGCCCTCGAAGCCCTCCGCAGCTCTGTGGAGTGCAGTGGGCACAGGCTCAGTGGAAGTCAGCAGTCTGGACTGAAGGGCTGAAGGGGCCAGGGCGTTCTCGGTTCTCCGTGGCTACCGCTACGACCATGTCATAGAAACTCCCTGGCTTTGCAAGTCAGAAAATGACCTAGAGTTAGGAAATTCTGATAATGAGCTTCAGTAACTACTGACAGTGAACCCCAGAATCAAAGCTGTCCCCGCAACATGAAAATGTGGCCCCTGTGGCTCTTTGCTTGACTCTTTGTGAAGACGCTGCCTAGGAGACAGAGGACACTGGTAAAAACAGTGTGTGTCTTCTCTTTTAAAGGGTTTATTTTATGTTTCATACATGTGTGTGTATGTGGGGGTGTGTGCATTGTGTACTCTGTGAGGACTGGTGCCTGAAGAGGCCAGAAGAGAGTGCTGGATCCCTAGGCCTGGAGGCCTGGAGTTGCAGGCGATCCTGAGGCAGCTGAGCAGAGTGCTGAGAACCAAACTTCCATCCTCTGCAAGATCAGTACCCACTCTCAACCCCCGAACCATCTCTTTAGGTTCCAGAAGAGCAGAATTTCTAATTCTGATTCTAGGAGGGAGACAATGCGTGCTTTTCTTAGGGATATTTATGATTGTTTCTATGCAAGTTTGTCATATTTGTTTTATAAAATTATAGTCGTGTTTTTTTATCATCTCAATCATGTATTTACTCTTCAGTTTATTTGCAGTTATTTAAGTTTTTTTTTTCAATTGTGCATATTAGTTGAACGTACACACTATGTATCAGTCACTGTGTTTGTTGGCTCCCAGAGCGTGGATGTTCCGACGTCAAAGTGTTTTCAGTTGAGTGTGGAGGACTGAGCAGCGTTTCTCAGAAGATATGCTGCTGATATGTAAATTTCCCCATAGGCCTAGTGTTCTAGAAGGTCAGAGAATAAATGACTGGTTTTTGCCACATGAAGAAGACTCTTTTTGCCTGGTGGTGTGGAAGAAATCCACTCTGCTCTGAGGTGTTTAACATGCACAAAACCAGAGCGATTCAAGAGGAGCCTGTCTGTTACGCTGTGGCCGAAACCTGGTTGAGAGGGTGCAGAGTGATAAGGCTCTGGAATCAGCTCGTACCTGCGTTGTGAGGACTCCTGTGCCCTCAAGCCTCCGCAGCGTGAGATGCAGGAACTCCTCAGATGGGAAACTGCAGTGGCTTGTTCTCAAGAGATAGCTGATAACGGCGTAGCTTTAGGGCAGTGAGAAGAGCGACACTGGAGATGAAAGATCAGCAGATGGCTTGCTGTCATAGCCTAGGGTGACCAACATGAGAGCTGAGACACTGGGAAGATGGCAGATGAGTATTCAGGAATACCTCACTGCTGGGAAGCCCAGCATATAGCTCAGGAGAGGCTGTGGGAGACGAGGGTCAGAACTGAGGAGTCTGTAAGGTACGATTGTTAAAAATATAGATAAGGGCTGATGAGATGGCCCAACGATACAGATCTAATGACCTAAATTCAGTCCCAGAAAGCCTTATAAATGTGAAGGAGAGAAAACTCACTCCACAAAGCTGCCCTGTGACCTCCAGGACGTGCACACAGACACAGACACACACACACACACACACTAATGCTAAATCAGTAAAATTACTTTCCAAACATTTAAACAAAATATAACTACATAACTATTGGAATGTCTAAGGTTTTTTAGTGTATTATCTTTCTACACAGCCCTGACTTTCCTGGCACTCACTATACACCAGGCTGGCCTCGAAGTCACAGAGATCTGCCTGCCTCTGCCTCCCAGGTGCTGGGATTAATGGCGTGTGCCTGGTGTGGTCCATGCTTTCTTAGGAAAGTATGCCAATTCTGTATCACCCAGAAATCTCCTCTCCAATGTTTATCCTAAAGAAAAATGAAAAGGGGTGGGGTCTGGGGAGGTGACTCAGAGCGATGGTTGTGCAAGTGTGAGGACCTCAGATCAGATCCCTGGAACCCAGTTTTTAAAGGTTGGCATGGCTGTGTGTACCGGTAGTCCCAGCACTGGGGTAAGACACCAACCAGGAGGATCCAAGCTTGCTGGCTGGCCAGCCTAGCTGAGATACCTAGTCTGAGCTCCAGGTGGCGTACGAGGCTTTACACAAACACACACACACACACACACACTATATATATATATATTTGTATTTATATAAATATAAAACAAGTAGTGTGTTTCCATATTTCTTAGAGTTGTTATAGCCATCTTTTTAAAAACAGTTTTTTGTTTTTTTCCAAAAAAAAAAAAAAAAAAAAAAGTCAAACCCAACAAAATCTTTGAGGATAGAATTTTCTGGGGTTTTGCCCCCTGAACTTTTGAAGTCCTGCCTTGGACAGCCTTCCCCGTTTGAAATTCCGGAGCATGAGCAGTGCTCCCTGAAAAAAACATCTGTCTAGTTAATCAGATGAGCTGCTGTGTGCAAGCAGAAGCCCAGTGTCCTAGCTACTTAAAAAAAGAAAAGAAAAGAAAAGAAAAACAAAAAACAATAAAGCAAAGGTTTCTTCCCCCTCTAGAACAAAATTGGTGCATTTGCCTAAATGGCCTTCCCTTTTGTGGGCTTAAGGTTTTACTGTTTTAGCAGCTGCGTGGTGGGAGGGGCTTCAGCTGCATCTGGTCTCTCTTTGTGGGGGACTGAAAAGTTGATGTTTGTTCTTTTTTTTTTTTTCTCAGTAAAGCAGTTTACCCATAGGCGAGCAACTTTTCCTTTTAGGACCTAAATTAACTTCACGCGATTCACAAGCTTGCGTTCGTGCTTAGGGATAAAAAAAAAAGGAGAACGAAGAAGCCAGTGTGCCCTAAAAGCCCACAGCACAGGTAAGGGCAGATAACCCTTTGACCTTTGGCGCCGAGCGGAGATTTACAGTAGTCACTTCACACACCGGTCTGAAAGGAGCCCGGAAGAAAGCCAGGCCCCTGTGGAGAGCAGAAGCCGGCTGAGGAAGTCCTATTCTTTCAAGTAGCTCAGAGGCTTTGTTTGGCTCTTCTCTCTCTGCAGAGCGGACTAGCGATGGTGTAGCGTTTCAAAATGGACTGTAACTCGGGGTCACTTTTAGGGTCTGATATGATGGGGTGGGTGCCCCTCTGCTTCCCGGCTCTGTGCACACCACCTCGCCCTGCCAGCGTGTGTCAGGTTAAATTCCTGTTGGAAATACCTGGATGGTTCCGGTCTCTGTCTCAGCTTTTGTTTCGGGGTGGGGTGGGGGGCGTGAGGGGGTTGGCTGTGACCAGATCAAAGCCAGGCCCTTGCCTGTGCCTTGGCAAAATCCTGCCCCCGAAATGCATCCATAGCCCACTTGGTGTTTGTTTTCTTTGCTTATTTGTTTAAGAGAGAAAGAAGCAACAGGAGACTTTTTCAGAAAATGGACATGACTGAAAGATGAGACCAGAAGTCACATCAAAAACAAAGTACACGGATTTTCCTGTTTGCCTGTTGGGGGGAGGGGGGATTTTAACCTTCGTTCCACGGGACACTTCAAGTCAAGACGCTTTAGGAAAGGCTGTGTTTTCCATCTGCTATTAGGCCTGTTCAGTAACTCTTTAACTGATGGCCTCGTGGTGTCTTTATCTCCCTCTCTCTTCCCAGTTACCCCAGTGTTGTCTGCTTGTGTTTAGAAATGCTTCAGACTGAATTTACAATTTCACCTCCTGCTGCCCTCCCGAGAGCCCAAATGCCGGGCCCCGTCCACTTAGCTGCCGGCTCCACAGAGTCCAGCCATTATTCTTAGGAATCAAGTCTCTGTTAAACGTCGCAGTGTCCCTGTTTTAAGTCTGTAGTCCCCGTAAGCGCTTGTCTCTCCCCGAAGGAAGAGGCCTTGTAGGGAATTAAATCAGCGCTGTCCCAGGGCCGACCCTCCGACCACTCTGGAAGCTTCTGGTGGGTGTAAGGAATTCTCAGATGTGTGAGGTCCTTAAAGAGCTCAGTTAAAGAAGATGAGATTTTTTTTTTAACGCTGCCATTAACACATGAAAGGAACTTCTGGGTGGAAAGAAGAAAAAAAATTTGCTTTACAGCAGTAATTGCCCTTGTGGGTTTTATTTGGTTTTGTTTTGAACTTTGTCCTTTAAAAACTTAATGCAAATGAACTTTAAGGTTTGTACTAATGATCCTTTCTGTGAGTGAGTGAGGGGCGAATGACGTTAGAGAGGCCCTTAATGGGGGAATGTTTTTGTCTTAGCCTTTAAAGACAGTTTTGTATGTTTTCTTTTTTTAATGCAGTAATAAAATGTGTGTCACAAGTAAGTGAAGGCCTATGTAATAAGTACACATGGTAGTAAAAATATTGCTGGGGCTGGGAGGTGGCCGAGTAGGACATCAGAGCAAGGGTCAGGCCCTGTCCTCATCGATGCAGGAGAAAAAAATTAAAAGTAAAATCACTGCAGCTGGGGAGAGGCTTCCTCTGTAAAATGCTTGCTACATTATGAACGTGAAGGCCGGAGTTCTGTCCCCAGAACCCATGTGACAAGCTGTACGTGGTGGGGTACACGTGTGACCCCAGTGCTGCGGAGGCCGAGGCGTGACGACCTCTGGGGCTTGAGGGCGGCTGCATTTAGTCTAATCCCTGAGCCTGCGGCCACAGGCGGATGACACCTGAGGACTGACTCCCACAGTGGCTTTTACAAGCATGTGGACATAAACGCACACATGCCTGCACGCGCACACACAGACACACACACCAAAAAATAGAAAGAAAATAATAATTAAAATATGTTTGAACTTTGAAAATTAAATTTACTGGGGCTGGAAAAGACGGTTGAGTGGTTAAGCGCGCTTTCTGTTCTCCTAGAGGGCCTGGGTTCAGTCCCCAGTGCCCACCTCATATTCACCTGTAACTCCAGTTCCGGGGAGCCAAGGGCCCCTTCTGACTTCCAGGAGCACCTGTGTATACACACACACACACAAACACACACACACACACGAAGACAAATCTTTGACTGGTGTGTGTGTGTGTGTGTGTGTGTGTGTGTGTGTGTAAGAGGGGGAGAGACAGGGAATGTATTGGGTGGTTCTCCTTTTCTACCAGGTGGGACCCAGAGGTCAAACTCAGGTCATCGGCCTGATGACCTGTGCCTTTACCCACTGAACCATCTCAAAAGCCTATACTTTTTAAATATCTTTAAAGACTTATCCATCCATCCATCCATCCATCCATTTTATGTATGTGAGTACTCTGTCTGCACGTACACCTGCACGCCAGAAGAGGGCATCAGATCCAGTATAGATAGTCATGAGCCACCAAGTGGCTGCTGGGAGTTGAACTCAGGTCCTCTGGAAGAGCAGATAGTGCTCTTAACTGCTGAGCCATCTCTCCAGTCCCTAAAATATTTTTTAATTGAGTATACCTAGATGAATAAATTAGGGAAAAGATAAATAATGATTAGAAATGTACTGAAACCCAGATTTACCTCTTCTGTTGTTATTGAAAGGTGATGTGGGGGCTGGAGAGACGCCTCAGAGGTTAAGAGCTTTCAGAGGTCAACTCCTAGCAACCACATGGTAGCTCACAACCATCTGCAATGGAATCCGATGCCCTCTTCTGGAGTGCATGAAAGCAGAGCACTTGTATACATAAAATAAATAAATAAACTTGAAAAAAAAGGTTCTATACAGTCGTCAGAAACTGAGTTTCCAAGTGTCTCTGTAGCCAAAGCTACAAGCACTGTTAGCTAGGAGACACGTGAGTGTTTTAATTGTTAGGGAAAGGCTATAATAGATAATGAAATCATTAAAATACAGTATCCTAGGAAAGCCTCACTCTGTGTGGAATTGTTGGAGGTTCTCTCGCGTCTCTACAGTCTGTATCTTAGATTTGGACATGATGGACAGTGGGGAGGATGGAGATTCCCACAGTCTCCGGGTTATTCAGCTGGGTGCAAGATTTGGGGTGACTTAGAGGTAATCACAGGGGAAATGATCAAAATCATTTTTGCTTTTTTTAAGGATTTATTTGATGTGTGTGGACATTTCGCCTGCGTGTATATATCGCAGCATGAATGTGCCTGGGACTGGAGTTACGGATGCCTGTGAGCCACCATGTGGGTGCTGGCAACAAAACCCTCCAGGTCCTCTGGAGGAGCAGCCAGTGCTCTGCGCACCGAGCCATCCCTCCAGCCCACGTTTTGACGTTCACGTTCTCCATCTGAATAGGCGGGCACAGTCATCTTCAGCTTGGTTCCTTCTCTTGAGAGTGACCTTTTGCGTAAGAGGAAAAATCGTGGCATGCAGGCCTCCAGTCAGGCCTGACCAAACAGGAAATTACGTGTAGACACTGAGAACCTCTAGACGTTCAGAGACCCTGGTCAGTGGCGGTGCTTGTGTGAGCCTCATGCGCTCTGCCATGGATTCACTCTGCCCTCTTCGTCGGGCGCAGCCCTTGGTTCCCTAATCCCCGTGTATGCGTGTTTTACACACTGGTCCTCAGTGGACACACCGAGAACTAATGTGTGTGTGCTGGCATGAGTGTGTGTTGGCGTGTGAGACTGTGCGTGAGTGTACACACGTGTGCACACAGGCCAGAGGAAGACGTCAGATGTCGTGGTCTGTCTTTTTCTGCTTTATTCTTTTGAGACGAGGTGGGACCTCTCGCCAGCACCCCAGCCTCCCTGTCTCCACTTCCCACAGCGCTGGGGTTCCAGGAACACATGACCAAGCCCAGCTCTTATGTGGGATCCAAATCCGGGTTCCCAGGCGGGTGCTTTCACCCACTGAGCCATCTCTCTGGCTTCTGCATTTTCATCTTAAATTAAAAAAAAAAAAAAAAAAAGTGACCCCAGGGTCGGGAGATGGCTCAGTGAGTAAAGGTGCTTGCTCTCCAAGCCCGAGTTGATACCTGGGGCCCATGTGGTAAAGGAGAGAAATGATTCCTAGAGGTGCCCTCATCTCCACACCTGCACTGGGGCTAATTCACTGACACATATACTCACAAATAAATTAAGTTGAAAATTAAGACACACACACACACACACACACACTCTTCCACTATACCAAATCTCATCATTGCCACTAGGTATCAGAAGTCTATGATTTGAGTAGAATTCGCATGTGCTACTTACAACCAAGTAAAAATGTTTGCTTGCGTTAAAGAAGTGAAGGGCTTCACATCAAAGTAGATTTCCCAGCGAGGCGCTCGGCTCGGCGGGCGTGAGTGAGCTGTAGCCCCGTGCCTTGTGACTTCCGAGGAGGCAGCAGTGAGCAGAGGGTTTTACCCCGTGACCCATGAGGCTGCTCTTTACAGCGTGTTTCCCACGTGGGAAGACGCTGAGCGTGGTTCCAGTCTCCCTCCAGCTCTCCCACCCTGCAAGCACGCTTTGAACCACCCAGGGTTGCGTGTTCGAGGGACGCTTATCAAACTACAGATGTTTTTGCAGCGCGCCTGGGCCCCTCCCTCCGCCCAAGTTCCCGTGGCTCCGAGAGTGATGGATGGCATGTTCACGTTGCTTCACAAAAGGGTCAAAATGCCATGGTGGGCCCATGACTGGGAGACGGAGGACTGTTAGCCCTGGAAGGAAATTTATTTCATGGCTTCGGGGGAAGTTCGGCTATCATGAATAGGCTTCCTCTGCCAGTCTATAAAAATATTGTTTGTAGGGGCTGATGTATGTGAGGCGGACAGAGCAGCTACTTAAACAAATGTGAGGTAGGCGCAGGGGTCTGTGAGCCTGGAAGCCTCCTCCAGGGGGCTTCAGGGCAAGCTCTGCTCTTGATGAAAATACTACCAGGACCCAGGAGCTTTTATTCCTTTTCTCATGTAGCAATTTTAACTAAACCTCGCTTGTAAATTTGATAGCTTCCAATCGTCTTCTGAGATGTGCTAACACTCTTTCTTGTGTCAGAACTGAAATTTATTTATGATGAGCAGTGTCCATTCATTTTACTTGGTTCTGGGGTATTTTGTTTTTGTTTTTGTTTTTTTAAGGCAGGGTCTCACTATGCAGTTCTGGCTTGCCTGGAACTCACCGTGTAAACCAGGCTGGCCTCAAACTCCAAGAGCTGTGCTTGTCTCTGCCCCCGGAATGCCTGGGTTGAAGGACTGCCCCACATCTGGCCCCTTTAAAATTATTTGGGAGCTTGTACATAAACACACCCTCGTTAGTACTTTTCATATACTGCTGTCATGAATTTGGGGACAGCTGTACTGTTCTGCTTCTGAATTAAAATTTTATTTTATCTTATATGTATGAGTATTTTGCCTGCATCTGTGTTCGTGACCCCATGTATTCCTGGTGCTCAGAGGACAGAAGAGGGCGGCAGATCCCCAGACATTAGAGTTGGTGCTGGGAATCAAACCCTGGTCCATTGGAAAAGCAACAATGGCTCTTAGCCGCTTAGTCATCTCGCAGGCCCCTAAACTGCTGTTCTTTTGCAATCTTCGTGTTTGTTTGTTTCTCCCTATCAGGAAATTATCAGCCTTCAGCTTCTCTGTGTTCGATGATGGTACAGTGGGAGCCTGAGCTTACAAAACAAGACCTCTGAGATGCCTCTCTTCCATGCTGACCCACAAGGGAAGGTCTCTTTAGACATAAGATCTGATTCCAGCGGTGGGGGTGGGGTTATGCCACTTTTAGATTAGTTTTTCCCTGTGTGGACAAGTAGGGTTCTCTTCCGGCAGTGTTCAGATAGAGAGCTTTCTACCCTAAGCTTTGATTAATCGTGCTGTGTGCATGCACAGCTTTCAAAAATACCTTCTTAGAAAAGAAGACATCTTGGAATCTGACGTATTAAAGTCAAGATGCACGATCTGAAAAGAAATAATACGATCAAAATGTTGCACACACACACAGAATTAACTGGGGAAGCCTTTCGCCTCCGTCCGGGTCTTGAACAGTACTCGCTGCTACAGAGAGGCTTCCCTGAAAGAGACTTCAAGAGTCTATGCTTATTTTGATAGGAAATTGATTCTAAAATGTCACATAGAAAGGACGCTTCCCTTGAATTATCCTGCACTCAGTAGGAGAGAGGGGAGGTTGTCACCAGCCGGCCAGGAAAGGTGTGATTTGTGTTCTGGTGCTTCAGGAGGCCAAACAAAAGGACCCAGTCATTTCAGATTTACACAGAATGCCCTCCCTTCGGCTTGCAGGAAAGCTGGGGGGGGGGGGGGGATGACTTGGGCACTCCACATGCTTCTGGGTCAGTTTTGTAACATTTTGGCACAATCAGTCCAGGTAAATGTGAAATTTGTTTAGAGCCCCTACGTGGCGGAAACTATTCACAATAAACAGAAATGCAGAAAATCAGCATGTAAATAAAATGGGAGAAGTTTTTAATCTTAAGCTTAAAGCAAGAGTGACATTCTCAGGTCTAACACGTTTGTGTAAAACACTTTTGAGGCTCTGAATCCCCCCCCCATTCTAGTAAGCGTGTTGATCACATGAGAATGAATCCTGAAAAGACCTGCTGTGTGGTGAGACGGACAGGAACTTAGAACGTTGATGGGTGTATGTGTGAAAATACTGAAACCCATTATATTTGCACGCCCACTTTAAAAAAATCTTGAGAAAGAGAAAGGGGCCTATTCCTCTACTCATGTCTCAAGAGCAGAGAAACTCCAGTCCCTAGGGGAACTTGAGGCCAACCCGCTGTTGAAATGTGCTTTGGGCTTTCTGTGCTGCTTGCGCTTAAGTGCCAGTGTCTTAAAGCCACTGCAGCTCTCTGCCTTCCTTTCCCACCCCTCCCCCTCAGCATTTTCCTGCCCCTCTGCCTGCTGGACCAGACTTGGGCTGGCCCCAGATTCTGTGTCAGAGGCCACGACCCAGGTGTCAGAGCAGCCCCTACTGCCGGCCTCCCCTCTGAATAATTATATGGGGGGCATTGTCTGGGAGGGACAGGCTCCGGGCCAGTGCAGTCACCCTGGCTAGCCAGACCCAGGAGAGCTCTGGTTGGGGTTGCTGGGGAACAATGGGCCTGGGCAGGCTTGCACAAAACCTGACCACACAAAAGATTAAATGAAAAGTGGACATGCCATGGGTGCTGGGCTTCACCCCGCCGAGCCTCTCACCTTCCTAGCTCCATTCCCGTGTCCTCTCTTAGTATCTTTACACGAGCTGACCCCAGGCCAGCTAAGCTTGAGAGTGGCCTTTACCTTTGAAAACATATTCCGGCTCGACGGCTCGCAAGCTTGGAAGCTGTCTTAATTGAGGCACACCGTGGCTGCTATTAGCAAAGCTTTCTCTGAGTACGTCATGTAGAGCAATACGTAATGAGCTTTACATTGCACTCTTATTCTCTTTTTATCCTGACGTGTGTGTTTGTGTGTATGTATACACATATCTACATGCCTCCTGAATCTGTGTGTGTATGTATATTTTATTGAAATAAAAACCCTCACAAATTAAAAAAAAAAAAAAAAAGCACCGCGTACCGAAATTAATCAGACCCCAAAACTATATATCCCAGTGACCTTCTGCGTGGTTAAAACAGCTCCTCTACAGCTGTGGACTTCACATGGGGTTTTACACTTTCACTGTCAAACACATTTGTATACAGTTATCTGCCGCCAGAAAGGAAAGATCCAGGGTTAGAACTAAATCACTTAGAGCAACACATAGCGGCTTTTCCAGCAACGCTGTTTTCTTGAGGGTGTTTCCGGTTTGTTAATTGAAGCCGAGGCAGCAGAGGAGGCTGAAGTCTTGAGGATTACTTCCTCTTCCTTTGATGCAGGGGGATTACTTTTCCCACCACCTGGGAGTTTTTCATAGAAAAATAGGCAATTAAAACTCTCTGCGCTTCGGATTTGAATCCGAGAGTCGGCTGGGAGGGTGGCCCACTCCACTCTTGTGAGGTTTTTCTCATGGTCCTAACCTCAGGTTTTCTCCTAATTTTATCAAACCCTGACCTCTGGCTCCGGCCTGGCTCTTCTGGAGGCTCCTGGGGCCTCAGGAACAAGCAGCAACAGCAGGAAACAAAGGCTGGCCTTCATAACCCTGGCTTATCTGTGTCTTTGGTCCGAAGCCCAGGGCTTCGTAAATAATTGTTTTCTGGTGTGGGTTTTCCAGGACACAAGCCAAAGGGCTGGCCTTGTATCACTGTTCGTTTGGCTCGAGCTCCGTGCTCATCAGCGTTACTGCACTTGGTGGTGGTCAGGAGAAATACAGTGTGGAAATTACATTTCCGTATACTATTATCTATCTATATTCTCTCTATATTAAGTGTTTGTTTGGTTTTTTGTTTTACTTTTAAGACAAGGTTTCAGTTCTGTATCCCAGCTGGCCTGGAACCACCGTCTCCTGTCCCTGCCTCCTACATGCCGGAAACACAGGCTTGTGCGAGCCTTGCTCGAATGTTTTCTCCGTAAAGTAGTATACCCCTTGCTGTTTGTGCTAGTTAGCTGTTGGTGTTTCGACTTGACACAGGCCAGAGTCATCTGGGAAGAGGAAGCCTCAGCTGAGAAGGTTAGCCTGCAGGCAAGGCTGGAGGGCTTTTTGGACTTTGTTTTGTTTTTTAATTATACCCTTTCCCTCAAACAGGGTTTCTCTGTGTAGCCCTAACTTTCCTGGAACTCCCTTTGTAGACCAGGCTGGCGTCGAATTCATAAAGATCTACCCGCCTCTGCCTCCTGAGTGCTGGATTAAAGTTGAATCCACTGCTGGGCCCTTTGATTGATTATTGGTATGAGAGCACAGCCCACTGTGGGCCGTGCCATACCCGGGCAGTTGGTCCTGCACAGGGTAAGGGAGCAAAGGCAGCAAGCCATGGGGAGCAAGCCAGTAAGCAGCACTCCTCCCTGGCCTCTGCTTCCTTCCCAAGGGGCTTTTGACTAGTGTTTTAGCACAGCCACAGAAAGCAGACTAAGACACTATTTCAGTTTCTGACTTGTTTTTCTTTTCTAATACATACTTGATCGCCCTAAAGGGTTATATGAATGCCATTCATTCAGAGAGGATGACCCTTTTCAGAGATAACCTAATCTAAAATCAGGAAAGAGAGAAAAGGGGTTCATCCCAGAAGAAAGCTGTTCTTGGGACTCCCGTGTTCTCATTTGCACACTCTCCGTCATTTTACTCTGACTTCTCAGACACGAGCAGCCGTTGACCACTGGGTTTATAAAATGAGCCAAGCATAGAAGTGGAGAGTCAGCAGCCCTCTGCCACGCAGGTCCTCAGGTTGAGATGGGGCGCTTTCTTGATGCTCCTCGGTGCCTCTTCCTAACAGCCCCGTTCAGCCAGCTGCCTTGTGTATCTCTAACACAGCCTGCAGAGCGCAGGCTGGCTGAGGCATGTGACCGCCTTGTGGAGGCTCCCTGCTGCAAACGTGGACTCTTGGGCTCCTCTCCTGGCCTGCCTCTCTGCTTTCCCTGAATTAGAAGTGATTGCTTTCACTTGTGAAAACTGTCAGAGCGCTCACAAACTCCTTTTCACCAGTTACATCTGTCTTGCACGACACCTGTTTCTGTTGTCGCCACAATTCCTTACTACCTGGTCTGTAAACCAATCTGAGGCTGAGAATCCATTCGTCACCTTAGCTTTGCAGATGGTTCTGATGAGGAAACCAAGCCTTTCACAGCCAAGAGCCGTCAAGCCTGAAACCTGAAACCTCCATTGCTGTGTCTGTCCCCTACCTGCTTGTCAGTTAGCAGCAAACACAAGTGTCAGTGCTTTTCTGATTATCTTACAGGATAAACTTCTTTAATCTGTGCCTTACAGGTGAGGAACCAGCATCCAGACTTAAACAGGCTTATGCCAGAGGCTATTGCACTAGAGCGTTTGTGTGTGTGTGTGTGTGCGTGTGCACACATGCACAAAAAGTGCCTGGGATTAGACTCCCTGGAGCTGGAGTTACAGGTTACTGTGCTCTGTGGTGTTGGGTACAAATGAGCAGCAAGTGCCCTTCACTGATGAGCCAACTAGCTGGCTCTCGGCCTGCCCTTTTCCCTGCGTGGCTGCTGATTCAGACTATGGTTTGGTGACATTTCCTCAGGAGCTGAGTTCTGTTAGCCCTTCTTTCATTGGCCTGTTTAAAAGTTGGTGCCCGAGGCCTTTCCACCCTAAGGGAGGGCGGGGTGGGTCGTCGCGCTCCTCATTGACTTGCACAAGACGCCATCTAGTGGTGAAAAGAGAAAAATGGAGGTTTTTCTAGTAAAATGGGAAAGGCAAGCTTTTTTAAAAAAATTTTTTTTTCAAGTTTTTGTATGACCTTCAGGGGCATGTTGCAGTGAAAAATGAGCACGTGATACCAAAACCTTTAATAGGTAACGAGAGATGGCTGTGGTTCCGAGAGATGGCTCGGCAGTTCAGCATTCCGGCTGCTTGTTAGAGAGTCCGTTTGGCTCCCAGCATCCATGCCCCGTGCTTCACAACCGCCTGTAACTCCAGCTGTAGGGGATCTAACACCCAGGACGGCGTCCAGGGATACCTGCACACTTTCACCCCTACCCACACACACACATACATAAAAACAAAAGTAAGATGGAAGGGGAAGAAGATGCAGTTGGTTCTCCGTTGTCCCGTTCCGGCGGGCCGGACCAAGGGGAATTATTTCCGCCGAGTACGCCAGATGGACGATTTTGGCCTTGCTGAGACTAGCGCTGTAATGGCCTTCGCCTTTCCCGTTCTGGCTTTAGGACACTGAGCGTGATAACTAATTCTAAAAACTGGGTATAGCTAACAGATTGGATTAATCTTAGGGTCCATCTGCTTGCTGTTTCTAGTGCTAGCCCCAAAATGCTTCCATATTTCACTCTTATGAAATACATTACTGTTCCTTAGTCAGGGAAGGCTTGTTATCTTCGGGGCCGTTAGATGAGAGCTTTCGTACTTGGGTAACGATGGATGTGCTCCTTTGAGAGGATTAGATGCCCAGGATAGGAAGGCAACACACAGTCCTGTTGACCCTTCAGTCTTAGACGCGTGTCAGACACACACACCTGCGAACCCTGGGAATATTAATGAGGACAGTGAACTGAGCTCAGAGTGTTTGCCGATTGCTAATGTGCTAGTATCCTGGGCTTCAGACCTGCTTTCTATAAGCAGGTATCTTCGGTCTTTAAATCCTTGCAAGATGACTTGTGAATTTTTTTAAAAGAGCAGGCTTGCCCGGTGACTCCCTACCTGATTTGTTCTCTCCACAAGCTCAGCTATTCAGACTATCAGTCACCCAGGGCAGAGTGAGGACCAGGAGCCTGGCTGGCTGACGAAGGAAGGATGCCCAGGTGTCAGGCAAACATTTGCAGAGTGTCTAATAGGCTGATTTCACTTAACACTCAGAGAGTGTCCATCGGCGGGGTTGCCTTTTACCTCCAGCTTCCACATGGAAAACAACAAGGCATAGAAGAAGAGGAGCTTGCTTGGATATATGCAGTTAGTAAGTAACACATATAGAACGTTCAGGGGTGTCTTGTTTCATCTTGAGACAGGGTCTCGCTATGGCCGTGGCTGGCCTGGAATGTGCCTGGAATGAGACCAGGCTCTGGAGCACACAGGGACCCCGCTGCCTCTGCCTCCCGAGTGCTGGGATTGAAGGTGTGCGCCACCAAGCCCAGCAGAACGTTCGTTTTCGTTAGTTTCTCCTTTGGTGTCTTCAGCCTGAAAGCAGAGGCTGGCAAGGTGGCTCTGTGCTTAAGGGCACCTGCTGTGAGGACCGGGACCCTGAGTCTGATCCCTGCAACCCACGTGGGAGAAGAGAATCGTTGCTCTCAGTTTGTCCCCCGATCTCCACATGTTCTCCATGGCACACCTGCGTCCACACATACATACACATGCACACAAAATGAAAAATAAAAGGTAACAAAAATGTTCTGAGGAAAAGCAAGGGCTGGTGAAAGGGCTTAGCAGTGAAGAGTGCGTGCTTGCTCTTCTTCCAGGGACTCAAGTTTGGTTGCAAGTACCTATGTCAGGAGGCTCCCAGATGCCTGAAACTGCAGTTCTGGAGGATCTGACACTTCAGACCTCCAAGAGCACCTGGCCTACACACAGACAGACAGACACACACACACAAATGAAAATAAATCTTAAAATAAAAACTCAAAAGTAGAAGCAAGAGTTGTGGGTTTGAATCCTCGAGTCTCAGACAACCCCTGGCTTTTGATGGACACTCTGCAAATGTTTGCCTGACACCTGGGCATCCTTCCTTCGTCAGCCAGCCAGGCTCCTGGTCCTCACTCTGCCCTGGGTGACTGATAGTCGGAATAGCTGAGCTTGTGGAGAGAACAAATCAGGTAGGGAGTCGAGGCCCAGAGCCGGCGGAGGACACACAGCAGCGTGCCAGGGCCCTTGTGACTAGAGGTGACTCCTTCGAAAAGACGAGGCACGAGCATTTGGTTAGAGTCCACAGTCACCCTGGTGCTGGTGCTCCAGCGCTGAACCCTAATAACCAAACATTTAGGGGGGCAGTGACATGCTCAGAGCATAAAGACACTTGCAATCCAGACCTGGGGACCTGAGTTTGAGCTCCAGAGCCCCCAGAAAGCTGCAAGGATAACACTAACTCCACAGAGGTGTTCTCTGGCCTTCACGTGCATTCTGTGGTGCATGTGCGAATGACACATGCACACATACATACACAGTCATTCACACACACTCACACACACACACACACACACACTACTTTTTTAAAACATTAAAACCTTTAGGATTAAATTTATATCAAATCGAATTATTTGCGTTTTTCACCCCTGACCCATTTTTATATGTGTCCAACTTTTAAAGCGATTTTTAAAAAGAGGTAGTTAAGTTTTTTAATTTTAATTTTTAATTTTACGTGCGCACACGCACAAGCCATGCAAGGTGCCTGTGGAGGCCAGAAGAGGCTGTCATATCCCATGGAGTCGGAGGGTTTTTTTTGTTTTGTTTCGTTTCGTTTTTTCTTCATAGCCCTGGCTGCCCTGGAACTGGCTTTATAAACCAGGCTGGCCTCAAACTTAGAGACCCCCCTTCCGGTGCCTCCTGAGTGCTGGGACTAAAGGCATGTACCGCCATGCCCTGCAGAGCTGGAGAGTTCTATGTGGTGCTTGTGAGCCTCCTGCCTTGGGTGCCAAGAACTGAGCTAGCACGCTTCACCACGGAGCCATCTCTCCGGAACCCTTTGAAGCAACTTAACCTCAGGTTCAGATGCTGCCTCCTTGCACCATTACGGTGACTCATGCCTAGAACCCCAACTGCTTGGGAGGCTGAGGCAAAGAGACCGTGAGTTCAAGGCCAGCCTGATGACCTAGGGAGCCCTCATCTCAAAATAAAAAATAAAGGAGAGCGGTGAGCTTCTGCCCCTCGGATCGAGTTGTGGGAACCGGCCGTAGTTCTTCCCGTGTCCCTCCTCCCCTCCTCTTCCTTCCCGAGAAAGCCTACACTTACCCTTCGTGGCTGCCTTCCTCACTGTTGTTTTTGCCCAAACCACATCACCTAAGCTTGACAAGTGTCATGAAACCAAGCAGTGTGTGTGCGGCGGGATTTAACCCCAGCAGGGCCATGACAGCCTGAGCAGCCGTTCCCAAACTGAGTGCCGGTGTGGACCCCACTCTGGGGTTTAGGTGCTGAATGCTGGTGCTCCCCGCTCTCTGCTTTGCAGCCTGAGGCGGGGGGTGGTGGTCTGCAGAGCTTACCTTTAGGGCTTGAACTGCTTCGTGGGGTTCAGTCTCTGTGTTGTGCGTTTGCTTCAGTTTTGAATGTTAGTCCTCCATGTTTATTGATCTGTACCCTTCCTTCTGTTAATAACGACGGAGCATTATGTTTTCCTCATTGCCTGGGAACTCTCAGGTGTGTGTGTGTGTGTGTGTGTGTGTAGAAGGGCTGGCCAGCAAGCCTCAGGCGTCCTGTGTTTGTCTTCCCAGTGCTGGGATTACAGGAATGTGCCATCAGGCTCAGCTGGTAAAGGGTTCACTGTGTAAGCATGATGACCTGGGTTGGAAGCCAGGAGCTGGCCAGTTCAAGTGGATGCCTGGAGCTCACTGGCCAGCCATCCTAGCTCAGTCTAGCTTCAGTGAGAGACCGGGCCTCAAAAAATAACACGGAGCAGGCCCCGAACTCTCAGAGATGTTTTCTGTCAGAGGCAGTGTTTTTTGTCCTACTCTGTAGATCCAGGGATTAAAGTCAGGCAGTCAGGCTTGCCCGCAGGCACCTTTACGCACTGAGATAGGCTCTCTCTGTGTGGCCTTCGCTGTCCTGGACTCACTTGGTAGACCAGGCTGGCCTCGAACTCACAGAAATCTGCCTGCCTCTGCCTCCCCGAGTGCTGGGATTCCAAGCGTGTGCCGCTGTGATGGCTGACATGTAAAATCTTAAGAATCACTTTGGAGAATTTCACATGTGTTTTATTTTTCAAGTTTTAAGTGCTTGAATTCACTCTGGAGTGATGTCTTAAGATTTATTTTTGTTACTTTAATAATGTGTGTATGTGTGTGCCCTTAGGACAACTATGAATTCCTGAACTTTCTGCTGTAAATGAGAACGTGTTTCATTTACTTAAGGGGAAAAAATGACTTAAGCAAATAATCATCTATGTTGAAAATATTGAATGGGATGGGTTTAATTTAACGACGCGATAGTTAGAAGACACCAGTAGAGGGCGCTCCAGCCCGTCTCTCTTGAATTATACACGGTCTTGACCAGTAGAGGGCGCTCCAGCTCGCCACGCTTGAACCTGATAATGCGGGCTTGAAAATGAAGGTTTCCCGGAAAAGACGCCACTTAGGAACACTCAGAGGTTCTACTGAAGGGCGTTTGCGCCAGTTTCCAAGAACTCTGAGGGAGGAGACGCTGCTCTCTAACACAGCCACCTCATCAGTACCCATGATGGGACCCATCATGGAGGAGAAGCTGAGGGGGCACTGGGTAGACGGCCAAGCCGGCTTAGACTGTGCAGGGAACTTCAGCCTGGCCTAGGGTGCAGAATGAATTCACACACAGCCTGGGCAAGACCCTGCCTCCGCTGAGATGGCCCGGCAGGTAAAATGCTTGCCAGCAAGCCTGACGAAACGCATTTCCAGAGCCCGCAGAGCGATAAGAGAAAAACTGGCTCTCAGAGCTGCCCTCTCCCTTCACGCGTGTCGGGAGGCATGCCCGCATGCGGACAGGCGAGCATGCAGAATGAAGGAGTAAAATGTGATGTAAAACGTTTTAAGGGAAATAAAGATAAAACAAACTTAATTAAAAGATGGGTCATTCGAGGACCCATTCGTGGTAGTCTGAAATTGGGTTAATCGCGCCAACTTTAAGAACAATTAGTCCCAGTGGCAATGTCACAGCAGATAGTGAGCAGAGAGGGAGTCGGGGTAAGTGGAAAGAAAGCCTCATTGTTCGAAGAACTGTCGTGCCTTCCGAGTGCTCGTGCCAAACCTGTCCTTCTGCCGGGGGTCCTGTCCTTCTGCCCAGGGTCCTGTCCTTCTGTCCAGGTCCCTCTGCCAGAGGTCCTGGCCTTCTGCCAGGGGCCCTGTCCCTCTGCCCGGGGTCCTGTCCTTCTGCCGGGGTTCTGCTCACAGCCACAGGGGCTGGTCCGAATGACTGCTGCTGGCTTCCTTTCCAGACCCCAGAAGGAAGTACCACGTGAGGCTGCTGGCTTACAACAACCTGGAAGACGGCTACCAGGCCGACCAGACCGTCAGCACTCCTGGATGCGTGTGTGAGTGATGGCCGCTCCGTCGTGCCCCCGAGGCACCGACCCCTCCCTTGAGATTCAGTTTTGCTACTGATCGGAAGATTGAGTTGGGGTGATTTTTCTGTCTCCCCCAAGCTGCCGGGTACATCTTGAATAAGTGGGTGCTTGGCAAAAGTGGGCAGTTTAAATTCTAAGCACGCATTTTAATTTTGCAAGCAGAAGAAGGTGGAAATTAGCTGGGGGAAACACATCAGGTTTCCTGGACTGAATTTCCTTTTGTCTGCTTTGGCCGTGAAGCCAGTTTTTTTCCAGTTGCTTCTATGTATTGCTCCTCTAACTCTGGCTTTCTCTGTTTTTGACTAGTTTTGTTTTTTCCCAGATAGGGTTTCCCTAGGAGGTAGGCTTGGCTGTCTTGTAGACCAGGCTGGCCTCGAACTCACAGAGATCCACCTGCCTCTGCCTCCCGAGTGCTGGGATCAAAGGCCTGTGCCACGCTGACTGTCTACCGTTTTTCAGGCGGTGAAGCATTTGACTCCTTAGCTAACTCCCAGAAGGGTTAGAGTGAGTCAGGGGCAGACCACTGTGAGGCTCAGATCTGCCACCGTGGGGACCTCTCCCTTGCCACTGCCCTGCTCTCCGCCCACAGCGCCCGCCCTCGAAGTGAATTCCCTTTGCCTCTCTCCCCAGCCGTCCGCGACCGCATGGTCCCCCCGCCACCGCCTCCCCACCATCTCTACGCCAAGGCTAACACCTCCTCGGCCATCTTCCTGCACTGGAGGAGGCCGGCCTTCACCACCGCCCAAGCCATTAACTATACCATCCGCTGTAACCCCGTCGGCCTGCAGAACGCCTCTCTGGTGCTCTACCTGCAAACGTAGGTGGCCTGTCCTCCCTCTCGGGTGCTTCCTTTGCGCTCTTGGCTGCTCTGACCGACTCGGAGAGTGTTCCTTTCAAAGATGAACATCTCCCCGTCCTCTGCTATACTTCCTCGACATGAATTGACCCACCGACTGTTGGAAATACGTTGCTGGCACTAACGACCCGCTTACTCTGCTCCACAGATCGGAAACCCACATGTTGGTTCAAGGACTGGAACCCAACACCAAGTACGAGTTTGCCGTCCGGCTGCACGTGGACCAGCTCTCCAGTCCCTGGAGCCCCGTGGTCTACCACTCCACGCTTCCGGAAGGTAGAGACCGCAGCTTCCTGGGGAGCTCAGCCTTGACAGCTTAGCATCTCGTCAGTCGGCTAGGAGTGGGTGTTTTGGCTGCAGTGCATGAACATGGTGTCGGAAGAAGCCAGAAGAGGGCACCAGAGCCTCTGGGCTGTGAGCCACCGTGTGGGTGCTGGGGATCAAACTCTGGTCCTGGGGCTCTGAACCATCTCTCTAGTCCCACTGTGGGTTTTTATTGTGTGTGTGTGTGTGTGTGTGTGTGTGTGTGTGTGTGTGTGTGTAAATGTATATGTGTATATACT
The DNA here is from genome assembly GCF_030254825.1 of Meriones unguiculatus. NCBI lineage: Eukaryota > Metazoa > Chordata > Mammalia > Rodentia > Muridae > Meriones > Meriones unguiculatus. Next base: position 15,908,807 of record NC_083354.1, on the reverse strand, counting down.
TGTTTTTGTTGTTGTTTTCTTAAAGATTTTTATTTATTATGTATAGAACGTTCTGTTTGCATGTAGACCTGCATGCAAGAAGATGGCATTAGGTATATTGTGAGCCACCACGTGGTTGCTGGGAATTGAACTCAGGACCCGGAGGAGCAGTCAGTGCTCTTAACCTCTGAGCCACCTCTCCAGCCCTGTTTTTTGGTGTGTTTGTTTGTTTGTTTTTGTTTTTGTTTTTTTGAGACAGGTTTTTACTGTGTAGCCCTGGCTCTCCTGGAACTGTCTTTGTAAGCTGGCCTCCAATTCACAGAGATCCACCTGCTTCTGCCTCCTGAGCGCTGGGATCAAAGGTGTGTGCCACCGTGTCCATCTTAAAAAAAATAAAAAAAAAAAAAGGCCATTTTAAAGTATATCTTTAATAGTATGTTAAGCTTTGAATATGGTGGCACTGCCTGCCATCTCCCACATCAGAGGCAAAGTCCGGAGGCTTAGGAATTGAAGATCACCCCACCTACATAGAGAGGTCAGGCACGACCCGATTAAAGAAGAATGGAAGCACAGATGTCACTTTGAGGCAACAAACACCCACCAGCTGATCCATTGCTCTCTCACCCTCTGTGTTTTGTTTTTTTTTTTTTTCTCTACTATAATCAAGGCTTTCCCCCCCCCCCCCCCTTTTCCTTCTAGGAAAATACACAAGCAGGTGAGCTTTACTCTCTGTCCCCTCCGGGGCTCCTTTCCGGTTTTTCTTTTGTCAGTGACTTCCGATGCTGGGCTCACTGGAAGTGTAAGCAGTTTGGCATGCCCTTAGGAGGCCACCTTGTTTTCCCCCATTGGCGCCGTGGGAGTAGCTGGCGGGGACGGAGCTCACACCTGTGGCTCCAGATACGGCTTTTGTGTCCCTAGGTCTGCCGTGGTTTTGACGAGGTCTCATGAAAACACAGTGCCAAACCCAGCTCTTCGTGCTTTGAGCTCTCCTTACGCAGGGGGCCAGCTGAACCTCCATGATTTCCCTGGTGTTCACAGGCGGGAATTATTGCTTGAGTCTGTTCTTTGAGCACACTGATTCCAGCCGTCTTGGGAGATGATAACGTTTTAGTCTCAGGAGCGTCTGCTTCAAGCCTTCGGGATCGGATTATTGTCTAAACATTTCAGTAGGAGCTACAGTTTGGAGTCGGTACCCATGGGAACCTTCTCTGGTGAACAGATGAAACCTGAAACTGCTTTCTCCCTCCCTCCCCTTCCCTCTCTTCACCCGGAAGTGTTCCTATGGTCTCACTCATGGCGGGCAAGTACTCTACTGCCATACGCCATTCCAACCAGTTACATTCCAGAGCTTCTGAAAATCCTGTCCTTTACACCCAGTATACTCCTGTGTAGAGTCTATCTTCTTTATGACTTTTTTTTTTTTCCTGAGACAGGGTTTCTCTGTGTGACCCAGGCTGTCCCGGAACTCACTCTGTAGACAGAGCTGTTGTCTACAGAGATCAGGACTCAGAGATCCACCTGCCTCTGCCTCCCAAGTGCTGGGAGTAAAGGGATGTGCCACCACCTGTCTCTTTGTTTGTTTTAATGTTTTAAACCTGAAAGTAAAACGAAGGTTGGAGATGTAGCTCAGTGGTCAGAGTGCCTGATGCCTAGCATGCGCAGAGCACCCCGTAAAACCGGTCTGGTGGTGTGTGCCTGCCGCCAGCTCTCAGGAGGTGGGAGGCAGGAGGGTCAGGTATTGAAGGCCAGCCTCAGCTGTCATTACAGCAAACCTCAAAAGGCCGCGATTTCGATTTAGAAGGTTTAGATTTCCTGCAGCGGTTTCTGGTTGTTCAGGCTCGTCCGTGGTTGCCGATCTGTCAGCCAGCACTGGGGCGGTTATAACCCGTCTACTCCTGCTCACCCAGTGTCCTCCTCATGTCCCCACAGCACCCGCAGGCCCCCCGGTGGGGGTAAAGGTGACACTGATAGAGGACGACACCGCCCTGGTCTCCTGGAAACCCCCGGATGGCCCAGAGACAGTCGTGACACGCTATACCATCTTGTATGCTTCCAGGAAGGCCTGGATTGCGGGCGAGTGGCAGGTCCTACACCGAGAAGGTGAGTGTGATCAGCGGCTATCTCGGTTATCAGTAAGAGTGAGTTACTGGTGTCACAGGGGGAGACCGAGGGAGGCGACGCAGAGTTCACACTGAACTTACATTCTTACGTAGACAGTAACAAATTATTAAAGTGTTTAAGTCTTGCCCAAAGAGCATCTATCAGTTTAATTAAATTTATTGAGTGTGTGTGTGTATGCAGGTTGTCTGGGTTGCTGGGCAAGCCCTTGGCCTCTGGAGCCATCTTGCTGGCCCCAGTTTTCTCAAGTACAGAGAAAACCTGATTAGGGCGTAGGAACACGGTGAAGGCTTGTAAGCATTGGTCTGCCTTCAGCTGAGGAATACTAGATTACCAAACTCCGTTCTCGCCACGCGCTTTTTGCGTTACGTTCTTTACAAAAGCTGAAGTGTCCCGTCCGAGCACGTTCCGTATGGTACTTTAGATGGAGGGGGTGTTATTTTGGCATGCCCTTAATTTACACGTGCTGGAAACATTTGCCAAGCAACTACAAGTTTAAGGCTTCAGGGTAGTGGGCCACATCTGTAACCCTGGTGCTTTTGAGATGTGGAAGAAAAATTACAGTCCTGTGGCCAGCCCACGCCTATCTCATGGGGAAAAAAAAACAAAAGCTTAAGTTTGTAATTAAAAAAAAAAAAAGGTTTTTAGGGGTTGGAGAAATGGCTCAGTGGTTAAGAACGGTGACTGCTCTTCCAGAGGACCCAGGTTCAATTCCCAGTGCCCACAAGGCAGCTCACTGCTGTCCCTAACTCCAGTTCCCTGGGGTCTGACGCCCTCACACAGACGTACATGCAGGCAGAACACCCTAGGGAACATAAATAAATGACTTAAAAATTTTTATCAATTTTTATTTTATGTGCATTGGCACATTCATGTACATTTTGCCTGAATGTATGTCTATGTGAGTGTGCCATATGCCCTGGAAACTGGAGTTACACACAGTTGTGAGCTGTCATGTGGCTGGTAGGAGTTAAACCTGTATCCTTTGGAAGAGCAGCCATTGCTCTTAACCCCTGATCCATCTCTTCAGCCCTACCCAACCCCACTTTTTTTGTTTGTTTTAGTTTTTTAAGGCAGGGTTTCTTTGTGTAGCCCTGGCTGTCCTGGACTCACTCTGTAGACCAGGCTGGCCTTGAACTCACAGATATCCACCTGCCTCTGCCTCCTGAGTGCTGGGATTAAAGGTGTGCGCCACCATCATCCGGCCTTTTTTAAAGATTTAAGTTTTATTTTTAAGTATGCGTAACTGTGGGTTTGTGCATATGAGCGCAATTCCTCACGTGCACCAGAAGGGGGCGCCAGATTTCTTAGAAACGGAGTTTGGAGGCTCCGTGTGGGTCCTAGGAAAGGACCCTAGGTCCTCTGCAGGAGCAGCCAGTGCTCAGAGCTGCTGAGCCACCGCTCCAGCGCTGTGAGCTGCTATGGTTGTAGATCCATGTTTTCTGCTCTCAAGAGCCCCGCTAAGTAGTAACTGGCCACTGAGGAGACTTGGGCGTCGTAAGGACCTGGCAGTTACATGGCGCTGTGTTGGTCAGGTGTCGCTTGCAGCCTCGCAGAGCGCTCTGGAGCTTCGAGCAGTTGTTGCGTTTTCCCACTGATTCTGTGAACCTTGGTTCTGAGAGGGATGGGGAGCCTAGAAGCAGTGAGGAGGGGGACGTGGAGCCTGGGAGGGGAGGATACGCCTCCAGAAACAGAGTGTTAGCGAGCTTGGCGAGTCACCTTTGTGTTCACTGGTGTCCCGGCAGGTACGGTAAGTCACGTGGCCGACCCTGAGCAGGAGAGTCAGGGCCGCCCAGAGGTGTGACTAGACCTCACTGGGGCTTCCTTATTATCATAATCCAGTTTATGTTCTTTAAAAATACAAATAAAGCCAGGCGATGGGGGCGCACACCTTTGATCCCAGCACCGGGGAGGCAGAGGCAGGTGGATCTCTGAGTTCGAGGCCAGCCTGGTCTACAGTGAGTTCAGGACAGCCAGGGCTACGCAGAGAAACCTTGTCTCGAAAAACCAAATAAAATAAACATTTGGCAGGAGCGGGGAGTGGCAGTAGGTATGATTAAGGAGGTCAGAGGAGAGCATGGAGGAAGCTGCCTGACATGGGTGCTGAAATTGAATTGGGTCCTCTAGAAGAGCAACGTTTTCAAACCCAGGAGCCATCTCTCCGCCCCCTACCGCAATTCAATTTCGGTCTCCCATTTCCTAGATGGTTTATTGACACAACACGTGACCAAATGACAAACCTGATTTAATGAGGTGCCATAAATATTAATCAGGAGTCCCTCGAGCTGTAGATTTGAATTCTTCCTTCTTACCTACCTTCCTAAAAGGAAACAATACTTTCCTCTGCCTGTTTCCAAATTGACCCATTCAGGAATTTGGGAAGCTCAGAAATGAACATCTTACCTCATTTTTGGCTCTGTGGAGACTCGCATGGTAATTGCAGGCTTTTGCAAACCCTCCTAACTACGTAATTATGTGCAGAAAAACATGATCCTTGTGCCGCTTGGTGAGATTTTCAGGAACGTTCCTGTGAGAAGCTTTTTGTCATTTGTTAAATGTAGAGAGCTTTCTTCAGAGTTAATGCCATGGCTGGGAGAGAAGTAAATGGTGTAAGAAAGAACAATTAAGTTTTGTATTTGAGAGAGAAAATATGAAGGAGTCAACTTACCTACAATTACTTTAAAAGCAAGGAGCGCAGCTTGGAGTAGAGACCAACCTAAAATGGAAAACTGGCTTTTGTATCTGAACGTAGCTGTTTTAGAAAGGCAAGAGTGTAGGAAAACACGGGGAAATAAGGATTTTCTCATATCTGATAATATATTTATTTTTTCATCTTTTTGAAGCAGGTTTTCTCTAGGTAGCCCTGGCTGTCCTAGAACTAGCTCTGTAGACCAGGCTGGCCTTGAACTTGAAGATCTGCCTAGCTGATAATCTTTAACTTATAACAAATTTACACATATTTGTGTTCATATTTAATTCCAAATAGACCAAGAATTTAATTTTTTTTTTTTTTTTTTTTTTAGAATCAATCTGTAGTAGAGGGCCAACAGGATGGACCATTTACTTATTTATTTAGTAACTGACGTCTTTTTTTGGGGTTTGGTTTTTCGAGACAGGGTTTCTCTGTGTAGCCTTGGCTGTCCTGGACTCGCTTTGCAGACCAGGCTGGCCTCCAACCCAAGGAGATCCTCCTGCCTCTGCCTCCCTGAGTGCTACAGGCGTGCGCCACCGCCCCCAGCTCTGAAGTAATTTTTAATGGACAGAAAGAAGATGTCCTCATTCGCTTAGAGAATTTAAATTCATTGGGCTGGGGATATAGCCCAGCTGGTTGGATGCTAAAACCAATCACAGTAGCGTTCACCTGTATCTCAGCACTTGAGATGTGGAGGCAGGAGGATCAGCAGCTCAGGGTCATGACCCACATAGTGAGTTCCAGGCCAGCCTGGTCTACAAAGCGAGTCCAGGACAGCCAAGGCTACACAGAGAAACCCTGTCTCGAAAAACAAAACAAAACAAAAAAATTTGCTTCTCGTAGTGGTAAGTTTTGCTAAACATTTTGAAACATTAAATGTATTCAGTGATAGAATAGGAGCTCTATTTTCGTCTCCACCTGTGAGGAAATCAGGGTGGTCCTCGGCTAATTTTAACCTCTCACGGTACATCGCTGTTTTGTAACCCATCTGCCTATTTCCAAGGTGCACAGTACAGACTCTTCCTGCTTCTAAATAGGGCTTCTGGGTGTGTTTATTTAGCAGTTGCGTTACTCCAGGAACTCGCCTTCTCTTCAGGCCAAGTGGAAACCAGAGAACATGAAAACAAGTCCTGTTGGGCTCCTGGCACGGCCGCTGGTGGCCGGGCCACCTGATATCCTGTAACCCGGAGGCTGGCCTCTGGGTCAGGGCCTGGCCTGTTGTAGCATGGCCCACACTCCCCTTGCTCGGTGAGGGAGACCCTAGTTATCACTCTGGAGAAGCCAGCCCCGGCTCTGCAGTTGCCTGCAGGAAACCCTCTGCACGAGGAGGAAAGGAGGACAGTCCCCTCCCCACACCAGGAGGGCTGGGTGTCCCCATGCACTGGGCAGTTCTGTGACAGCCTTACGGTGGACTCTCTTAGAGGGAAATATTTAAAATGCCGAGAGAAGCAGCAGGGTTCAAACAGGAATCTTCAGGGGCCCTCACAGAGAAGACACCCACAGAGGCTTAACCATTTGTGAATTCAAATGAGGTTTGCCTTCAGAGAGGAGCAGGTCTCAGGCGGAGGAGCGCAGACAGCTTTTATTTATTTATTTATTTTAACATTTTTATTTATTTTGGGGTCTGACTTCCACTGTGGCACGTGGACACCCTATGGGGAGTCAGTTCTTCCACCGTGTGGGTCCCAGGCATCAAAGTCAGGGTTTGGGGTGTGGTTGCAATCATTTCTAGGCGCTGAGCGTCTTGCTGGCCTGGGCCTGGTCACCTTGTGGATTAACCTGGGTTGAGGTGATATCTTAGTGGCTAAAGGCGCCTGCCGCTAGGCCTGAAATCCCGAGTTCAGTCCCCACGACCCACACGGTGGAAGAAGGGAAGGCGGCTGCGAGCTGCCCTCCGAGCTCCACGCGCATGCCAGCGCACGAGCAGCCGCACGCGCACGAGCAGCCGCACACGTACGGCACGCGCTCAACGTGTAATGAACGTTGTAAAAAGAGTTAACCCGTGAGGGCTCCTCAGCCTCTGCGGTTCCCATGGAAACCTGTGCTTTTGTTTTAGAAACATGATAATCAGCTCCTGAAAGACTCCACATTGGGGAAATGTTTGTGTTCTTTCTCACTTAAAAGAGTTTTGGATTTTCAAGGCAGGGTTTCTCTGTGTAGACCAGGCTGGCCTGGAACTCACAGAGATCCACCTGCCTCTGCCTCCTGAGTGCTGGGACTGAAGCTATGCACTACTCTGTCCAGCTTAAATTACTTTTAAGTGTGTGTGTGTGTTTAGCTGTGTGCAGATGAGTGCAGCTGCCCTCAGAGACCAGAGCCTGACCCCTGGAGCCGGAGCTTCCCGTGGTTGTGAGCCACTGAGCATGGCAGCTAAAAGACTGTGAACCACTCTTGCAGAGGGCTAAGTTAAAGTTCAAAAATAAAGACATGGTTTTTATTATTTACTGTCTTTTAGATTTTATTTTAATGTGTATGGGTGTTTTGCCTGCATGTGTACCACTAGCATGCCTGGTGCCTGTGGCGGCCAGAAGAGGGCATTGGGTGCCCTGGATTTTAACACCTAGTTAGAAGAGTTCACACATACACGTAAAAATAAAAACTAAAAAATAGGAAAAAGAAATAATAAGAAATAAGTATCTTTTTTACTTTAACTCAGCCCTCTGAATGCGCTGCACATACTCTTAACTGCTAAGCCATTTATTTCCCTTGTCCCTGTTCTTGTTTAAGAAGGAAGAACAGGGAATCTAAAACAGATGCTAAGCTAAGAGGTTGAAACAATTATAATTAGGAAAGAAAGATTGGCCTTCCGCTGGAATCTTTTTCCTGACACTGAATTTTTGTTGTTTGTTTGTTTGTTTGTTTTCAAGACAGGGTTTCCCAGAGCCTTGGTCCTGGGCTCATTGCGTGTGCCTGATGTGTGTACATATGCTTTCTGTATGTGTTGAGATGTCCACAATTCAGTGTTCTTAATGTCGTGCGTATATAAGGAATAAAACTTTATATAAGCATATACAGTATGAGTAAACAGTATAAAGTAAACCTGCATACACTTGAAATACAAGTGTAAACTCAAAATTCCTTCCAAGGCTGGAGAGATGGCTCAGTGGTGAAGAAAACATACTGTTCTGTAGCCGACCAGAGCCAGTGCCCAGAACCTGGACCTCGGCTGCTCAGAAGGGCCTGGAGCTCCAGCTGGGGGGGATCAGGTGCCCCTTCCAGCATCTGAAGGGCTCCATTCGCATGCCCTTCACCCCACCTCCACACACACACATGTTCATAAAACAAATATTTGAAAACAAGCAAACAGAAATACCTCCGAAAATTCTAATACGGAGGCCTTTATGGGATGTTTGTATATGTGTGGGATGATGTTAAGGGAATACGTTAAGATATAAAAGTGCATGAGGCAAGCATGTACCTGAGGTGTGGAATGTGGCTCAGAGTGTGTTGAGCATGCACAAGGACCTGGGTTCAATGCCAGCACCACACCAAAGAGAAAAAAAAAATCTCGTTTGTACATTCGCACACAAATAATTAAAATGTCAGCAATGGCATTATCACTGTAACTATACCTTTCTGCTTTGCAAATGACCCACAATGAAAATAGCCACTTCTGTAGTTAGGACGGATGTACTTCTGTTTTTATTTACGTGTGTATGCATGCTGCATGTGGGGGTGGGTGCTGTGGAGTCTGGCAGAGGCGGTAGACCCCTTGGAGCTGGAGTTACAGGTGAGCTGCGTGATGTAGGTGCTGGGAACCGGCCCCCCACGCCTTCCAACAGATGAGCAGATGTTCTCCATGGCTGAGCCTTCTCTCCAGACCCTGGGAAAAAAGCTACAGACATGTGATCCCTGTTTGCGCGGCTGTGAGAGTTGACTTGTCTGTGGTGTGTCTCTAGGGGCCATAACCATGGCTCTGCTGGAAAACCTGGTGGCCGGAAATGTCTACATCATCAAGATATCCGCCGCCAACGAGGTGGGAGAAGGGCCCTTCTCAAACTCTGTGGAGCTGGCCGTCCTCCCCAAGGACCCTTCCGAATCCAACCAGAGGCCCAAGCGTTTGGATCCTTCCGAGGCCAAAGGTCTGCATCTTGCCACTGTCACTGGGGTGCTTTTTTGTCTTTTCATTCCCTTATCTCAGCTCCCACAGAACCTGAACTTGGTTTGCTGAGTTGTCGCCGGTGGAGTTCTGAGGTCACTAAACTGCGTGGCTCTCTTCTGTAGGCCGGGAAGGCAGCGGGAAATCACCTCAGAGTGAACTTTCAGCCCCAGACCACTGTGCCCACAGCTGCGTCCCCAGCTGTGCAGCCAATGGGCTGGATCGGTGGCAGGCTTGTGGGCGGGAGCGTCCTGGCAGGTTCCGAGGAAACCAACAGCAGAGGTGGTTGTGGTACCAGGGCCAGGACAAACCTGGCTTCCATTAAGAAAAAACAGTTCTTCTGGAGAGAAGTTTGTTTTTATCCAGAACAATAGTCGAGAGTGGGGAAAACATGGCTAACCAGCCTCTCTACCTCACTCCTCTTAGGTCTACCTGGTCTAAAGGGAGCCGCTGGCCCCTGGGGATCTGTCTCTTTTCTGTGGAGAAGTGAGGAACAGCTTCAAGCAGCCTGAGAGCCACAGATTAGTTATTTGGTGTGGGAGAAGGCAAGAAGGACAGACAGACAGAATTAAGAACAGGAGGGAGGTAGCTCCAATAGCCCTTACCATCAGGGAAGAGGAGAGCAGTCTCTTCCTTGTTTGTCAGTTCCTTTGCTCAGGGTGTAGAGAAATGAAATCAATTGAGAGCGCTCAGCCTTTGCAGGGGACCAGAATTTGGTTCCAGCTTCAGGGAGACCTGACGCCACCTTCTGGTCTCTGTTGGCACTGCACACAGACATAAAAATAAAAGGACTACCTTTAGAAGTCAATAAATTCTAGACCGGTGTTCACTGTTTGATATAGTAGTATCTGTCTGAATGTGCTCTCAGTCTTCAGTATCGGAAACTGAACTGCCTTCTGTAATCACTGGCAGAAATCAACTCATGACTTCTCTATTTGGATGTAGTGTTAAAACTCTCCCTGCGAGATAAAGGCACACTGTAGAAAAGCAGCTATGGGAACTGTGATGTGTGGGACGCCTTTGTTTCTTCCGATTGAATAAATGTGCTTCTGTTCTAGTTCATTCAGGCTACTACCACCTGGACCAGAAGTCAATGACGGGCATCGCAGTGGGCGTTGGCATAGCCTTGACCTGTATCCTCATCTGTGTCCTCATCTTGATATACCGAAGCAAAGCCAGGTGTGTTGCCCTTGCTAGAGATGCCGCTAAAGGGCCCGAGGGGCCAATGGCTTACAGGTAAAGTGTTTGCTGTGCCAAGTGTGAGAGCCAAAGATCCCAGAACCCACAGAGGTGCCAGGTGGGCGTGGTGCCTGCCTATCATTCCAGATTTAAAGAGGCAAAGGTAGAAAAATCCCTGCAACTTAACAGCCAGCCTAACGGAAATGGCGAGCTCCAGGCTCAGTGAGAGATTCCGCCTCAAGTGTGAGGTGGGAACTAATCGAGGAAGACACCTGGGCCAACCTCAGCTCTCCACATGCATGTAAATGTACATGCATGCCACACACACACACACACACACACGTATGGAAAGAGATGCTTCGATGGTTAAAAGACATTCAAGTGACAGGGGCTGCAGGAAATGAATTGAAATCAAGTGCCTTGTAGAATAACTGGGTTATTTTCTTCCTTAAAATGAACACTATGTTCCAGGTTTTTTGTTTTTTTTTTTTTTTTTTTTTTTTTTTTAACAGCTTGGAATGTGCTGAATTTATACTGAGATCATTTTCCAGCCACTTGGGGAAAAAAAAAATGCTGTGCCAGTGAAAATCCCTAAGTGGGGATTTGTTTTCTGCATTCCTGTATGTTTGTATGCTTTTGCTTTTGGGTCCGTTTTCATGGCACCCTTGATCCAGCACACCCCTTCCCGAGAAGACCCCTCCTGATTCCCAGATGTGCCTGGGTCACCAAGAGAGGCCCGGAATGACTGGGATCGCATATTGGACTGAGAGTAACGGAGTAAATAGAGATGTGTTAGCTCTCAGCTGTGGGGCAAGGCAGACACTGCAACAGTGAGAAAGTTAAAGATCCAGCATTTAGCTTCCAGAGTATTTGAGACACAGGCACCGAAGAACCCCGTTGTTTCAAATCCCGGGAGCTAAGGAGCTGGCTCCGTTAATAGTTACTCAGCTAGCATCATGAAGCCCCGGGTTCAATCCCCTGCACTGCACAAAGCCAGCTGTGGTTTTATGCACCTCTCATGGTAGCACCAGCAAGGTAGAAGCAGGAGGATCAGATATTCAAGGTCAGGGGCCTTCAGGGTGGCTTGGTGACTAAAGGCTCACGAGTCTGACCCAGAGGTCAGTCCTCGGCACCCACATGGTAGGGGTGAACAGCCTTGCTAGTTGTCCTTTGACTTTTACTTGTGCATGTATGTGCAAACAAATAAATTAACGTAAACATTGAAAAAGCAAAAAAAAAAAAAGTAAATTCAGTGTCATTTTTTTTGGCTGCAGTTTTGAGGCCAGTGTGAGATATGCAAGTCACTGTCTCCAACAAAAAGTTCTGATTTGGTACACTTGCTCTTGCTCACTGAGATGAGAAGGCTTTCCTTTGATCACTATTTCAGGAAGTCATCTGCCTCTAAGACAGCACAGAACGGAAGCCAGCCGCTGTCCCGAGCCAGTGCCTCTGGGGCAGCGGGGAGTAACCTGGGGAAGAACCTGGAGAGAGCGACAGAGAATCAGGAGCCCTTGGTACCTGTGCTGCCCCCCAGCTTCATCGATGCGAAGGTTCGCTGGGCAGCGCTTCTCTGCTTGGGTGACATTAACTTGCCAGGACACTGTGTTCAGTGTGTGAATGGACATTCTCCTGTCGATTATAGTTATATAATTCAGCCACAGTCTGGGGGGAGATGGTGAGGACACGTGAAAGAACAAAGGATGGAAGAGACAGGAAGTGAGGAGGACAGACAGGCCCCCTGAGGCAGGATTATTTTATCCTGAGGTTGATGATTGTCTGAATCAATGCTCAGAACACACACAAGTTTTTTTTTTAAAGATTTACTGTTATATAAATATTTTATATGTATGAGTGTTTTGCCTGCATGTATATCTGTGTCTCACGACTGTGCCCAGTGCCCAAGGAAGGCAGAGGAGGGTATCAGAGCGTTTGTAACTGGAGTTATAAGTGGTCATGAGCTGACATGTGGGAATTTGAGAGAATATAGCCTGTGCTCTTAGCCTCCAAAGAACATTGTTTTAAAATAAGAAAGATCAGGGCTGGAGAGATGGCTCAGCATTTTCTGCTCTTCCAGAAGACCCAGGTTCCATTCCCAGAATTCACACGGTGGCTCAAAATCACCTCAACTCCACTTTCCAGGGATCTGACTTCCTCTTCTGACCACCTCGGGCACGTGGCATTTATTCATCCATCCATCCATACATACATACATGCAGACAAAACACTTGTAAATATGAAATAAAAATTTAAAAAGATCTGCATAGACACCTGAAGAGCCTTCCCTTGATGGCCCAAGGAAAGTAGAAAATTACAAGGAACTGTCACCAGAGGATGCTGCCTCTTGCCTTTGCCAAGGCTTACGATGCGCATTATGGAAACGAACTGTGCTCTGCCTCATCACATTCTTAGAGTAGCTCTATAAGAAGTGTGACATGTGTCAGGCACACCCACAGCTTCGGGTACATGGCCATCACCCCAGCAAAAAAGAAAAAAAAAAAAGTTTTCTAAATGCTGAAAGATTCTTAGAAAAGATGATGCTGAAGCAGCTGCCACCCGTGTCCTGCAGAGCTGAACTACTTACTCTCTAGACAACCCCACATGGAAAAGGATTGTTCCAGTTAGAAGCCGTCCCTCGAGGACCCTTTCCTGAAGTTTACAGTGACTAAAACATTTTAAAGACTTAGTGGAATTAACAGTAACTCGTTTGCAGTTCTTTGTTTTGTGTTTTTGGTGTTGGTGGCGTTGGTGGAGGTCAGAGGACAGCCTGGGGTCGTTGCTTCTTTCCTTCCACTGTGTGGATTCTGAGGATTAAATTCAGGCCTTTCTCCTGCTGAGCCATTCTGCCTGCCCAGAGGTTTATGTTAATTTCATTCAGTCGTTTAACAGACACGGTGCAGTCATCTCCAGCACAGTGTTGCATGTAGAATCGGTTTCTGCTGTTGCATTTGTATTGTTTGCAGCCTGTCTCAGCTTTAATTTAATAAAAATAATTAATCAAACCCCATTCAACTAATTTCAAATTAACGTAAGACATTAAAATCTAAAGGGTTTTGTTATTATTTTTTTTTCTTTTCTTTTCCCTCAAGGCATGCAACCCAGACTGGCCTCAAATTCACTGTGTAGACAAAACTAGCTTTGAACTCCTGATTCCTCAGCCTCCATCTCTGCCTCTTGAGTTCTGGGATCACAGGCTTGCACCTCCACCCCTGGTTGATAGCGTTCTGGGGGTCAGGCCCAGAGCTGCCTCCATACTAGGCAAGCACTGTACAAATGGGCCTTGTCCCCGCCCTAGGATCCACACTTCTAAACACTAGGATATATAGTGGTTCTGTTATTATCAGCTTTGTAGCAGATACAAAAAAAGAAGACATGGGGAGAGAGTGAAAGAGAGGATGGGGAGGAAAAAAAGCAGAATCTAAAACCCAAGAGACAAAGAGCAACCAGAAACTGATGAGTCCCCTGGGTTGGCCTGCAGGTGATGCCCCACTTCTGGATAAATGTGGGTCCAGGACATTGTTCCTCTCCCCTGCTACTAAAACATTTCAGCCATGCAAAAAAGGCTGAGTGAAGAATAGAATGAACAAATAAACGCACAAATAATCATTAACATCTCATCATAATTTCATACTTCTGTTTGCTGTAACAAAAAAAACTTTTTTTGTCAGCATTATCCTTTATGCCACATAGCTCCGCATGCTCAGAGGTTTTAATAAGGAGTAGGAAGCAATTTTAAATAGGCGCATAGAGGGAGGGGCATGCTAGGGGGGTGGGTACAGAGTAAAGCAAGCTAGGTGAGGTAACGCGATCCTGTCACCCATTAACACACAGGAGGCTGAAGAATATGAGTTCTAGGCCAGCACGGGCTACAAAGGAAGACCTGGTCTTAAAAAGAAACGCAAAAGAATAAACCTGACATTTTTTTTTTCTTGTGATGTATATAGGTGGGTGTTTGGTCTGCACACATGTCTGTGCATACGGGGTGTGTGTGTGTGTGTGTGTGTGAGTTAGGAATAGTCGGGAGCCACTCTGTGGGTGCTGGGGAATCAAACCCGGGTCTTCTGGGAGAGCAGCCAGTGCTCTCCGCCATCACTCCACTCCCCCACCCCCGATACGGTTTTGGTCATAAACTAAGGTCCTGAATGTGTTCTGTCCTGTGTAGGAGAGTCACTGTCTGTGACTGTTGTCTTCTGTGGACATTTACCATCTATGTGCACTTCTCTCAATGACCTCTCCTGATACTGAGAAATTTTCCCTTTCTGTCTCCTCAGGGAGGGACTGACCTCATCATCAATAGCTATGGTCCTGTAATCAAAAACAACACTAAGAAAAAGTGGCTTTTTTTCCAAGACACCAAGAAGATCAAAGTTGAACAGGTGATCCGCTCACATGAGGAGAATCAGTTACAGTCTAATTACATTGGTAATTAGAAAGACAAGGAAAACACAAATGAAGGGTTTTCCACGGACCTGGTTCTGTTCTGACTGTGGGGAGCTGTGATGAGGGGCAGCCAGAAGGACAGTTGGGATAGTAATCAGAGATGGGGTTTTTCAGTGGGTGTGAGGACAGTGAAAATAAAAGAGAGAAGGACGTGAGAAGCTTGTAGCCAAATAACCAAGGGTTTTGGTTTGGTTTGGGGTTTTGGTTTGTTTGATTTTTTTTTTTTTTTTTTTTTTTTTTTTTTTTTTGAGGCAGGGTTTCTCTGTGTAGCCTTGGCTGTCCTGGAACTTGCTCTGTAGACTAGGCTGGCCTTGAACTCACAGAGATCGGTCTGCCTCTGTCTCCCCAAGTGCTAGGGTTAAAGGTGTGCATTGCCACTGTCTGGCTTGTTTTTTAAAGGTTTGTTGTTGTTTTGTTTGTTTGTTTGTTTTTAATTATGTGTGTATGCCTGTCTGTGTGGCTGTAGCACGTGGGTATGGCCCACCTGGAGCTGGAGGTTACAGATGACTGTGAATCACCTGATGTGGGTTCGGAGACCTGCAATATATGATCTCCTAGCCATCCCGGGAACCTCTGGCCCAAACAGTCCATTGACCATGGGGACTTTTTTTTTTTTTTTTTTTTTTTTTTCTGTTTTTACCAAGATGGGGTTTCTTTGTGCAGCCTTGGCTGTCCTGGCACTAGCTCTGTAGACCAGGTTCACCTTGAACTAGGCAATTTGCCTGTTTGCCTCCTGGGTGCTGGGATTAAAGGCTGCCTAACACGACGATGACCCTTTGTCCAGGAGCTTGAACTATCTGCCATCTCATGGCTGCCTTATCTGTTTTTGCCTAGACCCAAAGAAGATTCCCTCAGGCCGTCTGCTTTTACCAGCCAGGCACCACAGTGCTGATCAGTGATGAAGACTCCCCCAGCTCCCCAGGCCAGACCACCAGCTTCCCAAGACCTTTCGGGGCTACCCTTGACACTGAGCATTCAGCAAACAGTGAGGGCAGCCATGAGACAGGGGATTCTGGAAGGTTCTCCCATGAGTCCAATGATGAGATACACCTGGCCTCTGTCATCAGCAGCACACCCCCCGTGTTGGATTCCCTCGTGGGTGGCGAGTCTGATGGGGCTGCTCCGCTGAAGAATCGGGGGGACCCTGCAGAACCCCTGCCGCCTGAGCAGGGCCCCTCAGCCCCACAGGGCTTCCCCATCTAGAGAGCCATACTCAGGTATTCACAGCAAGCATCTGTTCGAAGGACAATGAACAGGGAGCCAAAGCCTTTTGTGAAAATCTTGATGTCTTACTGTTTATTGTTTTTTTTTTTTGTTTTTTAATTATTTTTTTAAGCTCACGGATTTTGAATGTTTCAATTGTCAACAATGTGAAAAGGGCAGTCAAGATGCTTGACTGGATTCTAAGATGTATCACTGGAGCAGAGGGAAGACTGCCTGCGCCCTCTGCTGAATAGCTACCTCAGTTTGCTGTTGGCGGACTCTGAAGACAACTGTGCTGGCTTCTCTCGGCGACGTAGCCAGCGGGACTTCCTAGTGACGCTGTGTGTCCGTTGTGTGTGTGTGTGATGTGTGTGTGACTGAAGGAGTCCGATGGGTGGGTGAGGAAGAATGTTGATCTGAAGCTCTCTTTCTTTCTTTCTTTCTTTCTTTCTTTCTTTCTTTCTTTCTTTCTTTCTTTCTTTCTTTCTTTCTTTCTTTTTTTAAAGAACTGTGACACCTGCATGATTTGGACAATGCTAACACCTCTGGCTGTGAGGAGAAAGTATGGGACTAATTTGTTTGAATGCATGAAACAAAAACATCTCTCGGGAGAAGACCATCCCGTAGCATCTCAGGGATCATGCCCTTGCAAAGCTGTTGGGTTTGGGGCAGCAGGGCAGAACTTGGCTCCAGTCTGCCTGCAGCCTGCAAAGGCCACCTTTCCCTTGGTCCCACAGTCAGCCAAGGCTGCGCTGTCTCTTGTGAAACATCCTCAGAGCTTCCGGACCTAGCTGCAAAACACAGTGTAGAAAAGTGGATTTTTTTTTTTTTTATTTCAGTTTGGCTTCAAATGGGGCGAAGAAATGTCATTAAATATTAAGAATGAAGATGAGCGAACTGGTAGAGAGTAAGATGAACTTGAGATTTTTCATGATAGCAGTGCCTTCCAATATATATTATGAAATTGTTTGCCTTATACCTTTTTAATATTCATGAAGATGTTTAGGAAAAAGGGTACCAAAAATTTGCCTTAAAAAAAAAAAGCTTGGATATTACCGATAGCTGTTTTGCTATCTGGCACCTTGCTGGAGTTGTTCTCTTTTTGGAGTGCAGGTTTACCTGGCGCTGTTGCTCCTCGGCGCCCCAGCGGCTGAGCTCTTGGCTTTGTACCCCACTAACTCTGGGAGTGAATTCATCTTCTGCCTGGTTTGAAATCAGCCCAGTAGAGCAGACCGCCTCATCCATGAGGTGCTGAGAGGGACATCCTTAGCCATTTAAAATCATGGGTTTTGCCCTCCCCACGTTTTTTTTTTTTTTTTTTTTGGAAATGGCTTTTGAATCACATCTTAAAAGAAGAACCCCCTGTGGGTTTTCCTTTGAAGCTGTCCCTCTCTCCAGGCACGGACAGGGACCCGTCAAATGGAGTTCTAAAGTCAAGGGAATTCTGCTGGGGAATCACCCCGGTGACATTTATGGCAATGACTCTACCAACAGTTTTTCATTGTGATTCCAAGTTTTGTGCCAAATTGGATGTGCTTGGAAGCCAACAAACAGACTATGCCAGCCGCCACTTCTAAGCGCAGCTCTGTCCCTTTCATTGTGGGCTTCTTCGACGGAAAATGTGGGAAAAAAAAGAAAAAAAGAGAGAAAGCAGAGCTTTAGGTGAACAGTCGGAGGCGAGAAAAGTGGCTTTCCCCGCCCGCCTTCGCGCTCCTGTTTATACTACCTCCTTTTTAAAGTTATTCGAGTGTTGTTGTTCTTTCCTGTACTCAGGGACTTGGTGTTACTCTTGAGCTCATGCCGCATGGGCAGGTGCACTGACAGGGTAGGGTGGTGGTTGGCTCGGTAGGTGGGCCAGCTTCTCTCGGCGTCTACAGCGGAGAGGTCCGCGGGATCGGTGGCTCTCAGCCTTCAAAAGCAAGCGGAATGTGAAGGTGGAACCTCAGGTTTAGGCCCGCACACATTTGGATCGTCTGAAAGGGCGTGAGGGACAGACGTCGTCCCGGAAGAAAGTGCGCTGTTTATTGATGACTAAGCCTTCGGCTTATAACAATTCGCTAGTTCATTTAAAAAAAAAAAAAAAAAACTTTTATACAGACTTTTCTGTCAATCCTGTTACCAAAGAATTCCCAGTAGACAGCGAACTTTCTATTATAATTACCTTAAATAGAATTCACTAGAAACGGCTATAAATAGACTCAAATGGAAGTCAATTCTAACCCAAACTGTAGGGTTTGTATTGATAGTTACATTAATTAGACTAGTGACATTAACTACTACCTTATTGTCACCAGAGCGTTCAAAATAAAATGTTGTAATTTCCTTGCCAGCAGATGGTTAAAAAGTATTTCAACTGTAGGATTTTTTTTTCCCTTCAGCAAGTAAAGAAATCTTCAGATCTATGGTATTAATGTATTTAAATTGTTGAAGTTGCTTGTTGGAGAGAAAAAGAATCTTTAAATATTTTGATCTGATGGAATAAGGTGTTTAATGTTCAACAAATGCTTTTGGCTTGGTGAAAGCAAAGACTTATTTGAAGTATGAAATTCTAGCTGAAGTGTGAAGGTTATCACTTCTTTCTCATTACCTCTTCGTTTTTCAACTCCAAATAAGCCGATATGCAAATTGGTAACTGTTTCATTGTCCAAAAATGTGTTTGCTGGAAGTGGTGATAACCTGCCTGTCATTTTTAATGTCAAATATTACAATATACTGCTCATCAGTATTTTCATACCAAAGACCATTAAAATATATAGGTTAGCCTGTAAGTAAAGATGAGCAGATTTAAAATAAATATATTTAGAAGCAGATAGGGGATCTAGCTTTAGTGGCAAAAAGAAACTATCAAACGGCTAAGTTTACATAGTTAAAGGCAATACAGTTATATTGGTATTTATCAGTGTTTTTTTTTATTCGAGTACTTTATATCAGCAAATTAAAAAGAAATTAAAAACCAAAGATATTTAAGGTTACTTCTGAAAATAGGGACATTTAGCTGTACATTGAACTGTTGTTTGTTGTTTTATGTTAACGAACCATCTCTCCAGAACCTCGCCCGTGTCCACGGCATCCCAAAGCTTTTTCCATGAAATGTGCTGCTCCAGCCATGGAGATGTTTTGGCTAAATGGTGTGATGCTTTCATAAGGCCCCATGGCTGTGACATCAGGCTCCTCCGTGAAGGGGTACTGTGGGAACCCCTAAACCAGCCTGTGCATTCTGCATTCCTGCATCGAGTCATCCTCTGGTTATTCAGGCAGCCTGAGGAAAGCAAATTAAACATGCTACTGTTTGGGTGGGCAGTGCTGTGGTTCAAATATGGTTTCTAAGTTGTAAGGTTTTCACTGTATCAAGGGAGCTGGGATTTCAGTCTCGAATGGAAACCTGGATACAAAATGGAGTTTTCACAGAATCTCAAGATTTATAAAAGACGGATTCATCCACTAAATGACATTTTGAAAAGTATCAGGGGATTCAGATGCTATTGACATGCTCTTTCTGGCCTTTACCCCAAACATGAGCGGCGCCAGCAATGTGGCAATGACTGGGGTGTCTGAAGGCCTTCTGAAAAAAAAATTTTTTTTTAAAGTCTCAGAGTCGGTGACTTGGCAACACTGCTCAAGTCCTTAGGAAGACGCCACTGGAAACAGTTCTTCGTGTCGTCGGAGGCTGGCATGCTGTACTCCTTTAATGAGCTGCAGCAGCCGGATCTCTGTGCACTCCAGGCCTGCCTGATCTCTGTAGTCAGCCAAGGGTTCGGGGGATCGTTTTAGGAAACGTCCCCATACATGGCTCAGTCAGTAGCTGTTGCGATTCGTGGTTCACTTCATTTGCGATGTCCATGTTGAATACCAGGTGTGGAAGGAGAATTTGAACTGTATTTTAAAAAGCTGTTACCTGAGGCCAACCCTGTATTCTGCAAGAGTTTCTTCCTGAGCATTCACTGCATGTGTCCCTGAGAAAATTGCTTTGGTAGAAGTCAGAAAATCACTGCTGTGGTCTGTGAGCACAGAGCAGTGGGTTCTGGAGACCACCATCCACAGCCGTTCATCTAATCGTGAGGGTTGTTTGTGTTTAGAAGGCAGCCATAGATTCTGTGCTGGGTTGCTTCGTGCTCAGGATACAAGTTCAGAGGCTAATGCAATGTATGTGTTACAGGCTTTTTCGGAAGGCGGGCACCATATTGATTTTCTTGGAGTTTTCTCTAACAAGCTGTCACTAATTTAGTGTCTGCAGACAGCAACACACAATTATCTTAGAGCTCTGTAGGTCAGAACTTTATTTTTTTTCTTTTTGAGGCAGTCTCCTGCTGTGAAACCCTGGAATTGGCTTTGAACCAGCGGGATCCTCCTGCCTCATCTTCTCACACACTGAGATTGTAGGGGTGTGCCACCAGCCCAGCCATGGGCTAAAATGAAGGTTTTGATGGGGCTGCATTCCTCCTGAGGCCTGAGGGAAGGCCCCTTCTCTTTTTCAGCTTTTAAAGACTGAATTTGGGTTGTTTGTTTGTTTGTTTCCAGAACCAGCAACATCGCCCCTCCCCCTCTCCTCTCTCTGCCCCAGGGAAGAAAAGTTCTTCAGTTTTAAGTACTCATGGTTAGCTTATTCTGGCCTTCGTCATCCAAGAGGCTGTCCTTAGATGAACCACGTCTGCCAAGTTTCCTTTGGCGTGAATTGTAAGATCCATGAAATTCTAGGGATTTCTCTGTGGACTTCTGTGGGTGGCCATCATTTTTCCCTGCTGTAGTAGGACCCATCAATTCTGTGGGATTCCTCTCTGAGTAACATGGTACTAGGTTTTCAAGAGGTTCGCTTGCCCCGTGGAGACCTTTAAAATGTCAAAGACCTGTACTTTGCTGAAAGCACGCGTTAAGTCGGTCCACGAAGCCCTCAAAGACAGTGCTACTGGAAGCGTTTCTGGAAACAAGCTCCACCCACTTCCTAGCTCCTCTAGTCCCGTCTATGTTTTCATGGGGGACATCTCTCAAATGCTTGTCTCCTGTTGTGTGGGACTTCATGAGGAAGTTTTGAAAACCGTTTTTCTCTCTTGGGCGATCATGTGTCTGGAGAGGGCTGAGGAAAGGGCCCTACACATTAGGGATCCTGGATACACCAACAGGACAAGGCAGATTCATTCTGTGTTCTTTCCAAAGCCCGTTGGTGGGCACAGCCTCCCTGCCTTGCAGCCTGGTTTCTGCCTTCACTTCTGCAGCCATGGACATTCGGCCCTCTGCTTGGGCAACTCTGAAGGTCTCCCTCGTCCTTGCCTCTCCTCACTATGTCAGCCTGTCTGTCTCCTCAGGTCCTCCAGTCTTTTTCACCTGCTTCATCTTTCAGCTATCCTTTTCTGGGATGTTTTGGACCCCAAAGCTCTAGTTTGTTCTGATTGCTGGGTCGGTTCAAGGCTGGCCCTCTCTCACTGTTGAAGGGCAGCTTCTAATTCTTCCCTAGTGTTCAGCATGGCTTCAAAAGAGGAGCTAGAGCTGTTTCCATCATAGGTGATTGCCAGGGCGAGAAGCTGAGTACGGACAAGCTAGCTGACCCTGGCCTCCCAGACCTGCAGGAGCCTCTGAGATCAAAGGTGAGCCCCCGCCCCCACCTCTCCTCATTTTTAAGAAGGGAACTCTTCCCTTGTATCCTCCAGCTTTTCTCCCACTGTAATCTGCAGCGTTTTACAGGCTCCCTCAAGTTTCTGTCTCATGTATAATTTATGACAGAGAAATGCATTCTTGACTTACAGTCTTAAAAAAAATATTACTTATTTACCTATAGAACTGTCTTTGAAAAAAACAAAACAGAACTGCTTTTCATTGCCTGGTGTCATCGTGTTTCGTATCTGCCACATTCTGTATTATCTGTTCCATCCCCACACTAAAAATCCTTCCTAGAGATAAGCCTGAACACAGACATTGCCTCAGCCACTTGGTAGAGTTTAGGAGATGCATTAAGAAAATCTGTCTGTCTGTTACTGTCGTTGGACAAAAGTTTATGTCTGTGTGTGTAGGTTTTGTTTTTTTTTTTCTATTTCAAAGATGTGAATTTAATGAAGTGTGGGAGCCAGTTAAGTTATTTTATGTAGTGGGTGCTCTGGGTCCTGCCACTCTCTGCTTCCTTGTAAGGGCAGCATTTGCTGGCTTCCTGGTGGCCTGTGGAGCTGAGCTACATTCGATTTCTTCTTGACTCAGGGGGCCAGCTCTGCAGACTCCATCACAGGAAGAAGGTGAATGTTTGCCTTGATATTGAATGTATTTTTTAAAATGTCTTCTTAAAGCGTATTTTTGTTGTTGTTGTTTAATAATGTGGGTTTGTTTTCTTTTCCTAGCATGATAGTATTTTTTTTTTAGTACCCCACACCCCCCATCCCGGGAAGTTTATATTCAACCCTACAAGTCATGCCAAAAATGAATAAAAGTTTAAATGCCAAAATGTTTATAAAAACTGCTGTCTACATACTGATTGATTGCACAGTTTAAACAAATAAAACTTTTTCCTTAGTTAAAAAACAAAGGCGAATGTATTTCTTCTTTGGAGACTAGAGAATAAAAACCTGCAGTCCAAAGAGGGTGAGAGGGTGAGACCAGGAGGAGAGGAGGGAGGGAGCCATGATCGGGATGTAAAGGGAATAAATAACTAAACATATATAAAAATCCTGCGGTCTATACAATAGTTAGGTGGGGTGATTTATTGTGTACTCCTGCTTAAGGCCTCCTTCTAAGAATTGTAAACACGTGGCATTTACTGAGTAGCAGCAAGAACATACACCCTTCCCATTCCTGTTGATTGGTGAGCATTCAGGAAGTAACTAGTAGGTGACCCAAAGGCTGTGGGTATGTTCAGGTACTCAAAGCATGGACTCCAGCTGAAGAAGATATTAGTATGGAAGTGTGGAATAAGAAAAGGAGCCCGAAACCCTTCCCAGAAAGAGCTGGACATTGGTGGCGCAAGCCTTTAGTCCCAGCACTCAGGAGACAGAGACAGGAGGATCTTTGAGCTCTAGGCCAGCCTGGTCTACAGAGCGAGTTCCAGGAACGCCAGGGCTACACAGAGAAACCCTGTGGGCGGCAGGTGAAGAACGGCTGGAGCTGGAGAGCTGGCTCAGTGGGCAAAACACTTTCTATGACCTGAGTTTCATACCAGAACCCAGGTAAAGGTTGAAACAGAAAAATGACTGCACAGAATCGTCCTCTGACCTCCACAGTACAGTGATGGAATTGTACTCATGCGCACGGATGTGCGTGCACACACACACACACTTAAAAATAATGAAATATGGCTTGGAGAGATGGTTCAGTGGTTAAGAGCACATGCTGCTCTTGCAGAGAACCCGGGTCCGGTTCCCAGCACCCACATGGCAGCTCACAAACTAACTGTAATTCCAGTTCCAAGAGATCTGGTGCCCTCTTCTGATTTCAGTGAGCACTAGGCACACACATGCACATAGGCAAAATATCCATACATAGAAAAAGAGAATGCATCAATAAAAAATAAAAATGATAATAAAAGGTATCACATTTTCTCTTTGCATTAACTCAACTTTGAGTTCATAAGCTTCTACACACCTATTATTTATTTCATTTTAAAAATTTTATTTATTTTGTGTGTCTGAGTATTTTGTTTCTATGTGTGTTCTGTGTACCATGTGTGTGCCTGGTGCCTGCAGAGCTGAGAAGAGAGTATCGGATCCCCTGGAACTGGGGCTAGAGATAGTTGTGAGCCACACACACACACACTTATATGCATGCGCACGCTCTTCTATGCAGGTTCCCACAGAGGCATTGGATGCCCTAGAGTTAAGTGGTTGTGAGCTGCCTAGTTGTAGGTTCTGAGATTGAAAGTTGGATTCTCCGTAAGGACAGTATACACTCTTAACTGCTGAGCCACCTCCCCACCCCAAAATCCACATGTCAGAGCTCACAGGATTCCCCTTGATGGAAATCTAAACAGGTATCAGAGTGAATATCCTTCAGGCCATGTTCTTTAATTCCAAGGTAATGAGATGAAAGGCTAATCATGAAAAGAAAAAATGTTAGACATTTGGAAATTTGTAAACACTTCTAAATAACTTACAAGTTTAAACATCAAAATGAGAATAAAACAACTGGACTGAATGAAAACACCAGCCCAGAGCTGTGACTCAGCATATGCAGAAAGAAAGACTGAGAACACATGGGTACGGTAAACGGATACCTAGAAATATAGCTCAAATACATGTGTTAGGGTAAATACAGGGGCTGATGAGATGGCTCAGTGGGTAGCGGCGATTGCTGCCATCTAAAGACCTGAGTTCAATCCCTGGGACCCACACAGTGGAAGAGAGAATTGACTCCTGAATCCCCACGCCCATAATCCCGGCATTTGGGAGGTGGGGGATGTTGAGTTCAAGGTCATCCTCCGCCTGGGCAACAGCCTGGGGTGCATGGAAATCTATTTGTATTACTCAACTCCCCAAGAAGTGAAATGTTGATACATATACGACATGGATGAATCATGAAAATAGGCGTTTAAGGGCTTAAAATTGGCACACTGTCTGACTCTTAAAAGGGATTTTTATAAAATACCAAGCGTCCCATATTAAGAGTATTGTTTTCACCCTAAGCCTCGCCCTGTTTTCTTACCTAGTTCTGACTTGCTGTGCTTCATTCACAAGTATTTGTGCATCTTGCTCACTCATTCTTAAAAACGTTTTCTCAGGCGGAAATCTGCCTATGCTGGGAGTATTTATACCCTGAAAAAAGCCTGCCTTCTCCTACTGCTGTAAAACACAGCACAGCGAGGCACGACCCCTATGTGACCACCATATTGGTCACATAGAAAGGAAGGATGAAAAAAAAATACCAATCTGTAACAATCGAAAAAAAGCACACTCAAAACCGCTGAGTCCATGTTGTGTTTGCCAGCCACTCCTGACCATGAGGCCCACCCTGGGGTGTGGTTGTACAGGGTATGACTCCTCTCTTGATCCCCCTTACAATCTGCTTTGCAACGTTCTGTTTCCTCTTAATTTCCTTTATAGGTTTCTTGGTCTCCACCTTGAAGACATGTGTTGGTCTGAATTCTATTCCTGGTTGGCTCTGGGTGACTCTTCATGTGTGTCTGTAGCCCTCGGGTTGGTCCAAGATCACTGAGTTTGTCTTTCTAAACAGTGGGGCCTGTTTACTTTCTTGCATCGCTCTGAAGAAGAGATGCGATAAAAATGGACTCTGGAACTCGTGGCTGAGTCTCATGGATTTGACGACAGAGGTGAAAGGATGTCTCTGAAAGGAATTACAGCGTATTGGAGATGTAAGGAGAGTGACCGGGCAGGGGGGAAAGAACCTGCAATGGTGACTTATCTTTGCTGTAGCAAAATCCCTAACCAGCTTAAGGAAGAAGGGTGAGTTGTGGCTCATGGGCTGAGCATCATCATCCTTCGAGGTGCAGGGGGCACCCAGTCACATCGAGTCCTCAGTGAGGAAGCAGAGAGACAAGCCGGAGCCCGGCTCCCTTTCTCCTGATTCAGTCCAAGGCCCCAGGAACTAGGACCACGCTGCCCCTGGAGAAGATGGGCACCTAATCATTCCTCACAGCTGCCCGAGGCTTGTCTCCTGGGTCATTCTAGACCCTGATAAACCGACAGCTCTCTCCGAGTCAGCGTAGGCTGGATCAGTATGAGGCAACTTCAGCTCCCCTTTGACATTGAAAGGTGTGTGTCCGAGCTGCTGGCTCCGTAGCTGTGCTGAGGCATAGTGACAACTCTTCATTGGGATCTGACATTTCCCAGGTGAAGGAGAGTAGAAGAAGGTGACCCACATGGAGGTGTGGAGAGTTGTTTGTGTAAAAAGCCCCATGTCTTCCTGTCTCCCCTCCCCATCCCCACGAGTCTCAGGGAGAAGGACATGTGTATGTTTTGAGTGACGGTCCCAATTTGTTCTGCCTTTTTTTGTGTCTGTGTGTTAATCCCCTCCAACAGCAGGTCTAGAACTGACCAAATAATTTAAACAATGAGACACAAGCCAAGACTTGGAAAAATGCTTGCAATGGTAGGGTTTGCCCTCCCTTTGCGCTCTTGCAAACCTCACAAACAGTATCGCCTGAAAGAGCCCAGACAGACTATGGGGCTGGATGCTACCCCACGGCCCAGTTATGACGCTTGCTCGTCCCACCTGCTCAAACCCAGAAAGTAAGGCCTTGGGCCACCAACTGAACACAAATTCCCCGAGTCACCCTGTGCGGCTACAAAGAGCCATTGTATCGGAGTCCAGCACGGATGGCCTGTCCACAGAATCCTAAGCAACTAAACGGTTGTTCAAGCCACTGAATTTGAGGTCATTATACAGTGTTGATACACAATAACTTATAAATACCCAGTGTAGACGTTCACCTCCCCCCAACTCCAGGCACTGGCATTTGTATGACCTCACGTAGAATGAGTTCATCGTGTTTATCTTCCTGTAACCTGAACCTCCCAACCGCCGGCCCGAGGCGGTCAAAACCAAGCCTGCCTTCATCTGAAGTCACCACCACAGTTTTCTCTGCCAGTGTCCAGTCTCACGAAGACAAGGCTGGCGGCAAGCCCACGGCCGGTACCTCAGGCAATGATGTCATCCTCGTCGTCA
Source organism: Meriones unguiculatus (assembly GCF_030254825.1). Classification (NCBI taxonomy): domain Eukaryota; kingdom Metazoa; phylum Chordata; class Mammalia; order Rodentia; family Muridae; genus Meriones; species Meriones unguiculatus. The sequence goes on along the minus strand of NC_083354.1, from coordinate 15,882,507 downwards.
CTTTGTACAGCTCCCTGAACTCCTCTGCTCCCCCTCAGTGTGCGAGGCCCTCACTCACGCCCCGGATAGCATCTCAGCGCAGTTCAGGTGCCACTGTGACAGCATGAGGAGGCCTTTAAGAGGCCCTCAGGCTATAGGGATCCTTCCTCCTGCACAAGCTGCATTAGGTGCTGCCCTGGTTAGTGCTGCTGCTGTGATAAAATGTCCTGACAAAAGCAACTTGAGAAAGGAAGGGTTAATTCAGGCTCATGGATCAAAGCACAGTGAAGCCCAGGGCGGGGGCGGGGGGGGGGGGGAAGGGGGGAAGGGAGGGGATTCAAAGCTGCATCTGGAAGGAGCAGTCCCAGGGCCAGGAACAGCAATGTTTGTTTCCCAGGGCTTAGTTTTTTCTCTGCTTTAGTTTAGTGTTTTTTTTGTTTTTGTTTTTTGTGTTGTTTTGTTTTTTGTTTTGTTTTGTTTTTTTTTTTCCTTGAGGCAGGGTCTCAGTATATGGCCCATGCTGTCCTGGAACTCACTATGTAGACCAGGCTGGCCCTGAATTCACAGAGATTAGCCTACTGAGTGTGAGGAGTAAAGATAAGGGCTACCAAGCCCAGCTTTTTTTTTTTTTTTTTTTTAAGTTATTTTATATCTCCGAGTGTTTGTCTGTATGTATGATGTATGGCTGTATGTATGTATGTATGTATGAGTACCATGTCTGGGCCTAGTATCGGAAGAGCCCAGCAGCGAACACTGGGTCTCCTGGCGTTGGATTAATGGATGGTTGTAGAATCCCAGTCATCTGTCTGTAAAAGCAGCTCTTAACCAGAGGTCCGCCTCTCGGGCTCCTCTGCCTGGTCTTTGGACAAGGTCTCTCAGTGACCCTTGCTACTGCTTTGGGAAGTCAATGGCCTCCAGGGACCCATTCCTCTCCACCTTCCCAATGCTGGGATTACAGACACACACGTATCAAAGTCAAGCTTTTCTGTGAGTGCTGGGGAACCTCTCAGTTCTTTCTGTCTCCGTATATATGTAGCTTTAGCTGGCCTCAAACACGCGGATATCCCTCTGTCTCTGCCACCGACTAGGGCCGGGCTACTCTTTTCCTAAAGCAGATTCCACTGATGTCAGGTTTTACCTTCGGCATTGCCTAAGCTTGAATGGGTTCTGTAAGTCTGGTCTGCAGGAAGGTAAGAATGCCGTTTTGGTTAGTTTTAGGTCCTCCTGTGCTTAAGGAGCACTTGTCGGACATACTTGTCTAAGGTTGGACATGTTTTTAACCCATGTTAAAACCCATGTTTTTAACCTGATGGAAGGCTGGAGTCTGCACCTAGCTTTTCTTAGGACAGTAACTAGGAAACCCAACAACAGGGAAAAACTCCCAACGGTTCATCAAGGAATGTCACAGCTAGAAGACACCCTCGAGATGAAGTCCCACTCAGTTTGTAACTCAGAAGCCGAACCTCAAGAGAGTGTGCCTCAGTTGTCTTAAGTCACACAGCCAGGGCAAAGTGTGGGCCACTGGCGGAATCTAATTTACAGTCACCTTTGGTTGGAATACAACTCATCCACGTGAGGTCCCCTGCCCCACTACTCTTCTCGCGTTAATTTCATAAACTCAGTTAACAACCCAGACCTTGCATCTCCAAGGAATGGGGCGTTGCAGAAACACGAGTTCGAGCCTCAGCACGGGGACTGTGGGGTGTCCACATACCCAACCAGAACCATGCTGCTTTCTCTGACAAAGTTTTCCTGAAATCTGACTGCGTGCTGGGGTTGGGATGAAGTTGGGAGGCTGGAGCTGGGCGTGCAGAGGGGCGTGGAGCCGGGGGGTCCTGGGGCCTGGAGGACGGAGGGCATCCCGGGGGGCTGCATTGGAGCTGGAGGCAGAATCGGAGGGTTTGGGGCCTTAGAGGGCTGCGGCGAACGCGGAGCAGGACGTTGCGCCCTTGAGCCCTGCACAGGTTGTGCGGAGCCCTGGGCCTCGGAGGCGCGGGCGGGAGACGCAGAGCCGGGGGTGCTGGGCCTCGGAGGTGGCGGGGTGAGCGCGGGGCCTGGCGCGCACGCCCCGGGAGCGCAGCGCAGCGCAGCCTCCCAGCGAGGCCGCGGCCCCCGAGCCCCGCGCGGGCGCGGGTGAGGGTGCGGGGCTCCGCGCGCCCCGGGTCCCCGCCCCCGAAGCCCGGCCCCGCGCTGGGCTGTGGAGCGCAGGAGGGGCGGGGAGGCCTCAGGGCCGCGCCACGTCCCCCCGAGCGGCCGCCGCAGGCCGGGGGCTTTTGTGTCCGCGGAGGCCGCGTCTCCCCCGCGCGCGGGCGGAGCGCAGCACGGCGCGTCCCAGGGCGCGCGTCTTCTGCGGGCCGGGCGCGGGCGCCGCCCCCAGGCCGCGGCCCTGAGCCCGGCGGAGCCCGGCGGAGCCCGGCGGAGCCCCGCGAGCGTGCGGAGCCCCGAGGCCTCGGCTGTCTCCCAAACTTTTCAAAGTCGGCCCGGGGCCCGGGCGGCCTGGGCTCCGAGCTCGGCCAGGAGGACTCCGGGGAGCAGGAGGAGGACCCGGAGGACCAGGAGGAGGACCCGGAGGACCAGGAGGAGGACCCGGAGGAGGAGGGGCCGCCGCATCAAAGACACCGGCTTCCCGCGGCCCGGGGGCGAGCCATGCGCGGCGGTCGGTAATGTCAGCGGAACAGGACAAGGAGCCCATCGCGCTGAAGAGAGTTCGAGGTAACCGAGCCGGGTTGGGAGGATCGGGGGAGCGCGGGCCCACGGGGAAGCCACCGGGGCGGCCCGGGCCTAAGTGCGCGGCCCAAGGCGCCCGGGGTGCCCACTTTGTGTGCAGACGTGCGGCGCTCAGCATCCCTTCCTACCCGGCTCCTCTCCTGCTTCCCACCACACAGCACAATGGACACCTTGGGGCGAAAAAGAGACACCCGCGAACAATACGCACCCCCCAGAAAACTAAGTTGCACCGCCAGAGAGTTGAGGCTCTGCGAGGAAGCACCTCTCTCTTCAAAAGGCAACACACATTCGCTGTATTTTCCATTAGTGTAGGGAGAGAAACTGGATACATTCAGAAGGCGTTTTCTTTATTAACCAATAAGATTAAGAATCAAATCGTACAAAAATCAGCTTTCGGCATCATTGGTTTTCTCCCTTGCAAACTAGTGAGGAATGCGAATGCCTTACTGTCTCAGAAAAATAAAAGAGAAGGATGTACTGAACAAAAGGGACTGCATGTAAGTTTAAAACACACACACACACACACCCCAGATGCCATCTGGGAATGTGGGGTACCCGCCAGCTCTTAGTTCCATGGAGAGTCCCAAAGTTTGCTCACTGTGCAAATATTTGTTGAACCTGTGCCATGCACTAGGTACGGTTCTTGGCACAGGTTAAAACAGTGAGTCAAGAATGTAGGTGTTCTTCACGAAGGAGTGCACACACGGTAAACAGTACATACGGTAAAGTACTGTGCCAGACGAGAAAGCAGGCAGAAAAGACCAGTGGGGAGGGGAGGCCGGGAGCCCATGGAAGGGGATCAAAGGCTCACCTGGAAGGGGAGCTGAAAGGAAGATAGCACAGTCCCTTGTCACCCCTTGGGGACGGGCACTCCAGGCAAAAGGAACCAAAAGATGCAAAGGACTTGGATCTGGTTGGCCCGTGTATTCCAGCAGTGCCAAGGAAGGTATGGTAATTGGCAAGGTGAGCCGGACAGTCAGGTGTGATGGGTGGAGGTTAGGGGAATATGTCTTCAGGGTCGTTAAGCCATGGCAGGTGTGGTGGGTAAGCCTTTAGTTCCGACACTCCAGAGGCAGAGGCAGGCGGATGTCTGTGACTTTGAGGCTAGTGTGATCTACATAGTGAGTTCCAGTCCAGCGAAGGCTTTGTACTGAGACCCTGTCCAAAAAAAAAAAAAAAGAAAGAAAGAAAAGGCAGAAAAGAAGGAAGAAGGAAGGTAGACACGCAGACAGACAGACTTTGACTTTTGCTCTGAGATGGGAACTGGACAGTTTTGCAGAAAAGCAGTGACTGCGTTTGTAATGGGGTTTGTCTGGGTGCTGCATAGAAGACAGAGGGGAAGGGCTGAACCAGGGAGGCTACCGCAATAATCTTCCCATCCAGAGAAAGGTGAGGTGTGCACAGATCAGTAAATAGTGAGACAAATTTCCACCTGACTTACATGACCACAGACATGCGTTGAAGCTGCAGCTTATTATGACTACAGGGTGAACATAACCTCGGGACACCAGTGCCGTGAGATCCAAAAGACGGCCTCTCAGATGTTTCGGTAGCTTTTTCTAGAGCTTGGAGGATGGTTCAGTGGTTAAAGCACTTGCCCAAAAAGAGTGAAGCCCTGAAGCCAGGTTCTCAGCACCCAAGTAAATGCCGGGTGGTGTGACAGCTTCCCCGGCCGCTGGAAGGGGAGACAGAGGGTCCCCATGACAAGCTAGACGGGCTGATTCAGTGAGCTTTGGTTTCAAGTAAGGGACCCCGCTGTGATACATAAGTTGGAAAGCAGTCAGAAATGCACCTCTGGCCTCCACATGCACAGAAATATGCAGGAAAAGAGAAACGGGCATTTTGGTCATTTAAGCAAAAATTTTAACTAAGAGCAAAGCATTGCTTTTAAAGGCTTGATGTCTGACAGCCTTTCATTCGGTGAATGTCTGTGTGGTGGTGGTGTTTGTTTGTGTGTTTGTTTGTTTGTTTGTTTGAGGCAGGGTCTCAAACAAACATATAAGCCTGGCTGTCCTGGAACTGACTCTGTAGACCATGCTAGCTCACAGAGGTCTTCCCGCCTTTGCATCAAGTGCTGGGATCAAAGGTGTGTGCCGCAATATCCGGACTGGTGAAATAGTGGGACGCTGTGTCCTTTGTGACTATGGGTTGCCGAAGCCTTTAAGGAATAGGCCTTTCTGAGATGCACTTCCCCCCCCAAGATTTTTGTGGCACAACTTTGCCGATTATTATAAATGGCTTCAGGGTTAGAAGAAAAGAAAGAGCTCTTGGGTTTATACCTTTGATCTTAGCCGGCCGCCCTAACCAAATGTAATACTCATTAAAATGTGCCAGTATGTGATAGTGTAGCCAAGAAAACGGATAATTGTTCATACTGTTGAAGTTGCAGCCAATTCAGCAGTAGGGAGTTGGTTCAATTTTTCAACTCAAGAATATTCAAAGAGTTAAATCCCAAAATACAAAACAAAAAATACCACTTTAAAAAACACACAGTCAATATTTTTACTTCATGGAGGGTATTTTTATAATAACTTATTTCCAAATATATTAATTTAACAGAAAAATTTTTGTTTGATTCATAATCCATGAAAGTTTCATATTTGTTTTGTTTTTCAGGACAGGGTTTCTCTATTTAACCCTGGCTGTCCTGAAACTCACTCTTGGAGACCAGGCTGGCTTCAAACTCACAGAGATCTTCATGCCTCTGCCTCCAGAGCGCTGGGGTTAAAGGCATGTGTCACTGTCTGGCTGTTTGGTTTTTAAGAACTGGCTCATTTTGTGTGGCCCAACTGGTTCAAACTCTAGGCAGTCCCCCTGCCTCAGCCTCCTGAGTGTGGGGATTACAGGCATGCAGGAGCACACCCAGCTGAGCTTTTCTGAAACACAATTCTGTTGAAATTAGCAGCCCTGGATCTTTTTTGTGTAATTTCTATAATTTTTTTTGAAACTGATTGCAAACTGTGGCTCTTGTGGGACATAGACTCTCAAGCCAAGCTTCTTGGTGTTTCTACCTGTTTTGTTTTTGTTTTTGTTTTACTGGTAGACCTTTGTAATGGTCATGTGTTTATTCCACATGTATTACAAAGATTTTCATTAAATCTCTTGGCTTAGGATAAGATTTTTATACATATATGTGTGTCATACATACACATACTTCAATTTAAACGAATTGTTTTTAAGGGAGGTTGTTTTGTTTTATTTCAAATTATGTGTGTAGGTGAAGGGGAGGTGCCTGTGCTCGTGAGAGCACTGGTGATCTTAAAAGGAGGAGGGCATGTGATGCCCTGCAGATAAAGTTACAGCTCTGAGCAACCTGATACAGGTGACAGGAACCAGACTCCTGTCCTCTGCAAGAGCGCGGGGCCGTCTCTCTGGAACCTTAGATGAATTGTTAAGAAGGTAACATGGCCGGGCGGTGGTGGCCCATGCCTTTAAGCCCAGCACTCAGGAGGCAGGTGGGTCTCTTGAGTGTGAGGTGAGTGTGGTCTTCAGAGTGAGTTCCAGAACAGCTGCAGGGGATCCAGTGCCTCTGAGTTGCCAAGGGTACCTGCACACACACACACACACACACACACACACACACACACGCGCGCGCGCGCGCAATTTAAAATGTAAATTTGTGAGCTGGATCAGCAGGTAAAGGCACTTGCTGTGTAAGCCTGGCTTGAGTTGGGTTCATGGAGTTCCCAGATGAGTAGAAGGAAGGAAAGTGATTTAGAAAACGTATCCTTTGAGCGACCCACCTAGGCTGTGGCACATCTGCCCCTCCATGTGCAATGAAAGAATGAATAAGAACCTCATATAGGTAGAAGTCAGGTTTGGCAAAAATAGGTGTCACTGACGGAGGACTTCGCTGTAGCATGCTCTGTTGGTCAAAAGCATCATGATAAACGAGGTGTGGTGGGTGGTGCAGAACTTTAATCTCGGCCTTTTGGAGGCAGAGGCAGGTGGGTCTCTGTGAGTTCCAGGCCAACCTGGTCTACAGAGTGAGTTCTAGGACAGCTCAGAACTCCACAGTGGGATTTTGTCTTGGAAACACACACACACACACACACACACACACACACACACACACAAGCGCGCACATCATACTATCTTGTTATTGAAATTTCCATTGGTCTGGGTGGATGGCTCAGTGGTTAACAGCACTGGCTGCTCTTCCAGACAACCCAGGTTCAATTACCTGCACGTCAGCTCACAACCATCTGTAACTTCAGTTCCAGGGGCCCCAATGCCCTCTTCTGGCCTTCTTGAGCACCAGACGACACATGTACATGGGGCACAGACATATACACATATAAAATAAAAGTAAAGAAAAAATTTTAAAAATACTCACGGAGGGGCTAGGGATATAGTTCAGTTGGTAGAGTCTCTGCCTAGCACGCAGGAAGCTCTGGATTTGACCCCAGCTCCAGATAAACTGGTTAAGGGGGCACATGCTTTGAACCCCAGCACTTGGGAGGCAGAGGCAGGTTGAGTTCTGTGAGTTTGAGGCCAGTGTGGTCTACAGAGTGAGTTCCAGAACAGCCAGGTCTATAAAGAGACCTGTCTCAATAAATAATAGATAGATAGATAGGCAGATAGATAGATAGATAGATAGATAGATAGATAGATAATAAAGAGGGAGAGAGAAGAAAAGTAGTTCAAGGTCACCGATGGCCACATAGTAAGTTAGAGGCCAGCCTGCAGTACATGAGAGCTGTGTCTACAAAAACAAGAATATAAGAAGAAGAAGAAGAAGAAGAAGAAGAAGAAGAAGAAGAAGAAGAAGAAGAAGAAGAATTATTCCCATGAAGGCGAAGAAGAAGAAGAAGAAGAAGAAGAAGAAGAAGAAGAAGAAGAAGAAGAAGAAGAAGAAGAAGAAGAAGAAGAATTATTCCCATGAAGGCTCAATCTTGGGGAGAACCCCAGAGGAATCAAGGAGAGAAACAGAAACTCAGAGATGAAGAAGGGCCTGCGAACATTCATGCTTTTCCCAGCGTTAGCAGCGACTTGAGGGACCGTTATTATTGAGGGAAATAATAACAGAGGCCCGCTGTAACGTACTAACAGTAGACTATCTGGAATGAGCCCCACTGGCATGGTTAAGATTGAGCTAGGAGAACTTGGGGCAGAAGATCTAGTGGAAGAACCAGGGAGGGAAGTGTTTCCATGTTTCCTGTGAGACTGTGCACAGCTCCGTACCTTGTGGGGAATCTGAGTTTGGCTCTAAGTGTGTTGACTCAGCTCTCCCCACCCACCCCCAACGGTATTCCAGGGTATGTGTATGCCTGACATGAAGGCCTGTAACTGAAGCCAGAAATAGAGAGCTGGAAGTCGTAGGTAAACAGGTGGATACTAATTAACATCTGGGGAACACACAAGCGTACCCGAGAGAGCCCAGACTTGAGGCCGCAAACTTTGAAAACGCTAACCTGTGGGAGGTGGATGGCAAGGCAGAGTGAGCGAGCCGTCGGAGGAGGAGGAGTGCCAGGAGGGTGCGTCACGTGCCTGGAAAGAAGAGTGGATTTATGAGGAACACGAAAGGTTTCTTCCTTATTATGTGCAAGTGTGCACACCTGCATGAGCATATGTGCGCCACAGGTGTGCAGGAGGCCTCAGAGGCAAGAAGCGGGCAGTTGTGAGTCACCACATGGTCGCTGAGAACTGAAGCCAGGCGTCCTGGAAGAGCGGCCAGTGCTCTTCGCTGCTGACCCATCTCTCTAGACTCCTGTACGGTGTTGTTGTTGTTTCAAGTAGAGTGTTTTTGTTTGTTATTTTGAGACAGGGTCACTCTATATATTGCTGGCTGTCCTGGAACTAGCCCTGTAGACCAGGCTGGCCTCAGACTCACAGACATATGCCCGCCTCTGCCTCCTGAGTTCTGGGATTAGAGGTGTGTGCCACTGCCCAGATGGTGGAGTGGTATTATTTAACCCTAGCTGGGTTGGAATTCATTGCTTAGATCAGGCTGGCCTCTAACTAACAGAGACCTACCACCTCCCTTTTGCCGCTGGAGTGCTGAGATTCACAGGGTGTGCCATCTTGTCCAGCTGGGACATATTTCTTTCTGTGTGTCTCTCTCTGTCTGTCTCTCTCCTTCCCTAACTAACCCCCCATGTGTGCATGTGTGTGTGCGTGTGCACATGCTGGACTCTACATGGCCAGAGGGAGCATCAGCTACAGTGGAGGTAGGGTTATAGGCATCTGTAGCCACCCAGTGTGGATACTGATCCCCAACTTCTGTGGCCCGGCAGCAGTTAGAGCTTTAACTGTGGAGCCGTCTCTCCAGCCCTCTGACCTCTGTCTTTAATGTGTTGGATGGAAGTTGTCTGTTTCCACCTCTTGGTTGTGTGACAAAAACATCTGACAGTGCCTTATGGGACGTGAAAGGTTTGTTTGGGCTCATGATTTCGGGTTTTCTCGTGGGGAAGGGACAGTAGCAGGCACGTGAGGTGGAGGCTCTGTCACATGGCTGCCGACAGAAAGCAGAGAGAGCTGGAGCAGAATCAAGAGTAAGCAGAGCCTTCAGAGGCCAACCTCTAGTGATGTACTTGTGCCGGCTAACTCATCTCTTCAAGGCTCCTCCTCCTTCACACCTGCTAGACAGAGCGGCACAAACCTGTAATCCTTAAAGGCTGCGGCAGGAGAATCTTGAGTCCCATACTAGCCTCCGCTACACAGGGGGATCCTGTCTCAAAAACCATGGGCCCCCAGTAGGAAGGGTTTCGATTCAGACAGTAATGGCTGCCATCTGTGAGACATAGAGGGCGCTCTTTCTTCCAGTGGCTGAAATGTATCTCCTGTCTGCATTTTATGCTCACGGTGTCCTGTTGGAACCCACTGCCCTCCTTACCCTTCCCAAGCTGGTTCTTTACTTCAGATTTTGTTTCTCTCTTTGGTTATTGCAAACCCCTGGGTTCCCCTTTTGCCCACATTGGTCCACCTGCACACCACTGAAATGGATGGTTCTGTTTCTGCCAGCCACCCTATTAGTTGGTTTTCCAGTCATTTCATCAATTTACGACTATGATGCTTCTATGGAGAGATGGCTCAGTGGTTAAGAGCACCTACTGCTCTTTCAGAGGACCCAAGTTCAGCTCCCAGCACTGTGTTGCCTAGGTTGGCCCCTAATTCATGATCTTTCTACCTCTGCTTCTCAGAGTGTTGAGATTACAGATCTGTGTCACCATGCTAGGGCTCTGGTCTGTGTCATAGGATACAAACTAAAACGAGATGAGCTGCTGTCCTTTAGTCACGAGGAAAGCAAAGTGAGGACCAACATTCAGGCTCCTGCTATGTGGTACAGTCCATGGTTTGAATGTCACTTACTACACACTCAGTACAAAATACACAGATTACTGATTTGGATTCTTAAAACTTTCTGTGTGTGCATGCTCTGCCTGTTGTATGGAAACTCTGTGTGTGCCTGGTGCCCACAGAAGGCATCGAATCCATTGGGTTACAGATTGTTGTAAGCCATCATGTGGGTGCTGGTAAATGACCCTGGATCCTCTGTAAGATCTCTACACCGCATAGCCATCTCTCCAGCCCGCACCGTTTTAAGAGGTGTTCTCACTATGTGGCCCCGACTAGCCTGGAACTTACTATGTAAACCAGGTTGGTCTCGAACTCACAGAGGTCTGCCTGCCTCCACCATGGCCTACATAACAACAGCAACTACAGTATATAAATAAGTAAATGTTTCGGTTTTGGTTTTATGAGACAGGGTTTCTCCATGTAGCCCTGGCTGTCCTGGAACTTGCTCTGTGGACCAGGCTGGCCTCGAACTCAGGGATCCACCTGCCTCGAAGGCATGTGCTGCCGCTGCTGCTGTTTCCACTGCCGCTGCTGCTGTTTCCACTGCCGCCACCACTACCACCACTTGGCTATTTTTATTTTATTTATTATTATTGTTATTATTTGTTTGTTTTTGTTTTTTAGAGACAGGGTTTCTCTGTGTAGCCTTGGCTGTCCTGGACTCACTTTGTAGACCAGGCTGGCCTCGAACTCAAAGAGATACGCCTGCCTCTGCCTCCCTGAGTGCTGGAATTATAGGCATGTGTCACTGCACCTGGCTAACTATTTTTATTTTTTAAAGATATATTTTTATTTTATATGTATGAGTATTTTTCCTGTATGTATGTATGTATGTACCTAGTGCTGAGATGAAAGGCATGTGCCACTACACCCAGCTTTAAATAAATAAATGTAATGCAAATACTAAGACAAGCAAAAGTAGACAGAAATATGAAATCATATCCTTAACTTTCAGAGCAAAGAATCAGTATCTCAAAATGAAATGAAATACTAGGAATGTAACCCAGGAGTAGAGTATTTGCTTAACAATGTGTAAGGCCCTGAATTCAACCTCCTGCACCACACACATGCTTATGTATGTATGTACGTACATAGATACATACGTACATACATACATGGCCTTTTTAATAGTCCTTACATTTTTTGAAAATGCATTTTTAAAATTTTATTTTATGTCATACACACTGGTGTCTTACCTGCATGTGTGTTTCTGTCAGGGTGTTAGACCCCCTGGAACTGGACTCACAGACAGTTGTGAGCTGCCATGGGGTCTGGGAATTGAACCAGGGTCCTCTGGAAGAACAGTCAGTGCTCTTAACTGCCAAACCAACTCTCTGTCCCTAACTTAATGTTTCTTAAAGTGTCTTTTCTTAAGCCCTAGAGCAGTGGTTCTCAGCCTATGGACCCCTTTGGAGGGGTGGCCTAAGACCATCGGAAAACACAGATATTAACATTAGGGTTTGTTTGTTTGTTTGTTTATGAGATGTGGTTTCTCAGTGTAACCTTGGCTGTCCTGGACTCACTTTGCAGACCAGGCAGATGGAGCTCTGTGAGTCTGAGGTCACCGTGAGCTACATAGTAAGCTCTAGGTCACCCAGAGCTAGAGAGTAAATTCCAGGACAACCAGGGCTATATAATGAGACCTCGTTTCAGACAGCAACAATGAAAGGGTTATAAACTTGACGAGTTTTTATTTTTCCTTTTTTTTTTGTTTGTTTTTTTGTTTTTGGTTTTTTAAGACAGGGCTTCTCTGTGTAGCCTTGGCTATCTTGGACTTGCTTTGTAGACCAGGCTAGTCTCCAACTCACAGTGATCTGCCTCCCTGAGTGCTGGAATTAAAGGTGTGCACCACCATGCCCGGCTGCCTTATGATTTACAGTTACAATAGTTAACCTATCAATGATAATAATATATAGTTAAAGTAGCAATGAGAATAATTTGATGTTGAGTGTCCCCACAACATGAGGAACTGCATTAAACATTTATAATTTCATTAAATAATGAAATTATAAAATCTCAATAATAATATAACATAAAATGCAATTATAACATCACAATGATATCTTGACATCACATGTATATTGTCATATCACAATGGTATTATGACATCACAATGCTGTTTTGACATCACAATGGTATTATAACATCAAAGTGGTATTATGACATCAAAATGCTATTATATCACAATGGTATGTCCCCTCAATGCTATTATGACATCACAATGTTTTGACATTACAATGGTTTTATGACTTCACAATGATGAGACATCACAGGTGCTATTATGATATCATAAAGCTATTATGGCATTCACAATTGTATGATATCATTATGAAATTATGACTTCACAATGGTATTCTGACTTTAAATTCTGCATGGTATTCTGCATTAAAGGGTGGCCGCGTTAGGAACATGAGGACCACTGCCCGAAAGGATCCTTGCAGAAACTTGCTTGAGCTGGAATGTGCATAATTTCAGAGTAGTGACACTGAATCCCAGCCTATAATCCCAGCACTGGAGGTAAATGCAGGAGGATCAGAAGTTCAAGGTCATCCTCATCCACATGGTGAATTAAAGGCTAGCCTGGGCTACACAAGACTCTATCTCAAAAAGAAAGGAAAGGAAAGGAGAAAAGAAAAGGTGAAAAGAGATTTCCCTTAATGAAGAGAACACTGCTCTGTTAGCTTTCCCTTAGGTCTATGAAATGCTAGTGAATTTCACATTTTAATGCTCTTACTTCAAAGATATTGTCTTGTGAGGCTAGAGAGATGGCCCAGGAGTTAAGAGCACTGGCTGCTCTTCTAGAGGACCAAATTGGATTCCCAGCACTCACAAGGGTTCCTTCTGGTCTCTGGGCACACTGAAAAGATGTGGTAAACAGACATACACGTGAGCAAAATACCTATACAAAACTAAAAAAAGAAAAAGCTTTTAAAGGGTCTTGATTCTGTAAAAGTATAACTGTGTTCATCTGTATACACAGAAGGAAACTACATCTACTGATCTCAAGACAGAGATCTGTAGCAAGTTAACTTCGAGGTTGTATCTTGCTGGTGGGACTTGAGATGCTTGATCAGCTTGGTATCTGATCTGGAGACAACACACCAGAGTTTTAACAATCATTAACAGATGGCAAATGTAAGTGACCACAGGAGGATATTAAGATTCTCGTGGAGGTGGCAACAAAACAAAGGAGGCCGGAACTACTAAAAATACATGAACTCCAAGAGGGACGCACGTAGGGTCTAACACAGACGCCTGAGGCAGTGATGCTGTGTGGGGTGGTACCCCTGCCTCTGCTTGGAGGGAAGAGGTGAAGTTCTGAGGATCAACCCTGGGGGCAAGGCACATGCCAGGCAATGCTCTACTCCAACCCAAACCCTCCGAGATTAAATACTAATACCGAGGCTGGGGAGAGGGCTGCTGCAAGTGTTAAACAGCGCTGAGGGGAAGGGCTTCCCCAGTGGAAGTGGCCCAGCCCTGAGGAGGAGTTTCCCCAGTGGAAGTGCTGCTCTGAAGGGAGAGGAATCCTGGCAGCCGGGAACCACGTCACACCCACAACAAACCTCGCACAAAAGATTTATTGGGAAAGACACAAGAGGGCAGTTGCCTCTGCTTGGGCAAGAAGCAGCAGGGAACGGAGCTGGAGGCAGAATTTCTTTCAGCAGACTTTGCCGGGAGGCATCCAGGTTGGGGATCGTTGAGATTTCAAGTCCTGAACTTGGGGCAAACCCAGGGATTGGTGGGATTTTGAGTTCAGGGATTATTGGGCTTTCAAACCTGGAAGTGAGCTCTGACCTTCTACGCTACATCCCTCCCCACTTTTTTTGTTTATGATTAATAAACAATCAGGGGTCAGGAAAGAGGGCGGTGTTATCATTAGCCCACTTCCTGCTTATTGGGGGTGCCACGGTCCTTGAGGCAAACTTGACATTCACCAACAGTGCATAATCACAGGTCGTAGGCCTCTGGTCCCATGGTTATGGGCTGATAATCCTCTAGCAGCCAGCTGATTAAAAGCCCGGTTAGAAATCTTTGAGATTGGTTGTTGAAGAAATCTCAACAAGAAGCTTATAAAGCAGGGCGCAAATAGTAGGTTTAGGGAAAGAGGAAGAAGGGGGATTGAGAAAGGCAGTACCCTGTTCCGCCCTGGACCCTCAGTGATCCATCGGTCAGGCTGCTCGCCGTTCCTTGTGTTTTTGGAGATCCCTCTGGAGGTGTTGGATCCTGCCTTTCACTGTACTCGACTGGTTGACCTAAAAGGAACACTCCTGCCTGAGGAAGAGGCAAAGACCACCCTCCTCCATGTTAGTAAATCTTGTCCTTGCCGATTTGTAACACTCTGGCAGCCAGTGAGTCTCGGTGGCCCTGGAGGGTGAGGATGGTCCGAGCCACCCGCCGGAGGTCTGGGACGAACAGAGAGCAAAGCTGCTAGTAGAGAAGCTAGGGAAGAAGTTAGTCCTGCTGGGCCAGCGGTGATGCCAGCGGTCACACCCGGGACTTCCAGGAGGGATAGGACCTGAACCATTCATTTGTCACGCTGTGCCACTTTAAACACTGTGATGGGAACTGGTGAGGGTTCTTCTCCAGGGACCATCCCAGTTTTGGGAAAAGGAACACCAAGGCAGAAGTCCCGGACCACCCAGTGGGAAGGCAGCCTGAGACACTATCTAACAATAAAGCAAAATAGACAGCTGGTAGACAGACAGAAAGAGGTGCTAATCCAAAGAGCAAACGGGACCATGGAGACAGAACTGCAGGAATCAGCTTCCACAGTTAGTGAACAACAACAAAGTGAAATCGGGGTCCCTGGAACCTAGAGGGTTGGAGTGCCGCTTTAGGGGGTCAGGCCTAATGGGGCTGCGCCTTTGACAGTTGTGTCTGGTCCTCTCTTTCTTCATCGCCCTCCTCGGTTACCTTGAGGGGTGACATTCCCTCCAGCCTACCCCCACGGTGAGCCAGAGCTTGGCAAATAGCCGTGACTGAACCTCTGAAGCACTTCCCCACGACAAGAAAACAATACAGTGGGGTAAATATTGTAGATACGGGTTGTTGGTGGGATGGCTCAGTGGGTAAGGGCGCTTCCGCAACATAGCGACCTGAGTTTGATCCGCTGACTTCACCGTGGAAAGAGAACACGCTCTCTCACGGTGTTAACTGACCTTTGCACGCGTCCTCATGCGTTCACCCACACAAGTATATCACACGCCTACATGAAAAATAGTCATAAGGACAGGACCAAAAGGATGCTTGTCAGTAGTCTCAGTGACGATTCCTTTAATCTTTTAGGGACCTCGACTAAGGCAAAACGAAGATTGGTGGCTTCAGTGCCGAAAAAGAATTTCAGGACTAGTCAGCATGAAGCAGCGTTGGAGGTTTTATTAAAGATAGCTTAATGTAGACTTGAAGTGTGAAAGTTAGGAGACGTGAGGAGAGTAGAAAAACACAACGTGGCCTGGGGTAGGTATGGGGTCCTCAAGAGAACGCTGTTAATTATCTTTGCTTTCGTTACATAAACTACTCCAGCGGCTCTCCTGACGTCTCAAAAGGTTGACTGGAAACATTTTTTGTTCATCCCGTTTCCTTTGTCTTTTGTTAAGTAAAATTATAGGACACTCCAGAGATGCCTTGGGTGAAATTGTACTCTGATGAGGGCAAATCGGGAGCCACTAGGGTAGCGTAGGGCTGGAGTCCTGGAGAGCCGCAGGTTTCCAGCTGGGGGGGAAGGCAGCCTTCAGCCCCCTCTGCTAGTCCGGGGGAGTGGGCCTTCCAGCCTCCTGACCAATCACTCCTGTCTTTGTGTCCTGCCTTATATACTGTTACTATGCGATATCTGAGACAGTTTCACCTCCAAGTGGGGATTTCTTTTTCTTTTTTTGTAGGTGGTGACAGCGGACTGGATGGGTTAGGAGGGCCAAATATACAACTAGGAAGCCCAGATAAGAAAAAACGCAAGGCCAGCACACAGGTAAATTGACCCCCCTTTTTTTGCCTTTTTAAGATCTGGGTTTTTGTTGTTGTTTGTGATTTGTTCATTTTAAAGTGTGTCTCTGTGCCTGTGAGTGCACGTATCTGGAGAGGCCGGAAGAGGGTTTCTCCTGTGCTGGTGTGGAAGTTACAGGCAGTTACGAGCCACCTGAAGTGCATGCTGGGGACTGAACTCATTAACCACTGTCTCTCTAGCCCTGATGTTTTCCTTAGTAACAAGGTTCGCTTGCTGGCGTCATGAAGAGGATAAGTGAATTTTTACGTTTGGCTATGTGCTTCGCCTCCCGTCTGCTTCAGGGCCTAGTGGAGGGCTCTGCACTCAACGTGCTGTCTCTTAGGCCAGCTGTAGTTCTACTTAGAGATTTTGAAAATAATTTTAACTTGAAGTGATTGTTCTGTTATTATGGTAATCAATATTGTGTGGCTATCAGGAAGTAATTATAGCGGAAAAGCCTCCTTTGTTGTAACTTGTGGTGATTATAATAAATAATTGCACACACAGGCCTTTATAGTTTATTTGTTTATTCATGTATTTATTTGTATGAGTGTTTGCCTGCGTGTATATCTGTGTACCATGTGTGTGCATACAGTACCCTTGAAAGCCAGAAGAGGGCGTTGAATCACCCAAAACTGGAGTTAGAGATGGTTGTGGGTGCCATATAGGTGTTGGGAGCTAAACCCTGCTCCTCTGCCAGAGCAGCCAGTGCTGTTATGGAGCCATCTCTCCAGCCCTACTTTGTGATTTATTTGCTATAAACTAAAGCACTCTTCTGGTAATAATGAGTCTGAGTTACTTTGATATGAATCTAAATTATATTTTGTTTTCATTTTGGTCACTGTCTGTTAAACCTGATGTGGAACCATTATTTTTCTATTAAGATGTGTAGAGGTTGGGGCTTTGAGAATGCTCTAATTGTGGCTCTCAAGACATTAAAAAAAAGAAAAGACACTTGGAACCTGTGCATCGTTATCTAGCTTTATGACTATTTGGGGCGTAAGGAGAGTTTTGCTTAGAATGTTTCAATGTTTTAAGAGAGAGAATTTACCTGTAGGTAAGCACATACATGAACGTTGTGGTAGGCTTTAAAAAAATGATTTATTCTTATTGTATGTGTATGAGGGACGGTTTGCATAGATGTCTGGTACCACATGCCTGGTGTCCATGGAGGCCAGAAGAGGGCTCAGATGCCCTGGATCTGAAGTTACAGGGAGTTGTGAGCTACCACCTGGGTGCTGGGCATGGAACCTGGTCCTCTGGAAGAGCCGCCAGCGCTCCTAACTGCTGGGCATCTCTCAGCCCAGTGGTGGGCTTCTTTTGAAAGTTGAGGGGTGGGGGTGGGGTTGAACTAGCAGTGGGCTGGATCTAGGAAAGCATGCCTCATCGCCACTCCTAAGTGAGAGAAACGTGTCTTAAAAATGATTTCATTCTATTTTAAGTTATGTATAGGTGTGTTTGATTATTATTGTGGGTATGTGCACCTGAGTGCTGTTGCTGGTAGAGGCCTGAAGAGGGCGTCAGATGCCCTGGAGCTGGAGTTGCAGATGGTTGTGACTCGGGCTTTGGCTGCCAAAGTTGGATCCTCTTGAGAGAGCAGTAAGTGCTCTTAACCACTGAGCCATCTCTCCAGCTCCATGTATTTTCATCGAGTATAATGAAATACAAACATGGGGAAGGGCAATTGAAGATACTAAAGTGGCATCAAGACTGTCCGCTTTTTTTTCTTTTATATTCTCTTTGCAGGGGCCTTCCTTTCCCCCATTGTCTGAGTATGCACCGCCACCAAATCCAAACTCTGACCATCTAGTGGCTGCCAACCCCTTCGATGACAACTACAACACTATTTCCTATAAGCCGCTGCCTTCTTCCAGTCCGTATCTCAACCCCGGCTACCCCGGCTTTGGAGGCTACAGCACGTTCAGAATGCCACCCCACGTCCCTCCAAGAATGTCTGCCCCCTACTGCGGTCCTTACTCACTCAGGAATCAACCACATCCATTTCCTCAGAACCCTCTGGGCATGGGCTTCAACCGGCCTCACGCCTTCAACTTCGGACCACACGATAATTCGAGTTTTGGAAACCCACCTTACAATAGCGTGCTGGCCCAGGACATTAACATGCCTGGCCAGCATTTCAGGCAAGGCCCCGCTGAAAACTTCAGTCAGATTCCCCCACAGAATGCTGGCCAGGTACCTAATCCTGACCTGGCATCTAATTTTGTCCCCGGAAATAATTCAAATTTTACCTCTCCGTTAGAATCCAATCATTCGTTTATCCCACCGCCAAATGCATTCGGTCAAGCAAAACCGCCGCTTCCCAAACAAGACTTTCCGCAAGGGGCAGCCAAACCCACGACTCAGAATTCCTCCACTCACCCGCCTCACCTAAACATGGAGGACCCGGGCAATCAGAGTAGCATCGAGGTCAAGAACGTCAGCAGAAACAGCAGCGGCGTCCAGGACAACAGCCGCTCGGGGAGCACCGAGGCCACCGCCAACCACGCCAACGGGACCCAGAACAAGCCCCCGAAGCCCCGGGGCCCAGCCGACCTGGGCACCACGGACAAGAGCCGCAAGTTCTCCCTGCACCCCGGCCGTCACGGCCACTCGTCCTCCGACCCCGTGTACCCGTGCGGGATCTGCACCAACGAAGTGAACGACGACCAGGACGCCATCCTGTGCGAGGCCTCCTGTCAGAAGTGGTTCCATCGCATCTGCACCGGAATGACGGAAACGGCCTATGGGCTCCTGACGGCCGAGGCCTCCGCCGTGTGGGGCTGTGACACGTGCATGGCTGACAAGGATGTCCAGCTCATGCGCACTAGGGAGGCCTTCGGGCCACCCGCCGTGGGCGGGGATGCCTGAGCGCCACCGTCAACTAACGTGGCTTCCCTTTCCCGTGTAGAACGAAGATTTGGTGACCTAGGGTTTTAACGGTTGACATTATTTTTTTAAATGCACACACACACACAAAAATACCAGTTCTTACTAACATCATGCTTCATTTTCTTGTTTTCTGTTTGTTGTCTTAAATGGGGTTAATGTTCGGGGGGGGGGTTACTGTAGAGACATTTACAAATAAATGTTCATTGTTATTTATCATAAACAGAAAAGCCTCTTGAAGCTTCAAAATAATATATGACAAAGGTAGGCGAGTTGTAACTTTTAAAAGTTAGTATTGAAAAATATTTCCGCACTAAGCTTCGACCGTGTGACAGTACACATTTAGTTTAAATAAGAGTAGATAGATTTAACATGTTCTCTGAATACAGTCTGTGTAGGGGTAACGTGGGGGGATGTGTGTGTTTAGTGGAGTTTAATGTTTTCTTTTAATGTTAGAATTTGACATTGATCCCTCCTCTGCTTGGGTCTTTGGAGTCTGTGAATTTCATTGTTCAAATCAGTCTTTCCGGGATATCTATGTAGGTACAAGACAGACTTGGATCACAGCATAGTCTGTTCCCAGTAGTTCTTGCTAATTCGCCGTTGGGTTGTGCTTGTGAAACTGCTGATGTCAGCTCGCTGATTTTAGTAAAACTGGCCTGGCAAGTGTTTCCTCGTGTGTCATTTAGAATTACACTGGCACTGCGCTCTCAGTTTTTTTAATTATTCGGGTTTTGGCAATGTTCTCCTCATAATCATGCAATAGCTTCAGCATTGTGAACACTTTCTTCTCCATTCCTTTAAGCCGGGACAGACTGCGGGGAAGACAGAAGCAGCAGCATGGTCCAACAGGGCTCTGCCGCCCTGTGAACTAGGCAGTGCGCGTGGTCCAACAGGGCTCTGCCTCCCTGTGAACTAGGCAGTGCTGGCTGGAGTGCTGTTCCGGAGAGCGGAGTCTGTAAAGTGAAGCTCAGGGAAGCTCAGAGTCCACTTCAAAGTAAAGACCAGTGAAGAGGTATCGGAGTGCACCCGAGAGGACCTTACCTCCGGAGGGATGCTCTAAGATCCAAAACGACACACACATTTTTTTGGAGCAGATCATAACCTGTGACCAGTATAAGCAAATGGTGACAATTTAGACAATGGTGGCGTGTTGATGGCCATCCCTAATGATGCTTTGCCTTTCATTATCAGTGTGACTATAAAAAGTTGTAGAATGTGGGACTGCTGGCCTGGCTCTTGCTGCTCTTGAAGAGGACCTGGGTTCAGTTCCCAGAACCCACAATGGTCAGCTCAAAACCGCCTGTATCTTCAGATCCAGGGACTCTGGTGCCCTCTTCTGGCATTTGTAGGCACTGCACACACAAAGTGAACACATATGTTTATGTACGCACAGATACACATAAAATAAAAACATCTTAAAACACAATAGTTAAAAATAGTCAAAAATGTCAAAACTCTAAAATACTGTGGTAGTCTCAAGGGAGATAATTGCTGCTTGAAGGGAAAGAACAACAACAGCAGCCACACATTTATCAAGAAACATAAAAGTTTGTGAAGATTCTTGATTGACGTGGGGGCTGAGGAGATGGCTCAGCAGTTAAGAGAACTAGCCGACTTTCTGAAGGACCCCAGTTTGTTTCCCATCCCCCGTGTGGCAGCTCACAACCATCTGTAACTCCAGTTCCAGAAGCTCCCATTCCATCTTCTGATCTCCACATATAGTGTACAGACACACATGCAGGTAAAACACCCGTACACTTAAAAGCAAATAAAAAGATGTTCTGATTTTTAAAAATCTTTTTTGTGGCTCTGGAGAGATGGCTCAGAGGTCAAGAGCACCGTCTGCTCTTCCAAAGGTCCTGAGTCCAATTCCCAGCAAGCACATGGTGGCTTACAACCGTCTATAATGAGATCTGGTGCCCTCTTCTGGCTGCAGGTGTACATGCAGACGGAACATTGTATACATAATAAATAAAATCTTTTTGTTAATGAACAGAAACTCCACTTTGACACGGTAGGACTGTCTCTCTCATGTCTTACGTGTCTCACAGCACTAAGGCACAGTTAACTGTCTTGGGCTGTGTGCTTTGTCACCCATCCTTATCCCTAGAGAGTTGTTTAGTGGGAAGCTAGCTTTCTGTCATTTGGGCCTGTTTTCTAAGAAACACCATGCCCCAGTTAAGTAGCTACAGGGTTTGAATAATTTGTACAGTTGGCAAAATGATGAATTTTGTGACTATTAGACATTTAATATCCTGTTGGTAGAAAATGGTGTTTCTGATGTGGATTATCGCTGACTTAAACTTCAAATACAGTGCTTTGGAGTGGGGAAAAATACAGTGCTCTAATTTTGATATATATAACGGTTTCATACAGTACAAGGTAACACAAGGTTTTCTCAATCTACCCTTGCCTAGCTAGAACTGGGTAACTGTGTAATATATATTATCACAGTTTTAGGAAATGACATGACAGTGAGCTTTGTAACCAACGTCTCTTCAGGCACAAACTTGAGCAGTTGCAGGAAGCTGAGGACAGGGTGGGGGGCTGCCTGCCTCGTGCTGGTATTCAGGACAATGTGACCACATCATCTCAGGCTGTTATTTCTGTTAGAGCTAAATTTCTGAAATGTTTAAAGATCCGGGTTTGTTCTTGAAATCCTCTTGAGTGCTGATGTTTTAAAAGATTTATCTGTGTGTATCTATGTGGGTCTGTGCACATACACGCCATACCCGTGAGGCCTGGAGAGAGCATCAGATCCACCGCTGGAGTTTCAGGCAGTTGTGAGCAGCTGTGGTGAGTACTGGGAACCAGATCCTGACCTTTGGCAAGAGTAGTCCACACGCTTCACCTCTATGGCATCTCTAGCCTCTAGAGTCCTGACTTTTGAGAGATCCTGTATCTCGTGCTGTGTGCTCACTCCTAGCGTTAGGTCCTGATTCTGGACTGAGCGGAACAAGATGCACAGGAGTTGACGCTCCACTGTGGCGGTGTTGGTTTGGTTACTGCTAAGATGGGTCATGCCGTTCGATAAGCCTTTTATTGCTGGTGGTTTTAGTGCTTAGCTGTCTTTGTGAAGACGAGACGACCTCTAGGGACAGATGATTTATAAGGTGGTTATTTCACTTTATTTCTAAGGTGTTGCTTTAAAAAAAAAAAATACAGGTGAATTTCACATGCTTTACATTTGCCAGACATCATAGTAAGAATCTGTAAATTTAAGAACCCAGTTGGTGCACACTTTCAGTCCCAGCCCTCGGGAGGCAGAGGCAACTGGATCTTTGAGTTTGAGGCCAGCCTGGTCTGCATAATAAGTTCCAGGACAGCCAGGGCTACATATTGAAAACCTATCTTTTAAAAGGGGGAGGGGAAGGGAGAAAAAAAAAAAAAAGAAAAGCCCAATATTTGTTTCAGCCATGAGTCATGGGACAACCTGTAATCTAAAGCTGATAATTATCTTCACAGGTTTGAATTTATTATTAGTTACACGTTTGTGTGCATAAAATACTATGACATTTTATAAAATGTATATATAGATGCTTTTGGTGATGAATTATGAGCATGCCCAGAAAATTTGTCTCATTTTGCCCAAAGATGTCTGTTACAGATTGACATGACTTTCTTAGAAAAGGTGATAAACAGCTTTCAACTTAAAAATATATACAAGAGGTGAAGAAGAACCCGTAGAATTGTGTATTTCCTGGTCTAATCCTTTTTCTTCCCTGAAAGGCACTCTGCTCACTCCTTCTTCAAGCTGTGCTGAAGGTGAACCTGGCTCCATGTTAACCTTGGCCAAATTGCTGATGAAGTTTTGAAGCATCAGTTGGGCTGGGGTTAAGAGCTCTTACCAACCAACCCCACTTCTGTTTCCAGCACCCACACGACAGCTCTCAAGTATGTGTAACTCCAGTTACAGGAGATTTGCTCCCCTCTTCTGGCCATGGTGGGGACTGCATATGAGGTTCCATATGGATGCTGGGATTTGAACGGGGGTCCTCTGGAAGAGCAGTCACTTACTCTTAACCCCTGAGCCGTCTCTCCAGCCCTGTGTGCAGATTTTGAAATATGGAGCGTGCGCACGCACACACACACACACACACACACATTTTCTGAGAAGTTTCCTTGCTTGTTCACTAGAGGATTTCTGGTCCACGTGTTTCAGATAGCCCAGGATACACAAATATTGAAGCAGCTTAGCTTATCAAAGAAAATAAAGCTGTTGTCAAACAGAATTAGGATTATGGTCAGTGTCTTCCCCTGGGGTGGAACAATGATGCTCTTGCGGTCCTTGTTACCCAGATTAGAAGGTTACACACAGGAAGTAAGGTTTTACCACACTGGTGTTTGTTCTCTGTAAGAGAGCAGAATGAAATGACAGCTAGATTTTGAGTTTCTCTTTCTTCTGTTTTTGTTTTTCAGACATCCAACTCTTCCTAGTGATGGGAAAAATTCTTCCCCCCAAACCCTTTGGTTTCTTGAGACAAGGTTTCTCTGTGTAGCCTTGGCTATCCTGGACTGGCTTTGTAGACCAGGCTGGCCTCGAACACGCAGCGATCTGCCTGTCTCTGCCTCCTAGAGTGCTGGGATCCCAGGCCTGCCCCAGCACAGCTCAGAAAAACTCTTAATAATGTTGGCCGCCATGCAGTCTGATGACTTGCCATCCTAAAAGAGTATCAAGCATCTTCATCTAATATTCTTTCCGACTTAGCTGTCTTGAACAAATTAGCATGGCAGCATTTCTCGGGCATCCTACACGGGCTGATAGAGCACTAAGCAGATAAGCAAGCAGCAGTTTTAAATGGGGAGGGGGGGTCCTAAGTTGTGGAGAGCTTATTTTTTTGTAATGTAGAGAGGTTTTGTGTGCATGTACATTTGTGCTGTTTTAGGCTTTCCTAATTTAAGAGTTGAAACTCAACCAGACCCACAAAGCTTCTTTGTAAATAATAGTTGGTAAGGCGGTGTGAGACGGTTAGATTCTTAGGGAAGGCCGTGAGGGTGTAAGCTACAGTGTAGGTGCCTCTCCTGATCACACGTCGATGTGTGAGAGAGAGCACCAGCGGCCTTCTGTCCTAGCGAAGTAGTCCCTAGGAAAGGCTGAGCTCACCACTGTGGGCAGTTCCTGCTTGCCCTCTTAGCACCTGCTGTGTTAGCAGGTTAGTCATTTCTCCTCCAGGATGCTCCTACTTCCTCATCATTCCTTCGATTGGAAGTTGCTCTGTGAGCTGGGATGTGGCTCAGTTAGTAGAGCCTAGGATGCAGGAAACCTGGGTTGCATCCCCCAGGACCACGCAAAATGGGCATGCTGGTATCCACCTGTAACCCCAGCACTTGGGAGGTGGAGGCAGGAGGATCAGAAGCTCAAAGTCATCCTCGGCTATGTAGTTTGAGGGTAGCCTGGGGTACATAAGACTATCTCAAAAAAAAAAAAAAAGAAGAAGAAGAAAAGAAAGGAAATGAAATGACATCCTTCTGTGATGTTAGGCTGTAGCCCAGACCCCATATGATTGCAAATCAGCTGCCCCTGTTTTCAGACTACTTCCTTCAGACTCTCTGGACTTTCCGTAGTTTTCCTGAACTCGGAGGCTCCCTTCTGACCCCCAAATTTCAGTAACTTCTTCTTGCTCTCCCTCCATTTACTCACGAGAACAGTGTAAAATCACGCCTGCATTTAGCGATTCTCAGTGGTCGAGTGACAGGAGTTTGGAGGTGCTGAAGTACGGAGCTAGGGAGAACCCTCTCTTCTCCCCCGTCAGATGGTCAAAGGGAGGGGGAAGAAGAAGGCCACATAGAGGCCAGAACCTCAGCACACTGGACACTTGCCTGTGTGTACTTCAAAACTCAAAAACCACCCTGGACGGGAAGCCTCACCTGCCTCCGGGGTCGCCAGTAGCACGTGACCTGCAGTTCTATCGGTAGCTCTCCAAGTACCCGCACCTTTCTTGTTCTGAGGATGGGTAGGTGGTATTGCTCGTTAGTGAAGATGGTATTTTTTTTATAAGAGAGTCCTGCTTCTGCTCATGGTGTATGTGACTTGAACCGTTGCTTCATATAAAACTCTCTCTTCTCGATGTACCATTGACCTATGCCTCTCTTTGAGATACCGGTTCAGCACTTTTACACAAACCCAAGTGTGCTCCACCTTGGTGACATGTATTTCGGCGGTAGGTCGTCCTTTTGTTGCTAGTGTGTGTCTGAAATCATACATGCACCGGTGCTGTGGTCTGTGGCAAAAATCACTGTAATTCAAATTGGAAAATAAAAGGTTTCCAGACTTTGTCCAACCTTTATTCCTATGGCAAAGGGAATTACTATGTAATTCTAATGATTTCGTATGCTGGGATGTTTTCAGCTACGCTGTGAAGTCAGTGAAACATGAGTAGGTAGGGGTTAGTTAGTGAAGGCTTGATGTCTTTGAGGTGTGGGGGAGTGAAACTGGCGGTAGCAGCTCATGGTGTTCATGATACGATAAACATACCTAAAAGTTTCAACCCGGTCAGCATGGTAGTGTGAGTCCACAATCCCAGTGTTCAGAGCCTGGAGTGGGGGGCTCTGCAGATGGAGACCTCTCCAGGCTACAGAGCAAGACTGTCTAAAGAAGAGCCCATCTACTCGGCTGCGATTCCTGAGGAGTTCTCCTAGCTGACATATGCCAACGAGTCCCAACTGAAAGCAATATTCACTGTACTGTAACCGAAATAATGGCAAACATCTTTACCAACAGAGAAATGATGGAGATAATTGGGACAATTAGTAAGATAAGAAAACTTCTCCCATTTCCTTAGAATTCGTGACCATGTGCAAGAACATGGATGCTATTCAGTTTGCGCTTCCTGATGGTAGGTTTGATGGTGAACATCATAATCATGCTTTTAAGAGAGTTTAACCAAAAGCACAATTCATTCTTCTTTTTGAGGCATTTGCTTAGGAACCCTAGTTTTAAAACATTTTCTGTTGGAACTGGAGAGATGGCTCATCCCTTGAGAGTGCCTGCTGCTCTTCCGGGGAAGTCGGGTTCAGTTGCCAGCACCCTAGCGAGGCAGCTCAGAACCTCCCGTAACCGCCATTCAAGGGGTTCCAATACCCACTCTGGCCTCTGCAGACCGCCGCCGCACACACACAGAGACACGTGTAGCATAAATATTTCTTAAAATCTCATTTGAGGTGTGCTGGTGTTTGGCCTGCGTGTGTGTCGATAGGAGGGTGTCAGATCCTGGGGTTAGAGACAGTTGTAAACCGCCGTGAGGGTGCCGGGATTGGAACTGCTCTTAACTGCAAAGCCACCCCCCACCCCCCCACCCCAGCTCCAATAAATAGGTTTTTTTTAAGCCCGTCATTAAAATTAGTACCCAAAGGAATTATAAAAAAAAAAAAAAAGATATTTGGTCATTGCAAATTTGCATGTTTGAAATTATATGCTTAACGTAAAAACAGATGCTGATGTGTGTTTAAGTTGACTATCTTCCTAAAACATTCCAGTTTAGAGTTTATCAGTCAGAAGTGCTCTGACTTAGAATCTTCTGCCCCGGTGGATGTATTTCCAAGTGAATGTGTACCTTGGTTATGCTCGTGTATCTGAGACTGCAGCAAGACATGGTTGTTTTCTATCCTGTGTTTTTTTGTTGCAGACTGTTGACCGGACGGTATAGCAATGACTCTCATGCAGTCTTAAAGACACCCCATGGTGTCATAATCCCGTTCTATTTGACTTGAATTTCCATAATTTTATAGGCTTAGGGTTTTTTTTTTTTTTTTGTATTAAAAGTTTAGCACCATATCTTAGGGGTTTAATTTTGTCTAACATTTTGACAAATAGTCTTTTTAGAACCTAGTATTTCTTTTTCATCATGGAGTTTTAAGAAAGTACTCTAAGTTGAAATGATGGGGGCTGGGCGTGGTGGCACACACCTTTTATCCCAGCACTGAGAGGCAGGCAGGGGGATCTCTGCAAACTTGGCCCTGGCAGGGTCTACATAGTGTGTTCCGGGCCAGCACAGTGAGATGTGGCCTCAAAATAACAAGGTTAGACAAAGTCTGAATAAGAACAACAACAAATCATAAGGTGATTACTAGGTCTCCCAAATTGTTATCTTTACCGAGCTTACGCGCAGGTTATGCTCGTCAAAGAAACTGAAGCTAGCTCAGTAACTGACAGAATTCGGTCGAGTGTGGAGAGTTTTTAAAAGACACTACATTCTCAGTTATAAATCTCTCTCCTCTGCTGTCCTAACCTTGCACATTTCCTCCGTTCTACTCAGTTCCCTCCTGCCCCAAACACCATGCTGGAGTTCAGCCTTGAACACCTCTCCCGTACATTACTGTTTTATCCTGAATTTGTGAGACAAGCAGGGGTCTTACTTTCCCCTCAGACCGTGTTCTTGTCACCACTGTTTTCAGGGAGACGCATGTGTCACCTGTGTGCTGTGTAAGTACCATCCTTCTGTGGCCTCACTATTAGTGGAAATGATGTATGCGGGCTTTCTTGAATCACATGTGTTGTAAGTTTGTGTCCTGTGGTGTTACTCGACTTCAGATTCTTTTAAATAAAGGTAGTTTTTAAGGAGAAGGCCTGATTATTTTAAGAGTTGAACTTTATTTCTCATTAGGAGGGGTAGGTGTGAGTGCGTTGGCTTTGGATGAAATAGAGCCAACAGAAGTTTAAGGGAAGCTCTGGCCTGGAGTTTGCCAGGAATTTATACTGATGGAACAAAGGTTCTGATATATACTTTTTTTTTTTTCTCCTTCAAAGAACAGAGGTGGCACAGAAGGTTAAATCTGTGCAACTTTAACATTGTAACTAATGCAAAGAGAGAAGACTCAACTTGCAGGGGAGACAGCAGGATCAAGAAGATAGTTTGAGGAGTGTGGAATGGGGTCTGGGTGGATCTGGGGTTGGGGGCTAGAGAGATGAGTGAGAATACTGGCTGTTCTTCCAAAGGTTGGAGTTCAATTCCCGGTACCCACATGGCAGCACACCGCCTTCTGTAACTTCATTTCCAGGGGATCTGATGCCCTCTTCTGGCCTCTGTGTGCACTTCATGAATGTAACAAGGTACACAAAAAAATATAGGCAACAGCACCTGTTTCCTTTACTAGGGAACCCACTTGGAAACTGAGTAGCTCATGGACTTCCTTTGAAGTCCTCTCCATGCATGATCCTTGGTTGGAGTATTGGTCCCTGCAGGGGCCCCTGGATCCAGGTATTTTAGCTCTGTTGTTCTTGTGGAGATCCTGAGTCCTCCATGTCTTTCTATCTCCCTCTTCTTCCATAAGGATTCTGGCACTCTGCCCAAAGTTTGGATACAAGTCTCAGTATCTCCTACGATACCCTGGAGGGTTGAGTCTTTCCAAGGCCCTCTGTGGTAGGCTCCTGTCCTGTTCCTTGTCTTCTCCTACTTCCGATGTCCATCCTGTTTGTCCTTCTGAATGAGGATTAAGCCTCTTCCCTAGGGTCCTCCTTGTTCTTTAGCTTCTTTAGGGCTATAGGTTTTAGTATGTTTACCCTACATTATATGGGCTGTCTCTGACATGAATTCAGGGGCTGGCTCTCTGATCACCTCCTCCTGGGGGTGCAGCCTTGCCAGGTCACAGAAGAAGATGATGCAGCCAGCCTCGATGAGACCTGATAAGCTAGGGTCAGATAGAAGAGGAGGAGGTCCTCCCCTATCAGGGGACTAGGGAAGGGGCCTAGGGGGAGAAGAGGGAGGGAGGGAGGATAAGACTGGAAGGAGACAAGAGAGGGGGCTGCAGTGGGGATACAAAGTGAATAAATTGTAATAAATAAATATTTAAATTAAACTAAACAAAAATGCAAGCAAAATACCCCAACACATTAAATAAAATTTAAAAGAAACTGCTTAATGGGCATGGTGGTGTACACCTTTAATCCCAGAACTTGGGATGCAGAGGAAAAGGCAGGAAGATCCCTGTGAGTTTGAGGCCAGCCTGGTCTAAGCCAGCCAGGGCTACAAACAGATGTCATTTTTTTTTAACTAAAAGTTTTCATTTATTTTAATTTCGTATACACTGGTGTTTTGCCTGCGTGTATGTCTGTGTGAGGATGTTGGCTCCCCTGGAAATGGAGTTACAGACAGCTGTGAACCGCCGTTTGGATGCTGAGAATTGAACCCGGGGCCTCTGGAAGAGAAGCTCTTAACAGCTGAGCCGTCTTTCCAGTCTGTTATCTTTTGTTTTAAAACTTTTAAATGTGGAATGAATAAGGCAGATGTGGGGTCACATATGTATAATCCCAGCACTGGGGAGATTGAGAGGTCGATATAGGAGGACTGAGTTGAAGGCCAGCCTGGACTACATACCAAAAGAGATGGGAGGAGGAGAGGGGAAGGGAGAGATCTCAGCAGATCAGGAGCCTGGGCTACACGGTGACACTTTATCTCCAGAATGAATGAATGAATGAATGAATAGTATTTTTCTTAAGGACTTTCTTTTTATATATATACTTGAGAAACATTTGGATGCTTTCCAGATTTAAAAGACAGGCTGGCCTCGGACTCAGTGATCCACCTGCCTCTGCCTCCCTGAGTGCTGAAATTAAAGGCTTATGTCACCATGCCCGGCTTTTTCTTTATTTTATTTTATGTGTAGGAGTGTTTTGCCTGGGGTACCGCTGTACTCCACGTTTGCAATGCCCGTTGAGGCCTGACGAGGGCATCAGGTCCCCCTGGAACTGCAGCTACAGACAATCATGAGCTAGCTGCCTTGTGGGTGCTGGGAATTGAGCCTTGTCTGCAGTCAGTGCTCTTAACTAGTAAGCCATCTCTCTCGACCCTAAAAGGACATTTTTTTTCCCACATGCGAATCTTATGCCTGTCTTGAAAAACAAGTAAATAAATAACGATATTATGCTTCTTGGTAAACATCAGTTCTGCTTTATTTATTTGAGACAGGGTCTCATATAGCCCAGGCTAGCCTCAGATTCAGTATGTCGTAGGAAATGGCCTTGAATTGCTGATCTTTCTGCTCCCACTTCTCAAATTCTAGGGTTTCACGCATGCACAGCTACACCTGGTTTATGTCGTGCTGGGGACTGAACATGCTAAGTCAGTGCTCTACTGAGCTCCAGCTCAGCCCATCAATTCCTATTATTGTTGTTATTTTGAGACAGGGTTTCTCTGGGTAGCCTTGCCTGTCCTGAACTTGCTTGTAGATCAGGCTTGGCTCAAGCTCACAGCGATCTGCATGCCTCTGCCTCCCCGAGTGCTGGGATTAGAGGTATGAGCCACTATGCCTAGACATCTTTTAAGTGTGTGTGTGCATGCGTGTGCGCATGCCCCGCCCCTCACGGGACTACAAAGACAGAAGAGAGACATGAGTTTAAGACAACATGGTAAGAACAGGAATAGAATGAGAAGGGGGGTGGAATGGCAAAAAGAATGATGAAAATGGAACAAATCTTCAGGATCTGTAGGTTTCTCAGCTCTGAAGGGCAAAAGAATGCTAAGGTGATTCCCACTGTTCTAAAGGACAAAAAGTTTGAAATGATGAACTGCTGACAAAACTTGTCGGGTTCGGCAGGGGAAGGACAGTAACCCCAATCTATCGGTCCTGAACATTCTGCAATAAATTACATTGGCGTTAAAAAGCGTGTAAATGCCTTCCAAAGATTTTTTTTTTTAATTTAAAATACAGCTTGCTATGTACAAATAACTACTCTAGTGCTCACGTTACATTTATTGTTCGTGTCATACTCCAGTAATGTGGAAACTGGGCCTGCGGACCGGGTTCGATCCCTAGCATGAAAAGAGCAATTTGGAAAGAATCGCAATCATTTCTGCGGCGTCCTCAGAAGCCAAACGAGGGCATCAGACTGGAGCTGCAGGCGATGGCGGCCAGCCCAGCACGGGGGCTGGGACCCGAACCCGGACCCTCGGAAAAGCAGTGCATTCGCCGGGCAGTCTCCTGTCCCCGAGCCGTCTTGTCTCCCTTTCCGAAGAACGTGGCCTTCCCTCAGAGGGCAGCCTGGAACCAGAGGCTCCAACCCCGACCAGCGCCAACCGGGATAGGCACAGGGTACGCCGGGAAGCCGCGAGCCCCACTGGACCCCTGACCCGGAAGGGTCCCGACGACCGGAAGTGCTGGCAGCCCCGCTTCCTAGCTTCCCTAGCAACCGAGCCGGCTCCTTGGCGACTTTAGGTGGCTCCGGCGTTCCCGGTCCCGCCATGCCGGTGCGGGTGAGCGAGTTCAGCTGGCAGCAGACGCCGAGCACCGTCTTCCTGTCGCTGCCTCTGCGCGGCGTGTGCGTGCGCGACGCCGACGTGTTCTGCGGGGAAAGTTACCTGAAGGTGGGCGGGGCGGCGGGGGTGCAGCGCGCCGCGGGAGCAGGGGCGGCCCGGGCTGAAACGCCGTCCTGTGTCCACTGCTCGTACTTTTTTATATTTTATTAATTTTTTTAAAGACTTATTCTACCTGCACTCCAGAAGAGGGCACCAGATCTCACTGTAGATGGTTGTGAGCCACCATGTGGTTGCTGGGAATTGAACTCAGGACCTCGGGAAGAACAGCCAGCGATCTAAACCTCTGAGCCATCTCTCCAGCCCCAGTTAATTTTCTTTTTGTCATGCTAAAGGATCAAACCTAGCGTCCAGTATTTGCTATGCTATATATTTATAAATATGCATACATACACATATATATATACACATACATATACACATGCGAACGCATGTGTACACATATGTATACATACACGTACGCATGCATGCATATATGCATAAGGCATGTGTATACATATGAATAATTTATACATATATGTATAATATATGTATAATGTATGTGTGTGCATATATGTAAATGAATGTTTGCGTGTATGAGTGTGCACCAAGTGTATGCAGTGCCTGCAACAGCCAGTAGAGGGAGTCAGATCTGGAACCGGATTGCAGATGGCTAACCCAGATACTATGCCAGAGCAAATGCTCTTAACCACTGCGCCATCTCCAACCCCAATGGTTTGGAGTCGGGACACATCTTAGTAGCTCACACTGGCCTCGGACTTTAGGCAATCCTCGCGCCTCAGACTTTCAAGTGTTGGGATTAGTGGGATGCTCCACCATCCCTGGCTGGACCTCAACTCAAAGTCCTATTTTAAAAAGCCAATCTAGGGATGGTGAGATGGGTCAAAGAGTTAATGC
Source organism: Meriones unguiculatus (assembly GCF_030254825.1). NCBI lineage: Eukaryota > Metazoa > Chordata > Mammalia > Rodentia > Muridae > Meriones > Meriones unguiculatus. The sequence continues at coordinate 15,850,488 of NC_083354.1, read as the reverse complement.
ACTTAGCCTGACAACCTCATCAGTTCAGTCCTCAGGAAGGGGAGAACCAACTTCCCACAGTTCTCTGACCTCCACATGCATGCCATGGTACTCATCTACCCACGCACATGCACGCGAAGATGTCATGAAAGCAACAGCAAGAATAAATCTCTTGCCAGTGTGGTGTCATCTTACAGACCCACTCAGGTCACAGGTTACTGTCATCCGTTGCTTCCTCATGTACCCTCAATATGCTTTGCTACGTTATGCTACCTGGAATAAATTCAGTGGGGTTTTGAGAGAAATCATTGGGTCTGGGGTAGCCCAGGCTGGCCTCAAACCCACGTGGTAGCTGAGCATGATCTGGAATGTCTGGGCGTCCTGCCTCCACCTTCTGAGTGCCCAGATCATTTGACACCATGCCAGGAACTACACCCCTTCCCTAATGTGGGTTTTTTTTTTCCTAGAATAAATAATTGTAATTTTTTTGGACCTATTTTATGTGTGTGGCTGTTTTGCCTCTGTGTGCATATGTGTACTGTGTGCTTGTCTGATACCCTTGTAGTTTAGAAGGGGATGTCAGAAACCCTGGAACTGGAATTTAGATGGTGTGAGTCTCCATGTGGGCGCTAGGCTCAGAACCAGGTTGTCTGCAAGAGCAGCAAGTGCTCTCAATCACCGAACCTCTCTCCAGCCCAGACTTTAAAAAAAAAAAAAAAATTATTTATACAGAATTCTGCCTGCATGTGTGCCTACACACCAGAGGGCACCAGATATCACCATATATGGTTATGAGCCATTGTGTGGGTGCTGGGAATTGAACTCAGGACCTCTGGAAGAACAGCCAGTGTTCTTAACCTCTGAGCCGACTCTCCAGCCCCAGATGCTTTTTTTTTTTTTTTTTTTTTTTTTTTTTTTTTTTAGTGGCAGTGTCTTCAATTTGTGTAACTAAATGCCTGCTTTCTCTCTTCTGAACAGGTCAACTTTCCTCCATTTTTATTTGAGGTGTTTCTCTATGCTCCCATAGATGATGGGAATAGCAAAGCCAAGATTGGAAATGACACGATTCTCTTCACATTGTATAAAAAGGAACCAGTTTTGTGGGAGGCCCTTTCCATGCCAGATGGTAAGTTTTTTTTTAGTGAAAGTTGGTCACTTGAGCTTGGTGTCGTTCGTGAGAGCTCAGTGTGTCCCTGTTACCCCGAGCACCGGGGAAGCTGGGCAACATGAAACCTTGTCTGAAACCTTGTCTCATTCTGGGCGTCATGGCATTTTATGCTTGCACTTCACTTTCAGCTCTTAAAGAGGTTGAGGTAAGAGGATCAGAACTGCAAAACCACCCTGGGCCATGTAAAAGATGCTGTCTCAAAGTTTTTTACTTTTTATGAAACTGGATCTAAAGAAATCTTATCCAGATCAGTGTAAGTGCTTTTCTCCTCGATAAAACAAATCAAGCACAACCCTGATTTAGCACTTTCCTTCTGTTGCAGTCGACAAAGACATGATGAAGAGAATAAGAGAAAAGTCTATTTTGCAAGCACAGGAGAAAGCAAAAGAGGCCACAGAAGCAAAAGCTGCTGCCAAGCGGGAAGATCAGAAATACGCACTAGGCGTGATGATGAAGGTAAGCTCACTGAAGGAGATGATGACGAGCCAGGCAGAGACAAGGAGTTCAGCCAGGCGGCGAAGGGGGTACAGGCCATGCAGCCACTCGGGACCGTTCAAGCTGTCAGTGGCCGAGGTGGTGAACTCCTTCAATCCCAGCACTTGAAAGGCAGAGGCAGGCAGAGCTCTGAATCCGAGGCCAGCCTAGTCTACCAGGACTACAGAGAGAAACCCTGTCTCAAAAAAAAAAAAAAAGAAAAGAAAATGGGTGTATAGTTCTGTGGTAGAGGGCTTGACTAGCATGCTTGAGGTCATGGATTCAGCCTGAAGTACCCCTTGTTAGTATATAGGCATCCTGCTTCTGGGTTGCCTAGCAACCTATGATGACATCATGTGTCTCCAGCCTGGTAGCCACACCTGGCAGGCGTGGTTCAGTTGCTCCATAAAAGGACCAACCTGCCACTTTGTCGCTCTCTTGGTCTCTCCCCTTCTCTGTCGGGGTGCTCCCTTTCTTCCGCTTATCATGTCTCGCTCTCCTCTCTCTCTTCATCTCCAGTAAACCTCTTTTATATAAAATCTGTGCACATCATCATTTCATTGGTCCTAAAAACAGCCCCCCCCACACGTACACACACATATGCACACACACAAAAAAAGAGAGAAATTAGTCCTTCCTCAGGGTTTGATTGTAGGGCTTATTTGGTTGTATGGGCCACTGTTCTGTCCTCTCCCCCGAAGGCCATAATCTCTTAAACTATGGGTTAAGACCCCCTATGGATTTACTTAAATGTGGAGGATGGAAAAAATTGCGGGAATAGCAGGGCCTGCGGGGTAGCTCAGGAGGTAAAGGCACTTGCTGCCAAAGCTGGGTGCAAGAGTCTGATTCCTGAAATCCACAGCTGGCAAGGCGTTAAGAGTAGGAAGATTAAGAAGCTGATCTTGGTAGCACACTTCACTAATCCCAGTGCTTGGGAGGCAGAGGCAGGAGGATCTCTGTGAGTGAAAGGCCAGCGTGGACTACATATTAAGTGAGTTCCGGGACAGCCAGGCCCACACAGACCTTGTCTCCCCAACTTCTGGTGGTAGTGTTAGACTGGTCCTAATCTGTCTCCGTTTAAGAAATTCTGTGCTTCCTATCTCTAATTTACAAATGCTTTTCCACCTTTAATTCTCTTTTTGTCCTCTGGAAATGAGGATTTTATAAACAAGCACTGTTCTATGAAGAGCATAATGGAAGGCACAGTGACTGGGGGAGGGGGGTGGTGAGAGGGCAGCTGAGGGCAGGTGAGGATATCTGCCTCCTTCGCCTCTCTTCGCTGTGTTTGCCAAGAACAAAAGGCAGACTGGTCTAAGGTGGAGTGAAGTGTTATCTTTGAGATTGTGGTGTCCACATGACATCATCATGCCCTTCTGTGAGGCATATAAATGCAGGGTGTTTGTTTGTTTGTTTTGTCATGTGTAAATGCAGGGGGTTTTGTTTGTTTGTTTGTTTGTTTTGTCACGTGTAAATGCAGGGGGTTTGTTTGTTGTTTTGTCGTGTGAATGCAGAGTATTTGTTTGTTTGTTTTGTCCTGTGTAAATGCAGGGGGTTTTGTTTGTTGTTTTGTCATGCTTGCCTGGCTTCTTCAGCTGGCAGCTCTCTGAGCTGACATACAATGACTACTGCCTTTGGTGTCTACTGTAAGCCACAGGCGGATGCGCTGGTCTGCTGGCCTGTTTTTCATTTTTACTACAACAGCATTCCTCCAGAGTAGCTGCACGGTAGAGCACCCCTCAGCATGCTGGAGGCTGGAGTTCCGCTCCTCAGCAATGAAACAAAAGTTTGTGAAGCAGCTTTAGAGAGGAAGGGTATTTGCTTAGCTCACAGCTTGGAGGCTGGGAGCCCGAGAAGAGGCAGCCCATGCACTTTTGGAAGGTGCAGTGTGTGAGGCAGAAAGCCAGAGAGAGGTTTGGGGCTCCTTAGGCTTGACAGCTGACTCCCTCCAAAACTAGATCAGAGTGTTAAGGTGTTTTCTGAAGGGACTCTGGCCAGCTCAAGGGCGGGGAGTGATCGAGGCTCTGGCAGGCTTTCTTTCTCCCCATTCCCTCTGTCTTGCTAAAAAATAAATAATAATAATAATAAATAATAATAATAATAATAAGAAGAAGAAGAAGAACTTAGATTACATTCCTAAAGCTAGCCTCCAAAGTCTTTTCTCTTATTTAGCCACTTCCTCCTGAGGCTGACCTCCAAGGTCAAGCTATCAAAGCATTGACATCCAGCAATCGAAAGCCACCTTTGATTCACCTAATTTACCCAACCCTTCTAAACTGGCCATTTGCCTAAGGGACATGCCTGTCTCTTCTCTATCCAAAAACAGTCATTGTTCCCCTCTGGGACAAATATCTCTTCCCCTTCCCCTTTGTCCTCTATCTCCTTTCTTTGTCTCTCATTCCCTGCCATCTGTCCCTCTGGGGCAAGGAAATCTCTTTTGTGCTGAGAACTTGCTCTTGGGGATCCTGGGCAGATAACGATCGCTACATTTCCGGCCAAGCCTGATGACCTGAGTTCCAGCCCTGAGACACACAGGGCAGAAGGGAGAGCTGACTCTGCAAGCTGTCTTCTGATCTGCACACTTACACGGAGCATGTCTGCGCACATGCACCACACGCTTGCACACACACACACACACACACACACACACACACACACAAATAACTGAAAAGAAAAAGTTGGGTGTGGTGGCACCTGCTTTTAATCTCAGCACTCAGGAGTCAGAGGCAGGCTGAACTCTGAGTTCAAGACCAGCCTGATCTACATAGTGAGTTTCAGGCCAGTCAGAGCTATATAGTGAGACCCTGCCCATACCTCTCCCCACCAAAAAAACAAAACAAACAAACAAACAAACAAAAAAGTCAAAGTCAACCAGGTATTGTAGCATAATCCTAGCATTCTAAGGGCTGAGGCAGGATCTGGGCTTCTTAACAACACCATATCAAAACAAAATGAGAACCAAACAAGCAAAAAGAGAACTCCCGTCATCCTCTAGAATTGTCCCAGTCAGGATAACCCATTTGGTCACCCATCTTTTACTTCAGTGCTGGGGAGTCAGAGCCAGATTGTCCCAAGTGCTAGACAAATGCTCAGCCACTGAGCTACACCCCTAGCTTGGCCACTGATCTGTGAACTGTCCACCACGTCACATGTCACACACACACACACACCCGGAACGAGCCTCCTGTATGAAGCAAAGGGGGGAGAAGGGCCGCTGTGGGAAACATCCATTTGCCATGTGGTGCCCTGCAGTTTATCAGGAAAGCAGCCATCTTCAGAAGACAGCCCCTGTCACACAGATGTGCGGAGGAGACAGGAGGACCCACTGTCTCAGTGCAAGTTAAAACCTGTGCTGTCTCAAGGTGTAGACACTCACAGGAACACAAGCACACACCACACACACATGCATACACACACACAGCTGTCACTTTTTAAATGTTTTATTTTTAATTTTTAATGATGAAAATGAAAATATACCTAAAAGTGAAGCTTCTGGAAAAAACGTTTGTTCTTCCCTGTCTTGTATCATTCTTCAAACTTGACCTTGGCCTCCCGGCCTCCCGCCTTGCCTTGTGTTTCAGAGCCCAGTCTCTGAAGACATCGTTGTTGACAGCAGTTTTGTCCAAGGGGATGTCCACAGAGTAACTTGTGGGCATGAGGTGATTGTAGTTATAAACTTTCACAAAGGACTTGGTCTTTGATCTCTTGGCGATTTTCTTCTTGCCCACGGTAGCTGTCACTTTTTGGGGATAGCGGTTGATTCCAGCCAACGGAGCATAGCTCTAAAGATGGTCTGAGGTACTATCATCAATATTCTCCATGATGATGGCTTTGCATTGGAGTAGTATCAGGTCAGGACCAGCACCACTTTCCCAGATTTCATGAACTTGCCCATTTTGACAGCAGGTAGCCGGCACCCAGCAGAAAGACTTTTTAGGTGTTTTAAAGGACTTGCTAATTACAATTTTTACAGATTGAAGAAGAAGAAAGGAAAAAAATAGAAGATATGAAAGAAAATGAACGGAAAAAAGCAACTAGAGAATTGGAAGCATGGAAAGAATGTCAAAGAAAAGCCGAAGAGCCAAAAAGAATCCCGAAGAAAGAGAAATGTCAACAGAGGAAGCAAGCTGAAGAGAGGGGAACGCTGAAACCCCAGGGCTTGCCCAGGAAGGTTGCGCCTGCTAGAGTCCCCACAAGAGGTATGGTGCCGCCTCTCTTTTTCTCTTTCTTTCTTTTAAAAATCTTTTTCTGCAGGCATAGGCCATGCTCTTTTCTTGAAAAGAAGAGAGCTTGTCTGAGGGATGAGGCAGGGTTTGCTATGTGGGTCTGGGCTTCCTGGACTGTGTGAGCCTCTGGCCTCAACCACAAATGCTTAGATAATAAGCATTCCCTATCATGCCTGGCTCAGTGGGCACATGGTAGTCATTTTGTACATTCCAGAAATACCTAGTGTAGATATTTCTATGGAAAAACACTGGAAACAACAACAAAACGCATAGTAGACACTGGGAACTTGTTAAGTGAAAGAGAGGGTTAGAGGAAAGGAGCCACACAATTGGTCTAAGGAAGGAATCAGGGAAAAAGAAAAGCAAACAACGAATTTTCCTGCTTTGTTTCTATTTGTTTTGAGGCAGGATCTCCTGTAGCCCAGGCTGGTCTCAAACTTGCTACATAGCTGAAGATGACCTTGAACTTCTGATCCTCCTGCCTCCACTTCACTATTACTGGGATTTTAGGCATGCACCACCATACCTCAGGCAAATTTGTTTCCCCTGAATGCTGGGGACCAAATCCAGGGCCTTGAATTTTTCTAGGCAAACTTTAGAGCCTGAGCTGAATCTGAGCTACACACACACACACACACACACAATTTTTTGAGACAGTGTCTTACGTTGTCCAAGGCTGTCTTAAATGCCCCAAATAGCTGAAAATGTCCTTACCTTTTCTTCCTTCCTTCCTTCTTTCTATCTTTTAAAAAATGATTTGTTCTTATTTTTTATGCATTTGTGTTTTGCCTGCATGTGAGAAAACCAGGCCTGACACCCCCCCAAAAGTCACTAGGAACTAGTGACTCCCCCCAAGCCACCACAAACTAGGTCATAGGTCACCAATTCCAGAAACAATGTTATAGAGTTCCCTATCCAAGGAACAGCCTGAGGATAGCCACAAGAATGGGAATAGGAAGGTATCTTATCTCAGTGTGGAGCATTTGGGCTAGGCAGCCCACCGACCTTGTTTTAGAACATCACGACACAGAAAATACCAACCGTCCCTGAGGTCTATAGCTAGCTAGCTCAATGTCATGTTAGTTAGCCAATCACTTTGTAACAACCTTGCCCTGGCTGAATGTCTTTCAGCTATGCAACTGCTAAGCTGGGAATTCCTGGTTCTTGTTCAAACCCCAATAAAAACCCTACTGTTCAGGTGCTCTGGACTCCCCTCTCTGATCCACTACATTGGTGATAGTGGGAGACCTAGCTTAAACCCAAATAAAGCTTTTTGCTTTTGCATATGTGGTCCTGGTAGTCTTTGGGGACCTTAAGATCTGGGCAGATGTAGATCCCCTGAAACTGGAGTTACAGACAGCTGTGAGCTGCCATGTGGGTGCTGGGAATTGAACCCAGATCCTCTGGAAGAACAGTCCATGCTCTTAACTGCTACGCCATCTCTCCAGCTCCATCTTTTCTTACTTATATGTACTCCTTTTCTCTGAAGTATAATAGTGTGAGTCTTTTTCTTGAAATCCTTTCCCCACCTGTTTTACTGTTGTCTTCAAAGATTTTATTTATTTCTTTTATGCATGTTAGTGCTCTAAGAGGACAGTAGAGAGTATAGATGGTTATGAGCCACCATGTGGCAGCTGGGAATTGAACTCAGGACCTCTGGAAGAGCAGACAGTGCTCTTAACCGCCGAGCCATCTCTCCAGCCCTTACTGTTGTCTTTAAGTCTGTGTATCTTACTTATGTATTTTAGTGATTCTAAGTAACATCTGTCTTTCCTTGTTTTTTGTTTTGGTTTTTCAAGACAGGTTCTCCTTGGTAGCCCTGGCTGTCCTGGAACTCATTCTGTAGAACCAGCTGGGCTCAAATTTAGCGAGCTCGGCCTCCTCTGCCTCCCAAGTGCTAGGATTAAAAGCGTGAGCCACCACTGGCCTGCTGTCTTTCCTTGTCTTTATAGACACCCGAACACATGGCTTAGTTCCTCATCCCATTTCAGCTTAGCAATTGCTGAACCTGCTGAGCACCTTTTATAAGAATGTTTGCCTTTCATTAGCATTGTTGCCATTTTCTTAGGTGTCTCTTGACAGTGAAAAAGCTTCCTTCTCCAGGGAGTGAATAGAGCTACTTGCTGTGGGTGTAGGAATTGTAGTTGTAGGAGAGATGGCAGTAAAGGGTTTGCCTAGTATTACTCCCCAGTTGATATGAACTAGACAGAGGCTCAACAATGAACCCCAAAACAATCGGGTTATTGATGAAAGACTAGACTAGCTGCATGGCCCTGGTGGTGAATGCCTTTAATTTCAGCTCTCAGGAGGCAGAGGCAGGTCTCTGAGCTCGAGGCCAGCCTGGTCTACAGAGTAAGTTCCAGGACGGCCAGGGCTGCACAGAGAAACCCTGTCTCAAACAAACAAACAAACAAACAAACAAACAGATTAGACTAGCTGCCATGCTAACACTGAATGTTCTATTCCTTGTTGCAGAGAACATCTTTGGTTTATTTTTTAGTAGCAGTAGTATTTATATATGACGTGTGTGTGTCACAGTGTCCATGTGGAAGTTAGAAGACAACTCTGTGTCTCGTTTTTTCCCTCCTCCCAACTTTTGTGTGTGTGTGTGTGTGTGTGTGTGAGAGAGAGAGAGAGAGAGAGAGAGAGAGAGAGAGAGAGAGAAAGGCCTCACTCTGCTCATGACATAGCCCTTGATGGCCTGAACATCTCTATGTAGAACAGTCTAGTCTTAAACCCACAAAGATCAGCCTGCTTCTACCCCTGAGTGCTGACACCCACTCAGCACTTTGAAGAGGTCAAGTCGCCAGGTTCGTACAGCTAGGAATTTACACTCTGACCTATCTCACTTCCTATCTTTGCCTTGATTTATTTTGTTGTTTTTTGTGGTTGTTAATTTTTAGTATTTATTTTTACCATGTTATTTGTTTCTTTGTTATTATTGTTATTTGTTATTAATTTTAGAGTTAGCTTTGGTGTATAGTAATCTTAAAAGTCAATGTGTTAGTTAGAAATGAGAAGTAAATGGCTTGTTCGATCCCTTTGCTTTTTGCAGGGAAGAATTGGGAAAACATATTTTCTGAGAAGTTAAAGGAAGACAGCATTCCTGCGCCTCGCTCTGCCAGCAGTATTCAAATCAGCTTTACCCCTCGAATATTCCCAACTGCTCTTCGGGAATCCCAAGTCGCAGAGGAGGAGGAGGTGGGCCAGAGCGTCAGTTAGGCAGTCACTACTTCAGTTAGCAGCCCCGCTGGTGGAAGGCCCTCATGATTTCACTATTGCTCAGTGAGTTCCAGGACAGTTAGAGAAACCCTGTCTTAAAAAAAGAAAGGAAAGAAAAGAAATGGGGTTTGGCTTTCTCTGTTCTGTGTTGTACATTTTGTTTTAGTGGTGTTTTTTTTGTTTGTTTGTTTGTTTGTTTGAGACAGGGCCTATGCAGTGTTTGAGACAGTATAGCTCAGGCTGGCTTGAAACTCACTGTTAATCCAAGTTGGTCATGACCTTGTGAATCTCTCACTTCAGCCTGCACTGTGCGCTGTCTGGGTTTAGTGGTCCTGTCAATAGAACTCAAGACTTAGTGCATGCCACCTGGGGTATGGTGTAAGTCCGCCTAAGCCAGGTGTGTTCATTCCACTGTTCAGGAGTTCAGAGGCCGGAAGGTTTGAGGCCAGCCTGCTCTATACAGCAAGCCCCAGGCCAGCCAAGGCTACATGGACAGAATTTGTCTAATAATAATAATAATGATAGCGAACAAATAAACAACAGCAAAAAGTAAACAAAGACTGTCTTAAAAAGTGAAATATATATATGTATGTATATATGTGTGTATGTGTATATATATGTGTGTGTGTATATATATATGTGTATGTGTATATATGTGTGTATATATATGTATAATATTCATATGAATTTCCAGTTTGGACTAGATACTTTTAAAAGAATTGTTACTGTTTTTAAACGTGTGTGTGTATGTGCACCTGGGTGTGGGTACGTGGCCAGGTACAGGTGCTCTGGAGGACCGGAGGCATGAGGTCACTGGAGCTGGATTTGGAGGCGGTTGTGAACTGCTTGATGTGGATGCTGTGGTCTCAGCTTTGGTCCTCAGCCGATCCACATGCGTTACTCACTCCTTCACCACTGAGCCATCATTCTAGCCCTGGACCAAAAACATTTATCTATCCATTCTCAACCAGTTAAGAGTCCTAAAAAAAATAAAAAAAAAAAAGGTTTAAGAGTTTATAAATACTGAAATTTTAAAACCACTATCAAACAGTGGGTTTATCTGATCAGACCATTATAAACAAATACCTAAAATTAGGAGCTGAATGAACAGACATTCATTTCTCAGTGTTTTGATCAGGGGCTGGCAGGGGATCGCTTGGTGAGGCCTTGTCCTGTCTCACAGATGGCGCCTTCATACTGTGTCTCCTTGTGGCACTGATGAAGGCAAGCTTTGATCTCTTTCTCTTCTGAGGAGACGAAGGCCATTATGGCATTATCTAAACTCCATGGCTTTCCCCAAGCACCCGTCTCTCACTTTCAGCATGTGTATTTGCCATTTGACAAACTGTTCAGCCTATTGATCCAGATGATATTTTTGCCTGGTAGAAAAAGTGAGAAATCTAAGAGTAATTGTTAATAAAAACAAGGCCTCTTAGAAGGAAAGTCTTGCTCTACCAAGTTCTCCTCTGGCCTCTGCATGTGTGTTGAGACATGTGCACATCCCCCAAGCATACATACACATGCTAATTAATAAACTTTGGTTTGTGTGGTTTTGTTTGAGACAGTCTCACTATGTAGCCCTGGCTGGCCTGGTACCTACTATGTAGACCATGATAGCCTCAAAATCACAGAGATCCACCTTCTTAAACCTCTGAGAGCTGGGGTTAAAGGCATGCCCAACCATGTCTGGCCCATAAATAAAAGACTACGCAGGGTTTCTCTGCGTAGTCTTGGGTGTCCTGGACTTGCTTTGTAGACCAGGCTGGTCTCAAACCCACAGAGATCCACCTGCTTCTGCCTCCCAGAATGCTAGGATTATAGGCACACAGCACCACGCTCACCATAAATTGAGTTTTTAATGAGACTTTTGTGTCTTCTGTGGCTGGGCTGGTCTTTGCCCTGTGGTAGGCAGTGTCTCATCACTGTGACAAAGTGCCTCAGAAAAGCACTTACGAGGAGGAAAGGTTTACTTCACCTTGTGCTTTTGGGTTTTGCTTAGTCCCATTGCTTCAGGACCAGCAGCCAAGAAGTTAAGAGAAGGGACCAGGGTCCTAATGTTCTCCTCAGGCTCATCTCTTGGTGACCTGATTTCCTTTCACCATCTTGTGAAGGCTCCACCGTATCCCAGTAGTGCCACTGGCTGGAGACCTTTAACATGCCACTCAAGAGTTGAACACATCTCCCAAAGAGTCACTGTGTAATGTAATAATGTACAGGAACTTAGAGATGGTAGCTCTTTGCCTGTAGCCCAGGCAGGACTTGAACTGTGCCCTCCTGCCTCAACAAGTAACTCAGAGTATGAGGCTTGGCTCAGAGGCAGTAGACACAGTGGCTCAAGTGGTGGGCTTAGCTCATGGTGACACAGCCCTTGGGAGGGGTTAATCCTCTTCTGAGGAAGGGACTGTTCTCCACTGCAGCAAGCTGTTAAAGATGAGCAAGTCTGGCCCTTCCCCCCTCCCCCCTCTCCGTCACCACGTGAGAGCACTCTCCCACACACATCATTCACCCCTCACATGTGCTGCAGCTACATGACTCCATCTGTCATGCTATAACATCTAAAAGGCTGACAGTAGGATCTGCGAGGTGAAACTATCTAGAATTTTGGATTTTTAACCTTGAAACTGAGCAGTATAAGCACCCCCTTTCCTTATGAAAGGTCAGCCTCAGGAAATTTGAATAGCAACAGAAAATTGACAAAGGTAGTGTCTCAATTTCTTTTCCCTTTATTTTATTTTATTTCTTTACTTTTGAGACAGGATCTCCTGTGTAGCCTGGGCTGGCATAGAACTCAGTATGTAAAGCAGGCTGGCCTTGAACTCAGAGACCCACCTGCCCCTACCTCCCTTTTGCTGTGATAAAAATACTCCGACAAAAGCAACTTAGGGGAGAAAGGGCTTATGGCAGCTCATAGTGCAAGGCGCAGTCCATCCTGATGGGGAAGGCAGGGTAGCAGCAGCCTGAAGGAGCCGATCAGTGAGTGAGTGCTTGGGTACTGTCCTACACCGCTCTCCAAGCACACAGTCCAGGAGCCCCTATCCAGGGCATGGCTCCATCCACAGTTAAGAAGTAACGTGGTCAGGATAATTCACCCAGGCATGCTAGAGGCCCCTCTCCCAGGTGACTTCCAGGTACTGTCGGGTTGACCATGCCGCCTGGCACAGACAGTGTCCATCACCGCACTGCATTCTCATTGCAGTGGCTGCATAAGCAAGCAGAGGCCCGGAGAGCCATGAGCACCGACCTTCCCGAATTCGGCGACCTGAGAGAAGAAGAGAAGAATCCAGACTGGCTGAAGGAAAAGGGAAAGTGAGTTGTCTGCGTGAGTTCTGCATTCTACAGTAGGCTCACCACCTTCCAGGGGTAGAGGGACCTTGCGTTTACGCGTGTGCTTGTGCACTTTTGGGAAGAGATCGTTCATGTGCTGGTAGTTTTATGTCTACTTGACACCAGCTTGAGTCGTTTAGGAAGAGAGGAGCTCAGCTGAAAAGCATGCCCCTACCAGACTGGTTCGTGAACAAATCTGTGGTGCATCTCTTGGTCGAGGATTGATGTGGGAATGCCCAGCTCACTGTAGGCACTGCCACCACTGGGCGGGCGGGCGGTTCTGGGTGTGATGAGAAAGCCTTGAAAAGCAAGCCAGTAAGCATCTATCCTCCACGGCACTAGTTCCTGCCTCCAGGTTCCTCCCTTGAGTTTCAGCCCCTTGACAGAGCACAAGATGGCAGTGAAATTAACCCTTTCCTCCCCAAACTGCTTTGGCGATGGTGTGTATCACAGCAACAGAACCCTAAGGAGGACAGGTGGGTGGAGCTCCATATTTAAGAAGTCTGGTGACCTGACAGTTAAATGCAGTAAATTGCCTGAGGCTGGGGATGTGGTTGAGTAGATAGAGTGCTTGCCAGGCGTACACAAAGTCCAGGCTTCCATCCTTTTCACTCCACACTCTGGGTGTGGTTGACACCTGTAATCCTAGCATTTGGAATGTGGAGGTAGGAGGATTTGGAGTTTAAGGTCAACTGGGATATGCATGGAATTGGAGGAAAGCCTTAGAAAAGGGACTCTTAAAAAAAAAAAGGAACAAAACAAAACAACAACAAAAAACATGTGTGTTGGCACAGCCCTTTGCACCCATCAGTCAGGAGGCAGAGACTAGGCCAGCCAGGGCTACACAGTTAGACTAGGAAATCGGGAATTGTGGTTTTTTTTTCCCCTTTGTAGTGCCGGTAGTGAACAGCAGAGCCTGGCCCATGCCGAGGACACTGATTGCACCCCAGTATCACCCCCCTGCACTGAGTTGTGAAGAAAAGTTGAGAGAGAAGAAATGGGCATGAACAGAAATGAGTGGGAACATGCAGAGTAGCTTATGGGGTGAGAACAGGGCCGGGTAGACTTGCCTGGAGGTGGCTTTTTTTTCCTTCTCTTGACAGGGTCTTGCTCTGACACTTGGAGTTGATGCCCAGCACTAGATACATAGCCCAGAATTGCAGATATTCTCCTGCTTAACCTGTGGGACTATGGGGTGTTGGTTTTACAGAAGGGTAGAAATAGGCAGGCCTTTCCCAAGAACAGCTACTACTGCCAGCTCAGGAGTAGATTCTTGGCAAAACTAAGAAATGTTTGCATTTTTCCTTACATGGTCTTTTTAAATGCTATGTCTTAATTTTAAAAAGAAAAGCTGCCTTAAAAATCATGCTAAGATGGGGCTGGAGAGATGGCACAGTGGCTAAGAGCACTTGCTCTTCTATAGGTCTTGAGTTCATTCCCAGTAACCGCAGGGGTGGCTCACAACATCTGTGATCTGATCTCTCTTCTGGTGTACATGAAGGCAGAGCACTCATGTGCATAAAATATGTGAATAAATAAATCATTTTTAGAAATTGTGCCGAGTGGTAGTGGCTAAAATCATGCCTTTAATCTTACCACTTGAGAGGCAGAGGCAGGTTGATCTCTGAGTTCAAGGCCAGCCTCATCTACAGAGTGAGTTCCAGGACAGCTAGGGCTACTCAGAGAAACCATGTCTTGAAAAACAAAACAACAAAACAAAGCAAAATTACTTATACTGAAAGGGTTACACCAACTTTGTAACCTGTATGTCTTCTAAAGCCTATAGTTTTGAGTTTTAGGTTCAGGTTAAGCTAAAGCCTCTTAGTACCTTTTCAGAGAATGAAAAAATGTGACCCTATCTATGAGGACAGATAGAAAAAAAAGGCAAGCAAGCAATGACCTTCACTCAGCAAAAAGAAAAACCCTTGCCTTTAAGATAGTGTTTCTTAGCAACAAACCCAGATTTCTTCTGAGTAGCTTTTGACCTCCAGCCAAAAGTCCGAAGCCTCTAATCTTCAAGGATGAGCTAACCACCCCCACCTTAAATTGCAGCTGCATCCACACTTGGCAGGACTGGCCAAGCTTGAGCACCTAAGACTAACCAATTACCTTACTTTATAGCTTCCTCATCCAATCCTAAATTGCCAAAACTACAACTTCAAATTTCCCACAATTTTTCTTTTAAAAACCTAAAGGCCTTTGTCTCCCGGTACCACTCTTTGCTGACCATTGCGCAATGGTTAATAAACCTCTTGCTTTTGCAATGAGTCGTGGTCTGGGGGAGTTTCTGGGAAGGGCGCGATCTTGAACTCCTGAGCTGTGAGACTCCAGGTCTTACAATACCAATCTGGAAAGATGCTCAGCAGTTAAGAGCACTGACTGATCTTACAAAGGACCCAGATTTGGTTTCTAGCACCTGGCAGCTCACAGCTGTCTGTTACTCAAGTTCTAGGGGACTTGAGTTCCTCTTCTGACTTCCTCAGACACCAGACATATATGTGGTACACATACACACATAAGGCATTACACTTGTACACATAAAAACAAAATACAGGGTGAGGGAGATGCAATCCTGAGGATCTCAATTCAATCCAGATAAAAAGCTAGAGATTGTGATGCTTGCTCTTATTCCCAGCTCTGGGAGGCAGAGACAGGCAGATCTCTGAGGCTCATTGGCCAGTCATACTAGCCTGATCAGGAGTCCCAGGTCCCAGGGAGAGACCCTCTCTGAACAGAATGGTGAGTCTGGGTGTGAGGTACAGGCCTTTAATCCGAGGCTGCGCCAGGTTACATAGTGAGTTCCAGACCAGGCTGCGCTATAATAGTGAGACCCTGTCTCAAGACAAACAAACAAAACCAACCACCAAAAAAGACAGATGGTTCCCAAGGAACAAAAGCAAGCAAGCAGCATACACTTCATGCCTGTTCCCTTTGCTGCCTAGTCCTGCGGAGCCAGTCCAGAGGGAGCCCCGGCAGGTGTGACACTCACAGCAGCTCTCCACCACAGCTGAGGAAGGCCAGGCATAAGGATCACAGCTTTGTGTCAAAAGGTTGCAGTAAAGTTGCTAGCTCACATAAATCTGTCCACTGCTTCCAAAGAGACTCCCTCTACCACAGCTGTCTGCCACACAAGCATCTTCTAAACAGTAGTGCCAGGCTGGGAGTACACAGTGGCAACAGGCCTCCCACGTGTGACCTGGAGGTCCTGGCTCCAACCTGAAGATCCCCTCCCCCCAAATAACCACAACCATGAGATTGTCACAGGAGATCTATGGAGAACTGTCTTTGGATTTTTGTTGAGCCAGGGGCTCTTGCCTTGAACTTGGTGGCAGTCCTCCTGCCTGAGCCTCCAAAGTGCTGGCATTATAGGCATGAACCACCACTCAGAGTTTGAGAATTGCCTTTTTACCCATGTGCCTATACACTTTCAGAACAGGGCCAGGAAACCTGCCTTTGCTACTGCATTGAAACAAACTGGGTTTGTGGAAACAGGCCAGTTTTCTTGTGCTATTTTTCCTGATAGGAGTATGTTAGAATTGGCGTTACAAGATGGCCTCTCAGATGTAGGTGTGATTGTCTTTCATTGTTTGTTTGTGTTTTATAGCTTATCCTGTTCTGTTGCAGTACTTGATAGTTAGAGTGTGTTAACAAAAGACAGAAACTTCATTCTTCCTTTTTTTTTTCTGACTTTTTTTCATGTAGGAAAAATCTGTTGTGAACACTACAAAAGAGGACCGAGTGGTTTTATTGAGACAAGCTTTCACTTTGTAGCCCTGGCTGGCCTGGAACTCCTTATGTAGGCTAGGCTGGTCTTGAACTCACAGTGATTCTCCTGCCTCACATCCTGAGTGCTAGAGTTATTGACATGCACTTTCAAACCTGAAGGGAGTTTGTTTTATTAGATTTCTGGTTTGTTTTTTTTTGGGGGGGATTGTTTGTTTTGTTTTTTTGTTTTTGAAACAGGGTTTTCTATATGTAGCCCTGGCTGTCCTGGAACTAGCTCTGTAGACTAGGCTGACATGAAACTCACAGAGACCCACCTGCCTCTGCCTCCGGAGTGCTGGGATTACAGCATGTGCCATCACTGCCAGGCAGATTTCCGCTTCTTGAAGTGGCATATCAGCACTCCTGGCACTCCAGCCTTCACATGTGTCATGCACTGGGCCCTTGGCTCCCCAGGTTTCTGGGCTTTGGAGCTTGAGCTGGACCTATACGAGTGCTTTCTTGGTATCTAGCAGGCTGATGGAGCTCAGCACCCCAGGGCCTCCGTAGGTCCGTTGCTCACAGTGCATCTTTCTACCCGTCTGTACCACTATGTGCTGCTTGATCAGAGAAAGGTGGCACTGGCTGACTTTTGTTTGTGGAAGCTGTGGGTGTGTTCATGGTTTTAGACTATTTGGGGATCACATTCTATTGTTGACTAAAATGTATGTGTCTGATTGTATGTCCCATGGGCTCCTTTTTCTCTCGAGTACTCCATGGGAAAAAGACAGCCCACATGCTGCCCTTGCTGGCTTGTAACTCATTATATAGACCAAGCTGGCCTTGAACTTGGGGCGATACTCCTGCTTCTGCCTCTTAACTCCTAGGGTTACAGGCCTTCAGCACCATGTCCATGTTATTTTTTAAAATCATAATTAGAATGTTTCTCCCCTCTTAATTCTGAGTGCTAAATTGAGGGGGCATGTGTCCCTTCACTAAGCTGTGCTGATGCTGGCTGGCCTGTGCACTCTGTCTGTCTGTATATCCAATAGATTTTTGTGGTATTGGGGATTGAGTCAAGGGCCTCACTATCCAGACAAGTGCTATAACACTGGCCTTTCCCCCCTTTTATCATTTCATTTATTGTTTGTTCTGACGTGAGGCTCACATGGCACAGTCGGGGGAACTTGCTTTGTAGCCAAACAAAGCCTTAAACCCCAGGCCCTCCTTTCCCTCTCAGGTGATGGGATTGCAGCTCTTATTTATTTTGAGACAGAGTCTCACTAAGTCACTTCAGCTTGTTGTGTAGGCCAATCAAACATTGATCTCGCAGCTGGGGTTACAGGTCTGCACCTGCAGGCTGGCTGGTAGTGGCTCTGTGTTGAGAGTGTGTTGACACAGGTGTCAAGCTCATAGCAGCTCCCCTGTGTCATGGAGTGCTGTTCCCTCTGTTTCTCATTCCTTTCCTGCTCTCTCTGCACCAGCTTTCATGTAACTGTTTCTCCTGTGCTTAAAAATGAGCAGCAACATTTGTGCTGTGGGCTTTCTTCATTCATGTCCAGCAGGGGAAGAAGTTTTACCAGCTTTTCACTCTCCAACTTGAGTTTGAAAGCACCAGCTTCATTTAGGCCAGTTTAAACCCCTTTTCTACCCCTAAATAAATTCCCGAATCAAGACGATAGCCATACACTTGCTGCATTAAGTCAATTATGGCTGCTTTTGGGTAGGAGGATCTATCCTACTCAGGGTACGTGCTATTGTATGTAGAGAGATGGAGTCTGCGCAGCCAGCAGTCTCTACCAGACAGGGAATTAAACCAGGCAGATGGGAAACCATCTATCTGCTTGCCAAGTAGGGGAGATGTTATTTCTCCACGTCTGCCTCAATGTTAAATTGCCCTTTTCTTTTTTTCTCATTAGCAAACTGTTTGCAACAGAAAACTATCTGGCAGCGGTTAATGCGTATAATTTAGCCATACGATTAAACAGTAAGATTCCATTATTGTATTTGAATCGGGCTGCTTGCCACCTCAAACTAAAAAACTTACACAAGGCCATCGAGGACTCTTCTAAGGTATGTATATTCCTCTGTTTGGGTATGTGTTGTATGTTTATGTATTTACTTAATTGAAAAATATTATTTTTGCCAGGCAGTGGTAGTGCTCACCTTTAATCCCAGACTCAGGAGGCAGAAGCAAGTGAATCTCTGTGAATTTGAGTTCAGGACAGCCAGGGCTATACAGAGAAACCCTATCTTGAAAAACAAAACAAAACAAACAAACAAAACTATGTATATATGATGCTTTAAAATTATCCTGGAAGCTGGGTATAGTGGCACACACCTGTAATCCCAGTACTCAGGAGGCAGAGGCAGGTGATAGCTGTGAGTTCAAGGCCAGCCTGGTCTACAAAGTGAGTCCATGGCAGCCAACACTACACAGAGAAACCCTGTCTCAAATAAAATAATCCTGGAGAGCCAGCTGTGGTGGGTTGAAAGAAGAGGATCACTGAGTTCAAGGCCAGTGTGGATTATGTAGTAAGTTCCAGGTCAGACA
This sequence comes from Meriones unguiculatus, assembly GCF_030254825.1. Lineage (NCBI taxonomy): Eukaryota > Metazoa > Chordata > Mammalia > Rodentia > Muridae > Meriones > Meriones unguiculatus. Next base: position 15,831,842 of record NC_083354.1, on the reverse strand, counting down.
AGGTAACAAAAGATTACCTCTGTCTCAAAAGATCAAACTAGACAATTGGTTGCTCAGTTCAGCAGTAACACATATGCTAAAATTGGAATGATACAGAAAAAGATTATCATGGCCGCTGTGTGAGGATGACATAAAAATTAATGAAGTGTTTCCTAATTTTTCTTTTTGAGTTTCCATTTTGAATGTGTTTGGACTACTAAAACAATAAACTACTGATGTCTAAAAAAAAAAAGTTATCTGTGATAGAACACAGCATGTTCACATGGACAGGTCAGGCCCTGAATATTCTGGGGGTAGAGCCAGGCACAGTGGCACACACCTGTGATCCCAGCACTTGCGGAGGCAGAGGCAGTTGGATCTCTGTGAGTTCGAGACCAGGCTGGTTTACAAATAGAGTCCAGGATAGCCAAGGCTACACAGAGAAACCCTGTCTCAAAACAAAACAAAACAAAAACTTCACGGGGTGGGGTAGTGTTCTGTGGACTTTGGTGAGGCCTCTTTATTGGTGTAAACGTTGCTCTCTGAATTAGCCCTTAGCCTAGTAGTAGAACGTCTATCTGCTGAGCCAGTGTGAGGTGTGGGGCTCCTCACAGTACCCTCCCCAGAAGTTAAATGCTAAGCCCTTTTGCCTCCCAGGTAAGTGCTCTACCACTGAGTTCTTTATCTAGTTCTCTTCATCCTTTTTATTCATTCTAAATAGAGGATGATCTGCAATAGCCATGCTTTGTGTTTCCAGAGAATGAGCTTGTTATGTGGTGAGCAAAATGGAAAGAACAATCAGCAAGTAGCAGACAGGAAGTGGAACAGCAGACAGTAAAACGTCATCACATCAGGCACTGACAACATCCTGCAGCAGTGACTGGGGAAATCCTACTGGGGTCGTCAGGCAGGGGTCCTGACTGAGAGGTTCCAGGCAGAGCACAGAGTCTGCTTCGTGGATGAGCTTCCGGCTCTGCCTTCCCACTACTGTGTGATAAACAATAGTGCCCGTCTGCTGGGAAAGGCTCAGCTTCCAGCTGTTCAGCCTCGGCTCTTAGTGGGTTTTCTTTCTCCCTGTGACAGAGCTAGCGGCAACCTGCCCTAGGACATGGAGTTTTGGAAGATCTTGAAATAAATGTGCTTGGGTCAGCATTCAATACATGCAAATAGCACATGACAATTTACCAATATAACTTCGAGTCCAGCTCTCAGTTGCCTAAGCTAACAGTGAATAGGCCTGAAGTTTGCCCTTCTGTGCCTTAGTCTCCCTGCAACTTACAGGCATGTGCCACCAGGCCCAGCTGGTTGATCTGTTTGTATTTCTAGTTTTTGTTTGTCTTTTGAGACAGGGTTTCACATAGCCTCGGCTGGCCTGAACCCCAGTATATAGAGAAGAATGGCCTTGCACTGGAACTGCAGGCCTGTGACCACAGCCAGCTTAGTAATGCTTCGGGAATTACAGGTGCAAACCATTATGTCTGACTGGCATGTACCTTAAAGTAAGAATTTAGAGTTTTCACTGTTTTTGCTCAGCCCTAATTTTATGTCTGTCCCTTGTTTTTATATACACACTCCCTTTGTTTCATACACTTACAGTATGTGTGTGGATGTGTGTGCAGGCATATGTAGTGGCAGGAGGTCAGTCTTGGTGTTGTTCTTCAGGCACTGTTCAACTTCCTTTTTTAAGGGTTTATTTGTAATCATGTGTATGCTTTGGGGGCAGTATTTGCACATAAATGCAGTTGTCCACTTAATCCAAAGAAGGAGCCTGGATCCCCTGGGACTGAAGTCATAGACAGTAGTCAGCTACCAGCTATCCCTAAGCATCCTTCTGTCTCTGCTTCTCAAACACTGACATGAGCACGCACTACCATGCTTGGGTTTCTATGTCAGTGCTGGGGTTCCAGCCCAGGTCTTCGTGCTTGCCGAACAAGCACCTCACCCACGGGGCCATATCACTAGCCCCTAATTATCTATGTTATTTGAAAGGCACTAGAATTGCTGACGCCACCTGTTGCTGACAATGCCAATGCAAGAATGAAGGCATACGTTCGACGAGGGACAGCGTTCTGTCAACTGGAATTGTATGTCGAAGGTAAGAGATTGACGGAGGCATGGAGTCGCTCTGTCACTATAGTGACAGCCTCGCATGCACAAGGCCCTGTGTTAGGTCCCTGTGGTTTATAGTGCCATATAAACCGCTTGCAGTGGCACACACCTGTCATCCCAGCACTTGGGGGTGGACACAGGAGATCAAGTTCAATGCTGTCTCCAGTTACCTATCAAGTTCAAAGCCTTCTAAGCTACAGGAGACCCTGTTTCAAAAAGAGCAAGAAGGTGTCTAGCTAACACAGGTATTTATGAAGCACTTCAGTCCTTCCCCTCTACCTCCTCCAGAGTCTGATGTTTTACCCTGCGGTGATGAATATAAGGTCGTGGGCCTAGACCTGGGAAAGGCAGATACAAGGAAGATATTAGCTAGTGTGACTACAGACCAGCAACCCATATTCCCTCTTCACCTCCACTCACTGATGTCCACTTTAAGTGCCTGCTTGTGGTAGAGAAAGGAAAGATATGGAAGTTTATCTTTTGAGAGAGGAGCACAGAGTTTACAGTTCTGTGTGTGTCCTGCAGCTGGGCCCTCTCCCTGCTAGGAACAAGGGAGTTTCCATTGCAAAAACCAAGGTTGTGAAAAACTGAGGCTTCCTGGAAATTTTCTTAAGAGAAATAGAGAGAACCTGGGAAATGAGACTTTATGCCACAGGAAGGGACCCTCGGGATAGATTTAAATCACCTCTTGAGGTCCCCTGACCGCTTTCCTTCTCATGCCAAGGCACAAATCAACTCTCCCATTCAAAGCACTTAACACACCTGAGGCCAGAGATCCACCTTCCACTGGCCAGGAAGCTGAGGGGTCCTCATCCCTCTATTCCATTCTTGATACAGTCCACTATTAGTTAATCACACCTAGTCAGAAAACCAGCCAGGATTTCTTGTTATGCTTAGACCTCCAATCCCCACACTACGTAGGAATAGGAACTAAGCAGGCTGTCAGTCACTGAAAGACAAAACTCACAGTGACAGGGTTAACCAAATTAACATTGAAGGATTTAGGAGCTGAAACTTGTGTGATATCCAAAACCTTTAGCCTAGCCTCTTCTCTTCATTCTGCTGCCTGCTGTCTGGCCTTGTGAGGTGACTCATCCAGATTGTCCCTGGTATGTCAATACAGGCTTGCAAGATTATGAAGCTGCACTTAAGATCGACTCAACCAACACAGTTGTACAAAACGATGCGGAGAGGATTCGGAATATAATTCAGGGGACCGCACTGAAGGCTCATGACTAGACACAGGAGACTCTGTTAGTACCCTCGCTGCAAAGAGCCAAGCACTAGAAGGCCTTTGGAAATGCAGTGCCCGAGGAACCCTATCTAAAGTGAGAATGGCCCATCTCGCTGCCTTGATCCAGGTACTGGGAAGGCAGAGGCAGGCAGGTCACTGGAGTTCGAGGCCAGCCTCTCCTACAAAGGAGCTCTGCGCCAGCCAGACTACACACTGAGACCAAAACAAGACACAGAGAATGTTCTGTTTTAGTTCTTGGTATTAGCACAAGGCTTGCTTGGGCTTTGATGTTGCTGTTCTGAACTGCCCTTGCTCTTGTAATTAAGTTATTGCTGTTGGGGTCTCCAGGGTAACTACTGAGGAATCAATAGAATAGATTGTGCTTATGAAGTATTTTAGTATATTAAATATAGAATTTCATTCTGAATTATTGGCTTTGGTATAACATAGAGACTATTTTTAGTCATTTAAAGATACACAGAACCATATTTTTTTCTTTATATTATTTGTTGTTTGAGGCTAGACCAGTTAGAGTTAGAGTGTAATGATGTGTTGAATACCAAGCCTGGGTCTGCTGGACAAAAGGATGTAGAATTACAGGCTAGCCTGGGCTACATAGTGAAACTGTCTCAAGAAAAAAATGAATAAATAAACAAAACAACAACAGAAAAAAACAGTTATTTGAAAACATTTTTATTTATAAGAGATTTATTTACTTTTATGTGTCTAGGTGTTTTGTCTGTGTGAATATACATCACTGGTGTATATAGCACCTGCAGAGGCCAGAAGAGGGCATCAGGTCTTCTGGAACCAGAGTTACAGATAGTTGTGAGCTGCTGTGTGAGTGCTGGGAATTGAACCCAGGTCCTCTGGCAGAGCAGTCAGTGTTCTTAACCACTGAATCATCTCTCCAGTACCAAAATCTTATTTTGAACTTAGCTATCATCTGTTGTTGAAAACAGAACCGAGCAAGGCCTTGTGTCCAGCCTTGGTTTCAGGCCCTTGGTCCCAGCACTCCTGACAGAATGGAAATGCCTTCCAGGTCAGCCTGGGCCACATAGCAAGACTGAGTCTCAATAAAAACAACCAAGGGGCTGGTGAGATGGCGCAGTGGTTAAGAACACTCGCAGCTTTTCCACAAGACTCGAATTCATTCCTAACTCCCACACTGGGTGTCTCATAACCACTTGCAACTCCAGCTTCAGACGATCTGATGCCTTTGGCTTCTCTGGGCACTATTGCTTTGAGGGGGGCGTGTCCTGCTTGGGGTTTAATCATAAAGACATGGAGACATTTGTGTAGTATAAGCTTGTTAGTCTTTTTGCAGGGGACAACCTCCTGAGCTAGCTAGCTATGCAGACACAACCCAGCTCCCCTTCCAATTGTCCCCACTGTGTGGCTCTCCTCCCCACTACATTCCTTTCCCAGCTCCTGCCTCCAGCTCCATATTCATCAAGAGCCATCCTTCCTGTCCAAAAAGTCCTTTTATTAGCACAGTGGGAGAGGTTTCACAGCTTATTCTGAACCAGTCAGCAGCAGGAATACACCCTGCCCATCTCTTAGTGCCAAGAGAGGTGAGGGCTATCTCACCTCTCCCATGACAGCTTGCCTTCATTTTTAAAGATTTATTTATTTTTATTATTTATACAGTGTTCTGCCTGCATATGCACCAGACCTTATTATAGATGGTTATGAGGCACGATGTGGTTGCTGGGAACTGAACTCAGGACCTTTGGAAGAACAGGCAGTGCTCTTAATCTCTGAGCCATCTCTCCAGCCCCTTTTGACAGCTTGCCTTTTAACATGATAATCTCAGATAATTTCTGTTCACACCTTTTTAGGCAGGTGAGGAGGTGACAAACATTTATGTGCAGAAAGCAGGTGTTGTGGGCTATAGAAATGGCAATATCACATATCCTGCCAGCACCTGGGGCTGCTACACAGCAGTTAACAATCGAGAATACAGGCACACACCTTCATAGTTGATGCAGCATGTGTTGGGGGTAGGTTACTCCAACAGAGCGCAAACTCACATGGCACACACACAGTAAAAATAAATCTTTAAAAAACTTCATCCCAACAAAAGTTAAAACATTTAGTTTGCAGATTTTGATGTTTCGTGATAGGGTCTCACTTTGTAGTTCAGGTTGGCCTGGAACTCATGGTGGTCCTCCTGTTTTAGCCTTACCAATGCTGGAATTACTAACATATACTAGAGCCATGCGGTGGTAGTGCTCACCTTTAATCCCAGCACTCAGGAGGCAGAGGAAGGTGCACCCCTGGGAGTTAAAAGCCAGCCTGATCTACAGAGCTAGTTCCAGGACAGCCAGGGCTACACAAAGAAACCCAGTCTCCAAAAACCAAAGCCAAAACAAAGTGAAACAACTAACCAGCCAACCAACCAAACATCCTGGAGCCAGGTGTGGTGTGGTGATTCACACCTCTGAACTTAGGAGGCTGAGGCAGAAAGGTCCACACATATCTAAGGCCAAACCCTGGCTGTGGTAGAGTCTGTCTCAAAAACAAACACTGTTAGCATACAGGCAGTTCCACTGGCCTGCTCTCGAGGACCTAGCAGCTGCTGACATCATCACCTGCCACTTGCAGGTGTGTGCTGCAGACAAAAGGACCACCAGCCACCCCAGATCTCTCCTGTGTTTCCCCCCCTCTCCCTCTGCACCCTCTTTCTACCCCCTCTTTCGTGCTCATGGCTTTATCTGTGTTCCCTGGCTGTCTGCCTCTATCTCTTCCCCAGGTCCTCACTCCTCTCCCCTCCCCAATAAACCTCTTTTGTATCATATCTGTTGCATAGTGTAATTTCTCAGAGGTATACCTTTTATGCCCAGATCTTAAGGTCCCCAAAGACCACTAGGAGCCGGACCATATATGCAAGAGCAAAGAGCTGTATTCGGGCTTAAGCTCAGTCTCTCCAACATTACCAATGCGGTGGATGAGGAGAGGAGAGCCCTGAGCAGCTGTATGGCAGGTTTTTTCATTGGGGTTTGAGGAAGGACAGGGAATTTCTGGTATAACAGTTACAAGATTGGGTGACATTCAGCAAGAGCAAACTTGTTACAAAGTTATTGACTAACTAACATACATTGAGCCAGCTATCTATAGACCTCAGGAATATTAGGTATTTTCTGTGCCTGAAATGTTCCACTACAAGGTTGGTGGACTGCTCAGCACAGATGCCCTGCCCTGAGATAAGATACCTTCCTATTCTTGTCGTTATCCTCAGGCTGTTCCTTGAGCAGTGAATCTTATGACCTTGTTTCTGGAATTGGTAACTTATGGCGGCCTAGTTCCTGGTGACCTTGGGGTGGGGTCATTGGTTCCTGGTGAATTTTGGGTGACCTTGTTTAGGCCTAGTTCCTGGGGACCTTCGAGGGTATCAGGCCTGGTTCTCTCACACCGTGGCACAAACCCCACAATGCACCTCCTCGCTGCATTATATTCCATAACACACGCAATCAAAACAAAGCTGGGAAAAATGAAAGTAAAAACGTGCATGCCACTTTACTGGTTAGATTACAGATGGCTTTTTCTTTTTGTCGAGACAGGGTCTCACTTTGCAGTCCAGGTGAGCTTTGAACTCACTATATAGATCTAGGCTGGCATCAAACTCATGGTGAGACACCTGCCTCAGCCTCCTTAGTGCTAACAGTCCCTATGCCCAGCTCAGTTCACACGTCTTGATTGTCTGTGACTCTAGAATCTGGCAACACTTCAGAGTAGAGTCAGCTGGGCCCGGGTGCTGGTTCGGTGGAGAGAATCTGGGAGAGGCAGAAACAAGGGCAGGTTGGTCATTGCAGGATGGCTTTTCTGTGAGAGGTGAGGACAGGGAGAGGAAACAGGGAAGGAAAGCTTCGTGATATGCCCAGGGAAGGGTGGCAGCTTTGGGACTGTGGTCTTTCTGGCCTTGCTTGACAGGTGAAATAGCATCTTGGTGTCTGAGTGGCAAGTGGACTGTTGGTACCGGTGGCTCTGCTTTGGTTTTCAGTGTGGCCCGCTGGACCACAGGAGCAGACACACCCTCAGCAGGAGGCCTCCCGTAATTCCGTCTTCCTCATCTGAAGACAGGGCCTTCACAAGGCCTCCTGCGTTGCTAAGCAAGTGCTCTTCCAGCTGGCTCTATCCGCAACCTCCATGAGTTTCCTATACTATGATAGTACCCAAACATCAGTCGTATTTCACAGCCTTGTCCTGAGGAAAGGTTTTCTAGTGAGACTGTATTCTGTAACATCAAATAAGCCTGCAAAGAGGGGCTGTTAGCCTAGCACGCCGCGCCTCTTCTGTGGCGAAGGATGTAAGGCACAGCTGCATGTTCAAAGGTCCCTGCAGAGCCCTGATCCACCTCTGGGAGCAAGTTCACACTAGCTGAGCTCAGAAGACCCAATAGAACAGTGCTGACTGCTGTTCAAATTGCCGGAGCAGATTCCTTTCTTGAAGACTCCCCTACTCTCAGAGTTCGCTAATAAATTTATATGCCCTCTACTATAAAAGTAAAAAACCTACAGAAGATTCTTCTTATGGACTCAGCCCCTACAAGTCCCAGTAGACAAGAGACTAAAGATTAAGCTGGGCGTGGTTGTGCACACTTGAAGTCCCAGAACTTGGGAGTTTGAGGCAGGCAGATTGCCTTGAGTGTAGACCAGCCTGGGCTACCTCACAAGACCCTCTCTCAGATGAGACGGGATAAGGGACAGAGATGGAGGGACTGGCTGAACATTAACGTGGAAATACTGACTCACTCATAGTAAGATCTAGTCCTCAAACCCAGGCTGCCTTATCCGACCTTCCCACAGATCCAGCAGAGCAAGCCCCGACAACCTTAAAGAACCTAGATGGAAACTGCCGTGTTCCCCTGACCTGACCATAGGCGAGGAAGCAGCTGCATGGCCCAAAGTGGCTAGGTTCTGTCTGGACGCTCAGGGCTTGCCCCTGCTCTAATATTTTTAGCTAAGGTTTTTGTTGTTTTTTGTTTTTTTTTGGGTGGGGATGGGGTGGGGAATAGCAGAGCAAGGAATCAGATGTAGGCCCCTTGTGCAAGCCAGGAAGCCTACTGCTGAGTCACATCCTCTGCCGATGATTTATCTTTACAGAAAATAACAAACTTGATGTTATTGTTTCACAGGTTATTTTATCCCATCTTTATTGACATGAAGAGAAAAGAGCTTTGGAGATAATGAGTGAAGTTTTGGTTTTTCCTCCCCACCTGTCCCCTGGCGGGTAGTACTGTCTGGACCAGTCAGCTGTCGGGTTAGTGTTAGTGGTTTGGTTTTGGTTTTTAAAGCAAACAAACATCAACAGGAAAAAAAGACCTTTGGAAAATTGCTTTTTTTTTTTCTTAATAGACTCCATTTTTTTCTGTGTGTGTACATATATGTGGTATATGTGTATGTCCATATATATATATATGCATATGTGTGTATCTGTGAGAGTATGGGAAAGCCAGAAGTGGATGCTGAGTGTCTAGCTCTCCACCCTGTTTTTTTTGACACAGAGTCTGTCACTGAACCTGAAGGTCATGGATTTGGCTCAAAAGACCTAGCTGGGGACCCAGCAGTCTGCCTACCACCCATGCCCCGGCGAGGGAGTTACAGGCGTGGCCTGCCATATTGCCTTTTACCTGGATTCCCATGACCTATAGTCAGGCCCTCCTGTGTTTGTGTATGTGTGTGCGCACACACGCAGGTGTACCCCTGAGCAGCCTAGTGTGGTATGGAGGTCAAGACGGCTTTTAGGAGTCAGTTCTCCTGTTTCACTGTGTGGGGCTCCAGTACAAACACCTATACTTAATGAACGACTCTCTGGCCCCTCTGTAGTCATTTTGGATGGAGGATGGGCTAGCTCGGTAGAAGCAATGCACACAGGCTGGTCTTGAATTCCTGGCAATCCTCCTGCCTTATCCTTCCAAGTACTGGGGTTTTAGGTGTGGGTCACCATGCCCAGCTATCATACTTGTGTTTGGCTTTTTGAGATAGGCCTCACCCTGTAGTCCCAGCTGGTCAGGAACTCACTTTGTAATCCAGTGGCCTCAAATGTGCAATCCTGTTGCCTCAGCTTCCTGAGTGCTGGGTTCATGTGAGCCAGCAGGCTACGGGGCCATGCTCCTTTCTCTTCGTAAGTACATTTCGTATCACTTGCTATGATGAAAGTCCCTTGCAGCTTATGGGGATCCATGATCGTTGGGTAAGCCAGCCAAGAACTTGACCAACTAGGCCAAAAACAATGATTCAAGTGGCTCCTGAGAAAATGCTCCAATGTGAAAATAGTTTGCTGATGTTTTTAGTTACAGAACAAAAAAAGCCACGAATCCACACTTTTTTTATTTTTGGCTTTTTGAGACAGGATTTCTTTGTGTAATCCTGACTGTCTTCAACTGAGATCCGCCTGCCCCTGCCTCCAAAGTGCTAGGATTAAAGGTGTGTTCCACGACCACCTGACATTCCAGGCACTTTTCAATGCATTGGTGAGAATGGCAGGTCACAGTAAATCAAGGAAACCTATGTGCCTCAGATGCCATCTGAAATGTTCTTAGCTGCTGGGTTGTTAGAAGCCAGTAGCCTGCTGAATTAGTGCCTTCCAAAGGTATGACTACCTCAGACACAGAGCTGGAATGAATGGGTATTTAGGGCACTAGAGATAGCCCCAAAGATTGTTTCTAGATCTGTTACATTCCAAATCAATCAACCTTTAAAATTCTTTTAACAAGAAGTGTGACCTTTCCTGGGAACTTCAGTTCATATAAGTTGTCTGGGGCAAGGCCTCACTGAATTGATCAGGCTGGCTTTGAACTTGCTATTCTCTTGCCTCTGCCTCCTGAATGGTTGTTATAGGCCTGTGCCACGAGATCTGACTGTATTTGGTTTTTGGTAGTGTAGACATAGGCAAGACGTGGGCTAGTTTATTATAAAGTGGGGTACCCTCAAGTGGGTCTTGTTGCTTTTGGAAAGAATTTTACTACGTAGCCCAGGTTGGCCCTGAGATTCTGGTCCTCATGCCTAAGTCTGTAGTACTTAGGGTACAATGTTCCCCAGCATGTCTAGCTTTGTATACTTTTGCAGGTTTATTTTTTATTTTTAATTGTGTGTGTGTGTGGGGGGGTACATACGTGCGAATACGGATGCCCTCAGAGACCAAAGGCATGGGATCCCTGGGGAGCTGGAATTACAGGACAATGAGTTCCTTCCCCCTTCTCCTGTGATGCTGGGGACCAAATGAGCAGTCTACCCCTAACTGCTGAGCCAGCTTTCCTGCCCCTGAACACCTGTTTGTTTATAGGACAAGGTGCTTTACATCTGGAGGCTAAGGTGCTTCTAGACTAATGGAGAATTCTAGGTTAGCAGGACTGTAGAGTGAGAGCCTTCTTCTAACATGAAAAAAATGGAGTCACTCTTAGTAAGTTATCAGTTAAAATTTTTTATTTCTTAAAAGTGTTTTTAGAACATGTCTTCATGTCTTTTTAAAGTTAAGAGTCTTCATTAAAATCATTTCTTGTTCACATTAGGTATTCTAGACTTTAAGCTAACACCCTGAAGGACATTTTCTCTTCAGGTGCCAGGAGGCTATGGTTTCATAGAGTGTGTTGAAAATTAGGAAAATCGATGCCTCTGGTTCTGTCAGGGGCAGTGTTTAGGCCGTTGTTTTGATAGAACCCAGTTGTTCTGATGCGGTTTGTGAACATTTGCTCCTGTGGATTGTACCTGCAGGGAAAGAACTCGGGCTTGGGTGAGAATGCCCCGTACTGGCTGGAATTGGTTTTGTATATAATCATCTGGGGTTTGGACAGTGAAGTAGCTGTGTGCAGTGTCTTGGGGTCCAACATACAGGAAAACACAGGGTTGCCAGGGTTCACACACGGAGCCAGTGGTTCAGGTTTCATTTCTGCATCCAAAGTCAAACTATTTTTATTTTCCTAAAAGGAAAAAAACAAAAACAAACAAACAAACAAAAAAACACCCTCAGTTACACAGGAGGGGACTTGGCCTATTCCCCTCATCTTGGCTGGCCTGGCGTTCACTATGTAGACCAGGCTGTTCCAGAACTCACTAAGATTTGCCTGCCTCTCTAGTGCTGGAATTCAAGTCTAGGGCCACCAAACCTGGCTCTTTCTCTCTCTTTAGTTAAAGTGCCTCAGGTGGCCCTGGGTAGCCTAAAACTCTGTATGTAGCTGCAGATGACCTTGAACTTCTGATCATTCTGCCTTCAACTTTCCAAGCAGTAGCATCATGGCATGCACCATCACATCTGACTGTATTTTACTTAATCATTTAAACCCTTTGGCCAGTGCAACTTAAAAAGCCACCAGAATTATAGGCTTTGCTACTGAGTCATCTAGGAAGACCTCTGTCCTGAGTGGCCCTAGCCACTCCAAGTGTATGCTGCTGTCCTGACATGTCTCTCCCCGTCTCTTAGTGTCTATGATGCAGCCTGTCCTGAATGTTTCCTAATAAACCTTATGTTTATTGCTTTAGTCTTTATACTTAACCCCTGAAACTCTTTTTGCACCAGTCAGTAATCTCTGTCACTCAGGAGGTCTCTAGAAAGAACCCATGCTGCTTTATCCGGCAGAGTGCTGCTGTCTCCCACTGCTATTGTCACACTCAATCTTTTTCTGGTTCTTTGAAACAGTGTCTCAGTCTGTGGCCCAGACTGGCTTTGAACTCAAGGAACTACTACTGCTCAGCTTCCCGAGTGCTGGCATTGCAGGTTTGTGCCACCATGCTTGGCTACGAAATTCCTTGGACTAGCTCCATAACTTTTTTTTTTAAATATAAACCTACATAGTTAAAAATGAGGCTGTTTCATACTGTGGTTTACTAGTATAAACTGATGTACTCTAAAGTAGTACTGAGGTGACAGGCATTCCTGTCTAATTTTTCTGTGTTTTTTTTTTTTTTTTTTTTTGAGACGAGGTTTCTCTGTGTAGCTCTGGCTGTCCTGGGCTCACTTTGTAGACCAGGCTGGCCTCAAACTCACAGAGATCCAACTGTCTCTGCCTCCCTGAGTGCTTGGGATTAAGGGCATTGGCCACCATGCCCTGCTGTCTTTGCCTAAATCTTTGATGCTCCCCCATTCCTTCAGGGGCTCCAAGACAATAACCTTTGCAGGATGCCAGTTCTAGGGGAAGCAGCTAGAAGAGAATTTTTACAGACTCTTGAATTTTTACAGATCTCTAGAAAGGTGTGGTGGCACCAAAGGCCGCCTGTGAGAGGTAGAGGGGTTGCTAGGAGTTCAAGGGCAGTCAGCCAAGGGAGTGAGACCCTTTCAACCTAATGCTTTTTTGAGTTTCTTCTATATATTTTTCCCTCCTTGCTTCTCTTTCCCTTTTCTTTCTAGGTAAGGAACTCAGGAGAGAAGCATATGTACATTTAGCTTTCTGCCAAAGGCAAGTCTTTTCTTTTGCAGCAAGTCCCTCTGGTCTCAAGGGCTCACTGTGGGTGGCCTACTTTCATCTCCCACCCTCAGCAGAGAATTTCCTGGAGAAACTGTAATCCTTAGGGCTTCTCTGACAGTTCTAGGACTGTAGGCCTGTGCCACCATGCCCTGCTAGCCAGGTTCTGGATAGCATGGCTGAGTTGTTTCTCAATCCCAGAGTTCTTTTAGTGTCTAGGATTCAGTTTTGGAACGTTAAGTTAAAAATCTGAAAATTTAGGGGCTGAGAATGTCATTTAGTTGGTAGGCTGCTTGTCCAACATACAGAGAGGCCCTGGAGTCTATCTCCCACACCACATGAACTGGTATGACAGCTCATACCAGTAATCACAGAGGATTAGAAGGGCCATCCTCACACAGAGAGATAGAGGCCATCCTGCATACAGGAACCACTGTCTCAAAAAAAAAATTAGAAATTGGAATACTAGGAAAGTGTGGTGTAAGGCAGGAACTTCCGTCTAGATGCAACCCACTGGAAAAATGGCTAAAACACCAACAAAACCCAAACCGCCCATTTGGGATTAACTTGAAGGCAAGTTGAATGAAAACATTAAAATGGTGGATGATTTTTTTTTTTTTTTTGAGACAGGCCCAAACTCCTGACAATCTTCCTGCCTCATAGTGCTGGGATTCTATGTCTGGGCCACCATGCCTAGCCACACCATGGGCTACCTTTGGCTATTACTATCCCCTTCAGTTACTGAGGTCTCCAGTTTTCATCCAATCACCTATGCTACTACTGGCCCTAAACTGAAATCACCCTCAGCTCTAGATTTAATTGTGTTAAAAAGTTACTTCAAATAATGCAAATCACTGGATGACTTATCTACTACCAAAGCAGGGGGGATGATGCTATCTCTTTACATCTTTGAGTAACTGAAGATGTTTGTACATAACCAAAGTAAGAACCACTTTATCCCCACTCATTGTAAAAGCAGCTTTGTTATTTGAATTTTAGCCCATTCAAGGAGTTCTAAGAGCAGAGTGTGATGGCTTAGGTATGTAATCCCAATACTTGGGAAGAAGAGCCAAGAGGTTCTGGTGTTCAATGCCAGCTACACAGAAAATTTGAAGTCAGCCTGAGCTACTCTGAAAGGCTCTGTCTCAAAAAACCACCACCCCAAATTCCCCTCTCACCCAACTATTCCTCCTTCATAGAGTGCTTTCCTAGCATGTGTGAGACTTGTGTTTTAATCCCTGGTTTTAGCAACACAAACAACAGATCTAATTGTGAAACCAGCTTTCGCCCAACATCAGCTTTTTGAATGTTTTCCTTTATAATTTACTCATTACCCATGTTGGGCACAGAGTAAAGTTAACTTTTCTCTGGTGTGAGTTCACTGTGTTTCCCCCTCTCCCATCCTTTTAGACGAGGCATACTATAAAAGACAAAAATGAAGGTACTTCAGCTGGGAAGTGCAGTTCAGTAGTATGGCGGTTGCCTAGCATGCACAAGGCCCTGGGTTCGGGCTCTACGTCTGCAAATAGATAAGCAAAATAAAAACCATCCAGGTCAAAACCATCACCAGACAGTTTGCATTGAGGTGCTTTGCTGCCTTTATACCTTCACAGCAATGATTATGGTGGATGATGCACTTACAGCTGTAAATGTAAAAGCTTCGTGACTAGGTTACTTCGTGAATGGGAGTAGATGGTGCCTAAAACACTATTATGAATTCGACTTTCAAAAGCATCTAGCCCTCCGCCCAAACCCACCAAGTCAGAGTCGATCTTTTTCTCCTTCCCCTCCATCTCTTCGGCCAAAGCAGTTCTTTCTTGATAGCGAGAAGTCTTGCCGAGGGCGCAGGGTCCGCTCTTCTCACCGAACAGACAGAAAGCAGCAGCGAGGACGAAGCCAGGCGACCCTCGTCTCCTAAACCCGACAGATCTGGGGAGTGCGAGGGTAGGTGGAAACCCTCTTCCAGTGTGTCACCCTGTCTCCATGACAACCGGCTGCAGGCGTGGGAGCCCGGATGTTGTGGGGATCCGCGGTCGCCCCGCCCAGCTTCCGGCAGCCTCCAGGCGGCGGGCCGCATGTATTTTTGGGAATCGTAGTTTTTTTCTCCCGCCGCTGGTTGGCGGGAGGCTTAGTAGAAACTCCAAGTCCCGGCATCCCCCGCGGCGCCGCGCCAGCCGCCACTTCCCCGCTGCAGACGCCCGCGAGCAGGTTGTTTTTATGAGGCGTCACTGGCGTCTGGAGCTCGGACGCCGCCACGGTGACAACCGGTGCGGTCGGGCGGAGGAGGCGGTGCCGTCGGGTAGGCCCCCGGGGCGCAGGGCGGGCGGGCGGACGGGACGGGTTGCAACTCGCGCCCTCGGAAGCAGTGCCAGGAGGCTGTCTCCTGGTGGGCACCTCGGTCCTCCCGCGCTGCTGCGACCTCGGGTGGAGGGCGCGACCTGGCGGGTGTGAGGCGCGGGCTCGCGGGCAGCCCCGCAAGCTCCGAGCTGGGCGCACTGGGATTCCGGTGCGGCTGCATCCCTGTGCCGAGATGCCGTGCGTCACCCTGCGGCCGCGCCGAGGTCCCGGGTGTCAGAAATAGAAAAGTGCCAGCGCGCAGCGCAGAGAGGTTCGCTCCCGCGCAGCCCCGAAGCTGTTTCACCACCACCCCTTCCCTTTTCTCCGCCTGTTCTTCACCTTTCCCCTCCAGGGCCTCCCCAGCGTCGGTCAAGATCTCGGGCTTGTCCTAAGTAGCAGCTGCGTGTTCGCCGGTCGCGTTAACCTTTCTTTTGTCCCAACTCTGCCAGGAGCAGCGCCGGAGTTCTAGATCTCAGCCGGCTGGGCTGTTTTGTTGTGGGGTGAACCAAGCACTCACCATTCTATCCTGCTTTTGCTTTATTAAGCATATGGCATATGGAGCTGCTTGTACCCAGAATGGGCAACCAGTTTATTACTCTCGACTAGGAGTGCTTTGTAGTCTTATAGCAAGGTCACGTAATGCTTGAAATATAAGCACTGTCTGTCCAAGCTTAGAATCCCAATTTTTTTCTTTCTTTCGTTTTTTGTTTGTTTGGTTTTGGGGTTGGTTGGTTGGTTGGTTGCTTGGTTTTTTGAGGTAGGGTTTTTCTGTGTAGCTCAGTAGGCCTAGCTGGCCTCAGACACAGAAATCCCCTTGCCTCTACCTTCCGAGTGCACCAAACAACTTTTAGGTTCCAATTTTAATAGGCCTCAGATTTCTCGGGGGATGTTTATCACATATAGCTGGTGTGAATAGTTTACCATTCTGACAAGCTAAAGTCACAGAGGAACTGAGGAGGTTATAGGTGAGTTAATGCTCATAAATGCTTTCGGCGTTTTTTCTTGCTTTGTAGTTCTCTGACTGCCCTGGTTCTACTTAAAGAGTCCAGGTTAGACCTGGGAGTTCCTTTGCTTATCATAGTTGAGTACTGCCAAGCCCTGCTGTAAATGCTGTTTTAACCATGTTCCATTAAAGTTGGAATTCCAGTCAAATGTGGCACCCCAGACATTTAGAATCAGAAGCAGAAGGATGTCAAGTTTGAGACCAACCTGGCCAATATAGTGAGGCCGTATTCCCGTATAAAAAGGTCTGAGAATGTAGTTCTTTGGTGCAGTGCTTAATGTATGTGAGGCCCTGGGTGCGGGTTCAGTCTTCAGGATGATCAAAAACAAACCATAGAACCAGTTTTGTACTCTAAATCAAGCAGACAATTATATTTTCATTGAAAATAGAGTTCAGAGAATATTTAGCTAAGAAAGTGATTATATAGGGGTCTGGAGAGATGGCTTAGAGGTTAAGAGCACTGTCTGCTCTTCAAAGGTCTTGAGTTCAATTCCCAGCAACCACATGGTGGCTCACAACCATCTGTAATGAGATCTGCTGCCCTCTTCTGGGGCATGCAGGCCGAGCACTGTATACATAATAAAATAAATAAATCTTTTTTAAACTAAAGGGATTATCTAGGAGGTGATTACCTAGGTGACTTCTTTCCGAGGAGGGCATGGTGCAGCCACTTCCGCCCACCGATGGCATCTTTTTTAAAGGCTAATTTTTGTGTGTTTTGCCTGCAATCGTTTAAGGATAGCATGTGCACGCAGTGGAGGCCAGAAGAGTGACATCTGATGTGGGTGCTGGGAACTGTACTCCTAGCCCGTGCTTTCAACCACTGAGCTATTTCTTTAGGCCTGGAAACTTTAAAGACAGCGTCTCATATAGCCCAGGGCAGCTGCCAATTGGCTAGGTAGCCTTGAATTCTTACTACTCTTGCCTTTATTATCTCTGGATTCTTTAAGTATAACTTCCAAAAGTAAATGGGCTGGCAAGATGTCTCAGTGGGTCAGGGTCTGCCATCTGAGGTTCTTCTCTAGAACCCACAAGGTAGAGACAACTGACTCCCATGAATTTCTCCACTGACCTCCACACACATCCGCACAGACATGGAGAAGTGGGGGTGCTGGGTTTGGGGCTCAAAATTTAAAAGTAAATAAACAAGCTGATATGGTAGCCTAGGTCTATAATGTAGTTTAGGAGGCCTAGGCAGAACATTTGAAGTTTTAAGGCTAGTCTGGGCTACCTAGCAAGATCCAGTTTCAGAAAAAGACAAAGCAGCAGCGTCCAAGCAGGGTGGCTGGGCAGGTGGTGAACACTGTGATTGCAGCGCTCAGGAGGCAGGCCTGGGTTTTCAGGGTCAGACCTTACCTCAGAAACCAAATCAGGAAGAAAACAAAAACCAAAACATATGTCGGAGTGACAACAAAAGAAACTAAACTACAATCCTTGTTATACTAAATTCACAAACTATATATGAATTTAAATGGAAATAATTTTTGGGAGAAGGGACAAAAGATAAATTAGTTATCTGGAAAGAATAAAAAGCATCTTAACTTTGTTTTGTTTTTGTTTTTAGAGACAGGGTTTTTCAGTATAGCCTTGGCTGTCCTGGACTTACTTTGTAGACCAGGCTGAACTCAGAGATCTGCCTGCTTCTGACTCCTAAGTGCTGGGATTAAAGGTTCAGAGACAGAGTTTAGTCCTGTAATACATAAGGATTCCATGTAACTAATATATTTAACATTTTTGTTATTGTTTGTTTTGTTTCATTTAGGTTTTTAGGAAGGGTATTTAATGTGTGAAAAGTCATTGAAGAGTCAGTAGGGTTTTCTGTGAAAGCTTGAGAAAGTAACATGAATTGCAGTTTTGAGAATAAAGTCTAATTTTTCTTTTGCTCTTTTTTGTTTTTTAATATTTTCATGTGTATGGGGTGTTTTGTTTACATGTACATCTGTGCCAGAAGAGGGCATTAGATCTCCTGGAACTGGAGTTACAGTGAGCTGCTGTGCTATACTGGAATTTGAACTAGTTCCTCTGCAAGAGCAGCTAGTGCTCTTAACCACTAAGCTGTCTCTCTAGTTTCATCTAACTTTTCTTAGTGCTTGTCACTGAGCTACTCACCTCTTGCTTGAATTCATATTGCCTATGAGCTCCAGAGAGCCTTGCAGAGGTAAACAGTGACTAGTGTAACTGAGCTTCAGAGGCTTTCCTTTGGAAGGTTGGGAATAACAGCTGCTCACCTTCAGCTCTGTGAAGATGGACTTGGGTATACAATTGAAATCATGACAGGCTTATTTCTATGTAACATTATTAGCCTTTGTAAGTGACATATGAAACAGTCCATGTTGGGAGTGATGGCAAGCTATGTGTATTTTTTGGTGCCTAATTTTGGTGAAGAAATATCCAAGGCTTCATTTGACTTCTTGGTAGAGCTAGGTGGTATGTTCTGGTTTGATGACCAGCTGGTTCGCTTCCTCACTGTGACTTTGCTCTTCTGTATTAAAAGACCTGGAATTGTAAGATAGTGAGTGACCTGTGGTGAGGCCTTTTTTGTTTGTCTTGGTCTCACATTTATACCTATTCGAGGTCCTTCGTATGATTTCATATGAAGTGGCTTCTTTTAATGTTGCCCTCTGAAGCAGCGAGACCCTACTGAGTCTGAAATCCTTCTAACAGATGCCAGAGCCCTGGGTGGGGTGGAGATGCCTCCTTCCCAGTAGCTGGGAAAGTCAGCTACTGCTGTTAGCATCTGGCTCTGAGGTTGACCTCAAGTTAGGTTGACCAAGAACATGAATGTAAAGCAATGTTTTAGAAATTTCGTTTTGAAAGGCTTTATCTGAGTAACACAAGTATGTGAAAGTGAAGGTAAACAGATGTGTGAAATGAACTGTGGTTGCAGTGTCCGCTGTTGAAATCAGTGGACAGCTGAGGCGGATCCACATCATCCCTTAGTGCAAGTGGATGACAGTGTGGTCTCTTCCTGTCATCACATAGAAACACTAGCAAACAGCAACAAGAATGCATATGTATTACTAGCTTTTCTTTCAGTTATCAGAAATGATAACTGAGGAAATGAAAGTAAATTATCTTTTCTGTGAGAGGAACATTTAGAAGAACTAAGAAATTTAGTTTGTGTGAAAGAGATCATTGTGTGCGTGAGGGAGAAAGAGGAAGTGGGGTGGAGGGAGAGAATGCTATTAAGATAGGAAGCAAAGCCAGAACCAGATAGATTTGTAAAATGATGAAGTCACCCTGGACTCAGGGCCCAGGAGGGGCAGTGTGTAGCCTGCCCATCTTAGGTATTTGTTAACTTGAAGAAAAAAAAAAGACTTATTTGATTTTATTTTTTTTACTATGTGTGTTCCTGTGTCTGGGTATGTGCAGGTGTGTTCCCTACCCATGGACACGAGAGGCATTGGATTCCGTGGAAGCAGTTTTTTGTGAGTCACCCAGTGTGGTTGCCTGGGACTGAATTTGGGTTCTCTGGAAGAACAGTACTGATCGGTCTCTTCAGCTTCATTTGTTAGCTCTTTTAGGCTTTTTCCACATTGAGCCATTACAACCCTGGACCATCAGTGTGTTTTATAAGACTGCAAACAGCTAATGAAAGGAGGACCTTTGTGCTATAGGTAATTTCCTCTTAGTGTTTGAATCATGGTTTTCTTACTTTCAAAAATGATGTGGCTTTAGATTGAGGCTGTTTTCCTCAGATATCTGAGAGTGGTTTTTGCTTCCTGATTTGCAGAGTGTTACATCATAGAAGGAAACTTACAAAGTAATGGTCAGTAATTGCCTCACTTCTCTTGCAGAACTCATGTTCTAGATGAAAAGTTGCATTTGGTGTATGTAGCAGCAGTGCATGGATAGAATGTATTTATTCCTTTTTTTTTTTTTTTTTTCACTGAAGACAGGATTTTACTTTGTAGTCAGGCTTGCCTGGAGCTTGTGGGTAATCTTACTGCCTCTGCTTTCCTGAGTGCTGGGATTATAGTGTGCCATGCATGCCTGGCTTACATTATTTTTAGTGACAGTATTTTCCTACGTCATTTCAACTAGCAGAGTCTGCTTTTTGCAGAGAGGTTGTCTTTGCACTTACCAAGAGGATTACTATAATCAAAGACTGCAGAGGACCTTGGATCCTGTGTTGTGTGGACTCAACTCACTCAACATCCAATAGTTAACACTTTAAGGCAGCATGTTAGTGTCTTTAACTTTCTGGGAAGAAACTGCTCTTCTTAGAGATGATTGGATTTGGACTTGGCTTTCACTGTGCTTAAAACTGGCCAGTGAGTCAGTGGTAAAGTGCTTGCGTAATATGTGTAAGGAAGGCCTTAGGCTTAACTCCCCAGCACTGAAAAACAGGCCCATAGATTGGGAGTGTGATGATGAACACTCCATTTTCTTTATTTTTACTTCTTTCTTGCTTTTGGTTTTTTGTCTCAGGGTCTCAGGCCCCAACTCAGGCTAGTCTCCTAGTCTGTCTTCTCACTTCTGGTGGGAACAGAGCTGGGACAGGCCCCACCACCATGCTAGGCTAATTTAGTGTCTATAGCAAGTTGTAGGCCAGCTATGGCTACACAGTAACACAGGTCTCAACCACCTCCCACCAAAATATTTCTATTTTGAATGTTCAAAATGAATCGGATTGAACCCAGTGTCAGGTGCATTTGAAGCAGTTGCTCTATCACTAAATTATATCACAACCTTAATTTTATTTGCCCGTAAAGTAATGTACGAAAAACGTAAAGAGGAGGAGCTAGAGCAACTTCTCAGTGGTTGAGAGCTCTTGCTGTTCTTGGAGAGGACCCTGGTTTAGTCCCAGCGCCCATATGGTGCTCACAACCATCTGTAAGTCAGTTCTAGGAAATCCAACACCTTTTGACCTACATGGGCACCAAGCCTGCAGGTGATATACATACTTGCAGCTAAAACACATACAAAAATATTTAAAGAGAACTCTAAAAAGGAAACTGCTCAGGCTGATCTTAAACCTGTAGCCTCAGCTAGCCTTAAACTGCCTATGCTTACAGTCAGATTCTGAACAGTGGTCAGGTGGGTTCTTTATGAACAGCCCAGCAGCACTTGGCTTTTCTCTCAGTCTGTGGTCTGCTTGGAATCACAGAATTGTGAGATAACAGTACCCCCATTCTTCTCCCTCATGTCTAATTCTAGAAGATAAGGAGATGGGAACCCTGCCTTCTTCATAGTAAAATGTAGCTTCTTAGGAACAATGTAGGGCGTCATCACACCAGGTAACTTGGCTGTTTTAGTTCATGAGGAAAGTTGGTTTGATTTTCAAGACAGGGTCTCAGTGTGTAGCTCTGGCTGTCCTGGAACTCACTATGTGCACCAGGCTGGCTTTGAACTCAGAGATCCTCTTTTCTCTGCCTCCCAAGTGCTGGGATTAAAGGCGTGTCTCACTAGGCCCAGCAGCCCTTGAGTTAACCCTTATAGAACATGTTTTTCCTTTGGGACAAGTCTTACTGTAGAGCCCAAGTCCTGGGATTGTGGGGGGAGACACTACACCTGTCACAGAACAGTTCTTATGAAGAATGGTGCATAGAAGGAATGTCTTCTACCCTCGAGACTCTCAGAAAATGAAGGGAATTTATGGAAGCTGACAGTTAAGGGAGCCTCCCTTCCTCCCTCCTGCCTTTCACCCTTTCTCTGCCCCTCCTCCCTTTCCCCTTTTGGAGTATCTTGCTGTTTGTCCTAGGCTGGCTTACAGTTGGAAGCCCTCCTACCCCAGCTTTCCTAGTGCTGAGTCTTGAGATTGAGTGGTGCCACGTACTGTCCAGTCTTGGGAAGGTCATTGCAGACTAGTTATTCTTAGAGCAGAACAGAGGGTGGGGCGACTTCTGACTTGTGAGAGTGTCTTACATACCAGGTTGGCCTGGAACTTACCTTGTAGCCAAGAGTGACCTTGAACTTCTGATTCTTTCTGCTAGGATTACAGGTGGGTGCCAGCATGCTTAGTTCACATGGTGGTGGAAATGAGACCCGGCTAGGCATGTTACCAGCTGAGCTGTGTCCCAGCTCCTCGATATAGTTCTGTTGGAACCACAGCCTTAGGTTGTGGGACATAGTATCTGTGCGGTGCCAGAAGCTCGTTAATGAGGTGGATAATCCTAGCATTCTGGAAGAAAGGTAGAGAAGTTGAGAGTTCAAGGCTAGCCTGGGCAAGCTGGTATGGGGTGATGTAAAAAGGCTTTCCAGAGGGAAGAGAGACCTGGCAGCGCTGAGCAAGGTGTTGCTTCAGGACAGAGTGAGGTCATTCTCACTGCCCTAAGTTTTGAACCAATCTCTGATGTGGCCAGGCTTTTGACTACTTTATTGGGTTCTTTTTCTTACCCCCCCTACCCTACCTTATCCCTTTCAACCTCCCTCCCCCAACACTAGGTAGGAGAGAAAGAAGGTTCGAGAGGACTATTTCCTGCTGATTAGGGGCATTGAGTTCCTTAGGGCAAGTCTGATCTTTGTTGTCAGGATCTCCAAACAGCAGTCATCAGCAGCAGTAGCCTCCGTAGGCCCTCTCATGGCTCCAGAAGTTATACCCTCCTCAAGAGTCCCCAGAATTTCCAAAGTAAACTGCCCTCAGCTGACAAAATCACACCCCTCCTGGAGCACAAGACAAATTGTAGTCTGCTACCGTGGCCACTATAAAGCAGCCCCGTATCCTACACCTGGGATTAAAATGAAAAGTACACCTGTAGCATTTCTGTTTTTAAAGAAACCAGAAATTCTCTTACATTCTGATTTCCCTCATCCTTTAAAAGAATTCCAGTTGAGGTATTGCTAATTGTTATTTTAATAAAAGCTTTTGTTCTTTTTTTTTTTTTTTTTTTTTTTGCTTTGCTTTTGTTGTTATTAGTACACGAGAGCTTGGCCTCTTCCGGGCTTTTCCCACCTCGCTGTTGGCTGAAAGTAGACTCTGCTGCTCTCTGGTCCCCTTCCCTATGCCAGCAGGATTCCAGGTACGCTTTGCCTTTCAGATCTAACTAACGTGGGTTGCAGCAGCTGGTGGCCGTAGCTTAGAGGGGACCCCACATCTTAGCTTAAAGGTGTGGGACCGTATGCCCCGTGCAGAAAACCTGCGGGTCGTCAGTGTCACCTGGAGGGTTAATGCTGTGCCATATGGAGCTTTTTTTTTTTTTAAAAAAAGTGTCCCATATTTCACTCTATGTTCTTGTATTACAGACCTGAAAAATGTCTGAAAATTCCAGCGACAGTGACTCATCTTGTGGCTGGACTGTCATCAGTCATGAGGTATGTTCTCTGATACATATTATACGTATTGTTAGCAGTGACAAAAACTGCTTTATGAAGTTGAGTGTTTTCTGCATATAAGCTATGGCTTCCTTTGTAGTTGGGCTGTTTCCCATCCATATTAAACTTGGCTGCTAAAATACCATCGAGCTACGTACAATTCTAGTTTGTCTGTCTCTGCCTCCCTCTCTTTGTAAACAAAGCAAAACTTTGAGATAGGGTCTCAAAAAATAAGTTGCTCTAGGTGGCCTTGGAGTCTGTGCATCTCAGGCTAATCATCTTAAACTTGAGATCCTTTTGTCTTAGCCTCCTTGAGTTGGGCTGACAGGCCTCTGCTGGCACATCTAGGGTGTTTTGTTTTGTTTTTGAGAAGGAGCTGGTCTGCTTTGTTTAGTTACAGCCTCACTGTGTAGCCCTGGCTGGCCCGAGCTACCTCAAATTCACGACAGTCCTTCCAGGTTCTGGGATTATAGGTATGTGCTAGTATGGTTGGCTTTTGTTTTGTTTTGTGTTTGAGATAAGTCTCATTCTGTCATGTAGGCTGGCCTGAAACTCAAAGCAAAGTTTCTGCCTCAGCCTCCCAGGAATGGGGTGCTGGAGACGTGGACCATATCCACCCCCACCCCCAAATGCAGTGCAGAATTTATTAAGGAAAAGTATACGTTAGATTTACCTGTGTGGAGGACAGTGGTTGTTCATAATTGGGAGGTGTGAACTTCTCCGGAGAGGAGCATTCAGGGATTTGGGCACTGCTGAAACTGCAGCCTGCATCTTCTCCATTGTTCTTGCTGACTTCCTTAACTTAGAGGGGCTGGCTTGGTTAATTGTCAGGCTTTGCCCATTACAACTGCATTCTTCTGTAATCCCCCCACCCCACCCCCCGAGACAGGGTTTCTCTGTGTAGCCTTGGCTGTCCTGGACTTGCTTTGTAGACCAGGCTGGCCTTGAACTCACAGATCCACCTGTTAACACCTCCCTGGAGTTCTTACGTAATATTAAAAGACCTTCTTTGTGGTACATTCTCTTTTTTTGGGGTGGGGGGGGAGTGGAGGGAAGGTCGGCCTCTTACTCTGTAACAAGGATTGCCTTTAAATTTCCACACAGCCCAGGCTTAACCTCCAACTTTTGATCCTCCTGCCTCACTTTCTGAGCACTGGAATTCAAGGTGCCGTGTGCCTGGTGGTCGTCTTCCTCTTCTTTTTTTGGTTTTTAAATGTGTTATGGGTATTTTGCCTGAATGTTTGTAGGTATGTGTACTGTGTGTATACAGTGCTCTTGGAAGCCAGAGGATGGTGTCATATTCTCTGGGACTGGATATTGCAGGAGCTTTTGGGGTTCCCGCTTGGGGTTTAAAGACCTGGAGACATCTGTACAGGAGAAGGCTGGGGCAGTCTCTCAGCGAGCCATCTAACTTACCTGACTTCCCTGCCACTATGTCTCCACCAGACAGCTCTCCCTGCTCTTCTCTGGTCATGTTCTCATCTCTCTGCCTCTCTCCTTCTTACCTCACCAACTCTAGCCAACAGCTCAAATGCCATAGAAAAAACTATTAGCACAGTGGGAGAGATTCCACAGCCACTCATTCTGAACCAGTCAGCAGGCGGACCATGCTCTGTAGTGCTATCTTTTGGCCAGATTGACGGTTACATGAAAAATGCCTGCCCCATGGCCACTTGCCTTTTCTTTTTTGGGCAGGTGAGGAAGTGACAAACATTTACATATCCTGCTAGTCTGGTACAGCAATTAACAATTGAGAATAATGGGGCGTCCCTTTATAGCCAGCTGATACAATATGTGTAGGTTTTCCCAACAGCTGGAGATAGAGATGGTTGTGAGCCATCTCTATCTGTGGGTGCTGGGAACTGAACCTGGGTCTCTGGAAGAGCAGCCGATGTTCTAAGCCTCTGAGCCATCTCTCCAGCCTTTCAGCCTTCAGCTTTTGTTACTGTTTTTGGAGGGGTTTAGGTGTGGCCGGGATGGAGCTTACTGCATAGTGCAGGCTGCTTCGATCATGGTCATAAAACCAGTTTTGTAATGAGAAACAATGCTCAGACAGTGAATTCTGCAACTAGATAGAACAGTGTAGATGCTGATTTTCTCACATTGGTGATTGTTTTCATTATAGAAAGGTCCACAGGAACAGAAACCCTAGCGTCAGAGCAGCTTTACTTGTTCAGAGTTTGCGTAGTCTCATCAAAAGTCCCTATATGTGTTTAGGTTTCTATGAATTTTGCTTCATCAGTGAATTTTTTTAAAATTGAGACAGGGTCTCACTATATCCCAGTGTGGCCCATGCTGCCCTCCAAATGGAAGTCTCTGCCCCACCTCCAAAGTGCTTGAATTATGAGCGTTTACCGTCAGCCTGACTGATGCTGGTGCCTGATGGTATATATAGAAATAATTATTGTGATAATTGAGGGTATAGAACAGTTAGTCATGTCTTTTACAAAATAGCATCAATGAAAATAGGCCAGTGACATGGCTCAGGTGCTATGCAAACCTGACATGTGGAATTGGATCCTTGGGATCCACATGGTAGAAGGAGAAAGCCCATTCTAGAAGTTGTCGTTTGACCTCATATGCCATGTGCATGTATTACTTGAGGATGCCAGAACAGGGTGTTGCTTCTCTTGGGACTGGAGTTACTGAGCCACCATGTGGGTGCTGGAAATCAAACCCGGGTTCTCTGCAAGAACAAGTGCTCTTAACTCTTGAGCCATCTCTCCTAAGTGCAGACACTTAGGACTCAGAGTTTGGCTTTTGGCCTCATAAAATAGTCCAGTCATCTTGTGTTCACCTGACATTGGCTTGAAGCCCATGGCTTCATTCTGCAGTTCCCCTCCTGCAGGCCTGTATGGAATGAGTTGACCAAAGCCAGCCAGGATAGATTTTGTTTAGAGTGTGGTAGCATCAGGAACTTTCTACGTATCATCAAATCCAGCTGAAGGGAGGAATATCTAATAATTACCACTTTCCCGTAGGGTTCTGACATAGAGATCGTGAACTCTGCTGCAGCCAGTGACAGCTGTGAGCTGACTCTAGAACATTCCTCATTAGAGCAAGAGGAACTGCAAGTTCTTCATGCAGGGCATGGAGGTGGAGGTAAATTAACTTCCGGTTGTTCTGGTGTGTGTGTGTGTGTGTGTGTTTCTGGAGATGGAGGGTTTCATCCTGATTGCTATTAGAATGGTCTTGTCCTAGATGTTCTGTGGACTTTCGGGAAGTCGGCCAGCAAGTGATTGAGAATAGTTAGAAGGCTGCTGACACCTGAGAGCCCATAATGAGTTACATTCCCTGTATGAAACTGTCCCCTAGCACTTAGATGCAGTTGAAATTTGTTAGCAAGAACAGAGGGGCTGATGATGCATAGGTGACACAAGGAAAGTGTTTTCAGCAAAAGAAATAATGATATTTGATTTTGGTTCATACCAGAAAGCAGCATAAACAGCACGTCGGCAGTGGGAGAAACCATGTTGTCCTCAGTGGAAGAAACCACTCCAGTGATTGAGGTAAAGTTCCATTTTGTTCCATGGATGTTTGATAAGCACTGAGCACCTGTTTGTAGCTGAGCATCCTGATCCTACCTAAATTATAAAGAAATTCAGTGAAAAACATCAGTTTAAAGGTTAAAGTTAACTTCTGCTGTGTTTTAGAACAGGACAGTCAGAAAGAACCTGCCCTTAGGTCACCTCACAACCCCACTGTGACCAGATGAGTCAGTATTCTTAACAATTTAATCTACTTAACTATTAAGACTACTTTAAACTATTGGTTTTTTTTGAGACATGGTTTCTCTGTTTAGCCCTTGCTGTCCTGGAACTCACTCTGTAGACCAGGCCAGCCTTGTAATTCACAGGGATCTGCCTGCCTCTGCCACCCAAGTGCTGGGGTTAAAAGCATGTACCATTGCACCTGGCTGAAGGTTAGCTTTTACATTTGATAACAAATTAATTTTGTCTGTTGGAGTTGTCTTTTGAATGAAGCTACTTGCCTGGAAAATCTTTCCATGGTATTTTAGTCCCTTGGTACTAAGATTGGGTGACATAAAGAATAATTTCTTTCTAGAAGGGCCTAGAGATATGACTAAGTGGTTAAGAGTGCTTTCTACTCAGTCATGAGGACCTGAGTTCAGATCTCACCACACATGGAATAAGCTTAGTGTCCTGCAAACATTTGTCACTACAGCTCCAGGGATCTGATACCCTCTTGTGACCTTTGCACATATAGACATGTGTTTGAACTTAAACAAATACATGCTCCTCCCCACATACATAAATAAATCTTCAGTGTTGATGACATGGTTCAACAGGTAAAGAGGTACTCGCTGCCAAGGAAGTTATTAAAAAGTTTATTTTTGGAAGCTGTGAAGTCCAAGATGAAGGCTCTCATAACTGGTTTGTGTGATTGTTCCCTCCTTTAGGATTGTACCTTTTGTAATATCCTTGGAGAGCAGAGGAAGGAAATGGCCAGCTGTCATTGGCTTTGTGCCTCTTCAAACAGCATCCTCCTCATCTCCCCAGAGCTGATTGAGTTTTCAGGGGTTTTGTTGTTGGCAGTGTCCCCCCTCGGCCAGGGTCTTTTTGCACAGCCCTGGCTGTCCTGGAACTCAATATGTAGATCAGGCTGGCTTCCAACTCACAGAGGTCAGCCTGAGTGCTGGGATTACAGGTGTGTGCCAGCCTGAGTTTAATGAATTTTAGGGGATATATGCAGACTGTAGCCCCTAGCACAGCTGTTGAGCCAGCTCAGTTTAATGAGTCTGTCACATACTCCCTGGATGTAGTATTTTGTTTGAGTAAACTCTTGGGACTGGTGAAGTAAGTGAACTCTTGGTGCCTGTGGTCACCCTCTTGGAGCGGGGTGAGTGGTCTCTTCAGTTTCTGAAGCACAGCGGAAGGAGACAGTAGTCTCCTAATTCTTAGCATTATGGATGACTTTCAAGTTCTCCAACCTAAAGAAAGTGAACCTGTGATTGCATAATCCTATATTGTTAGATAGAAATCCTATCTTTAAGGTCTAGGGGAGATGTTCAGCAGTAGACCCAAAGCACAGCATACACAAGGCCCTGGGCTCCATCCCAGCATTGAAAAACAGGGAAGGGAAGAGAATGGAAAAAGAATGAAACTATGTGTCATATATTTTGAACTGTGAAGAAAATTTAAGATTCAAAATTACTGAGCTTACTGCCTGTCTTATTTGGTTCTGTAGGTGGAGGAAGTAATTTCCCCTGAAGACCATGTCTATTTCGGAACTACCAGTGACGATTCTGACATTGTTACACTTGAACCACCTAAGCTGGAAGAAATGGGGAACCAGGAGGTTATTAAAGAAGCGCCCGGCTCCGACAACTTTAACATGGGTTCTTCCTCCAGCAGCCAGTACACCTTCTGCCCGCCAGAACCCGGTATGGAGCTGTGAACCTCTGGGCTTTTCGTTAGTGGCCTGTTCTAACTCAGCTCTTTAAACAGTTTCTCTGAAACTCAAGAAAATCTTGGCAAATTTGTTACAGTGTCTTCCTGGCCTTTATGGCTCAGCTTAGTGTTCTTTCTTTGATACATTACTGTGTGTGTCGGGGGGGACTGAACCCCAGATATTGCACATACATGTGAGGTAAGCACTAAGCACTCAGCCACATTCAATGTGTTAAAGTCTCATGTCCTCAAAGGAAGCATTTGGCTTTTAATACCTGATTGACTGATCAATTGATTGAGGGATAACAGGGTCTAGCTCTGTAACTCTGGTGGTTTTTGTATTCACTGTGTAGCTCAGGCTTTGCCTCAGACTTGGCAGCTGTTCTACAGGCATATGCCACCATTCCCAGCTTTCTCGGTTTATTTTATTTTTGTTTATTCAAGACAGGGTTTCTCTGTGTAGCCTGACAGTCTTGGATCTTACTCTGTAGATGAGGCTGACCTCAAACTCACAGGGATCCACCTGCCTCTGCTTCCTGAGTTCTGGGTTTAAAGACCTGTGCCACCACTGCTAGGCTACTTCCACAATTTTTAACCTCAGTTTTTGAATATGTAGTATCTTTCAGTGGGACACAAAATACTTAGACATAAAGTTTCTAGAAAATGTTTAAAAAGAAACTTGTAACTAACACAGGTATTAATTAATCCACAGTGATAATAACTTAAAGATGGATTATGGAGTCTTGTGACTTCATTTAGAACTGCAGTTTTAATCATTTCCTAATTAGATCAAAAAACGAGTATATAGAATCTAGTTCAGATAAGCTCCTGTTTTCCCATTCTTTTAATACTTGAATACATTTGGCAGTCAGAATCAAACAATGATATTTCTCATTCCAGTATAAGGTAATAAAATGCCACATTGTGTTTCTTGGCTTTTTTTAATTTTTGGTTTGTTCTGGGATAGGATCTTTCTCTTGAGCCCACACCTCACTATATAGCCTTGGCTAGCCTTGGATTTGTTGCAGTCTTCCTGGGATTATGTTTAAAAAATACCCACATCCTCTGTCCACATATAACAGTAATTCACATGTAACACACGAGTGCTAGGAACTTATTAGGGAATGACAATAAGAAATATGTGTTCAGAGCAGAAGGAATTTTTTTTAATATTTTGAATCCATCCTTTGTGGAGTCTGAGATACAGATGGATGGCTGTATTTACACACAGTTGTTACAATTGACCTTAGAATTCAATACCCCAGGCTCAAGCCTTCTTTCCTTCAGCGTGCTCAGGTTCCTTGGGCTTATCAGGGCCGCGCTTGATACGTATATGGTTTTGATTTTAGAATTTCCATCATGTTCAGATAGTTGCCCCCTTTTGATCTGTTTGCTTACCCATTTGTTGTCTTCACCTCTGTCTTAAGATGGGGACTGAAATAGGAGTGTCACCAGAGGGCTTAGTGACAGCAGGACCCCTGCTGTGGGGACCTGCACCTGCAGTCCCAGGAGTCTGACTTCATTTCCTCTTGGAAAGATCTGACAGTGTTTCAGAATTAGTTAACAGAAATATTAAGGTTTTTTTTTTGTTGGTTGGTTGGGTTGGTTTGTAACTTTAGTCAGGATCTCTCACCTGTATCCCTGGCTAGCCTGGAATTCGTTAGAGGTCAGGGTGGCCTCAAACTCATGAAGATTGGCTTGTCCTAGAGTGCTGGGATCAAAGGTGTATGTGGCTATGCCCACTTTACTTTTCTTAACCTATTGTAATCCACCCCATAAATCCACCCCATTTTCTTGCATAAAGAAAATGTTTGAAAATAAAGCTAAATTTTGGGCAACACTGATAATGCTATACAGCCAGGCATCATTGGACGATTTATCTCCTCAGTTACTTCGTTCTTTTCTCTTATTCCTTTTTATCCTTACAGCTTTTCAGCTTCATGTTTTTGTATAGGTCTAATAGGTATGCAGCTTTTGTTTGCTTAAGAAAACTACTGCCTTCCATTGACCAGCCTTTCTCCCCAGAAGGCGAAGGACATTCGTGTTGTGTAACTTTCTAAAGAGATGGTCATTGGATTTTAATCTCACAAAGATAACAGTGTTAACTGATAAAAGTTGTATTTTCGGTTTTTCCCTTTATTATTTATAATGAAGCTTTATACATCTTTTTTCCCCCTATTTATTCACAAAAGAAAGGTGGTGGGAGAAGCTCTGGAAGATTCCTGAATGCATAAGGGGATGGGATGACCAGCTGAAACTTCGTGTTCCTAGCCAGCTCGCTCTCCAAGGTGGCGTGCGTGCCTGACACTGAGCAGCTTCTCAAGCTGGGCTAGTCACATTTACTATTGAAATGCTGAGTGCTTTGGAGAGTCCTGATCCCAGAGAGCCATAAACAGGCTGGCTGAGTTTATTGCATGCCTCTGCATTGCTTGCTGCTTGGACTGTGGGCCAAATTGCCCTGTACAGGAAGTTTAGAAATCCACATATTTCCACCATTACATATTATGAGTTAAAGATGGAAGCATTAGGGAGTTGATGACTGTTAATATCTACAGGGTGGTTTGTTCATATATATGAAGGCAATACGTATTGTAGATTTGGAGACATTTTTAAGATTTGGAGAAAGGTTTGCTCTTGTATTTACTTACTGTCATTCTGTCAGAAAGCATGACTTCAATACTCCAGCCAGGATCTGAGTGCCTTTATATTATGCAGTGCTTGGCTTAAGTCTTCCTCTCTTTCTCTTTATCTGAGAAATTACCTCACAGCTGAGATGATGGCATCTTGGAAAAACTAGTGATGAAGAATAAGCAGACACATGCTGGGCATGAGGGACACAACACAGCGACCCCTCAGCGACTCCCATGTCCCTAAGCATTAGCCTATGTGCTCATTCAGTGGTAGTGTCTCTGTGTTGTCATGTGAACATGAACTAAATTTTCCACGCTTGATCTTTAGAAAGCATTGCCTGATGTAGAACAAGCTTTCCTGTGGCATGAACAGCCTGTTTTCTGAGAGACTGGCATTTTTGCTGCATGAGCGTGTGCTATTTTGGAGCTCCGTGTTGAGTTCAATTCACATTTTATCTTCTAACTGGCATGTAGGGATTATTACCAGTGTTCTTGTCAGTAATTGGTTGAAACATGAATGGAATTAGGAAGTGACATGTGCAAAAGACTTCGAGTAATATTTCTTATTTTTTTTTAAGATTTTATTTATTTATTTTATGCATATTAGTGCTCTAAGAGGGCAGTAGAGGGTGTAGATAGTTGTGAGCCACCATGTGGTTGCTGGAATTGAACTCAGGACCTCTGGAAGAGCAGCCAGTGCTCTTAACCGCCAAGCCATTTCTCCAGCCCCTCGAGTAATATTTTCAAGGGATTGTTCCTCGACTGGAGACTTTCTGTGCAGTTTTTCCTTCTTCGTTTTTTTTCTTTAGTATTCTTTCCATGAAGGAGCAGCACCAGACTGGGCCTTAGCATCAGGGATAGCTGTTGTGTCGCTTCCTCATGCTGACATATTTACTAGAGGGTAAAATCAACAACCTTCTGGTGAGAGTGGCAGTGGAAGGGAAGGGCTCGTCTGACTTCCGGAACCCGGGTTGAACTGTGGTGCTTTGGACCTGCCTGGTGGGATAGGAAGACAGGGACCTTGGAGATGTACTTATTGTAAGAGAAAGTACTTACACACTTCCTGTCCCTTCAGGTAGATGTGAAACTAAACACAAAGACGGTTTCTGTTTTTTGTTTTTTGTTTTTTTTTGACTGAAATACTTCTTTCTGCTTCTAGACTGAACTAGACTAAAGGAATGAGTAACTGTTGTAGACAATAAGGTGGGGAAGGGCAGAGCTTTAAAGAGCTACATAAGGAGACTGTCAGGGTGCAGGCAGGGAGTAGCAGGTTTTAGACTACAGTCGGTCCGTTTGGTTTGATGTTGGTAAATGAACAGCATGTTCTTGTTTGTGTTTCTCTTTGGCTTTCTCATGTAAAAGGGTAGGTAAGGATAGCATTGATTTTATGTCATATTTATTGGCAAGGCTTTTCTGAGACTGTTTACTTAAATGTCAACATTTTTCTTTTTAAAATAGTCTTTTCATCTCAGCCTAGTGATGAGGAATCCAGTAGTGATGACACCAGCCATGAGCCCAGCCCTGCCCCACGCCGCCGCCGCAACAGGAAGAAGACCATTTCTGTCTCAGAGTCTGAGGAG
Source organism: Meriones unguiculatus (assembly GCF_030254825.1). Classification (NCBI taxonomy): domain Eukaryota; kingdom Metazoa; phylum Chordata; class Mammalia; order Rodentia; family Muridae; genus Meriones; species Meriones unguiculatus. Next base: position 15,798,905 of record NC_083354.1, on the reverse strand, counting down.
CTGCCACTCGCTGAAGCAGAAGATGAGCTCTCCAAGGAGCCAAGGAAATGCCACTTTAGTGGTGGTCTCAACAAGTGTGTTATCCTGGCCTTGGTGATCGCTGTCAGCATGGGATTTGGACATTTCTATGGTAAGTGTTTGGAAACACCTTGTGCAGAAGCCACATTCATATAGCAGCAAGGCAAGATGGCACAGAAAGGTCAGTGTTGGCTACTGTGGCCTGTACCTATAGACAGCTACTTTACTCAGGAGGCAGAAGTAGAGAATTGCTGGGTCTCAGGAGTTTGCTATTAGCCTGGGCAACATAGCCAGACCCTGTCCCGAAATAAGACATTAACTTTTTTATTTTTTGAGACAAGATCGGGCTGGTCTTCAGCCTGTATGTAATCTTCCTCCATCAGACTCTCAAGTGTAAACAAGACCTATTAACATGCATATTTGTGGCTTTTCTTTTTTAAAGGAGATTTGAAGATTAAAAACCTGAACTCGGTTTAGAGCACTGGCTACTGGCTGTTCTTCCTGAGGCCATAGGTTCAATTTCTTGTGTCCAACCCGTATGGCACCTGTTTCATAACCATGTCATTTCATCCGCAAAGGATCTAGCACCCTCTTCCAACCTTTCAGGACACTGCATGCACATAGCACACAGACATATGTGCAGGTGAAACAGGCATTAAAAAAATCTCATGATGATGGGCATGGTGTTATATGCCTTTAGTCCCAGAAGCAGGCAAGAGGGTTTTGAGTTTGAGGCCAGACTGGTTTACAGATTCCACTCCAGGCTAGCCAGCTACATACTGAGACCCTGTTTAAAATAAAATAAAAATCTGCAGTTATATGTAGGAAGCATATAGGAAACCTAGACACAAGACTCCCAACTTAAGAAACTCTGGGTTCTACCTTGAGGCAGATTGTTATATTTGTTGCATAGAATTTAAATTCCATCAAAATAGGCACATTTGCTATAGACAGGATATGGTTCACATCTATAATCCTAGTTGTGGAGAGACAAGCAAGAAAGTTACCAAGAGTTCAAGGACAGTCTGGGTTATATAGTATGTAATACTTTCTCAAAAAACAAAAAACATTGCATTTGAAATATTTCAGTAATTACTGCTCATCTTTTTATTTGGTCTCTAATAAACTATTTTATTAGATAAGTGACTTGTAGATAGTTTATGTACAATGAATATCTTTTTTCTGAAACTCAGCCATGAGTTAAATGATTTTGTTAGTGTGGTCATTTTTTTTTTTAATTTATTTATTATTTATACAACATTCTGCATTCACACCACATCTTACTATAGATGGTTTTGAGCCACCATGTGGTTGCTAGGAATTGAACTCAGGACCTTTGGAAGAACAGTGAGTGTTCTTAACCTCTGAGCTATCTCTCCAGCCCCTAGTGTGGTCATTCTAAACAGTCAGATGTTGGGCAGATGTGAGTCTTGCCTGGGGAAGCTGTCATGGCATAGTCCTCCACAGGAAAATCTAGATATGCTTGAGGGTGGATGCAGGAGTCATTTTGTGACATCCATTTTTGCCTTCCTGTTTCATCCAGAACATTTTCATTGAAGTTTTGCTTTATACTTTTGTATTTATTTTGTAGTGTTTATTTATGATAATCAACATTCAAAGCCTTTAAATGTCTCCTTAGATGAGAAAAGTTCTTTATGGTGCTATTTTTCATTTAAGAATCTCACTGGTAGGACAAGCAGTGGTGGCACTCGCCTGTAATCCCAGCATGCAGGAGGCAGAGACAGGTGGATCTCTGAGTTCCAGGACAGCTAAGCCCTGTCTTGAAAAAAGAAAGAAAAATCTCACTGTTGAATTACTTAAGTTCTGTATTTTTAAAAGAAGTTTTAGCCACTGTGTGCGTTTGTTCATGTATGTATGTGTGTAAGCGGGTACATACACTGTCGCATAAGTTCAGGTCAGAAGACCTCTCTGGAGTTCTCTTCTGTATGCGGATTCTGGGACTCAAACTCAGGTCTCCAGCCTTGCACAGCAACCACCTTTCTTAACATGTTGTCGGCACAAGGTCTGGACTTGTACTGCTTGAAGAGTGTCCTACTCTGTTCTTTTGCATTTTGTGGGACAGTTAAGTTTATTTTTATTATTTTTATTTTTGTTTTTGAAGCAGAGTTTTACTATGTAGCCCAGGCTGAGCTCTGACTCATGATCTGACTCAGCTGTAATCTGAGTGCCGAGATTACAGACCTGTGCTACCAGTCCTGGCCAGAGAGGTATGGTATACTTTAGAAAAAATGTCAGCTGGGCGTTGTGGCACACACTATAATCCCAGCACTCAGGGAGGCAGAGGCAGGCAGATCACCATGAGTTCAAGGCCAGCTTGGTCTACATAGCAAGTCCAGGACAACCAAGGCTACACAGAGAAACCCTATCTCAGAAAAAAAAAAGTCTTACATCTTGTCTGAACTTGTCTGAAACGAGGTCTTTTAAATAGCCCAGGCTGTCCTGGACTCAGTGTGTAGCTCTGGGTGGCCTAGAGCTCATGATGTAGATTAGGCTGACCTCAGACTCACAGAGCTCCATCTGCCTCTACCACCCAAGGGTTGCACTAAAGGTCTACACCACTGTGACTGGAAACTTGATAATCTTAGTTTGCCTATATAAACTAGTTGTAGATTTATTCCTTTTCGTGGCCTATATAACCTCCATTTCAGCTTTCTGTTTCAATAGTTCTTTCCAACAGTGAAGTAAATGTATCAATGTTTTTTTTTTTTTTTTAATCAATGTTTTTGAATGTATTTTTTACCTCCTGCAGGTAAACATGAAGGAAACAAGGAAAAAGGTCTAAAATCTTTTCTTACTAAAAGCCAAGACTTGGATATTAACTTCAGTGTCAATACAGACTGCACCAAAATCTCACAATGCATGATTTTGGAATATTTTGTAGAAAGTACAGTTTAGAACTGTCTTTTTAAAACCAAGGAATTGTTTGTTTGCTGGCTTTAACAAAATTAACACATTACCTTCCTTCCTGTGCATTTTCATATTGTCGTTATCACAGCATGGGAACCCTGGGTGATGCAGTATATGAAATGAGTCTACATGTAAATCTAAGCCCTGAGCCCAGTGACCTTTCAGCATTCTTACTCACGCGACAGGACTTCATCCTGTGCTGGGCAGTGAGCTCCATACCAAGAGCCGTTCTCCACTCTCTGTATCCATAAGCAGCCACAGGGTAGAGATGGTCTCCTCAGAACACAGCAGCCTTGGCTCTGTAACTGTGGGGTTTCCTGTATATTCTAGAAGAAAGCAAAGGATAGTGATACAGTGTACTCTAGCTGTTTGGCCTGACTGAGGGTCTAAAAGTGCATCCGAATTTTTAGAAAAAGATAAAAAATAGCAAAGGAGATAAAAATCTACATGAAAGCTGATACTAATACATGTTTGAAGTGTTGTTCTTGGCTCCATACTCAGAAAGTGGAAGGTGTTGGCAGGCTCTCAGGCTCTTCTGAGCATGTAACAGTGTTGTAGGAAATAAAAATGTTTATAGCTGGTAAGGTTTATTATTAAAACCTATAATTACTAGGCAGTTATTATTAGCCCCCTGCCATATCAGCAAAAGACAGACACCTGCTGGATTTTAGATATTTTACTTGGGGCTTATGGTATATTGACCCCATAACTGTTCATGTTAACCTCTCAACCCTACTTCCCATGCCATTTGCTCTAGTCATGCCTATCTGGCTACTTCCCGTCCTGTCTCTGTAAGTGCTTGTACTTTGCATCTGGACCACTCTTCCACATCATTCTCAGAGTCCACTCTCCCTGCCCACGTGATTCTTTTCCTATCCCGTGGCGGCTCTGCTTCTTCCTCCTGTCTTACCTGTCTCTCCTTCCTATGACCCTCCCATCCTCAAAGCCTGAGAACTTTGGCCACACCTACCTCACTCTGCCCTGCCCAGGTATGTAGGGGTAACTTGGAGGCAAGGATTACAAATGTCATTTTGGGGTATGTGGGTGTCTGCTTGTAAAAGACATCAAGCAAACCTCGGAAGGAAATCATTAACAATAAAATAGAGAGCACCAGACCATACTGTTACATAACTGTAGCTAGCTTGGAAGTTACACAGCATAAAGAGGGTTAGAGTCCGTGGCTACATAAGCTTCCTGAGTCATCCTTGAATGGGCTTTTACTAAGCTTATGACAGGCAGGAGGGAAAGTAGACCATTTCAGCAACTGAAACTTTGGAACAGTAACAAACAGTGCCTAGATTATAGGGGGAAAAAAGGGTGTTTCTAAAAGTGGACAATGCAGGATATTAATTGTGTGAGACAGTTTAATTCATTGAGCAACTGAAAATAGTAAAAGGAAAAAAAAGAAATACAAGAATCTAGAGGTCAGCTAGAACTGCTGTGGGTTTTGTAAGCCATATGCTGGTGCTGAAGGCCTCGGGTGAGAGTGAAGGAGGCATGAAGAGCTTAGTTCAGTGAGGGCACTCGGCCTTCCAGCACTTAGAAAGTGCGTGAGCTGCTTTGCATTTGAAGTAGACGCTTTCCTGGGGGAGGAATCCCGCTAGACAGTGAGGTAGCAGGGTGCTGTGCTAGGCCCTCACCACTGAACTGAGTCCCCATTCCTGTATTAAGTGATGCTCAAAAGTGGGTTTCAGGACCTGTAGAAGGAATTTAAAAGGATTAATGGTCGCACCCTATGTTTAAACTTCTGCATGTAGTGGTCTGCCCTTTAGTCATCAGGTGTCTTTAGGTTTCTTGGTGTGCGTGCATGTGAGCTTTCGTTCTTTCTTTCCTTCCTTCCTTTCCTTTCCTTTCTTTCTTCCTTCCTTCTTTCTGATTTTTTTGAGACAGGATTTCTCTGTGTAGCCTTGGCTCTCCTGGACTTGCTCTGTAGACCAAGCTGGCCTTGAACTCACAGAAATCCACCTGTCTCAGCCTCCCTGAGTGCTGAAATTACAGGCCTGTTCCACTGAGTCCAGCTTATTGCTGTGTTTTCTTACACATGACACATGTAGTAGAAGGAGCATGCAAAAGAACGTTTTGAATTTAAGGTCAAATGAAGGAACTGTCCTGGAACTGGGTGGTAACCTTTGTAGAAGGCTCTTCTGTTGAGATATAGCCCCTGCCCTGTTGCAGAATTCTTAAAAGATTTGGCTTTGAGGGCCTGCAGGACAGTTCAGTGGGATTGCTTACTTCCAAGACTAATGCCCCAAGTTGATCCCTGAGAGCCACATGGGGAAGGAGGGGTCCAACTCTTACAAGCTGCCTTGACCTCTGCTTTTGTGTCATGGCATACATGTACCCCTCACTCCCATAAATAGTGCATGTGTTCTTTTTTAAAAAATAATCTCATCATTTAAGAGATAGGGATGTGGCTCTGTAGAGTGTTGGCCCAGCGCATACAAGGCCCTGGGTTCAAGTCTTAGTGAAACATAAAAACTAGGAATTCTTTACCACCCTAAAGGTAGGGGCAGAGGGAGAAATTCATGCTTCTCCTTGGCTTCATACTAAGTTTGAGTCCAGCCTGGACTACAAGAGACTGTTTGGTTGGGCATGGTGGCCCACACCTGTCATCCCAGCACTCTGGGAGGCAGAGGCAGGCAAATCTCTGTGAGTTCAAGACCAGCCTGGTCTACAAAGTGAGTCCAGGACAACTAAGGCTACACAGAGAAACTCTTGTCTCAAAAACAAACAAGCAAAAAACAAAAGAAAACAGACTGTCTCACCAAAAAAAAAAAAAAAAAGGAAAGAAAGAAAAAATTCACTTTGCTGACTGGTGGTAGTACATCTCTTTAATCCCAGCACTCAGGAGGCAGAGGCAGGTGGCTCTCTGTGAGATTGAGGTCTGGTCTGCAAATTAGGTCCAGAACAGTCAAGAAATACCTGCCTCACATTTTTATTTTTTTGACTTTTTATAATTTTTAAATTATTGTTAATTAGATTATTTATTTACTTTACATCCTGATCCACAGCTTCCTCTCCCTCCTCTCCTCCCAGTCCCTCTCTCTTCCCTCCCCTTCCCCTATCCACCCCTCCTCCACTTCTCAGAAAAGGTGACTCGTTCCATGGATATCAACCAGCCTTGGCATATCAAATTGCAGTAAGACTAGGCACATCATCTGTTGAGGCTGGACCAGGAAGACCAGTTAGGGGAAAGGGCTCTGAGGGCAGGCAGTGTAGTCAGAGGCAGCCCCTGCTCCCACTTTAGGAGTCCCACATGAAGACCCAGCTGTACAACTGTTACATATGTGGAGAGGGCCTAGGTCCTGTGCCATGCATGCTCTCTGGTTGGCACTTTCGTCTCTGTGAGCACATAGAGACCTGGGTTAGTTAATTCTGAAGGGTTTTTTGGGTCCTCGACCCGTCTGGCTCCTTCAGTCCTTCTTCCTCCTTTTCCACAGGATTCTTCCAGCTCCGTTTAATGTTTGGGTATAGGCCTCTGCATCAGTTTCCATCAGTTGCTGGGTGAAGCATCTCTGATGACAGTTGTGCTAGGCTTCTGTCTGCCAAGTATAGTAGAGTATTATTAATAGTGTGTGAGGGGTAGGCTCCCTCTCATGGCATGGGTCTCAAGCTGGGCTGGTCATTGGTTGGCCCTTCCTTCAAATTTTGTTCCAAGGCTGGTTGATATCCATGGGATGTCTCCCTTTTTCTGAGAAGGGGAGGAGGGGTGGATGGGGGACGGGAGGGAGGAGATAGGGAGAACAAATTGTGGGTCTAAGGTTTTGTGCTGGGTTGGAATCCCAGTCCCTCCATTGGAAGTCTTGCGTGGTTATAGGAAATGGCTGGTTCAGGCTCTATATTGCCCCAATGCTAGGCATCTTAGTTAAAGTCACCCTCATAGATTCCTGGGAGTTTGCATTTTCTAAGGGTTCTTGCTCTTTGACTCTTAACCTGTAGGAAAAGAACTTCAGTAATGACTTATTTCTCTGCTTTCAAAGAGGCTAACACTTTACTTCAGAGATCTCAAAGCTGAGTACATTTGATACAGCAAGATGAAAATTTTGTTTTGTTTGAGTTGTTAGAGTGGCCTGTTTTTCTTCAGAGAGGTAGTGACCTGCTTGAATATTCCTTTGTGTATGCGGAATGAGTTAGCATTATTACTAACCTGCTTGGCCTGTATATTAGCATCCACTGTCATTTGATGAATGACAGCACAAGGTTTTCAGAGAAAAGAATGTCCTCACCCAAGTAAATAGATAGTGTAGGCTGAGTGTCTTGTGCTTTTGAGTAGTGGCAGTTACGTTATAACTGGTTTTCCTTTCAGGCACAATTCAGATTCAGAAGCGTCAGCAGTTAGTCAGAAAGATCCATGGAGAGGAGCTGAATGGTGTGAAGGATCATCTCTTGCAATGCCAGCAGGAACAAGAGTCTTTTCTAGATTTCAAGGTATGTATCCACTGAAAAATAACTAATAAAAATGTGGAAATAATTGTTTGAGCTAGGTGTGGGGGCACACAAACACTATAATCCTAGCCTAGCACTTGAGGATCTAGGCATGATGAATCAGGCCGAGTTTATAGTAGAAGCCAACAATTGAACTATTTGGGTGCAGTTACATACAGTAAAGATTAGTAAAGAAATAACTGCAACAAGTGAGAAAGTGAGATGGCTCAGCAGGTAAAGGCCTGCCGCCACACCTGACCACCTGAGTTCAGCCCCCTGCTGCACGTGGTGATGGGAGAGAGTACACCCCCACATCCGCAAGCTGCCCTCTGACTTCCACATGCACACTGACACTCAAACACACAAATGTAATAATAAGTTGTTCAGTATTTTTCATTTATAAATAGAAAGAGGTTCAGATAGGCTAAGTAAACAAGGCCAGAAGATCCAACTGGATTCTAAGTATCTAACTTAAAAGAATTTGAAAAAATCTACCTGTGTATGTGCACACAAGTATTTTGCATGCATGATGCAAGTGGAGAGATCAGAAAACAACTTTGAGGAATCAAGTCACTGCAGTCCACCATGCTGGTCCTAGAGAAGCCAAGTCAAGTCATTAGGCCTGGCAGCAAGGACCTCTGCCAGCTGAGCCATCTGGCAAACTACAGTTTAAGTCTTTTTTTTCTAGAGAATAATGAGCTAATGAGACAACTGTTTTGTTAGGTGTTTTTCACATGTAAAATTCTGTTTCTCTCTTTTTTTTCTGAATTCAAGTTTACTTGGGTTTGGGGAAGTTACTGGGTTTCAGGCCTCCTCTGTATTCAGGCATGTTTCCATGAGACTCTGGACATCTTCTGCCTCCCTAGACTGGGATTAAAGATGTGTCCCACCATGCCATGCTGCCTTCTGATTTTTTTTTTTTTAATCCACATTTTTACTGAGTCTGTGGATGTGGAGATGTAAGTGGCTGAAGGCTAATACAACCAATTTTAAAATCTCTTAGTTGTTGGGTGTGGAGGCAGAGGCAGGCGGATCTCAGTTTGAGGCCAGCCAGGGCAATGTAGAGAGGTCCTGTCTGAAAATAAATGGATAAATGGGATAAAATGTTAGTTACCTTGTTTTTTTTTTTTTTTTTTTTTTGGTCTTTTTGTTATTTTGTCTTTTTTTTTTTTCCAGAGCTGAGCACCGAACCCAGGGCCTTGCGCTTGCTAGGCAAGCACTCTACCACTGAGCTAAAACCCCAACCCCTAAAACTGTGTAGCCCAGGCTGGCCTCGAACTCGTGATCCTCCTGCCTCTGCCTCCTTCAGCAAATCCTACCGGTGTGCGCCACCACAACCGGTGGAATAAAATGTTAGTGCTAAATTCTGTAGACACCTTTTCAGGAAAGCTCCTGTAATAACAGGTTAGAAGGGCTTCCCTCACTTTTCTATCTTAGAAATGGGTGTAATCTGACAGTGTCCATAGGCAACACTGAACTCTGGGCCTTGGATCTGCTAGTAAGCACTTGGCCCTTTGGCTGTTAGAGATGAAGTTTGGCCTAGCTTGTTCTTTAAATTCTTCCTTATCAGTGTTCTTGATTTGCTATAGCTGCCTGCTACACATTTTCTTCCATGTGACACTTGTATTTTCCTTTTTTTTTTTTTAATGAGAAGCTTCTTGTATATATGGCAAGTGTCACTGAGCATTTATTTTTCCAATTTTTAACAGTTTATTTAAGCAGAGGATTTGTATGCAAGTGTGCACATGCTCATATATATATACACCTATGTACACACTCATGGGTACTAACGGTTATGGCTGTTACTTGATTAAGATTTAGATTGAACTTTCCAAGCATTTGACATTTTTCTTCTCTTTAAAAAAAACCATCTAGTTATTGAAAGAAAACCTTGAGAGGTGTTGGACAGTTACTGAAGCAGAGAAAGTTACCTTTGAAACTCAGAAGAAGAATCTTGCTGCAGAAAACCAGTATTTACGAATATCTCTGGAAAAGGAAGAGAAAGCCCTGTCTTCATTACAGGAAGAGTTACAGCAACTAAGGGGGCAGATTAGACTGTTGGAGGATAAAGGCACAAATAACCAGTTACTTAGAGAGAACCAGGCTCTTAAGCAGTGCTTAGCAATGGAGAAAGAGAAAACAGATAGCTTCCTTAATGAAAAGGAGACTCTCTTGGAGGAAGCAAAGATGCTGAAGAAGGACCTGGAGAGAGAACGGCTCACAGCAATGGCTCTGCGGGCTGAACTTGAGCAGTTAGTCCCTGGCCGGGCCCAGGCCCAGGCAGATTCTCACAGTGCACAGAATGAAGAGAAGGAAATGGTGCTGTTGCAACAGAGGTTGGCTGAGCTGGAGCAGAAGCTAAACTTCGAGCAGCAGCGCTCTGACTTGTGGGAAAGACTGTATGTTGAGGCAAAGGACCAAAATGGAAAGCAGGAGACCGATGGGAGGAAGAGAGGAAGCAAAGGAAACCAGAGGGCTAAGAGCAAGTCGAAGGAGACATTTCTGGGGACAGTTAAAGAAACATTTGATGCTATGAAGAATTCAACCAAGGAGTTTGTAAGACATCATAAAGAAAAAATCAAGCAGGCAAAAGAAGCTGTGAAGGAAAATCTGAAGAAGTTCTCAGATTCAGTCAAGTCCACTTTCCGGCATTTCAAAGATACCACCAAAAATATCTTTGATGAAAAGGGCAATAAGAGATTCGGGGCTTCAAAAGAAGCAGCAGGTGAAAAAGCAAGAACAGCTTATGGTTATTCTTCATACTCCGTGCACGAGGCACCGAACCAAAACCAGAACTGCAGAGGCCCGTCTGCACAGAGGGATAGAGGAAGAGAAAAGCCCAGTCACTCTGAAGAAGATAGGAAAAAGGCAAATCCATATACGTACGAGGCCAAGTTTGACTGCAGAGACACACATTCTACCCGAAGGGTTTGTTTGGGATGCACTGGACAAGAATCCATCAGCCCTATTAACACAGCGGGCACCGTCAGCATGAATGACTTCAGAGAGCTGATTCAGTGGTACTTACTGAATGAACTGGATAATTTTCACCACTGGAAAGAACTGGATCAGTTCATCAGTCCATTTTTCCCGAACGGTGTCTTTAGATACGACCAGAAGCTCTTCGTAGACCTTGTTGATGACGTGAAAGGCTACCTTAAGGGCATAAAGGAGTACCAAGTAGAGGATGCCAGTTTGCAGAAGCTGGATGAATGTATATATAGACACTTGGGGCCCCTTTCCGCCCTTCCACTCGGACCCAGGTCGGTTTACATAAAGCCATGTTACTATAATAGCTTCTAACAGTGGTGCACTGCAGAGCAGCTTTTTGTTTTTTACGCTTTGAGCTTCTTAGGAGATTACTATTTGTAAGAGACAAGCCTTATTGCCACTGAAATTCAGAATAAACTGAAAGACAGTTTTAAAATAACTATTGCAAACTGAAAAAAAAAAATCCATGTATGATATAATCACTTAGACTTGAACAAATGATTGATTTCTACCGTAAAAATTAAAGGATATATAAACTCATTTGAGCCAATTTGGCGTTTTTGGAATAGTTTATATAATTAGTGAGATAATTTCCCTTCACTCTTTGACTTAGGAAGCTAGAAACACAGATTTCAGTGTGAAGTCCAGGTTATGTGGAGCTCTCCCCCCCCCATAATCGTTGGTTTTGGGGGTAGTTTAGGGTTACTATTGAGAAGGTTGATGATCAGGAGCCAGAAAGCCCTAGTGTTCTTCAAAACTGTCTGTTGTCCTTCAGTTTTTTATTCTGTAACTCCAAATGTCTGTTTACCTGTTTACCTTTGAGAGTCATAGGTGACTCTCTGTGAATAAATGCAATGTGCCTATAAAATAATGAGACTGGTTTCTGGTGTCTTTAGTTCCTGAAGCAGGTGTCTAGCGCTGTAGTGAGTGTTGGGAAGCTGCTTTGAGGAAACCTGAACAACCCCTCGCTTTTTAGGAGTTGGGTGTGCACTGACTGGCATGAAGGTTCGGTGGCCTCAGGCAGTCTGGAGATGCTTGGAAAAGCTTCATGATTGAAGTGACCTTTCATCTGAGCTTTTGGAAGGGATGTGAGGATTAGTGCATGAATAGGGGTGGGCATCTCCCTGGAATGGAGGGTCATTTGCAAAGGTGTGGAGAAATGCAGACATACGGCTTTACAGAAACAGGTGAGCAGGGGGTTAACTCAGGAAGGCCTCTGTTTCCTGAAGTGTCTGTCTTGTGAGATGGAGATTTTCTGAAGGATTTTGTCACTGGGTGGGACAGTGACTAGCTCTTTAGCTGACTGGCAGCAGCCAGGAGGGTTGATTGGAAGGCCTGAGGCCAGCTGGGGTGCTCTGCGCATGACAAGCTGATGAGAATCTGAGGGTAGCGGAGGTGGTAAGGAACAGACAAGATGCATTTTAAACAACTCATAGAGTGAAACAGTTAGGTCCTGTGTAAGGGAAGTGGAAAGCAAGTGATGTGCGCATATCTGGAATGACTTCGCTGTTAGCTATTGATATTACTCATAGACTACCAGAAGAAGGTTCTAAGGAAGAGGATGCAGAAGTGAATTGGTTTTGGAGGTAACTGTTGACATTTATTACGTAGTCGTCTCTGCTCACTCCGAAGTTAGTCTCCATTGGAAAGTCTAGTGCAGGGAACACTGACCCCTGAGCCTGCTAAGCAAGAAAAGACTGCAGGATGACATCGCTAGAACCCAGAGACATCAAGTCAGGTGCTTAGAGCTGAGGACTATGGGTAATTGACGTGGCCTTGGAGCGAAGCAGTGGAGAAGCCTAATAGCAGTGGGAGGAAAGCGGTGCCTGCTGCACTTGACTGCAAAAGGGGGAAAGTCAGAGACTGCTTTGCTTTGCAAGATGAATATGCATATCTCAGCTGAGGGATAAGGTTGGGATGAGAGAGATGAGACTGATTTTTGTTTTTGCTGGGATAGTAACGGAAACATCTCATTATTTTATTGTCACATTCCTGTTCCTCACTGGTTTGGTTTCCCCTTCCAGCCAGTGCAGGGGTTTTTACGTCTGTTTTTTTCCTTTTTCCTTAATGTTGAAAAGTAGTGATTCCCCTCTTTCCTGGTATTATAATAGAATTATAATTTGTGTTTTATATTTTTACAGTACTCAGATAGTAGATTAATGGAGAAAAACTAAGTTATTTTTACTTTTAGAAAACTGAACTCTAACATAGATTAAAAAATGTGTTTACTACTTTCAGTCGACCTGATAAAAAGCAACGTATGGTAAATATTGAAAACTCCAGGCACCGAAAGCAAGAGCAGAAGCACCTTCATCCACAGCCTTATAAAAGGGAAGGTAAATGGCATAAATACGGTCGCGCTAACGGAAGACACACGGCAAATCTTGAGATAGAGCTGGGGCGGTTACCTTTTGATCCTAAATACTGATTCACGATTAAGTTAAATTAAGAGATGTGGATGCTTTCTACTTTGGTGTTGAAATTAAGATGAAATCCTCATGACTATCTTTATATTATACAAAAGTAAAGCTTACTAACTTGCATTTTCCTGTAGCTTAGGTTTGTTAAAAACAAAGAAAAAAATTTTTTTTGCTCTGGAAAAAAAAAAAGGTAGTTTTATTAAGGAAGCCAGGCATGAGACATTCTGTGCATGAAATAAGGCTTGGTTTGAGTAGCTGAGCTTAAGCTCAGCCGGTACAGTGTGTGCCATCTTTAGGCAAGCGGTAGGGCTTGAGGAATGGCTGAGACGGGACCCTGCTCTAACACTTTCTACTCTCATGCTTTTGTCTCTCTGTGGGTTCAAGAGCCTGTTGGCTTGTGAAGAGCTTGCTGGCTTGTTCTTGTGAACTCTTGCACACCTGAATGTTATGGAAGAAACAATAAACTGCACCATGAGGAAAACTAAAGGTCTCTTTCAAATCTGGCGTCGCATTAGTGCTTGCTAAGAATGCCTTAGCACAGTATATGGTGCAGCTGTCCCTAGGGGCTTCCTCCTTACTCGACGAATCATCTGCAGTTTCCCTCAGTTGGGCCAACTTCTCCACAGAAGTCCTCACAGTTGAGCTCCTCCTGTGTTGACTCTGCTGGTTAACCTTCGTTCGTAGACATGTATGTGGCTTCCAGTCCGCCCCTCTGGCCAGTGAGTGTGGAAGAAAATAGCAGTCCTCTTATAGCTCCCTGAAGCGAGGAAGGCACGGATCTCCTACAAGTAAATAAAGGCACGTTTGCCAGATGTGGTTTCAAGGAACATCAAGAGTTGCCAATCATAACTTTTTGTGTGCGTGACTTTTTTTCTTTCATGAAACAAGGTTCTGGTTAAAGGAATGACTTCTGGTAGTTATATACCTAACAAGTTACAGAACTAGCGTTGATTTTACTGGGGAAAAGACCAATTACAGAACAGTGGTAGTAATTATGTAATTTTGTCGCCTGGATTAAGAAACCATTTGAGCTGGGCAGTAGTGGCCCATGCCTTTAATCCCAGCACTTGGGAGGAAGAGGCTGTGGACCTCCGAGTTCCAGACCAGCCTGCTCTACAGACTAGTTCCAGGACAGTCAGGGCTACACAGAGAAACTGGGTCTTAACCTCCCCCCCCCCTCCAATAAAAGATAAAAACCATTAGGGTGGGCAGAGTAGATGCCTCAGTTGGTCAGATGGTTGCTGACCAAGCATGAGGATCTGAGTTAGGACTCCTAGAAACCACATAAAAAGTTGGGCACAGTAGCTGGGTGTGGTCGCACATGTCTTTAGTCTAGCACTTGGAAGGCAAAGGCAAGGTGGATTTCTTTGAGTTCCAGGACAGCCAGGGCTACGTTGTGAGACCCTGTCTCAAAAATAAATAAACCCAGGCATGGTGGTAACCCTAACACTGGGTCACTGGAGTGGGGACAGAGATTAGATTCTGGGGGCTGCTGGTAAGCCACTTCTGTTTGTTAGACCAGGCCCAAAAAATGAAGTGGAAAGGGACAGGAGGAGGCATTGACTGAACTGTGGTCCAGTCTGAATAAAGGGGAGAGCAAACCGAACCAGGATGTTCCCCTTTTTTTTACATGCTGTTCTACAAACCAGGCAGGCTCACATTCCTCCACTGTAGCTGCAACTGGAGAGCTGCTCCCACCAGCCACCATGTGGGTAATTCATATAGGGGATAAAAGGTTTGGTAAAGCAGATGATTGCCAATCCAGTGAAAATGCTGACTTGACTACTTCGAGTTGACATACCTTCTCCAGAACATTGAAGGTGACCAAGTGAGTGGGGAGTGACACATTGCTGTGAAACTCTTGCTGTAGCCAGCTTACGGGATTTAGGTAGAACATAGCTGCTTCATCAAGATACTGAGTTTTTCCAGTCAAGTCTGGGGGACACTGGAGAAACCGCATGGACAGTGGGCAGTGAACATGGCTACGGAAGAAAGGTCAAAATAGTTAAACACCCCAAGTTTCCATTATTGTTTCAGGCTGACCTTGAACAAGTGGGACCCGGGGCAGAAGCGCCTTCCTCACCTGTAGTAAGGAGTGGAGTGGCAGGGCATCATCATGAACACCGAGACTGGCGCTGGGGCAGGGTCTCCAGAGCAGAATCTCTGAATGTGATTCATGACATCCAGAGTGCCTCTCTGGTGAACTAAGCCAGTGTAGAGGGCCAGCAGCGCATTTGACGAAAGCAGAAAACTCAGAGCTGCCCTCCTCCATGCCTTCAGGTGGGCTAGTGAGTATCCTGCACGGAGATAAGATAGGTAGAAAGAAGGGGAGCAGGGGCAGTCTTCCTTTCTCTTATTGGCAGGAGTTTGTATGTAATTTTCCATGCAAACAGTACAGGCTGTGGTGCCATGTGATAAATACATGGGCAGCAAGTCAACTCTGACCACTGGCTACCACTGTACTCGCAGGCAGAGTCGAGCCCTTTCCAGTGAATTGAAGGTGTGTGGGTGACAGATGTTCAGTTTTAGCTTGAGGGCATCTGACGTCCTAAGAGTTCCAATGGGATTTCTGAAATTTGAATGATTCCAGGGACAGTTGGAAAGACACAGTTACATGGCCAGTCTGGACTAAGATCTGTGGTTTTCTTACAGGGAGCAGGACTGCCTGTTCAGTCATACCCAGTTAGATCCCAGCACCTAGTGGAAAGTTTTAGTTGTATGTAATAGGGAGCGCAGCTCTTCTAAACCTCACTCTGAGTGCCTACTTCGCTCCTATTGCCTGGTCCAAGTGTGGTGCCGAGATGTAGCTAAGTGCCAGAATGCTTGCCTGGCTTCCATCTCACCCATGAGACACAAACTGCTCTAGGCGAGCTAGCTCTGTGTGTGTGTGTGTGTGTGTGTGTGTGTGTGTGTGTGTGTGTGTGTGTGTGTGTGTTGTGGTTTTCAGATGGAGTTTTACTGAGGCCCAGGCTGGCCTCAAACTCAAGATCCTCATACCTCACCCTCTCAAGTACTAGGATTACAGTCATGTGCTACCATGCTGACAAGTGTACTAGCTATCATACTATGCACAGGATTTAGGTTTTGTTGTGTCTATGACAACCTGCCTTCTCCAGCAGTGATGGAGACCCTGAGCCTTCACTTAGTAATTCACCTCTTGTGCTGCACAGTGACAAGGACTTCTAAAACAAACCCAAGGTCACTGGGCAGTGGTGGCACATGAGAAGGATGCATGTTAACCTTGACATTTCTAAACATTGCTGGGAAGGCTGTTAGGGCATTCAGCCTCAGTGTTTACATTAGAGAAGGAAGGGGCAGTTTATTTAGCTGGAGAACCAGGGCGGGAAGGGGGAGGACAAGGCTGAACCATGCCTTAACCTGAGTCACTGGGCATAGTTACTTATTGGCAGAGGTACCAGTAAGTTTAGATTTGTTAAGGAAACAAAGCTGTACTTTCACCTACCACAACCTCAATATTAAAGAAAGATTTTGTAGTAGAATTGTGAACATCAGAGACCAAAATTAACTAAGAAAATATATAGTGTGTCAGGTGGCTTCTACCGGTAATTCCAACTAATAGAGGCCCCAACTAATAGGCAAAAAGGGTTCAAGTTCAAGGCTAGCCTGGGTAATGTGGCAAGATCTTCAGGGTGAAGCAGTTGTTTCCAGGGAAAAGGACTGAGAGGGGTGCCAGCAAGACAAGGTCTCACGAGGCTGGTCCGGAACTTTGGTTTCTTCTATCTCCCAAGGGCAAGAATTACAGGTATCCACCACTGTGCCTGTTGATGTGTTGTGTTGGAGATTTCTTTTTTTTTTTTTTTTTTTTGAGGTGATCTTGCCACAAATGTCACCCAGGCTGGCCTTAACCAGCAATCCTTTGTCCTCGGCTGCCCGAGTGCCTGAGTGCAGACAGGTGCCACTTTCCCTGGCCTGTTGGTTTAGAACAGAATCTTGTCTTGCAGCAGTGCATTTGTTGTGTCGATAGATGGATCTGACTCAGAACTAAGGTTCTGTCAGTGGAAGCAAGGCTCTCTGGCCAGGAGTACTCTGGTGACACCTACTTGTCGGCAGCACAGCAGCATTTCTGCTCTGGCTATTAGCAAACTCCATTACAGACACGAAACCATGGCACAGTGCGCACTATAAGGGACTCAGACGCTGTTATCTGGAGGACAGCCTGAGGGAAGCCCTAGCTCGGTAAGTGTCTATAGACTGAAAACCTTGCTGTTGTACCAGCTCTTGAACCTGGCCTGGCTTTTGACTTGTGGCTTTGAAAGTCACCAGTTATGCAGCAGAGGCCGTACTTACATTTATATGAAATCAGGTTAAAATAGTATACAACGGAATCAGGCTTAGATTTGAGGTGTTAGGAGAGACTCTGATTGTCAGGAAAGCTGCATGGTGCAGCAAGCCTGTCACCCCACCACTGGTGGGGATGGGCTATGGCAGGATAATCTGTTGTTCAAGGCCAGCCTGGATGACATGAGACTGCAACATAGATGTTTCAGGCCAGCCAGACTGTCTCATCTCCTACCCTGGCAAAAAAGTGGACTGGCAGATGGATCCTTATTTTATCTTACTACCACAGGAAAAAAAAAAGACATGTAGGAGCTAGGCAAAAGTGGTTCACATCTGTGGTCTCGGCAGATGGTAGGCGGAGGAAAGAAGATGGTCCTGGAGTTCAAGGCCGGGTGCAGAGTGAGGTCTAAGTCAGCCCTGACCCCACAACCAGACAGCAGACACCCACAGATCATTCGATTATGAAAAGAAAACGCCTAACGCAGCAGTTTGTAATTACGAAAGTTTTCATTCAGCCTAGTTGGAAAGAAATAGCTCCTTGGGCACTGACTGTCTTCATGTTTTATTGCTGTTTTGAGGCAGGATCTTCTTGCTCTCAAAGTCTAGGCTGCCCCTGACTTTGGGCTGCCCCTCCTGCCTTTTCCTCGGCAGTGCAGGGATTACAGCAGTGGTGCCGTGTCTGCTGCTTTCAGGTAGTTTTCCTAAAATGTATTCTGTATCAAAAACACTTACCACAGAACACCATGCAAAACGGCAAAACTGGATAGATAAACCTGAATTCTTTGTGGCCCAACATGCTATAATAAAGGATATTAAGACAAAACATTAATTTTACATGAGTATGAGAGTAATGTATTTAAACTATATGATCTGTTTTTCAAGTATCTGAGATTGAATTCCCTTGTTATTTTTTTATGGATAACTGATTTTCAATCATAGCTCACACTGGCCTCAAACTCTTGACACTTCCTGCTTTAGCCCATACTGCTGACATTACAGGCATTTCACCATGCCTGGCTTCAGACTCACACTCTCACACTTTTTTTTTTTTTGAGACAGGTTTTCTCTGTGTAGCCTTAGCTGTCCTGGACTTGCTTCATAGACCAGCCTGTCCTCAAGCTTACAGAGTTCACCTGCTTCTGCCTCCCAGAGTCCCGGGATTACAGGCATGTACCACAGGGCCCAGCTCCAGAATCACACTTTTAGACAGAATGTGATTATGTGTTTAAACAGGAATGTCAGAGTGAAATTTAATATACAGTTATACTTTGAAAAAAAAAATCATATTGCCAATTCAATTAAGTGATACTACTTAGGACTGGAGAGATGGCTCAGTGGTTTAGAGCACCCTCTCCCCGAGTTCAATTCCCAGCAGCCATATGGTGGCTCACCACCATCTATAATGTGATCTAGTGCCCTCCTCTGGCATGTAGGTGTGCATGCAGACAGAGCACTCATGTACATTACATAAATCTTTAATACTACTTAAATTTGGAATAAGGACACATCCCTTAAAAATGTTTTCAATGTTTGAGTGTTGGGGATGTGGCACTAACACCACAGTGAGCATGCAGAGGTCAGGGGCTCGGGACTTGTGGGGACTCAGTTGTTTCCTTCTACCATGTGGATCCTGGACATTGCTCATAGTGACAGGCATGGTGGTAAGTGCCTCTACCTGCTGAGCCATCCTACCAGTTCCTCATTTTTATTTCAGTTAGAAGTGTGGACAGGTCTAAATCGTCACTGTCTGACCACCACGTAATTACTTTCATCTGATATAATCTCTATTGCTGTATCCTGAGAAAGTAAGAGCTTGCTTCTGAGTAGCTTCATCATCTCGTAGTAACGTTTCAGCGCCCCCCCCCCCCCCCCCCCGCGTGAATGAAGTCTTGCCTGTACACCAGCAGTGTCCATAGCACGGTCAGCAGTAGTATGTGGAGCCTTCTTGGGGCCAGGAAGCAACCATGAATGAAGAAGGGTAAGTGAGTTCCCAGGACAACTGGAAACCCTTGACTGAAGTACCAGTGCCATGGATGAGAGCCATAAAACGTCCCCAAATTCTGCAGCACGTTAAATTTCAAGAAATTAAGTTGGACCAATGTCCACTGGCATAAAGTAAAAGAAAAAAAAATAAGAACTAGGTTAGTGTCAAAAACTGATCTTAGGCCTTACAGTATTTGACAGAATCATGATATTAAATAGGAATTTAATCTTAAAATCAGTCCTTTGAATAATGAGATGAAATCTTGTTAATAACTTGTCCCCCTCCCCCCAAACCCCTAGACAGGGTTTCTCTCTATACGGCTGTCCTGGAATTTGCTAGACCAGGCTGGCTAAAATTCAGAAATCCACCTGCCTCTGCCTCAGTGAGATTAAAGGCATGAGCCACCACTGCCCTGGTTAATAACTTGTTTTTCTAAGACGATGTATCTCTTATTAATGATATATCTTATTAATTTGTAAAATTTTAGGTTTTTAAGGTTTAAGGTGAAGCTCAAAAATTATAAGTAATACATATTTTGGTACTGCAAGTTTTATATCCATCAGAAGAGTTTTTTGTTGTTGTTTTGTTTTTGGGTTTTCCAAACGGGTTTTCTGTTTCTGGCTATTCTGAACTCTTTCTGTGGACTAAGCTGGCCTCAAACTCAGAGATCCACTGCCTCTGCCTCCCGAGTGCTGAGATTAAAGGTGTGCACCATCATGTTCGGGCCAAGAGAGAAATTTTAATTGATTCTTCTTTTAATTATGTGTGTATGTATATATGTATATATAAGTGAGTGTGCGTGTGCGTGTGTGTGAGTACGTGCACCTACATACTTAAGAGCTCACCCTAGTGCCCAATAGCTTGGAGGTGAGAAGGTATCCAATTCCTTGTAGCTGGAATTCCAGCGCTGGTCCTCTATAAGAGCAGTATTTGTCCCTCACTGCTGAGCCATCTTTCCGGGTCCAACATGGGATTTTAAAAATCAGTTGTTACAGCTAGGTGTGGTGGCAAACACCTTTAATCCCAGCACTTGGGAGGCAGAGGCAGGAGGATCTTCCTGAGTTCAAAGCCACTCCGGTCTATAGAGTGATTTCCAGGACAGCTAGGACTACACAGAGAAACCCTGTCTTGAAAAAAAAAAAAAAAAAAAAAAAAACTCAATTGTTCTGGGGACGGTGAGATAGCTCAGTAGATAAAAGCTCTTGGCAACCATGTGAGCCAGATGACCTGGGTTGGATCCCTGGAACCCGTGTAAAGGTAGAAAGAGAAAGCCTATTCCATAAAGTTGTCCTTTCACCTCCAAACATCCTTCTAGACATGTATACAAATAATAGTTAAAAAGAAGTGAATTCTTAAAAATATTTTAAAAATCTATTTTGCTTTAGACAATGTTTCATGATATCCTGGCTGGCCAAGAACTTTCCTTGTAGACCAGGCTAGCCTAGAGATGTGTTTTTCCTGCCTCCTCCTGAGTGCTATAGTTAGAGGCTTAAGCCACTACACCCTGCTTTAAAAATGACTTATTAAAGTGCGTGTGTGTGGCACCACCCATAGACACAGTCCTACTCTGCTGTCTTATGATGTCAGTCTTTACCTACTACAGTAAAATACTGACAGTGTTTCAACTTGAATTTTAGCACAAAGCAGATACTAATGACAGCAATGAGAATAACTCCAAATAAGTATCTTTCTTTGTTTTTTGTTTGTTTGTTTGTTTTGTTTCTTTGGGTAGCCTTAGCTCTTCTGGAACTCATTCTGTAGACTAGGCTAGCCCCAAACTCAGAGATCGCCTGCCTCTGCCTCTTCTAGTGCTGGGATTAAAAGTGTGCTCCACCGTTGCTGGGCCTGATAAGTATCTGAAATGCTCACTTATAGCCAGAGCTACTGTGAGAATTTTGTATGCAGCACCTCATAGAACCAAGCTTTGCTTAGGTTACTTAGGAGACAGGAGCCACAGTAATATCTAGATAAGGTATGGCAGCAAAGGCATGAGGCTTGCCAGGATCTCACAGCTAACAGTGAACCTTTTAAGCTGTAAATCAAAGTTGTGACTTCAGTACCGCATGTGCCTTTAGGGGCTGAATATAAGGCAGTGGAAGGCTACGACCCACAGGTAGGGAGCCCGTATTGCAAACCAAATGACTGAAGGACAGAGTATTTTGGTTGACAGGATTTCTGGATGATTAAGAGTCAAAATCATTACACATCAAGAAGTGTGCTGTGGAGACCACAGCAGAGGACCCTGAAGCTGAAGCACGCTCCTCTAGTGATTAAATGGATTCATTATAACTATAACAAGACTTCTCAGCTGGGCAGTGGTGGTGCACGCTTTTCATCCCCGCACTCAGGAAGAAGAGGCAGGCAGTTCTCTGAGTCTGAGGCCAGTCTGGTCTGCAGAGCAAGTTCCAGGACAGCCAACGCTACACAGAAAAACTATCTCAAAAAAAAAAAAAAAAAAAGACTTTCCTGTGTTCCAAAGTATTAATGGGTCTACTTGTGGTCTGATATAGGGTCTCTTGTAGCCCAGTCTGACTTTAGTCTATCTATGCAGCTAGGAATAATGTTGACCACTTGATCCGCCGGCCCCCCTAGTGCGAGATTACAGGTGCGAGACCAGGCATGTGTTATCACACCCAGATTGACATACAAAAGCATTAAAAGTCCAGCTTGAGTTTTCAGAGCAGTAAATGGTTAAAATAGATAACCTTTAGCTTAATCTATTCTTACTTACTTGGCCAAAAAAGATACGATCAATTATCAGAGACAAACTGAAGGTTATAAATCTGAAAAACAAAGTAGAATGATAACTCACATTTGAACCTGCTGAATTCCAGTCCAATGCCTTGTATCAAACACCACTTTAAAAATGCTTTACAAGTTCACCAACTGTGGGTTCATACATTCTGAAATATCTTTCACTGATGAGAAGATGCTCTTAAGCAAACTTTAAAAAAACCCACTATTTTATCTATTCTCGGATAACCTGTCAACATAAAAATACGAATACTCATTATTTCGCAGTTCCTAGGCTTTAAAAAGTTCCAACTGTAATTGACTGAGTGCCTGTGGCTCTAAGTATATTATGCGAGATCAGCTTCGCAGCTCACAGGGCTGCTGGCAGCTTCACTGTCACCATGCTTCTAAGCCTAGGCTGCCTGCCTGTGTCTGTGCTGCAGTCCATCCCCTTACAATGCTATGTGTGTAACTATCACACAGCTTTTTTCCTGTATTAGGATACTCTGTCTGTTTTGTTTTGTTTTTTTATAGACAATGTCATAGTTCCCATCAGTTGTCAACTTTTCATACCTGAGAGAACCCCGGTTGAGGAACTGTCTCCATCAAATGGTCCTATGGCAAATCTGTGTGGCATTTTCTTAATTTTTAATTGATGTGCTAGTGCCCAGCCCACTGTGGGCGGAGCCATCCCTGGGCCCACAGGCCTAGGCTGTGTAAGAAAGGTAGCTGAGCAAGCCAGAGGAAGCCAGGAAGCAGCACTCCCCCGAGGTTTCCCTTCTTCAGCTCCTCCCTCCAGGTTTCTGCCTTGGCCTCCCCTGAGTGATGGATATGACTTGTCAGCGGTAATCAACCCTTTCTTCCCCAGGTTGATTTTGGTCACTGTTTTATCACAGCAACAGAGAGCTAACAAGGAGACACAGCTGTATAATTTTGTTTTCACTTGTTTTTTTCTTTGAGACAAGGCCTCTCTGTGTAGTTTTGGTGGTCCTATAGAGTGGCTGGCCTCAGACTTAAGAGATCCACCTGGCTCTGCCTCCTGAGTGCTGGGATTAAAAGTATATGCCACCATGCTGGGCCAAATCATACAAGTTTAAGTGCCCACAATGTGTAGTTTTGTTGAGTAGACATACTGCTAGGATAAGCGATCGGTTGTTAAAAATTGTGTTTTCCAAAATGTTATCATTTTACAGTGGGTAGGTGGTTTTGAGACCTTTAAGTTACAGGATGACTATGATTTTATTAGGTAAGAAAATGAATTAGAATAACTAAACTTAAAGAGAGCAAGCAGGGCACTATCCAAGATAAGACAAAGCCGGTAAGGAGAAGGAAATGTAAAGAGGCGGAACAGGCTCTGGGTTTTTGTTTTTGTTCTTTGTTGTAAGTGGTGCTGGCAGCCTGAACTTTTCTCTCCCATCTCAGCCTCCTGAATGATAGTGTCTCATTTCTATCTTGTGATTTCTTCTTGGAACTGTAAGTCATGAATGTGCCTTTTTAGCTTTTGCATACTTACCTTTTAGTTTGTTAATTATGTAACTTCATTCCATTGTGATTATAAAGGATATTTTATATGATTTGTCTCTTGAAATGTACTGAGCCCAAGGCCTTGTGCAGGAGACAAGCACTGAGCCACTGAGTGCAGTTGAATATATTTATGGTTTGAGATTGAGTCTCACCATGTAACCCTGGCTGGCCTAGAACTCACAGAGATCCAACTGCTTCTGCCTCATAAGTGCTGTGGTTAAAAGTGTGGGCCACGGGCTGGAGAGATGGCTCAGAGGTGAAGAGCACTGGCTGCTCTTCCAAAGGTCCTGAGTTCAATTACCAGCAACCACATGGTGGCTCAAAACCATCTATAATAAGGTTTGGTGCCCTCTTCTGGCGTGCAAGTGTTATATGTAGGCAGAACACTGTATATATAATAAATAAATTTAAAAAAAAAGTGTGGGCCATATCCCGTAAGAGGAATACCTTTAAACTTAGTGGCCACCTAGATAGTTTATTTATTTACGTGTATTAATGTTTTGTGTGCATATATGTATGTGTGCCACATATGTGGCTGGTGCCCTCAAAGGTTAAAAGAGGGTGCTGGAGGCCCTGAAACTGAAGTTAAGGACAGTTATGAGTCCACATGGGTGATGGGACACTAACCCTGGGTCTCAGCAGGAACAACAAGTGTTTTTGTTTTGTTTTAAACCACTGTGACTCTAGCTCCCAAACTGGATATTTTTGAAGTAGCTGATGGGGTCTTTTATGATTTGTTTCCAGTCACCCCTTTCTTAAGAGTTTTCCATGTTTGTGTCCTTCCTGGACACGAGGCTTGATTGGTCATGTGTGTTGGAGATGCCATTTGATCTGTAGTTTGCTCTTCCGCTCTCTTTACAGTGAATCTCAAAACTGCCCCTAACTTCTGTTTTTGTTCTGTGCAGTTGGGGTCAGCATGTGAATGGTCTGTCATTGAGTCAGTGGTAAAGGTCCTTAACTACTCAAATGGATCTTTTGCAAAGTTTTCTGCTCTCCGGGCACTCTGCTCAGGGGTCTGTCTGACCTGGCACAGGCACTGCTGTTTTACCTTCACTGTGGGATATATGCTTTTCTTGGAGATTTTCTTCTAGCTTATGGTAGGAAGTAGGTTCAACATTTTTTTTCTAAGTTAGTTAGGCATGGTTCAATAATGGTTCAAGGCCATTATTCAAGAACTTGGGACACTTAAGGAAGGAAAGGGTTCAAGGCCAGCCTGGTTCACATAGCAAATTCCAGGTCAGCCAAGGCTTTGTGGTAAGGCTGTCTCAAAAACAAAACAAAACAGGCCAGGCCTTTTGGTACACATCTTTAATGCCAGCATTCAGGAAGTAGAGGCAGGCCTGGGCTACATAGTGAGACTGTCTCAAAAACAAACAAACAAACAAGAAAGAACAGAAAGGATTTTCTGTTTGTGGATGTAATCTTCCCCTGGCCTAAGGGCTTTTCTCTGCACTATTTTGAGTCACCTTAGTCATTGTACATCATCCTAACACTTTTTCTCTCTGGAGATCTTCAGTCTTTTCCCTTAAAGGCCAGAGCACTAGGAGCTGGCTCAGTACGTGCCACTGCCCTAGAGGCCAGGCCTCCTACAGCTGTCTGTGATCCTAGCTACCCAGAAGGCTGAGGCAGACAACAGACCTCATGCTCTGATGGGCAAGGTACACTCACTGGCTCAGAAGATAGTTTGGATATCCTACTAGATGCTGTGCTAGGCATCATATATTTACAGTTTCTGTTTCTTCACTCATCAGCTCACTGGCTTTGCTAATTTTAAATTTCTCCATGCTTCTTCTTACCATAAAATAAGAATAGCCTAACTTAAATCTAAGAACAACATAAGCTCATATGAACAAAATTGTTATTAGGTCCTATACAAATACAATAGAAAATTTTAGGAAATGTGGAAATTCTAAGAAATAGACACTTTTGTTTGACTGAAGTATAATACAGTTAATCAGTCTCATAAATCTAGACATCTAAAATAGAATACTGGGCCAACAAAATGGCTCAGTGGGTAAAGGAGCTTGCCACAAAAGCCTGATAACCTGAATTCAATTCCTGAACAAATGCTGAAAGAACCACCTTGACAGAAGTTGTACTGTGACCTCCCTATATGCCTTTCAGAGTTTATATACACACTAGTGTATATAAAAAGTTTAAAAAGTGGAAACCACTTCTCTCTCCTCTCTTGTGTTCTCTGCCTTGGTGTCTCTCCCGCTCCCTGTTCTTTCCCCACCAGCCCCCTATTTCTCTTCTCCTACGTTCTCCCACTCTCTTGTCTCTCTCTCCCCATTCCCATGCAATAAATCTCTTCATAACAGGAAAAAAAAAAAAAGGAAAATACAAAGTTGGAAGCTTCCTGTGACATTAGATACAGTAATCAGCTGAAAGATACAAAATCTTCCTCACAGTCTTGTCGTCCACAGGTTAGTAAGATGTTTGGATGACACCACAGGCAGACTTACCCTACAGGTAGAAAATGATGTAGAGTCAGGTGGACCTTGCTCTCTTCTTGGCAGAAATGTCTGAGGAGTAATGGCACCCACGGGATAAGCGCTGTGGGGCGGACTATGCAAGCAAGTGCAACCAGGAGCGAGTACTTGACACTAGGAGCAAGGGAAAGTTGTTACAGGGAAACTGGGAAACTGAGCTTGAAGTTGGTCGGCTATTTTCACTGTGAGAGAACTTTGCTTTGGGGGCTTTTGAGACAGGGTCTGTCTTATATAGCTCAAGCTCATTTCATGCTCTCAACCCTCCTTTTCAGCCTCCCAGGTGCTTGGGTTCTAGGTCTCTGTTGCCAAGCCTCAGTGAGGAGCACCCACCTCTAACTGTACATGTTAAAAACACACTAAGCTTTAATGCTGCTTTCCTGACAGGAAAACAATAAATGTTTTCCTGATCAGCTGTATTTAAAAAGAAAAAAACCCACAAATCCTTTCTCTAAGAAGAAAATACAGACGTTTAAGGAAATAGCATTATTTATGCAGTGATGGCCTTCTGAGCATATACAACCTTGTAAAGTAGATGTAGCCTAACGGAAGAGCATGCAAGGCCCTGGGTCTGACTCCAGCACCACTCACAAGGAGGAAGGTTTTTGTTTTGTTTATTTTTTTATTTTTTCAAAATTAAGTAAATTCTACTCATCTGAAAGATGCATACAAACATGCCCTGTCTTTAAAAATAAATAATTTTATTCAAAAGATCTTTGTGCAGGAACAGTAAATATACACTATCCCTTTTTGTTTAGGCCTTTTTTTTTTTTTTGAGGCAGGCTCTCTCTCTCTCTCTCTCTCTCTCTCTCTCTCTCTCTCTCTCTGTTACCCTGGCTCTCCTGGGACTTGCTAGACAAATCTCAGAGATCTGCCTGCCTCTGCCTCCCCAAGTGCTGGTACTAACGGTGCATGCCAGCATACCCAGCTTTTAGCACATCCTTTTGAAACAGAATAAAATCCACGGTGTGGAGAAGGGCCTGGTCCCATCCCAGCCTGCCCCTTGTCCCTCCTCTCTTCCACACGCTTGCTCCCCACACCAGCTACCTAGCGCCTGTGCTGTCTCTGCCGCCTGCTTCTGCTCAGGGCTTTCTTGCTGCTTGGTCTGGGTTTTCTTACTGTTCGGATCTTCTCCCCCTGCGGTTGAGTGGACCTGCAGGAACACTCTAGGCCTACCTTGCTTCTGATTGCTCTAGGGCAAGGGAAGGCAGTCACAGCATGAGTGAGGAGCATGTATTCTCCTGGCTGACTTCTAGCCATTGGTAAAGGCTAGCCCTGGCTGTCTCCTGTGGGGACCCTTCAAGCAGAGCTTTACAGGGATCCCAGTACTCCTCTTCTGGTCCTTTGGAGTCCACTGATAATAGACTGCTGCTTCAGTGAGCTCTGGGTACTACAGGATGTCCTAAGCATTGTCTCCACTTTGTAACCAGCCCCTTTACTGGATTCACCGTGCAGTGGGACTGTTCTCCATTTCATGTTATACTCATAAAAAACCTTGGTTTCTAAGTCCCATGAACACTTGGGGGACTTTTTTGATATGCATAGTTTTTCAAAAGCACCTTTTAGAGTTTTGTCTGGACTTAGTAACAGCCGTCTTACCTGTTCATGGACCTTGAGCCTTCAAGAGGATAGTAGAAAAGAGCAATTGCTGTGAGAGCAGTCTCCATGGTGTTTGTGAGGGTTCGGGTACAACAGTACCATGTGAACCAAGAACACAGCTGGCAAAAAAACTAAGAAGTCAGGAGTGAGTATAGCTGTGGCAGGAAATGGGAAGCTGGGTGTTATCTTCTGTAGAAAGCACGGGCCCAGATGCTACAGAAGCCCCATCAAAGGGGAAATGTTGTACATGCAGACACGGCCAGGCACTGTTCTTAACCCACGCCCCACAAGGCTCTGATCGCAGATTTTCATTTGTTAAGTCGGTAGTGCTTTCAGGGGCTTTTGGGTGGTTTGCACCTGACTAACTCTTACTTCTTGTTAATGAAATATCCAAAATACAGACACTGAGAGTGGAGTGGAGTTTACAGAGTATTGATACTTCTCACCAGATCAGCCAGCCAGTGCTCCACCTCCTACCTCAGTGGCCTGGAATCAGCTATTCTGAGCATCTACTGACTGCTTTGGAAAGGCTGTCCTATTTCAGCTCCTTTCTCCTTTTAGACACACATACACATGAAGTCGGTGGTGCTTTCAGGGGCATATATATACACACAGATGTCTATATAAATTTTTATTTTTAAGGGTTAGAATTTTGCTATATAGCAAAGGCTGACCTGGAAGTTGCTATGTAGCACAAGTTAGTATTGAACTAGTCAGCATCCCATTATTATTTTTTTCCTTTTTCGGGGGAGTGGGTAGGGCTTCAAACATGGGAGGCCAGATGTTCTACTACTGAGCTATAGCCTTTGCCCTGGCTTCCATATTTCTTGGTGAAAAATTAAGAGAGGATTAAAATTAAGAGAGGAAGCATTAAATTTCAATTTGAAAAGTAAGTAAAATTGAGTTTTCTTGAAGAAATGGAAACAAAAGTATCAGAAGTCTACACAAGCATGTCTTCGAAGGAACTCCTTGTTGAAGCAACACATGGCTTCCTGTCTCTCCTACTAGGACTTGTAAAAAGATCCCCCCCCCCAAAAAAAAAGAAGATTCCCATATTCATGACAGATTTTTCCTTAAGGAGAACTCGCAAGGAAGATCTCAAAGGTAGACTGTGATATTTGCTACCATTTTATGTGCACGTTTGGCAATGTATATAAAACATAAAAACAAAGTAGATAGTGGCCATGGAGCCGACTGTGTCTGAATCAATTAGCAAGAACTTAATCACTAACTAATTTTCTTTTTACAATGTTAAAAACAAAACGAACCAAGGAGCTAAGAGCACTTACTGCTCTATCAGAGGATAGGCATTCAGGCCCCAGCACCCCAGCAGGTTGCTCACTCCTGTAACTTCAGCTGCAGGGGATCCCATGCCCTCTTCTGGTTTCCATGGGTACCACATACACAGAAAATAAATCACCTCTTAAACTATAAAAGAATCCAATGTCTGCACAAATAGGCCCTTTCTCCAGGTTACTAATACATCATGTTCCAGAAATGTATTGGTGAATGGGCAGTTTGGAGTTTAGAATCTATTTCCTGATAGAAACAATACAATCAGTA
This sequence comes from Meriones unguiculatus, assembly GCF_030254825.1. Lineage (NCBI taxonomy): Eukaryota > Metazoa > Chordata > Mammalia > Rodentia > Muridae > Meriones > Meriones unguiculatus. Next base: position 15,769,932 of record NC_083354.1, on the reverse strand, counting down.
GATAAGTAAACAGTTCATGTGGGGCAGGGTCAAGTACACAACAGTAGTTCCGTGAAATCCAGTCACCCACTGGGGTATAGTTTGACTGGGAGATGCAATCGTTGGTAACCCATCTTGAAGTAAACCAGCTGCGCATGCCTTCAATCTCAGTACTCAGGAGGCAGAGGCAAGAGGATCTCTGTGAGGGTGAGGCCAGCCTGGTCTACATAGTGAGTTCTAGGATAGCTAGGGCTATGTAGAGAGACCCTGTCTCAAGAAACCAAACCAAACAAACAAACAAAAAACAACCAACAACAAGAAATAAGCCACTGACAAGATGCTCTTCTGGGCATCTTGTTTCTTGAGGCATTCCAGCTAGGGCGGTGCCTCTGTGCAGCAGGATTTCTCGCCAAGCCTCAGGGATGGGGACAGGGACAGGGAACACAGGCTGTAAAAGCAGCTTCAGGGTGTCCAAAGACTAAGGAGAGAGAGGAGGACCCTGACTGTTTAGAGACCCAAGGGCTTCCGTGGGTGGCTCCTGGGGTTCAGCCTGTCCCATTTGGGGCTCAGTCAGGAGCTGGCGTGCTCCGTTCAGATTTTACTGTTTCTAATTATGGAAGAATTTCCAGGAGGTGCTTGGGGTCCACTGTTGTAGGAAGCAGTTGTCCCACACATGTTCTATATCACGCTGCGTCTAGAGTGTTTAGACTTACCACCCATCGTGCCACTTCCTGAGTTCCCAGCTGCTTCATGAGTGAATAAAGCCTTACATCTGCCACAGCAGACAGAAGAGCTTGGCCAAGTCTGGGAATCCAGATCTTCATTGGTTAAAAAGAAAAAGGGTTGGTAAGCACATCTTCCTGGTTCATACTGAACTGCCATAAAAAGAAAAAACCTAACCATTAACAGAAAACTATCTTTCCATCTCCTGTTCATTCATATGCTTCCTGTGTGTGCTTAGCTTTCTGGCTCTTGTTCCCTCCCTTCCACTGTCCTTCCCTCTCTCTCTGTCCCTGCTGTCTTTTGGGAAGACTTGGCTAAGTAGCCCCCCTAGCTTTGTCTTTGTTTTTCATGCCTGAACACCCCCAAGTATTGCAATTTACAGGTGTGAAGCACCATACCCCATCTACCCATTCTTACATTTCTGTATATCTTACAGCACTAATTATTTATCTTTTGTAATAGTAGGGATTGAACCTAGGGCCGCATGACGATTAGGCAAGTGTTCTACCATTGAGCTACACTTAAACAGCTTCCAAACCATTTTATTGTGTTAAGGCTCTATTTTAGAGGCTTATTTATTTTTGTGAGCATATAATAGGTTTTGTTTTTAAGTGAAGCACATAGCAGTACTTTGTGCTGGGTGTCAAATAGTTTATATGTATCAGCTCATTCCTTACAGCAATCCCCCAAGACAGGTACCATTTAATACCTGAGGAGACCAAGGCACAAAGAGGTGAGGTAACGCTCCCAAGGCTATGGAGCTTGCTAGCACTGACGCCTGGATTCAGACCAAGGTAGACTTGATACCACGGCAGCATGCACTCTTGACAGTGAAAGTGTTAAAATCCCTGGCTGGACTGGGAGAAGAGCACTGCTGCTCTTTCAGAGGACCCAGGTTCGGTTCCCGGCACCCAGGCCTGGTAGCTTACTGCTGCCTACCAGCTCCAGAGATTGAAACCTTTCTTCTGGCCTTCAGCACCAACATGTCTGCATGTGTACGGCAGTCTTTCTAGGCGCCACACAGTGCCTCAGAATTGGACTCCCTTTGCAATACTGGGTGGTAGCTTTCCCTGACTGAAGAGAAACACTCCAGACTTCTGGATCCAACTTGACGACAGCCTAACAGACCTCAAGGGCTGCGTTGTACCTCAGTGGAACCTGCTGGCATGCCCAAGGACGTGGGTTTGGTTCCCTCCTGCCCCTCTCCCAAAGGATCCTGAAACGAGTGAAACCACACAGACCTTTCTCAAGTCCTGTGCCCAGCCCCTCTGAATTGCCCCTGGTAATCTCTACCCTAGAAACTAAGTCTTACTACATAACACAGTGGTGATCCATATCATTACCTTTTTGTCATATTCATTTTTCTCCCCAAATGCAATGAACCAAAACAGTATGTAAGATAGTTATTTTGATGTTTTTAAACTGAATTCTCAGAGCAGACTTTCTCGCTCACTTTTATTTGGGGATGCCAGAGGATGTTTGATGTCTTTCTCTGCTACTCGTTCCTTTTGAGGCAGGGTCTCTACCTGACGTGGGGACTTGTTTTTTGCGGGGTGGAGCACAAACTAGGAATATGTCGTCTCTACCGCCTCAGAGCTGGGGTCACAAGTGTTTGCAGGGTTACTGAGCCTGTTTCATGGGGACTGAGACCTGAACTCTGGTCTTCGTGGTTGTGGAGCAAGGGCTCTTAACCTTGAGCCATCTCTTTAGCCCCTGATTTTTATTTATTTATCTTTTTATTTAAATTTTAATTTTACTTATTTTAAAATATATTGAAGAGTTCTACATCATAGTGTCTTTTGCACAGTGGGCTTCCCAGATAAGGCTGGACTTGAGCAACAATAGACTTCTAAAACACAAATTTTGTGATACTCGGAAAGTCATTCAGTTATTACTAATTAACTTCTGAAAAAGGAGTAAATCTGAATTTAACAATTTTGGTCATTTTGATTTAAACTTACCAGTAATTGAACACTGTCTTTCCCCAAAAGATGCAGAACCTTGTAGATGCTTGCAAAGATTAAAGGGTAAGTGTAACCCCTCAATCTCTCTGTCCATTCCCAGGTCAAATAACCATACTTAATAATATTAAGGATTAAATGTCAAATATAGTATTGAAGCAAATTAATTTATATTTTCATATATAAACCAGTACTGTATTCTTTTTTTTATTTTTTTTCAGTACTTTATTCTTGACAATTAAGTTTTTGTTTTGTTTTGGTTTTTTTAAGACAGGGTTTTGCTGTATAGCCTCGTTGGTCCTAGAGTTACTTTGTAGACAGGCTAGCCTTGAATTCACAGGGATCCTTCTGCCTCTCCTTCTCTCAGTGCTGGGATTATAGGCATGTGCCACCATACCTGGCTGACAATGAAGTTTTAAAAACACAGTTTTGTTTTGTTTTGTTTTGTTTTGGTCATAGTAGGAATTAAATCCCAGGCCTTAGATATGCTAGGATGGTACTCTACCACTAAGCTACACCCTAATCCTTAAGACACAACGTTTTATATTGAATATTTGGTTAACTAAAGTCTTAATTTCCTCAAGTTAGAAGTGTGTTTCTCTTTTAATATAACTATATAATACATAGTTTTATATATATATATATATATGTGTATATGTATGTGTGTGTGTGTGTGTGTGTGTGTGTGTATGTGTGCGTGTGGGTGAAAGTCAGAGGACAACTCTTTGGACTTGGTCCTCTTTCCATTTAAAAACTTTTAATTTCATGTGTAAGTATGTGCACATATATGTGTGTGTGCACCATGTGCATGCCTGGTACACATGGAGGCCAGAAGAGGCCATCAAATCCCCTAGAACCAGGATAGGTGTAAGTCCATGTGGGTGCTGAGAATTGAACTCTGGTCCTCTGCAAGAGCCTGGTCTTCAGGGGTTAAGAGCAGCTCTAATCACTGAGCAATCCTTCCAGCCCCCTTGTCCACCCTATGTGAGTCTTAGGGACAGAACTGAGGCAGCCATGTTCACATGCTTTCACTAGCTGAGCCATCCCAAGGACCTGGATTTGTTTTAAAGCAGAGGTAGGCCAGGCTCACCCTGAACTCACAATCTTGCTTCTTTAGCCTTTCAAATGCTGGGAGGGATTGTGTTTTCTACCTTATCTCTATCCTCTCACTACAAATCATTATAAGTATATATAATATTATTAAGGCAATGTCAAGTCTATTTTTTGTTTGTTGTTTTGGTTTTTCCAGACAGGGTTTTTTGTGTGTAGCCCAGGCTGTCCTGGAACTTACTCTCTGTAGACCAGGCTGGCCTCAAACTCAGAGATCTACCTGCCCCTGTCTCCTGAGTGCTGGGATTACCATGTACCACCATGCCCGTGTTTTCTCTCTCTCTCTCTCTCTCTCTCTCTCTCTCTTCCTCTCTCTCTGTCAAGTCTGTAAGCATCAAAGGAAGACATAGAATAAATATCATTTTGCAACAACAGCACACTTTTTTGAGCTGAAGTTATTCAAAGAAATACAAGAAATACTGAAAACATGTGATCGTGAGCCGAGCTCTTAAGATGAACCCACACTCAGAGTGGAAGGAACCATAAAGGATATCTGAAAACGATGTGGTGTGCAACTTCAAGAGACTGCCAGTACTCATCTGGAACAAAACTTGTCTGGACCAAGAAGCAGTTAAACATTCGCAAAGCAATGGTGAACAGGACCAGATAAATGTTTTCTCCAAGAAGCCCTGAAAAGCAAACCGAAGCATAATTGTAGCATAGAGTCAGGCAGTTCCCCCTACAGTACCCCGGCTCTGTTAAGGTGCTCCACACCACTCCACAAGGGTCATGTCACGAAGTGATTATACAGGGCCTGGGAGTTAGCTCTGGGGTGGGACTCCTGCCTAGCTTCCTTCAGGCCCTGAGTGTGCTCCCTAGCAATGTGTAGGGAATGGAAAAGAACCTAGGGAATACTCCTAGCATCGAAATCCCCACTAGGGAACACCCCCACCCCACCCCTCACCCACCACACACACTTAAAAGAATCTGTAAACCGCTGGTGATTTCTTTCCGAACCTCCGTTTTCCCTGTGAGGAAGGCTCAGAAACTAAACTGCTTTGCCCGAAATTTAAAAACGCTCTTACTATCAGATGGTCGGTCGGCTGCCTGCAAAGTTTGCTTTTCCCTGTGTGCAGGCAGCCTGTACGGGGAATACAGCGTATTTTCTACCTGGTTGCCAACAGTGGGGATGGGAAAACAGATTTTATTTGAAAATCTGTGCATGCCGGGTGTGGTGGTGACTGGGGAGGCTGAGGCAGGAGGACTGAGGCAAGTCCATGCACAGCCTGCACAACACAGCGAAGACGCTGTCCAGCGCGCCTGAGCCCGTTCCTACCGCCAACCCGCGCGTGCCCGGAGCCCTGTGCCCTGCCTGGCCCACGGCACTCACCGCGACGCCGGGAGCGCGTCCCCTGAGCGCTCGCGTACGGCGTGGGCTTCCTCTTCCGCAGCTTCAGCTCTCCCGAGCCGCTGTGGAGACCGTGGGAGGCCGGGCGCTCGTGGCCCGCCCCGGGCTCCATCCCCTCGCGGCCACCCGCTGCCCACAGAACCCGCCCCTCACCTCGTCCCGGGCGGACACATGCCACTAAGATTGGTCCTCCGGGGCCGCCGTCGCGGGGGCTGTTCTGGCGCTACCACAGCCGGAAGTGGTGCCGGAAGCGGCTGAGTCTCCCGGTGACGCTGTAGCCCCGCTTCTTGACTGGATTTCAGGGCTGGGAAAGAAGAGTAAAAACTGGATGCTTTCCTGCGCCTGACAACTCGCACAGTGCCCGCCGAGAAGGCGCCCAGAGGTAACCGAGCGGAGGGAGGCAGTGCGGCGCTGAGAACCGGCTTCCGGGTGACCACTGTGACCCCCATATGACCCCCACATCCCCCTCGCGTGGGGACAGTTTTACTCGGTTCCCACAGTGACAGGGAAAAGTTATAAATGAAATGAATTTGTATCAGTAATCCGTTTGTCACCACCCCAAGGAGTTCTCCATCCCTAATTATCTACTTTCTCAGCAGTTTATTGATTTTCTTTAGTCGAGCTCACAGTGCAGATTAGGCTGGCCTCGCTCCTCCTGTCTCATGAGTTCTGGGATTTAATGCATGAACCACCACACTCTGCCTCATTTATTTATCTTTGCGACAGGACCTCACTACTTAACCCTGGCTGGCCGGAGCTCGCTCTGTAGACCAGACTGGCCTCAAACTCCTGTCTCTGCCTCCAGAGTGCAGAGATCTGGCATCAAAGGCGTTTGCCACCATGCCAACAATAGAGGTATTAAAAAAAAAAATTAGTTGGTGGGGATGGGAAAATGGCTCCGCAGTTAAAAGTACCGACTGCACTTGCAGAATATTCTGGTTTTATTCCCAGTGGCCACATACTGGCTCCGTGTCCCCGAGGGCCATGCATGCCATTGCAGATGCATGAAAACGAACACTCATACACGTAACTAAATCTTTGAAGAGTGCGTTGGTGGAAACATCAAGTAGATGGGCTGCAATAAAATCGGGAGAAGTCTGTGCTTCGGGCCTCAGATGCCGTCTGTTTACAGTCGTAGCTTTTGGGTTGACGGAAGGAAGGGCCCTGTTACTGCATCCCAGGATTTTCCCTGATAGTTATGAAGACGTTTGGTCACAGATAAATGAGTTTTAAAAAAAATGACAAGTAAGGGGCCTAAAGATAAGCCCATGGTAAATTTGGCTTGGAGCCTGGAACATTCAGGCTCTAAATAGTTCTAATTAGTCAACTTGCTGTTTTAGAATGTTTAGCAAACATGTTTCATTTTTGTCTTGGGAACTTCAGTTCATGAAAAAAAAAAATCCATCTGAACAAACTGGGATTCAAAAGACTCAGATTTAAAAAACAAAACAACAAAACTCGATATGAGAAATAGTTTCAGGTGGCTTTTGGTTTTTAAATTTAATCATTGAACCAAAGCAAGATTGGTAAACTAGTCATTTGTGTGGTCAGCTGTATAATCTAGAAGAAACCACGCTTTCCTCTCCCTGGGGAGTTTAAATTATGCTTAGAAACTGTTAAGGGCAAGTTAGTTTACAGTACAGGCAGCTGCTGCTGATTTTTGTGACCTGGGACCTGGATTAAGAATCCGAAGTCAGCAGGGACTGTCTCTGACATGAACTCAGTGGCTGGCTCTTTGACCTCCCCCCAGGTAGGAGCAGCCTTGCTAGGCCACAGAGGAAGACAATGCAGCCAGTCCTGATGAGATCTGATAAACTAGGGTCAGATGGAAGGGGAGGAGGACCTCCCCTGTCAGTGGACTTAGAGAGGGGCAGGGAGGAGATGAGGGAGGGAGGATGGGATTGGGAGGGAATGAGAGAGGAGGCTACAGCTGGGATACAAAATAAATAACCTGTAATTAATTAAAAAAAAGAATCCGAAGCCAGGCTTGATGGAGTAAGCTTGTAATCCCAGCACTCGAGAGGCAGAGGCAGGCAGATCTCTGAGTTTGAGTCCAGCTTGGTCTACAGAGTAAGTCCAGGACAGCCAGGGCTACACAGAGAAACCCTGTCTTGAAAAACAAAAATGAAAAACCAAAACAAAACTAAAGAATCCTCATGCTTTCCTCATTCACTGACATCTGACCCCAGATGCTGAGGTAGATGACAAGCAGCAGTATTTATTTGTGAGTTTTCACTATTACTGTTGGAACTATAAGCAAAATCTCCATTCTATTTTTCCCAAAAAAAGGCATGCAGATAATTTAAAATTGATGCCACCTAAGTATCAAAACTCAACAACAACAACAAAATTTTTTTTGAGATAAGAGTATTACCACGTATAGTTGGCTGGCTTGGAACTCTGTAGACCAGGCTGCCCTCAAACTCATAGCTCTGCCTGCCTATGTCCCCCATAGTGCTGGGAACTGAAGACATGCACCACCACTCCTGGCTCAATAAAATTTTATAGCCTCACATTTTAAGCTTGCTTAAAAAATTGTGAATACTGGGGCTGAGGGATTGCTCAGTGGTTAAGAGCACTGACTGCTCTCCAGAGGACCCAGGTCCAATTTCCAGCACCCACATGGCAGCTCACAACTGTGCAATTCCAGTTCCAGGGAATCTGAGTCAGTGTTTGTGTGCGCATACCCTCACACACACATAAGAAAATTATGACTGTTGGCAGGGGAACAATGAAGTCACTTGTTCCCTCCACTGTTCTTTAGATAAGATTTAAACCAAGACAATCACTTCTGCCTTCGTTTGGGCCATCTTTTGGAGTAGTTGGTAGTTTGCCATTTTATTTATTTATTTATTTTAATTTATTTACTATTTGGACAGTATTCTGCCTGCATGTGAGCCAGCAGGCCAGAAGAAGGCACCAGATCTCATTATAGGTGGTTAGGAGCCGTCATGCAGTTGCTGGGAATAGAATTCAGGACCTCTGGAAGAGCAGACAGTGCTGTTAACTGCTGAGTCACCTCTCCAGCCCCCTTTTGCCACTTAAAAGTTTAAACACACTGAGAAGACTAACAGCTATACCAGTGGCATGAGCCTGTCATCCTAGCATTTGAGGGGTGAGGGCAGAATTGTAATCCCTAGAGCAGTCTGCCTATCTCAGAGAACCAGAACAAACAGGCAAGTAGAGAAAGCAAAACAGCTCACTGGGAACTCTCTGTATTAGAAGAGGATTTGGCTTTACTAACCACCCTCTAATTTTCATTCCCTGCAGGTTCCTTTTTAAGGTTTTTGTTGATTTGTTTTGCTTTTTGTTTGAGACCTATAATGGAATCCAGACTGGCCTCAAACTGGCAGTGTAGCCAAAGGGTGACATTGAGTTCCTGATCCTCTTGCCTGCACCCAAGTGCTGGGAACATGGGCATGTGCTACCATCTGGAAGAAATACAGATTTTAATATCAAATACGATTTTAACTATTGGCAACTAAATTGAAATTTTAGAACATCTTCCATGGTAAGCCTATATGCTATCCTGCAGTCACTGGGTATTTGTATTTATCAGTGGTTCTCAGATATTACAAAAATATTCACACCAGAGCAAAATAGTAATGTCTTTTAAAGGGCAGTGTGGGGCTGGGGACATGGCCCAGGGAGTGAGTACTGCCCTTCCAGAGGACCCGAATTCAGTTCCCAGCACCTGTGGAGCTTACAGCTGCCTGTAGTGTCTGCTCCAGGGCCTCTGACACTTTCTGCTCAGCTGCACACCCCTTCCCCTAACCCCATAATTAAAATAAAACCTTCTCTTTTTAAGGCTGCTGCTCTAAGTGGTCCCTTTTTCTTTGGAAACAGATCTGAAGAGATTCACTGCGGTGGAGCACAGCTAGCCTGAGATTGTGTGCTACTCGCCACAGCAATGTTCGGGAGATTGACCCTTCCACAACTGGTTTTTGCTGTCGTCCTTGGAATTGCTGGAGGAGTATACATTTATCAGCCAATATTTGAACAATATTCCAGAGATCAGAAGGAACTAAAAGAAAAGGTGAAATTGTTGCAAGAACCAGAAGAAAAGAGGAGCTAATTCTGTATGAACTGAAATTGTAGGCATTGCTTACAGCTTATGGACTAATAATGTAGTAAACACTTAGGCATATTTTAAATAAATAAATAATGGGTAATGGATTTAAGTTATTTTAAAAAAGTATTCTTTATTGGTTTGTTTCGAGGCAGGCAAGGATTCACTATGTAGCCCAGGCTGGCCTCAAACATGCAATCCAGCCACCACATCTAGCTCAAATAAGATGCTTCATTTAGTTATATATAACTGTGTATGCTTCTTGTGGGTTATGTACATGTGAGTGAAGGTGCCTGTGAGGGCCACAGCTGTCTCCTAGAGCTGGAGCTACAGATGGTTGTGAGCTGCCATGGGCGCCCTAAGAACTGAGTCCTGGTCCTTTGCAAGGGCAACATGTGCTTTTTCATGCCGAGCCATCTCTCCAGCCCTGAGATGCTCCACCTTAAGGTCCACTTGTTTATTTGCTATTATGTCTTCTTATCAGGACAGGACACCGATTTCCTACTGTGTAGATTAATTTACTGTGTTTAACAGTTTAGTGTGTGTTAAGATTCCCCTTTTAAGCTTTTAAGATTCCCCTTTTCTGGACGGGAGCGATGGATGGCTCAGAAGTTAAGAGCACTGGCTCTTCTTTCAGAGGTTCTGAGTTCAATTCTCAGCACCCAGTTGGTGGCTCACAACCGTCTATAACTATAGTCCCATGGCCTTCTTTTTACTTCCTAGAATCTTTAAAGGCTTTGTTTATTTTAAATTTTATATGTCTAAGTGTTTGCTGTACGGTGCCCTGTGTATGTTTGGTGTCTGTGAAGGGCAGAGGAGGAGCTCTGATCCCCTGGAGTTAGAGATGTCTGCGAGCTGCCATGTGGGTGCTCCATCCTCTGAAAGATTAGCAAGTGCTCTGAACCACAGGGCCAACTGTTGAGCCCCCACTTTATCGGTTTAAGTGTCACGGAGTTGCTCAGGCTCACATTGAATTCATACAGTAGCCTAGATAGGCCTTGAACTTGTTTTTAACCATTTTAAAAGATTTTTCTTATTGTGTATACAGTGTTCTGCCTGCATGTAGGCCTGCACACCCAGAAGAGGGCAGCAGATCTCATTACAGATGCTTGTGAGCCATCATGTGATTGCTGGGAATTGAACTCAGGGCCTTTGGCAAAACAGCCAGTGTTCTTAACCATCTCTCCAGCCCCAGTATGTTTATCCTTCTTTAGTCTCAAGAGTAGCTGGAGCCACAAGCCTGTGCTATCAGGGTTGGCTCTTTTTAATTTTTTTTTTTTCCTTGTCATGTAATCCAGGATGGCCTTAAACTTACAATGCAGTTCAAGCCGGCTTCAAACTTGTTACCCTGCTTCAGCCTTCACAGTTCTGGGATTGAATTTTGTACCACCATAGCTAGTTTGAAAATTGTAATGCAGATACCAAGATTCTACTTGACAGAGGCTCTAGGTATGCTGGAATTCTGGTGTGTGTATGTTTTTGTTCTGGGACCCAGGCTCATGCATGACAGACAGACTGACTAAGCAGGACATGGAGTTGCAAGTTTCTGTTCGGCTATGGCAATGGCACATTTTTTTCATTGTTTGTTGGTTTAGAGCATGCCACATGATCTCAGGCCAGGCAGAGACGTGGGCTCTTGGAACTAGATGCATAGTTGAGTCTCAGGACAGTGGGTGATGCCCTGGGTTTCGTGCCCAGCACCCCCTATCCGGGGTGTGTATCCCAGCACTCAGGTGGAAGCAGGAGGATCAGGAGCTCAAGGTCATCCTCAGCTACATAGGAAGGTGGAAGCCAGCCTGGGCTCCTCTGTTTTGCTTCTAGGCCCATCTTCCCCTTTTTCATGATGGAATAGTTCATCTTCCCTCTTTCATATACACATCAGTTTCTTTGATTTGGTGTTATTTTTTATACGTTCAAGGTTTGTTTATTTTGTGGAGACAGAGTCCCACTGTGCTGTCCAAGCTGGCCTCAGAGCCTGGGATCAACTGGTGCTCCTGTGTGAGCCTCCCTCACACGTACCCCGGCTCCCCGTGGCTGGGAGCCAGGCATCTTCCATTGTGTCTTTCTACCAAGGGCATCCTTAGTTCCTTATTGAGATACTGGGTGTTTCTGGAGTCTCCTACTTAAGCATTTGTTGTACAAGTAAGTTCTGGGGTGGGGAGCAGTTCACGTAGTCCACTGTTTTTAAGCTTGGCATCCAAGCCTCCACAGATGACAAAAGGCCATCTGTCTGTGAACTCCCGAGTCAAGGCCCTGCTTGGCTGCAGACGTGGGGAAGGCTGAAGGCGTGTGTTCCACCTGGACCATGCCAACCATTAGCATTCACTCTGCTGTCCTCGAATACGGTTCATATACCGCTTTAACCCCACAGGCTTATGTGTGGGAAGCTTGGTCCCTAGAGTCGTGGTATTGAAAGGTGGTAGCTCCTTCCGAGCTAGTGCCTGAAGATGGTTGCCTTACTCTTCCTGGGGATGCTGTTCCATTCACCCCAGACAGAGAGGAGGCGATAGAAGATTCTGTTCAGGTCCAGCTTGGTGAGCCCCGTGAGTTTACCGGGCACGCTTATGGAAGCGGGGGTGGCTCCAGTAGCTGTTATCTGCAGAAAGCCCCTTGGCCATAGTTGAGGAACTGACTGCACTGTGATGCTGCAGCCCGGAGGGGTGAGTGGGTGGGCAGGTGGGGGGCAAAGCTGCATGGATGGGAGCCGAACTCGGGCTTCCCAGCATTTTGCTTGTTGTCTTGGAAGTGGGATTCTGAAGGAACAAGGCTGGTGTTGAAAGCACCTTTGGGTGGATTTAGCTAGTAAAGTCATCCATGCCCAGACAGCTCGCAGGAAACCCTGGGCATCCAGAGGAGGCCGCTAGGAGGCATCAGAGGTTCACAGAATGCTCCGCATCCTGGCGGGTCTTTTATGTTGTGCCACCCCGTAACTTCCTTCTAACCGTGTAATAACTGCCCTAACAGTTTTCTGTCTTTTTAGGACATCAGGTGACTGTAATCCGAATTAGACTGTGTGCATGTAGACTTCGCTAGCCATTGCTTCCCAGAACGCTGTGTATTTTCTCCTGCCCAAATCTCACAGTATTTCTCATTCTCTTACTGTCGTGGCCAGGAACGCCAGCAGGCCATGCCCAGGCTGTCCCCGGCGAGGACGTACGGCCAGGAAAAGGCTTGCTTTTAGGACAGACCTTTGGAGTCACCAGGGCAGGGCACGCCTGACCTCCCTCAGCGCGCCCGCCCGAATCCTGGGGCAGGTTGACCTTTTTGTGAATGGCGCTCTTGATCTCCGCGAAAACCGCCCGCTGCGGTTCCCGCGCCTCACGGAACAGGGCGAGGAAACCTGTTCCTGGCCGAGCGAGGAGAGGAGAGCGGTGGTTTCTGCGGCCGGGGGCCTGCAGGCAGGTGACAGGAGGCGGGGGTGGAGGCCGCGCAGGGCCCGCCCTCACCGCGCTCTCCTCAACGGGAAGTGATGTGGGGCCGGACGGAAAATACCGCCAAGCGCCCAAAAAAGGCGAGCAGCTTGGGGTCCCGAGCTCCGTCTGGAAGGCAGCGCCTGAGGGACAGAGCACCGCGGGGACGCAGCGCCGTGCAAATCTAGCACTGCAGGGAGGCAGGCGCCGGACAGAGCACCGCACGGGGTGAGCGCGCCGCGTCCCGGACGCTGCAGGCTGCTGGAGCCTGCCCCGGAGCAGGGGATAGCGGATCCTCGGATGGGATGCTGGCTCCCTTGGAGTCTGGGGGTCCAAGGTTACCCCGGTGGTATCTAGGTGCCAAAGTTCCCATCCCGAGGGGGAGGCGGGGTACGCCCACCCCACCCCCTCTTCTTCCCTCGCTTGGGTTCTGACTTTAAAGTCTTTAGGGCCCCACTGCTTGCAGGAGAGAAGAGGCTCTCCCTTTCCCTGTCATTCGGAGAACCCAGCCGGTCAGCCAGGTCTTAGAGACACCCTACCGGAGGTAGAAGTGATGCGCTGACACGTTTTGGTCGCTTTGCCAAGGTCGGGTCTCTGGCCCAGGAGCTGGGGGCCGATTTGGAAAGCCGGGTCTGAAACGTAGGAGACCTTGAGGTGTCTCAACCGCCCCTTTGCGTACCGCTGTTCTCCGGAGTCTTCTGCACAGGCTTCTCTTTCCAACCCAAGGGCTAACAGCTGTTCTGCGTTAGCTGTTCAACCCAGCTGGGTGAGGGAGGCAGGAGGCATCTGGTAATCCTGTCTTTAAAGCTTTCTGCTGAGTGAAAACAGCATGGGGAAGGTAATCCCTGCATTTAGGAGGTAGACAGGGAAGGAAGGGTCCAGGGTTCAAGGTCAACCTTTGCTACAAAGCCAGCTTGAGGCCAGCCCGGGGTTTAAAAAAAAAAAAAAAAACAACAACAAAAAAAAAAAAAAAAAACAAAAAACGGAAAGGAACTAAAAATAAATAAAGAAAAGGCATACAGCAATGCTGAACACACCTGCAAGAAAACTGCTTTCTTATTTTACCTTGGTCTCTCCCCCCCATCTCTGCTTCCTTTCCATAACCATCTTAATTTTTTGTTTATTTCTGACTTGTCTGTGCGTGTGTGTAGAATGTATGCATGTGTGTGGGTGCAGGCCCATACATGTGTGTGGAGGACAGAAGTTGATGTTGAGTATCTTCTTCCTTCACTTCCACCAAGTTTAATTATATATTTGATATATAGAAATATATAAACACATATGTATGTTATATATTGTATTATATATGACATATAACCACACACACACACATATATATTTAAATCTGTCTTTTTAGTTTTGAGATTGGGGGAATCTCACTACTCAATATGTAACTCTGGCTGGCCTGGAATCACTCTGTAGACCAAGCTAATCTTGAACTCACAGAGCTCCACCCGATTTTGCCTTCCGGGTGCTGGGATTAAAGGCCTGGCCACCTTACTTTTGTTGAGACTGGTTTCTCACTGAACTTAGAGTTCCTTGTCTGGACTGGTTGGCCAGTAAGTCCCAGGGATTGTCCATTCCCATCCCCAAGCATTAGGGTTCCACACCTGCCCCTTTGCACCCCAATGTGCGTGTTGGGGGTCCCAAGTCAGATCTTCCTGCTCGTATTTTCCCAACTGCCCTATTTCGACAGCCATTGTTTTGCTTTTGATTTCATGAGACAAGGTCTCTAGCCCACACTGGCCTTGAAATGGTGGCAATCCTGCCGAACCTAAGACGTGCCGGGATTACAGGTGTGTGCCACCATGCTAGCAAGTTGCTTGTTTGAGGCCGTGAAGATTTGAGCTTACGTTTGGTTGGTTGGTTGTTTTTGTACAGCCAAGAGTTTCACAGCTTTGACTGCTCCATTTCATTCTTCGATCTATTTTAAGTTAATGTTGTGTGTGATGTGGGTAGGGATAGGGGGCCTAGCTTTATCTCTTCAAGTTTGGATATTTTCCCATTGTTGTTTGTCTAGCAGACTGTTTTGACACTTTGAATGATACTGGCACCTCTGTTGAAGAGAAATCCATTATAAATGTGGCTCTGTAGTCCTGTTTCCACAGTGGTGGCACCCTGTCCAGAGTATTGAACCCATGGAATTGTGAAGTCAGGGCATGCCGGCCTCCAGCTTTGCCCTTCTTAAACTTGCTTTGGGCTGTGCAGAGCTCCTGCGCCTCTGTGTGGAATTTAAGGTCTCAGTGCTGTTGCCTTGGCTTTAGGACAGTTGTAGGCACTTTGAAGAGGGCAGGTGTCTTGGGGAAGGAGGCTTGTAACCTCCTCTCCTGATGCCTGCTTTTCCAGTCTTAGTGGGTAGAAATGGCGCTCTGTAGAAGCTCAGGCCAAACAGTCCAGAATCACCCTCGGCTCTCTTTTTTCTACGCCTCTTGTCCAACCTGAGCAAATGTTTTTGATTCTACCTTGACTATAACTATAATTTTGTTGTTGTTTGTTTAAAAATGTCTTAAATGGATAGAAAAGTGGCTCAGTGATTTAGAGTACACATTGCTCATCCTGAGGTTCCAAGTTTGATTCCCAGCACCCACATCAGACAGCTCACAACAGCTTGTAACTCCAGCTCTAGAGAGTCCAGTGCCCTCTTCTGGCAATATTGCACTCATGTGCACAAAACCAAATGCAGACAGACAGACAGACAGACAGACAGACACACACACACACACACACACACATAATTAAAAATAAATAAATAAGCTCTGTTAACGTTACATTTGTGGAATGCGATGGTTTAGTGGCTAAGAGTGCCTGGCCTGCTGCTTTTGCAGAGGGTTTAGTTCCCAGTGCCCACAGGGCAGCTCACTAACTGTTAGCAATTCCTGTTCCAGGGGGCCGGATGCCCTCCTCTGGCCTCCATAAGCACTGCACACACATGGTGCATATACGGATACACATGAAATAAAAATAAGTCTTTAAAAAATATTACATTTATTTATCATTTGTGAGTGCTATGATATGTATGAGAGGCCAGAGAACAACTTACAAGGGTCAGTTTTCTCCTTCCATCGTGTGAATCCTGGGAATTTAACTCAGGTTGTGCAGCGTGGTGGTAACCACTGAGCTATCTTATCTACACATTTTTTGGGGGGAGGGGTAATAGTTGAAACAAGGCTTTATTATGTATCCTAGAATAGCTTGAAACCCCTCGTGTAGCCTAGGCCCCAGCCTCCTGAATGGGATTACATGTGTGCCCTGCTACACCTGGCCATGTTCACATGTGATATGATAACCATTTCTATGTTTCCACCCATTCCTACTATCTTCTCTAGCTGTGTTGCTGCCAAAGCCTCTCAAAGCACTTCCAGCCTTGTTCTTATGTTTCTGTAATCTTCCCCCAACACAGAAATCTCCTATATACATATACATATAAACATACACAAACATATGATCACCCATATACATATATATATACATATATATACACACACATACATACATACACACATACACATACACTTACTCTGCTCAGACCTCTATTTTTAAGCCAGAATGAGAAACAAATTTCTCAATGGGCAGTGCTGACACACACTTGGATTCAGAGGCAGAGGCAGGCGAATCTCTGGGAGTTCAAGGCTAGCCTGGTTGACAGAGTTCCAGGATAGCCAGGGCTACAGAAACCCCATTTCAAAAAAAAAGGAAAAAAGAAGGAGGAAGAAGAGGAAGAGGAAGGAAGAAGGAGAAAGAAAAGAAGAGAAAAGGAGAAAGAGAAGAAGGGATGATGAAGAAGAAGAGAAGGAAGAAAGAAAGAGAGAGAGAAAAAAATTCAGTTCTCATTGTGGCTCATGAAAACCTGAGATACTGTGGCTTTCTTTTGCTTGCTTTGGGGTCCATGGCTCAGGACCCCTGTACTTGCTGTTCACTGGTAAACATCTTGTTCTCTTTTTTCTTAGAGAGGACCTCCTCTCACACCCCATTTGAAATAGCACCCACTTTTTCCTGCCTGCCCCCCCTACCGCTCCGCTTTCCCTTTTCAGTGCTGCTATCACCACAGATGTGCACACACCACAAAGCCAGGGATCAGTCTCTCCACTGTGGTGTCCAGCACTAATATTAACTTATTAGAAAGGGGCCAGAGAAATGGTTCAGCAGTTAGGAGCATCCAGAGGACCCAGGTTCAATTCCCAGTGCCACATGATTGCTCACAACTGCCCTGTAATTCCAGTTCCAGCAGCCCTGATACCTCTGCTGGCATCGAGGCAGGAGGATCAGAAGTTCAAGGCTGTCCTTGGCTGCTGAGAGAGTTCTAGGCCAGCCTGCAGAACGAGCTTACAAGGGCTGGAAGGCTGAGCAGTGGGAATGGCTCTGCTGTTTCTTCCCTGCCACCCTTCCCTGTGATGGTGGCAGCAGGCAGCCCTCTGCCCTGGCACCGAGAAAACTGGGCAGGGCTGTTTAGTAGCTGATCTATCTCTGCCTTATGTTAGTTTAGGGCAAGAGTGGCATTCTTGGAAATTGAAGGAAATGGAAATTAATTTCTTCGTGAACATTTTGCACTGTAGCAAACGGATCTTCCTGTGGCTTCTAACAGAAATGGCCAAGTGGTAGTTTAATTATGTAGCTCCTGGTTGTCAGGCGTTTTCTGTGTACTGGCCCATTTCCATGACTGCACTCTTTCATTCTTGGGGCTTGAACTCCAGGGCCTGGCATGTGCTAGGGAAGTGCTCTTCCATTCGCTGAACCACTCCCCTAGCCCTTCCAGGATGTGGTCCTAACAGCCGGGGACAGAGTACCACTCTGGCTCATTTTCAGTTTCATGTTGTAAGGAGTCAGAGACAAAACCAAGTACAAGACTAGCTGAGTGGGCCCTAGTCCCTTGGTCCTCAACCTTCCTAACGCCATGACCCTTTAATACAGTTCCCCACGTCGTGGTGACTGTTAGTATTTATTTTAAAATGATGGCATGCCCACAACAGATATTATATGAAAGAGATTTATTGGATGGAGGTGGAGAAATAGGGAGGAAAAGGAAAGAGAGAGACATGGTGAGGGACCCCAGGAAAGACAGCAAGGTGGAGAGAGCAAGAGAGGAGAGTGAGAGAGGAGGTAAGAGACAAAGTGGTGGGTTGGTAATTTTATAGCCTGTGCATGCGCAGCTGAACCGTGCCTGCCACACACCTGGTGGGTGACACATGATGACATCATAGGTTGCTAGGCAACCCAGAAGCAGGCCATCTATACCCTAACACTGACTCCCAACCAAAAAATTATTTGTATTACTACTTCACAACTGCAATATTGCTACTGTTATGAATTGTAATGTAAATATCTGTTTTCCCATTGTCTTGGGCAACCCCCGTGAAAGGGTTGTTTGACCCACGAAGAGGTTGCAACCCACGGGTTGAAAACTGCTGATCTAGTCCATACTTTCTCAGCAAGCATCTTTATAGACCACCTTATTCGATGAATGGGGCTTCCCACTGAATGAGGAATTGGGAGACTCCCCAGAAGACTGAAGTAATTCGGTCTATATAGTATGTTAAAGAATTTTATGTATTTCTCTCTCTCTCTCTCTCTCTCTCTCTCTCTCTCTCTCTCTTTTGTGGGATTGAAACTCAGGGCCTTGTGCTCTGCCACACAGCTATGCCCTAATTAATGCCTTTTGTGTTTTGTTTTGTTTCGTTTTGAGACAGGATCTTACCATGTAGCATTGGCTGGCCTAAAACTCACTATGTAGACCAGGCTGGCCTTAGATGAACAAAAATCTGCCTGCCTCTGCTGGGATTAAAGGTGCATGCTGCCACACCTGACTTTATTTATTTATTTATTGAGACAGGGTTTCTCTATATAGCTTTGGCTGTCCTGGACTCACTTTGTAGACCAGGCTTGAACTCACAGAGAGCCGCCTGCCTCTGCCTCCCAGAATGCTGGGATTACAGGTGTGTGCCACCATGCCTGGCTCACACCTGACTTTTATGTGATTTTTTTTTTTTTCCTTTCATGAGATAGGGTCTTACTATGTAGCTCTGGTTGTCCTGAACTCACTACGTAGATCAGGCTGGCTTTAAACTCAAAGAGATTGCTTGCTTCTGCCTCCAAGTGTTAGGATTGATCCACCACACCTGACTGTACTTTTCTGTGGGAGGGTGGGGGAAGGGAACCATGTTTTTTTCTTTATAGCCCTGGCTGTTCTGTAGACCAGTTGGCCGGCCTCAAACTCTGAGATCTGCTTGCTTCTGCTTCCCAAATGCTGGGAATTAAAGGTGTGTACCCCACACCTCATCCCTCCCCCAAGAAAGATTTTTTTTGTTTTTGTTTTTCAAATCACAGTTTCTCTGTATAGTCCTGGCTGTTCTAGAACTCACTTTGTGCACCAGGCTGGCCTTGACCCCAGAAATCTGCCTTTTGCCTCCTGAGTGCTGGCATCAAAGGTGTGCGCCACCATCGCCCAGCTGATTTTTTTCTTTTAAATTCATGTGTGTGTGTCTGTCTATCTGTTTGAGTGTATGCACGTGCCCACAGAGGCCAGAAGAGGATGTCAGATCCTCTGGAGCTGGGGTTTCTGACAGTTGTGAGCCACCCGAGTCCTGGGAACTTAGGTCCTCTTCAGGAATAGTACAGGCCCTTAGCCACTCAGTTTCTCCAGCCCATATGTGGAATTTTTCAATTGAATTTATCTTCCTCCTTTGTTACTGAGACTTACCTTGGAATGTCTCTTACCTATAGATTCACTAGGAAATAGGAAAGAATTATGTTAACACATGTACGTGGTAGTTGCACACACACACACACACACACACACAGAACATATTTCCCAAATATAATAGCATAGGTTTTATAGCTCCTGAAAGACAGAATGGGGCATTCGGGTTAAAGCCTGAGCCGCTGAGGAGAAAGCTCCTTTGCCCCTGTGGGAAGCGTGATTAGCTCTTGAGGAAGTAGCTCTTCCCTTCATAAGCATTCCCTTTCTGTGCCTCAGGAGATTTCCTTGGACTGTGTTTGTTCCTCCACCTGGGCATCAGGAAGTTGGAGTTGATTATCTGGCTTCCCCTAAGCTGATTACCCCGAGAGCAGACACTGGAAACCAAGATAAAAGCTTTTAGTGAAATTGCTGTCCTGGAGTGAGGGCCTGGAATAGTGAGCAAGTAGCTTGCTGGGGTCTTCCAGTGTGGGGACTCAAGGGTATGCTCATTATTTTTCTTATATGATTGGGGTCCATTAACAGAGTTTATTTATCATTAATTAAAATTGAGTGCCTCCCCTAAAAGAGAATTTCCTCTCTCCCCTCCCCTCCCCTCTCTCTCTGCTGTCCTCTAATTGGATACCATGCATGCCAGGCTAGCCTCGAACTCACTGTATGCCTGAGGACACCCTTGAGCTTCTGACTTCTGCTAGGATTACGGTGTGTGTTACTGTGCCTGTATGAAATTCTAATTTGAGGATGGGTTCAAAATTTACCAAATAAAAATGATTACTTTTTTCTTTTTTTTTTTTTTTCTTTTGAGTCAGGGTCACTTAGATGTATGCAAAACATCCATACACATAAAGAAAAAAAAATAAAAAAAAATTTTTTTAATGGAAGGAAGGAAGGAAGGAAGGAAGGAAGGAAGGAAGGAAGGAAGGAAGGAAGACAATTCCGAAAATGAATGTGTTTTTGTCAGCCACTAGGAAAACCATATTTCAGAGCCCCTGGTCATTTTTCCTGACCTGGATGGTTAATTCATATTAAGCCTTACCAGCTGCCGGGTCAAAGCTAATATAATTGGTTGCCAAGAAACAGAAGAGCCTGTTGTATCTTGTTTGCCAAGGCTCGTCCCAACACACGGGGGGGGGGGGGGGGAGGGAAGGCCTGTTGGGCCCTCTGGGTGTTGCTGTGCACTAATCTACTAAGTATTTGTGTCATCAGAGCCGAAGACAAGGTGTCAATCACCTGCTTACACGTAACAGAACATTTCAATTCTTGCAGTTCTGGTGCAGCCAGGGGCGGTGAGGTGTGCAGCTCATCTGCAGATGATGCGCAGATAGCAGTCTCCTGCTCCTGGCTGGGGGCACCGCTCAGGATGTGCTCGCCTGGCACACGTGAGCCCCCTTTCTGCAACTTTGCGCTACCTGAGAATTGTGTGTGTTGGAGACGGCCTCCTGCAGCTCAGGCTGGCCTGAGTTTGCCACGATGGATGACCTTCAGTGTCAGATGCTCCTGCCTCCCACAGCCAAACGCCGGGATCACAGGCCTGAGAAATCCTTGGTGTGTGTGTGGTGATTGGGAGTGAACTCAGGGTTTCACGTGTGCCAGGCGAGCACTTTACCAACTGACCTACTTCCTGGGTCCTCCGTAAAAATGTTAAAATATTGCAATAGAAGAAATACGGAAAAATACTTTAAAACTATTAACCGATAGCTGTGGGCAGGGCTTCTTTATGTCTTGTGTTAATTTTCATTCCACATCTTTCTTGTACAGTAGCGGATGCCAGGGCGAGGGTGGCAGAGCCCCTGGAAAGAGCCTGTTAAGGATCCAGGGTGGCCCAGCAACCTGCTGGTTGTTCTGACCTTTGCTTCTCTTATTAGAGACCAGGCTAAGCCTTCACTAGCCCTAGCTGCTCGGCATGAGAACATAAAGTAGACTGTTGTGTCTTTTAGGGGACCGACTCATCTCTGTGTCCCAGGCCACATGCTTGAAAGTGAAGGACCCAACCCTGCTGGGAATCGTTGGGATGCTTTTACTTTCCGTGTCACTGATAATCAGCCTTCAACGAGGGGTCACCACCCCCACCCCATCAGGGGATTTTAGCAATTGCTTGCCTGTCTCTGTCTGTCTGTCTGTCTGTCTGAGGTGAGGCAGGGTCTCTTACTGTCTCCGGCTAGTCTCATACTTGCTTGGAGTAGGCCTGGCCTTGTTGGAGGAAGTGTGTCACTGGCTTTAGGTTTCAAGAGCCCAGTGATGCCCAGGCTTTCTCTCTCTATCTCTGTCTGTCTGTCTGTGGATCAGGATGTAACTAACTCTCAGCTAGTGCTCCAGCGCCATGTGGCTGCCTTGCTTCCCACCATGGTGATAATGGACTAGACGCCCCTGAAACTGCAAACCAGCCCCCAGTTGAATGCTGTCCTCTGTAAGAGTTGCCATGGGGACAGTGTCTCCTCACAGCACCGGAATGCTGACAAAGACAGTGCATATATGTTTTTAATTCCTACAAGGGTTGCTGCTGCTGTGTGTGTAGTGGGGTTCCGAACCCCGAGAACCAGGCTGGCTTCGTGAGAAGAGTAGACCTTGTGGCCAAGCAAGAGGCTGGGCCAAAATGTCTATTTGTGTGACCACAAAAGGGCATATAAACAAATGGTGACAAGGACCTGTGGGCACCTCCAGCCTCAGCTCACCTGTCGTCTGTGCCTCTGAACTGCCAGCAGACTCCTAGAGCTTTGTGCCAAGAACATAGCGAGACCGGGCAGTGCCCTCACTGATTCTGCTTACTGAGAGCTTTTCTGCATTCGAGGGTCAGCAATGGAAGCCTTCTAACTCTTCAGCCCATTTTCCCCTCCAGATAGGAAACTTCACTGGTTACGCTGATGGAATTGTGTAACTTTAGATCTGACTGGAAGGGGCCTTGGAAATCATGTGCTCAGCTTGGTTTTCCCTCAGTGTCCTAGGTCTGGAGCTAGATCTCATGCTACCCAGTGATGGACAGCAGGGACAGTTCTTTTAATGTCTCTGGGCTGATAGTTCTTCACCAGCCGTGCGGTGGGCAGTCCAAAACTATGTTGTTTGACTGCTCAAAGAAAGTGGCATTTGTTTATTTAGAGACAGACTATCAGCTAGTCCAGACTGTATCCCTATATAACTAAAGATGACCTTGAATTTCCAGTTCTCCTGCCTTTACTACTGTGTCTGCGGGAAAATGAACTCCATGCAAGGTAGGCCTTCCAATGGAGCTGCCTTCCAGCCCCGAGAGTGACTTTCAGATGGAATTTTACTAACCACTAAGACATCTTCCTTGAAGCTCTCTGAAATGACCAAGCGTCTTATGGTCCTCATTTACATGATAGCTGTCCAGAAGTCTTCCAGTGTCTGCCATGATGGTTCTATACATCCTTCATGGTAAATTCTCTGTCGGTCCACAGAGGCCTTCTGTTAGAGTTGGCTCTGCCTACCTGGTGCTGTCAGCGCATGACTAGCTCCATAGCTATCGCTGTTTGAGATGATTTTATGTTTATCTTGCTTGTGGCCTGTCTCTTCCAGTTAAGGAGCTCTCTGTGAACTGCTGTGGCTGACTACCTAGAAAATACCTAGACCCCTGGTTCTCGACCATCCTAATGCTGCGACCCTTTAAACAGTCCCTCACATTGCGGTCACCCCCAACCGTAAAATTATTCTCATCGCTACTTCATAGCTGTGATTTTGTTACTGTTATGAATCATAAATATCTAGTACGCAACGCCCCAAGGGGTTTCGATCCACAGGTTGAGAACTAGTGACCTAGAGGGTGGCGAATGCTAAATTAATAATAAACAGGTGGCTAAGCAAACAGGTGGCTAGAGAACCCTGCTTCCTTTTTTCTCTTACAAATTGTAAGTCATTTGATGGTTACATGTGAGTACCTGCACGTATGTTTGGGTGCCACGTGTGTGCAGGGTGCCTTCGGAGGGTGTAAGGTAGTTGTAAGCCTACAAACGCTGCTGAGAATCAAACCTAGGTCCTCTGCAAGAGCAACAAGAGCTTAACCACCGAAGCCTCTCTCCAGCCTCCGAACTTTATTTTAAAAACTGATTCCAGAATACCAGGTTATTAGTACATAGAAAATGGAACTGTTAAGCAGACTATATTCCTTTTTTTTTCTTTTTAGATTTATTTTATTTTATTTTTTATGTTTAAGTTAGCCCGTGCCCGAGGAAGCCAGAAGAGGGTATTGGATCCTGAAGCTGGTGACCCATTAACATGGATGAGATGGTTGTGAGCTACCATGTGGGTGCAGGGAATTGAGCCCAGGTCCTTTAGTAAGAGAAACCAGTGCTCTGAACCACTGAGCCATTGCTCCAACACCCCCACCCCCAACTCCGTGTGCCTCTTTAAAAAAAAAAAAGTGCAGGTATTTCTCTTAAACAACAACAAAACCCACCCCCACCTCCCCAGGAAGCAAACAGGGATGGAGAAGGCTACAGTGAGTGCTGACTCTACATAAGGACAGAGAATCAAAACTACCCAGGGCTTTATGCTGCAAGGAACCAGGTGACCATGTTAAGTCACATGAGCTTTTTTTTTTTTTTTCCTTTAAACACTACTCAAAAAGCAGCATATTTGTGCTCCTTTGACAGTTGTAATCTGTTAGGTTTGAGGTAGATCTGGGGAATCAGCTTTTTTTTATTATTTGTTTGTTTAACGTGTATTAGTGGTTTTGGCCTACATATATGTTATGTGTGCCACATATGTACAGTGTCCAAGGAGGCCAGAAGAGAGCACTGGATCCCCTAGGACTGGAGTTACAGAGGGTCGGGAGCCCAATCTGTGACCTTGGCTTCCGCAGCTGGTGACCCATTAACATGGATGATATGCTATCATTCTTTTTGCCAGTGAAATGAGCTGATCCAAGACAAGTTAAAATATATAAACGAAGGTTTATGTAGTGAAGAGCCTCTGAGAAAAGGGACGCGCGCCCCTGGGCTGGAGAGGTCAGGGTAGAGGGCAGGGTATGCTAGCCATGCCCTGCAGTAGGTAGGGGTACTGCGAGAACCTGGAAGGCAAATCCACCTGGATTTAAAAGGCACCTCAGCTGCTTGTCCCAGGTCTGAAGCTCAGCAATGGAAGCCTTAGCTTATTAAGCAAGCCATCGGGCCTGGGTGCTGGGAATCAAGCGCAAGTCCTCTGCAAAACAGCAAAAGTTCTCAATCACCGAACTGTTTCTCCAGCCCAAGGGGATCGGGTCTTACTTGAAATACTTTCCAGCCAGGTGTGGGACGCAGTCACGTTCTCCTCTACTGGGAGGCAGTAAACTAAGGCTCGGAGACCGCGGGCCCATCTCCCCGCCCCACTCAGAAGACAGAAAGAAAGCTTTTCGTGGCAGAGGCAGCACACACCGCCTCAGAAACTGTTGGCTCAGCTGGCCCTGGTGGCGTGGTGAAGCGAGTCTGGGACAGCCAGGGCTTGTTACGCAGAGAAACCCCATCTCGGAAAAAAATCAAAAATCAAAACAAAACTGCGGGCTCATTACTTTTTGCTTTGTTTACTTGTATCTAGCCAGGCTGGTGTCAAACAGGAGGCCCTGGGGCACAGCTTTCCTTTCGGTGTCCCGTGAGGTAGGTGCTGGTAGTGTTGCTGTAAAGCCCTCCATCACCCGAGCGCGCCCCGCTGCGGGTGAGGAGCTGGAGCTTGGAGCTCCTGCTTGGCCTTCTGTTGGCCTACTCATCCTGCTCAGTCTGTCTTACAGTCGGGGACCTGGGGCTGCTGGAGGCTGAACACAGCCTCCACCCCCCAGGCTTCTCAGCTAGTCACGGCTCGGCTTGCTGCGGTCTTCCTAGCACAGCACCGGAGAGCCGCTGGCCGTCTAGCGATCCAGGCGGGTCCTCCGGGTCCCCCAGAAGCCATCCTAATTCAGAGGCCCCGGCTGGGGCTCAGAGGCCCGGAAGCGTCTGCCCACGGATGTCAGACCGCACTTGGGAAAATTCTGTCTGGGGCGGTGTGTGCCCCCGCCGGTTGGCACAGGCCATCCTCAAGGCTTCTTGAGGTTTTGTGGTGCTCTGTTCTGTGCTCACAGGTCTTGGGTGCTGACGGGGGGAGACCAGCAGAAGAAATACGAAAAACAAACAGAAGATGGCTTCTGTAGCCAGGAGAAGTCTCTGGTGCCCGGCTGCCTCTGCAACCCGCTGGCCCTTGCCCACTGCCAGGCCATGTGTTGGTTTTGGGTAACTTGTGATCTTTTCTGTTATTTACACCCTTCCTCCCGGTTTTGTAACTTTTCCTATGGCAACTTTGTCCTTGTGTCTGTGGGGAGCTCCGTGGTGAGCAACTTCCTGCTAGCTGCTGTTAACGTCCATGGAGTAGTGAGTTGCTTCAGTTTTGAGGTCAGAAATGAGGTTTCTTGTGCTCGGAGATAAGAGCCTTTATTTCTCAGAGGGGATTGACGCAGCGATCCTTCGGCAGCCCAGTGAAGGAGGAAAGTAAGGCACATATTGAAAACCAACTTCAGCTGTGATGTCTGGTGGCCTTTTTGAGTTCATGCTAATGTCTATTCACGTGGAAGTTTAGAAACAGTTCCTACAGCAAATACCTGAAAGGCAGTGCTGGGGGCATGCTCAGCCCATAAAGCGAATACTGCCCCAGCATAAGGACCTGAGTTTAGGCCGGGCGACATTGGCACACACCTGTAATCCCAGCCCTCCGCCAGGCAGAGGCAGTCGGATCTCTGTGAGGTTGTGTCCACCAGCTTGATGTACCCAGCAAATCCAGGACAGCCAGTGCTACACAGAGAAACCCTGTCTGGGGGTGGGGATGGCCATGACCAAAAGCTAGGTGTGATGGTGTGCTTATAATCGAAGCACTGGGAAACAGAGATGGGTTTGCTGGCTGGTTACACCTTCAATCGGCAGGTCAGTGAGAGACACCATGCCCTCTAAAAACAAACTAGAAACAGGGTCCCGGTGACACAGCCCAGCAGTCAAGCTGGCTGCTGCCAAGCCCAGCCAGTGGTTAACCTCGGAGTCATCTCTCTGGGGCCCAACTATTAACATTTTAAACTATGTCTCAATCCTGACACAAATCGTGTAGGACAGACACAGAGGAAAATTCACAAGAAACCAGCATTGGTAGGGTGTGGTGGGTGCAAGCCTTAAATCCCAGTACTTAGAGGCTGACGCTGGTGAATTTGAGATGAGCCTGCTCTACATAGTAAGTTCCGGGCCAGCCAAGGCTGTGCGGTGAGATCCTGTCTCAAAAAATACAAAGCCAGAAAGAGAGAAAGGAAACCCAGCGCCTCCTCCGCTTCCAGGAAGGCCCCTGTGCAGAGAGCATGCTGCCTGTTGCTAGGCACTCTTCATCACCCTACTTGAGAGCTGGTTGCGCTTGGTACAGCTGGCATATGTGTGAGGAATTATGGAAACATTGTCTTCAGCACCCTTCAAAATAGTAGTCTTCTTTGGTTGAGAAGATCAGTTCAGCAACCCGGTTTTCCAGGGTTGTGGGCCTTTCAGTGCCTCGCTGATGGTCTTTGGCAAACTGGGAGAGTGGGTGGATATGCCAGCAGCCTCCTGAGCCACAGGGGACAGCTAGGAAGTAAGCCCACAGGGCTCTGTTCAGTCACACAGAGGACTGGTCCGATGGTACTTGCCAACCTGCTGCAGTCAAAACTTCCCGACGTCGAGGTGTCCTTTTCCCTCTGGGCTGCACACAGCATAGTGAGCTCGGCCGTCTGGTGTCCCGGTGCCTAGTCACCGAGCAACAGCACACCAGAAGATGGCAGAGCGTGTTCTAGGGGGGCACACCAATGGCTGTGTTGAGGGACAGCTGGCTGACCGACAGCGCGGGTGGGGCAGGGGAAATGAAATGCAAACTAATAAAAGACATGAAAAGCAATACAGTCATCAGGGACCATTTATTGCAGAGGTTGTGACAACGGCTATTACTAATCATATACCCCGCGCCAACAGCACGGGTTTTTTTGGTTTTTGTTTTTTATTTGTTTTATGTGGCTGTGTTTGTGTGCTGGCTCTCTTGTGCCACTGCGCATGGATGAAGAGTTGATTTTCTTCTTCCATGGGGATCAAACTCGGGCCTTCTGTCTTGGGCCCTGTACCCAGTGAGGCATCTTGCTGTCCCCACGAAGAGCTTTAAGTACGTTACAGGCATTGCGTAGCTCAGGCCATGTAACACAATCCTACTGGTTTTCCTGTTTCACAGATGGGACAGTGAGACAGAAAGGTTGGGCAATAGTCTCAAAGCCCCGCAGCCCGAGTGGAGAGTTTGCATGTCAGAGGCAGACAGTCTTTCCCCAGAACCTAGGTCCTCGGCGTCCTCCGTCAGGGTAGCACATGCTCCTGGAGACACAGCTGGGCCGGTTTGAGATCTCTGTTATGACGTCTTAAACCATTCAAAGAAAACGAGCCTGTTTCATTGTGCATGGATTAATTTTTAAATCAGGGTTATATACACCTATTGTTCCACAAGGTTTATTATTTTTTGTCTCTCCACTCCCAGCCCTTTCTAGCCCCTTTGTCACTCAGCTCGCCGGCTCTGCTGCTCCTCACACACCTAGGCTCTAAATGACGCGCATATTTCCGAGGCCGGTTTTCTTTTCCGTGCTTAGGCATCCTGTCTTGACACTCTATTGTGGAATAGGAGCGGCTAGCTCATTTTCCCCGGACACCTCTCCCCAGCACGTACAACTTCTGTCCCTTTCCTCCCTGCACACAGTCGCATTGCATGCTTTGGATTGATTTTATGTTGAGACAGAGCAGCCTGAGCTGGCCCAGAGCTTGCTCTGTAGCCCAGATAGGCCCTGCAGTCCTTCTGCAACTACAGATTTGTGCTACCCGGCTTTTTAAGGTTTTCAGACCTCTCCTTTAAGACTTTGTTCCAGATTCACGAGAGGTTAGGGCGACGACAGACTTTCCACGCTAGACCATGGCCAAGTTCATCCATAGCCTTGAGAAGCTCTGCCCTCTCCCCACCCCCCATCTTCCTCTCATGCTGAGAGCACTGCCTGAACGTAAGGAAACCCTCGGTTGCCCACAGTTTGGCACTATGCCCAGGTTGAGCTTGTTTCATCCCCCTGCCGAGCTCCCTACAGCTATTCAGAGTGTGAAAAAAAAAAAAATGATCCAAAGTGCTAACACTGCTGGCTCCAAACAGCTCACGGTTAAGGACGCTACGCTCAGTGATTTTTGGTGGCCACTGACAGGCAAAGGGGGCACCGTCGGCAGTGACGAGTGAAGACCAGTCATTAACATCCGATTTCTTTGAGTTCTTCTTTGAATGCTGTGGACCACGTAGAACCAGACTGTTATCTGAATAAAATAAGAGCTGTTGGGAGAAAAAAAGACTTTATTGCATGTGAGCTGATGTTTGTGTAGTTTCACTCTCGTGCCCCTGGCTCGCCGATTCTCTCCACAGTGTTGAAGAGTCTCTAACCTGTTTCTGTTGTGTGTGCATGCGTGGCTCTCTCGTTGAAAATTAAGTTACTATGTGTGAGTTTATTTCTGAGTTCTCTATTCTGTACCACTAGTCTCTGTGTGTGTTTTCATGCCAGTACCACACTGTTTTAATCACTGTAGTTTTGTAATAGTTTTAGCTTTTTTTTTTCTTTATTCAAGACAGGGTTTCTCTGGGTAGCTTTGGCTGTCCTGGAACTCAGTTTGAAAACCAGGCCGGCCTTGAACTCACAGAGACCCACCTCCCCGACTAAAGGTGTGCGCCATCATGCCCAGCCTTGTTAGAAATCGGGAAGTTTAATGCCACCTTCTTTTTTGATTTTTGTTGTGGTGGGGATGGTATTTTGGTTTTGTTTTTTTTTTTGTTTTTGGTTTTTGTTTGTTTGTTTGTTTTTGTTTGTTTGTTTTTGAGACAGAGCCTTACTGTGTATCTCAGGCCAGGCTAAAACTTGTCTCCGTCCTCTCACCTCAGGCTCCTGAGGACTGTGATCAGAAATGCGCATCACCATGCCCAGTGTCCAGCTTCCTAGTCAACTGATTCCATAGGAGGTCGTGTATATATGTATGTGTGTGCATGAGCATGCTTGTATATGTATGTGTGTGGGCATGAGCATGCTTGTATATGTATGTGTGTGCATGAGCATGCTTGTATATGTATGTGTGTGGGCATGAGCATGCTTGTATATGTATGTGTGTGGGCATGAGCATGCTTGTATATGTATGTGTGTGTGCATGAGCATGCTTGTATATGTATGTGTGTGTGCATGAGCATGCTTGTATATGTATGTGTGTGGGCATGAGCATGCTTGTATATGTATGTGTGTGGGCATGAGCGTGTGTGTGTATGTATGGGAGGGCATGAGCATATGTGTATATATGTATGTGTGTGGGCATGAACATATGTGTATATATGTATGTGTATGCACATGAGCATGTGTGTATATATGTGTGTGTGTGCATAAGCATGTGTGTATGTATGTGTGTGTGGGCATGAGCATGTGTGTGTGCATGAGCATGTGTGTGTGTGTGTGTGTGTGTGGGCATGAACATGTGTGTGTATATGTGTGTGTGTGTATGCAGGCATGAGCATGTGTGCAGTCTTTGTGTGCCAGTATATAGGTTCGTATTGCCAGCTAAGAGAGCTTATTTGGTATTATTTGCAGTACTGGCTGGAGCTCAGGATAAGCTCTCCGTTGTGCGGTCCATCCTCGGCCGCTTTCCTCCTGGGGTGCTCGTGTTCCTCTCCCCTGCCTGGCCGCTCCAGCTGTGACCTTCAGGGCGTGCTGAAGGGCACTGGTGAGTGTGAGCATCTGTCTTGCCCTGGTCTTGCTTCCAGCAGCTCAGCTTGGTGGCTTGGTGTTCCGTGTACCCTGGGCTGTGGTGACGGGCATTCCGCCTATACCTGATTGGTTGAGAGCTTCTGTTTTGAAAAGGCTGGTCCTTGTCAACCATCTTGATGATCACGCTGTCTCTTCCCTTCATTTTGCTAATGTGTGTATCGTATTTATTTATTTGGGGCTGGAGAGGTGGCTCAGTAGCTAAGAGCACTTGCTGCTCTTGCAGAGAACCTGGGTTCACTTCATATTGGGATACTCAAAACCACCTGTAATTCCAGTTCTAGGAGATTGGAAAGCCTCTTCTGACCTCCTCAGGCACCTGCACACCCGGGAAGCGCATAAAGACAAAAAGATACACACATATAACAAGTAACATTTTAAATAATTTATTTGTTTTAATTTTATGTGTAAGAGCACACACTGCTCTTGCAGGGAACCTGGATTCAGCTCCCAGGCCCCCCTACGGCAGCTCACTGCATCTGTAAGAACAGTATGTGTTTTAACTGAGTTTCTCTTCACTCCCGCCCTCTGCCCCTCTTCCTTTGACACATTTTATGGAGAAAAGTGCTGGGCTC
Organism: Meriones unguiculatus; assembly: GCF_030254825.1. NCBI lineage: Eukaryota > Metazoa > Chordata > Mammalia > Rodentia > Muridae > Meriones > Meriones unguiculatus. The sequence continues at coordinate 15,739,301 of NC_083354.1, read as the reverse complement.
TCCCTTTGTCTTGTGGAAAGAACTTTTTGAGCACCAGAGGGGCCTGGATCAGAGGTGTGGCCACGTTTGCTGCCAGAATATCAAATAAGTGTTTCATCACCGTCATCCAGACCAGAAATACTTAAACAGGAGTGAGGATGAGAGTAGGAAAGATGTGGCCAAGGAAGCAAGAGAGGAGGAGAGGGCGGAGCCACTGAGGACCCTGAGGAGGAGGGACAGGTCTGAGCAGGAAGGAGGGGAGCAAGGTGGGTACTCTGAGGGCAGAACATCAGAACATGCTGACTTTGGGGTGCTAGTGGGAGTCAGGGTGGTTCCCGCCTGTAGAATGTTTTGCCAGTGGATCTGAAGGCCCCCGTGAGTGATATAACTCCATCTCACTGGCTGGCCACTGTAAAGAAAACACAGTTAAGAAAGCAAGTGTGCTTTTGCTTTCTTGAGAGTGGGGGAAAGTGAGAGAATTAAGCACTGCCCCCCCCCCAATCCCAGGCACAGCTAATAGGTCTGCTCTGTGTGAGAGCCTGGTGGATTGGATCTAAGAGGCCCGACCCCCCGGGAAATCACTTGACTGCCTGGCCCAGCCATATGACGAGCAGCTGAGACTCATTAGCCAGATTGTGGGTTTCTGAGGAGAAACCTGACTTGAAAAGCCGGCCTGATAGACAGCTTTTCAAGAGATTCTTTGGAAAACTTTCCTAAGTAGGCTATTTGGCCTTTACGTTTCTCTTTGTTGTAACGTTAGACAAAAAGTGACCTTGTAGAAAGAGATGTGATTTGGAGCTGTCAGTTGGTGCATTGGCAACTCCGGGCGAAAGGTTTAGAAAAACAACAGTTGTCTCCTGCCTCAGGTACGGTTTGTGTCTGTTCTTTTTTTTTTTTTTTTTTCTTACAGTGCTTTTGAGATCTGCCATGCCAATTCCTGGGTACTGAAATGGTTAATTTTGTTAGGTTTGAAAGGCCAGGCCTCTTGTCTCGGAGCTTGGAGGGGGAAAAAGTCTGAGCTACGGGAATGGCCAGAGGTTTCCTAAAATAAATCTTTGTACTTTGGGAGCAGTTTGATGTAAGTGGCATTCCAGTTCGTGAATGCATTGTCACCCAAGATCAGGGTGTTGGCAGGGTTGGGGCCTCTTCAGAGTGTAAAGGGAGAATCCGTTCCTGTCCTCTCCCCAGACCTTTGCATAGTGTCTTCCCTCTGTGCATGTTGGGGACCAAATTTCCTGTGTCTGTCTTTCTGTGTGCCATGCTTGTGTGCCTGGAGGCCAGAGGTCAACCTCAGATATCTCTTCTTTGGTTTTCACGTTATGTTTTGAGACAAGGTCTCCATGGAGCCTGAAGCTCACTAGTTAGGTGAGGCTGGCTGCTGTGCACACACCCATCCTGCTGCTGTTTCCCCAGTGCTGGGATTATAGCTCTCTGCTCCCATCCCACTTTTTACATGAGTTCTGGGGATGGCATTCAGGTCCTAAAGTGTGGGGTAGCAAGCCATCTCACCAACTGACATTGTCTTCTTTCTTTCTTCCTTTCTTCCTTTCCTTCTTTCCTTCCTTCTTTCCTTCCTTCTTTCCTTCCTTCCTTCCTTCCTCTTTTTTTTCTCTTTGGATTTTCAAGACAGGTCTCTCTGTGTAGCCCTGGAGTCCTGAAACTGGCTCTGTAGACCAGGCTGGCCTCAAACCCAGGCGGGTTTCAGGCTCACCATACTCATCTCTTTTAACACCTGACCACCTCCATTAGAAGTCCCACCTGTGAAAGAGGTTCTATCCTGAGATACTGCAACTTAGCACCTTCCTGTGATAATTTTGGGGAGAGAGAATTCAACTTGAAACACATTTGTCTGAGGAGTTCCATAATATCACTGTTTAAAGAGCTGCCTTTCCAGGGCTGGACAGGTGGGTGAGCTGTTGGGAGCACTGGCTGGTTTTGCAGAGTGACCTTTTGAAACCTCAAAGCCCGCCCCCAGTGACCCACCTTCTCCAACAAGACCACACCTCCTAATCCTTCCTAAACAGTCCGCCAACTGGGAACCAGACTTTCAAACAGGAGCCTGTGGGAGGCCATTCTCATTCAAAGTACTTACCTGGGATAAACCACAAACAAAGCAAAAGACAAAAATCGCCTTCAGTCACCTCCAGCTGATCACAATTAACAATAACAGCAGGAAAGCAAATAGTAGTCTGACAGGCTGGTGGACAGGCTGGTGGGTGGCAGCGCGCTGCTCCTGAGCACCTCTGCAGAACAGAACTCAAGGCACGCCCACTCTGTAAGCAGATGCTGATAGACATGCAAATAGTCAGTTCTAAGAACCCACCTCTACCTAGGAAAAGGAGAGCAAGGAGATTCTGCCAAGACACTGTAATAGCTGTGTTGACCACATCTTCTCCTCTAGGTAAGTTTATTTTTGCTCCTTTGTATTCATCTATTGGAGACTATGATGTTTAGAGTTAATTAAATGTGTATTATCAACTTACCAGTAGAGAGAAAGCCTAGAAGACAGACTTAGTGATACCTAATGACAGAGGCTTGGGATTCCCAGGTGCCACCTGTGCCACTAATGAAAGAAAACCCTGTCTTTTTTTTTTTTTTCTCAAGACGAGGTTTTTCTGTGTGGCCCTGGGAACTCACTCTGTAGACCAGTCCCAGAATCTCCTGAGCTTTACTACGCCCTACATATCAAAGCCTTTTCAAAACTTTTAGGTTATTTTATGTGTATGCATGAATGTTTTGCCTGCACCACGTGCTGTTTCTAATGACGTTACTCTAGAATGCTTTCTTTTCAGGTAATTGAGAACCTAACAGTAATCTTGTTAAAGAATTCTATTTTAGTGGCGTTTAAACGTCAGGCGATAGATTGATTTTTCTGCGCCTACTGCACTGGTTTTCTTTTCTTTTTTTTTTTTTTTTTTTTTTTTATCTTTTGTAAGAACTGGGTTGGTGCGTGGTGGAAATCTTCATAGCTTCGGCAGGTAAGCTTGTGATCGGCGCGCACGCTGCCTTCTCGGCAGGCCCCGGAGCACCCTAAACCAGCACGGTGTCGAGAAGCCTCAGTCTGAGCAGCTGCTCCCCTCTCATCTGTAGTGGGGCGGGGAGTAGAACTTTCCAGAGGACGCAGCCTCGGGCTGACTGTGTAGAAGTCTGCCCAGCAGCTCCCTGTGTCTCCAGGAAAGCAGGTTTTGGATTGCCGGTGGTGTAACTATGATGTCAGCTTTAGGGAAGAAAATCCGGACACACGGACAAATGAGCCGAAAGATGAAGACAGCAGATGAGCCCCTGGGGTGGGAGCGAGTTTGCTGTTAGTGTGTGGCGCACAGATGTTTGACCCTACCAAGGGAAGCCAGCTGGGAACCATGAGTGCCTTGGGCAGCCACGGTGGACGTGAAGAGCGTGTTCCCATGGTTACAGAACAGCTCTGTTTGATGAGGCAGGGTAGGGTGTGAGGGGGGCAGATGGGGTCCACCAGAGCAGCCCGTGTGAGCATCTCTGGCCGAAGCCAGGGGTGGGAGGAAGCTTGTCCTTTAGGGTGGGGTGTTGGGATGGGAGTCCTGCGGCACAGGAAAGTTAAAGCCTGCTTTGTACCTCATGTTGAAGAAGTCGGGCTTGATTACAGCGTACTGGAAGCACCACTCCTTAAAAAAAAAAATTCCGATGAAAATTAACACCCCGGTGTGTAAAAATGAGTGGGTGCAGAAAGCACAGGGTGTTAAATACTCACACCCAGTTCCTCTAAGGATGAGAAAGTGTGGAACCCTCATTCTCCTCCCTAAGGGGTCAACCCTGAGCACAGGCCTCTTTCTCAGCTCTGCTGACAGCTCGGGGTTGTTTGGATAACCGCTCTCATTCCTTGGATAGACCTAGAATTCCTATTTTTCTTGGAACACAGGAGGCACCGTTACCCCTTCACAGAGCCGAGAGAGAGCTTGGCTCTTGATCTGGCGCATTCCCTAGCAGAGGGCCGCCTTTGCCGCAACGCAGCTGTGTGGGTCCGCACCAGGCTTACAGCCGTAAGGTGGGGTTCAGGCCCTGACCTGCCTGGAGCAGCTCTTACTTAGTGGATCCACCACACCCAGATTCTTCGCTGCTCACTTTACCCAGGAGGGTGTGGTGTCTGTCGCCCTGTAGAAGATCCTGGCTCCGATGTGCCCACAGAGCGCAGCCACCCACTGGGAGTGGACTTTGCACCTCTTCCTTTTTTATCTAATTCTTGGAGACAGCTCAGCTTCAAGGTGTCACCAGGAGGCAGGCTCAGCCGTGGCTTTTCCTGACAGTGACATATGGCTGTATGCGTTGTGCGGCTGCCTCTGCGTTATTTAGGGTATCTCTCAGGAAGCCAATCAGCCACGCCTGTACTCCACACATGGAAGGTTGTATCCTCCTCCCATTAGACTGCACACAGAGCAAGAGATACTTGCTACACAGCCAGACTTTGTTAAGTTTCCCAAATCCCTACAAATACGCACATCCTAAGCCTTAAAAAGGCTCTTGAGGAAGTGGATGGTCCACACTGGGATAAAAAGCTAAAGGGTCTCCTTTGAGTCATGGACTCTGCTCTTCCAGATCCATCTTCTCTATCGCATTGGAGCTCATGTTACCACTTCCTGGTCTCTGGGTCAGCGGCTAAAGATGGCAACATTTTAGAAACCCTTGGTGGAGTCTGGAGCAGACAGCATTGAAGTTTTCTTCAAGTTACTCACAGGCACATGTACACGCACTGGCCCTACATGTCTTTCTGAATATCCAGGCACGGACTGTATTAAGAACAGGTTATGGAAGCCCCGTGTGTGTGTGTGTGTGTGTGTGTGTGTGTGTGTGTGTGTGTGTGTGTGGTGGGGGGAACGCACACCCTTAATCCTAGGGCTTGGGAGGCAGAGGCAGGCGCAGGCAGATCTCTGTGAGTTCGAGGCCAGCCTGGTCTACAAAGCAAGTCCAGGACAGCCAGAACTACACAGAGAAACCCTGTCTCTAATTAAAAATAACAATAATAATGATGAGAATAGGTGATGGGGCCGAGGCTGTAGCTCAGTGGCAGAGAACTCGCCTATCGCCTGTGATTTGATCCCCAACACCACTAAAGAAAAACGAAAGGTTTAAGAACGAAAAACATATTGCCAGCCGGGCATGGCGGTACTCACCTTTATTCTACCGCCCAGAAGACAGAACAGGCAGGTCTCCATGAGTCTGAAGCCAGCCGGTGTAGGTGATGAGATCCGCGCCAGCCGTGTCTACACAGTGAGACTCCCTACACAGCAACAATAAAGCCTGCACCTTACTGCTAGGGCAGGCAGGATGGTTTACGGGGTAAAGGGACTCGTGCCAAGCATGATGACTTGAGTCCATCTCTGGAACCCGCATGGTGAAAGGAGAAAATCAACCTCTGCGCAGCTTTTCTATGACCTCCACGCGTCTCCCGCCACCACCCCGCCCCCCCCCAAAAAAAAATCAATGGGAAAAAGAACCCTCTTGCAGTGATTGAACACATGAATCAGTCAGTTGGCTGAAATCTTTCTGGGAGTTACCCCAGTCCCTAAGTCACATCTCTGCGATTGGTAGGAATCTTATGACGGCTGGCTTTACTTGGCAACTTGACCCCAACCTAGACTCTGGGGGAAGAGAGTTTCAGTGAGGGATTCTGTGGATCAAGGTGGCTGTGAGCCTGTCTGTGCTGCTGTGGGGCCTTGGCTCCCTTAAGTGATGTGGTTGAACCGCTCACTCCCTGGGGTTGAGCCCTAGGCTGTGTAGGAGCAGAGAAAGAGCTGACAGCCAAGCACGCACGCACGCCCCCTGTGTGCTCCTGACCGTGGATTTGGTGGTGTGGCTAGCTGCCTCCGGCTCGCGCCATGGTCACTGCCTGAAACAATGGGCTGCTACCTGGAACCGGGAGCGAAAGTGTAGGTACACGTGCAATAACACTGAAAGGGAACAAAACAGAGCAAGGAGGGGTGTCCGGGAGGGTTCGGAGGAAGGGAAGAAGGGAGGAATTATGTGATTGTAATCTCAAGAACTAGCAAAAAAGTAAAATCAGCTCACATTCCCCTCAGTGGCTTATTGTCAGGGCTGAGGGCTGCTGCCTCCATGTTAGAGCCGAGGAGATGAGGCTACTGTAAAGAACTTGTATTCCATTTTGTTTTTTTGTTTTTTTCTTGCTAAGCGACCCAGCAACCTTTCCTGCGTCAGCCTACTGAGTCTTAGGGGTTAGAGGTGTGGTCTGCTGAAGCTCATCTCTCCCTTTTGTCTGAGCTGAAACCACTTTCCTTTTTCACTCTGTGGAAAACAATTAAACTATGTTTAGAGTTTTTGTTTATTGTGTTCCTGTTAGTTTGGGTAGTAGGAATTAAGCCCAAGGCCTCACACTGCTAGACAGGTGCTCTGCCATCACTCTGTAGTCTCAGGGTCCTTTCTACTGTTTATTCTGAGGTGAGGTCTCGATAAATTGCCCAGGCTGGCCTTGCCCTTTCTGTCCTCCTGCCTTAGTCTCTGGAGTAGCTAGGATTCCAGACTTGCACCATCAGGCCCCGCCTTCCTCTTCTTTTTTTATTTTTTTAATAAGGAAGCTCTTTGCCTTTGAGGCACTTATCTAACTTGTGGTTCCTGTTGAGGAAATGGGTGTTCTGTGCTTTCTATTGTTAGTCTGATGAGAATGAGGGTGGGGAGCACTTTGAAAAATATTTGTGTAAGGAGGAGGGAGAGAGAGGCCAGCTGAGTAGGAAAGTCTGCTGACTCTGGAGGTGCCTTGAACTTTCTGAGCTGATGGAGGCTCTGACACAGCATCTCCTCCAGGAAAGAGGGACTTAGAGATATGCCCTTAGCACATCCTTAGCTTGATTATTTAGTTAGTCTTCTTAATGGAGATGAGGTTCTGGGCACGCCCTTGCAGTTCTGTGACAGTCATGGGCTGTTAGGCCACACAGGAGTGTGCTGGGTAATACTCCACTAAAAACATTTCTTATCTGTCCTCAGAACAGTTGTGTGAGGTGATGTATTGTCATCTCTCTGTTTCAAAGATCTTTTAATTTTTATTTTTGTGTGTACGGGTTTGTGCCTTGCTGCACTGTCTGAAGATGACAGAAGAGGGTGTCAGACCCTAGAGCCTGATTTACAGGCGTCTGTGAGCTACTAGACGTGTGTCCGGAACCACCAGCACCCCTGTAGACCATCTCTGTAGCCCTTAAGGTTTTTCTTTTCTCTTCTTTTCTTCCTCCCTCCTTCCCTCTCTCTTTTGTTTTGTTTTCTCAAGACAGTTTCTCTGTGTAGTCCTGGCTGTCCTGAACTTGCTTTGTAGACCAGGCTAGCCTCAAACTCACAGAGATCTGCCTGCCTCTGCCTCCCAGAATGCTGGGATTACAGGTGAGTGCCGCTGGGCCTGGCGGTTTTATTTTTCTTAATTTGAAAAACAAAGCAAACCAAAGAAACAGAACACAGCCAGTGTGGTAGCACCTATCTTTAATCCCAGGAGGCAGAGGAAGGCAGATCTATGAGTTTGAGGCTTCCAGGATAGTAAGGGCTACACAGAAAAACCCTGTCTTGAAAAATAAAACAAAAGAAAAAGGCAACATCATCAATAAAAATAGTCTGGCCAGCCAGTGGGGACACAGGCCCTTAATCCCAGCATTTTAGGAAGCAGGCGAATCTCTTAAATTTGAGGCCAGCCTGGGCTGCAGAATGAATTCCGGGATAGCCGGGGCTTCACAGAGAAACCCTGTCTAGAAAACAAAACAAAACAGAACAAAATCTTATTGTAAATTAAAAAAGAAAATAAAACATAGGTACATAACTGACCAGCTTTTCCCAAATTAACATAAAGAACAAATAAACTAGCTACAGGGTCTTTGTCACCCCTATTGCAGAGTTAGGGTCCCTTTATTTCGATGTGAACCCCCACCTTCCCAAATGACCAGAGCGTGTCTTAGCTCCTGCTCATGTATAACCTGGAGCCAGGCCTGCATCCTCTCAAGCTCCTCTTTCCCATTCCTACCTGTGTGAGCAGAAGCCATTAACACAGATGGCCGCTCCCCTCAGTAAAGTGTCACCCTTCATATCATGCAAACAGCAACTGCAAATGTTTGTAGAGGCTCAGCCCTTATCGACAGGGCCGGTCACATCTGCCAGGTGAGGTCACAGGTCTGCGCTGAGGCTGTCTAAGGAAGTTTCCTGCCACAGCTCTGGGGGCTCAGGATTTTTGAGAGAGTTGAGTCACCAACTTGAGTCAGGCAGGGGTAGAAGAGGTGAGCTTGAACATGAATAAAGGTCCTTGCCTGCGGTGCATTAATTCTATGAGTCTATTCTAATAGCCCAATGGGAAGCACCTAGTGTTAGAGCCCAAGCAGACAGGAGAGTGTGAGGGAAGGGAGCAGCATGGTGGGCATTTGATGTGCAATGGTGAACCCTGCCTTTCACGGGCAGGAAGAGGTGTCGCTGTGCATGGCCCAGACAGTCAGGATGTGTGCAATGAGAGTACACGGACAGGGCTTTCCTGGAGAGAGGTGTGTGTGACACAGAGAGAGAAATGAGGTGGGGATGGGGGTGGCTGAAGGAAGGAGGGGGATAGGGTGTGAGAATGTAGCGCTGGCTGGCCTGTGTAAACTAGGCTGACTTAAACTCACAGAGATCTGCCTGCCTCTGCCTCCCCAATTCTGGGATCAGAGGTGTGTCGCCCGCCCCCCACCCCTGGCCAGAGGAGAAACTGATTCCTCTTGGAACTGGCATTGTGTATTTGCATCTGTTGAGAAGCTGAAAACAGATAATGAAAGCCTTGAAGAGGAGAAGAGCAACTGTGGCCAGCAGGTGATGACGGAATCTTCTTCACAGTGGAGTTTGTTTCCGTTGATCTTGAAGGATTTTGAGCACTTCCTGTTAGAAAACCCAGGTGGAGGTGGAGTCAGCTGTGGGTTATGGTTTCTGCTCCACTATGGAACCCACTTCCTGAGAGAACGTGACAGCTAGGCAGTCTGATCAATAAATAGGAAACAATAATGACAGCGTATACAGAAGACATCAGACTGATTTGGCCTGTGTTTGTCTTGTCTTCTCCCATCTGTCTGTCTGTCTTCCTTTCTTTTCTTCCCTTTTCAGATTGGGTTTCTCTGTGTAGCTCTTGTTGCCCTGAAACTCTGTAGACCAGGATGGCCTCAAACTCAAGAGATACGCTTGCCTCTGCCTCCCAAGTACTGGGATTAAAGATGTGTGCCAGCTTGTCTTGTTTCTTGTGTGTGTGTTTGTGTGTTTGTGCAATCCTGTGCACATGAGCATATGGAGGTCACGGTACCCAAATCTGGAGCTCACTAGTTGGCTAGGTTTGATGGCCACATCTGCCTAACCCCACAGCCCTGTGATTGGGTGAAGGGTGCGTACCTGTCTTGTCCCGTGGGTGCTGGGGATCTGAACCCAGGTCCCCATGCTTGCACAGTAAGCTTTATGGACTGAGCCATCTCCTGTCCACTATGGGTATGCCTGAACACGGAACTGAATAGGACAAACAGAATTACTTAAAATCCAAATGAAGAGAGGGAGAGGCCAGGCTCCAGCACCGAAAAGAAGAACTGCAGCCACTGAGTGCTGGGAGCCACCACTTAGGCCTTGTCCCATCTGTCTGCACACTTCTATTGAGACAAAAATCTCAACCTAGATTGGCCTCAAACTCAGGATCCCCCTGCGCCCCTGCTGAGGTTACCATGCTTCACCCTCTCTCCTTCCTATCGCTTCCCTTTTCCCATTTATTTATTTTTTTCTCTTATATTTGGAGACACTTTCACTTTGTAGCCCAGGTTGGCCGAGAACTCACTGTATACACCAGGTTAGGCCCAAACTCGTGGGCAATCCCCCTGCCTCTGTTTCTGGAACACTAGGATTGCAGGTGGGTGCCACCGCCCCCAGCTGTCCCTTCTTTGGTTCACCAGCTTTTGTTTTATGTGGTCTGCCATGTTTACAAGTCTTCTCACTGTCATTCCCACTCGGAGTTTCCTTCTTTATAGCCCTATAGTATGTATGTTAAAACCAAACTGTTAGGCTGAGAGCTGGCGCAGCAGCTAAGAGCACTGACTGCTCTGGCAGAGGACTTGGGTTTGATTCTCAGCACCCACAGGGTAGCTCCCAACCACCTGTAACTTCAGTTCCAGGGGATCCGATGTCCTCCTCTTCCATTGTATACATGTCGTGTAAACACACATGAGGGTACACACTCGTACACACAAAATTTTAAAAACTTAAAAAACCCCCTAAACTCTTACTTACTTTCCCAACTGTACCTCACCCGCCGGTTATGAGGTTCTTGGGGACAGCAAACACTGTTGTCGTCACAGGCGCCTAGACACACAGAGGTTGTAGCCAGGCGTGGTGGTGCATCCCCTCTGTAAACCAAGCACTCGGTGGGAGCAGGAAGATCAGGAGTTCTAGACCAGCCTAAGCTACCCGATTCCTTCCTCAAAAATCAACAAACGGGCTGGAGAGATGGCTCAGAGGTTAAGAGCACTGGCTGCTCTTCCACAGGTCCTGAGTTCAATTCCCAGCAACCACATGGTGGCTCATGACCATCTATAATGAGATCTAGTGCCCATGTGTGCACTAGATTGTATACAGAATACAGAATATTGTAAACAGAATAATACAATATTCTGTATACAGAATAAATATTTTTTTAAAACCCCAGAAATCTCCAACAAACCGACAAGCAGACAGACAAAGCCCCAAACAATGCAAGCAAAGTACTTATTGAACAGAATATTGTCACTTTAATAATGGAAAATTCTAATATATATATATATATATATATATATATATATTAGCTAAGCAAAATGATTGTGTGTATGTGAGTCATGGCATGCATGTGTCAGTCAGAAGACGGCCTTGTGGGTTTGACTGTCTCCTACCTTTCTGTGGGTTCCAGGGATGACTCAGGTTGCCAGCCCTGTGTGTGCTTCATCCGCTGAGCCCCCCACCCCCACCCTCATTCCGGCATTCCTGGTGGTTTTTTAACTGATCCGCTTCCTTTTGTCTTACAGGTGAAGCAGAATCCTCCATCATGTCGGATGGAGATTATGATTACCTCATCAAGTTTTTGGCCTTGGGAGACTCCGGAGTCGGGAAGACCAGTGTACTTTACCAGTACACAGATGGGAAGTTCAACTCCAAGTTCATCACCACAGTGGGCATTGATTTCAGGGAAAAGAGGGTGGTAAGTCCCACCTCCTTCGTGAGAGTCTAATCCGAGTCAACAGGTCAGCAGGGCCTGTTTAGTTTGCTCTGTAGGACTTAAGAAGCCAAAGGTTGGGACCTAAAATGAGAGCACATAGGAAAGTGTGGCTGGGTGTGGCCATGCACACCTTCAATCTCAGCGCTCTGGAGGTGGAGGGAGGCAGAGCTCTGCATTTGAGAGCGGCCAGTTCTACGTAGCAGATAGATAGATAGATAGATAGATAGATAGATAGATAGATAGATAGATAAGAAAGTATGCTGTGCTCATAAGACTCCAGATAAAACCCTTTGGATACCATTAAAGGGCCTCCCTTCTCTCCCTCTCCTTCCCTCTCCCCCCGTCTCTTCCTCTCTCTTTCCCTCTCCCTCCCTGTCTCTTTTTGAATGTGTATATGTGTGTGTACATTCATGGCTGCCAGATGTATTGGATACCCTGGAGCTGGGGTTACAAGTGTTTGTGAGCCGCCTGATGTAGGTGCCGAGAGTCAGACTTGGTTCCTCTGCAAGAGTAGCACACACATGCTCTTCACCACTGAGCCACGTCTGCATCCCCTGCAGTGGACACTTCTATCAGCACCCCCCCTTGCTTCCCTTCTGGCTTACATCTTTCTTTCTGAATACCGCCGAGTTGAAGTCAGGGCTTTGCACATGCTGGGTGGGCGTTCTGCCACCAAAGGGCAACTCCCATTCTTCCCTTTGCTCTAAAGTGGATTGATGTATAATTCTCCACAAGTAAAACCCACTTGTTTAAAGGAGATTTTTTTTTCCTAGCATATTCATGTGATATCACCATCACAACTGTTTATTTGCATATTTGTTTGTTGATTTATTTAGGCTTTTTTGTTTTTCAAGGTAGGGTTTCTCTGTGTAGCCCTGGCTGTCCTGGATTCCCTTTGTAGACCTGGCTGGCCTCACATTTGCAGAGATCCACCTGCTTCTGCCTCCCGGTGGAATTGCAGGTGTGTGCCACTGCACTCAGCTTATTTAGGTTTTTGGGTTAATTTATTTTTTGTTTTATGTGTGTAAGTGTTTGCCTGCATATGTCTATGATATATGTATGTACCACATATGTGCCTGGAGCCCAGAGATGCCAGAAGAAAGTGTCACATTTCCTGGATATGGAGTTATAAATGGTGTGAGCCACTGTATGGGTGCTGGGAAGCGAACCCCGGTCCTCGACAGCAGCAGCCAATGCTCTTAACCACGGAGGCACTTTCCAGCTTAAATCATTTAGTTTTTTAGGGTCTCGTGTAGCTGAGGCTGCTTTGAACCGATCCCTTGCCTCATCTCCTGAGTGCTGGGGTTCTAAGCATGTGCCACCAGCAACTATTTAGTTTTAGAACTGTTGTTTTTTTTTTTTTCTTTTGAGACAAGGTCTCATTGTGTAGCTCTGACTGGTCTGGAACTTGCTGCGTAGACCAGGCTGTCTTGAACTCACAGAGATCTCTCTGAGTGTTGGAATTAAAGGTCTTCATCACCCTGCCCAGCATGAACATTTTTTGTCATCACAGAAATAAACCCCCATAACATCATCACAATCCCTCCTCCTTTCAGCCACTGTGAAAATCCTTAAGAGTTGCCTAATTCCGGATCTGTTGTATACAAGGCCTTTTGCGTCTGTCTTCTTAGACTTAGCATAATGTCTTGAGTTCTTCTGTATTGAAGTATTATCAGACAGAATCCATTTTAAAATAAGCTTATTTTATCTTTATATTTATGTGGAATGAGAGGAGGGGTGCCTGCAGAGACCAGAAGATCTCCTGACATTGGATCCCCTGGAGCTGGAGCTACTGTTACGTTACAAGCTCCCTAATGTGGGTGTTGGGAACTGAACTCAGGTCCTCTCACAGAACAGCCCGTGCTCTCAACTGAGCCATGGCAGAATACTATTCCACTGTACCATCATGCCAAATTTATCTGTTTGGTACTGATGGACGTTTTTATTGTTTCTTTTTTAGCCATGACAAAAGATACTTCCATAAATATTCCGTTTTCATGTGGCATAGATTTCATTTCCGTTGTTTAATTTTTTACGAAGCAAAGCTGGAGTTTGTTAGAAAAAGGCTTGAACACAGGCACTAGTCGGGAGAAAGGATTGGTGCTTAGAGCAGTGAGTTAGAGACACAAGTGGAGGAATTGCTCTGAAGTGTCTTAGCAATATGTGGCCATGCATGATTGGTAGCTTTTGAAGTAAGTGTTTCAAGTGCTTCCGGAAAAAAACAAAAACAAAAACAAAACCTCTTAGTTTTCCTTTTAGTAAGAGATGAGTAGGTGGTTCCCAAGGCATACTGGTCAGGATTACAGGATTACAGAATGGTGTACAAAACCACAGGCCACAAGGGTTGAAGGAATCCTTACTCCATTGGGTCACAAGGAACTTAAGACCTAAGTTCTGACCACACACACACACACACATACACACACACAAAAGGAAAAATCTTGTTTGCAAACTTCTCCAGAAGTTACAGGTTTACAGCAGGAAGGAATAAGACTATCCTCAGAGGCCATATATGCTGAGGCCGTAAGCAGGGGTTCTTGCTATTTTAGCATTATTATTAGAAATATTTACATATGAAAAACGTATTTTATCAATACAGAAAATTTCTTAATTGTATGGTTTTTTGTTTTGTTTTGTTTTTTTGAGACGGTTTTTCCGTGTAGCCCCGGCTGTCCTCAAACTCAGAGATCCTCCCTCCTGAGGGTGGGGTTAAAGAATGCACCACCACTGCCTGCTTTGTTTGTTTGTTTGAGACAGGGTCTCACTAGTCCTGGCTGTCCTAGAAGACTAGGACAGCCATGTAGGCTAGGCTGGCCTGGAATTCACGGAGATTACTCGCCTCGGCCTCCAAGTGCTGGGATTAAAGACGTGCATGACCACATTCCTTTCACATCATTACCCAGGACATGAAACCGCACAGATTGCACACAGGACACAGGGGATTGCTACACCTAAAGTTACCACTGCTTCTGTTTCTTTACTTTCTTTACTGTTTCTTTACTTCCCAGCCCTGAAATCCAGCCAAGAAGCTGTGCTACGGCCCTACATCCATTTCTATAGAGGGCTTTTTTTAGCATGAGGTGCCTAGTCACCATGGTAACTGGAGCTGCTGGGGGTCATCCAGGCGATGGCTGAGCTTGGTCCCTGGTGCGCTTTTGAGAAAGGGAGAGTCACAGCTTCTATCCCTTTGGATTGGCGGTTGTCCGAGGCTGGCAATCTGCTAAATGGAGCTGGCTTGGATGTTTTACAGGGCCCTGGGTCCTTCCTTTTCCCTATCGGTCCTGTTTAGACATCTGGGTACCACCTTACCTTCTCGCTATTTCTCTTTGCAGCATCTTCTGGAAACAAGAGGCCTCCAACCCAGGGAGCCTGCTCTTGCTTTCATTGTCTACATAGGTCCCTGTAACTCTCTTTCAGAGATCTTATTGCTGTCCTGCTCTGGTCTGACTGATGCTCCCATTCCTCACCCAGCCAACTCCACTCCATGTCTACATTAAGTTTAGAGAGTTTAGATAGCCTATGCAGTCCTTAAACTGGATGTGTTTGATTATTTTAACTTGCAGGAGGACAACTGCAAATTTGAGCTCATCCCAGCCTACAGAGTGAGTTCCAAGTTAGCTTGGGCTACATAACAATATGACTTTGACTTGGGAAAAAGAACCAACCAAAGCAAACAGCAAAAACTAACCAACCAACACACCAAACCCCAAAAGAAATCTTTCTGTGACATTTTCTTGTTTTTGTTTTTCCAGACAGGAGTGTGTGTGTGTGTGTGTGTGTGTGTGTGTGTGTGTGGCCCTGGCTGTCCTGAAACTACTTCTGTGGACCAGGCTGGCCTCTAACTCACAGAGATCTTCATGTCTCTTGTGCTAGTATTAAAGGCATATGCCATCGCCACTAGGCTTTTTTTTTTTTTTTTTTAAGTTTATTTTTTGGAGACAATGAGAGAGATTAGACATGTATTAGCCTAGCCACAGCTGGTGTTGCCACCCTGGGAAGCCAGCGTGCTATTAAATAACGGCAGTGGCTGCTATTCACAGGTCTGGGGGCTTTTCTCATGAGCAAGCTCTCGTGAGAGCACAAGCCTGGGATGGGGTTCTCCACGGACAAACCTGGGGATGGGGTTCCTGGGAACAAGCCTGGGAACGGGGTTCTCTAGAGACGAGCCTGGGGATGGGCTCTCTAGGAAGCTTTCTGACAAATCTCCAAACTGGTCTCCCCCTGCTCTGCAGTGGCTGCTAGCCTGACGTTCTCATAGCTGTCATGGTGGTTCATTTGCTGCTCCTTCTGTTGTCGTGGGTGGTGCCCAGGATTAGGCCTGGAGCCTCATACGTAGTAAGGCGGTGCTGTCCCATGGAGCTAATGAACTACACCTCTAAGTCGTGACTTCTCTCTGTGTGTCTCTGTCTTGCTGTCTTTGTCTATGTCTGTTTCTCCCCCCGCCTCCGTCTCTGTCTCTTTGAGACAGGGTCTCACTGTGTAGCCCTGGAGAGCCTGGGACCTGCTTTTAGCCCGTTTGCGTCTGGAGCTCACAGTGTTTTGCCCACCTCTGCCTCTTGAGTGCTAGGACAGAAGTGCCGCTGCATAAAGCCGCTAGGTTTTGCTTTTATTTAAATATTTATTGTACATGTGTGCGCACAGGTGCCCTGGTTCATGTGTAGAAGTCAGAAGACAACTTGTGGGAGTTGGTTCTCTGTATCATGTGGGTCCCAGAGATTGAACTCAGCCTGCCTGGTTTAGTTGCAAGCATATTTACCTACTGAGCCATCTCTCTGGTCTCTAAGACAATTGTGTTAAGAGCCCTTTCTAAAGATGAGAAAAGGAAAAGCCACAGAAAGTCAATATTTCTTGAAATAAAAAGAATCATTTTTACTTTATTGTTTTTGGTGCTTTGGAGACAGGGACTCATATGTTCTTGGCTTGCCTCAAATCGAATTTGATATTCAGCTGAGGATGGCCTTTTTATCATTTTGTCGCTCACCTCCCAAATGCTAGGATTGCAGGCATGTGCCACCATGCCTGGCTTTTTGGTGCTGGAGATGGAGCCTAGAGCTTCGTGGATGCCAGGCAGGACTCTGCCAACTGAGCTACGCCCCCCAGCTAGATATATGTCTTCTTAGAAGGCCTTTAGCTGAGGCCTTTACACCATTGTACAAATGTAGGTATTGCACCAAAGTCCAAACCTGGTTGTATTAGGGACTCAATTCTCTTGAGGAGTGTGAATCTTTGCTGTTTTGAAGAAACCAGCTGCTGGTGGTGGCGCAAGCCTTTAATCCCGGCACTCAGGAGGCAGACACAGGCAGATCTCTGTGAGTTTAAGCCCAGTGTAGTAGCTACAAAGCAAGCCCAGGACAGCCAGGGCTATTACAGAGAGAAACCCTGTCTCAAAAAACAGAGAGAGAGAGAGAATAAAAGAAAGAAAAAAGAAAGAAAAAAGGAAAATCCAGAACCCACTGGCCTCAGAATTTCCTTTATCTTTGCTTTGCTGTTTTAGGTATACAGAGCTAATGGACCAGACGGAGCTGTGGGCCGAGGCCAGAGAATCCACCTGCAGTTATGGGACACGGCGGGGCAGGAGAGGTAGGTACTCTTCAGTGTGTTCTCAGGCTGACCTGGGCAGGGAAAGGCAGCCAGCTGGCTCATCCGCACCAGGTAAGATGAGCTGCCAGACCAGTGCTTTGTCATCCTGAGGTGGCAATGGCAGGCATATTTTCTCGGTCAGAGGAGATGTGAATCTTCTTAAAATTAAACTCTTTTACTTGGGATTCATTTTTTTTTTCTCCACCATTTTAGGCTTCAGGCCTCCCCCCCCCCCCCCCCCGTGGCCTTTTGCTCTTGCCTCACCTGTAAGGGAGTCCTAAGGCTGCCGGCATTGTTCTTATCTGATGCTGAAGCCTGGTTGAACATCTGGTTGGAATGGATTAATCTGGTCAGAGGTGACTTGACTAAAATAAACCACATGACTTGTTGGTACAAGGCTGCTTTCGGTCAGCTATAGCCTGATTTCTCCCGACCGTCTCCTTGAAGGAGCGTGTGTGCGCGTGTGTGTGTGCGCGCGTGCATGCTCCTGTGGGTATACAGGCACATGTGTGATGTGGGGGGGCCCAAGGTTGACATTAGGACTCTTCCTTGTTGCTCTCTACCTTATTCACTGAGGCGGGGTCTCTTCCCTCAACCCAGTGCTCACAGACACAGCTGTTCTAGCTGGGTAGCTTGTTCTGAGAAGCCGCCCCATCGCTGCCTCCTGTGTGCCCGAGTTACAGGTGGTCTGCGTCTGCTATGCCCGCCTGGCATTTATGTGGACTCTGAGGATCCAATCTCTCTGGTTCTCAAGCTTGCGTGGGAAGCGCTTTAACCACTGAGCTATCTCTCCAGCCTTCTCGACTGCATGTAGGACATCGGACTGTATGTGAGGGCGTCGGATCCTCTGGAACAGGAGTTACAGAGGATAGTTCTGAGTTGCCATGTGGGTGTCTGGGAATTGAACCCAGGTCCTTTGGAAGAGCAGCCAGTGCTCTTAACTTCTGAGCCATCTCTCCAATCTCCATTTCTCCAGCCTTCTTTAAAGGATAAAAAAACCAAAACAAAATAAAAACATAGGAATCTCCAAATGTATACAAAAGTGGAGAATCTGTGTCCCTTTCCTCCGTTTCAATAATTACCATGTTGTGGCTAATCTAATTTCATATATCCCCCTAACACTGGTCCTTCCCTCCCTCCATATTGCCCGGAGGGCAAATTTTAGCCATCTCACCGTGTGATCTGTAGCTATTTTGGTATGAGCACGCAAACAAGAAAGACTTTTTCTGTAAGAACATTGAATACGACAACTGAGGAAAACCTCCTCTTTCTGAATAGCTGGTTAACGTGTACTGTCTCCTTCCTCGGAGCCTGCCTGCCAGCTTACAGGCTGTGCGTGCAGGCAACGTGAGAGGAATCCTCAGGAGGAACAGAAGCGGCAGCTGGTGAAGCCTGCGGAGGTGGAATACAGGCAAGAGCCGAGTCTCCCTCACTTCCGTTCCCACCTTAGAGGCGAGGAAACAGCCGTGTGAGACAGGAGACTTCTGCGGAGCCTGACCCGGGACCAGATTGCCTTGTAGTGCCGTAAGGCCTCCCCAGAAGGCAAACACACATGGCCAGCACGGTGGCTTTCGGCCCAGTGAACTCAGGCTTGTCCAGTGACTTCCCGGTTGAGCTCGAGGTCTCCTGCCCAGCTGGCTCGGTAACACGTTCTGTTTACACACGGACTCACGGGAGTGGTGAACACCTGTGTGAGAGATCTTCCCGGGAGCTATTGAGGAACCTGTGCAGAAGGCAGAGGGTGTCATCGGTGGCTTTGCATTTCAGGAGCTGGTCCGTGACTTAGTAGTTAAGATTCAAACCCAGGACCAGCAGCTGAGGTGCTTGTTGAACCTATCAAGACAGACCTGGTCTCTGGGTTCTCCCAGCATCCTTCAGTCCCTACCAGTTCCAGGGTGTGGGCTACCTGCCACACCCTGTCCTCTGAACTCTCTAGCCAGGGGCAGGGCTGCCCTTCCCCCAGAGGCTCTTTCCTATAGAATCCAGACATTTTGGTTACAGGCCCCGCTTTTTGTACCTTTGGCCTCCTCGCTGCTATACGTGGTTCCCCTCTCTCCTCTCCTCTCCCCCTCTCCCTAAATGGTTCAGGGCCATGACCACTCTGGACAATCCCAGATATGTTTTGTGTGCCTGTGGCTACGCTCTCCCACATACCTATAATAAACTTTCTCTTCCATCTACCTAGGAGCACTCATCTCTTCTCCTTTCCTTTTTCTTTCTTTTTTCCCCCATCTGTTAATGACCGTCTGTTTTTGTGCCCTAGGTTTCGTAGCTTGACCACCGCGTTCTTCAGGGACGCCATGGGTTTCCTGCTTCTGTTCGACCTGACAAATGAGCAAAGTTTCCTCAATGTCCGAAACTGGATGAGTAAGTGTGGTTTCCCCACCCCTGCTCTGTTGCCACGTTATGGGTGCCATGATATGCCTTCTGCTGGAGGCAGCTCAGGGCCAAGGCTGCTGCTAAGAAGTAAGCCCTTCAGGTTAGGGCCACAGATGACTGACATTGCCCACTTCTCTCCTTTGCTCCCCTGGAGCCAACTTCTCTCTCTGGGGATCCTTCCACATCCTCTCAGGAGCAAGAAAAAGAGGCTAAAGTTGAGCCAGGCCTGTGTAGGAGCCTGAACAGAGACCTGAGCCCTCTGGGCCCACATGGCTGGAACTTGGTCATGTGACACCTGTCCTGGCATTCAGGGACTGAGCAGGCCCTCCTAGAGCCGTTCCTCATCCTGGGCCAGGATGAGTCCCAATACACCTGTAAGGTAGACTAATCCTCCAAACTCACTCGTCTGTCCTTCACTCATTTCCCTTTTCTCTTCTATCTTTTATCTTTCACTCTGTTTGGAAGCCCTCCATCTCCCCTTCTTTCTGACCACTTAGAGCTGTTTTTATTTATTTAATTACATTTTAATGTTATGTGTTACTGTTTTACTTGCATGCGTGTGCACTCTTGTGTGCAGTGCTTGTGGAGGCCAGAAGAGGGCGTCAGATTCCCCAGGAACTGGAGTCACAGAGGGTTGTGAGCCGCCACATGGGTGCTGGGATTAGAACCTGGGTCCTCTGGAAGAACAGCCTGTGCTTTTAACTATGGAGCCATTTCTCCAGCACCAAATAATGCTTGTTTTTTTTCCTTTCCATCTTTCTTTTTCTTTTGAGACAGGGTATCTCTATGTAGCCCTGGCTCTCCTGGAACTCACTCTGTAGACCAGGCTGGCCTCAAATTTAGAGATCTACCTGCCTCTGCCTCCTGAGTGCTGGAATTAAAGGTGTCCGCCACCACTTGTCCGGCCATGTTTATTTTTTTTTAAACCTGGAAAGAAAGGGCTTCCGTGAAATTTTCTGTGATAAGCTTAGCCGGACTGTTTCCCCTCTTCTTAAAGACTGTTTTCTTTGATTGTGGTTTTCTTTGATTGTTGTTTTAACATGACCACACTTCCCCTCAGGTTGCAGTTGTTTATGTATGCCCTTCTTCTTGAGAGAAAAGTTTCAGATAATTGTTCCTTAGTTAGGAATTACTTTGTAATTTTCAGACAAAAATTCAGAGATGAGAACGATAACAGCAGGTGGATCTGGTGGTGCATGTCTGTAATCCCAGCACTCGGGAGGCAGAGGCAGGCGGATCTCTGAGTTCGGGGCCAGCCTGGTCTACAGAGTGAGTTCCAGGACAGCCAGAGCTACACAGAGGAACCTTGTATGGAGAAATGAAACAAAAAAAAAAAAAAAAGAGGAAAAAAAAGGAAAAAGGAAAGAGAGTGAGAGTACAGTAATATTTTTTAGATGAACCAACACTAGAACTACGAGCTGTTACAAACCTTACAGTCTTAGAAGTGCTTTGGCTTATTAACTCGGTGTGCCATGCATCTGAGTCTCCTGGTTGGTGGGGGACGGTTCTCCCACATCCATGTTCCTGGTCAGTAGCTGTTGGGCAGGGCCTAGAATATGCCTTTCGGTAAGTTCTCAGGGGATGCGGAGGCTGCTAGCCCACACACCTTACCCGGAGATGAGGAAGCTAAGGTGGTCAGACAACAGCCCCCTCAGGCTGAGAGGTGGGTGGGGAGGGCACACAGGCAGCCACAGGGCCACGCTTCAACTCCAGGAGATGCTCGTAACCATGGTAGCAGGTACCGAAGGTGCTACAGGTGCTACAGTGCTAAGAGAACACAGAAGAGCCCTGTGGAGGAGACAGTGGAGCAAATCTTGAAGGAAGTTGTGCCTGGGCATTAAAGAGTGTGGAAACCGCATTTACAAGCTGAGGGTAGAAGAGGCCTGGCCTTGACAGGAAACGGGGGCACAGTTTGATCCTGCCCGTGCAGGATCCTGTGACCCAAGTTGTCTCCTGAAGGCAAAAGACAATATCCTGAAATTCAGGCCCGTGTTAATGCTTGGGGAAACTTCCTCCTACTTCACCTTGCCTTGATAAGATATGACCCGACTTTGGGGGAGGAGCTGGCTGATAGCGACAAAGCACACTTTAGGTCGTGTACTCTGAGGCCACAGAGTGTGAAAGTTCAGCTGCTTCAGTTTCTGGAGTGTGAGGAGAAAGAAAATGGGTATTAAGTTCCTCCTTTGGCAGATGGAACTAATTTAGCACCCTGGGGCTCTTTTTTTTTTTTTTTTTTTTTTTTTATCCTTTTTAAAAAAGGTTTTAGTTTTTACGATTTAAAAAAAAAACAAACTTCTGTGTGGGTATGTGCAAGTGGGTGCAGGGGCCCTGGGTGGCCAGCGAAGCTGGTTGGTATGCCACCTGAAGAGAGTGAGGGGACAGAACCAGGTCCTCTGGGAGAGCAGTACATGCTTTTGACCACTGGGCTGTCTCTCCAGCGTCCCTCACTTTTCATAATCAAGTTTGAAAGGATTTAAAAGGTATAAACATGAGTGGTGGTTTCCTGCTTCCTCTCCTTCCTCTTGTTAACTGTTTAGTCTATGTCTTCTTTCATCCTCCAACCTTAGTTTCTTGTTCGACTAAGACATGGTCTCACTATGTAGTCCAGGCTATCCCTGAACTCAGAGTCCCTTGCCTCAGCTTCCTGAGCACTGGGATTACCTGCGTGCACCGTCACTGCCGGCTCCTTAATTGTTTTAAACAGATTGATCCTGCCTTAGGATGATACAAAGACATGAAAAGCATTTCAGATATAAGTGAGAGCATGTCTGTAATCCCAGCACTCTGGGAGGCAGAGGCAGGAGGATCTCTGAGTTCAAGGCCAACCCTGTCTACAAAGTGAGTCCAGGACTGCCAAGGCCTCACAAAGAAACCCTGTCTCGAAGAACAAAAGTGAGAGAACCGGAGTCAACACAGGACACACCAAGACCAAGTTCTCAGCACAAAGGAGATTTATTTGCCCCAGAGGGACAAAAAGGAACATGGGAGGGGGAGGGCAAGGAGGTAAGGGAGGGGGTAACAGAGAGGAGGAAGGGATATTTGCCCCAAGGGACAAAGGGCTGCCTCTGGATAAAGTGGAAGCAGATGTGGGCGGCCCACAGACAAATGGTAGTTTATAAAGGGAAAGGGGAAAAAC
Organism: Meriones unguiculatus; assembly: GCF_030254825.1. Taxonomy (NCBI): domain Eukaryota; kingdom Metazoa; phylum Chordata; class Mammalia; order Rodentia; family Muridae; genus Meriones; species Meriones unguiculatus. The sequence continues at coordinate 15,717,033 of NC_083354.1, read as the reverse complement.
TCTGCTTTAGGATGAGTTGGTTTGTTTTAATTGGGCTTTTTAATTAGTAAATCAAATGGGGCTTTTGATCGCTGGACTTCAATACTTTGGTAGCTAAACCTTGGTGGGTCAGCCTCAGGAGAAGGAAGTGGTCAAATGAGGGACTAGACTTGGTGGCTAGCTTTAGAAATGTAATCTGTGGCTTAGTAAGGAAGAGGGAAAGTGTTCTGTCAGCGCTTTACCTCTGCGTATGCATTTGTAGTTTTCCGTCTGTTTTCTTTTGATCATGACTTCTGTATAACAAACTTTTCTGTGCTGTAGGCCAGCTACAAATGCATGCCTATTGTGAAAACCCAGATATAGTGCTGTGTGGAAATAAAAGTGACCTGGAAGACCAGAGGGCGGTGAAAGAGGAGGAGGCCAGGGACCTGGCAGAGAAGTATGGGTGAGTATTCCTGAGGGGGGATCAAGAGGGTACAGAGAGAGTAACTGACAAAGAGAAAATAAAAGCAGAAAACTCAGCTTTCGTCTGTGGGAGGTGTCAAAGGCCTTATATTTCACATGAGTATCACAGTGGGTGTTATAAAACGCCGGTGAGGATGTCTTCTGCTGTCTTGGTTCCCTCTTGTCAGTCTCTTAGAATTTTTCAGGAAGAGAGCCTTGAACACAAATGTACTGACTGTCAGGTCTCTGTCCAACATGCAAACAGGGGACTTTTTTTTTTTTTGTTCGAGACGGGGTTTCTCCATGTAGTCCTGGCTGTCCTGGAACGAACTCTGTAGACCAAGCTGGCCTCAAATTCAGAGCTTCACCTGCCTCTGCCTCCCGAGTGCTAGGATTAAAGGTGTGTGCCACCACCACCAGGCTAACAGAAGACTCTTAGAATAAGGAAATCCTCTGTGCTCAGCATGGAAATTTCAAAACCGCTTTACTTACAGTTGCAAAGCCCTGGCACCTAAGAAGGCCTTGTCGGGTATCATAGAGCAGGCACTGACTTTGACTGGGGAGGTTGTGAAGATGCCCTTTGGTGAAGATGCTGGTTTTGAGTGGAGGGCCAGAAATACTGCCTTCCTCCTTCAGTTCTTGGACTGGGTTCATGGAGGCACCACGGGGCTTGCAGGCAGACGGAGGGGGTGAACTCCAGAGGGATCATTGCTTCATTTTATTTCCTTGCTGAACTATGAGAATGCAAATGCAGTTTTAAAGCAAGCTCACTATTAAAAGCAGGAGGCAGGGCTGGAGAGATGGCTCAGCGATGAGAGTGTTTGCTGCACTATCACAGGGACCAGAGTTTGGACCTCATCCATCACCCACGTAACAATCTGAGTGTCTGGAGCATGTCTATAACACAGCTCTGTGGAGGACAGAGGCAGGAGGATTACTGGGCTTGCTGGTTGCTAGCCTAGCCGAGAAGATGGTGAGTCCCAGGTTCAGGAAGTGACCCTGCCTTCAAGGAATGGGCAGATGATAGAGAGGGACACCTGACACCTTTTCTGGCCTGCATGCCTTCCTGCACACATATGTGCTTACACTTGCATACACAGACACATAAACAAGTCTCTAACAGTAGAAGGCAAGAAGCAGGTTTTTGTTTTTTGAAGACAAGGTCTCAGATGGCCTTGGACTCCTTATGTAGCCGAGGAGGGCTTTGAACTCCTGGAAGCTCCTGTCTCTACCTCCCAAGTGCTTACATCACAGATATGTTCCATGGTGCTTGGGTTTACCTAGCGCTTCATTCACGCTAGGCAAGCACTCTACCAGGGAGCCACATCCCCATCCTGGGGGCCGGGTTTAGAAGGGATGGACAAGAGATTGCATGGTCTTACGGGTAGGGTGTTAGCTGTTCCCTGTAGCTGTGGCTGTGTGACTTTGTTCCTCTGTGTTCCGATGGAGGTTCAGAACTAAAGCAGCGGTTCTCCACCTTCCTAACGCTGCGGCCCTTTAATACAGCTCCTCACGTTGGGGTGACCCCCAACCACAAAATTATTTTGTTGCTACTTCATAGCTGTAATTCTGCTACTGTTACGAATAACAATTTAAATATTTTTAGAGACAGAGGTCTCGGCCCACAGGTTGAGAACCTGTGGACTAAGGGCTGGGGATAACACAGGGGGAGGGAATAGAAGGTTAGGCTGGCCAAGTGGGAAGAAGCCAGACTCCAGGGGGTGGGGGTGGGGGGCTTCAGCTATCAGCCAAGGAGACAGAAGGTTGGAAGCCTTTGGGTGAAGAAAAGTGTTAAGTTTTTTTTTCCAGATCAGCTTGGAAGCCGAAGCTGGGATGAAGGGGGAGGCAAAAGAATTGGAAGCAGGGAAAATGCACTGATTTGTGTGGTGGGCAGGGGCTGGATTTCCGGGAAACAAAGAGGGATTCAGGAAAGAAAACATGCAGAGCAGGGCAGGGCATGACGTTAGCCTAGAGGCCCACTTCTCCTGGGGAACTCTCACCAGCCCCGCTGGCTTACTCTGGCAAGGAGACACACTGAGATATGGAATATTTCATGCCAGGGTGGATGGTGTTGAGCCCTTAGGAACACCCGGGGCCTTTTTACAGTTGTGTGAGTGTGGGCCTCACCTCTGCTGACGTGGCGCTGGACAGTCTCAGCAGTTAGGTCTCAGCTGGGTGCTTGTCTATGCAGAGAGAGGATGGCACAGTCGGTGGTGAAATGCTTGCTATGCAGGCTTGAGGACCTGAGTTTGATCCTCCCTACCCCCTCCAGAACCCATGTTTAAAGCGCATGCCTTTAATCCTAGTACTCGGGAGGCAGAGGCGGGCAGATCTCTGAGTCTAGGGGCAAGCCAGGGCTACACAGGGAGAACCTTTCTTACAAAACCAAACCAGTTGGGCATGTCATTAAATCCCAGAGCTAGGAGGCAGAAACAGGTACATCTCTGGGGCATGCCTGCCAGTCACCCTAGCATAGCTGGTAAATTCCAGGTCAGTGAGAAACCTTCTACCAAAATAAAAACAAGGTAGCCGTTTCCTCCGGAAGTTAACCTCTGGCCTCCACTAACACAAGCAGCCCGTTAAGCACGCGTGAACATGCAAGCCTGTGTGGGTGCACATATCTGTGGCAGGGATCTGAGCTTATGCCATGGCAAGTACACAGTCTCTGGACATTTTCTCTCTCTGTCAGATGTTGAATCTTGGGGTCCACAGGATGGGTGGGCTGTGAGAAAGGGAAACTGGAGTGGGTGCAGGAAGTGAGGACCGGCTAGGCCTTATGACAGTGTCCTGAAACTCCTGTCAGCTGGCCTTGGTGGTGTGGGCGTTGAACACAAGCCAGGCCCTACCTCTCAGGGCTAGCCACACACCTGGCTTAGGAGTCCAGGGTGCTATGGAGAGGCGAGGGAGGTGGGACAGGTGCAGATCTGGTTGCCAGGCTGTGCCAAGATGTGTCATCAGCTAAGTGTCTGTGTGTGAGAATCTTGGGCAAATGTCTCACTTCCCCCAAGCCTCTCCTGTGGCCCACTCTAATTCTGGGAAATGCTCAGCCCAGCTACAGTGGCATGCCATGGGCGGGGACCTGGGCACCGGTGCCTTTAACAGCTTCCCACATGATTTTCCTATGCCGTGGTCAAGACCAACCCACTTGGGAGATTCTGAGCTAGAGGCTGGCGGAGCCCAGTCTCGGTAGGCCCCTCCCTCTTGAGAGGCACTCAGGAAACAGAAGGGCCAAACACTGCAAGTGCTGAAAGGGATGCTGTTTTGCAAGGGGATAGGGAGGAAGTCAGCCGTGAGGCAACAGAGGCCATGGTTATCACACCTGCTTTTGAGAAGTGAATGAAAAAGCCGGCCGGTGAGAGGAGTCTTTCAACAAGCCTTTCTCAAACACCTGGGGAGTGGAAGGACCGACTGGTTCCCATTCTGGGCCCTCATAAGCCCTTTTCTTATCACTCCATTTTGGCGCTCAGGATTCTATAGTTTGCCAGGCACCAGAGAGCTCAGTGTTGGGATCTGAGCCACGCGGGGACTACCTCTCCATGTGTCCAGCACACACCCTGGTCATGGAAGGCATCACAAAGATGGGCTGAGCTGAGTTACAAAGGAAGAGGTTTTCACTGATGAGGGTGAAGGGAATGCCAGGAGAAGAGAGGGATCGATGGAAACAGTCCATGTGCCGTCAGTCACAGAAGACAGTGGTTGGTGAAGGGGGTTAAAGGGCAACCGAATGTATACACTTGTGTGCTGTGTACACACTTGTGTGCTGTGTACACACTTGTGTGCTGTGTGTGTACACACTTGGCCCCAGATCTGAAATGAGGACCCTGTCCACCCTGCTGCTTTCTGCTGAGGAAGATACTCAAAGCTCCTGCAGCGAAAGCTCAGTTAAAAACCTTTATTCACCATGTCAATGAGAGATATCAGACATCAGCACAGGTCATGTTTTGGATTTCAGGGGTCTGAACTTGGCAGTGTCTGTTCTAACTCTGAGCTAGGTGACATGTGGCCTGGATTTGGTTTCTGATTGTTTTGCTCCCTTGTAAACTTTGACAGCCTTCACTGAGTTGAGAAAGGAATTAATTGGGGCGGGAGTAATGGCTCCATGGTTAAGACCGCTTGTTGCTCATGCACAGGACCAGGATTCGATTCCAAGTACCCATTTGGTGGCTTACAGCCATTCGTAACTCCAGATCCAGGGGTTCACTGCCCTCACCTGACCTCCTCAGGTACAAGGCACACACATGGTGCACACATACACATGCAGGCAAAACACTCACGCACATAAAAAAAAAGTTTAAAAGATAAATTAAAGAAAAAAAGAAATTAATGGTGTATTATTGGGCATACTTTGAAACAACGTAAAAAAGCTACAACCAAACACACAAGGCCGACTACTTGACTGAAACCCACTGTAACTCAGCAGAGGATCCGGATTTCATTGCCACAGTCTTCCGGGCTCAGAGGATCATCACACAGCCCTTCTCACTGAGCACTCAGCGTCCAGCAGGACTCGCCATGAATTCCGGGTCTACGCGTGAGCCAAACACCTAGACACACCTGGCCAAACTCTCTAGACATCCTTGTTGTCATCATGACAACTTCTTCATGAACCCAAGGCTTTGCACTTGCCAGGAAACTGCTTTCCAATTAAGTTTACATACATACACACACATACATACACATCACCTATTCCTGCAACTGGATTAAAAATATTTAACTTACTTTAATTACGTGTAGGTGCAGGGACCCCGCGGTTATACCACAGATATCAGAGGCATTACATCCCTCCGGAGCTGGAGTTACAGGCAGTTGTGAGCGCTTGGTATAGGTGCTGGGACTTGAACATGGGTCCTCTGCAGGGACAGCAGGTACTTTTAACCTTCGAGCCTTCTCTTAATTCCTGGCAACTTGGCTTTAAGTCTCTAGTCTGGTCAATAAATAAGTAAATAATGGTAAAGAAGTCGGCTATTTGAGAATTATGCCCGTGGATATTCTGGCGTAGAAGTGCAAATAAGAGTCCCTTGCATGGCTTTGAAGCCCTTGCCATTTTGTTTACTGGATGTTTTTATTTTTAAATTGTGATGAATGTATGCTTTTTGTTTTTGTTTTTGTTTTTGTTTTTGTTTTTTGAGACAAAGTTTCTCTCTGTGTCTTCCTGGCTATCCAGGAACTCGTTCTGTAGACCAGGCTGGCCTTAAACTTAAGAGATCTGCCTGCCCCTGAGTTTCTGAGTGCTGGGATTACAAATGTGTACCACCACTGCCCAGATATTTTTTGTTTTGTTTTTCTGAAACAGAGTAGCCTTGAACTCACAGAGATCCACATGCCTCCTGAGTTCCTGAGTGCTGAGATGAAAGGTTTGCCCAGCCTGTTTTTAAATGCACATAAAAATTAGTCTTTGCTACTTTGAACTACAAGTAGCAATTAAGGGCCCATTTGCTGGTGGACATAAATTTCAACCAACCATTTTTCATCCCTCTAGGCAAGAGAGCTTTCTGGACAGTGCTGCTTTAGCACCATCATGTGGACATAAAGGATAGTGCCAGCTTTCTATGGTTAAAGTAATGAACCTTTTGAATTTCTGTCTAGACACCTAAACTTGTTTTTAGCTATATTCTTGGAAAAGTATATACAAGCACCAGGCAGTGGTGGCACACACCTTTAATCTCAGCATTTGAGAGGCAGAGGCAGGTGATCTCTGAGTTCAAGTTCAGCCTGCTCTATTTAGTGAGTTCTAAGCCAGCCAGGGTTACACAGGGACCCAGTCTAAACAAAACAAAAAAGTAACTACTGCTCTTCCTTGTCACTGATTAGGAGAAGGCTCCAGAGCTGTGCTGGGAGCACAGTACTTATTCTACAACCTAGAATTCTTTTCTGTTTTCTTTCTTTCTTTCTTCCTTCCTTTCTTTCTTTCTTTCTTTCTTTCTTTCTTTCTTTCTTTCTTTCTTTCTTTCCCTTTCTTTTTCTTTCTTTCTTGTGATAGGTATCTCACGTAGTTCTGATTGTCCTGGTACTTACTAGGTAGACCAGGCTGGCCTTGAAATCACAGAGATCCTCCTGCTTCTAATTCCAGGTGGTCTCTGTGGCCAAACCAGAAACTTAGTTTATTATTGTTGGTTTTATTTATTTATTTTTTGAAGCAGGATCCTGTTGTGTGGTTATATAGCCCAGGCTAACCTGGCAGTTTTGATACCCTAGCCTCAGCTTCCCAAGTGTATGTATCACCTCCCTGACTTTCAGTTCTTTATTCCTTCCTGAGTTTGAGGCCAGTCTGGTCTACAGAGCAAGTTCCAGGACGGCCAGGGCTATACAGAGAAACCCTGTCTCAAGAAATGTATAAAATAGTAAGCTAGGAGTGGTGGTTCACATGTGCGGCCCAAATACTGGATGGACCGGAGCAGGAGGACTGTGAATTTGAGGCTAGCCTAGACTACATAAAAAATCCAAGATCCGTTTGAGTTACCTAGTTAAATCCTGTCTCAAAAACAAAAAGGTTGTGGGCGGATCCAAGAGGGCATTTCCTAGTTAACAGGGATTATAGGATAGATGATAATATATATGGTGATGTTGAGAGAACACTTGTGCTATTTATTACCTGAATGACCTTTTAAGGCTTAGCAGCTTCTCTGGGAAGTGGCAAGGAGGTACCAGTGTGTGTGTGTGTGTGTGTGTGTTTGGGTGTGTTTGGGTGTGTGGGTTGGGTGCTTGCAAGCATTCCAGCCCGAAAGGAAATGGGAGAGATAAGAAGGGAAGCTCAATTCAGCTTCAAACTTCCGGAGCCTGATACCAGGTGGGCTTTTGTAAGCATATTATTTCATATACATATATATATATATATATATTTTTTTTTTGAGACAGGGTTTCTCTGTGTAGCCTTGGCTCACTTTGTAGTCTCAAACTCTGGCCTGGAACTCAGAGCTCCTTCTGCCTCTGCCTCCCTGAGTGCTGGGATTAAGTGTTTAAATGGCAGTACAGTTTGGAGAAAAAGTTTCCTGGTGATACCATCTCGGATGCACAAGGAAGCATAATTACATCGAAACTCAAAACACATGTATTTCTATCCTAGAGATAGGCTACATTGGTAGCTCAGTTGATAAGGCTCCTGACCCCGAATCTGAGACAGGCTACAGGTATTAGCTTAAGGGTCTAGGGAGGATTTGGTGTCTCTCCAACATAGGGATAGCTTAGAAGTCCTTGGGTCTGTAAAATGCACGTGCTCTACTGACTGATACACAAAGCTAAAGATGAAAGGACTTTTGGAGGAAGAGTCTGGGATAAACATTCTGGGGAATTTGGGTGATGCCTGGCTTTGCAGATAGCTAGCCAAGGTCACCAGGTCATTTGGGTAGAAAACAAGTGATACTTTTTTTTTTCTTTGAAAAGAATTGAGGCACTGAACCATTGCTGGTTTCTGGGCAGAGACCAGCCTGCAGGTTTGGTGTCTCCAGTTGTTGTGGGGTGGTGGCCAAGACCAGAGGCCTATGTGGACTGCTGATCTGCAAGTCTTGGTCTTCCAGGGTGCAGAAGCAGCACCAGCGAGAGGAGGAGGGCGCCCGGTTCCCACAGTGTGGGAATCACCGCCAGGGAGACAGGTTTTGGCGCCAGCAACCATCATGGCGTCCAGCCTAGCTGTTCTTCCAAGAGGAGAGAAGCGCAAGAACATTCAGGTGGTGGTGAGATGCAGGCCATTTAATCTGGCAGAGTGGAAAGCTAACGCCAGCTCAGCAGTAGAACCTGACATGAGCGGAAAGAAGTTAGGAACTGCAGGATTGACCGACAAGACCACAAGGAAAACATACACTTTCGACATGGCGTTTGCAGCATCTACGAAACAAAGGGATGTCTGCCCAAGTGTTGTTTGTCCGATTCTAGATGAAGTTGTTATGAGCTATAATAGCAGTTTTTCCAGGCTGGCACTGGAAAAACTTTTACTAAGGAGGGTGAAAGGTCCCCTAATGAAGCCTGTAGCGGGGAAGAGGGTCGCAGCCCTCTGGAAGCTGAGGCAGGGAGATTGGGAGTCTTCTGCCAGCGTGGAAGACATAGCGATTCCTATCTCAAAAGAAAGGAAAAAGAAAGAAAGAAGCCACTTTGGAAGGCATAACTGGCTTTTTGTTACAGTGGCATCCTCCAGAAAATACTCACCTACAATGTCCAGGGTGTCATATAGTGCAGTGTAGAATGAAGCAAGTAAATGAACTCCTAGACTATGCCGTCTAAGAGAGGCTTACAGTGTTCACACTGGCTGCTCTGTCAAAGGGCTTACCTCAGGACTGAGAGGTGCAGGGCAATGGTGGCAATTCTAGAAGTTCTTGAACGTCCCCCGAGACAGTCTTGCTGGAGTCTAGTTAGTTTTGATTCTTTATGAGGAGTGTGGGGTGTTCTTTCCAGGAGAGCAGGAACAACCCTTTCCAATGTCAGCAGGGACTGTGGGATTTCCAGCTTCCCCTGGCCCTCTTGTCAACAGCTCTCTAACGCCCAACATTTTCACTTCCTGCAAGACGGACCTTTAATTTTAAAGAGAATGTATCAATCCATTGTATTTGGATTCAAGCCTTGTATTCTTTTATGTGTTTTGTTATATATAATGTACTGAATGGCTAGCTAGCAAAATAAATTTTCCACACACAAAACAGAACCCTCTGTGCTTCACACTCCTGATTTCCCTGGGGATCTGTGGATGCAAGGACCTTTGTGCCCATGGATGAAAAAGAAAGAAAGAAGAGAAAGAAATAGGGGGCTGGAGAGACAGCTCAGAGGTTAAGAGCACTGGCTGCTCTTCCAGAGGACCTGGGTTCAATTCCCAGCAGCCACATGGTGGCTCCCAACCATCTATATAACTGGGGTGCAGGTGTACATGCAGGCAGAACACTATACACATAATAAACAAATCTTTAAAAAATGAAAATAAAAAAGAGCCACGACTGCTCCTAGGTATGGAGGGGAAAGTTTATTATAGATGTGGGGGAGAACTTAGCCAGGGGCAGACACATCTGGGCAAGTCCAGAGTGGTCATGACCCTGAACCATAAGGGGAAGCCAGAGGGAAGGGAGTGAGGGAAGCCAAGTACAGCAGCCAGGAGGCCAAAGGCACAAAAAGGGGGCAGGTAATCAAATGTCTGGATTATATAGGGAAGAGCCTCTGGGAGAAGGGTAGCCCAGGCCCTGGGCTGGACAGTTCAGGGTAGAGGGCAGGCTATGCCAACCATATCCTGTAACTGAAGGATGCTGGGAGAACCTGGAGACTAGGTCTGCTTTGATATGTGAAACAGGCACCTCCCAGCACTTAGGGTGGGGTTGGGGATGGGGTGCAGAGGCAGGTGGCTCTCTGTAAGTTCCAGGCCAGCCTTGTCTACAAAGTAAGTCTGGCACAGCTAGGGCTGCTACACCAAGAAACTCTGTCTTGAAAAACAAAGATAGGCACCTCAGCAGCTTGTCCTGGGTTTAAAACTTAATGGTCCCAACAGCAGAGACGTTAAGGGATGTAATTGAAGACCCTCTCTGCATCCCCTTGTTTTTTTGTTTTGTTTGTTTGAGACAGGGTGTAATGTAGCCCAGGCTTTCCTCAAATTTGCTGTGTTGTGAGGCTGCCCTCACACTTATGCTTCTCCTGCCTTTACCTCTCAAGCACTGTATAATAATAAATAAATCTTATTTATTATTTATTAAATGAATCTTTAAAAAAAAGATTTAACACTATTATGCATAGTGTTATGCCTGCATGTACACCTGCATGCCTGAAGAGGGCACCAGATCTCATTCTAGATGGTTGTGAGCCACCATGTGGTTGCTGGGAATTGAACTCAAGAGTTTTGGAAGAATAACCAGTGCTCTTAACCTCTGAGCCATCTCTCCAGGCCACAGCCAAGTCTTTACACAAACACAGATTCTGCCTCAGGAGACTTGCTGTTTGAGAGGCTCAGACCCCAGCCCACACAGACTGATGGCCTTATGCCCATTGGCCCTATGCCCGTTGCAGTGATATCATTCCTTTAAGCAGGAGTTTGTTTTAGGCACTGGCAAATGATGTCATTTTGAAAAAATGAAGCATGAAAGAACTGTTTTGAGAGACATACACTAGAATAGTTTTTTTTTTTTTTTTTTTTTCTTAAAATTTGGCACATGGAACTATGATGTCTGGAATACCGCTGCCTCATCTCTGGCACTACCGAAGTTATAGTATTTTTCCTCAAGGCATTCTCTAAGTTGTGAATGGCCAAAACATTACAAAGGGCAAAGATCACTGTCCTCCCTTGCACATTGTTACCCGAGTTGTTTCTGTCTTCCAGAATCCCCTATTTTGAAACCAGTGCTGCCAATGGGACAAACATCAGCCAAGCCATTGAGACGCTCTTGGACCTGATTATGAAGCGGATGGAAAGGTGTGTGGACAAGTCCTGGATCCCGGAAGGAGTGGTGCGATCCAATGGCCATACCTCTGCAGACCAGCCAAATGAGAAGGAGAAAGGGATCTGCAGCTGTTGAGACACGAGCGAGCATTGCGGCAGCACAGGGCACCTGCCTGTGAGCTCGGCCATGGAGACCAAGCTGCCGCCGTGAGATGAACAAGACCGCTTCTCCTCATCTCCAGGAGGCATGAACTCAGCAGCCATTTGTAACTTGTCGCAGCTTTATAAGATTCTAGTCCAAGAATTGGGAGAACTACTTCACAGAGCCAAAAGTGTCTTATAAAACCTAAGCCCGTGGTAGCAGTTCATTCAGGAATTCAAGACTTTGCAGCCACGAAAGGTTTCATCTGTTATGTAGAATGCCGATGGTCCTGTCACCTGCCTTAAAAGCAGTCACCTGCCTCAACACAGATAGACCTAGAGTCTCATGAAGACATTAAGATCTTTGAGCAGCGGAAGGCCATCATGGTCTTGAGAATCCAGATTTCAAAATCCATGCTCTAGAACATCAGTCTCAAACACTTGCATGTTAGGGATGTGCACACCGGGCCAATGTCTTTCAGTGTTACCTTTAATGCAGGCCTTCCCCTTGACGTGAACATAAACGAATGACGGCCGTATCTCTAGACTCTGAGCAGAGTGGATTGAATTTATGTGAGTTTGGTGGTGGTGGGAGGGGTTTGTGGAGCAGGGGTGAGGATGTAGCAGGAGCAAGGGAGGTCATGGAGACCCGTGTGTTTATCCATGATTGTTGGTTTAGTCTGTGTCTGAACATGGCTTGTGCTTCTGGTGTATGTATAAGAAGAGATTTCTCTCTCTCTCTCTCTCTCTTTTTTTTTTTCTCTTCCTACTTGTACATTTGTTCTGGCGCATTCCGACTGCAGTTTCTATTGGTTTGTAGACTGCTAATCTGACTTTTCCACCAGGCTGGGTGTTCTCTTTTTAATCAAGCAGCATGTGCATTTGCCATCAGCAGGGAGATCAGTGTCGGGACTTAAGCAGCCACATTTGTATGCTAGTTAAAGAAAGTGTTCTGTAGCCTGAACCTTTCCCTGGGAATGTGGGCATTTCTGTACTTGCTCTTATCTTGCCAAGATCATGTGCTGTGCTCTGTCGCCACCGTGTCTTCAGGCCCAAGACGGGTGGCTAAAAATATTCTTCACAGAACCTACTTCTAAAGACCTAAGGTGTCTCATTTAGAACAAAATTCTTATCAAAGTGGCTTAAAGGAAGTAAGCCAAAATCTGCAACAAATCTCACCACAGGAAAAATATCAGCAGCTATAAATTTAAGAAGTAAAAACTGTGGGGTTTTTTGTTTTGTTTTGTTTTACAGTATAAATGAAAATAAGTACTTTGCATGGTAGTTTTTAAGTGGATTTTACTTTATTTTTTCTCCTGAAACAGGGTCTTACCCTGGCTGGCCCGGAATTCCTGTGGTAGATCAGGCTAGCTTGAAACTCAAGAGATCCACCTGTCTCAGCCTCCCAAGTGCTGGGATTAGAGGGGGAGCCCTCACACCCAGCTCTCAAAAGGCTTTTTAATTGACCATCTATCATTCTTGTCCTTTGACACCGCCCCTCCCCAGCAAAATTAGCCGTGGCTGCTAAGCTTAGTCTGTCCTTGAAACAGCAGAGTTGTCACTGAGGCCTCTGCATCTGAACCCTGAAACTCTGGGCCCATGCACAGCAGTGCCTTCCAAAGCTGCTCTAAGACTTCAGTAGAGCTTATCACATACCAGAGCACGTTTTTAATGTCTCATAAATAAAGTTAATGTGCCTGGTGCTGGTGGTGTAGGCCTTTAGTCCCAGCACTTGGGAGACAGAGGCAGGAAGATCTCTGAGTTCAAGGCCAGCCTGGTCTACAGAAAGAGTTGCAGGACAGCCAAGGCTACACAGAGAAACCCTATTTTTGTTTTAAAAAAATGTTGAGTTTGCATGGTGTACCTTTCAAGAAGTAGATCCAGAGTTAGCACTGGGGCCTGTTGGCTCCACGCCGGGCACAGGGTTAAATGCATGTGATTGATGCTTACACGAGAACTGCCTCGAACTGTTGGGAAAAAACCTGTATTCTCTTTAAAAATGGTTTAAATTTGATATAAAATAACCATATTTTCTGTGTCAATGTATTTTTCTATTTATAAATCTGTATAAAAGCAAATGATCTTCAGTGAACTTTGTGCCAATTAAACCATAATTAAAAAGTCGGTCCGGTGTATCAGGTTTGTGTGAATATTTCAAACTTGGAATTGTAATGCCAAAGAAATCCAGATTCAGAAATTCAGAAATCTCATGCAGAGCCTGTGAGAGGAACTTTGAGGAGCTCTGTCAAGGAACACCCTGGAATATAGTTCAGAATGTTTTAGGGGCAATTTTATTTATTTAATTCATTTCACGTGTATGAACGTTTGCCTGGATAGATGCCTGTGTACCATGTGTGTGCAGCATCCTCTAAGGCAGAAACGGGACTAGAGTCACAAACAGTTGTGCTGGGAATTGAACATGGCTCCTCTGGAAGAGCAGCCAGGGCTTTTGACAGCTGAGCCATATCTCCAGACCCCAATTAAAAAAATGTTTTATCCAATATTTATTAGGCACCGTTGAGAATTGCTGAGCTGGCTCATCTGATGGAGTGAAACAAAAATGGTCAAGGCCCCCATCAAAGCAGAGCTGGGGACAGTGCCAGCTGGGGGAGACTCAGCCCCTACTGTCTTCACACAGTTGTCCGCTCCTCTCGGGCACGCTCCCCTGAGAGCGTGGCTGTACTCCTGGCTCTGAGCGCTAGCACTTGTTGGCCTGTCTTGGATGCGAGCTTCCCATATGGCTCTCTCCCCAAGACTGTTCAAGACGACCTTGCCCGGCCAGGTTCTGGAAGAGAACAGCCACTTTCGCAGCCCACCAGAATGTCCGCTGCTGAAGACTTGATACCTGGTTTGCTGACCCTATCGAAGGGGATTTGTCAAAGTCTACAGAGCCATAGCTAGAGATTAGGGACTCTAAGTGGAAGGTCCCGAGGTGGTCTTTAAGTCTGCGCACTCACCTGTTTTCTATAGGTGCTTATTCTTCAAAAGCCCTGGTGCAGTGGAGACGGGGAGAGGGAAACCAAACACAGCAGGCAGGAGGCCAAAGCTACAGAAAGAGCAAAAGAGAGGGAGAGAGGTGGGTAACCAAAATGCCTGGATTATGTAAGGAAGAGCCCCTGTGAGCACCCACACACAAATGGACACCAACTAATGTGCACACACACACAAAATAAAAAACGCGTATTTTTAAAAATTTATCCAAATTATTTTTATTAAATATTTATTTTTAAAAAACCCAGAACACGTCATTGCCCAGTTCTGAAGCATGAACTCTATGGATGACGATGCAGTGAGGCAACACTAGGTTAGGCTGGCAGACAGGGCTGCGAGCTGCTTTCTGCTGAGTTTCAAACCCTAGCCAAGCAGCTGAGGTGCCTGCCTAACATACCTAGGTGGACCTGGCCTCTAGGTTCTCCCAGCATCCCTCAGTCGTCTGCATCCCCCCCCCCCGTCGGTGCTGTGATTACAGCTGTGCATTACCATCACATGCAATTCTGGAATTCCTCTTCGTGTTCAAGCCACAGACCCTGGTTTGGTTTGAGCTGCCTTTATGTGTACCCCCAAATATCAACAGAAGGACAAAAAGGAGAATCTTCTGTTGGCAACTGTTAGTCAGGCAGGGCGCACGTGCATTGAACTCCAGCATCGGGAAGGTGAAGAGGGAGAAGAGCCACCTGGTGAGGCCCAGGCCACCCGGGCTGCAGTGAGAGACTGAAAAGCAAGCAAAACCAAAAATGGATTATAGAGCCACTTCAGTGCAAGCACAAGGACTTTCTTGCGTTAAGGTGTGCACAACTCACCAGTTTGTGCCTGTATAAATGTCTCGTTGGAGCTATCCTTGTAATCAAGAGAGTTTCAGCGGCTGGAGAGCTGCTAGAGCAGTTAACATGAACTAACTTCTATGGAGTTTGATGCCTAGCACCTGCATCAGGTGATTCAACTGCTTGATAACTACAGCTTCAGGGGAACCATTGCTTCTGGCCTCACTATCGCATAATACCAACATAGATGCACATGATTACAAATCAGAAAAATAAGCCTGGCCCATTGGCCCACACCTGTAATCCCGGCACTCTGGGAGGCAGAGGCAGAGGGAATCTCTGTGAGTTGGAGGCCAGCCTGGTCTACAAAGCAAGTTCGGTACAGCCAAGGCTACACAAAGAAACCCTATCTCGAAAAACAAGAAAAAAATAAAACATAAAGCTTTAAACAAAACCAGTTTTAAACATTGTCCTGCCTACTCACGGAAGTTTGTAAGTCCACTGTGTGATTACCTGAATGTCTTTCTCTGCTTCTTAATTCCTATTCTTCTTGGATCTCAAGACTTTTTTAGGCCTATTAAATACAGTTGCCTAGACCTTTCTTGGCTTAGAGAGATTCTACAAGGAGGACGAACAGGAGCCTGAATCAGTTCTGAAAGTTTCTTCTGGCTGGACCGAGACCCAAACTGCTACCCTATGAGGGCTGTAACTTCCTTCTTTTGTTTTTGTTTGTGATTTGTAGACCTGGCTGGACTTGAACTCGGAGTTCTCAGATTAAAGTCAAGGACTACCACCTCCCAGGGAGCAGAAGACTCTTAAGAATAAGGGCATCCTCTGTAACTTGTAACTTCATTTTCTTAAATCGAAATGGATAAATAACATGAACAGGAAGCTAAGTTGAAACATAATTCTGTTGTGTAGAGAAAAGAGGCAGCATTACAAATGGAAGAGTCGCTCAGGTTAGGAAGCCAGGTGTACGGAGTTGCCTTCATTAAAAGTGCTTTTTTTTTTTGTCCCTGCCCAGCTGTCTCTAGAAAGTAGAATAATTTGGGAAGCCCAGCATACTAGAGCATGCTTTAAAAAAAAAAAAAATTAAATGATTTTTTTTTGGGGGGGCGGGCAGGGTTATTCGAGACAGGTTGTTCTGGAACTATGTAGACCAGGCTGGTCTTGAACTTCCAAGTGCTGGGATTAAAGGGATGAGCCACCACAGACCTGCCCTATGTGAAATTTAATTGGCCTTGAAGTCAGATAACAGCCCCCCCTCCTGGTGTTGGGTCCACCATAATCACCTCCTTGTGGTCACACTAGAATGTCTGCTTCTTCCCAAAACACATATAAACACATACACACACCCTTTTCTTTTTTTTCTTGAGACAGGATTTTTCTGCCTCCTGAGTGCTGTGATTAAAGGCCCGCGCCACCACGTATCTTAAAACCAGAAACCTGGGGGCTGGAGAGGTTAAGACCACAGGCTGCTCTTCCAAAGGTCCTTAGTTCAATTCCCAGCAGCCACATGGTGGCTCACAACCATCTATAACGAGATCTCGTGCCCTCTTCTGGTGTGCAGGTGTGCACACAGACAGGATACTCCAAACCCAGGAACCTGCCTCTCCCTCTAGGATCAGCACCGCCCCACCCCCACCCCCAGGTGCTGCCTGTGCATCGGTGAAGCCTCGAGGAGGGGCGAGGCTTCTGGGAGTGGGAAGCGAGGCCTAAGGGCCAATCGGAAGGACACGAGTGGGAAGGCGCTAGTGAACGGCCCTTGAAATACGGCTCAGCCGCTCGGTGGCTTTGGGGCTCTCTGGGTTTGGAGCGCGTGTGCTGTCTGGGAGTATGGCCTCTCCTAGGAGGTTTCAGACCCTCGTCCCGCTGAAGCACAAACAGGATACCTTATTTGAGGTGGCCGGAGACTCCAAGTTGCCCAAGTGGTTCCATGTCGAGTACCTGGATGACCCGAGAACAATACACGTGGATCCTTGGCTGGTGGAAGCGATATTCGGTGAGTGAACTGGGAAGGCCGGGGCCACCTCCTGACCCCTATCTACACCCCGGCTGTCTGGGTATGCATGTCCTGTAGAGAAAACCCCTCCGGTGGCTGTGGCTCCGGGTCTGTGGCACCTCTACCCCATCTTCCTCCACTTCCCAACTAACTTGCCAAGAAGCGGAAGCCACCCCCTCACTGTCAGGTTCGCCCCCTGCCCCTGCCCAGGCCGGAACGGAGAGTACATCCCACACGTCGAGTGCATGACCCACACCCTGATTCACGTGAACCTGCGGGACCCTGCAGAGAAGGCCGAGATTTTGATATTCGGGTCTCCTGATTACCAGAAGGACGTTTCCCAGATGGTCTTGAACTTGGTTGACTATTTCCAGAAGCAAGCGGCGCAGAGTAGGTGTGGGCTTGGGGGTAGGTAGGGCGGCCCCTCCCTGCAACTCTCCGCCCTTTGCGGGGGACCCCCGGGGAGAGTGGGTACGGAAAGCGAGCCAGGGCCATTCCTTACACTGCTCTTCTCCCACTTCAGAGAGGGCTCAGAGGGCTGAGGCCCAGCCGGCTCCTGCGGAGGTCCCTGCCGCCGCCAGGCTGCGGGCTCCGGTGCAGGTCCGTGAGGTCACCACGCAGCCGGACCCCGTGCAGGTCCGTGAGGTCACCACCCAGCCGGATCGGGTGCAGGTTCGTGAGGTCGCCACGCAGCCGGATCCGGTGGAGGTCCGTGAGGCCGCCACCCAGCCTGACCCCGAGGAGGTCTGTGAGGTCACCACCCAGCCTGACCCCGTGGAGGTCTGTGAGGTCACCACCCAGCCTGACCCCGTGGAGGTCCGTGAGGTCGCCACGCAGCCGGATCCGGTGGAGGTCCGTGAGGCCGCCACGCAGCCGGATCCGGTGGAGGTCCGTGAGGTCGCCACGCAGCCGGATCCGGTGGAGGTCCGTGAGGTCGCCACCCAGCCTGACCCCATGGAGGCCTGTGAGGTCGCCACGCAGCCCGACCCCATGCAGGCCTGTGAGGTCACCACCCAGCCCGACCCCGTGCAGGTCTGTGAGGTCACCACCCAGCCTGACCCCATGGAGGCCTGTGAGGTCGCCACGCAGCCCGACCCCGTGCAGGCCTGTGAGGTCGCCACGCAGCCGGACCCGGTGGAGGCTGGTGAAACCGTCACCCAGACCCCTGCAGGGGAGGTCCGCCAGAATGTGACTGTGCATTGAAGTCCAGGAGGCTCCCACCCAGCATTGCACAGGCCTCTGAGGTCCCAACTCGGGAAGTTTCTGAGGCTCTGTCCCAGAGGTTTCCTGAGGCTGCTCTTGGGGGTGGGAGGTGCGGGGCCACCCAGAGTTCTTCAGTTTTGGTTCACGAGACTGGAGCGCAGCAGTCTTTGGACAGAGATGTTGGAATTGAGCTGCCTGGGAACCAGTTACCAGGTTATAGTCCTCGGATCCAGGCGTGAGGCAGCACAAATGTGGTACACACCCGCCAATTCACCTGGGGGCAGAGGGCTAGCCTGGGCTGTGAGTGGGGGCAGTTGTCTTTAACCCCTGGCTGTCTAAGTCTCTGGACATCATTTCTGGTTGTTTTCTGCCCTGGAAATTGGGAAGCCTGGCGTTAGGGCCGTCTCTAGTTTTTCCTTGTTAAATGTTTGTAAGCACAATTGGAAGTGTTCCAATAAAGAATTGCACCCCTCCCCCTATTGAGCCTCCCACGTGTTTCACCTTGAGCTAACTGTTTTGAAACCTTGTTCCTCGACAGGGAAGGTCTGCTTTGAAAGGTCTGGTTGTATCCAGTTGCCACTAGCTGCTTCTAACTAGTGTCTCTTTGCAAGGAGAGGAGTTGTAGGAGGGCTGGGAATGACTGCAACTCTGTCATCTTCAGTCGCAGTCGGGAGTCTCCGGAACTGGCGGGGTGGGGGTGGGGGTGGGGGTTATGCGAGTTTCTTTGGAGAAATCTGAGGTGGAGGCAGCGAAAACATTCACCGTGGTGGGGCTAACAGCTGGCAGTAATTACGCCAGGAGGCAGGGTGTGGTGGTACAGGCCTTCTGGAATCAGCCAGGCACACCTCAGGAAGTTTAGGGTTGACCTGGGGTAGATAGCAAGTTCTAGGTCAGCCAGGGCTGCACAGGGGAGACCCTGTCTCAAAACTTCCGGAAGATAATCACTGAGGTGGGGAGAGCAAAGCTTGGCAGGTGAAGCCAGAGCTTCCTTGTTCTGGGTGACCGAGCTGGAAGGGTGGGCTAGCAAGCATACAGTGATGTTCTTTTGAGGCAGGGTCTTCCTGCATGGCCTTGGCTAGCCTATTGATCCCTATAGTCCAGGCTGGCTCAGAACTGAGACCTGCCCGACTCTGCCTCCCTAGAGCTGGGATTAAAGGTGTGCCTGTGCATGAAACATCCTTCCGTTGGAGAAGGCACAAAAGGTCCGATTTCCCTCTCTTGTGTGAGTGTCCAAGAAACTTAAGGTTTTAAAATAGACCAGGCAGGTAGGTACTCTATTCCCAGACGATTCTTTTTTTAAAAGATTATGTATACAATGTTTTTGCATGTACACCTGCATGCGAGGAGAGGGCACCAGATTTCATTATAGATGGTTGTGAGCCACCATGTGGTTGCTGGGAATTGAACTCATGACCTTTGGAGGAGCAGCCAGTGGTCTTAACCTCTGAGCCATCTCTCCAGCCACCCCCCCCCCAATTTTTTTTTTTTTTTTGAGACATGGTCTTCTAGCCCAGGCTGACCTGGAATTCACTGTGTAGCAAAGAATGATATTGAATTTCTGATCTTCCTGCCTCTGACTTCCAAGTGCTGGGATATAGGTGTGTGCTACTATGCATGGTTTATGCAGTGCTGGGAATGGATCCAAGGCTTTGCACAAGCTTTGCAACACTCGGGACTAATCCAGCCCTTACACTTTGAGACATAATGTCACTAAGTTGCTCAGGCTGGCCTAAAAATCTTCCTCACTTCGAAAGAATAATGGGATTACAGACCTGCCCACTATGTCTAGTACATCTGACCTTTAAAGAAAATCTTAAGCTGGTTGGTGTTGGCACACATCTTTAATCCCAGGACTCAGGAGGCAAAGGCAGGCAGAACTCTTTGAGTTTGAGGTCAGGCTGGTCTATAGAGTTCCAGGATGGCTAGGGCTACACAGAGAAACCCTGTTTTGAAGAACTAAAAATACTTTAAATGTGTCCTTTACATGTAAATTTATATATGTAAAGAGACAGGGTTTGTCTGAGCAGCCATGCCTTGAACTCACAGAGATCCACCTGCCTCTGCCTCCCTCGCCCTGGGATTAAAGGCGAGCACCATCAGCACCTGGCTTGAAAGGTGTTGATTTTTAAACTTGCTGCAGGAGTTGGAGAGGTGGCTCAGCACATACAGTGACTGCAGCATTCACTTCCCAGCCACCCAGATTGGGTGACTCAAAATTGCCTAACTCCAGCTCCAGAAAAACCAACGCCATCTTCTGGACTCTGGAGGCATTGCAAGCACGTGTACAGATCCACACACATACATGCTTCAAAACTTAGAATTTTTTTTTCTAAAGAAATCACAGGCTGAAGATGTACCACAGTGATGACAGAACACCAGTCTGGCCTGTGCAGGGTGCTGGGTTTATGACATTCGTCTTGATGCACAGTAGAGCTCAGCAGCCTCCTTTGAAGCTTTCTAACATGTCAAGATTGGTGGTGTTCCTTATTTCTTCATCGGAAATTACAAATTCTGTTGGTGCTTTAGGGACAGCCTTGTTCCCTGAAGAGATACTTCAACTCTTCCCTTCCTGAGCATTGGTTTGTTTCCAGATACCTAACCACAGCAGTTACTTCGTGCTCACAAATCTGTGTCCATGTTGTAGTGTTGAAGAATGAATGAGTGCATTAACATTAGGATACAGAACTGTCCTAAAAACGATTAATATGGAAAGATTTATCATCTCCCCTTCACTTACATAGATTTAAGGTTGCAAATTTGTTTGATGTATATAGTTGTTTTCAATCTCTCCCTTGTTTTGACTACCCGGCTTTGTAAAATGTGTAGTGTCTGAGAGGGTACATCTACTCTCTATTTTTATAGATGAACCAGCTTCTTAAAATGCATAGAAAATTGGTTGAGGGGCCAGAGAGATGACTCTGCAGGTGAAGGCGCCTGCTACCAAGGCTGAAGGCTTGAGTTCAATCTCTGGAACCCACAGGGTAGGAGGAGGAAGCTAGCTCCCACACATGCACATTCACATGCAAACGTGCCCAGATAAATTATGTGAACTTGAGGAACAGGCATATCTTTGAATGGCTTCCAAAAGAAAGGCGTTGCTGAGAGGTGTATTCCTGAAACTGTATGCATGTACATTATTTAAATATTTTAGTATTTATTTATTTCAAAACCTTTTGTAGCCTCGGCTGTCCTGGAACTCTCAGTAGACAAGGTTGGCCTTGAACTAGGAGATCCATGCTTCTGCCTCCCGAGTGCTGGGATGACAGGTGTGCATCATGGCACCAGCTCAATATTTTATATGTGAGTGTGTGTCTCTAGCCTGTAGAGGCTAGAGAGTCCAGTCTTTTACAGCTGGAATTAAACAGCTGTGGGCCACTGAGTTATGTGCTTTTACGTGCTGAGATCTCTCCAGCCCCAAGACTTTTTAATTCTGTGAGTTTCAGTGTTTTGCCTGTATGTATGTATTTGTACTAGGGGCATGCAGTGCCTCTGGCAGCCAGAAGACACCTGCTTATCCCTTGAAACTGGAGTTACAGGTGGTTGTTGGTTGCTGTGTGCTTCTAGGAACCAAATCTGGGTTCTCCACAAGAACAGCTGCACTTAAGCACAGAACCATCTCTCCAACCTCAGACACATTAATTTTAAATGACTCTAAAATTAAGATATCCCTTCCCTCTCTTTGCTTTTTTTTTTTTTTTTTTCCTCCTTTATAGTAATATCCACCCCTCCCACAACCTACCTTCTCACTGTCAATAGAATCTTGCTGTGTCTCTGAAGATGTCTGTGCTGGCTGATTTTCATGTCAACTTGACACTAGTTGTAGTCATAACTGTAACCTCAGTTACAGGAAGTGGCAGCCTCCCCTGAGAAAACACCCCCACCAAACAGGCCTGTGGACAAGCCTGTGGTACAATGTCTTGATAGATGGGGAAGGGCCCAGCTTACTGTGGGTGGTACTACCACCGGGCTGCTGGTCCTGGATGCTCTGAGAAAGGAGGCTGAGAAAGCCAGTAAGCTGTACTCCTTCATGCCCTGACTTCCTGCTGTAAGCTGAAATAACCCCCTTGTTCTCTGAGACCCTTTTGATCATGGTGTTTTATCACAGCAATAGAAACTTCTGGACACAAGCAATCCTCCTGTATCCGATATCCAAGGATCTAGGACTATAAGCATGGCTACCTGTTCATTACATACAAATGTAAAACAAAAAACCTGTGCACAAACTAAAGGGCGCAGCTAGAGCTGGGAAGCGTCTTATTTTTTTTCTGTCCTGAGAAAACACCATAACCAAGGCATCTTCCAGAACAGTGTTCAATTCAGGCTCACGGTTTCAGAAGGTGAGTCCGTGACTTGCCATGGCAGGGAGAATACAGTGGACAGGGGAGTCACTAGAGCAGTAGCTGAAAGTTTACATCTGATCCACTAGCCCAAGTCAGTGAGCTAACTGGGAAGACTGTGTGAGTTTTTGAAACCTCAAGGTTCCACCCAGCAGGACACTTCCTCTGACAAACCACACCTAATTAGGAAGACAATCTATCCCCGACCCTGCCCCACAAGGCTGGCCTGGAACTTGTAGAGATCCACCTGCCTTTGCCTCTCAAGTGCTGGGATTAAAGGAATGCACCCCTCCACCCCCAATTCTTTAGTTGCATAGCCTGTTTGTGAACTGAGGCCCAAGGCACCAGTATTTTGGTATTCTATTCAGTGAGGTCAATTCAGGAAGAGAAGACTGGCTTTAGGGTTTGAGGATGCAGCCAGTGGTAGAGTACTTGCCTAGGATGCTCAAGGCCTTCCTTGGGTTTGATCCTAGCACACAGGAAAAGTGGATGATGGCACAGGCCAGCAGGACGGAAGGGCAGGCAAGCCTGTAGAATAGCTTTGTCTGGCAATGTGAGTTACACAATACAGGTCATACGTCATTTTAATTGTTCTGGTAGCCACAAAGTTCTTTGACTGGGCCTCACTCAATAAGTACCTCCGGTTGACCTGAAACTTGCTAAGTAAACCAGGCTGGTGTAGAGAGAGCCAATAGAGGTTCCCCTAGCCAGGCTTTGCATTTGAGGGCAATTGTTAAGGACACGCATCACCACCCTGAGTTAGAAATTTAACAGTAGTTTTTTTTTTTTTTTTAATGTAATTGTTTACAAATAAGTGCTCTGTTTGCATATATGCTTGCATGCCAGAAAGGGGGGGGCATCTAGTGTCATTATAAGTGGTTGTGAGCCACTCTGGTTGCTGGGAATTGAACTCGGGACCTCTGGAAGAGGTCTTAACCACTGAGCCATCTCTCCAGTACCTTGAATTTTTTTTTTTTTAGACAGGGTTTCTCTGTGTAGCCTTGTGTCCTGGACTCTTTGTAGACCAGGCTGGCCTGGAACTTAACAGCAATCTGCCAACCTCTGCCTCCCAGTGTGCCAGCACGCCCCGCTTGTTTTTTGAGACAGTGTTTCCCTACGTAGCCTTGGCTGTCCTGGAACTCACAGTAGACACGACTAGGCCTCCCAAGTGCTGAGACTAGCGCCACCACCTCCCAGCAACACTATGCTGAACATCTTTTAAATATTCCAATAGGTGACCAACACGTAAACACGGTGGCACACCTCTATACTACTACAGAGGTGGGATTCTGGTTTCCAGGCAACCCTGGGCTACATGTTGAGATGGCTACCTCACAAAAACAGACTGAGGTACTGGAGAGAAGACTGAGCGGCTGACAGCACTGGCTGCTTCTCCAAAAGACTTGGGTTCGATTTCCAGGAGCCACAGGGAGACTCACAACCATCTATAATTCCAGTTCTAAAACTTTTGCACGCGCACGTCGTGCACATACTGAGCAAGTAAAACACATTATGTTGACCCAGGACAGCAGAGTCAAAAACGAGTCAAAAACAAAACAAACCCAACAAACACAGGTGCAGCCTACATGCTCCGCGATTGCACCCGTGCTCCCGCGGGACTCTGGGCGCACACAGCGGGCGGGCGGTGCCTTTACGCGCGTGTCGAATTCCGTATACCATTTCCGGGTCGGGTCAGAGAATTGCTTCCGGCGGCCAGGAAGTGACGTAGCGCTTCCTCTCAAGCTCGGCGTCTGGAAGGTGGCTCTCACGCGGGGTCAACATGAGGATCGAGAAATGTTATTTCTGTTCCGGGCCGATCTACCCCGGCCACGGTATGATGTTCGTCCGCAACGACTGCAAGGTGAGGCGGCCGTGGCCTGCCTGCGCGCTCCCGCCGGGTGCTGAGCGCCGAGGGTGCCCTGGGCTGGAGTCCCGGCCTGGCATCCCTGCCGCCGAGGTCTCCTCGCTGCGGTCGGACGCAGGTCCCATCCCCAGGCCGCTTGGGCTGCCGCAGGGTCAGGATGTCGGTCGAGCGCTTAAGCAGGCTTCCCGCTGGCTTCCGGGCACGGGGACCGGTAGGAGGTGGGAGTGTCTGTCGAGGTTGATGGAGAGGGTGCCTGGGCAGTGTTGCTGCAGGTGAGCGAGGCAGGCTTAGCGTGGAGGGTCTTTGGGGAACTGGCTTCCTCCGCCGCCTTCACTATCCCACTTCAGACCTTCGGGAAAGCCTCCTTCAGTCAGTCACCAAGGGACGGTCCAAACTCGGGAAGGACAGGTTCGCAGTTCTTAAAGCGTGACCTCTCTAGTTCTCGGGTTCAAGAAGCCTCGGAGCACCCCTCCTGGCTACTCCGGCCCTCCCCCCTTGTCTTAGTTCTGTGTTTTCATTTTTGCATGTGAGGTAAGAGAGCATCCTGCGTAGGAGGATGCATAATTTGAGTAGAAGGCGCAGAACGGAAAAGTTGGGTCTCCGAAGGAGCAGGTGAAGTTGTGACAGGTATTGCTGTGTAGCACATCCACTGTCCTCTTATTTGAGAATGAATCCCATTCCTCTAATTCTCAGAATTTCACGTACATAATAAAATTTGAGCCGCTTACTCTCACCCTCTCCCCGATCTTCCGGGAGAAAGGGCCCTTTCTCTCTCTCCCCCTTTCTGTCTCATGCCTTTTTGTTGTGGTTGTTGTTGTTGTTGTCATCAAGGTAACTTACGCGGGCATGGGTGAGGAGTTATTTACAGGAGCATAGCACCTTATTAGGCTATACTAAATGAAGGCTCCCATCCCCCACCGAGATACTGTTAACTGCATATAAACCCCCCTGGAATCTTGTGATCCCCGGGGACAGGACGAGATCAAAAGGGAAATGTGAGACTGAATGTTGCCTCCTGCAGCTCTGCCCACCACCTGCCCCGTCTATCATTTTGGACTTATTTCTCATACTTGTTTCATTGTTAGTACGCTATTGTGGGTAGCTTTATCTTGTTCTGGTCTGACCTCAGTCTTGTTTGCAAAGTACGCCATCACACGAGACTGGCCTTCTCAGGCAGAGAGTACTAGGTTCGAATTACTCTCTGTCGCCGACGCCTAGCTCGTCACTCCGGTAGGTCTCCCTGTTAGCTGGTTGAATTTCCTCACATTTCTGGTGACTCCTGTCTCCTCTTCAGTGTGATGGTTACATAATTCCCCCCCTCCCCCCTTCAGACAGGGTCTCTCACTAGGATTTTCTGGCTGGTCTGGAACTCAGTATATAGACCAAGCTGGTTTTCAGCTCATTGAGATCCAGACTGCCTCTGCCTTCCGAGCGCTGGGATCGACGGTGTGCGCCACCACGCCTGGCTTGCACAGGTTTTCTTAGTGTAGGTTTGTACTGTTCTTTTCAACTCCTGTGACTGGGTCACACATTTTAGTCAATGTTACTTAGTTTTCTTTGCTAGTGCCTATTAACCTCAAAGGCTTACTTTTTATGTTTCTTCCAGCGACACACACAGATTGCATTATTTTTTTCTTTATGTTTTTTTTTTAAGATTTTTATTTATTTACCATGTATACAATGTTCTGGATACGTGTACACTTGCGCACCAGAAGAGGGCACCAGATCTTATTACAGATGGTTATGAGCCACCACGTGGTTGCTGGGAATTGAGCTCAGGATCTCTGGGTGAACAGTGCTCTTAACATCTGAGCCATCTCTCTAGCCCAAGATTGCATTATTTTTAAAGGCATTATAGGTAACAAAATAATCCAGCGTAGACTTAAAAGAGGCTCACCATCTATTTCAAGAATATATTAAAGTGTTAGTCTGTTAAAAGTTGCTGCTTCTTTGGGGAATTAAAATAGTAAAGACTGACTCAGATCTGTGAGTATGATCTTTAAAAACACATGCAGCACACAGCATGTCGAATGTCTGTAATCCGAGGAGGTAGAAGGCTGAGGCAGGAGGATTCCAGTTGCAGGCCAGCCTGGACTAAACAGTAAGACTTTGTTTCAGAACAACAAAAAAAGCAGTTAACTGTAAATCATAGTTAATAATAAAATAAATAGACACTGAAAAAGAGAAGAATGGCCTATTAGCAGTTTTATTTTTGAAAATATTTTGTGTTTTCAGCCAGAATGACAGAAGGACGCAAATGGGAGTTCAGTGTGGCTCAAAACTCAGCCTCACTGAGGATATAGGAAAGTGATTTTGAGAATTAAAAAAATCGAAAAGGGATTTAAGGACCTTTTCTTAGAAATAGTCCTTCTTGTGGTGGTGCATACCTGTAATCCCAGCACTCAGGGAGGCAGAGGCAGTCAGATCGCTGTAAATTCAAGGCCAGCCTGGTCTACAAAGCGAGTCCAGGACAGCCAGTGCTACACAGAGAAACCCTGTCTGAAAAAAAAAAAAGCAGAAAACACCCCATAAAAAGAAATATTCCTTCACTTAATGTCTAAAGTAATTAGTAATTGTTTATGTTTTCAAGTCTTAGTGGTGTTAGGGATGGTGTAAGAGACCCACCAGACACTTGACTTTCGCTCTGTTCTGATGTCGAATGTGATTCCGGGTGTTAGTAGGAGTCCTGCAAGAGAGCCATTGCCATTTCTCAGGCTTTACAGTAGGTGGTTGTGGTTGTTGTTGTTTGGCTAGCAGGTGTATCCTGTGATGGAAATATTTTAATTCAGTGTCTTGTAGGTGTTCCGATTCTGCAAATCCAAGTGTCATAAGAACTTCAAGAAGAAGCGTAACCCACGCAAGGTCAGATGGACTAAAGCCTTCCGGAAAGCAGCTGGCAAAGAGCTCACGGTGGTGAGTACAGATGCTGGTCATCCAGTCTGAGATGGGGTCCTGTCACGTGGTTGTCAGGGCTTCTATATTTGGCTGTGTAAAGTTTCTTTCTCATGTGATCCTAAAATCCATTGTTCTGTAGACTTCTGAAAAGGGAAAAATCATCCACCCAGTTTGTAGAATGATTTTTTTTTTTTAAGTGATCCATAAAACTTGTTTTTGGCTTTTGCAAAGAAAAAGAAAAATCATTTTAATGAGTTGGGTAAAGTAGGAAGGTGCTCTTTAAGGATTGGGAGGAGGCTGGGAGATGAGCTAATGTGCTCCTGTGTAACACTGAGGCCCAGATGAGGTTCGCAGCAGACACGGACTGCTGTCTGTGTGTCCTCAGTAGGAGTCTGTCAGCGAACAGAAGCTAGGAGTGTTGGTATTAGGGGGAAGCCAAGGGGTGCCTTGAGAGAGTTGATACCAGGATCTCCTGAAACTTGTCCACATTTCGTCCCTGAAGAGGGAGAAGACAGAAGCTGTAGCTGTCCTCTGCTGGACGGAGATGTTTTCAGTTGTTGTGCGCCTCTGTGGCTGTCCCTTCTCCCTAAGCCTGTGACCTCTCCCTCCTTCCTGTTGCTTACAGGTACTATCTTCCCTGGGTCCCAGTTGCAGAGCTATCTATCTAGTGAACACAGCTGCAGGATTTGAGGCCAAATCCTGGTTACTCTCTAAAAAATAATCTTCAGTGTAGGTGAAGCAGCCCGATACCACCACGAATGCCTGAGAGGGGGTGCCAGTCTGGCTCCCCCTCAACCCCAGCCCTCAGCTGCCTTACTGCTGAGCCCGTTGTGAGCTGAAGAGAATCTCATGTTTGTAAATGAAATAGTGCAGAGTTGATACTCTGTATGCTTCTACTAGCTACACTTGAAAGCCAAGGCATACCTACAGCCTTTTCAAAATTTTTTTGCATGTCTTCAGATTAATGCTATTATCTATCTTAGTTCCCCCATTTGGAGGACCCCTGGCCACAAAGCTTATATCTGCACCTTTTCACTGTAACAGACTCTTCGATGGAAACAATATGAATTCTTGGCTGTTGGTGCACTTTTTAAAGCATTCTTATTTACATTTCTTTTACCTTTTTCTCCCTGCTCTATCCCAGTCCCTACTAATACCCTAAGGGGAGAAAAAGGGTTAGTGGGAGAGGAGGCACAGCTCTCTTAGCCAGTTCCTGTTAATCTAATCTTCTTATGAGATCTCCAAAAAAATTTAAAAAATTATTAATACAGTATTTATTATTAATACAGTACTCTGCCTACATGTGTTGTGCCTACATATCAGAAGATGGCACCAGATATCATTATAGATGGTTGTGAGTCACCATGTGGTTGCTGGGAATTGAACCCAGGACCATTATGGAAGAGCAGACAGTGCTTTTAACCGCTGAGCCATCTCTCCAGCCCCCTAGATCTCCAAATTCTTGTCTCACAACTGCAACCAGGAGTAGCAAGGGGGAAGCAGGAGCAGCCTTGTTCTTTCTCAGAGCTCCACACTCTCTGAGCTCTGGCATTAATTCTCTCTCCGGAGTCCTCAGATTTAAACTGTCTGCAGCTGGCACAAAGCCCCTCTCAGAGCCTGCATGAGGCAAATAGTCTACTGCTGTGGGCCATCTGAATCAGCCCCACATCCCACACCTGTGACCAAAACAAAAACATTTTTATTGCCACAACACTTGTTATTTGATTTGAGCTATGAAAAATGGTTCATACAATGGATGTTTCTGGATGTGATTCTCATCAGGCGCTTGGAAATTGGGGAAGCCCTTTCGGCTTGTTTATAATCCTCACAGTTGTTCCATAGCTTCTGAGGGAGGAAGTGATGTTCCTTTCCCTCCGAGAATCCCCCTGAGAAGAGACCTGTTTTAGCTAGTTGAAAGTTAGTATTCTCCAGGATTAGAAGGAGGGTGTCTTAATATGCGCCTGTGTAGGATTTTTGTGCAAAGGAGACTATTTTAAACAATGCTTGCTTACCAGCTTTCTTACCAACCCTCTGTTCCATCTTACAGGACAACTCATTTGAATTTGAAAAACGTAGAAATGAACCTGTGAAATACCAGCGAGAGCTATGGAACAAAACCAGTAAGTCCCAGGGTGGCAGCTGTTCAGGGGAGACTATTGTGGCTGTTCTGTAACTTTAAATGCTGCCTTGTTGTGTAAATACTAAACTTACTTCATTGCTTGGCTCTTTTTCATCTCATGTTAATGGTCTTGTTGGTGTTTCTGTCTTTAATTGTAAATTGTTCCCAGATACCTTTTAGAACTTGCCTGAATTTGGATACATCAGAAATTGGCTAAACAATTATTAAACTTGAAGTGCCCACCCAAAATAAAACCCACAAGTTTTGAAAGAATATATAAGGGGGATGTGAAGCGAGACCTGGTTAGGAAATACACAGACCTCATATTCTAGACCTGCTGCTCCAGGGTTAGGTGTTTACTGTATGCCTTCCACAGTAAGGTGAGAAGGTGCCACGCTTGAGGCGAGCAGCACAGATTTTAAGGGTTCATTTACATGCTTGTTTGGGTAAGTTACAGGTCTTAAGTTGAAAGCAGTAGTGTTCAGCACTTGTTTTCTTTTCCTCCCCTGAAGTAGGTAGGGACTTTAATTGAGGGGAGGAAAAGGTTCCATCTTTTCCCTCTTAATAGGATCTTGCTGTGAAGCCCTGGCTGGCCTTGAACTCAGCCTTGGTTTCTGAGTGCTGGTATTATAGGTGTCTGCCGTGAACTCTTTGAGGTTGCAGTATTTTTGTGTGTGCCAGGTCCCCTGCTCTGCCCTTGCTCCTTCCCCTGGCTGCTTTTATGCAACCTTACGCTTGTAGATCATATACAGGCGATCATACACAGTCCCTGCCCTCCTCCATTAGTTGCTGGTTGGTTCAGGTATTACAGGCTCATTCCCACATCTAGAAATGCTGTACGAAGCTGTACTAGCCAGGCATGGTGGCGCACACCTGTGATCCCAGCGCTCTGGGAGGCAGAGGCAGGTGTGAGTTCCAAGACAGAGATACACAGAGAAACCCTGTCTTGAAAAACAAAACAAACAAAGAAAAAAAAACAACAACAACAAAAAAGAAAGTATTCCCTGTAGATGATATGGAAATCTGTCGTCCCCTGAACTGTTTTATGTAGTTAATAAACCTGAGTACAGCTAGCATCTCATACCTTTATAGCTCTGTCAATAGTGATTGTTGTGTAGTGAACCTTTTCCTTTAAGCTTAAGTCATGCAGAAATATTTGAAGTCCTTGTAACAGTCATACTCCTTGAATGTATGTAAATTTGCTGACTGACTTGTGATTTTTCTTATAGTTGATGCAATGAAGAGAGTTGAAGAGATCAAGCAGAAACGCCAGGCTAAGTTTATAATGAACAGGTATGTGTATTTGTGGAGGAATAATTACGAGATTTCTAAAGGCATTGGTATTTTTAAAACCCTTTTATTTTGGCATAATTTCATACTTAAAAAAAGAGCTGAGGAGAGGCGCCCTTCCTGCCTGTGTGCCTCAGGTTATCTGTCCAGTGTAAGCACCTCTCTACTTAAACACGGTCACATCAGGAAGTGGACGTGGATGCAGGACTGTTGTGTGAGCGGCAGAGCCTGCCTCTGCTCCTGCGTAGTCATCAGGTCGGAGCTCTTCAGGCTCCTTTCACACGGGCAGTCCTGTCTTGCTCTGTCTTACAGGCGCAGGCATTTTCGAATAGTACATGCCAGTCAGGTTGTTGTATATAGTGTTTCTTCATTTAGGTTTGTCTGCTTTTCCTCATGGTTAGATTTAGGTTAGATGTCCTTGGAAGGAATGCCACGGTCATCACAGTGTCCTTGCTCATGTATCCTGTCACTGTTAACTCTGACTCCTTGGTTACAGTGGTGTCTGTGGGTTTCTCCGGGACAAAGTTAGAGTTTTTCCTGGTAGTTGATAATGAGGAAGATTCTGGAAGAGCTTGTTACTCAGACTTGTTCTTGTTTTTAGCCTCCATAAGAGAGTCTGGCCTCCGTCATTATGAACTTTCTCATGTATGAAACAGCTTTCCCTTTTCTCCACTTTTGGAGTCTCTCCTTTATTCATGTAATCATACTGCACCTGTTTTCATGGACTCCTGTGGTTTGATGGGCTGTGTTCATATCACCGCGTTTATTTTGATGTTTGTGTGGCCCACATTTGACCGTTCTTTTAAGTCTTTGTTGTCTCATGGGTAGCAAGAGCTTCAGAGTTGACATGCTTTCCCTGTCCTGGCCAGGGATGAGCTCTCTCTTCAGAGCAGGGAGATTCACTTCTATCTGTTAGTTAGCTTTTAAAAATACTTACTTATATGTGCATGAGTGATCTGTGAAGAGGGAATTAGTTCCCATTACATTTGGTATGAGCCATCACCTCATTGGTGGGGATTGGCCTCAGGACCAGTGGAAGAGTAGCCATCTCAACCGCTGAGCATCTCTTCAGGCCCTGTGGATTAGTTATTTAAAAAAAAAAAAAAGTTTATTTTTATTTTGTTTAAAAGTGTTTTTGCCTGAATGTATGTATGTGCACCATGTGTGTACTGCCTGCACAGGTGATGGCTGTGAGCCATCATGTGGAGCTCTGGGAGTGAACCCAGGTCCTCTGCAAGGGCAGCCAGTGATCTTAACCACTGAGCCGTCTCTCCAGCTTCCATTTTTTTTTTTTCTTTTTTTGGTTGTTTATTTTTTTGTCTTTTGAGACAGGTTCTTACTTCATAGCTCTCTCTGACCTGGAACTCATCTGCCTCTACTCTCTGTGTGCTGGGATTAAAAACTTTGTCCCCACACCCAGCCAAATTTTTTTAAATTTGTGTGTATGTATGTAAGTAAGTGTGTAAACATGCCATGGCATGTAGGTGGAGCTCAGAGGACATCTTGCAGGAGCTGGTTCTGTGTGGATCCAAGGGATTGAACTCTGGTGACTGGGCTTGGCAGCAAGTGCTTCTCCCCACTGAGCCATGCCAGTGGTAAAGATTAGCCTTACCTCTAGTCACAGCAGAGTCTTAGTATAGGAGCACGCTGTGGCAGCTTGCTGGCATTTCAGAAGGTGGGCGTGGGTGTGTGGGGACAGCTCGGTGAGGGTTTCTGGGGAGTGTTGTTTTTTGTGCTCCTGCAATTGCTGACTGACTAACAAAGCTAACATAGCCCGGAGATTGTGCTCTGTGAAGTGGCAGGACGCACAAACGGGCACCTGGGAGACTGCCTTGTGAGATAGAGCTTTATGTCTGTGCCGTGGAAAAGGGCTCTGACAGTCTGCCAAGTCCTCAGTCAGACCCTTGTTCTGTCAGCAGGTTTGCATTGAGCCTCACTTGCACCATGCTAGGCACAGTGGGTGCAGAGAACAGGTTGCTAGGATACAAAGCCTGCTAATTAGGAACTTGAACATAGTTTGACACATAATTATCAGGGAAGAGAATGTTGGAAAGGGCTCAACAGGTGACTTTTTGTTAATTTGTGGACAAACATAAGGTTTGGGAGCCAGTTGATTCCTTGGTGACCTGCAGCAGTTGTTGCTGAGTGGGAGGTGGGAGAACAGGAAGAAGCAGAAGGAGGCCCACCCCTTCGCATTCCCACCTAGCCCTGTGCAGCCAGTGTCATTAGTGAGTGCAGACGCTGTGGTGGGAGTCAAGTCTCAGGCGTCCACTGATGTTTGCCTTTGATGCATGTCATCACAGGTTGAAGAAAAACAAAGAGCTGCAGAAGGCTCAGGATGTCAGAGAGGTCAAGCAGAACATCCATCTCATCCGGGCTCCTCTTGCAGGTGAGTAGAGAGACAGGAAGTCTGAGTTTTGGTGTTGGTGTGATTGGGCCCCAGCTCAGTTTTTGGAGGTGTCTTCCATTTAAACATTGTCTCTAGGCTTTGACGATACAGGCTGTCTATAAAAGTGCCTTTTACTCAGTGCCTGTCCATTGTGGGCAGTCTGTAGCTTATGGGCTTTCTTCCCTCCATTCTCACAAATGCCTTTTTAAGTTAAACAAAATCATTTGTGCAATAATTGCATAGCTGATGTTTGCCTCATACTTTTGATTAAAGACACTTCATGTTACTGACTGTCAAACTTTGGCTTGTATTGGAATAATCTGGGGAATTTAGTATAAACACAAAGCCCAGGGCCTCAGTGGCTCTCCAGGTGATCCTGGTTCCACATTCCGGGAATACTTTTTGTAATGAAAGCTGTTTGCCTCACTTACCTGGGCAGCTGTTCATGTGCACAGGTTTTCACCAGTCTTTTACGTAGCCAGCAGCAAATACAGTCTCTTACATAATTTATTTTTTCTTAATGCAGATTACTCAGAGAAAGAGGGAAATTTTGACTCAATCTGTAATTAGGTCTTGATTGGGTTTATGTGTAGGGACTACCCCATTCCTGTTTGTGCCTAATTCCATCAGAACAAAGTAGACCAAACTCTGGGGCATTTGTTTCTGATGCAATGACCCGGAGCCCAGAAGGAACAGATACCCTGAGACCTTTAATTCCCTCTCCTGGTCAGGAGGACCATGTACCCATGTGTCTGAGGGTCTCATCCTCACTTTGGGTTATGGACTCAAACTATCAGTGTGATGTAGGGCCTGTGTATCTGTCTGTGGTTTCTCATGGTTTAGTTGGGTTTGCAGAAGTTGGCAATGAGAAGTGTTTAGAATGCTTGTGCATTCATAAATCTGGGTGAATTTGGCTAATATTCCCAAATCCTTAGAAATGGCTACTACTGTAGGGCTGCCAGGATGCTTTGTAGAGTGCTGGAATCAATTCTGCAGGGTCACGCTTAAAACCTGTGGTTTACATTTTCCTTCTATTTAAATTTGAGTTTACTTTTTGATAATCTTATACATGAGTACTGTATTTACATTGCATCTTCTGTATCTTTTAAAGGCAAAGGAAAGCAGCTGGAGGAGAAAATGGTACAGCAATTACAGGAGGATGTGGACATGGAGGATGCTTCCTAATGGTGCTGCCTGAAGCCAGCCCCATGCACACTGGAAACCAGTGGAGACTGTGGGTTCCTAAGTTATTGATTGGTTACATAAGGTCCCTCACACAAAGGTCGTTCACGTCCTTCCCTCTTAAGCTGCAGCTTGGAAAAGCATCCCTTTGTGGATGTGAGGTCTCAGCTCAGCGTTCTGCTTCACTGTGCTGTGCTCACACAAACACAAAAGTTTGTGTGTGGATTAAGATGTGAACTGTGGGCATGACATGGTTGAGCGGTTCATAATGACACCAGGCAACATTTCTGTACCGATTATCTCGCTAGTGTGGATTGATAATGATGCAATATTTTCCTTGCACTAGGATAGTCTGTTTGTTTGGGTTATTGGAGTGGAGATCACACAAGGAACTATTCCCTTGACAACCCCAGTCTCTTTTGTTTTGGTCTAGTCTGTTTAGTAGGTTCGTAGAGTTGCATAATGGCTGCATGTAATGCAGGTGCAGTATGTTGGGCCGCGTGACCTGCTTCAGCCTTTCTAGTTGGCAGTTGTGGTGTTGGGGGTGGGAGGCTTGAATAAACTTTGTCTGAATGGCACCTTATTTTTGCTTTGGAGAATGTTCAGTACAAGTCTTGACTTCTATCCCAGCAGACCCCTCTCTCCCTCCAGCCCAGCAGTGGTCTAGAAGCAGAAGAGTCCGGTTGCCTTTCAGAGTGTATTGTGTGGTTTTCTTTGTTTGTTTGTTTGAGACAGGGTCTCTCTGTAACTCTGACTGTTTTGAAATTCACTTTGTAGACTAGGCTGCCTTGAACTCCCAGAGATCCACCTGCCTCTGCCTCTGCCTCCTGAGTGCTGGGATTAAAGAAGTGTACCATCATAACACCCAGCATTTTTAATTTTCTTTAAAAATCCAACCAATCAAAAAGAAACACTTGTTTTTGGAAAATAGAATTTATGGGTAGAATGCTGCCTCTTATTTGTATGTAAATAAAACCCTTTCTAAAGTAAATGCCTACGTATTTATTTAAAGGTTCTAAACAAAAGTACTACATGTCTGTTCCTTTGAAGAGAGCTTCTGCCCACATAAGTAGGAGGTATAGTTAATTAAAGGGAAATACATTCGTCTTACTTCTTGGTAGTTTTTTGTTTTGTTTTGCATTGCTTTGCTTTGCTTTTCTGAGGCAGGGTTTCTCTGTGTAGCTCTGGTTGTCCTGGACACACTTTGTAGACCAGGCTGGCCTGGAACTCGCAGAGATCCAGGAGATCCACCTGCCTCTGCCTCCCAAGTGCTGGAACCACAGTGTGGGCCACTGTGCCTGGCTTGGTGACAATGTTAAATTATGACTATGTTAAGAATATTAAGCTCAGCTGGACAGTGGTGGCACTCACCTTTAATCCCAGCACTGGGGAGCTAGAAACAGGAGTATCAGTTCGAGGCAGTCTTGGTCTATAGAGTGAGTTCTAGGACATCCAGGGCTACACACAAACCAAAAAAAAAAAAAAGGAAAAAAATACTAAGCTTATATATTGACTTTGATAGGACCACATTTAGAAAACATTATAAATCTTTAGGATTATATTCTTACAAAGTAATGGCTAATCTTTTTGTTTGTTTGTTTTTTGAGACAGGGTTTCTCTTAGTAGCCCTGGCTGTCCGGGACTGGACTGGATTTGTAGACCAGGCTGCCCTCATAGTAATCTTCCTGTCTCTGCCTTCCAGAGTGCTGGGATTAAAGACATGCATCATCACGGGCCTGATGCAGTGGCTAATATTTTTCTTGGCTTTTTTGAGACATGGTCTCATTATGTGTCCTTAGCTAATATGGATCTTTCTGTGTAGACCATGCTGTAGAGATCTGCCTCCTCCTGCTTTCTGAGTTCTGGAGTTAAAGGTGTGGGCCACCACGCCTAACACCTGTTTTTGTTAATGCTTATTTAATCTGTGTATGAGTGTGACACATTTGTGAAGGGTAGAGGACAATTTAAGGGAGTGGGGCAACTCAGATTATCAGTCTCGGTGGCAAGTGCCTTTACCCACTGAGCTGCCTTACCAGCCCCAGTCTTGCATTTAACTAGATAGTGAAAATGTGGGTCTACCTCTAGACAGTGGTGGAAGACTTTTTTCCCCCTCTTTTCTTTCTCTTTGAGACAGGGTGGCCCTGGCTGTCCTGGAACTCACAGTTAGGACTGTCTCTGCCTCCCTGAGTGCTGAAAGGAGATGTGTGCCACCACAGCATGGCTTTTCACTCTTGATTAGTACATTTAATTATGTAAATTCGAGGCTTCTAGAGTCAGATGTAGTTCAGAAATGTTCACTAGGAACTACCTTAAATACTCTTTGCCTTTGTGTTTCATTTTTTAAAAACGATTTATTTTTATATGTATGTATGTATGTGCACCACACACATTAGCCTGGTATCCTCAGAGGCCACAAGAGGGTGCTGGGTCCCCTGTAACTGGAGTTACAGGCTGGTGGACTGCCAAGTGGGTGTTGGGAATTGAGACTGGGGTTCTCTGCAAGAACAGCAAGTGCTTTTAAGTCCTAGGGCATCTCTGCAGCCCTGCCTTTGTGTGCATCTGGATGAAGTGTGCCGTGTTTGTAGTTGCCAATATTAATGTGAATAAGGATAGTGGTCTGCAAGGGGAAATCACTTTTTGCCACATACTGAGTGTTTTAAAAATGGTACAGTGTTAGGACCCTAGCTTTACTCCCTTGCTAACTTGGGAGTCTGCTGCTTTGCCTTGAAAGTGGTCAGTGTGGAGAAACTGACTGAACGGAAGAACTGAAACGTGTTCAGGGAAAAACATTTCACATCAAATATTTCTTTCAAAAATGTAAAAATATTTTATAGTAAGATTTTTGCCTTGTATTTGTTTAAAGATTTTAGTTTGTGTAGAGGGTGTTTGCCCGCATGTATGTCTGTGTGCCATGTGCGTGAGTACCCACAGAGGCCAGAAGAGGCATCAGACCCCTGGGCC
Organism: Meriones unguiculatus; assembly: GCF_030254825.1. Classification (NCBI taxonomy): domain Eukaryota; kingdom Metazoa; phylum Chordata; class Mammalia; order Rodentia; family Muridae; genus Meriones; species Meriones unguiculatus. The sequence continues at coordinate 15,680,124 of NC_083354.1, read as the reverse complement.
TGGGGAACTGAACCCAGTCCTCTGGCTTTTCACCAGTGCTCTAACTACTGCTCTCCAGGCCCCTGAGAAAAACAACATAGACCTGATGCCTCTTCTGCCTTTGAGCTTTGTCCTGAACAGCACATAGGATGGCTGGGTGCCTAGCTGGTCCTCAGTGTAAGCCTACTCAGTGCAGAACCCAGCAGGGGAAGAGGATGTTTGCAGGAAGACGATGTTTTCAAGCAGGTGAAGTTTTCTTGATGGGAGTGGACAACCTGTGACTGGTTTTTCTGAGGCAGCGAAGGCAGTGAAGCGAAGGGTTTGGAAAACTGGTGCAGCCACCCAGAAAGTTAGGGTGTCAGTACCTCAGGACCTGTTTCCATTTAACCCCAAGATGAAGGCTAATCTGGGTACCCAGGGATTCCAAATTTTCTCAACACCTGCTTTCACTTAGCAGTTTCAGTTCAGCATTCACTGTTTAGGAGTGTTTGCTGGTGTGCTGGGTGTGAGGTGGCGTTGGCCTGGTTTGTTGTAGAGTGGCTGGGAAGCATGCTAGCTGTAGTGCATGTTTTACAGCACAGTTTAATAGCCACTCACAGCACTGTGCCCGTCCGTAAGTCCCAAGAATCCTGTCCCTGTACCAGGGCTGACCGTCCTATCGCACGCTTCGGGCTTCATCTGAGGTGAGAGGTGGGTTCTGAAGACCTTGCGCAGCGGCAAGTATTTGCCACATGGCAAAGCCTGTAAGGTTGGATCTCCCAGCGGGCAGCACACACGGTAACACTCCATCTTGCACTGGGTTAAATGGAACCTCCGAAGCAGCAAGGGCCCTTGGGAGGGCTAGTCTTGGTTGTCAACTTGACAGGGCCTGGGGCTGACAACAGCACAAGCTGCTAGCTCCGCTCTGAAGGACTTTCTTGGGTATTTGACACTGTGGGCAGCCCACAGTGTCAGCCCATATGTGGATGGATGTGGAAGAAGAAAGCTGCTTTTGTCTGCCTGCCTTCCCTTCTGGCAAGTTCATCTGTCAAATGTGTTGCCGCTGCATTAGAGCTCTCCAGGAATCCTCCAGACCCCTGGAGCCCAGCTCTGACTGCTGAGACATCCAGCCTTGTGGATTGAACAGCTAGATTTTTGGTGTCCAGTGTGAAACAAAGTGTCAGAATACCCAGATAATGATGTAAGCCGGGCTAAGAAATCCTCTTATGCACATTTATTCTATTCTGTTCCTTAGAGAACCGTAATCCAGTGACAGTGGCAAAATGTAGACTAAGACACCCCAGAAGTCTGGGGTGAAACAGTTGAGGCTGAGCTACAGACAGTGGTGTTAGAGGGCCCTTGAAGCTGCAGGTGACAGCGAACATTAGAACTGCCTGGTAGAGTTTCTATCACCGGGGCCTGGCCTGGGCCTTTCTCTCTAGAGTGGAGCGATAGATGTGTGTGGAACTGGAGCCAGGTGTTGAGTGCTTAACCTGGCTTCCAAGTGGTTCCGATGTGCTCCTGAGAGGGGGAACATTTGGAATCTCTAGTTAAGGTAGTTCATGTGAACAGTGCTTGCTTAGAAGGCACTTTGCTAAGGAGGTTTCTTTGTGTTAGCAAGTGGCTCATTGGAATGATGGGAACAGTTTTCGTGTGCTGCTTGGATAATGTTAATAGCAGTTATGTAATTCTCCCCGCTGACACCATCCGGGCTTCCGGCTGATGGATGTTTCTTGGCTGAATGAATTGTGGTACAAAGGTAATTGCTTCTACTTATATTGCCTGCCGCTTGATTAGTATTCTCTGGCTGGATGTGGCCGTGGAGGCAGGAGGATTTTGTGGTCCGTTTGTTGGACTTCTGCATATCTCATCCTTAATTCTCCTGTGTATGAGAAACCTGACTAAGACACCCGCCTGAACCCTAAGTGAGCGTTGGCCACAGCCCTACCTTTCGTGGTATCACTTCTACACAACATATACGCAACAGACTTGCCCAGCTCCGAGGAGAGGTGAGGTGGTTGTGCGGGTGGAAAGCATACGGATTTTTACTTCAGTCTTGTGCTCCCTGCCTGCAGCTGAGCAGTAGCAGAGAGCACGCGGACAGCCGCTCAGGCCTGGTTGTTACCCGAGTAGGCATTTCCAAAGGTCACAGGGATTGAGGGGTCACTAATTATAACTAGACAGTGTGAGTTCACAGTAACGATTTCAGCCTCAGGCTGGACAGTCTCTACAAAACCACAGTTAATCAAAGAAGAGCATCTCTGTCTTGAGAAGATCATCAAAGCAACCGCTTTCTGGCTCTGCTGCTGCTGCTTCTCAGGAAAGGAGGCTGTGTAGTCCCGAGGGCAGTGGGTGGCGCTGTTTTCAGACACAGCCTCACAAACGCTCAGCAAGCCTTCCCATGCTCCCCCACCTCTACCTGACGCCTTCCTGTAACTGAAGTGTTGCAGGACTGGAGCTTTCACGTCATCGCTTCCTTTTTCTCTCTTTTTCAATCACGTGTGTGCACATGAATGCAATGTGCTTGGAATCTAGAAAAGGGTGTCATCCCCTGGCATTGTCATTACAGGAAGTTATGAGCTGCCATGTTGGTGCTGGGAACCAAACCCAGGTCCTTGGGAAGTACAGCCAGTGTTCTTGACCTCCAAGCTATCCTCCAGCCCCGTTACATCTTTTTTTAACACTCTTCCTTGTTTCGGGGAGGCAAAATACATTTATTTGTAGCCTGTTACTTAAAGGTCAATTCCAAATGTCATTTTGGATAGAGTAAGTTATAACACACTAACAACCTGCAGGGCATTTGGAAATTTTTATCCACTCTTCATCTCGTCATCCATTTGTTCAGTAAATACTGTTGAGCTAGTGCATTGTCCCAGGCATAGCTAGGTGCTGGGAACAGTGTGGTGAGAACAGGTGGAATCCATCAGCCAAAAAGGCTGTCTCAGACAAGTATCCGGATGAATACTCACTTTTTTTCATTTTTTTTAGTTATTTCTCTCTCTCTCTCTCTCTCTCTCTCTGTGTGTGTGTATGTGCAAATGAGTGTAGGTGCCCACAGAGGCCAGAGGCTTAAGATCCTTCTGGAGCCTGAGTTACATGCAGTTGGGAACTACCCAGCGTGGGTGCTAGGAATTGAACCTGCAAGAGCAGCAAGTGCTCTTAACCTCTGAGCCGCCATTGCTCCAGCCCTCTAATTCCATTTTAAATGAGGAAGTGCTAACCAAGCCTGGGCATTCTCTTCTGAAACCGCTCGGGCACTTTTCCTCACTCCCGTTGCTCTTGTGTGTGCACAGCTGATTGTGTGGGTCTGTGAAGTGTCTGTGCAAACAGAGAACCCTGGCTGTGCCTGGGCTTGGTTCACTCCCTAATGCAGACCAGCGTCCCCGCTGCTTAATTATGAGCTCCGAACATCTGGACGAGTCTTCCCTCCTCTATTTTGAATAGCTCTGAGGAGTGTGGGCTCTAGTCTGAAGAAGCCAGAGGAGCATGTGTATCTGCAGGCCAGAGGTCAGCTTTGGGGGTTCTGAAGAAGCACCTCCCCCGCTTTTTTCCCCTTGAGATGGGGTCTTTCACTGGGACCTAAGGCTGAAGCTGGGTGGCTCCGCTAAGCACTCTGCTCTTCCAGAGGACCCACTTAGATCCCCAGCACCTATTTGGTGTCTCACAAGCATCTGGAACTCTTTTTTTTTTTCTTTCTTTCTTTGTAGCCTTGGCTGTCCTGGACTCACTTTGTAGACCAGGCTGCCCTTGAATTCACAGAGATCCGCCTGCCTCTGCCTTCCCAAGTGCTGGGATTACAGGCCAGGTGCCACTGTACCTGGCTGGCCATCTCTTGACCCTGAGTTTCAGGGCATCCAGCACCTTGTGACTTCTTTAGGCACACACAACCTGCAGGCAAACAAAACCTCATGTGGCTGTATAAAATAAGTCTAAAAATGCAGTCAAGCAAGAAAGAATAGAAATCACATGACTTGGGCCAGGCCAGTAGGCAGGGCTCATGTGTTGCTCTCTTAGTGGACTCCGTAGTTTTCTAATTAGAGCCCGTGGGCTCTATGCCACAGAACTCTTCAAATGACTCAATTCACAGGCATTCTCACAGCAAACACATTTCGTGGTGTCCATGAATGCTTGTGTTCTCCATTTGGTTACAGTAAAGACAACAGTCATCAGTCCATGGTTCGTTTCCAGGAGTGGGTGCTGGTTTGTGATAATCCCCATCTACAACCGTGCCTCATCAGTGTTTAAAGAGATCTGGGGTTGGCCAAAACAAAGTACACTGTTTTGCATAATTATAGAGGAGCAAGCGCAAGTGGCCACCGATTTCAGCCTTGCAAAGCTCACTGCAGAGGCACAGATGGGCCAGGATGTGCTGATAAGAAATGCCTGGGACAAATCCTCTCTAAGCACCGTCTCAGCCCCACATCTGCAGGACAAATCACTTAGCGTTAATCACTTTAGAGTGTCTCCTTCCGTGTCTGTCTCCCACAGACAGCGTCCTGGAGGCAGTTCTTGTCACGCTCCGTTTAACTTGAATCATTAGCTCGCTCCGAAAATCATTTCTCCCCAGACTTGCCGAGGTGGAAAGTTCGATATGTAGAGGCTGCCTCTCTGTGCCTCTAACCTGCTCTAAGCTGGTGCTGCTGCAGTGTGTGCTGGCCTCCTGGGAGAGCCGAGCAACTCAGAGAACAGATGCTGGGCCTGGCCTCTGTCTGGAAACACTGCGGGTTAAGAACCGAGCTGGCTGTCTTTCCATTCCTGTTTCAAAACTGAAAAGAAGGCTAAGCAAGGATCTTCAGGCGAAGGGCTCCCTGACTGTTAACTGCTCCATGGCTTTCTAGTGAAAGAGGTCCACCTCACCTATCTTTGTGGAAAGAAAGCATTTCCCAATTTGAATTGGAAAGGTCAGCTGTGCAGCTGGGTACAGGTGTGGACCAGTTATTGTGACTGGGGAATGGAATAGCTGTGTTAATCATGTTCTTGGGGGAAAGGGGAGCAGAAATTATGGTTTAATCCTATGGGATCCTAGAGAGAGAGTGCTGTAAAGAATATCACTGCTATGCCGGGCACCTGAGCTCCATTCCCAGCACCCACATTGGGTGGTTCACACCCACTTGATGCTCTGTTCCAGGGGATCTGATGCCCTCTTCTTGTCTTAAGGTATCTGCACACATACGGCATACATGTGTACAAACACGCAAACACATCCACATATACCCTTCCCAACAAAATTAATCTTTAAACCTATGGGAACCATGGGGCAAAAATTTCCCCAGAAAATGGAATGGACATAGGCGTCAACCTGAAGAGAGCACCAGATAACTTTATAGATTGTTACCGAGCCACCATGCGGTTGCTGGGACCTTTGGAAGAACAGTCAGTGATCTTAACCTCTGAGCCATCTCTCCCAGCCCCAAGCTTCTATATTTTGAAGAGACTGAGGTCATGAGACTCTTGTTTTCTTGGGGTTTTCTCACAGTCACTCAGGGTTCCCCTCACAGGACTCCGTTCTTGGACCACGTTCCAACAGAAACCATTCTCAATTAACCCCATGATGAAATGCTGCTTGGGGTTTATGGGTCTAGGGCAGGGACAAATGATTCTTTGAACAAGAAGATGAATTCTTCATGGTCTCCCTTTAGCGTTCTGAGCTGTGAGCCCCTTTGCGTGGAAGCTTATCTGGGTGTGAGCTTTCAGCAAATGCTGTGTGGAAGTATGGAACTACTCGAGGCTTCTCCTGATACCTTGTGTCTTAGTTACACTTTTACTGCTGTGTAACCAGGGCAACTCTGATAAAGAAAAACATTTAGTTTTACAATTTCAGAGGCTTAGTCCATTATCATCATGGCAGGAGCCATGGCGGCCTGCAGGCGGACATGGTGCTGGAGAAGGCGCCGAGAGTTCTCACATGTTGATCTGAAGGCAGCCGGGAGGAGGCTCTCATTCCACCCTGGTGGAGCTTGAGCATAGGAAACCTCAAAGCCCATCTCCACAGGGACTCGCTTTTTCCAACAAGGCCTTATCCACTCCAACAAGGCCACGCCCCTGAAGAGTGCCACCACCTGCAGCCAAACATCAAACACTTGAATCCATGGTGGCCAAACCGATTCAAACCACCACGCCTTGTAAAATATTTGCACTTTTTCCTTAAACTGTGAAGAGCAGAGAAAACTTTTCTCACAGATGTCTCCAGAAACCCAGTGCCAGGACAGAGGGGACAGAGAAGCTGACTTGGCCTGGGCTCATCTGTGCTGTGTGGGACAGCAGCCTGGTGATCAATACCAATGTCCCTAGCTGACTATGGCCTCCTGAGACTCTAGAGAGGAGGAAGTTGCCATGGGAAACAATTACTCAAGAAGATAGGTTGTTCTTGAGAGAATCAATAACTCAGAGAAGAGTGGATCCCCTACATGGTATGAAGGGCTCACTGTTCCATAGCCCCAGTTTCCCTAAGAATCTCCTTGGCTGTAGGTTTTGCTCACAAGAAAACAATGTGGTGACCTTCCCCAAATGCTGTCTGAACTCCTGGCCAAGGAAGGGTTACCCTGGAGCCCTAGGACTTTTAACTGCAGAGAGGGCAATGAGACCAGAAGGGCTGGCCAGCGGCCAAGAAAACATTCGTGTCATTTTCCATTTTGAAAGTAAAATAGATAAAGCTGGTGATTTTCAGGCTATTGACTCCAACCACAGTCACTTTGGATTTTGACTGAGGATCAGAAAGCCTTCAGGGCCGACTGGGGTCAGAATGGCAGGAAATGAACTGTGTTTTATCTTTGGAAGTGAGTTTCCTGGTGGAGAAAAACACAGGACAGGGTTTGTGTATGCTGGGAGGAAAGTAAGGTGAGCCTGTGGACGAGGCTGGGAAACAGTGCGACATGAAATGGGGCCCCTGCAGCATGTGCAGTGGAAAGCCTGTGTGTGTCTTGGGATGACCTTGCCATGGCAATTTGGATAGATGTGAGGTGATACGGGCAGGTGGGTGAGCCTGGGGAGCTGTCCCTGAATCATGTCGCAGTCAGTCTGCTGGTTGGCATGATGCGTCTCAGGCAGGTGACAAAGGTGGATTGGGAACTATTTCCACCCAGGAGGGAAGCTAGGGTGGTCAGTTCCCAGGCATCTCCAGTGGGAATACGAACAGCTGCTTTCCTCCTCCTGCTTGCTCTTGTCCTAACTCTGCTTTCAGCTCTGCCCACATAAAGCAGCAGGTTTGCGTGTACATATTGAATTATTCAGCTGTTGATCTGAATGAAAGAACAGGGCTCCTGACATGTCTCCATATATAAAAGCCCTCGCCTCAAAAGCCTGATGAAATACCCGAGTTCGGTCTCCGGCACCCATATAGAAAAGACTGATGCCCCCGTAGTCTAGACTGTGCTGTGGCAGAAACAGGAGAGACCCTGCCTCAGGGGGTGGCAGGGCAGAACCAACTCCCAAACATTGTCCTCTGACCTGCACAGCTGCCTGGGACTCGGCTCCCCTCTGTTTACTTGACATCTCCCAGGCTAGCTGACTCCAAATTTTCAAGGAGAGGGGCTAGGGCATCCTGTGGGTAGTGCCAGCCTCTCCCGGGGCTCGGGGGAGCACTGGACGCTGGGAGGAGAGTTGAGCTGCTGCCTAGGAGAGCAGAGTGGTTTGAACAGCCTTCAAAAATCTGTATTTTGTTAAAATAGAGAGCACTTGGTAGCAGCCAAGTGCAGAGATGATTTGAGATGGTTTGAATCAATTGAGCTCCATTTCTCTATTTCTCCAAATTATGCTTGGAGACTTTAAATGACTAAAGTTTCTCAAATCATTAATAAGTAGAAAAATGAGCAAATAACATTCCATCTACTTTCATGGATCTAATGCGTTAATATTTGAATGTTTTTTTAATGTGTATGGGTGTTTTGCTTGAATGAATGTCTGTGCATCATGTGTGTTCCCAGTGCTTGTGGAGGCCGGAAGAGGGCATCAGATTCTCTGAACCTGGAGTTACAGATGGTTGTGAGCTGCCATGTGGGTGCCGGGAATAGAACTCAGGTCCTCTGGAGGACCCAGTAGCACTTTTAACCTATGAACTGCCTCTCAATCCCTTCAGATAAATATATTTGTATCTGACAAAAAAAGGGCAAGACGGGGGGGGGGGAGGTGCAGGGCAGGGAGGGGAGAGGTGGAGAGATGCCTTCGTGGTTAACAGTGTCTACTGCTTTTGCAGAGGACCAGAGTTCTGTTCACAGCATCCACGTTTGGCAGCTCACAATCACCTATTACTCCAGCTTCCAGGGATGCACTGCCCTCTTCTGGCCTTCAAAGACATCTGCAAGCATGTGCACATACACACACACATACATACATATAAAAAAACCAAAAACCAAAAAAACATTGACCCAGGTCCTAAATAGAAAGGAGAATAGGAAAAGCCAAAGGAACCATCAGAATCAATGTTTTATTATTTTTCAGTGATATATATCCATCAAAAGGTATTTATTGGGTGATATATGTTCATCCAAAAATGTTTATTAGGAGTTACATTCTATCAATTAGTCCCATGAGTGGAGTGAGTATTCACTAATTACTTTATTTTCATTTATTTATTATTGTTACTATTATTATTTTTGAGATGAATTTCTTGCTGCAAGCTTGTGACTGTCTTAGAAGTCATTGTGTAGATCTGGTTGGTCTTAAACTCACAGAGACCCACCTACCTCTGCCTTCCTAGTGCTGGAATAAAGGCTTGTGCTACCATGCTTTGGCTCACATCCATTTCTTCTCTCTTATTTGATACAGAGTTCTGAGGGCTCCATAAACCTTGGGAAGGTGAGCTTTGCAGGGTTGGTGACAGACGTGTGTAAGGGTGAGCTTTGTCCCTAGGGGCCTTGAGAACAGTGGTATGTATATGTTTACCTCACACTGCTGAGGTCACTGTGACTTGGAGAGGGCTATCAGAGACACAGGGGCTGAGTGTTTGTCCACACCTTGGATGCATCTTATAAGGTGATCTGCTTTGGGTTAACTGCAGTAGCAGTGAGCCTGTCTATAGCCAGACCATCCACCAAGTGTGGTGTGACTGTGGTGACACTCACACGTCTCTCAGGGACTGATCTGGCAGACAACTTGCAAAGTCTTACTGGCTTCACCCCTTTGCCATCAGGCTGTGTGAGCACAACTCTTCGCCAGGCTCTTCTGGCAGCCTGACACAGGCTCCAGTTGCCAGTGCAGAACCTGGGAGCAGGAAAGGAGGGGAAGGGAGCTCCCTGACACCAGAGCAGGGTGGGAGAGAAACTGTATGTCTCAGATCTGTGGCACTGAGGCGCTCCTGGAACAGCTGCACAAACAGAAGCAGCTGTCACGTGGGAACCAAGGCGGGCTCAATGGTCATCAGGTAGACACAGCTGCAGATCGCTGGCCCTCCATGCCTGGCTTTGTGCTCTATGAAACGATCAAGCTGCCTTGCCTGCCTCTCAACATCAAAGCGAGCAGCCTGCGGAAGTGAGAAGTTGAGAGGTCTTATGTGGTTCTCGAGGCTGAGAGACGAGAGACAGCACACACCTTTGAGCTGTGGGTAGCAGTGACACTGACTGTAACCATCAAGGCCGGATCTCTTGTAGGAATGGGTCAGAAGTTTGATTCGGGTCTCACTGGAATGACATCATGGTGTCATCGGGACTGCTGTGGCCTCCCTGGAGGTTTCTTGGAAGTCTGTTTTCTTGCCTTTCCCAGCTTCCAGGGACTTCCATTCTTAAGCTCGTGGCTTCCTTTCTCCATCTCCAAAGACCTCTGGGATTTTCCCCATCACCTTTCTCTCTAACTGGGAACGGTTGGGAAATATCCTCATTCTTTACAGATTTTTAGGAAGACACTGGGTGACCTGGGTAATTCATGGCCCCATCACAAGGTCCTTTACCATAGACATTTGCAAAGAGCCTGTTGTCATCTAAGGGGATGCGCCCACAAATTCTGGAGATCCGTCTGTGAACATCACTGAAGGGAGATCATTCTTCCTGCTACAATCTCCACTCAGCTCACAAGGCACTAACGGGGTTGGCAACAAACACAAGACTCAGGGTAAGTATCCAGCTAGCTTAACAGAACCGAAGGGTGTGGGAGTATGAGAAGTATGAGGCTGTCCATAACATATTATAAGTGTCAGTTTGTGCGAGGAACGGGCAAATTCAGTTAATCGTTAAACGAGAGTTAATTGGTGAATGTTCACTGGGTTTTGTGTTCTCGTGTTTTTCCTTCTAGGGCAAGGACAATAGTCCTCCCCTCCCCACCCCAGGCCACAAATTTATTTAAAAATGTGTATATGCACATGAATGGCATGTGCAATGCCTGTGGAGGCCAGAAGACGGCATCATTTTCATTGGAGTCAGAGTTACAGGCAGTTGGGAGCTAGCTGCCTGATGTGGGTACCAGGAGCCAAACTGAGGTTCAATACAAGAGCAGTACGCGTAGTTTGTTTTTTTTTTTTTTTAATGTATATTTGTGTTTTGTCTAAATATATGTCTGTGTGAGGGTGTCACAGCCCCAGGAACTGGAGTTTAAGACAATTGTGAGCTGAGGTGAGTGGCCGGCTGGAAGTAGCTGGATGGTTATGGAAGGTGAATGATGTCATTCTGGGGTCCGGGGTTGGGTGGACGGAAGCCAAGAGATGTTAAACGACCTGAGCTTGGTTCGGTGTTTTCTATGCTGTGAGTTTCTCTGCCCGATCTCCTCAGACAGAGGGTTTTGCATCTGTATGAGTCCCGATTGTATCCTGTTCCTCGGCCTCACTGGACAGCTTGTCATACGAGGCTGTAGTTATTGGGTGTCGTCTTCAGGTTGGGATCAAAAGAAGATGCATCCCATCCCCTTTCCCCGGGACAGCAGTTCTAGAAGACTCACATCCTTGTCATTCGGGGGCATACACAAACACCTCTCTTGAAGGAGCCAGGGGAGGAGTTCCCACATACTGTCTCATGAGTGCTTGTGGACCGTGCTTGCAGAGGTAGGCACTAGACCAACCTTTTGTTGATGCAGGAAAGGCCAGTTCACGTCTGCAGAGGGTCTCGGGCCGCTGATGTGCTGGCTGCTGCTCATTTTCTTTTCCACTGGCTTAAAAGCTGGCTCCGGTTAATTGGTGCAGCAGAAACTAGGACGGCAAATTGCCTCACCTGGGGCCAGGAGGATGGCTTAGTGGTGGTGAGGTTGTGTAATCCTTTCAGGCACTGGGTGGCTATTTCTAGTGACCTGCAGTGATCAGCAAAGTCAGTAAGAAACCTAATGTCCTCCTTCTCTTTAAAATGTTTAATAATAGAGACACAGTGTCTGAGTGTGTTTGGGTGTCTAACACAAGAATACCTGTGTTGTGGCTGGTCTGGAGCTACATGTATTCAAGTGTTAATTGCTTGTTCCCTGGAGATCTTTACTGACTTAGAGCAAATGCTCAGGAACACCAGGTGAGGCTGGGTAACTTTGCTTTCCAAATTAACCCCAATTGGCCAATAAACTTGCCTACACCTGGGCGTGGCAGAAGAGAAGTAGGCAGAGCCAAGGTTCGAAGGCTTTGGCGGGTCACTGAAGGATCATGGGAGAGAGAGGGAAGACGGTCAAAGGAGAATGCCATGGGTTAGCGTGGACAAGGAACACGTGGCCAAGATGAGCTTTCGTTGAGGATCGGAATGATGGAGACAAGTAACCCAAATGGAGACATTGCAAGTATTTCTGGGAAATTTGGATGGGTTGGCTGGCTGGGAGGTAACGAGGTGGCTCAGGGGTTAGTCTCTGCCCAGTACCAGTGCATTAGGGGCATCAAAAATCTACCAGGCGCCTGTGTCCGTGTATTTTATATAGTAGTAGTTAAATAATAATCGCTGTGTTGATAATCATATGAATCAATATTAAATATTAATAATTGTTCTACATACCAGAGAGCAGAAAGCCCGGCAATGCTGGCACACGCCTTTAATCCCAGCACTCGGGAAGCAGAGGCAAGTGGTCTGGAGGCTATGAAGACCAGTGAGGAGGCGTAGATGCAACAGTTGGTGATGGCTTGTGTTGATAGAGAGCTGTGGAGGTGTTCCCATACGGCTGAAGGAGCAACGGTACTCACTTCTCTGATCTCCTTTATAGGGTCACTAACTTCATTCTCAAGGAATCCATCTTTATGACTTGTCCAAATGCTCTGACCTTAGGGGTTAGCTTTCAGCATGTGGCTTGGGGGTTGGGCTGTAACTCTGCAGTTGATGGAGCATGATGCCTTTTCCTTCTATTTTCTCTCTCTCTCTCTCTCTCTCTCTCTCTCTCTCTCCCCCTTTCCCTCTCCCCCTCCCTCCCTTCTTTCTTTCTTTTCTTCCTTTTTTTCTTTCTTTTTTCTTTTTGGTTTTTCAAGACAGGATTTCTCTGGGTAGCCTTGGCTGTCCTGGACTCATTTTGTGCTGGCCTCCAACTCACAGCCATCCACCTGCCTCTGCCTCCCTGAGCGTTGGTTGGGATTACAGGTGTGTGCCACTGCATCTGGCATTAACCAGTTTCTTCACAGTGTGATTTTACTTTCGTCGTTAGTGCCATTCCTTCTGCCAGATTATTTTACTGTTGGGCATGCCATGTCAGAGTTACAGGCTTGTTACTGGACCCCAGTAAATTTCTTACTGCTTTTGATCTGAACTTGTTCTGGGGGCCCTTTGGAAACAGCACATGTATGTTTGGTGAGGTCATTGGGCTGCTTCTCTGAGTGGTAGAGAGATCACTGGAAAGGGTCATATGGTTTGGTCTCCATCTGGACTTGTTGACATTATTCTGAATTAATTTAAGCATTTCTATCAGATGGACCAATGCTATTTAATAGTGGCTGTGGACATTTGATTTGTATGTATTTGTAGAACATTTTGGCCTCATGGTATTTTTGCATCAAAAATACCATGCAGCAGAGAAAGAATGAAAAATAGCTTTGCCTTTGCAATTTACTTAAAAACATTTGTTGTTGCTGGTCATGGTAGTACACGTCTTTAATCCCAGCACTTGGGGAGGCAAAGGCAGGTGAATCTCTGTGAGTTCAAAGCCAGCCTGATCTACAAAGCGAATCCAAGATAGCCAGGCTGCACAGAGAAACCCTGTCTCAAAAAAATTAACCTCCCAAATGTTTGTTGTTGTTATTGGTGTGTGTGTGTGTGTGTGTAGGTCAGAGGACAGACTCAGGAGCTGATTTGCTCCTACTGTGGGTTATTTGGCTGGAACTCAGGTCATCAGGCATGATGGCAAGTAGCTGGCTTGTGTAATTTACTTCCTTAATCAAAATTTAAAAGTAAAAAGGTATAATAAGCATTTGATGGGAATTATGAGCAACTTAATCTGAGAGCCCATGCTTTTAAGTTCATTTTCTTTTTTCTTTTTTTTTTTCTTTTTAGTGCTGCTGAGGATAGGACCCAGAGCCTCAGGCATGCTCAGCACTCCGTCACTGAGCTATGCCCCCAGAGCTTAGGTTTTAGTCACGTGGAAAGTACCAAGTGAGGTAGTTGCCATAGCAGCAAAATCCTATAAAAGGTGTGTGTGTATGTGTGTGTGTATGTTGGAGAGATGGCTCCGGGTTTAGGGGCATTTGCTGTTCTTGCAGAGGACCCGAGTTCAGTTCCTCGTATCCACACAGTGGCTCACAGCTACCTGTCCCAGAGGATTTAGCGCTCTCGGATGCAGAGACAAACATGCAGGCGAAACAGCTGTTTATAGACAAGAGAAAATAAATACCTAAAAATGTTAAACGTTTTTTGAGGTGGTTGGTATGCCTCATCAGTGTATTCAGGCAAGATTTGCTCGCTCTGCCAGAAGGGGCTTTGGCTGCTAACAGATGCCAGTGGGATGCAGAGCAAGCATGGACTTGAACTTGCTTGCTCGCTGAGGTGAGCCGGAGAAGAGCAGGTGTTCAAGAGAGACAGGTTAAGTTCAGATGTAGCTTTAGCACATTGACGTTTTCTGTTTTAAAACAAGAAGGCAGAGGCTGGAGAGATGGCCCTGTGGTCAAGAGTGTGTGCTGCTCCTCCAGAGGACCTGAGTTTGGTCCATGTGAGGTGACTTACAACCACCTGTAATTCCTCTTGGGGGGGGGTCACCCAACCACACCCACACTTACTCCACCATTCACATGACTAAAGGTAAAATAAACATAAAAGAGAAATTTCCAAACCGGTTTCCACAAGGGTATCTTATTTGCATCCCTATAAGCAATGAATGAGGGTTCCTTTCTCTTCCTCCACATCTTCTCTGGTAGTTGTTGTTAGATTTATTGATGACGGCCCTTCTGACTGGGCATTTCCCTGATGGCTAGGGATATTGAACACTCTAAAAAAAAAGTTGCTGGGTGGTATAAAGGTTCACACCTTTAATACCAGCACTCCTGAGGTAGAGGCAGGCGGATCTTCGAGTTTGAGGCCAGCCTGGTTTACGGAGTGAGTTCCAGGACAGCCGGGGCCACACAGAGACACCCTGTCTTGAAAAACCAAAACAAAAAAGTTACTGACCATTTATATTTCTGTCTTTAAAAACTGCCTATTTCTGTCTTAGTTAGGGTTGTTGTTGTGATGAAACACCATGACCAAAGCAGCTTGAGGAGGAAAGGGTTTTGTTTTTTTGTTTTTTTGTTTTTGGCTTATATTTCCATACTGCTGTTTATCACTAGAGGAAGTCAGGGCAGGAACTCAAGCAGGGCAGGAACCTGGTGGTAGGAGCTGATTACTGGCTCGTTCTTGTGGCTTGCTGGGTCCTCCCCCATTGATCATTAAACAAGAAAATTCCCAACAGGCTTGTGTACAGCCTGATCTAAAGGAGGCATTTTCTTAATTGAGGCTCCCTCCTCTCTGTCTACAGCTTGTGTCAAGTTGACATAAAACTAGCCAGCACAGGTTTATTTGCCCACTTGTTGATCGAGAGCTTTATTCCCTTGGTGGTTAACTTCCGTAATTCTTTGTAAATTCTGGATATTGGCCCTTTGTCTGAAGCGTAGCTGGTAAGAGTTTTTCTCGCATCCTGTGGGTTGTGTGCTCCACTGATTGTCTCCCTTGCTGTACAACCCCCTTTTTATTTCCATGTGGTCCCATCTGTTGACACTTGGGATTAGTTCTGTGCTTGTTGGTGTTCTAGAATTACCACACAACCCAGCTATTTCTCTCCTTGGTACATACCCAGAGAACTCTACACCCTAACAGGCTTATTGCTGCTTTTTTCACCATAGTAAAGAATTGGAATTAACTGGGCTGTTATCCACAGATGAGTGGATAATGAAAATCTGATATATATATATATATATATATATATATGTGTGTGTGTATATATATATATATATATATATATATATATATATATATAACACAATACTACTCAGTTTCTAAAGAAAAATGAAGTTAAAAAATTTCCAGGAAAATGGATAAACCTAGATTGTGTATAGTAAGCACGGTGACACAATTTCAGAAAGAAGGAAACTGCGTGTCTCCTTTCACATGTGGAATCTAGCCAGTAACCGTGCATATGTAAACAAATGTACATGAGTGTGCAATGTAACAGGAAGAAAAGAGAATAGGGAAGGCTAATTATAAGGGGAGAGGGAAGGACTGAATGTAGGTGATGGACACGAGCTATGGGAGGAGATATAAAGCTGATTGTTTTCCTAGTTCTAACTCTGTCATGGATGGTTTTGGTTTTGGTTTTGGTGGCGAAAGAGTGCCTAAAATGTATTTGATCATGAAGGTGTAAGCTCTGACGAGATGCTCCACAGCTTCCGTTCTGAAAGCCGGTGCTAACTGTAAACTCGTTCTCTGAGGTCTGTAGATGCTGGGTCTGGTTAATTTTGGTATGTGATATTTTTATTTATTTGCAAGGTTTTTTTCTCCAAGACAGGGTTTCTCTGTGTAGCCGTGGCTGTCCTTGAAGTCTCTCTGTAGACCAGGCTGGCCTCAGACTCACAGAGAGCCATCTGCCTCTGCCTCCCGAGTGCTGGGATTACAGTTGTGTATTCATTGGGGAGGAGTTAATTTTGAACAGCAGGATGAATGGTCTCACCGCCCAGGGAGAGAAGAAAGCCTACCACAGAATCTGTTTGGAAAAGCCCAACAATTTAAAGTCTGGAAAGTGGTCTAAGGACATACAGAAGCTGAAGAAATGCCTTCTTTAAAGTGTGTTAGGGTGTTAGGATGTGCACTGCTCTTCCAGGGAATCCGAGTTCAGCTTCTAGTGCCCATGCCCGGCAGCTCCCAGCTGCATGTACAACCAGCTCAGGTGGGTCCGACGCTCTCTTCTGAATGCTGTTGGTACCTGCGCACAAATGCACATAACTGAGAATAAAATAATAATAATAATACGCATCTTTTCAAAAGGAGAAAAATGAACAGAAACTCAACAACCAATCAACCAACCACAGAAAGAGCTGGTGTCTGAGTTGCCTGCGTCTCTCTTCTTGGCCTGCAGGTGGCTCCCACGACCTCTGCAGGGTTCTCATCGTGATGCAGAGGACTCATGTCCTCTTGAGCCGGTGGCTTGCTGGCCTGTAACTCACTGGCCCGGAGTCCTAGGGATCCACCCACTCTTCTTTCTCAAGTGCTGGCATTCTAAATGTGCACAGCCACACCTGTTTCTACAAGGCCTTTTCTCACAAGCGTGGTGCACACGTCTGGGACCTGGGTTAGGCGTTACGAATGACACCACACCACAAAGCCATTTCAAGCTGGCTTCCTTTCCTGGTGCCCGTGCAGGCAGATGCGGGCTTGTTGGGGCAGCTTTAGGGAGATGGCGCTGAGCGTCTGGATGCTCGAGTTGAACTTAGGAGTTAAACCTCTGTGGCTGATGTTCAAACGAAGCAGCTGGTGGCTTCCAGTGTCAGGACAGTGACTTGGAGGACCCTCTCAGTGGGGGCAGGGAAGCAAATTTGGTGGGATTTGCCCGGTGATGTTTTGTACATGAATGTCTTGATTCATCAGGTTGCAGGATGGGATCTAGCAGTATCGCTACGAGATGTAGCTTTGAAAGATTCCCAAGTTGATTAAAGCATTGAGACTCTTTCCAAAGGTCCCAAGCAAAAATACGTTTAAGAATACTATTATTATTATTATTATTATTATTATTATTTTTATAGACAACAACTTTCTTTACAAATACTTTTATTACTTTAAACATTTTTATTTTATGTGGATGAGTGTTTGCCTGCATGTATATGCGGGCCCTGTGTGAAAGCCCAGGGCTGGCAGGACCCAGATGAGGGCGTTGTGATCCCTGGAGCAGGAGCTACAGACAGGAGTGAGCTGCCAAGTAGGCTCTGGGAACAGAACCTGGGTCCTCCACAAGAGCAGCAAGTGCTCCTAACCACTCAGCCACCCATCTCTCCAGCATCCTGTTCTCTGTCTGTCTGTCTGTCTCTGTCTGGTAGCTATACTGTGGCACACGTGTATGTCAGAGGATAACTTTCAGGGGTTGTTTCTCTCCTTCTACCGTGTGGGTCTTGGGACTTGAATTCAGGTCATTGGGCTTGGCAGGCATGACCACGCCTTTTATATTCTTCACTGAGCCAGGGTCTGTTAATCAAACCCAGAGCCCAATGATATGGCTAGTCCCTCTAGCCAGCTTGCTCTGGGGAACCCCTGCTTCTCCTCTCCTAGGCTGGAGTTCTTTAAGGCACTTACAGCAGCAGGACCAGTAGCTTAGGTTCATCTTAGGCTACATGGCGAGTTCAAGGCTAGCCTGAGACACAGGAGACCCTGTCTCAAAGCGAGCAAACAATTTAATGCTTTCAAGAGAGCTAGGGAGGTGGAAAGAGGAGAGTCTAGTAAATTTTGCAGGCTGGAGAGATGGCTCAGCAGTTAAGAGCACTTTCTGTTCTTTCAGAGGACCCGAGTTCAGTTCCTACACCCGTGTCTGGCGGCTCTCAACCATTGATAACTCCAGTTCCAGTTCCCGTTCCCCTGAGGGCACTTTCACACATGTGACACACACACACACACACACACACACACACACACACAGAATAATTCTAAAATTAAAAAAATTCAAGGCAGTGAAATTTTCTCATTGAAAAGCAAGCTCAGGGATAGCATTGGCCATGGCTGTAACGTGGTGGCCACAGCACAGATC
Source organism: Meriones unguiculatus (assembly GCF_030254825.1). Lineage (NCBI taxonomy): Eukaryota > Metazoa > Chordata > Mammalia > Rodentia > Muridae > Meriones > Meriones unguiculatus. The sequence goes on along the minus strand of NC_083354.1, from coordinate 15,662,103 downwards.
CGGGGACCGTGTGCGCAGGGGCTGAGCTGAGAGGTCTTGAGTCTCAGTTTTTCTCCGTCTTTCGCCGCTATTTAAATTGTACTGTAGGAACCTTTACTTTTCACACCATAGATTTTTATTGTTCTTGAGCTGGGATTATGACATAGGAACAGAATGTTTCCAGAATTTTATTTGGTGACTGCCTAGTAAAAATTCAGTAAGTGCCGGAAGGACAGAGTGTGGCGAGGCTCAGTTGTAAATGGTGGCTGTTACCGAGCACAGATTGCTTTGGCAGAAATGACCCTCCTTTTATAACGCTCCTTTGGATTTGTAAGAAATTCGTGTCTACCTGAAAACGGACAGCCCACCGCATTACTTCAAAACGTGGTAAATTTGGAATCCTTGCTTTGCACAAGCATTATAACACAACAAAACTAACGGGCACCACTCCTGTGACACCTGGCATGGCAGGAGTGGTGTTTGTGCTTAGGTGACTTGCCTGAGTGTCTTCATACATGGTGTGTGTGCCCCACTGGCACAGACTTCCAGAGACTGCACACTAGGCTCAGCAAGTGCGTTTAAAATTGTTTTTATTGGCAAGAGTTTTTTTTTCCTAAAAAGGGCTGTTAAATTAATTAGTTAAATGTGTGTTTGGTGTATGTACATATATGTATGTATGTGTTCCGTGTGTGTGTGTGCGTGTGTGTGTGTGTGTGTGTGTGTGTGTATGCATATATGATGTCAGGTGTCTTCCATCTTTTTCTGGAGATAAGGTTTTACTGTATGGCCCTGGCTGGCCTGGAGCTTGCTATGTAACCAGGCTCGCCACCATCTCAAGAGATCTTCTCGCCTCAGCCTCCCAAGTGGTAGGATTAAAGGTGTGGGCCACTATGCTTGTTTTCCACCTTATTTTTTGAGACAAGGTCCCTCACTAAACCCAGAGTTCCTCTGATTCAACAAGATTAGGCTGTCTAGCAAACTGTAGTCACCCTCCTGACTGCATTTTAATATCACCTGGGTTGTGGGTGTGTGCCACTGTGCCTGGCTCTTATGTGGGTGCTGAGAAGTTAAGTCAGGCCCTCCTGCTGCTATGGCAAGCCTGAATGGATAGTCATCTCTCTAGCGCTGTCCTTTTTTATTTTTGAAGACACAGAATACAAGCCTATGGAGCATACACTAGAGAGGAGCTCTTTACTGACGATTGCTCCAGGCGTAATTATCAGCCTCATCCCTCCTCTGCCACTTTCTGCCCAGTGCCGGGACAGTACGCCAGCTCTGGCCAATAAGCTCTTATCTAGTTGCTGTTCCCTCAGTGGTTGTTCACAGTGATGGTGGCCCTCAGCATTGAGCAAATCAGGTGGCAGCCCCGTCTGGCCTTGTGAGGTGCAGGCATGGTATTTGCTGTCTACTTCAGGCTGACCCAAAGTGGGCCACAACAATTCCTTTCCTGTGGACATCCTAGAATCCTGTGGACATGCTAGCTAGCCTCTGCAGGGTCTGTCACTGCCAGAGAGGGGCTGAGCTGGCCAGCCGTAGGCAGCATGTGCTCTCCATCACTGGCTTCGCTCTATGCCCAGGGTCCCTTATCAGATCTTTCTTTGCATCAAGGGCTGAAACGCTGCCGTCTGTATCCTTACACTGGGCCTGTGCTCTTTCTGGTGGCAAGAGTTTGACAGCTTTGTGGGGGTCCTCATGCTTTGGAGAACTTTCTGGCTCAGCTCCATTTTATTTCCGTCTCCACTGTGCTTTTACTTTGTTCCGTGTCCCTGGAGTCAAAGGAAATTCTTTGTGACAAATCATAGGGACTTAAACATTTTTAATTCATTTTTTTTCATGTTTATGAGCATTTGCCTGCATGTATGTCTGTGGGCTACATACATGCAGTGCTCGAGGAGGCCGGAAGGGGGCGTCAGATCCCCTGGAACTGGAATTACAGATGGTTGTGCGCCGCCATGTGGGTCCTGGGAGTTAAACTAGGGTCCTCTCGAAGAGCAACCTCTGCCCTTAACTGCTGAGCCAGCTCTCCAGCTCCAAATCATAGGGATCTCGAGGAGTGAAGACAGCCTTTATGGAAATGCCTGTCTTACCCAGCTGATTGATTGCTTTGGAACTCGGCATCCTCTCTCTTGATTATATAAAACTTATTAACAGGGTAATCACACACACTAAATGTAGCCTAACCTGCAGTTTTCTGACTCGGTCAATATTCACGTCTTATTTTATATCCCTGGGAAGGTTATAAGAGATTATTATAACTTTCATCATCATTATTAAAAATTTTAATTTGGTATCTGCACACGGGTCCTATAGACATGAGTGCAGACTGCTGGAGGACCAGTAGTGCCCCGGCTCTTGGAACTGGAGAACAGAATGAATGTTTAACTACCGAGCCATCTATCTAGCCCTTCACTGAACACTTTTAGGGGATAATGAAATGGCTCAGTGGGCAAACTCGCTTGTCATACCGACCTGACTGCCGGACTCAGATCCCTGGAAGCCGTGTGAGAAAAGCCAGACACAGTGATGTGCAAACCCAGCGTCTCCACAATGAGACGCAAGGTGGAGACAGGAGAATCAATCGCCTAGGAGCTATGGGCCACCTGGCCTGGAACGCCTCAACCAGTTCCCAAAAGGCATGCTCTGATTTCAGCATATGTGCCATGGAATGTGCATGTGTGCGCGTGTCTGCATACATATACATACTAAATAAAAACGTTACGTTTATTACCTATTGCAATCCCTCCAATCGCCAGCCCCCCCTCCCCCCCAAGACAGGGTTTCTCTGTGTCGCCCTGGCTGTCCTGGAACTTGATCTGTAGACCAGGCTGGCCTCGACTCACAGAGAACCGCCTACCTCTGCCTCCGGAGTGCTGGGATTAAAGGTGTGGCCACCACTTCCCAGCACCCACCTCTTATTTTTAATGAACAGGATGATAACTGGATCAAGGGTCAGCTTCCTGATAGTTGGAATGACACAGCAGGGCCCTGAAGAAACTTGCTCTTGGTTATCAGGCCACGGGGGTTTTGTACCCTCCCTTGCTACTGTTTTGACTCTGAGCTTCGAGTCTATGCAACCAGACTGTCACACTGCAATGGAGTGGTCGTTGAGAGGCGGCCGAAAACTGCACACTGGTGTATGTCCAAGTTGGCTTCTGGTTGCTGGGAGGGAGGGCCGTACAGTTCCAGAACTTTGTGCCAAGCACCGCTCACCTTTCCGCGGCCTGTGATTTATACTCTTGCCTAGTCTACAAGGCTGGGGGGAGGGGTAGGTGTCCTCAAGTGAGATGGGCTGGAACTGACCTTTCACCCCTCACAAAGAGCCAGCGACACAACAAAACTTCTCCTAATGGTTATTGGAGCCGTGTTTACTCTGTAAACATGCTTCCTGCTAGTCAGACCCATAAGCCTCTCAGGCGTTAGTTGTGTGGACTCTTGTTAGTGGCTCCAAGCTAACATTCCCTCTGGGATGAGGAGTGTGGGAGAGCCGTGAACCACGGACTTACACCGAAGGAGGGTTTTAGAATACGGTGGTGGTAGTTTACTGAGAGAATCTGTAGTAGGCTGAAAACAAACTCTGCTTTTGAGGCTGGAGAGATGGCTCCGGGGTTGGGAACACGGGCTTCTCTTGTGGAGGACCTGGGTTCAGTTCCCAGTACCCACATGGCAGCTCACGGTTGTCTGGAACTCCAGTCCAAAGCGATCCGATGCCCTCCTCTGACCCCCATGGTCACCAGGCACATACACGGGACATGTTTGTACATGCAGGCACAAGACTCGTACACATAAACTTTTAAAAAGAGTTAAAATTCTGTTTTTATATGTGTCTGAATTTCTCCTCTTAAAACCCAAAGTATGTGTGTGCAGATGTGTATGCATGTATGTATATGTGGAACTCAGGATAAGCATGGGTGCTATTCCTCACCACCCACCGTGTATTTAAAAAAATTATTATTATTGTTTGTGTGCATGATGTGTGTGAGGCCTGTGCAGCAAACCCCTTTATCCACAGAACCCTCCCACTGCCCCCACCTTCTTTCTTATACAGATCTTTATTTTATTTTCGGTTACATGTATGTGTGTGTGCTGGACAGGGCAGAGGCTGGAGTCACAGGTGTTTGGGTGCTACCTGAGATGGGTGCTGGGAGTCAAACAGTATATGCTCTCTATCCCCAACCTTACTGATTTTTCTCAGATAGGGCTCTTGCTGGCCTGGAACTCACCAAATAGGTCAGACTGGCTGGCAAGCAGTCTCCAAAGATCTGACTGTCTCTGTCTGCCAGCTTTGGGATTATAGCCATGAACCACTATAGCCTGCTCTATCTATCTGTCCGTCCGTCCATCCATCCATCCATCCATCCATCCATCCATCCATCTATCTATCTATCTATCTATCTATTTTTGAGACTGGGTTTTTCTGTGTAATAGAGTCCTGGACTCAACTAGAGTCCTGGACTCAATTTGTAGATCAGGCTAGCCTCGGACTCACAGAGATCCACTTGCCTCTGCCTCCTGAGTGCTGAGATTAAGGGTGTGTGCCACCTTGCCTATATATATATATATATATATATATATATATATATATATATTTTTTTTTTTTTTTTTTTTTTAACATAGGTTCTTAGCATCAAACTCAGGTCACTGAGCTTGTAGGCAAGCACTTACCAACTGACCTATCTTTCCAGCCCACGCTTGTCTTTTTAGTTAATTGACATATTTAGTTTGTGTGTGTGTGCGCATGTTTGTGCATGCCTCGGCACGTGTGTGGAGGTCAGAGGACAACTTTCAGGAGTCAGCTTTCCCCTTCCACTGTGTGTGTTCCTGGGATGAAACTCAGATCGTCAGACTTAGGGCAAACACCATCACCTGTTGAGCTATCTTGCTGGTTCCCACTTTCCTTTTCTTGACTTCTATGTCTTCCCTTTCTGCTCTTACCAGCTCAATGTCATCTGTCATCTTTAATTCCCTCTGATTCCGGGAATTCAGGTCTGGTGCAAAAAAATTCTTCCCTCATTAAAAACAATTATTTTTTTTTGAGCCCAAAACCCTAGAAGAATGTCTTAATGCTTGGTAATTTATCATGAAAGAACTTTTGAGAATTTTCTCAGTGTGATGGCTAAGGAGGGAGCAAGAAACAGATTCTTCCTGCAGGTTTTGGTGACACCTCATAGGTCTCCCACAGCCTGGGGACCTGCGCTGGAGAGAAGTGGCCGCCTTGGTCTCATATTGCTGTCTCCATCTTCTATTTTCTGTATCTTGAGAGCACCAGCAATTTAGAGAAACAATGATTACATGTGACTTTGACATAAAGAAGAAATTGAGATTTAGAAGTGGGGCCCAGCTAACTTTCATTATATTTGCTTATGTTCATTTAATTAGTCAGGGTCTCCCTGTGTATCCCTGGCTAGCCTGGAACTCACTATGTAGACCAGGCTGACCTCAAACTCAGAGGTCCACCTGCCGGTGCCTCCCAAGTGCTGAGGTTGAAGATGCACCCCTCACAACCAGCTCTTGTTTTAATTTTCTTTATGTGTGCGCGTAGGCACATAACTGCAGCTGCTTATAGAGGTTAGAGGTGCTGGGTCCCCAGAGCTGGAGGTCCAGGCAGCGGTGAACTGCCCAGGCACGGGAGCTGAGAATTGAACTTTGGACCTCTGGAAGAGCAGCAAACACTTTTAACAAAGACTGAGCCATCTCTCCAGCTCCCGGTTTATTGTAATTTTAGTTATGTGCATATGTGTGTGTGTGTGTGTGTAGGTACGCACATTTGTGACTGCAGGTGTCTGCAGAGTTCAGAGGAGGCCCTTGGAGCTTAAGTTATGGATGGCTGTGTGCCGCCTCATGTGGGTGCCGGGGACCGAACTTGAGTCCTCTGCAAGAACAGTGCATACTGTCATCTTTCCAGCCTCACCTCTCGCCGTGTCTTAGTGGCAGTTGTTTTTGTAGTTTTTTTTTTAGAAGCAGAAGCAGTCACCTGTAAGTTTCATAGGTTGGTATGTAACTGGTAAATTGAGCTAGTGTCACATAGGGAACGTAGCTTATAATGGAGATCCAGCTTTGGTATTGTCTCTCATCTCCCTTCCAGACCTTTCTGAGAGGGCTGCTGAAGAGGCGGCTCAGCGGGCAAAGCACTTGCTGCTCAAGCGTGATGACCTAGATTTGAATCCTTAGCGACCAGGCAAAAGGCCGGCTCTGGCCACAAGTGCTGGGAGGTGGAGACAGGAAGATCTTTGGGGATTGCTGGTTGCCAGCTTAGCTCCAGGTTCCATGAGAGAGTCTTTAAGAGTAAGGCAGAGAGGGAATAGAGCGGGATACCAAACATCTTCATTTGGTTTCCATGCATGAGCGTGGGTGTTTGCACACACACACACACACACACACACACACACACACACACACACACACACACCCTGGCTGCGTACGAGTACTGTTTGCCTGTCGCTGGACGAAACTTTGACGATCCCTGATCCTCTTGGCTACTTGTAAGTGTAACAGCGGCACGGACTCTAAGCATAAGCACCACCTTCTCTAAGTGCTGAGGGATGGTTCAGATCCCTAACAGTTGAAGGTACAAAACAACCTTGTACCATTATTACACTCTCCTCTCTCCCGTCCCTCACCCTGGCTTCTTGAAGGAAGGGAAGGAAATCACGACTTTTATCCTGCTTTGCATTTCTCACTCTCCTTGGCTTTCTCAGTGTTTTTGTTCTGTTGATAGTGCCCAGGGAGGCACTGAGAGAAGGAGGAGGAAGGAGGCTTAAGATGCTGTCATCTTGGGTCAAGCCCTCTGGTGTCAGGTGTTTAAGCCAGGGACTCCTGATAGGGCTTCCCAGGAAACTTCCCCTGCCTCCCCTTGACAGCAGGGTTCGAGTTTGGATGTAAGTGACTCCACAGCCCCTGAGAAAAGCCGGTGTGCCCCAGGCTTCTGGCAGCAGCTTCCTCCAACCCTCTCTGAGGTCTTATAAGAAACCATTCAAGAGGAAACCGTGTTGTTTGTCTTTGAATGAAACTCCTCTAGACCCTGGGAAATAGTCATTCCTGTGTGTGTGTGTGTGTGTGTGTGTGTGTGTGTGTGTGTGTCTGTCTGTCTGTCTGCAAATTCCACCAAAGAAACAGCTCATTTCTTGCCCAAGTGGGAGCACTAGCGGGGGTGCATGGAGTGTTTCAGGAGCACTTAGGCTCCCACAAGTCTGTGGTCCACTCATTTCTGACACTCTGTTTCCAGGCTGAGGAAAGGTTTCCATAGGACAGTTTCTTTCAAGACAATCATCTTTACCAAAGGTCTCTTCTTCTTGTTCTTGTTCTTTCTCCTCCTTCTTTTCCTTCTCCTCCTTTCTTCCTTCTCCTCTATCCTTTTCCTTTTTCCTCCTCCTCCTTCATTGTTTTTTTTTTTTTTTGTTTTTTTTGTTTTGAGTTAGGGTTTCTTTGTGTAGCCCTGGTTGTCCTGGAACTCACTCTATTGACCAGGCTGACTTTGAATTTTGAGATTTGCCTGCTCTACCTGCCGAATGCTGGGGTTAAAAAAAGGTGTGTGCTACCACTGCCTGGAAAATCCTGCTTTTTTGTTTTGTTTTGGTTTTTTGAGACAGGGTTTCTCTGTGTAGCCTTGGATGTCCCAGACTCATTTTGTAGACCAGGCTGGCCTCAACTCACAGGGATCACCCAACTTTGCCTCCGGGAGTGCTGAGATTACAGGTGTGCACCATCGCACTGGCAAATCCTTTTTTTTTTTTTTTTTTAAGTTTTTAAAATTAATTTTAGCACTTGGGAGGCAGAGGCAGGTAGATCTTTGTGAATTTGAGGCCAGCCTGGTCTACAGAGTGAGTTCCAGGATAGCCAACACTACACAGAAAAACCCTGTCTCAAAGAACAACAAAAAACAACAAAAATTTTATTTCATTTTATGTGAATTTTGCCTGCACATGTCTGTGAATCACATGTATGCAGTGCTGGTGGAGGCCAGGAGAGGGCATCAAGTCTCCTAGAACTGGCCTTACAGACAGTTGTGAGCCTCCTTGTGGATATTTGGTCCCCAGTCTTTAAGTGCCGGGCCATCTCTCCAGCCCTAATCCTGCTTCTATCTTGTCTCCCCGAAGAACGTTAAATCTGTGGATCTGTTCCAGCCCCAAAACTCTAATACTCATTAGGGGTCCCCTGCATCTAAAAAGCAAGGTGGTATTTTATGGGAGACATCATGATCCCAGGAGCTTGCTGGCCAGCCAGCCCTTGCTGAATGAGCATCAGGTTCAGAGAGAGGTGGGTCAAAATATAACACCGAGAGCAACTGAGAGTGACACTGTGGACTGAACTCTGTGAGTGAACGTGGAGAAGGGGAAGGAAGCGGAACAACAGGGCATCACTGGGCCTCAGTGCAGTTTAAGGAGTGGCCTCAGCTGCCCCCTTGCTGGCTCCAGAGCTGAGGCGCCCTTCTCAGTGGCCCTGGGTTGGCACGAGCTGCTGGAGACCCTGTAACTCTCTAGCTCTCCGCTCTGAGGTTCGGGAGGCGGGGTCATGGCCCCTCTGTGCCCTCCACGAATTCCTCCTTATCTCCCTATGTTTCCTGAGACCATCTCCTAAACAGCTGGTCCACGTCAGCCTCTGGGGAGAGAGCTCAAGCAGGGTGGTCAGGAGACAGCGTGGGAGCTTGCTCTGTCCTCTGCAGCTGCCAGGGAACCTGAAAGGAAGAGAGACCACGTCCTTGCTGATGGAGGTAGCAGGAGGAGCCAGGGATGGATCGAGGTCTTAAAGGAGAATGTTTCCATGGAGTAAACATGGGGTCTGGGTGTGAGAGCTTATGGGGGCCTGGTCAGCTCCTGACCAGCCAGCGAGTGGACCCTTCAACAAAGTGCTGGGGTTACACACCAGAGCCCCCCCCCCATGGGGGAGGGGCATGGAAGGAGGCGCATGTGACTGCTTGACGTTTATAATAAACCTCAGACGATTGCGAAAGGGTGGAATCCAATTCCTCCTACCTGCATTCATTATAGAAAACCCAATTTATTTGCACAATAAAGCAACAGTGTCCAGGGCTTATCTGGCAGAGCATCTTCTCTCATTCATCACTCAAGCTATCTGTGTTCTCAAAGCCAAACCAGACTCTTTATGGGGGGAAGACGAGCCATTCCACTTCAGAGTTATGCTTCCTGATTTTACACGTTCTTGATTGAATGTATCATTGAGAATAATAGGATAATGAAAGCTGGGCTACCTCTGGCCGTGAGTGCACCGTTCAGTCAAGGCCGCACAGAAATCCATATTAATGGTTTATATTTTCCGCAGTCAATATCTCGGAATGACAGGTTTCATAACTGTTTATTACTTCCAATTAGATGATGATCAATCGGATATCTGGCAGCCCACTGTTTATTTAGGGGTGGCCAAGCTGGGTTAAATGGTACCCTGGAGTTTCAGTGTGGGTCGACAACATTTGACCAAGAGTGAAAATGTCATGTCACTTTGAAACGGCACAGGAAAAAATAAATTCAGAGGCTGGTGTGATGGCTCCTATACACAAGACACACATATACATACACACATAGATGCATGCTTACATACTTACATATATATGCATAAACATACTCACATACATGGAGACACATATAGGTACATATACATAGAAACACACGTACATAAACATTAAAGCACATATGCATACACATAACATACACATACGTGTATGCACACATACAGCATATATGCATACATATACATACAACACATACATACACACATACTAAATAATAATGAATGAATACTAAATGAATAAAAATGTAACTTGAAAAGCGAATTCAGCAGCGCTGTGAGGGAAGAACTTTATAAATATCTATTTATTGTTTTATATATGTGAATGTGTGCCTTCATGAGTTTTTGTGCACAGTGTGCACGCGGGAGCCCGAGGAAGCCAAAAGAGGGCATCGGGTCCCCTGCAAATGGAGTTACAAGTGGTTGTGAGCTGCCATGTGCAGACATTTGTGGACCAGCAGACGTGGGCTCTGGGGACCAAACTCAGGTTCTTCGCAAGCACAGGAAGTAAAGCCCGTCTGTAAGAGCAGCCAGTGCTCTCAACTGCCGAGTCATCTCTTGAGCCCAACTTTAAAAAAAAATTTAAGTTAAAACTCTTGTTCCCACCTCTCCAGATCTGACATGAACGTTATCGCTAACCTCTAGCGGCCTGATTTCTATGTAAAGTTAACTACACATCTCACGGAGAGGCCAGCCTTGCAGTCAGGGTGAGTTTCTAAACCTAACAGCATGTTTTTGAGACAGGGTCTCTCAGAGCCTAAGCTGGGCTTGAACTCCATGTGTCGTGAAGAACGCCCTTGGTTCCCATGATTTTTCGGTTTTTGAGGGCGAGGAGCATAGATCTGCGCCATCCTTCTTCCCTTATGTGGTCCTGGCAACCCAGGGCTTGCATTCTAGGCAAGTACTCTGCCACCCGAGCCGCATCCTCAGTGGGGCCCCTTGCTTCAGGCAGGTCAAGGACGTAGACATGCAGGCTGAGGGTGACGTCCATCATATTCCATGGGCAAAGGGCTTGTTGCTCAAATGGATCAATAGGACTCTTGATAAAAGTGGGCTGTGTGGGTGTAAGCCAAGGGCCATAGCATCCATCCTAAGGCTGGAGAGGTGCTCAGTGGCTAAGAGTACTTCCTGTGATTGCAAAGAACTTGGGTTTGGTTCCCAGAGCCCACATCTGCTGGCTGACAAATGTCTGTAACCCCAGCTCCAGGGGATCTGATGCCCTCTTCTGACACCTGCAGGCCCTACCTTCACATGTCACACACACATACACACACACAAGAAATAAAGTATTTTTTAAAAAAGAGCCTGTCTAAAGTTTAGTCGAAGAAGATGTCACCAACAGCTCCTGTTCTGGTTCAATGTACATGAATACATCCCAATTTCCTTTCACAGATGTAAATCTAATGCATCACTTGGTCTCTTTTATTCGTGAAGCTCAGCCAATCACCTGTAGAGACTTGGTAGAAGAAGGTGTTTGCTGAACAATGGGGACCATCAAGCTCCGGGTGATGGGGGCCTGACATTATAGGTTTCAGACCACCAGGCAAGAACCTGAGGCAAGGTAGGGCATCTTGGTGAGATGGCCGGAGGATGCAGATGTCCTCAGGCCCTCGTGGCCGGAGAGCAGAGCTCCACTGTAGCTTCCATCAGATAGCATGTTTATAAGTACATAGGAGAAGGAACTTGAACAGATATACATTAGCGCTAAGCATGCATACTACAGTTGTTTCTAAATTTGGTCATGCATAAGGATTGGCACGTGGACCTTATTAAAATGAAGATTTTAAAATATAGGTCTCTGTCGGGGTAGGGAGGCTGAGGTTCTGAACAGCTGCCAGTTGCTGCTACTGCTGCTGCATAGATTTGTGGACCACACTGTCAGAACCTAGAAGACAGGAATTTTTTTTTTAATTTTTAAATTTATTATTTTTATTTTTTCCACAATTTATTTATTATATATCCCTATTGAAGCCCCATCTCTCAACTCCCCCCAGTCCCACCCTCCCTCCCTCTTCCCCCTAGTCCCACACTTTCTCCCTCTTTCCCTCATTCCCTTCCCCTAGTCCACTGAAAGGGGGAGATCTGCACTATTGCCATCTGCCCATAGCTTGTTGAGCCTCATCAGGACTGCTCGGATCCTCCTCCTCTGTGGCTTGGCAAGGCTGCATCACCAGGGGTGAATGCTCAAAGAGCAGGCAACTGAGTTCATGACAGAGGCAGCCCTGCTCCCCTCACTCAGAGATCCACATGGAGACTGAGCTGCCAATAGGCCACATTTGAGCTGGGGGTCTAGGTCCTCTCCATGCATGGTCCTTCATTGGCGCATCAGTTTCTGCAGGACCTCAGGGCTCAGATCCTTTGGCTTTGTTGGTCTCCTTGTGGATGACAGTTTTAAAAGCCCTGATATGGGCCAGGGAGATGGCTCAGCAAGTAGAGGTGCTTATGCACCTGGATACCACAAGGTGGCAGGAGAGAGCTAATTTCTGAGACTTGTATACAACCCACATACCCGTATTAACTGATGCTTTTCAGCAAAATGTTCACTTTAACATATCTTCTTACGCCAATTTGCATAAAGCCAGGCCTATTACTTGCTCAGGGTTAGGGACAGACCATGAGTTAATGGTGGGATGAGTCACTGTTCTAGTGCAGCTAAGAGGAGAAAATGCTGACAGTTGAACTATGACACACCTTGATTTTAGAAATGATAAAATGGAAGTTTTAGAGTTGAATATGTTGGTTTCTCTGGCTCCTGTTAACTTTCCATGCTGTTGACATGCTGGGTACCTTTCCTGTCAGATAAAAGCTATGATTGGTCCCCAGTGCCTTATCTATCTATCTATCTATCTATCTATCTATCTATCTGTCTGTCTAGCTTGATGGTCTCATGTAGGCCAGGCTGGCTTCAAACTCTATGTAGCCAAGGTTGACTTTAAATTAATTTCATATATATATATATATATATATATATATATATTTGAGACATGCTCTCATTATGTAGCTGTAGCCCTGGCTTGAATTTTCTGTATAGACCAGGCTGGCCCTGAAATCGCAGCGCTCTACCTGCCTCTGCCTCTGCCTCTCCAGTGCTGGGATTAAATGTGCCATATAAAAATTATTGTTATTATGCATATGTCTATGTACATATGGGGTGTGTGTGTGTGAGTGAGAACATGGGAATGCACGTGTCACAAGTACCCACGTGGAGGTCAGAGGACAACGTAAAGAAGTTGGTTCTTTCCTACCAGGGGGTGTGAGGATCAAACTCCGATTGGCAGCTTGCTCTGCAAGTGCCTTTATCCACCTCCGCCATCTCAGCGGTGGCCCTTGAACTTGTGACCCTCCTGCCTCCATTCCTCACGTGCTGGGACTACAGGCATGTACCACCAAGCCTAGTTCATACAGTGCGGAGGCTCACGCACGTGAGGACAGCGCTCACCAGCTGAGCCACATGGCCAGAGGCTCATCTCACTTTACAGAGACTTGGGGTGGCCGAGTTACTTTGGGAACACATCTGGACCTCTTACCCGCCTGGGTCCCTATGACCAGGGAGCTTGCACACTCAGCTGGAAGAGCAGCTATCTCAGAGGAGTATGTTCCTCTGTGCTGCGTCCTTTGAGCCAAATACTCCTGGGAAAATGGCTGGGCGGTGGTGGCACACACCTTTAAGCCCAGCACTTGGGAGGCAGAGGCAGTCAGATCTCTGAATTCCAGGACAGCCAGGGCTACACAGAGAACCTTGTCTCAAAAAACCCAAACAAGCAAACAAACAAACGAATAAACAAAAGGCAGACAATGGTACCTGCCTGATACCCACATTTCTTTTCTTTGAGCCCTGCTCTCTGTCTGCATCCCTCTACTGAGGTGGCTGTCTTGAACCCCACATGACCTTTCTTCTGTGATCCCTGTGGTCTGAATTCTTCCTTGCCCTCCTACCCACCTGCCCCGCCTGCGTCCTCTGCCTGAAGCTCCTTGTGTGTTTCCGCACAGCTGCCGCCGCCTTCTATGGGCGATGCTTCCATGTTGAGCAGATGGGGCTCCATGTGCGCATGCCCAGCTCCGCCCTCGCCAACCATCTCCTGGAAAGAGTGAGCAATCCAAGTACTAGTAAGTCCTCCTTGAGTAAACCTGGGAGTGTGTTTTGAAGTCACAGATCTGTCCACCATCTTCTCTGCCCCTCCCCCCCGCCCCATGACCTTTTTGTCGTCTTGTTTACGTTGTTATATTCTAGTTAACACCCACTTGAACTTATGCTATTGACTGAGAGCCTCGTGGGAAGGGTCTGGGTTTTCTTCATTTCTGTTCCTCTGACTCTTGTCCAGGACCCAGGATATAAATGATTCAGCAGAGTTGAGAGGCACGGCCATAATTCACTAATTTAGCATCCGACAGAAACCAAATTTCCTGGTCCGTGTCCTGCTGGGGAAGGGACTGCCACTTAGGAAGTCTCTTGTTTCAGGAGTGGATCAATGGGGCACGGGGTGGGAGGCGGGGCCAGCGATGGAGCCTGAACTGGCCTCACGTGGAAGTTTCTCTTTCCCTCTCTCAAGTCTGTATGTTTTCTTTCTTTCCTTGAAAAGTGCACAGGACAACTTTCCGTTGCTCTGACAAACTAAGCTTAAGAAGTAAGCAACCTATAAAGAGTCTTTTTTTTTTTTTTCCCCTTCTGATTTTGAAAGTTTTAGCTCTTGATTGCTTAGTGGCCAGGGAGGGCATCCTGGTGGTGCCCGTGTGGTAGAGGTGGTTGCTTGTCACACACATTTTGGGGAATCAGAGTGAGACTATGGGGTCAGGATCTCAATATCCCCTTCCTGGGCTATCACCCTCCAGTACTCTAATTTCTTTCCCTTAGGCCCCGCTTCCTAAAGGCCTTCTACCTCCCCTAGCACCCATGACCACGACCTTAGCATGGCGTGTGTGTGTGTGTGTGTGTGTGTGTGTGTGTGTGTGTATGTATACACACGCTTGCGGAGGCCAGAGGCCAACCAATATTCTTTCTCAGGACCTCTTCACCTTGTGTTTTGAGACAGGGTCTCACTGGCTTAGAGCACACGGATTATACTGGTTTGACCAGGGATGCGCCTGTCTCTGCCTTCGAAGTGCTACCGTGCCTAATTCTCACAGGAGCGAGTGGAGGGAACCTGAACTCATTCGCTTCTCCACTGGAGCCATCTCCCCACTCCACATATGTCCTGTTTAGGAACAGAGGTGATCTAAACCTCAAGGGCAGGCTGGGCTTCTCCAGGTGGGCACACAGGCCGCCTCTCACTTTTCTTTGTAGGGTACTTTAGTTGGAGTTGTCCGTTCTTCCTCTGCTTCTGATGGACATTGCCGCAGCTGCGGTTATCGGGAATTCAGCTCTGTGACAAAAGGCAGTTTTTAAGAAAAATCCGTTCGAAGGAGGAATAGAAGCCGATTATTGATTTGACCTTAAATAACGCCAGCGCTTGATTTTAGAGTCCCTTGTATCAGCTTCTTCTTTCGTTCAGCATTTATTTGCATTCCCTTGCAAACAGCACCTTCCTGAAGCCATTAAATCATCATCGTTTTGCAGAGCCTGCGTCCCGAAAGCCAGTGTGGTGGGAAGGCCGACAGAGGGCGCTGTGTTATCTCGGATAACCGGAAAGGCTGGAGAAGTTTGGTTCATGCCTTCAGAGCAAGCAAAACGAAACAAAACAAAACGGTGAAAGCACAGCAGTTTAACCTCAGCAATTCTGTTAGCAGCACGATGTAAGTTTAAAGAACAAAAGTGGGGGAGATTTGGCGTCTTTCCCTTGAGTTCGGTGCAAAGGAAACTTTCAGTGTGTTTATCAGCTACAAAGGACTTGGCGCAGTGGAAGCCCACGCACAGCACACTCTGTTTTCCTGATCATTTCGGGTGCCCCTAGGGGTGATGGGAATGTTCTTAAATGATCCGAAGAAGGTGTTCTGAAAGTGGTGTGAATCTTTTAAAATGAAAAAGTGGCTGATTGTATCAAGTCTAGTTTCTAGTGAACATTTTGTTTCCTCCTTTGTGTTTTTTTCGTTTCTTCCCTCTCTTCCTTCCTCCCTTTCTCATCTCCCTGCATTCTCTTTATTCTGCAGACCTCTCCCCAGCAGGCTTTCAGTCTTTGGTATTTCTCTTCCCTGAAGCTGTTTTAGATTTATCTCTGCAGGTAGCACCTGGTGGGTAGAGCTGCCTGGGAGACGGAGGTGGGTGGATGGGTGGGTTCATTGCCACAGGCACTAATTACCTCATAAAACAGCTCACAGGTATATTATTTAAGAGGAGCAAAAATTGGCAATTATCTCTGGACTTTCAGGTTTACATAGCAAAATGAAAACAGCCTTAGATAACTTATGCTCAAACTCACTCCTCTGCATACCGATAAGACACATACCCAAAACCAACTCTTGAAACTTGGAATCGTTCTCACTCCTTTGGGCTCTTGTACCTGAATTCCTCTGGGATGAGATTTCACGCGCAATTTTGAAAGGCTCACATTGAGTCACCACAGAAGGGCCGTGAGATAATTAAGCTGTATAAAATGAACAGCAGCAGTGGAGGGGACAGGCCTCATTTGGGTGAAGGACTTCATTGCAGAGAAAGGGGAGAGAACAAAAGCTGAGCCCAAAGGGACTGGCAGGGTCAAGGGATGGGAAGGGGGAAGAGGGAAAGAGGAAGAGTGAGGTATGTATGAAAGGTGATCTATGTAACGTGAACAGATAAAACAAAACAAAACAAAACGGACAGCAAGTTAGTAGCTGCTGCTCTTCATAGCAGCCAGGTGGGGAGAAAGGGAACAGGATGGTGTTCATCTCAGGGCTCTGAACAGTCATTTAGTATCTTGTCACTTCCCTAGCACAAGCGCTTTCATAAGGATGGTCTTACAGTGATCTTCCAGAGCCATCCCTTACTGTGTATCTGCAGGAAATTAGATCCTTGTTAAAGTGGACGGCAGAGAGTCCTCTGTGGATGACACATGACTGGGGCCCCAGAAAATCATTTTTATATTTATATACTTATTGCATGTGCGTGTGATGTTCATGCTTTATGTCTGCTTATGTACAGGCATAGTCCTTGTGTGTGCCTGGGTGTGGAGGCCTGTGGCTGGCACCAGCTATCTTCCTCAATCACTCTCCGTTTTGGAGATTGAAGGCAGACTCTATCGCTTACCATTTCGGGGAGTCTAGCTGGTTAGCTTCCCTAGGGATTCCCCCATGTCTGCCTCCCGAATGCCGGGAGGATAGGCAGCTGTGGTGCCCACCTGCTTTTATGTGGGTTCTGGGGTTCTGAGCGCCAGTCCCCACTCCTCCGGAGTGAATGCTGTACTGCTGAGTCATCCTTCCCATTCCATATTTCCCCCCTTACTTATAGACCCCCAACCTGCCTCCGGGATGGCTGTTGCAGGTGTTACAGATGGCACGGGAGGAGTCTTGCCTCTCATAGGAGGCCCACAACAGGAACAATGTCTGAGGACACATATGGTCAGCGACAGGCAGGGAAGCCGGTGCTGGGTGTTGTTAGGAGCCATAGGTAAGCGGAGGGTTTTCTTTGGAAGGCTGGGACGCTGAGAGAAAGGGTTACGGTTTAAAGGAAGAGGAAAGCTATCACAGGACACAGAGAGAAAGGCTTTCTTTCCAGTTGAACGTGTAAGAGACTTGGGGTATATGATGAGTGTTTGGTTTTAGAGACGGACCTTCAGCCTAGATGAAGTTGACCATAATCCTCCTGATAAGAAAGCTTAGCCCCGGTAAAAGGTGGCTGCTCAACAGTGCTTTTACTGTAGTGGATCGGGAAAGGAAAGACAGTAACACTGATGATCTCATTCTTCAGCTCCTTCTTTATTGAGCCTGAAGAGACCCCTTGGAACTAAGCCAAAAGACAGTAGCTCCAAGGGTTCTGCGAAGGGTAGGAGTCTGTGTGGAAGTCTCCCCGATTCCAGGCAGTCATGGGTGGTCGAACACTTGTGCTAGCAAGGGCCCTCTAGAGAGCGTAATCATCAGAGTGTCTGTGATCCTAAGATGATGCTCAGATTGGCTCAGAATCACCTCGCAATGACTGTGCAGGCTGGAGTCCAGGGAAGCGAGCAGCTGCTCAGTCGAGGAAGCCAGAAACCTCAGAACAAGAGCAAGGACAATGGTGCAGCCCAAGGCCAAGGTCAACGTCCTGAAAGGCCCTGGCGCGCCAACGGTACAAATCTGCAGTCAAAGACACTCCAGAGTCTGTCTCCAAGGGTCTCAGGAGGAGAGTGAGCTTTCCTTAGAGGGGTCGTGTGTGGGACAGGCAGCTTCCCTTTTCTACCTTTCCATCCCATCTCAGCCCCAGACCAGAGAGTGCCTGGCACATTCTGGGTAGACTTTCCCTGTTATGTTTGCCGACTCCCACGCTCGTTTCTCCAGAAACGCCCCAGACAGCACTCAGGCATTGGTTTTGCTGTTTTTCTAGGCATCTAGGCTGACAACGGAAATGATCGTTGCCCTAGTTAGCTTTCTGTTGCTGTGATAA
The DNA here is from genome assembly GCF_030254825.1 of Meriones unguiculatus. Lineage (NCBI taxonomy): Eukaryota > Metazoa > Chordata > Mammalia > Rodentia > Muridae > Meriones > Meriones unguiculatus. Next base: position 15,644,117 of record NC_083354.1, on the reverse strand, counting down.
TCACCATGACTGAAAGCAACTCCGAGAGGGAACTGTTTACCTGGCTTACATTCACATGTCACGGTCCATCCTTGAGAAAAGTCAGGGCAGGAATCCAAAGGAGGAACCTTGAGGCAGAAACTGAGGCAGAGAGCATGGAGGAGCCTGTTTCCTGGCTTGGTCCCCCTGGCTCGCTCAGCTGGGACCTCCTGCCCAGGGATGCGCCCCTTACAGTGGGCTGGACTCTCCCACATCCATCATTAATCAAGAAAATGTCCCACAGACTTGCCTACAGGCCGCTTTGAGGTAGGCATTTTTCTCAGGTAAGGTTTCCTCTTTTCATATGACTCTGGCTTGTCTCAAGTTGACAAAACCCGACACAGCACAGTCACAACAGTGAAAAACAGAACACCAGTGTCAGGAGGTACCTAATTTAGTATGGCACATATCTTTAGAAGGTTTGGTGGCTGACATAAGCTCAACCATTGGAAGAGTGTGTCTGGCTGTTGGTAATGAAGGAGCAATGGAGCCCCCCAAGACAGCTATAGCAGAAGTGACTCCTTGTTCTTGTTCTTTTTGTTGTCCTTTTTTTTTTTTTTTTTTTTTTTTTGAGACAGGTTTTCTCTCTGCAACCCTGGATGTCCTGGAACTCATTCTGTAGGCCAGGCTGGTCTGGAAGTCAGAGATCTGCATGCCTCTCACCTCTGAGTGCTGGGGTTAAAAGCCTACGCCACTGCCACTTGGCTAATGTGTGGTACTATATGTGAAATCTTGAAGTTGGTCTTACAAACCAAACTCAGGCCATCCCAGCTTGGCAGCAAGTGCCTTTACGCCCTGAGGCAACTGGCTGGCAAGAGGTGACTTCTCATATCAGGGACCCTGAGCCCCAACTGTGGTTCCCTAGCTTTGATCTGGATGGTGGAAGCTACTTCATTCATAACCTTTGTATACATTTTATATTAGTGTGCGTATTTGAAGGATCTTCAATGGGTTTGGTAAAATATATGTGATAGCTTTATAAAAAGTATTATTTACTTTATTTACTTTATTATATACATGTGGTGACGGCTGCTTGTCTGTATATACACCACGGGCTTACAGTTGCCCTCAGAGGCCAGAAGAGAGTTTTGGATCTCTTAGAACTGGAGTTAAGTAAGGCCTCTGGGTTACTCAGCGTGGGTTCTGGAAACCAACCCAGGTCCTCTGCAAGAGGAGCAGGTGCTCTTGAGGCACCTCTCTAGCCCTCTGTGAGAGTCAGGATTAATTGCCAAGTTGATACAACCTAGAGTCGCCTGGGAAAAGGGTCACAGTGAAGGGTTGTGTGGGTGAGCTTGGCGTGCAGGCAGGTCTGTTAGGGATTATCTTGATTAGTGGAGAGACTAGCTCACTGTGGGTGGCATCTCCTCAGGGGCATCCTGGACCCCCTGAGAGTGGAGAAAGTGGGCTAAATATGAGCATGCATGCACGCTTTCTCTCTCTGCTCTTGGCCATGGATGTAATGTAACTAGCTGCTTCAAGTTCTTGCTGCCTTGACATCTCCATGATAATGTAACCTGGAATTGGGAGCAAAAGAAACCCTTTCTTCCGTTACTTGCTTTTGTCAGGTAATTTATAACAGCAGGAGGGGTGAAATTAAGTCAGTATATGACTATTTCTGTCAAATGCCCAAATTCAGTTTTTTTTTTTTTGTGTGTGTGTGTGTCATTTTCTTTCACTCCGTATGCCTATCAAAAACCACACATTTGATTTCTCATTAACTGAATGGAAAGTAGAAAAATGGGAATGCTCTAACAGAAGGTTTTAAACAGAATGGACTCTGGAATTTGCAAGGGATTATGATTGTCCTTAATCGTGCCAAAATGAAACTTGAAGGGTGTGGATGCATTATTAATGCCAGCAGCACCAGGTTTCGATTATATAAGGAAATAGGCTTATACTTTTGACAGACAGCGAACAGGAAAGTACACGTAAGTCCAGGCTTTTAAATCCTCAAGATGGATTTCTTCCTGAAGAACCCAGATCCTCTCCCATACCTTCGACCCAGGGAACACATTGAAACCCGAATTATCTGAGCGACTTCAGTTCCGTCTTTAGGACCTAACGGAAATTTTACATTCTGAGTAATCAGGTTTATTATTTTCTCTTTTGTATTTTTTTTTCTTTTTTGCACAGACTTCTATTAGGCCTTCTTTACTCTTCTCAAGGTTTCTGGAAGGAAGTGTCTTGACTGCCCTCTTTCAGATGAGTGCTGTGATGTGTGGGGAAGTCCTTTGCCCTCTCCTGAGGAACCTAGAGAAAATTAAAGGATTGAAGGGGATACAGCTGATACATTGTTCCTTGTCGATTCAGCCGGGGCAAGGAAGGTATTGGTTTGTTGAGGTCTATCAACAGGGAGGCTGAGAGGATCAAGGATGTCACCCCCATCTTAGGACAGGTCAGTGTTGTTACCATTCCATGATAAAAAGAAGTATCTTTCAACTTCAGGAAGTGGAGCTGAGGGGAGGAGACAGATCCCTCACCCAGGAACTCAATGTCCTTCATTAACTACTCATTAAGCGTAGGGGAGACTGTGACTTGAGTTTGCTAAGGACTATAATATATCCGGTGTAGTTCTTTAGAGTATCTGAATAAAGTTAAACTGTGGCAAGGTGGAGAGAAAACTAGAAAGAGAAACAGCAGGGGTCAGAATGTGACCCGAGGGTGAGCGGGCAGCTGCACACTGACAACAGAAAGGGCAATTCTTTCTAATAGCTTCATGACGCAACACTGTCTAGGAATCTGTAGGCAGAAATTGCTGATTGCTTGCTGGACAGAGCTGGTGCATGCCTTTAATCCCAGCACTTGGGAGGCAAAGGCAGGCGGATGTATGTGAGTTTGAGGCCAGCGTGGTCTTCAGAGAGAGAGTTGTAGGAAAGCCAGGGCTGCATAGAGAAACCCCGTGTCAAAAACAAAACAAAAACAAAAAAGGAAAAAAAAAGTTAATGATTGGAGATTGATGGAATCACTCCAAATGATTATATACTTTTCCTCTAGAACATTCTGTTATTAAAAATGAATCATTTTCGAGAAGAGTGAATACTTGTTTTTCTTCTTCTAGACAAAGGGAAAAGGACACATGTGAAGGAATTAGAAAAGATGTAATTCAGGCTTGGAGGACGGCTCAGGTGACAGTGCTTGCCTGGCAAGCCTGAGGACCCGAGTTTGAGTCCTACTACCCAAGTACAGAGAAAAGTTGGGCACAGTGGTGGGTGCCGGTGACAAGGAGGCTGAAATAGGCGAGGCTCTGGGGTTTGCTGGTCAGACAGCCTCGTTACTTAGTGAGCTCCAGGCCAGTGGGAAACACTGCCTCCGAAAACTAAATGCAACAACAAGTTAGGGGACCAGGAGATGGCTCAGAGGTTAGGGGCACACATACCGTTCTTCCAGAGGGCAGGCTTGCTGGGCAACTCTCGACCAGTTCTAACTCTCTAGCTCCAGGAGATCCGATACCCTCTTCTGGCTTTGGCACATACTCAGCAAGAAATAATTCTTTAAGAACAAAAGGTAACAACAACCGAGGAACCATATCCAAGGTTCTCCTTTGCCTTCTACACGCATACGTGTGCACCTGTACACACACACACACACACACACACACACACACACACACAGTAACATTTACAAACATACCTTCTCCTCACCAGGATTGTATCAAATGATTATTGGCATATACCAGGTCCATCACATCACCATAAGTTAGCTGTTATCTGCATTTATTTTTTTCTAATAAAAACCGAGGCATACAAAATTAAATCAGGTGAGCATGATCACATAGTAATTAAAATAGAAATCCAGGACCTGTATTCAGGGGGCTGACTTTAGGCCCTGAGCCCTTGGCTGCCGATCTGTCTCCTGGGCATGCTCAGTGCTCCTTTGTTCACCAGGCAGCACTTCTGTCCACAGGCATCTCATGGCCAAATGGCTGGAACAGGGTGGGTAGGGAGCCTGGCTTGCCTGCAAGTCAGAGGGGGCATGGCCCTATGGCCCAACGTACATAGTCAAAGCAAGGAAAAAAAAAGTGTTTTCCTGTATAGAGACAGTTGAATAATTTTCTGGATTGATTCCAATTCTTTATTTCCTCTTTTTTTAAAAAAGGCAATTTTCTTAATTTGCTAGACCATCTCTAATTATTGGTCTCACAGACATCTATTCATTCTATTAAACATGCACATTTAAATGATTTGATTTGAAGAGGCTCAAACAGCAAGTAACAATCAGCTGTGTGGCTCCTGGCCAGACACTGCCAATGCCTGGTTTCAGCTCACATTTTACATGGCCAGACATCGGGACGGAGTTCTCTCAGAGAAATTTTCTTTGCGTCTTGGCTCTCCACGGCAAATCACTGGACCAAGGAAATGAGCCGCTACCTGGTGTCTTCTTCCTTGCACCAGTTGGCTTTAATGACATTTGCCGTCTTTCCTATAATTTCCCAAGGTGACATGTGGCCTCAGTAAAACTGCTCATTTATCTACTCATTAGCCACGTAGTCTTTTTTGTCTTCTCTCCTTCCTCTCTGCAGCCCTCTCCTTTCCTGTTTGTCTACCCACCCTTGCTTCCTCCATTTCCATCTTTCATTCTCTACCCGCCCCATTCCCTTCCCTCCCTTCAACAAACACTGCAGAGTTCTTTATAGATGCTGAGCACCGTGGGGCATGGGGACCTGGTTGGAGGAATAAACGTGGTTGATCACGAATGAGTATCTATTGATCACCTACGATAGCCCAGGTCCTCCTTGCAGGCTGAGAACAGAGCGATAGACACAATATCTTTTCTTAGAGAAAACATCACGGGGCTGCCCACCTTAAACAGGAAGCTAAGATTCCATATCGTCTACCTGCTTTTTCTTCCAGCTTCAGACCCTTTCAAGTCACATTTCTCACCGAGAGGAAGACTAACCAAGCTGTCAGCCATGGCAATGTGGGACTGAAGGGCAGGGCGGCATGAGGTGTGTTGCTACTGTTAGTTTGGGGCCTTCTAGTCTTATCTTCCCTGGTCAACATGGTAAGGCTCTTGGTCTTCACGCAGAACGCAGACACTGCAGGGAGAATTTCAGTGCTGCCTGGCTATGAGCCAGGAGTAGTGTAAGCAAGGTACTAGGGCAGAGATTACGTATTTTTTGTTTAAATGGGATGCTGGCAAAGTGTGGTGAAGGGTGCGTGGAGATATAGCCTTCCTGCTATAAGCAAAAGCACCCTAAAGAGAGACTCTTGTGCCTCTCCCTTTGGCCGCAAGAAATCGGAGTCTTCTTAGGGTCCTCACGGTGGGAGAAGGTTGAAACGGTCCCGGGCAGAGGAGGAACTCTTTCACACAGTTCTGACAACTTGTCTGACCATCTTGCAGGAAACGAATTGAGGCAATGGTGACGTCTGGGATCATACTTTGACCAGGATGGCCTAGCTATGTCTACCTCTTGCCTTCTGTCTAAGCCTAAACCCTAGGTCAGAACCCCCAAGATAAACTGGGGTTAGTTACTCTTCCCAGAGTGGTCATATGGGACAGATCTCCAGTCTCTGCTTTTCAGTTTTACTTACCTGTTTACAGTTGGTCTGTGGAGAGCCGGTGGCTGAGCCTACCTGCGTATGTGGCGACTATAGGACTCTAAATGGAAAGATAACAAATGTGAAGCGTATGTCCTGGGGAAAGAAGGAAAAAACCAAGGAGAGGTGTGTGTCACTGGGGCGGGCTTTGAGGTTTCAGGAAGCGCAACCTCAGCCTGGGGTGCACACTCTTCCTTCCTGCTGCCTGAGGCTCCAGATGTAGAGCTCTCAGCCCTCTCCAGCATCATGTCTGCCTGTACCCCACCATGCTTCCCGCCATGATGGTACTGGACTAACCCTCTGAATTGTGTAAGCCATCTCCAATCAACTGTTTGTCTTGATGAGTTGCCATGGTCGTGGACTCTCCTCACAGCAGTAAGACCCTAACTGAGACTGGGTGGGAAGTCCCAGCAGAACTAAAAGAGGTAATAGAACAGGTCTGATGACCCGAGTGTGACCTCTGAAACCCTTGGTGCAGTGACAAACTTCTGAAAGTTTCCCTCTGACTTCCACCCATGGGTGCTGGCTCATGCATGCCCTCACCTGCTGACATCACGAACACAAACACACAACAGCAGTAAAAGTGATAACAATAGATATAATAGAAGCTAGAAAAATTTCCAAGAAAAAGTATATTATTTAGTTTCACAGCACCAATGCAGCCAAGTATTAAAGTGATCTAAGGAAATCTCTTGAGTTATAGCTGTGGGCAGATCAGAAGAGCAGAAATATATAGACAACTGCCTTGAAACAAAGGGGGAGAGGAAAGGAGGTGTGGGTGTGGATAGGGAGCCTAACAAACATACAGAGTGCTCCTGAAACAAAGAGGTAAAGGGGTTGGAGATAGAGGGAAGACAGAGCAGAAGGTGAGGAGAGGAATGAGGACACCCAACCAGGACAGAGGCTGCAAATAGCCCAGGGCGTTCATCAATACAAGTGTTAATGAGTTTCAAATTATTCATGTTGCTGCAGTATAGACTTTTTATTTCCCAAACTTTCGGTAATATTTTCTTGTTCGCTCAAATGCCTCCATGTGAGGACCCATTGGGTAGAACTTAAAGATAGAAACCTCCCAGGAAAAAGCAGGCACAAGACAGACGGGAGTGTGTGGGGACAGGACCCCTGACCTCCCTCTTCACTCAGAGGCAGAAATAGGGGTCATTACAGAGCCAGAACGGGGCAGGGGTCCCCAGGGTGCCACTAAATTCCCCTGCAATCTGAAAACGGAGATTTTAATCTTCCTTTATCTAGACACCGTGAAATAGGTCAATCCCACCTGATACCTGGATTACATATACTTAAAAAAAAACTATTATAAATTTTCATTAGGGTGCTGGTGAGTTAGAGGTCCGGAAGCGAGGCTGAAAGCCCGAACTCCAGGGCTCTGCACGAAGAGAATGGCAACCTTTGAAGCAGCTCTTCCTTTTAAACCGGTGGGAATAAAGCCGTCTTTAGTTTAGCCAAGAATTACCCATTTGTCTGTATCTCGGGAAGATCTTGTACAAAAGTGGGTCTTTGCTATGCTGACCCAGGACTTGGAGGGATTCAATGCTATTATTTCTTTTTTCAGCCCCGAGGGCACATCTGCCGCCTTTGAGTGTCCTTCTCAATTTCTCTGCTCTTGAAGCCCTGGAAAACCCCAGCTCTCTACAGAGCAGGGGATGGCTGCCTTTTATAACGTTCGCTCTTTGATTTTAATACTGACTAGCCAAGAATAGCGTTCAGCCACACCACCCAGCTGCTTTTGGAGACTCCTGCATTTTTTTTTTTTTTTTCTGATTAGGTGATAAACTGAGCTGGTCTTGCTTGCTGGTGCCCTCCCTCTTGCCAGTGTTAATACGGCACAGCAGCCACAGGGAAGTCAGGAGGGCAGGTGGACCACGGAAACAAACAACCAAAGTCGTGGGAACCCTGAGGCATATGCCTGGGCTTGTGGGAAATACCACCATGCTTCAGAAGAACACTGAAGACCAAACTGCTGCTGCCTGGCCTGGAAGCCAGTGGCCTCTGATGACTAACACATTATTGTGGTGTGACCAGTCCAAAGCCAGGCATGTTGGAACTAGAAAATGCTCCCAAGCAGGGCCAATGGGAAAAAAAAAAAAAGGCAGAGCATCTTTTCCCATGTCAATTTCTTTCCCTTTCATTAGTTTTATTTTGAGACAGGGTCTCATGTAGCTACCCTCAAACTTGCTATGTAGTGGAGAATGACCTTGACCTATTGATATGCTCACTCTATAATTAGCCTGACTGTCAAGAATGGGGCTAGTCTAAAGAGACCCTTTGTTTCTCCGTTTAGCTGTCAGACTATTGAAACAGTGGACCCCAAGAAATTAGAAGTTCCCCAAGAATCTTTTCCTAGACAAAGGAAAGGATGAAGCTGAAGGGACAACCAGAGGAGCTGGTCTAAAGCCTACCAGAGGATGTATGTAGATTCTATGAAAATGCTCACCGATGTGACATCATTTCATGTAACTTCTGCAGCTGTGAATATGGCTTCTGAGGCTAGTCGTATATCTAAGCCTGTGGACATACTGAGGAATTAGTGTGAGTTAGGATTTCAGCATGTGAATTTTGATAAAATAGAATTCAGTTCATAATATATTGGAATTAATTTAGTCCATTAATTTTTTCCCCCTGCACAAGAGCTACAAAATCACTATCATTAACTGAGAATCTATGGTTTATTCTGAGTGGATTTTCTTTTCTTTTTATTTTTCTCCCTGCTGGTCTCATTCTTTTTTTATTTTTATTTTTTTATTTTTCTTTATTAATTACACTTTACTCACTTTGTATCCCCCCTGTGGTTCCCTCCCTCCTCCCTTCCCAATCCCTCCCTTCCTCCACCCTCTGCCTGCATGCCCCTCCCCAAGTCCACTGATAGGGGAGGACTTCTTTTCCTTCCTTCTGATCCTAGTCAATTAGGTCTCATCAGGAGTGGCTGCATTGTCTTCTTCTGTGGCTTGGTAATGCTGCTCCCCCTCAGGGGGAGGTAATTAAAGAGCAGGCCAATCAGTTCATGTCAGAGACAGTCCCTGTTCCTATTACAATGGAACCCACTTGAATACTGAACTGCCATGGGCTACATCTGTGCAGGGGTTTTAGGTTATCTCCATGCATAGTCCTTGGTTGGAGTAACAGTCTCAGGAAAGACCCCTGTGCTCAGATTATTTTGGTTCTGTTGCTCTCCTTATGGAGTTCCTGTTCTCTCCAGATCTTACTATTTCCCACTTCTTTCCTAAGATTCCCTGCACTCTGCCCAAAGGTTGCCCATAAGTCTCAGTATCTACATTGATAGTCTACAGGGCAGAGATTTTCAGAGGTCCTCTGTGTCAGGCTCCTGACTTGTTCCCTCTTTTCTCTTTCTTCTGATGTCCAGCCTCTTTGCCTTTCTGGATAGGAATTGAGCATTTTAGCAAGAGTATTCCCTCTTGATTAGTTTCTTTAGGTGTACAGATTTTAGTAGGTTTATCCTATATTATATGTCTATATGAGTGAGTATATACCGTGTGCATCTTTCTGCTTCTGGGATAGCTCACTCAGGATGATCTTTTCCAGATCCCACCATTTACCTGCAAATTTCATGATTTCCTTGTTTTTATTGCTGAGTAATATTCTATTGTGTAGATATACCACAATTTGTGCATTCATTCCTCCACTGAGGGGTATCTGGGCTGTTTCCAGCTTCTAGCTATTACAAATAAGGCTGCTACAAACATGGTTGAGCAAATGTCCTTGTTGTGTACTTGAGAATCTTTTGGATATATGCCTAGGAGTGGTATAGCTGGATCTTGAGGAAGCGCTATTCCTAGTTGTCTGAGAAAGCACCAGATTGATTTCCAGAGTGGTTGTACCAGTTTACATTCCCACCAGCAGTGGAGGAGGGTTCCCCTTTCTCCATAACCTCTCCAGCATGTGTTGTCTTTTGAGTTTTTGATCTTAGCCATTCTGATGGGTGTAAGGTGAAATCTTAGGGTCGTTTTGATTTGCATTTCCCTGATGGCTAATGAGGTTGAGCATTTCTTTAAATGTTGCTCTGCCATTGGATGTTCCTCTGCAGAGAGTTCTCTGTTTAGCTCTGTTCCCCATTTTTTAATTGGATTACTTGATTTTTTGCTGTTTAACTTCTTTAGTTCTTTATATATACTGGATATTAGCCCTCTAGGATTGGTGAAGATCTTTTCCCAATCTGTAGGCTGTCGTTTTGTTCTGAGGACTGTGTCCTTTGCTTTACAGAAGCTTTTCAGTTTCATGAGGTCCCATTTATTGATTGTTGCTCTTAGAGCCTGTGCTGTTGGTGTTCTGTTCAGGAAGTTGTCTCCTGTGCCAATGAGTTCAAGGGTATTCCCCACTTTTTCTTCTAAGTGGTTTAATGTGTCTAGTTTTATGTTGAGGTCTTTGATCCACTTGGACTTTAGTTTTGTGCAGGATCTATTTGCATTTTTCTACATGCAGACTTCCAGTTAGACCAGAACCATTTGTTGAAGATGCTGTCTTTTTTCCATTGAATGGATTTGGCATCTTTGTCAAAAATCAGGTGTCCATAAGTGTGTGGATTTATGTCAGGATCTTCTATTCGATTCCATTGATCCACCAGTCTGTTTCTATACCAGTACCATACAGTTTTTAGTATTGTTGCTCTATAGTACAGCTTGAGATCAGGGATGGAGATACCTCCTGAAGATTTTTTACTGTAGAGAATTGTTTTAGCAATTCTGGGTTCCTTGTTGTTCCATATGAAGGTGAGAATTTTTCTCTCAAAGTCTGTAAAGAATTGTGTTGGTAATTTGATGGGAATTGCATTGAATCTGTAGATTGCTTTTGGTAAGATGGCCATTTTTATTGTATTAATCCTGCCAAGCCATGAGCATGGGAGATCTTTCTATCTTCTCATATCTTCTTCTAATTCTTTCTTCAGAGACTGGAAATTTTTTTCATACAAGTCTTTGACTTGCTTGGTTAGGTTCACACCAAGGTACTTTATGTCCTTTGTGGCTATTGTGAAGGGTGTTGTTTCCCTAATTTCTTTCTCAGTCCTTTTGTCCTTTGTTTACAGGAAGGCTACTGATTTTATTGAGTTAATTTTGTATCCAGCCACTTTGCTGAAGATGTTAATTAGCTGTAGGAGTTCCCTGGTAGAGTTTTTGGGGTCACTCAGGTAAACTATCATATCATCTGCACATAGTGATACTTTGACTTCTTTTCCAATTTGTATCCACTTTATCTCCTTCAATTGTCTTATTGTTCTAGCTAGACTTCAAGAACAATGTTGAAAAGATATGGAGAGAGTGGACAGCCTTGCCTTGTCCCTGATTTCAGTGGGAATGATTTAAGTTTTTCTCCATTGAATTTGACGTTGGCTATAGGCTTGCTGTATATTGCCTTTACTATGTTCAGGTATGTGCCTTGTATCCCTGATCTCTCCAATACTTTAAACATGAATGGATGTTGGATTTAGGTTCTCATTCTTTTACAAACAATTCCACTTAACATTTTTTTATTTTATTTTTTACCTGTGTGTGTGTCTTCTGTCTGTGTACTGTATGCTAAATGTGTGCAGGTGCTGGAAGTTTCAGAAAGGGGTGATGGATCTCCTGGACCTGGATTTATAGGCAGCTGTGAAGTGCCCAAAGTGGGAACCAAACTCTTGCTCTCTGTAAGAGCAGTCTGTGCTCTTAACCACTGACCTTCTGTCCAGCCCCTTGGCTATCTCTCCTTAACATTTTAATTAAAATATGACTGTGTCGTCCCCCCTTCCTTTCAACCTTTTCCTTCCTCTTCATTGCTGTTATTTTCCACATAAACGAATCACATCTAAATCCAACCTGCTGAATGCATTCAGTGTTGCCTGCATGTATGTTTCTAGGTTGACCAGATGGTACAGGAACCAGTCAGTTGTTTTTTGCATTTTGATTAGTAGCGGCTTCCTGTAATCATCTCCTTCTGCTACAAAAAGAAGCTTTATTTGATGAGTGACGGGAGCTACACTCACTTGTGGGTATAAGATAAGTATTTAGAATGTGGTTAGAAATTATATTGGTTTAGGAAGGTGGTTATGTTAGGTTCTCCTCTGTGGTCCCTGGCCTTAATAGCGAAGCACAGTTGTCTAGGTTTATAGTACCAGACATGATCTCCCTCCTATTAATCAGACCTTGAGTCCAGTCAGATAGCTGTTGGTTACTGCCAAGATGTAAGTGGCACTATTGCACTTTTAGTGATATCCTGAAAGATGTGATTATTAGAAAAAATTAAAATTACACACATGGCTTGCATTAGATTTTTTGTTGTTATGTTTGAGACAGGACCTTGTGTTTGAGGGTGGCCTCAAGCTTGATATATAGCTGAGGATGACCTTGGATTTCTGATTATCCTTATCCTTGCTCTCTGTTTTACTTCCTGAATGCCAGAACTACAGACATGCACCCCCACGCCTGGGTTTATGTGTTGCTGGAACCTGGCAGCTGAATAACCTTGCTCAGAGAAGAGTCTGGCTAGGGCAGGGATATGTAGATGCCAACATACCCACTGCCTGTCAAGTATCCCTGCTCCCTAGTGCCTTTTCCATCTTTAAATTTAGGTGTCAGAATAAGGAGAGGCAGATCTTGAGGATTCTCACCCAGAGAGACACAGACCGTAAGACTGGAGGATTTCTGAAGGTCGCACAAGTCCTTTAACTTCCTGTCTTCCTCTCAGAAGTGGTTTAAAAGGACAGCTAACAAATATTTTGAAAATTAGTTGAGCTGGATTTCTTGAGATTATGAAAGAAAGAGGGCGTCCTAGTTTTCTTTATGTTGCTGTGAGAAAACACCAACTTAGTGAGAAAAGGGTTTAGCCAGCTTACAATTCTAGCTTACAGCCCATCACTGAGGGGAAGTCAAGGCAGAACCTTGAAACAGCTGGACACATCATAAACGAATACCCATGTTCCTACTTAGGTTCTGCACCCTCGCTACACTTCCAAAGTCCAGGATCCCCTACCTAGGGAATGGTGCTGCCCACGGTGGGCTGGGATATCCTATGCCAATTATCAACCATGAAGATCATCCCTGCCCCCAGACATGCCCATAGTTGAACCCAATCTAGACACTCCCTCATCGAGACTCTTTCCTCACGTGATTCCTGATTGTGCACGTTTACAAAATTACCCATCACAGAAGGGAACACTGTAATTTGGAATGGTAATCTGAGACCCTCACCTGTATCCTGAGTCTCCTGAAGTATTAGACAAAGGTGGCTTCATGGGAAAGGTCTACCAAATCTTCAGGCAAAGAAAATTCATGTTTCAAATAAATTTTTAGAAATAAAGAGGAAAAGTTTCCCAACTCATTTTGCAAAAATAGAATAAGCTCAACGCCAGTTAAAAATAGAAAAGGAAAGCAAAGATACTTATAGGTCCATTTTGCTTATGAGCTGCATATGAAAAAAAAAATTCCTAAACACCCCGTTATATAACAAACGTAAGTACATTACAAACATAATCAAGTGATGATGGCTTAGCTTCAGGAATTCTGGCAATGTAATTCCCTGAATTAACTGACCAAGCATGAACCTTTTCATATTTATGCTGATCAACAAAACAATAACTTTTGATAAATTTCAGCTTTTATTAATGATGAAAAAGAAACACTGGTGTCTTCCAGTTGAGTCGCATAATTCTCAAGAGTCTGTTATGGTCTATGTTTTTGGATCAATGGTACTTGCTGTTACAGTTTCATAATGTAGCTGAACACTGTATAAACTGAAGACTAAAAGGAGAACCGTTTTTCTGAGAGCTCAGTTGAATGTCCTGGAAAAACTCGCAAGAGACAAGCCACTCTTAATACTGCTATTGATTCAGTGAGTCTCATTATATCAAAATCAAGGGCCTTGTTGGGTATGGTGGGGGCACACCTTTAATTTCGGCACCTGGGAGGCAGAAGCAGGTGGATCTCTACGAATTCCAGGCCAGACAGGGCTATATAGTGAGACCTTGTCTCGAAAACCAAAAATGAAACCAAACCAAACCGAAACAAAACAACGCCAATGAATATAAGCAGATGTATTTTATATTGACGTGAAATTGTATTGATTTTATTACTTCCCATTCCTTGTGGTTTTATTTATCTACCAGCTGGCTTCAGTTATGCCCCTTAAGAGGGCTCTCATTATTCTCTTTTGAATGACAGGATTCTGCCTGAATTCCTGCCACCAGCTCTTCCGCTCTTCTTCCCTCTCATTTGGTTTGAACAGGAAAAATGTCTTCCAAGGGTGACATAGGCTGCTGCCCAGCCAGCAGGACCACAGCAGGAGGAGGTGGGGTGTGAAGATCTGCCCACATGAGTCCTGTGCCCTCTCCCACTCTCCCTTTCTCCTCTCTTCATTTCCCCTTGCCCAACTCCCTTCATCCCCATTCCTTTACTTCCCAAATCTAGAAGAGGGCAGAGACTTAGTGATCCTAATTGCTCCCATTTCTTCTTGGCCACTGTGGAAATCCTTTCCCTTCTCTGTTCTCAGCTGTATATTCCTGAGTCTGAGGATGAGATATTTTAAAGAATTCTTTGGGGGGAGGGGCGGCAGGGCTGCTGTGCTAGGTATCATACCCAAGGCCTTGCAGACATTCGGCAAGCTCTGATCACGTCCCTGAGCTACTTTCCTGAGCTACTTCCCCACCCCCGAGCTTTGTTTGTATTTGGATTTTTTTTCTCTAGCCTCCCTAGATCTTAGCTACTAGAACTAATTTTTAAAGGACTTATTTTCATTTGTAATTATACGTATTGTGTGGGTTTGTGAACGTGCAAGTGCATGTGGTACCTCTGGAGGCCAGAAGAGGGCGCTGGATCCCTGGAGCTGGAGTGGCAGGTAGTGGTGAGCTGCCCAGTGTGGGTGCTGGGAACCGAACTTGGGTCCTCTGCAAGAGCGGTATGTGCTCTTGACCACTAAGCCATCTCGTCAGCCCTGGAAATTCAGATTTTGAAAAACAGCAACAACAACAACAATAACAACAAAACAGCCCAAATAGAAATGCTAGAAATGAAAAATACAGTGACTCAAATAATAAACAACAGTGGAAAGTGTCCTCCAAAGCCTCAACCAAGCAGAAGAAAGAACCCCAGGGATGGAGGAAGAGGCTGGGGAAAAAAAACCACAAACATTAAGGAAAGAAAAAAAATCAGTGAATACAATGTCATTGTCTCAGAACTCTGCAATAGTGTCGGTAGACCGAACCTAAGAATAAGTGGGACAAGAGCTGGAGGGGAGATAAATACTAAAAGCACAAGAATTTATTCAATAAAATTATAGCAAAAATGTCTCCAAATTTAGAGAAAAAAAATAGACATTCAAACACGAGGGCTTTAGAACTCCCAGTAGGCACGATCAGAAAAGACATATGACACATTATCGTCAGGAGGCAAAAAGCACAGAGCAAAGGCACAACATCAGAAGCTGTGAGGTAAAACTCCCAACTCACAAAAGCAGGAACATCAGAATAGCAGCAGATTTCTTGTCAGCAACCATTCAAACCGGGGAAGCAAAGAATGATATCTTTCCAGGTCTGAAAGCAAATAGCTGGCAACCAAGATAGCGACATCCAGCAAAGCCACCTTTCAGAACTGATGAAATAAGGACATTTCGAGATACGCATACCCCGAGGCACAGCTGAGGCTAATTAAAGAATGCTGAACATGGGAGGGGGAGAGGGACAGATGACAGCACAGGAAAGGAGAGTTATCATGAGAGAAATAGATAGCAAAGCCTCGCTAGAAAGGAAGCCAGGATGTGCAGCACACGGAACCAGCAAATCCCGGGTACTGTCAGCGGGAGAAAGCAGGAAACAATAATTCAAACAATCAGAAAAACAGCCAATAAAGTTACAAGAATTGGCAAGCATTCAACAACAAGATCAAGTGTTAAAGAATAACCTTCAGTGTAAATGGCCTCAACTCATCAATAATGAGATGTAGACTGGCTGACCGGAGTAAAAAAGCCCAGAGCCAATGAAGTACCTGTTGTCTCTAAGAAATATACCTCAGAGGCCCAGGACATCTGATTTCCTTGGAGCTAGAGTTACAGGTGATCGCGTGCTGCCTGACTTAGGTGCTGGGAATAGAACTCAGGCATGCTAGCAAAAGCAGTGTGCGCTGTTAATTGCCGAGTTATCTTTCTAGCTCCTGACTTAAAGATTTTTATAAAAAAGAAAAAAAAATCAAAAGGTTAAAAATGATAGGAAGGAGTGAGACTTATGGAGTATGTGAATGATAGGGACTGTTTTTACCTTATTCTAGTATTAACAGAAAAGGGTCAGGCAAGGCAGGACTTGGGGAAGGTCAGTGGGAAATAGTGCTTTCTGGGGATCCTAAAAAGGGAACAGAATGTTCCTTGTTTCCTTTGCAAGGTAGACATGGGGGAAGAAAGACACGACAGCTATTTCTGCATGATTGACCTAAGACGCTCGTCTATAGCTATAAGCATTCTTCATAGGGTCATCTTTGTATGTTTCCTGTGAAGTAATGTTGAAAAGGTCTGCATCTCAGGGCTGGAAAAATGGCTCATAGGTTAAGAGCACTGGCTGCTCTTGCAGAGGACCTGGGTTTGGGTTCAAAGCACTCACACTGCAGCTCACAACTGTCTATAATTCCCAGTTCCAGGAGATCTGATGCCCTCTTCTGGGATCCACAGGCACACATGCAGGCAAAGCTTCCATAAATGTAGAACAATAAATTAAAAAAATCATCTGTTCTATGAACTGTATCATAATTGTTTAAAAATTTTTATTTTACGTGAATGTGTTTTGTCTGCATACAGTGCCCACAGAGGCCAAAAGAGGGAGTTGGATCCCCTGGAACTGGAGTTACAGACAGCTATGGGCCACCATATGAGTTCTGGGAAGTGAACCCCAGTCCTCAGAAAGAGCAGCCAATGCTCTTAACTGTTGAGTCATCACTCCAGCCCCTAACCTGCATTTTTAAAAATTAATTCTTTACACCCAAATTCTTCAGATTTGATCATTTTGGCATCTTGTTTTAGAATTTCTTCATCTTAAACGCACTGTGGCTGTAGCTCAGTTGGTAGGGTGCTTTGTCGAGCAGGAATGAGGTCCTGTCTTGACCTCCGGTACTACATAAACCAGGTGGTGCACACCTGTAATTCTAGCTCTTAGGAGGCAGAGACAGGAGGATCAGTTCCTGGTCACGTTTGGTTCCTTCCAGAGCTCAAGGCTGGTTTGGAATATGCAAGGCTGGTTTGAAAACAACCAAATTCTCTAATGTAATGTAAATGGCGCTAGGCTTAGTCTGTCAGGAACACCTCCTTTCCCCTTGCATGGGAGGAAGAAAAAAAGAGGGGAGGTGAACGGAAGCCACCACATGCTCTACATACAAAGCAGAAAACAGTCAGCGTTAGGTGACTTGGAGCTCACAGAGGTGTCCGGAGTCAGAGGCAGGCAGAAGGGCTGGGATGTGACACCGGAGGTAGGTGCTGTCACAGTCCCGTCCCCGAGGCTTAGAGCAGTTAACAGTTCAGGAGCACATGCAATTGCGCGATACTGTATAGGAGTCTCTACGCTTTTCCTGAGAGTCAAACCCTTTGAATCCAATCTTGGTGTACCACACCAGCCGGGGGCCTGTTCAGATCCTCTAAACTGTGTGCTGATGTGTCTTTGCGTGATGTCGGAATCCTTAGGTTCCACTGCATCACACTAGCCCACTTAATATTCAAAGAAACAGAACCCATGAGTGTTCAATAAGCAGCAAAGACGGCTGCTTCTTTCTTGACTAGAAAGAACATCTCCTTTTCCAGGAGAGTCTGATTGGCTGTCCATTTTAAATAGAGAGAGCAGATCTTATTAGGTCTGTATAGGCACTTTAAATTGCTTGGACCCCCAACGGGACATGGGCAAGAGGCAAATGACGACTCAAAATTTAACCAGTGCTTTTGTCAAGTTCAGTAACGAAGGGGCACGGGACAGCAGCCTAGTCTTAAAGCCACGTTTTGTGAGCAGCAGAACTTCAGAGGCATTTTCGCAGGTATGTGTTTTCTGCCATCTTCACAGCGAAGGTCCAAACAATGCATCCTTGTAGCATGATTTTTTTTTTTTTTCATTCATTTGTCTGTGATGACCTCAACTCTGTTACAAGCATAGAAGAAAGAAAAACCGCTAACTGGGAATTGCTGATACTTCTCCTTGAGTGAGGGTGCCTGACCAACATGCGTGATTGTAATTTTCTTCCTATTTCGTTATTTCGACATTTGTAGCACCAGACAACCCGAAAGAACGGCACAACAAGCACCTACTTGTTCTCACCCATGTTCAACGGTGTTCTTATTTTGCTGTGATTCCTACATTGCTGTGTCTGACTTTGGTAGATCACATAAAAATGAGATTTTGCCTTTATGAATCACACCTGTAAACATCAGTATGCATCCCTGTAAGAACAAGAACATTTCTTTCATTAGTTACTATTTTTTAAGAATTTTGTATGTGGATGCCTGTGCAGGCCAGAGGTGTAGCTTGGGCGTCATCTCCTCGATTTAAAAACCGATTGATCTTTATTATTTTAAATTTTGTGTCTGCGTGTGGTTTGTGTATGTGTGTGTGTGCACGTGAGTGCCTGCTGAGGCCACAAGAGGGCATCAGACCCGGTAGAAGAGGTACAGGTGGTTGTGGGTCCTGTGACGTGGGGGCTAAGAGTAGAACTCGGGTCCTCTGCAAGAGCAGAAAGTGCTCTTAATGACTGAGGTATTTCTCCAGCCTCAACTTTGGCTCATGACACAGGGTATCTCCGAATTCTCTTCAAGCGTATTGGCTGGCCAGCAAGCCCTGGGGATAGACCTTTCTTACCTTCCTCAGTGCCGGAATTACAAATGAATGTCTCTGGTCGCATCATCTTGAATAGGTTCTGGGATCTTCCTTTAGACCTCATGCTTGTAAGGCAAAGAACTTTATAACCATTGTCCCCCCAGGACAGTGGTTCTCAGTTTGGGGGTCGCATCTCAGACAACCTGCATATCAGATACTTACATTACAATTCATAAAGTGACAAAATCAGATTTATGAAGTAGCAATAAAATGATTTTATGGGTGGGGTTACCACAGCGTGCGAAACTGTATTAAAGGGTTGCAGCATCAGGAAGGTTGGGAACCATTGTCCTAGAGTGAACATTTTAAAAGTATCTGTTATTTCTTTATCTATTTTTAAAAGATTTTATTTATTTATTATGTATGCAGTGTCCTGCCTGCATGTGCTCCTGCATGCCAGAAGAGGGTGCCAGATTTCAGTACAGGTGGTTGGGAGTAACCAACCATCTGGGAATTGAACTCAGGACCTCTGGAAGAGCAGCCAGCGCTCTTAACCTCTGAGCCCTCTCTCCAGTCTCCCTAAACTGTTACTTAAATTAACAATAATTTTATGCTCACATTTGTTAATACCCAGTCATATATTCAAATTTCTCTAAGTGTCCTCCAAACAGTATCTATATATTTGTTTTTATTTTTACGTATATGAATATTTTGCCTGTACCGCAAACGTTGCTTAAGTAGACCAGAAGAGGGCTTCAGGTCTCCTGAAATTGGAATTCCACAGGGCTGTAAACTGCCATGTGTGTTCTGGGAATTGAACTGGTCCTCTGGGAGAGCAGCCAGCACTCTTAACCTCTGAGCCATCTCTCCAGGCCCTTTATCTTAATTTTTGAATCATGGTCTAACCCAAGTTCACACATCGTGCTGATTATCTTATCCAGTGCCTGTCAATCTGGAATACACACCTGACTTATTTCTGTTCTGATTTTTAGAGTCTCAAGCTGTCATGCAAACTGGAGGCCAGGTTAGGTTCAGCTTAAACCTTTTGCAATGGTGTTCCATACTGATTGTGTTTTATATTACATCACCTCTGGCACACTAGATTCTTTTTTTTTTTTTTTTTAAGATTTATTTATTTTATGTATATATGAGTGCTCTTTCTGCATGTACACCTGTACACCAGAAGAGGGCATCAGACCCCAGTGTAGATGGCTGTGAGCCACCATGTGGTTGCTGGGAATTGAACTCAGGACCTCTGGAAGAGCAGCCAGTGCTCTTAACTGCTGAGCTATCTCTCCAGGCCCTTTATCTTAATTTTTGAATCATGGTCTAACCCAAGTTCACACATCGTGCTGATTATCTTATCCAGTGCCTGTCAATCTGGAATACACACCTGACTTATTTCTGTTCTGATTTTTAGAGTCTCAAGCTGTCATGCAAACTGGAGGCCAGGTTAGGTTCAGCTTAAACCTTTTGCAATGGTGTTCCATACTGATTGTGTTTTATATTACATCACCTCTGGCACACTAGAAACTGAAGGTTTGTCATTTGGTTCTAGGGTGATGCCAAGAATGGCCTATTGAAAAGTGATCGTCTTTCCCTGTGATTTGTAAGCTGTCAGGGAAAGAGTGTCCACTTGTTAGTCAAGCATCTAGTTAGTAGTTTTTCTCAAAGCAGTATTTCCAGTTGGAGTAGCTATATGGTGATTTCCCAGCATTCCTTATTACTTCAGTATTTACTAAAGTATTTAGAAAATACTTTAGTATTTACTCTAAAGCAAAAACACTCATTCCTTTTTTTTTTTTTTCTTCTCTTTGTTTAGCTTTGGATTTTGAGTTTCCTTACAGGCTCAGGTATGTTTGGCAATTCTGAGCCTTTTATGATCACAGCCATCACTCTTTTCTCTGTGTACCTTTGCCACAGAGGCCAGTGGAGGTGCCTTCGGGCTGGCTTCTGCAGTCCTCTCAACACACTTCCATTCGTCTCTGAGCAGTCTTGTTTTGTGGCTTAAGATGTCCTTGCCTTGGCTTGTACAGGTCCCCAAATCAGCTTTGCTTTTCCATGGCCCCTGCATGTGTGGGAGCCCTCCTTTAGTGGAGGGTGGGAAAGGAGCTGGGTACAAGGGGGCCTTGATCCCATTAGACAGTAAATGTTTCTTTTCAGAGAGAGAGAGAAACATGGAATTTTAAGAAATAGTGAGTTCATGTTTGACCTTCGTAATTAAAACACAACCTGCAGTTATTTCCTTTATTTCTTTTGCCACGTTGTGTCTTACACTAACCGTCTTCCTTTGTAATCACTTTAATGTTTTC
Source organism: Meriones unguiculatus (assembly GCF_030254825.1). Lineage (NCBI taxonomy): Eukaryota > Metazoa > Chordata > Mammalia > Rodentia > Muridae > Meriones > Meriones unguiculatus. Next base: position 15,623,475 of record NC_083354.1, on the reverse strand, counting down.
TGATTGGCTTTGCCTCAAATATCACACAAAATAGTTTCAAAGCTACAATTCCAATATGCCTGCTGGCAATAAACTCACACGCTGAATTTACTGGTAATTTGAAATAACTACTTTCTCTAGGTGGATTTTTATCAACTTGAAATACAATTTGGATCACTTGTTCACACTTTTGTTATTTTTGAGGCTAAATTGGAGTTTGTTAAGAAATAGTTTTATTATAGATTTGAGTGTGGGTGGGGAGGCAGAGAGAAAGAGATGGAGATGAACATTTCATACCTGAGACTAATTGTGAATTTCTCAAGATAGCGTATTTGTTTCACAGACTGCCATTTCTCTTTCTCTCTCTTTGGTTTAACTTTATATATATCAAACATTTACATTTTAAAAGTAAAAGAATTGAATAAGGAAAATATCTGGAAATATGAAACTCATTCCTTTTTTCTGACCTTCCCTTCATTTTTGCTTAGCTTCTCTTTGTAAAAGTATGAGTCATACTTATGTATCATAACATTGGTGGTCGGGTGCTCAGCTAGCCTAAGGGGCCTTGCTGCTGCGCTAAGGTGGTTTCAGAGAAGCTGACACAAACAGGGACTGGGCTCACGGAGCTCAGGGGCTACAGCCCCAAAGCTGACTGTGGGTCCTTAGAAAGCAGCTGTTACGGGGTTCTCAGGGGAATGGTTAAATTCTCTAAAGAGAGACTGTCTTAGCGTGACGTCTCTGTTGAGTGAATAAAAGAGTAAAAGGATACGCATAGCATGATCTTATGATGAAATTGCATTCAGTCTTACTGAAGCCAGTGAGGCCGAGGTCCCCCTAGAAGATGAACCCCCTAGAAGATTTGTGTGAAAGCGATTTATCATGGGGAAAGAAAAATGGGGGGGGTTTCATGGATCATTAATGGTGTGATCTTGCCCAAATTCCACAGAGAGGTTTCATGGACCATATGTTGGGGGGAGGGGGCTGCTCCCTGTGGCAGGAGCTGTCACCAACTCCTGTTGGTCTTCTCAACTTTTATCCCCTCTACACACGTCAGAAATTGGTCAAGCCTTCTCCAGGGGAAGGAGTTCTCAAGTGAGCATCAGGTCTTATCGTGTGTTCTCTGCCATAAGTTATTGTTGTGGCTGAAAATAGAGCTAATTTAAAACAAGCATTTTATTAAGGTGGCCGTAAACATTGAACTTGGTCGACTACGGATAATAGCTCCCTGTCTAAAGAAAGCTTCCGAGACTGTTTAAGCCACATTACCAATTAGTTAGACACTATAGAGGATGCCATCACTGCGTGAAATCCCCAGCACGTCTCTCTGATTCTTGCTTTTTTTTATGACCACAAATCTGAATTTGCTTGCTTAAGGTCATGCTATTCATAATGGGCTCTTTCTAAGAAGAGCAGGTAGAGGAGGGGTTTAGGACAACCTAATAGATTTGAGAAACCAAATAAGAGGTTTCTTTCCATCTTTCCTTGGATCACAGCCACCACCTCTATGGACAGAGGTGGCTGAGTTCACTCACTCCCTGGGCTCTTGTAGATCACCCTGGAAACGGCCTTTGCATCTGCTTCAATGGCCATCATGGGCATTGCAGCTTCCCTGGGACCCCAGCATGGTCCATGCACACCTGTCTTTAATCTGCATGAGTCAAATGATTCATGAAGATTTTCCTTTCTCTCTCTGCTCCCACTACCCAGGAACAGACAGATATAATGATCAGGCAACTTAGCTGCTAAATTCCTAGTCAAAACCTTTCACCTTCAGGAGCAAATTCTATCTTCCAGTTCACCACGGAGGCCCTTAGACTGCCTTTAAAGACCAGGTGTATAATGTGTTGAAGTGGGTTCCTCTCCAATCAACACAGTTTGGTTTACTTCCCCTAAGCGAGCCCTGGTCTTTGAAATAGTGCTTTGAGAAGACATTTATTTAATTCCAAATAACTTTGGAATGAGAAGAGGGAGGACTGGGGGAAGGCTCTGAGCCTCCCATTAGGAAGCAGGGGGCGGGCTGAAACCCACTGAATCCATTTGTAGTAGTAGCAGCTGGTGCTGTGGGAATACCAAACACTCACTCAACACAGATATGCTATGACATTCAGCTTATTGTTGGGTGGGGCAAATAGGAGAGATTGATGTGACTCAGGCTGAGTGGATTTCGTGGAGGAGAGGAGCTCAAAGTTTGGCTAATAAGAGGTTTTGTTCTTATGGCACAAAAGAAAAACAATTCAGTTAACGATTTATGAAGAGAATATAACTTTGGAGGCTGTTTTAGTTAGGTGTTCTATTTCTGTTAAGAGACACCATGGCCGTGGCAACTCTTACGAAGGAAAACGTTTAACTGGGGCTGGCTTACAGCTTCAGAGGTTTAGTTCATTATCATCATGGCAGGAAGCACGGCAGTGTGCTGGCAAACATGGTGCTGAAGAAGGAGCTGAGAGTTCTACACCTTGATCTGCAGGCAGCCGGAGACTGTGTGTCACACTGGGCATAGCTTGAGCATAGGAGACCTCAAAGCCCGCCCCACAGTGACTCACTTCCTCCAACAAGGCCACACCTACTCCAACAAGCCACACCTCTTAATACTCCCTATGGGCCAAGCATTCAAACACATGAGTCTATGGTACCATATGTATTCAAACCACCACAATACACTCCCTGGCCCCCATAGGCTTGTCGCCATACCATAATACAGAAATGCATTCAGTCAGACTTCAAAAGTCTTCATAGTCTATAACAATCTCAAGCTTGCTTACAAGTTCAAAGTCTCCTGAGATTCATGAAATCTTTCAACTCCCCCGTAAAATCAAACTGAAAAAGCAGACCACATACTTCTAACATATAATGGCACAGGATAGACATTACAGTTCCAAATGGGAGAGAAGGGATGACAGTGAGGAAATACTGAACCCAACACAAGACCAAAAGCCAGCTGCTCAAACTCCAAACTCTGTATCTCCAAGTCTAATGTCAAGGGATTCTTCAGATCTCCAAATCCTTTCAGCTTTGGCTGCAACACACTTTTCTTTCTCTTGGGCTGGTTCCACTCCCTGTAAGCAGCTCTCCTTGACAGGTATCTCATGACTCTGGCATCTCTGACCTCTTAAGGTCTCCAAGGCAATCCCCTCCACAGCTTCATATAATGGGGGCTCTAGGTCTCTATGCAGGGACACCCCTGCCCACATGCCTAGCCTCAGTGGCTTTCCTTAGTCTCCAATGGAGAGTCCATAATTCCTTCATTCCATCTTTGACTCTAAAGCCAGAACTACATGGCCATAGCTGTCAAGTTCTGCTACTTACTTGGGCTGGCAAATGCCCCCCTTGTTTAGTAACACCTTCACTAACTTTCTGTTTTCAATGGCTACCATCACTGCCTAAGCTTGGCTGTCTTGAAACTTGATCTCTAGACCAGGCTAGCCTTGAACTTAGAGGTTCCTCTGCCTCTGTTTTCTGAGTGCTGGGATCAAAGGCATGTGTCATTATGCCTGGGCCTATGCTGTTCTTTGATTCCTGTTCAGCACCGCTATCTTCCATGTTCCTTCTAGGGTGGTCCATTAAGGCTCACTTAAAACATGTAACTGCTTTTCTAATCTGATGTCCCAAAGTCCACATTCGTCCAAACAGAACCATGATCAGTCCTATTACAGCAATACCTCAGTCCCTGATACCAACTTCTGTCTTAGCTAGGGTTTCCAGTGCTGTGAAGAGACACCATGACCATGGCAACTCTTATAAAGGAAAACATTTAATTGGGGCTGGCTTACCATTTTAGAGTTTTAGTCCATTATCATCATAGCAGGAAAGATGGTTGTATGAAGACAGACATGGTGGCAGAGAAGGAGGTGAGAGTTCTATATTTGGATCCAGAGGCAGCAGAAGGAGACTGTCGGCCACACTACGCATAGATTGAACATATGAGACCTCAAAGCCCACTGCCATAGTGACACATTTCCTCCAACAAGGCCACACCTACTCTAACAAGGCCACGCCTCCTAGTAGTGCCATTCACTATGGTCCAAACAGTCAAACACATGAGTCTGTGGGTGCCATACCTATTCACAGCACCACTCAGGGCCTTTATCAGACCTTGACATGGGTGGCTAAGGGAAATCCTTGTGGGCATGTCCAACCTTTTGACCTTGTGGCATGACATTGTCATTTACAAAGCTCATGCTTGAGCACAAAAAGAAAACAAGACTGAGGAGTGATCGGCCCTAAATGAAACATCCGTGTCACACCGATTTCTCCCTCAGGCTCAGGGATCTTCTGAGAAATGGGGCAGAATGATTGTAAGAGCCAGCGGTCAGGAAAGCTGGGGTGGAGCAGTGTGTTTTGGACACCAGAGGAGGGCTGCGTTCATGAACTCAGAGCAGTTGTGGTTGCCAACCGAAATTCCAGCATGGGTGGAGAGCCTCGCCAAGGCCTGCAGCTAGCTGTGATGCTCTTAGTGATTGGTAGCTGTGGGAGAGGCTCCTCACAATGCACGAGATGGCCCTGTTCCTAACACTGATAACATCAGTGGACTCAGTGGGTGGGGGTGGGCTGTGGGGAAGCACGTGATATTGGAAGGAAATAGCATCGGGGAGGCTTGGGAAGAATTTGGGGGAACACAATGGAGAGTGGGGAGGTGGATTTGATAGTTCACTTAAAAAAGTCATTAAAACCCCAAACAAACAGGGCCCGGAGAGAGGGATGCTTCACTGGTTGAGAGACTGACTGCTCTTCCAGGAGACCTGTGTTCTGATCCCGGCACCCACATGACGGCTCACAGCCCTCTGTACCTCCAGTTTCCGGGATCCAACACCCTCTTCTAGCCTCTGCGAGCACTGCTGCATTTGGTTCACAGACACACATGCAGGCAAAACGCTCATACACACAAAACAGAAATAAACAAATCGTTAAAAGACATAACAATTGAAACAGTTCTGAAAAACAGTGCAGAAAACCAGCTCATGATGTTTTGAGTAGGTTTTGAGTTTTATGTTGAGCCACGTGTGTTTTTTTTAATTGTAACCAGTGTGCAATTTTTAGAACACAAAGGAGTGTATGTTGGGGTACAGTCCATTAGTTACCCCTCTCTCCGAGGCACACAGAGCTCAGGTAAAAATCCATCGTGAAATTGCAGTGGTAGGGAACTAAAAGCTCTATATAGTTACACTCTTTGTTGTAACTGACCAACCAATTGTTCACTTTTTAATTTTTATTTTTAAAAATGTTTATTATTTTTATTTTTATTTTTTTTACATGTATGAATGTTTTGCCTACACGTCACCCAGTGCCTGGTGCCCACAGAGGCCCGAAGAGGGAGCTAGATCCCTTGGAACTGGAGTTTAGGACGGTCTGAGCTGCTGTGTGGGTGCTGGGAATCAAACTCAAATCCTCTGGAAGAGCGGTTATGTGCTCTTTACCCATGAGCCATCTCTCCAGTTCTCTGTATTTGATACATTAATAATGAATTTAACATTTGTTTTTTTAACACCCTATATTGAAGATAATGGAATAACTATTTTACAGAGTTATTTTTAGACCTGAATAGGTGTAAGAGAAATTTAGGCTTCCTGTGTGAGTTGATGCTCAGCATGAACATATCCTAGGGAAGTAGGAGCCGAGGACAGAGAAATCCTGAAAGTGACAGTTCCTAGAAAACAACCAAAATTGTGAGAAAGGCCCGATGGTTTGAAAACCGTGAAAGCGATGGTCCCCAGGAAGCTCAGCCCAGGAAACAGGAAACAGGCATGGTCTAGATTCAAAGGTGTGGGTGAAGGCCTCCCTGACAGGCTGAGGAAATGGAGTTGGAGCCTGAGAACCCAGGAAGTAGGATGTCTGCCCTGCTGGGGGCTGGGGGAGGGGCTGGGGCTTGGCTCCTGTTGCCTGTCTCCCCTCCCCAACCTCTGGAGCCTTTGTGACTTAAGAGGCTGGAGCTCTGTGATGCAGGCCTGATTCCACTGCCAAGTGCCAAGGGGCACCCAGGGCCCAGTTGCCACAAGGCTGACTCACAGTTGCAGGCACCTGGCAGCTCAGAGGCCCCTGCTGTGCCGAGATCCGTCAAGCAGGACAGTGACCGAGGACATCCAGGAGGCTGGAGCAAAAGCTGTCAGGTATGCGGGGAGGAACACGGCCCCATCTGGCCCTGGAGACAGGGGTCTCCCCTTGAATCAGGCCCTATCACCCACCTCCCCCATCCTTCTGGAGGGGTCTTCACTGCACGGCCATGGGCCTTCGGAGGTTCACCTAAGCTACACAAGACAGCTGTGTGCCCTGTCAGCTGCGCTTCCGGTCTCCTCGGCAGAACGTGGCAGAGAACTGGCTTAGGGACCTGGGAAGGCTGCCTGTTGTCAAGCTGAGGCAGCAGTGGCATCCAGGAATGAGCCACGGGAGGAGACCGGGGGTGGAGCCTCAGGACTCCTGTGGTACAGAGGGGGGTGGGCAATTCTGGAAGTCCAAGCAGGCTTCAGTGGCCAGAGAGATAGTTCACACCCAGCAGGAGAGGTGATGCCGGATGACCAAACCGTTGACACCACACATCCTGGTCTCTGAGGCTGCTATCTTCACTGTACTGAATCCAGGTATGAGAGCTCAGGCGGTGGCGAGGCTGACCTCACAGCGGAGGGCTTGTCTGAGAAGCGGCCTCCAGAACGGCCACACTGCCACCTTCCCGCCATAGCTGGAACTTGAACTCAGGTCTGCATTCATGCTAGGCAAGCACTCTATCTATCACTGAGTTATAACCCAAGACCCGTTTTCTTTACTGTAAGAGTCTTCAGGCCACATCTTTCTAAGTCATCTGTGGCCGTTTTTCTTTTTCACAGAATTTGTCCCAGTAACTCCACATTGTGAAATGTCTTAGTAAGGAGTCATCCAAGTCACAGTATCTTTCTAGTCTCCTTTTAGTTACTATCGGATCAATAGTGGTCACCCATCTCATACTCCGATTTCAGTAATGTATCCTTCCTTTTTTTTGGTCAGGATAGCTAGAACTTGACCAGTGTGATCTCACTGATTTTTCTCCATGCTGTATATTTCATTGATTTCCTTTCCAATAGTTAGCATTTTTTTTTCCTTGCTCAGTTAGAGTTGAATTTCTTCCTTTCCCAGCTCCTTTAGATAAAAGCGGCAATAATTTGTTAAGACCGCTGTGTTCTGGCCCTGGGATTTAGTACGAGGAAATCTCCACTTTTCTGTTGCCTTCTGCTGGACTGTGTGCTTTTTAATAAGTAGCATTTCATTTTTATTAATTTAAAGTATTTTCTAATGTCAGTTTTAATTTCTTCTTTGGCCTGTGGTGTTGGGACTTGAGTGCGGGTCCTATCCTGTCAATATAAAATCTGGAGATTTGTCTCTTAGAGCCAACTTGCTTTTCTTAACATGACCATCTCCACTTGCCTGCATTTTTCTGCAAACCACACAATTTCGTTCTTTTAAGGCTGAATAAATTTTCGTTGCATACGCGCCCTGCGCTTTCTTTACCCATTCATTTGCTGACAGATATTTTGGTCGAGTCCATACCCTGGCTGCTGTGAACACTGCTGCAAAGAATATGGGCGTGACTTAGAATCTTTCGGGTACATGCCCAGGAGTAGCACAGCGGGTCCGCTGTGTTCTGCACACCCAAGTATGGTAGTTCTCTTTGCAGTCTTTCGAGGAACCTCCACACAGATTTCCACGGTGGCTGGACTAATTTTCAACATCCTTCCGGCAGGATGTTATGGCTCTCTTGCACTCCCTGCATCCCTGCCAGCATTTATTTGTTTTCTTAATGACAGCCATTTTGACTGGGGTCAGGTGCAATCTCAATATAACTTTAATTCGCATTTCCCTGATGGCGAATAGTACTGAACATAGTTCACAATTTAAAATTATGTGTGGGTGTGTGAAGGTGTGTGTGTGTGGCATGCGAGTGTGTATGTGCAGGCGAGTGTGTTCAAGCCGTGGCATACCTGTGGAGGTTGAATGACAGCTTGGGGGAGTCTTTTCTTTCCTTCTACCATGTGGAGCCCAGGCCTCAAACTCAGATCATCAGGCTGGGAAGCAGAAGTTTGTCTGTTCTCTATCGGTTGGCGAAAGTGTATCACGCTTGCCCTGCACACATTACTTACCGCACCTGTTTAAGCGCAGGCTTTATCCACATCCATGTCCCCAGATGGAAATCTTGGGAGACTGTTTGGCGCAAGCAGGGGCGTTTCTTTGATAGATGAAGAAACGGAGGTACACAGAAGCTAAATGATGTGGCATTTAAAAATTCGCAGTTACTTGAATAACCGAGACTTCGTGGTTCAGAATCAGGTTCCAGTGAACTCTGCATCTGAGCAGTGACAGTGATGGTTTAAGAACAGAGCAGGGGCGGGGAGGTGTCCTACTGGTCAAAGCACTGGCTGCCCTTCCAGAAGGGCTGGGTTCAGTTCCAAGCACCCACACGGAGGCTCAGAGCCACCTAAAGCTCCAGTTTCAGGGATTCTCATGGCCTCTCCTGGCCTCCTCAGACACCAGGCACACAAGTGGTACGCAGATACACATGCAGGCAGAACACCCACACATATTAAAAGAAAAGAAAAAGAGGAGCCCAGGTTCGTTCTGGGATGAGCAGGCATTTAAAAAAAGGTTAGCATTTGCTTCTTTAGTATGTATAGCCTACATGGGGGGAGTTGAGTCAAAAAAGGGATGAGCTGATTTTGCTGTATGGAGAAGAATGCATCCATCAATAACACATTTTAAAGCATGATGTGAAGTTACTTGAGACACTGACTCATATAAGTTGGGGAAAATGTCTACTTTGAATTTCTCCTCTTAATCCCCATCCCATTTGCTTCTGGAATTAATTCAAATCTGGATCTTGGCTAAAGCTCCCCAAAAATAATTTCATAATCTCTTCTTGTCCTATCATTTTAAAATTTTATTTTGTTTTTACTAATTGCTGTGCAGGGGTGTTTTGTATGCATGTATGTTTGTGTGCCATGTGTGTGCCTGGTATCCACGGAGGCCAGAGAAGGGCATCAGACCTGGGACTGGAGTTATAGATGGTTGTGAGCCACCAAGTGGGTGCTGGGAATTGAACTCAGGTCCTCTGCAAGAGCAGCCAGTGCTCTCTTAACTGCAGAGGCATCATCTCTTCAGCCCCTTGTCTTTTTAAGCATAATGAAATGCACTTCTCATAGTCTTGAGGAAACACCTGATTCCTTCAAAATTCCTTCCTGCCAGGGACCGTGTCATGCATCTGAAATCCCAGCACTCAGAGAGGCAGGGGCAGGTGGTTGCTGTCAGTTCAAGGCCAGCCTGGTCTACAAAGCGAGTCCAACGCTCTGTGCCAACGCTGCACAGAGAAACCTTGTCTAGAAAAACCAAACAACAACAAAAATTCCTTCCCAAGAACGTATAAAACATCATTTAGGACAAAGTAACTTCTGTTCTTGCTGGTAGAGATACAGACAAGAAGGTGGTTCAGGCTTGTTTTACTTGACTTCTATTTATGTCCGTTTTATGGTCTGTCTTTCTGGCTGCCATACAGTTTTCGACACTCTAGGTTGTCTCTAACAGAATGTTGGCTTTGAGTCAGGCAGGATGGGAGGGGCCTCGCTGTGGTGTGTGTTCAGCACAGACTTCTGCATCACTGAGGACATTTTAAGGTGGGAATGTCTTTCACTGGTTTTGAATGTGGCACACGCGCGCACACCCGAGAACACACACACACACACACACACACACACACACACACACTAGGGATTTTAACTTAACAACAGCTGGCTCCTCAGGTATATAAACAGGCATTGTGAAATCTCCACAGGCTTATAGGGTGGCGAGAGCTCTGCCCCTCTCCCGTGTATTAGCAGAAATGGCAGATGGTAGCTCTCTCCCCTAATAATCACCAGATGGCATGAAGTTATGCCCTGTGGTGCAGGAAGGAAGAAACTGGGTTGAGCATGCGTTTCTACCCTTAATCTCTTCTTGGTTGGAATTTGTGCACTACTAGTTATATGCCTGTATTAGACCTTAAAAGTGACCAGAACAGTATAGTGATTACAGAACTGGTTTTAATGTCAAGTTCGGGTTATTCACCCACCGGTTTTAGTTTCATCAAGCTTGGTTTATTCTGCTTGTTAGTGACTTGCTAGTACTCTTAGCAGACACCAGATGTCTATTTCTGAGCCATGATCTATTTGCACCCCAGTCTGTTTCCTTATAAACCTTCTTTGTCTAACATTTTATTTTTTTTTCAGGACCAATTGAGGTTTAATCTTACAGTAGCACAAGTGGTACTGTAACATTTAAAATAAACTGTATTATTTTTCTACTGCTGTGCTAAAATACCCCACCAAGGAAACTCATGGAAGAGTTTATTTGGGCTTATGGAGCCAGAGGGTTAGCACCCAAGAGGACGGGCACAGTGGTCATGGTAGCTTGTGGGGGGTCCCTGCAGGCATCACAGTTGGCAGGGAAACGATCTGGGTGAGGTGAGAATGAAACTCTGGTCAGCTGGACTTAGCTGGACTCTGATGCCAAACAGTTCACTTTTTACATATTTAAATGAAGTAAAACTTTGGAAAAAAATTTCCTCTTGACAGTTATCACAACAAAGCTTTAGGCGTGGCTTCGTGGAAACCCCCTGGCAAAGTACCTCTCTTTAGCAAAGCACCTGTGAACTTCCTCACAAGAACGAGTTCCTATTGGCTGAGAAACAGTGCTCCAGGGTCAAGGGCCTAGGGAGCAAGGGCTTGTAATAAGCGTAAAGATGGACCCTGTTCACTGAGAAGCGGTGCTCAGGAGTCTGGCCTAGGGAGCAACGGGTTATGATAAGCCAGTAGCAAACACATTTGCAGAGTACATGGGACCTTTCTCATGTGGATAGTTTCTTTTAACTGAGAAACAATGCTCAGAATTGTGGGGCATTTGGTGAAGGCTGGCTTTACAGAATAACAAGAATTACCACGTTATTAGCATACCATTTCCAGTCTTCCAGATGGAAAACAGGTGTCAGTTTCTTCCATTGAAGGAAAAGCCTTCATGTTTAGTAATTCTGGTTTCTTTAGTGCTTGTCTGTGAGCTTGTGTCTGTGAGTAGCTGGAGCAGGATGCTGAAGGCTGAGCTTGGTACCTCAAGGGTGAACACCAAGCAGAACAAACTAGAAATGATACAGATCTGAACTCTCAAGCTGGAGGAATCATCTATCCAGTGACATAGTTCCCATAACAAGGCCACACCTTCTAACCCTCCCAAAGAGTGCTACCAAGGGGGGACCAAGGGTTTAAGTACATGAGTCTACGGAGACAATCAAACCACCAGAGTCTTTCTTAGCTTGTTGTGGCGGTATAGACCTATCATTATGGCTACTTGGGAGGCTGTGGCATGGGAACCGCAAGTTCAAGATGACCATGTTCATGTTGAACCCCAAGTTCAACAAGACCATGAATGTATGTGTGTCTGTATGCCTGTTTGTGTGTGTGTGTGTGTGTGTGTGTGTGGTAATGGGCAGAGTATAGTTTGAGGAAATCTGTTTTCTCTTTTCATTAATGTTATTTCTAAGGATCAAAATACATTTAAATGTGATGGCAAGGGCTTTTATCAGCTGAGCTGTCAGCCCTTACCTCCCTCCCCTAACTGCCCTTGTGATGACAAGGGGTAAATAATGTAGGATACACCCCTTGGTTCAAGGTCTTTAATCACCTTTGCAAATTCCCTTTTTTTTTTTTTTTTTCTGTAAGGACATAAATTGTCTTTGACTTTTTGTCCTCTAGATTCTGTATAAACTATCTCAATTCTCAGCCAACAGAAACGGAAATGGCATAGTAATTGCGGAGTAATCCATGTATATAGCAAGAATTTCCTACAGTTAGCTTATTAACACCCTTTGGTCCAATAGTATAGTGACCTGTGACTAAAATCCTTCCAGAACTGTGGCCCTGCCCTCTGAGACCTTGCAGTCCCAGTCCCCAGGCCCAAGGCTGTGGGACATGTCAGGAATCCCTGCTGCCTCTTCTGTTTTTATCACTGGCTCTGGGAAAAAGTGACAGATCCCCACAGGTTTCCCCCCCACCCCCAAACTCCTGCTCTCTGGCATTCACTTTGGCCTGAGCTTAGAGATCTGTGACACCCCAGCACCCCATGCTGCTTTTCAGTAAAGAGCACCACGAGTGTCACGGTTCCTCAAGTCTCTTAGCCTCTAGTCTATTGATGGCGTTTCCTCCTGGTCTGACAAGCTGTCAGTCTGATTGTTGTCTTGAGAAATTTTCAGCTTAGAACTGAGGAGAAGCTCACAACTATTTATCACTTGTATACATTTGTGCATATCTGTATGAGTTTATGTATACTGCGTGTATGCAGGAGCCCAGTGAGGCCAGAAGAGGACATCTGATCTTTTGGAACTAGCGCTCTAGACAGTTGAGTTTCTGTTATAGGTTCTAGAGTCAAACTCAGGTCTCCTGTAAGAAAGTGCTCCTAATCTCTGAGCCATCTCTCCAGTCCTGAGAGGAAGCTTATTACCATAACCGCTGGACAGGGGGGTCTGAGATCAAATGCAGGCCAGTCTGCAGTCCCGGGAGGCTTCCCTCCCAGGGTTGAACTGCATGCCAGCCTCCTGCTGATTACAGGTTGCCCTTCGCTAGTATGACAGTACTGTTTCCTCGGGATGGATGGGGGTAGCAACCCCAGGCACCCTCGTTTCAGAGAGCTTTCAATATTAGTTGTGTATTTATGTTTTTGAATAATGAATAACCTCTTTGGGGATGAAGAAAAACCACACTTCATCTAACCAGGGAAACAGCTACTTAAATATTTCAGCTCAGCTCCTATGTAATTTGGTTTATAATAGTCACTGAGGGGGATCTAAAAATGAGAGGTTTTGAAGGCCTGTTTTGATTCTGTTCAGAAACACCTGATTATTTCCTGTTTCTGAGGGGACAGATCTGTGGGGGAATGCTGGAACACAGTGAGAGCAGGGAAGGATGGCTTCAGGCCATCCTTAATGGGTGAAAAGGAATAGTCAATGCAACCTCATTCATTCCTTTGTTCATTGAATGTGTTTGTTGAAAATTTTCTGCGTCCATGTTCTCTCCTGAGTCCCTCGTAAAGGTGTGAATTGTTGGTCTCATGGGCTTCTAGTCTAGGCTAGCAGACATATATGTAAATTGTCATGTACAGCGAAGTGTTCCAGAGGGTGTTAGAACACTCAAGGCTAGATAATTTATAAAGCACAAAGTTTATTTTCTTTCAGTTTAGGAGGCTGGGAAGTCCAAGATCAAGGTGCCAACACTTGGGGTTTTCTCTGGAGCCCTCAGATGGCAGGTGCTAACCCTTGTTGGTTCTCTCTGGTTCCTCAAATAGCAGTGGGCGTTAGGACAGGGGATCAGAAAGTTGCACAAAACCTCTTTTGTAAGCACATTGATCTCTCTTGGGAGAGGAGCATTCTCATCAGCACCTAATATTACCACGCTGGTAACGTGAATTTCAGAGCAAATATGTTCAGGCCTTAGCACATGGCACTGAAGCATCTAACTGGCACACAGTGAAGGCAATAGTGGAGATAAGTTGAGGATTTATCATCAGAACATAGAAGAATAAGACTTGAGACAGTAGCTCACACTGCAGTCCAGGCTGGCCCCCACACTCACTAGATAACCCAGGCTGGCCCCACACTCCTGGCAATCCTCCTTTAGTCTCTCAAGCGGTGGAGTTGTTGTTGGTGTGAGCTACCACGCCTGCGTACTGTAAGTTCTTGCCAGAGGAGACGTGGGTGGGTGGAAGGCGTTCTGAAAGAGGCCTGGCATTGTCCATGCATCGACTTACCAACTCAGAAAACATCTTGTGTATGATAGACTGTATTGAGAGTCTACAGAAGGACACTAAGGCCTTCTTTATGTTCAAGACTGGAGGACCCAATAAAAAAAGAGTAATTATAGGAGACTCGAGGGAAAGGACTTTCTTCCCTGAAGAATAAAGAAATAAAGAAGTAGTGAAACTTCCAGAGACTGACTTTAGTATTAAATATGGGCTGAAAGTTTTCTCAGACTCTGGTTAGATTTATCAAATTTGAAATGTCAAACCCATAAATGCAAATCTGTGATGTATCTTTTGTGGCCTTTCATGCTGTAGTAAAAATAGAATATATGACTTTTTTTTTCTTATAACCTAGACTTTATAAACCCACAGGAAAAAGCTCAAATTCTCAAACAGTTCCTATATTTCTTATAAAAGAAAAGATATTTTCTCTAATAGTTATTTCAGCCAAAGTAGTGCCAGATGATTTAATAATGGAAAACACAATAAGTCAGTAGAAGCCAGGCAAAAAAATGAGGTGGCAGTTCACAGAGAAAGAAACACAAAGGGCTTATAACAAGCAAAAAATTAGCATTATCACAGTTAAGACTTAGAAATCCAAACAACAGCTGCCTACCAGACTGATAGTATTTAACTTTTAACAATATCGAGTATTAGAATATAAAGAAACTGTTAATCTTAAACATTATTAATAACCAAGGAATCAGTACAGTTATTTTGGAAAGCAATTGGATACTAGCAAAACTGAACATTTAATCCTGTACCTTTTCCTGGCAATTTACACATAGAGGTTTACTCAAAGATCAGTGTGTGAATTGACATTTAAAGGTGGTTCTGTAGTTGTTTTTTTACCCCTATTATTTATTTTAAAAATTTAAATTATTTTTTTATGATTTCATACAAGAGTATGAAATTGATTTCAAACAAGAGTGCTAATTTCCTCCTTTCCTTCAGCCCCTCTCCTTCCTCCAAGTCCTTGTGTCCCTCACCCACTCCCTGTCAAACCTGTAACCTCTTTAATTGTTGATGTTACATATGCACACGTATGTCTCTGTAAACACAACCGGATGAGTTCGTTTAATGTTGCTCGCCTGCACATGGGTTTAGAAGGGTGACCACTTGGGATTGGACCGACCAACCTCCCAGGGGGATGCTCTTCTCTGGAGAAGACTGTGTCTCCCCTTTTGGTAGTTATAAATTGCCATCAGGTCTTCATCTACAGACAGGACCTTGTGAGATTCCCCCCATCTGTGCTGGCATGTCTGCTGGTGGTATCATTGAGTGGGTCTTAGGTAGGCAGCCATATTGTTGAGTTATGGGTGCAGCTTCCCCGTTAGATATGGAGGAGACTATCTTACAGATGGTGTTCTGGTCCTCTGGTTCTTATTCTCTTTCTGTTCTGTCTTCTCTGACATTCCCTGAGCCTCAGGTGGAGGGGTCTGTGTTGTCTATGTATCAACTGGGGCTGGGCACCCCACGGTCAGTTGTTCTCTGTAGTTTGACCAGTTGTGGATTTCTGTAATGATCTCCTGCTGAAAAAAAGAAACTTATTTGATGACAGGTGCAAGTATAGTTCTGTTTCTCATACCAAGGACAAAACTCATGAAGTAAGGATCAATTTAGTAGGTCATAGTTGATTTCCCAGTTTGAACCCTGGGCTTGGTTTAAGTCAAGTTATTTTATATAATGCTGCATTGCTGTTAAAGAGAAGGGCAGAGGTTTGTTTGTGCTGACTTTTGGGGATTTCAGCTATTGAAAGCGAGACGCAGAGAAGCACGTGAGATACTCGTAGATACAGAACGTTCAAACACACACGAGACTCTGCTGATAGCGTTTCCAGGGAAGGGAATCAGGAAGGCTTAGGAAAGAAAAAAAAAAAAAAAAAGAGGTCTGGTTTTTATCCTATACATTGGACCGTTAAAATTTCCAATTAAAAACTAGACAGCAGATGGAAGAACCCGGTGGCCTCTAATCTCTGTGGGGTATACTGCAGAACAGTCACAGAATGGAGCACAATCTTGCCTTAGCTTGAGCTGCACCAATATGCCTCACTGTTTTCTGGTCCCCCAGTGGACCACAGAGCAGCTACTCCAGTGCCTGCTCTGGGCTGGCCACTCCTCAGTGGAAGTAGTTTTTGAGCTATGAGAATGAGAAACTAGGAGAAAAGGGCTGTGGTAGGGTTTTTTTGTTTTTTTGTTTTTTTTTTAATTAAAAAATGTTAGAGGCGACTAAAGGTGACCTACTTAGTTAACTAACCACGAGGACACAATCAAGGAAGTGTAAATTTTGGGATATTCTAAAAACAAACAAACAACCCAGCCAATTTGGCCTTTTAATAAGTATGTGAAAACATACATGAAAACAACCACAAAACAACACAGAAGAGGAACATGAGAACAAAGGCTGCCAACAGTGGTGTTCGTGACCTTGTTGGGACAGCTGGGTCCGTAGGTGCGGGTCGAAGGTGACTGTGTTGAACTTAGCATTTCTGGAGTGTGATGGTTGTGATATGGTTATAGAGAGCGTGTTATTTACAGGAGAGAGGTGCTGAATTATTCATGGGTAAAAAAGGAGGTCTTCAGCCGACTCTCCTGGATCAGCAAAAATGTATATGCATGTATACCTACACATATATCAAGAGAGGGGAAGGAGATGGTGCGGTATTAAGAACGGTAGTCTGGATTTAGGACGTGTGGGTGGTTATTATGTTTCTGTTACGTTTTAGTTGATGCGAAAAATATAAAAATAAAATGCCACAGAAAATGAGAAGCAGCCGGAGGAGTGGAAGAGAGGGTGACTTAAACCGCATGGAGGTTGAGCTCGAGTTTTCAACCTCCTCCCTTAATGCAGGGGTGTGTGTCGGGGGGAGCTGGTGGGAGGAGGCCGAGGGTGGCTGGATCTTAGGCTTTGAGGGGTCATTCTGGTGGTCAGAGTGCAGGAGGCTCTGGGTTTCATTCCCAGTACCAGGGAAGGAGATTTCTAGCAGCCGTGGAAGGTCGGTGGCGGATGCAGCAGGCCCAATTAGGAGTCACCGAGTACAGGGAAGAGATCTCAGTGGCTCAGACCAAGAAAGGAGGAGAGGGGGTGATAAGCCATCCGATTCTGGAGATATCTGTGACAGAACCAATAGAGTATGTTGGCAGATTGGGTGTGGGATTTAGAAGATACCAGCTAAGGATGACTCTGGTGATTTCAGTCTGAGCAATGAGGATAAAAATACCTTTAATGGAGGGCCTGGAGACATGGCTCAGCAATTGAGGACACTGGCTGCTCTTGCCGAGGACCCAAGGTCAGTTCCCAACATTGTGATGGCTCACAACTGTCTGCAACTTCAAATCTAGGAGATCTGATGTTCTTTCCTGGTTTCTGTGAATACACACACACACACACACACACACACACATATTAAAAAAAGATCTTTAGCTTGAACTAATTTGGCCCTGGGAAGCCTAGGTTTGATAAGATGAAGGAAGCTCAGGAATTGTTTTTGGATATTTGAACACTCAGACCTCTGGAGGTGTAAGGTGGATGGTTCTTGTTAGTGTAGATGTCGTCAGCCTGGAGGTGTAGGCTGTCAAGACAGACTAGAGCTTGGAGATGTGGCTCTAGGTGGGCAAAGGAGCTCTAGGGGATTTCAGCATTGAGATCAGAGAGGCAAGGGTGATCACCTGGAGAGGATAGCGAACAGCAGTGCATTAGACACTGCAGAATCTTCTGGAAGTCAGGGGAGAGAGCATTCAAAGAGGAGGAAGAGGGCTGGAGAGATGGCTCGGTGGTTAAGAGCTGGATCATCCCCAGCATCCAGGGTCTACAGAGGGTGTGGGTGAAATGGAAGCAAGAAGCGGGTGGCGGTTACTGATGCAGGGGTACAGTTGACAGGAAGACAATGTCTAATGTTCTCTAGCACAGTAGGATAAATGTGGCTGAAAAGCGTTTCAAAACAGCTAGTAGAGAAGACTGTAAATGACCCCACATACAGCAATGATAAATGCCTGAGGTCATGGGCCTGCCACTCATCCTGATCAGAGCCTATGATCTGTGTATGTGTGTTAAAATATCACGCTGTATAGACAGATACATATAGTTACTGTTTGTTAGTTCACAATAAAAATGGGTTTTAAGAAAGGTACACGGAAGCTGGTCAGTGGTGGCACATGCCTTTAATCCCAGCACTGAGGAGGCAGAGGCAGGCAGGATCTCTGTGAGTTCGAGGCCAGCTTGGTCTACAGAGTGAGTTCCAGGGCTATACAGAGAAACCCTATCTTGAAAACAAACAAACAAACAAAAAAGCTAGGCAGAAATACATCTCTTTTTATTTAGTAGTCTGTTAGACTCTTACTGGTCAGAACTTTGCCACATGACCATCACAAGCTTGTTTCTGAGGTCAGAAACAAGATCAAGACAGTCCAGTTTCTATCATACAGGGGCTCTAGGCCTCATCCCTTACAGAGCTGGAGGGGGAGTTGTCACCTGCTGGGAGAAAACCATTTTTCTGGTGGTTCAGTGACTGGTGGGTTCGCCACACTCCAGTGAATGGCCCTACTGTGAGCATCCGCAAAGCATTAAATTGGATTTAGTTGGTTACTAAGAAAACACGAAGTTGAGAGGGGATGTGTTGGGGAGGAGACAGGGGAAGTTGGGAGGGTAGAATGGGGGGATCCGATCATATTTTATCATATGTATGTATGAAAGTATCAAAAATACAAAGAAAAGTTGTCTGATGTCTGCTAAGCAGTGAAGATGAAGTAGAGGCTCTGTCTGCCTTTTGGTGGGAAGATCCGAAGTGAGCTTGGGTGGGGGGATCTGAAGCGAACTTGAGATTTTTGGTCTGGTTGACATTCCATTAATGGGGCAAACTAATAGCAAGTTTCAAACATTTCTAATTAAAGTGACTCAGGCTGTGTCCATAAGACCATCTCTGAATCAAAGTGGAGACAAAATTGCTGTAAATTGCCACAAGTCTTTTAAGGAAGCCTTGAGAGCATCTTAGGCATAACTTGGCTATATTAATGAGCTCTCTCTCAAACCAGTATAATTTTATTCCAGTTAGCATAAACTTTAGAAAGCAATACCCGGTCACCTAGTCAGCTGTCCCTGAGGTACGGCATCTGGCTGAGGGTCCTACAAGGCATATGAAATGTTTCAACAATGGTACTCGAGAGGAGCTGTGTTGGGGTGTCTGAGCACACCACAGATGCTGACTGGCCCCATGATAGGCCCACCGTGTGGGGAGCCAGAGAAACACCACAGGTCAGTTCAGAAGAAAGTTAGGAGGGTAGGTGTGATGTTAACTCACTTGCCAGCTTGATGAGATCTAGAATCAGCTGGGAGACAGGCCTCTGGGCATGCGTGGTGGGTCTAGATTAAGTGAGGTAGGAAGACCTTCTCACTGTAGGTGGCGCCATCCTGTGGGCCGCAGTCCTGGACCATACAGGAGAGAAAGCAAGTTGAGCGCTGGCGTTCCTCACTGTCTGCTCCCTGATGGTGGATGCAGCGTGACCTGTTGTGGCAAGCTATTTCTGCCTTGACTTCCCCACCAAGATGGACTGTACCATTGGACTGTGAGCTGAAATAGCCTCCCATTCCCCCACTCCCACCCCCATGCCTTGAGTTGCTTTTGTCAGGGTATTCTTTTCTCAGCAATATGGAAAGAAACTAGAACACTTGGTGACTTCCTTGAGTCCCGTGTTGCTCTAATCGAAATGATATACAGAAGGTTGAATGAAGGTTCGGATGGGGTGATTCTATTTATGAGCTGACTGATAGCAGTTCTGGGATCAAGCCCAGGACCCTCTGCATGTCACACAACAGCCTGCCACCTTGAACCCAATTCTAAGCTAAGCCAATGCTGGTATTTGTTTTGAGAAGAGAGATGCCTGGGCTCCCTGGCGAGATGCCTCATCTTCACGTTCTACTGACAATAGCTTTGTACTTACTTCACTGCAGGTGGACTATTTCATTTGTGTATCTCCCAGGTCTTTTCATCCCCACTAGAATTGTTTAAGAGCAAATTATCCATTTGGTAGAGGAGGAAACTGGGCCTCAGAGAGTAAGGACATGGCTATATTCCCACAGAGATGTGTGGAAGAACCAACACTCAAAGTGACTTAGAAACACCAGCCTGACTTAGGAAAAACATAGTTGGGATTCTCATGTCACAGGATTATTTAGTTATCTGAAACAGTTCCTGTAAAATTTTGGACATAATGTTAAAGTGACTGGCTTTATACCCCTTGGCTCTGAGTTGCCAGGGCTGGCTAAGGAGGGCTGGGTGCTCTGTACCAGGATTTGCGTGTTAAAGTCACCTGTGTGATTCCTCCCCCGCCCCCCGAAAACTGTGTTCCAACAAATTGTTGTGGTGGGTAATCACTGAACCTGTAGCCCAGCTGGCCTTGGCCTGGTGGGCACTTTGTGTTCCTGGAACTTAACAGTCTTCTTGAGATCAGAACCAGTAAGTTCACCTCGGCAATGTACCCACTAAATCATAATTAGACTGCTTAGGGACCACAGAAACAGGAAAGGAACCTTCTGACCCTCAGGGCATAGTCAAGCATCTGTCTGTCCATCATCTGTCTGTCTGTCTGTCTGTCTCTGTCTGTCTGTCTGTCTCTGTCTGTATCTATCTATCTATCTATCTATCTATCTATCTATCTATCTATCTATCTATCTATCATGTATCTATCATCCGTCCTGTGTCAGGCACCCAAATGGTAAATCTGGCTGAATGATACTTCTGAAGTTTGTCTTGACTTACTCGATGCTAAATGAGCTTACTAACGCTCAGTCACAGTCCAGGCAGCCGTGAGTTTAGAGGAGACAACTGTCGGACGTATGCCAGCACCTGGAAGCACTGGACACATTTTAATTTTTCTGGAAGGGTTTTTTAAAATGAGGGTATTAGGAAGACAGAAAAAAATTAAAAAAAAAATACATTGATGAACCTAAAAGGAAACTGAATGAAACATATGATATAGTGAACACATTAAAATGAAGATAACATGAATATGTTTGTGTGTGTATGTATCATATGTATGTATTTCTGACATCAGTTTTTATCCTGTCCTCCCAAAGGAACCGGAAATAGAACATAGAGGGAGACCCAGGCAAGGCTGTAAGCTCTCAGAGCTCCTTTCAGGCAATGCGAACACTACCTTTCCTAGCATCTGCAAGGCCATTAAGTGCTACGGCCACAACTCACAGAGCTTTAGGACCACTGAAAAATTTTCAAAATAGGAAAAGCAAATGTCATAGTGTTTAAACTAATACATAATTAAATGTCTATGAAATGATTACATCTTATCGGCTAGTCAAACACAATGCAACTGTTCGATAGCAATGCAACTGTTTTTGCAGTTATGTAGGCTTACCTTCCTGAGGGATGGGGACACACTTTAACATATCAGGGAGGGTCATAAATAAAGGTGGATACATTTTGCATGTATGCAGTGAAATGCTCACGGAAGTCACAGGGAGAGGGGGAAGCCGGAATAAGAAGGGCAGAAGGTGGCAGTGCCGGTGAAGAGGGAGCAGGAGGGGACATGCCTTGTGTCATGTGGCTGGGGCTGCAAGGCTGTATGGGCTGGATTTGGATGCCAGCTCCATACAAGCTAGAATCATCAGAGAGGAAGGAGCCTCAGTTGAGGAAGTGCCTCGTGAGATCCAGCTGAAAGGCATTCTCTCAATTAGTGATCAATGCAGGAGGGCCCAGCCCCTATGGGTGGTGCCATCCCTCAGCTGGTGGTTCTGGGTTCTATAATAAAGCAGGCTGAGCAAGCCATGCAAAGAAAGCCAGTAAGCAGCACCCCTCCGTGGCCTTGGCACCAGCTCTGCCTCCAGGTCCCTGCCCTGCTTGAGTTCTTGTTCTGACTTCCTTTGGTGATGAACAGCAATGTGGAGATTTAAGCTGAATAAACCTTTTCCTCCCCAACTTGATTTTTGGTCGTGGTGTTTCATTGCCGCAATAGAAACCCTAAGACAAAGATGGAGCAGCAACTGGGTCGAAAGATGGGAACAGGCTTGGTGGCTCCTACAACTTCAGCCCAGAGTTGTCAGCTGACCTGGCTCTCTCAGTCCTAGATTATTTACCTAAGAGAGCTGAAAATGAATGTCTACACAAAAGTTAGTCTAGGAATGTTTACAAAAGCATTCTTCATGATAACAAAAAGTGAAATAGACCAGACATCTGTCAGTTGCCGAAAATAAAATAAAATAAATAAAATTACACACACACAGCTGATATCAAACTCGTAGAGATCCTCAACATGATGGATCTAGAAACAACACAGGCAGGAGCCTGTCACAGATGCATGACTTCATTGACAAAAAACATCTAGGCTAGGAAACTCTTCTAGAGTTTGGGTTTGAGGTCTTGGAAGTGACTGCTAAGGGATGTGCAGTATTTTTTTGGGGGGGTGGGTGGGTAATGAAACTGTTTTAAAGTTGATTTCAGTGATTGTGGTGCAGCCGATGACTATATGAAAGCCTGTTAAATTGTTTGTATGAATATTTTTATTGTTTTAGGTTTTTTTTTTTTTTTTTCCTGAGGGTTTCTCTGTATAGCTTTGGCTGTCCTGGAACTTGCTCTGTAGGCCAGGCTGGCCTTGAACTCACAGAGTTCCAATTGCCTCTGGCTCCCGAGTGCTGGGATTAAAGGTGTGTGCCATCACCACCTGGGTATTATTTTAGGTTTTAGTAAGGGTCTCCCTGTGTACCTGAAGCACATGCTGAACTTGTAGTTGAGGCTGACCTCAAACTCATGCTTGTCCTCTCAGTCTCCAGTGTTGAAATTACAGGCATGCACCATTATGTTTGTTAGGTCAGTTGTACACTTTGTTTAATCGTGTGTGCATCTCTCTCTCTCTCTCTCTCTCTCTCTCTCTCTCTCTCTCTGTGTATGTGTGTGTGGGCATGGATACCCTCGAAGGCCAGGAGATCCCCTGGAGTTAGAATTACAAGTGGTTGTGAGCTGCTTGAACTGGGTGCTGGGAACTGAACTCAGTTCCTCTGGAAGAGCAGCAAATGCTCTTAACTGCTGAGCCATCCCTCAGGCCCAGACTGAGACCTTTGAGAGCAGGAGCTCTGCTTGTTTGTCTCCCTGTTCCTAGTACCTAACCTCATGAAGCAGGTACATCGATGCCTGCTCAACACTTAACTGTGGGAATCTCTTCTCAAGTAAGAAATGTGGGTAGCAATGGTGGTCCATGCCTTTAATCCCAGCACTCGGGAGGCAGAGACAGGCGAATCTCTGTAAGTTCCAGGCCAGCTGGGTCTACAGAGCGAGTTCCAGGACAGCCAAGGCTACCCAGAGAAATCCTGTCTCAAAAACCAAAACCAAACCAAACCATAACAGCAACCAAAAGCCAAAAAACAAGCAAGCAAGCAAGCAAGCAATCAAGCAAGCAAGCAAACAAGCAAGCAAGCAAGCAAGCAAGCAAGCAAGCAAGCAAGCAAGCAAGCAAGCAAAGTGTGTAGGAAATTTCTATAGGCACCAAATGTGATGGTTAATACTGATAGTTAATGGGTCCAGAATGACCTCACAGACACACCCCAGGGAGTGGGACCACCCACACCAAGCGGCACCGTCCTGGGGGCTGGGTTCTTGGACTGAAAACTAAAGTGGAAAGCAAGCCTAGCACTGACATCTCTGCTCCCCATTTGTGGATACAACGTGGCTGGCTGTCATGTGGTCCTGCTCTCATGCTTCCCCTACTGGGATGGCTGTGTCCTCAAAACTGTGAGCCAAAAACCTACCATTCTTCATGCTGTTGTCCCCCTGCCCCCTAGATTTTTTTGTCACAGCAGGAAGAACCTCGTGAAAAGGAACAAATACACCTGGTGTGAAGATGAAAGCTGTGCCCCAGGATTCTTCCTGACTTTCACTTGGCTGTTAGACTCAGCTTCTCTACTGTGTCATAAGTAATCTGAGTGTTTTAAGAGACAGGGGTAGCGAAGGATTTGTGATATTTTTGGTCAAAGAATCAAAAAGTGCCTCTTGAACAAGCCCAAGGTCCTGGGCTTAACCCTGGATTAGCATAATTTATTTTGTGGATGTTGAAGGAAGTTCTCTCTGTTACCCTGTCTCCCTCACACACAAGTGTACAAGTCTTTTCTAACATGCAGGCTAACTGGTGTGTAGGGGGATAAGAAAAAAGCACAGGCCTTCAGAGTTCCGTGTGCTTGTTTGCAAGTGACTTTGAGGACCGAGTTACATGGACTTTTTTTTTTTTTAAGTATTCTCTGCTATATAGAAAGGCTTTGCTACATCCAAATCATATAATTGGATTTCACCAGTTTCTAAAATATTGATGAATGTATTAAAAAATCATTTGTAGCTATAAATGACTTGGTAATAATGCCTTGGCAGGGAGGCAGCTTGAAGAGTTGGCTCATAGTCCTGTGTCTGCCTAGATATGTTAGTGCTGGACTGAGGCTGGGCCTCAGTTTCACCATCTGTATGTCATAAAGGATATGGAGAAAGTATTGGACCATAGGGGACCCAGCAGGGATTTCCTGCCACTGTGTATTGAATATTTCTGTGCTTGAGTGTGTGTATCTGTGATAGGAAAAAAGAAGAAAGATCTCATTAACAGTCAAAGGCTTATGATCGCGTAAATGCAAAGCTCAAGACCCAACTCTCTCAGGCTCCACCACTGTGAGCCTGAAGCAAAACTGAACCAAGTAGCTATTCATCAAGTTTCTAAAGGAAGGGGAGTGACATCGGGCCGAAGAAAGCTCTGGAAATAGCCAGATCTGTTTTGAATCTAGGTTCTGCCACTGTGGAAAAATTGTTCTTATTAATTTTATTTTTTTCAATAGTGGTTCATGCATGCCAGGCAAGCACTCTGCCAGCTGAGCGATAGCCCCAGCCTAAGTTAATATTTTCGAATCTGACCCCTTATTTGTTAATTTGATCCCCAGTAGCCTCTGCCTTTATTGGTTTTTGAGGAGATTAAGTGTGATGAGCATACTTTATTTCAACTTGGTTTTGTATATTTGAAACATGATTGTGATTGATTTGTGTTCCTACCGTTTGGACTAGTAGGGAAGATGATGGTGGACAGATGAGGGGAAGAGAACTGGAGAGGGGGACTATGGGATGTCAGCTGCAGAGGAATTCAAGTTTTCATCTGACAGATGAAGAGAGAATGTCCCCATGTGTGTTTTGACACACTCAGGGTCACACAGACAAAGTTATCGTCTTAGTTATTGTCTTATTTCTAGTGCTGTGAAGAGACAGCATGACCATGGCAAATCTTATAAAGGAAAGCATTTAATTGGGGCTGGCTTACAGTTTCAGAGGTTTAGTCCATTATTGCCATGGGGGTGGGGTTGGGAGAAAGCATGGCAGCAGGCAGGCAGTCGTGGTACTGGAGAAGGAGTTAAGAGTTCTACATCCTGGGTTGACAGGCAGCAGGGAGAGGATTGAGACACACTTCCTCCAATAAGGCCACACCTTCTCCAATAAAGCCACGCCTCCTAATGGTGCCATGCCTTATGGACTTAAGAGAGGCATTTTTATTTAAACCACCACAGTTGCAATAAAGCAGCAGAAAAGATGCCATCTCATTGGCGGCTGTTGGAGCTACCACCACGGCATTAGCCATGAGTCATACTATGCAGACTGCTCAGACCCTAAATAATCTTTTAGCCAATGTAGCTCATGCTTTAGATGTACAAAAAGGAATTAATGCTCAACTAAAAGGAGACTTGATGGTGTTCAATCAGATTGACCTCGTGCAGGAGCAAATTGATACCCTATGGCAAACCGCTCAACTTGGCTGTCAATGGAAGTATGCTGGACTTTGTGTCACTAGCATACAATATGAGAATTTTTCCCGTGCTGCAAATCTGTCTAAACAATTGTCTAGCTATATTTTAGGTAATTGGACTGGAGAATTCGATACTATGATGGAGCAGCTGAGAGTGGCCATTGTTACGGCAAATTCTAACAGAGTGGACGCAGGACTAGCCAAGGATTATCATCATGGATTGCTGCAGCCATGAATCATCTGAAGGAATGGGTGGGCATGGGAGCATTAGCAGGCCTTCTGGTGTTGGTCTCCTTGGTTTGCCTGTGGTGTATATGCAAGATTAGAGTCTCACAACAGCGTAATGCAGCCGTGATCATTCAGGCCTTTACAGCCATTGAAGCAGGACAGTCTCCCCAAGCATGGTTGGCTACCATAAAAAGCTAAAATGTTATGCTCAGGATGCGAGGCTAAGCACTGCACTCAGGGTCAGCTGCTTTCGACCCAGAGAAGAGCATGTCTGATTGCATGCGGGTTGATGCCCCAGGTCCCGCCTCTGAGAAAAAGGTATCGGACGGGTCTGATGCTCTTTGGGTGGATGACACCTAAATGAACATTGGTACAAAGTCCCAATTTATTTCTAATATCAGAGATCAGACCTCTACTCTTGCCTGATGCGTCTAAAACAAAAAGGGGGAACTGTAGAGAGCTGCGGAATGCTATGCCTGAAAGATGGAGCTGGTTTCTGCCTTCCACCTTCCCGATGGTGAGTGCTCTCTGTCAGGAACAACTCCATATTTGGCTAAGGCTGAGGATCTGGCTTCCGTGTATGTGGACCTATCTGCATTGCCCACGAGGCACGCTGGGGTTGGCTACCCAGAGGCTATTTAAGCTGTGGGCTGGCTTTCCCCAGGGTCAGAAGATTGTTCAAGGTTCCTGAATAAACTGCACTGAGAAGAACAAAAAAAAAAAAAAAAAAAAAAAAAAAAAGATCAGAAAGAAGGAGAGGAGGACCTCCCCTATCAGTAGACTTGGAGAGAGGCATGCATGCAGAAAGGGGGGCCTGGTGGGCCCGGAGGGGAGGGGCTTATGGGGGGATACAAAAGGAATAGAGTAATTAATAAAAGTTAAATAAAAAATTAAAAAAAAAGAAATGCAGGAAGGGTTGAGGTGTAGCTTAGTGGTTACAGGGCTTTCTGAACGTGCAGCTTTCTGAGCGCTGGGTTCAATTCCCAGCACCACCAAAACGAAACAAAGCAAAATAGAGCATGATAGAATGTTTCTTCTGTCTATGTCTAGCCACGTCACAATGAGATTGTGCATCTGAATAAAAGTGCATGTGAACTATGTCTCTAGGCTGTGTGAGACTGAGCATTGCATGGATGGGGCATGGCACAGGCCAGTAATGCCATCATTCAGGAGGTGGAATCAGGAAGAGCAGAATGTCAGGTCGTCTTTGGCTACATGCCCAGTTTGAGAATTGTTTATTTTTGTTGGTTCTTTGCGAATTTTGTTATAACGCGTTTTGATCATAGTCACTCTCCTTCCCCAATCACTCGCAGATCTCTCCTGATTCCCTACCCACCCAACTTTGTGTCCTTTAAACAACAACACCTAAAACCTCATCAAGTCCTATTGGGGCTGCCTATATAGCCGTGGCCCGGGAGATTTTATATCTTGAACTTGCACAGGCACTGTATGCCTGTGGCCCAAACTGCCATTAGTTCATGTATGCAGTTGCCCTGTCACGGCAAGAAGACAGGGTTTCCATGCAGTCATTCACGGCCTCTACCTCTCACAGTCTTCCTGCCTTCTCTTTCACATTGTTGCTGAACGTTGGGAGGAGAGGGTGTAGTATAGGGCCCAGCATTTCGTAGGCTGTGGGCGTCCGTGTCAATCTTCATATGTGCTGCAACTGTGAGCATCTATGTTAGGGCTGGTGGATGGACCCATCTATTCATATGATTAGACCTAGGACTAAGTTGACTCCTAATAACAGATTGTTACACCACTTAGGTATCTCTGCCTTGAAAGCAAAAGCTGCTAAAAAGTTTCTAGACTTCTCGGAGTCACTTTAGAAGTGGGGCTATGTAAGAAGCCCACCCACACCAGGCTCTGGGCTGCGTCCACCCATCTAGATGGGCATCACAAGTGTTCAGGAGAGCGCTAAAGGTGTCCATGCAAGTGGCCTTTCTCCTCGATGGTCTGCTGTGTAGACCTAGAAAGAGGATGGGAAGTCTCGTCATCTTTGTTGTCTCTAATTTCCCTTCAAACAAAATAATTGACGTTACGGGTAGGAAATTCAGTTTTAAATATCAATTAACATTTAACACATTTGTTTATTTATTTAGAAAATCCCAGGGCAGATTTCAAAGTTCCTGCGTTACGTTTTCCAAATGACAATGAGCTTTTTACAGAAACACTGTGCTGCTAAAAGCAAAGGCAAGGGACTCCTGTTAGCCTGCAGCGAGAGCGTCTCAGGATCAGAATTTGTACATGCACAGCTCCACTGTGTGCAGATCGGATCTAAAGGGACACAGGAGACGCATTACGTTAGCACATCTCCTCTGAGCTGGGCATGACCCAGCTTTGCAGGTACAGTACTTAGAGGGTAGAGGAAGAAAGATCAGGAGGTCAAGGCTAGCCTTGGCTGTGTAGCAAGTCTGAGGTAAGTCTGGGCTATTTAAGACCCTGTCTCAAAAATCAAAATAAAATAGAAATCTCCCCGGCTGATACTGATTTCCTGTGGAGTAAGAACGTCAGCGCTCATTTATAAAATCATTAACTGTTATGGATTCTTTATGATACCTGTGTTGTTGATATTGAAGGATGCCACCTCCTCTTCAACTAGACAAAGAAAAACTTGATAGAAATGAACCAAAGCCAAAAACTGATTAAGGTGTTTGGATATTATAAGGGATACTCATATGGTTATAAAATTTCTAACTCAGGGAATAAAATGTTTTTTATGTAAACACCTGTGTGTGGCAGTCAAGAGTGAGCGACTGGCTGCAGAGGTAATGGGCTTCAAGGAAAGAACGTTAGGCTCAGGGTCAGGAGCCAGGCGCCTGGGAGCTGGCTCCAACCTTGCTCTGATCTCTAAAACCCTTGCAAGTTATTTGCTCTCCCTGGCTTCTGTTCCCTCATCTGCAAATCTTGGTACCCTT
Organism: Meriones unguiculatus; assembly: GCF_030254825.1. Lineage (NCBI taxonomy): Eukaryota > Metazoa > Chordata > Mammalia > Rodentia > Muridae > Meriones > Meriones unguiculatus. Next base: position 15,594,812 of record NC_083354.1, on the reverse strand, counting down.
ATCCATCTTACAATTCCATTTGCTTAAGAGTAAGTGTTGGTAGTTGCAACCGAGAGATACATTTCCAATGCTTCCTTATGGAGTCGGGCCTCTGAATAAGGGTGAGTAGAAGCTGGTAGACGGATTGGTCTAGGCAGTGGGGGGTAGAAGGACTGACTAGGATTCTCAGGGCTCTGGCCTGGATCTAAGAGGGGACATTATGACTCAGGGTTTAAGTGTCCCCCAAAGACCATGTACTGAAAACTTGGTCTTCAGCTCGGGGTGCTTTTGGGAAGAGGGGGAAACCTTGGGAGAAGAAAGGGAAGCTAGGTCATTAGAGGAATTAAGGGTATTTGTGATAGGAGAGTCCTCAGGACCCTGCTAATCTCCAAAGGCCTCATTTCTTAATTTCATCATATGGGGATTAACTGCAGCCAATATGTGCATGTTTTTGGTTCCCCTCTACTCAAATATTTCATATTAGGGCCTCAGCGTTTCTTGGAGGAAGAGTGGGATGGAGTTTTGCATGTGTGGGTGAGTCTGGAGGTGGATGTGGAGATGGGGCGGTGCCAGCGGCTGGTGCTTTTCTCTGAGGGGAAAGCAGCTCCCATCTGAGGGCTGATACTGGCCGTGACACTGTTCTGGAGACTATCCCTTCTGTCACCCCAGCGTCTGCCAGTGTAAAAAGAATACGGTTCGAGCCTCCTGAGAAACTTGGTTGCTCTACTTTCAGAGATTATTTTTCAGCCTAATTTCACCAGTGTTGGCTTTCTTTGCGACTGGGATATCCATTTTAAAAACTCATTTTGGAGAGTGATGGATATTTGGTTTCTTTGCCTAAATAGAGGCTCATTTCTCTCTCTCTCTCTCTCTCTCTCTCTCTCTCTCTCTCTCTCTCTCTCTTTTCAGATGGGAAGTTTAGCAAATCACTGCTGTAATATGTATTGATTCCTGCTCTGGCAGCTGGATCAGTGTGAGGGACGATTGTCGTTACACCCTGTGCTAGTTAGTCCCAGACGTGCTCAGCAAGTCTGAATGTTTGCTCGGAATAACTGTGGAAAAATCTGTCCCGCTCCTGGAAAGCTGTGACAAGCAACCTGGTTACTGCTGCTTGTGACCAAGGCTGCCCTTACTTTAATCATCCCTGTTGGGATCTTAGGCACAGATATTTTAAACTCGATGATACATCTTTCACAAAGAGACCATGCATCGAATCTGTTGGATAACAGATTCTTTGTTTTCTGAACTTGAAGAACCAAGGGAGTTTACAACCAGAGGTCAAGTTCATTTAGGACATTAGGAAGCCGGTAAAATGGGGGATATTTCATTGTAGCAACATTAAATGCTATAGTGTAACAATGTCAGACTGTTTGGGAAGACGTTGTTGTTATTCTTTAAGTAATATTGTTAACGTGGAGTAACATTGTTAAGTGACCCCCACTGAGCTAACCTTCACCCAGTGGATCTAGTCTACCCTTATCCCTCATGAGGTCCCTAGCACACATTTCCCTTTTCAACCTGACTCCAGTTTCTCTCATGCTCATGTATTATTATTATTTTTATTTTTTAATCTGAAATTATTATTTTTATTTTATATTAATCACAGGTTATTTACTTTGTATCCCAGCCGTAGCCCTCTCCCTCATTCCTTCCCAATCTCACCTCTCCCTCCCTCCCTCCCTCCCTCCCTCCCTCCCTCCCTCCCTCCCTCATCTCCTCCCTACCCCTTTCCAAGTCCTTTCCAGATAGGGGAGGACCTCCTCCCCTTCCATCTGACCCTAGCTTATCTCGGGTATCTTCAGGACTGGCTGCAATGTCCTCTTCTGTGACCTAGCAAGGCTGTTCTTCCTTCAGGGTGTGGGTCGAAGAGCTCACCATTAAGTTCATGTCAGAAATAGTCCCTGTTTCCATTACTAGAGAACCCACTTGGATACTGAGCTACCATGGGCTGTGTCAGGGCAGGGGTTCTAGGTTATAAACATACATGGTCCTTGGTTGGAGAAACAGTCTCATGAAAGACCCCTGTGCCCTGATATATTTGGTGCTTGTGGAACTCCTGTCCTCTCCAGTTCTTACTAACTCCCCCTTCTTTTATATGATTCCCTGCACTCTGCCAAAGGTTTGGTTATGAGTCTTAATATCTGCTTTGATACACTACTAGGTAGAGTCTTTCAGAGGCCTTCTGTGGTAGGCTCCTATCTTGTTACTTTTTTTCTCCTACATCCAATGTGCATCCCATTTGTCTTTCTAAGTGAGGTTGATCATCTTACCCCGAGTCCTCTTTCTTGTTTATCTTCTTTAGGTGTATAGATTTCAGTATATTTATCCTATCTTATAGGTCTATATAAATGAGTATATACTATTTGTGTCTTTCTACTTTTGGGATACCTCACTCAGGATGATCGTTTCTAGGTCCCACTCATGTATTATTTTTATCCTCAAAGTAAATACTTGTGGTTAAGAAAAATTTTTTTTGGCAGGTGCTTTGAGGTTATATCAACTTGTTAGCTATATATATTAAAAAGAAAGCCCTCCTGGGTTGACTGTTGTATTTTAAATGGATTTGTCATCTACCTTGGCAGATCCCGAAGCAGCTTTTATGACTTGTCTTAAAATAAAGTCAAACTTAATTCTTCCGTCCTATCCCCAGAGACCTGTCCTTCTGAATTATTTATGTCTCACTAACGATCCCATGACATCTTATCCCTAAGCTGTGATAGATGGAGAGAGAACAGATCTGCTCTGAGTGCCAAAGAAGCCCCAAGGTGCCACTTCAGACTGGGTCCATGAGTTACGGCCTCTTCTTTGAGTCCACTTTATTAATTACAATCAGGAAGAACTGAAATGCCTGTTCTGAAGTCAGGAGCTGCTTCCTTAGCATTGAGAACTTATGATATATTTAATAAAATGATCACATCACGTGATATGGGGCCGAGTGCTTTTGGTGACAGAAATATTTAGAAGTCATATTTATGACATTTGTTTTTCTAAGCATAGAGGAGGACACTCATGCTTGTGGGTAAAGTCCATCAAGGTCTGCTCAAACTCATGTGTCATGTGAATGCCTCCTTATGTGATACCAAAATGAGCCCAGACTTGTTTTTATAGGATACAGATATAATGTATATCAGACATTGTAGTTTATCATTCATAACTACAATTAAACACAAATTATACTATATAATATATTTTATTTGTGTGTATGTGTGTATGTATGCTGTATGTGTGGACCCCATGGAGGCTAAAAGAGGTGACAACCTCTGAGTTGGTATCATATGCTGAAACTGGAGTTATAGAAGCTGTGGGAGCTACCCAGTTTGGGTGCTGAAAACCAAATTTGGGTCCTCTGCAAGAGCAGGAAGTACCAATTTTTTTAAGAAAAAATACTATTTTTTATAATTTATTCACTTTATATCCCAACTGTGGCCCTCTCCCTGATCTCCTCCTGGTCCCACCATCCCTCTCCTCTAGTCCACTGAGAGGGGGAGTCCTCCTCCCCTACCATCTGACCCTAGCCTGTCAAGTCTCTTCAGGACTGCCTGGATCCTCTTCCTCTGTGGGCTAGCAAGGTCACCCCAACAGGGGGACGTGAGCAAAGAGCAGGCATCCAAGTTTATGTCAGAGACAGCCCCTGCTCTCCTTACTAGGAGACCCACGTGGAGACTGAACTGCCTATGGGTTACATCTGAGCAGGGGGGGTCTAGGTCCAATGTAATGCTACTCAGCTATTGAAAATGAGGAAATCATGAAATTTGCAGGCAAATGGATGGACTTTAACTCTAAAGTATTCTTACAGATCTTTTACAGTCTCCGAGATGTGCTTTGCATATGACTATCTAACGCAGTGTCCAGCTGACATTTGCCCCACTCCTATTCCAATCACATATTGCAAGTTGCTTGAGGATGGACTGTCACTCTTCTTGCTGCTGCTACTCATTATAGATGTGTCATTGTCCCCTGCAAGAATGCTGATTCCCCATGCTTCTGAAAACATCCTTTGTTGTCACCTCCTCCATGCTGTCTCCTAAGTTTTCTGGCGTTTGCTTATGATAGTTGGCTCTTGAACAGAATGTAGAAAGCACTCTCATGAAAACAAATGAATAGGCTTGAAGGGAACAGAAGGGCTTTCTGGTTACAACTGCTCTGAGATTTTAGGCATGTATAAAGACAGTGTCAGCTGGGCTCAGGTCCTAGCACTTGAGAGGCTGAGGTAAGAGGATTGCTGTGAATTTAAAGTCAGCCTGGACTAGTGAGTTCCAAGCTAGCTTGCACTATATAATGAGACCGTATCTCAAATAAACAAAATCAACCAACCTGTAATAAACACACACCAAAACCCACAGATCCCTTGGAGAGATATAGTTTTAAGGATATTTATTGCCAGAGGAAATCAGGTGAGCTCCAGGGAGAGAGAAGGGTGACATCTCTCACTGCTGATGACTATGCATCTTCTACCATGAGTGGACAGGGTGATCATGGACAGTGGAGAGTAGTCCTAGTAAGGTGGGCAAGTCCTGTACGCTCCACAGAAATCCTGTGTCCAAACAGAATGGAGACAATGGCTGCTCAGAGACAGGTTAGGCTCTTGAGTATTTGAATATGTTCCAATGTCTATGTATTAGGAATAGTTCTCTGCAGATTTCCGTATTTCCCCAGCAGTTAAAAATTCAGATGTGGGCTACATCTGTGCAGGGCTTCTAGATTATATCCATGAATGGTCCTTGGTTGGAGTATCAGTCTCAGAAAAGACCCCTGGCCCCAGAATTTTTGGTTCTATAACTCTCCTTGTGGAGCCCCAGTCCCCTTCAGGTCTTTCTATCTCCCTCTTCTTTTATAAGATTCCCTGCACTCTGCCCAAAGTTTGGCTATGAGTCTCAGCATCTGCTTCAATCCCCTGCTGGGTAGAGTCTTTCAGAGGCCCTCTGTGGTAGGCTTCTGTCCTGTTCCCTGTTTTCTCCCTCTTTTGATGTCTATCTTGTTTGCCTTTCTGAATGAGGATTGATCATCTTACCCTCAGTCGTCCTCCTTGACTAACTTCTTTAGGTGTACAGATTTTAGCGTGTTTATCCTATATTATATGTCTAATATCCACTTATAAGTGCATGTATACCATGTGTATCTTTCTGCTTCTGGGATACCTCACTCAGGACCTGCAGAGATGTAGCCGATAGCAGCTTGGTCTCCAAGTGGGTTCCCTAGTAAGGGGAACAGGGGCTGTCTCTGACATGAACTCAGTGGCTGGCTCTTTGATCACCTCCCCCTTGGGGGGGCAGTCTTACCAGGCCACAGAGGATGACAATGCAGCCAGTCCTGATGAGACCTGATAGGCTAGGGTCAGATGGAAGGAGAGGAGGACCTCCCCTATCAGTGGATTTGGGGAGGGGCATGGGAGAAGAGGGAGGGAGGAGGCAGGACTGGGAGAAGATGAGGGAGGGGGCTACAGCTGGGATACAAATTAAAAAATTGTAATAAGAAAATTCATAGGAAATATAATGTACAAATCGAAAAAAAGGGTAATTGCAAAGAGCACTTGATGACATTTGCAACTGTCTGGGATATAATGTATGCTCAATAAATATTCATCCCCCTCAATTGCAAAACAAAACAAAACAAACAAAAAAACAACTCAGATGTTAAGTTGAAATAATCCTGAAACTTATTTTAGCATCTCTCTGCTTTTGAAAGATGAAACTGTTTCCAGCCCTTGGGCCCATGTTCTTTACTGGGTTTGGCTACTGGATTGGCTCAAAAGTCAGAACTTGAAAGCTCTTTCTCACCTGTGTCCCCAGAGTCTGGCTATTCTCTGGGTGTCTTAATTAGGGTTCTATTGCTGCGAAGAGACACCATGACCATGGCAACTATTATAAAGGAAAACATTTAATTGGGGCTGGCTTACACTTTCAGAGGTTTAGTCCATTATCACTGGGGGAAGCATGGCAGTGTGTGGCAGACATGGTGCTGGAGGAGCCAAGAGTTCTACATCTTGATCCACAGGCAGCAGAAGGAGACTGTGTACCACACTGGGCATAGCTTGAGAATAGGAGACCTCAAAGCCCACCCCCAAAGTGACACATTTTTCTCCAACAAGGTCATATCTCCTAATAGTGCCACCTCCTAGGGGCCAGGAATTCACAGAACTGAGTCCATGGGGGCCATTCCTATTCAAACTACCACATTATGTTTCTGGGAAATGTGTGAGCTGGCACAAGGGACACCAATGTTTAGACATAATCTCTGAGTGGGCAGTGAGAGCCCAGGGGAAGTCTTTTGTTTGTTTGCTTGTTTTTTTTTTTTTTTTTTGAGACAGGGTTTCTCTGTGTAGCCTTGACTGTCCTGGACTTGCTTTGAAGACCAGGTTGGCCTTGAACTCACAGAGATCTGCCTGTCTCTGCCTCCTGCAGTGCTGGGATGACAGGTGTGCACACTACAACCCCCACGAGAGTTTGAAGTGGCCATTATGACGCTAATGCAAATAGAGAGGATTGACTTTACGGTTTCTGGCTCTCGCTCTCCCCTTTTCTTATTTAGGGATTCAGACAGACGGTAGATGAAAATGTACATGCGTAGTTTCTTTGACAAGTGTCAAGACAGGAGATCTTTAAGAACTTTCTGTTTTCACATTTCCTGATTGCATTTCCATATGGGAGTGCGTGTGGTCAGGAGGCAACTTCATGGAATCAGTTTTCTCCTACTATGTGGGTCTGGGTGACAGAACCCTTTTATCTGAGGAGCCATTTCCTTGGCTTCAATAGTTGATCTTTGCACTTTATGTAGTCATTAAGACTGCGTTTCCAGGTAGGATGCTAGATCAGGTTCGTAACCCATATAAGTATGATTTGAATTTCCAGATGGAAAAAATATCTCAAAGACAGTTTTTTTTTTTTCCTTCTAGATTAGCTGTTCAAAACTGGTTCTGTGGAATTGAATTGAGAAACAAGGGCAATACATCCATTTCAGGAGAAAATTGATCCAGGTGAAATTGTGGCATATATTGACATGCTCTGTCATAAACATGATTAGTATTATGAAAAGAAATTTAATTCTTTGAAAATTTAAAAAAAAAAGCCCTCATTGTGCATATCGGTTAGGCGCACGTAATTCATTTCCTCAGGCACAATTGATCCGGGGGAAAATGACATGATTTTGGCAGCCAACTATTTTCTGTTGCAAATAAGATTACTAGCTGGCTGTGCTGCAGGCATGCTAACAGGGAACCGACCATGGAAAATAAATGCCCCCGTCCCAGCTGGAGGTGAGTGTTGCTGGGGTGTTGGCATGCGCTTCTTCTGTACTGTATTTCAGGTGTATACCAATTATTCCAGATGACCTTACCAGCAATGGCTAGAGAACCCAACTGGCTATGATGGGTGAGAGTCAGAGCAACCCCAGGTTTAGCTCAAAGTAAAGAAGCCTGACAAGGTCAGATCCAGCTCTGTGTCTAGAGTAGGGAAATGGAACTGCCCTTTCAATAATGACGAGTGTATGTGTGTGTGTGTGTGTGTGTGTTTGTAATCATGCACACGCACACATGTGTATCTTCATGTATTCAAATGCCATGGTATGTGGAAGTCGGAGAACAGCTCGGGACGCCAGTTCTTTCCCCGTATTACATGTATCCCAGGGATCGAAATCAGGCAGGCAGGCAGGCTTCGGGGCAAGCACCTTTGCCTGCTGAGTCAAGTCGATGGTTCCTTAGCAACATTCTTGAGGTCCTGCTGTATGCCATATTCTGTGCCAGGCACTGGGCAAATGGAAATGAATGAGAGCCAGCCCTTGAGAATATCCACGAGTCAGAGGAGAGACGTGTCCACAGATGATAAGGGGACTATTGTCAATAATGGAAAGAGTGACAGCCAATCACACAAGGCTTGCCACATGGCAAACAACATTTGAAGACCTTTCTAAGCTAATTTAAATAATTAAAGCCAGTGGATGTATCTGAAGTACAAGTAAGATCCTGGGCGATGGTGGGAGGATGGGATGGGGGAGCACTGCTGTGTTGGTTGGTTTTGTGTGGCTTGCTTATGTGGTTTCAAAGCACAGCCAGTTTCCTTCTCCTCCTCTTCCTCCTCCTCCTCTTGTGTGTATGAGGGTTTTGCCTGCATGTATGTGTGCACACCATGCATGTGTCTTGTGCTTGAGGAGGTTAGGAGAGGGCATCAGTTTTCCTAGAACTGGTGTTAGGGATGACTGGGAACCTACAGTGAGGGTGCTGGAAATTGAACTCAGGTCCTCTGTAGGTGCTCTTAAGCACTGGGCCATCTCTCCAGACCATTCTCTCTCTTTTAATTCACTCCTAGCCCAATGGAATGGTGCTTCCCCCCACATTCAAGGTATGTCTTCCCTTCTTAGTTAAACCTTTCTGGAAACTTCCTCAAATTCACACACACACACACACACACAGAGAGTGATGTATTTCCATGGAGACTGTGAATCCAGTCAGCTGAGAAGATAAACCACAGGCTTCCTGCTGACTGGACAGAGACAGAGGTGGTAAGTCAATTCGATACTACAATGGAGCAGCTGAGAGTGGCCATTGTTACGGCAAATTCTACAGAGTGGACGCAGGACTAGCCACAGGATTATCATCATGGATTGCTGCAGCCATGAATCATCTGAAGGAATGGGCGGGCATGGGAGCGTTAGCAGGCCTTCTGGTGTTGGTCTCCTTGGTTTGCCTGTGGTATATATGCAAGATTAGAGTCTCACAACAGTGTGATGCAGCCATGATCATTCAGGCCTTTACAGCCATTGAAGCAGGACAGTCTCCCCAAGCATGGTTGGCTACCATAAAAAGCTAAAATGTTATGCTCAGGATGCGAGGCTAAGCACTGCACTCAGGGTCAGCTGCTTTCGACCCAGAGGAGAGCATGTCTGATTGCATGCGGGTTGATGCCCCAGGTCCCGCCTCTGAGAAAAAGGTATCGGACGGGTCTGATGCTCTTTGGGTGGATGACACCTAAATGAACATTGGTACAAAGTCCCAATTTATTTCTAATATCAGAGATCAGACCTCTACTCTTGCCTGATGCGTCTAAAACAAAAAGGGGGAACTGTAGAGAGCTGCGTAATGCTGCGCCTGAAAGATGGAGCTGGTTTCCGCCTTCCACCTTCCCGATGGTGAGTGCTCTCTGTCAGGAACAACTCCACATTTGGCTAAGGCTGAGGATCTGGCTTGCTTCCCTGTATGTGGACCTATCTGCATTGCCCACAAGGCACGCTGGGGTTGGCTACCCAGAGGCTATTTTAAGTTGTGGGCTGGCTTTCCCCAGGGTCAGAAGATTGTTCAAGGTTCCTGAATAAACTGCATTGAGAAGAACAAAAAAAAAAAAAAAAAAAAAATCAGAAAGAAGGAGAGGAGGACCTCCCCTATCAGTGGACTTGGGGAGAGGCATGCATGCAGAAAGGGGGGGAGGGTGGGCCCGGGAGGGAGGAGGGAGGGGCTTATGGGAGGATACAAAAGGAATAAAGTGTAATTAATAAAAGTTAAATAAAAAAATTAAAAAAACAAAAAACAGTGTGGCTTTCCCAGCTGGCTCTGAGCTGTGCTGCGTCCTTTGTGGCTTTGGGCCACTCATGAGCGGCAGCTGAGCCTTGGCACCTTTGTTTTTAAATTAATTCATTTTATTTTTTAATTATAAAAATTTTTGACACCGGTCTCCTTGTGTAGCTCTGGCTGTCCTGGAACTCAGTAGGTAGATCAGGCTGGTCCCCAAATCACAACGATCCGCCTACCCCTGCTGGGATTAAAGGCATATACCACCACGGTTTGCCTTAAAAGTTTTATGTGATAGGATATTAAAAAAATAATTTTTAGGGCTGGAGAGATGGCTCAGTGGTTTAGAGCCCTGGCGGCTCTTTCAGAAGTCCTGAGTTCAATTCCCAGCAGCCACGTGGTGGCTCACAACCATCTGTAATGGAATCCTATGACCACTTCTGGGGTGTAGCACACATGCAGATAGAGCCCTTACACATGAAATAGATAAGTAAATAAATCTTAAAAAATATTCAAAAAAATTTTAGCTCACTCTTTGTTGATTTCCGGTGTTTATATCATGTGTTTTAATCACAGTCCCCACTCCCTTTCCCTTTCCCTTCTATTCTGCTCGCACTCTGGAGCCCTCTGTCCAACCTTCCTGACATAGCCAGCTCCTACTCTCATGTCTTTTTGAGCCTGAGTCTATGTTTAAAATGCTGACAAGAGCAGCCCCTTACTTACACTGCTTATAGCGGGATTGAGCACTCTAATGGTGTCAGGCGTTAGCTTAGATTCGGAGAACTTCCTGCAGTTAGCTACTGCTGCCGCCGAGCCTTTGATTGGATGGTGGGCCAGCCAGCGCTGCTTCTCCTTAGTCATCATGGAAGCAGTAAATTCAGGCCCTAAACGCGCAGACCTGGCAAGCCTGCTTCCTGAACGCTGCCAGCGATCGACAGTCTTTGACCCACTGTTAAAGTCAGAGGGATCTGTAAAGTTTCACTTTCTCAGTTTCTAAACATTCTGCTTTGAAACAAATGGATTCAGCCAGGCGGTGGTGGCACACGCCTTTAATTCCAGCACTCTGGAGGCGGAGGCAGGCAGATCTAGGCCAGCCTGGTCTACAGAGGGAGTTTCAGGACAGCCAGGGTTACACAGTGAAACTCTGCCTCCAAAAACAAAACAAAAACAAGAACAAAATAACCATCAGAGTCTCTTCGCTGTTTGTTACAGGTTGTTTTTCTGCAATCTGATCTTTTTTTTTTCCCCACATGGGAGGTTTATTAGGGGAAGGCGGAAGAGAAAGAGCTGCTCTCTGATCTTGATGACCTCTAAAGTTGGACTCTCTTGAACGGTTTCTGTGGGTTTGCAAATGGACCCAAAAAAGCAAGATAGATTTTTTTGTAGAATATAATTCTATCATTTATTTTAAAACATACACATAAAGTAAAAAGATAGTGTCATTTTCCATAAAGCAAACACTAGGCTTGTTCCAAGGAAGAAAAAAAATAATCTCAAGGTTTCCAAATATTGGTGAGCACACAAGATTACATGGGAAACCCTGAAAGGAGTTAAAGTCTGTATCCTAATTCAAGGGGTCCTTGGCAAGGTTGGAAGATACAAAGTTTAAAGACACTTCTGCCAATGGCTGCCAGGAAGCCAGATGCACAGACCTTTGGACAAGCAAGGCGTGGTTATCTCTGCCCCAGTGCAAGAAAGTCCAGTTCCTTCTTAGAACGTACATACCAGGAGCCATTGCAGAAGGTTCCGAGACAGTAGTGTACATGGCTGGCTAGTGAGGCAGCTGGGAGGATTGCGGGAGGCTCCCTTTGTGAGCCAGACTTTGCTCTGGATGACACAGGGAAGGCTAAGTCATGGGCTGTGCCTCCAAGAGACCGGCCGTCTTGCTGTGGGGTCACATCCAGTGAACATGCTGGACTAGTAGCCTGTAAATCATCTGAAGCCTGGCATTGCAAGGTTAACACACCAAAATGGGGAATTCAGAGCCACAAAAGCGATTCAGTTGTGATTACCTTCACAGAGTAGGCTAGCAAAAGTAGCCTCTGTACCTGTTAGGTCTGGGATAAGCTATGGCAAAGGGCCCAGTCTCAAGGGGACTCGGGGGATGAAGGAGTTTAAGCTTAGTGATGGGAATGTGCAGTCTGGAAAGGGGACTGTCTCCCGAGCTGTCACACACAGACGGACAGCACTTGTCAAGGAATACAGAAGGCTGATAGCTAGGGCCTCTAGGCGAACGATTCAAGGAGACTCATGCTGGATTAAAAAGTGATTTTCAGTGACTCAGGCTGAGAGCATTTCATATAGATGGCTTAGAGGTCACAGTGAACTTAAGTTAGGTTCCTGGTCTGCAATGCCATGGTTTTAAGAAGATGTACTGAGAAAGAGAAGGCAGAGGGCTAAAGAGATGGCCTTCCTTCCTTCCTTCCTTCCTTCCTTCCTTCCTTCCTTCCTTCCTTCCTTCCTTCCTTCCTCTCTCGCTTCCTTCCTTCCTTCCTTCCTTCCTTCCTTCCTTCCTTCCTTCCTTCCTTCCTTCCTTCCTTCCTTCCTCTCTCGCTTTCTTTCTTTCTTTCTTCCTTCCTTCCTTCCTCTCTCGCTTTCTTCCTTCCTTCCTTCCTTCCTTCCTTCTTCCTTCCTTCTTCCCTCTCTTATTCCCTTCCTTTATTTGAGACAGGGTCTCTCTGTGTAGCTCTAGATGTCCTGGAACTCACTCTGTAGACCAGGCTGGCCTCGAAACCTTACTCCCTTCCTTTATTTGAGACAGGGTCTCTCCGTGTAGCTCTGGATGTCCTGGAACTCACTCTTTAGACCAGGCTGGCCTTGAAACCATGAAATTACAAAAACCTGCCTGCCTCAACCTTCTGAGTGCTGGGATCAAAGGCATGTCCCACCGCCACTCGGCTGGCTTTTGCGGTGCTGGAGATGTGGGGACAGGTGGCTCCTTGGGGTGTTCTGGCCAGCCAGGCTGATCTATTTGTTGAGATCCAGATAAGTTAGAGACCCTGCCACAAATACACAAAAAGCATGGACAGTACCCGAGGAATGACACCTGAGGTCGTCCTCTGTCCTCTACACATACATTCATACATGTGCACACGCACCCGCACAGGTACCGGCACACCTGTGAACAGGATTATGTACATACACAGAGGGCAGGGGAGGAAGAAATGGGTGCCTGTGTGAAAGGGGAACTTTTGTAGAAGATTTCAGCAAGAGAATATAAGGGCCAACTGGCATGTGCTCCATACAGCAAAGGGGCCAGCCTCAGGGCACTGGGTCAGCCATTGGTGCACGGCCCAGTGTGTGAGTACGGATCTATGGGAGCTATGTGGCCCAAAGTGAGGTCATGGACTAGGGAAGAAGGAGGTGTTGTTTTAGAGTTCATCCAATTCCATCTTCTTGGGGCACGTCAAATCATGTACTTCAGCTCGACCTTTCCTTAGCATATAGTCCATGCTCTTCCTGTCAGAATCAGGAGTTTAAATGGACCATTATTAAAAGGAAACAATTATCTAAAAGACAGGATAAAGAAAAAGGTGTATTAGAAAGTCGCCTTTTCACTGTCAACCCTCAACATTCTTCAGACAAACCCGAGGGCATGTAAATTGGAAAGGTTATTTCAAATTACTCTATGCTTGTCTTAAACATGATTTTTCTATTTTGGTGGAAATGGTGAAGAGGTTAAGGTCTAACCTTAGACTATGTGGTAAGGCGTCTGGTTGTAAAGGAGGCGGCGTGGCAGGGCCTGGGGATCAGCTCTAGAGACCTTCTTCAATTATGGATTACAGCAGTCCTTGACCGTGTCCTGCCGACGCTGCTATACAGCAGTCGGCAAGAAATACTTAAAATATTTAAAAAACGGGATGGAAGTGGCATACTTGCCTCAGAGAAAAGGTGGCTCTTAGTTGGGAATGAAGCTGTGTTGGCCAGATCTGAGGAGTCTTTAGGGAGACAGAGGCAGAGAGGACTCAGCGGTTGACAGAATTCCACGTGGCAGAGTAAACTGGTTTTAGGAGTTGGTGAGAGGTGGAAAAAAAAAAAAAAAGGAAGAGGAGTGTGCAGAGGCACCTGTGCATTGGGTCATGGCCGACAGAGAATGTTCCTGTGAGGGGTAATCGATTCAGTCAGCAGAGAAGACCTTAATGGGTTCAGAGCCGGGAAACTGAGCAGCTAGCCGCCACACCACAAGTGCTGGAGAGCGCAGAAGGGGAGTTATTAAATATTTTTGTTTATAGGGATGTACCCCACAACCAAGCTAAATGTGATTTAGTTCATCAGACACGAACACGCCTTACTTGAACAATGAGATGCTGTGGGAAAAGCCAGATCACCAGAGGGAAGGTACCATCGGCTCCAGGCTAAACATGAGGGCTTGGTCTGTTTCTGTCGGGGAGTGAGGAGAAGGGTGGAGTTTGCTTTCCAGCCATTTATCTGCATTTAAACCTGGAGTGGCTGTGGAGAAACAGGTCCTCTGGGCAATGATCCACTTTCTGGAAGGAAGAGATCCTCTCCAGGCTATGGCGTCTAAGACAAGCATGAGTTATCTTGGTGAGCCCAAATGTGTGTATTTCTAATTCTGTGGGAAACCTTCCAATTTTAGTAGTTTCTGTCACTTCCATTGTCACACTTTATAGAAAAAAAGCAAAAACAAACTAAATGCAGGGACACACGTGTATGTCTTATCCCTTCCTTAAGCTTGTCTTTCTATTAATCTCTGTTCTTATTAGGAACTATATTAAACATGTTTTTAATAGGGGCCTGGGAGATGGCTCAGCAGTTAAGAGCACTTGCTGTTCTTCCAGAGGACACCGGTTCAATTCCCAGAATTCTCACGGTTGCTTGCAATTGTTCATGACTCTGGCTTTGGGGGATCCCTACCTTCTTAAGGCCTCTGTTGGTACCAGCGTGAATGCAGTGTACTTACATACACGTAGACAAAACACTTATCCATAGAAGATAGAAATAAATAAACCTTAAAAATGGTTTTGATAAACCCCAACTCTGCTTAAAAAGACAAAACAAATAAACACTGACCATTCTCCAGAGTATGAATTTTTTAGAACTGTAGATTAAGGATCTAAATTCCAGAACTAAAAAGGGCCCCAGAGAAATTGACAGACCATCTATTCTGGCAGTTTCTCAAGTTTTACCTTTGACAGAGGAAACTTTATTCCAGCATATTTAGCTTTTTGGAAAAATTTTGAGGCACATGATAAACAGACGAGATTAAAACTGCCTGGGTAGTTTGTAAGGCTCTTCTGAAGTGCTGCTGGTTTTTTTCCTTCACCCCCAGAGAGCTCTGGATCAGCTCTTTGGACATGTAGAGGGCTGCATAGCACATGGTTTTGGCAGCCATCACCTCAAACATCTTTTTTCTTTTTCTTTTTGGCATGGGCTCTCACCATGGCAAGCCTGGTGACAAAGCATTGTACACAGTTGTTTGGCCCCAGGGAGCACCAGCAGGGAGGTCAGTAATGAGATAGGGTAGGGAGGAAAGCAATCCATGCTGTGTTAGTGAGTAGGTCCTCGCCACAGGCCACAGAGAAGACAGCAAACATG
This sequence comes from Meriones unguiculatus, assembly GCF_030254825.1. Classification (NCBI taxonomy): domain Eukaryota; kingdom Metazoa; phylum Chordata; class Mammalia; order Rodentia; family Muridae; genus Meriones; species Meriones unguiculatus. The sequence continues at coordinate 15,579,781 of NC_083354.1, read as the reverse complement.
CCTTGGAATTGTCTCACCATTGTGTGGCTTTCCGGGGGAGGTGGCACAAACACCTGTCCACCCCAGACAAATGCTGTCTTAGCTTTCTACGGTTGTGATAGAACACCACAACCAAATGAAATTCTGAGAACGTGTGTTTCAGCTTGCAGTTTTCAGGTTACAGCCCATTACTGAGGGGAGTCAGGGCAGGAATTCAGGCAGGAACCTGGAGGCAGGAACAGAGACCATGCAGGAACTCCCCTTTCTGCTTTACTCCTCACGACTCACTCACTCAGCTTGCTTTCTTTTACAACTCAGGACCACCTGCCTAGGGTTGGTAGCACCCACAGTGGGCAGGACTATCCTCCCACCCCACTTGCCAATAGACCAGTCCTTTGTTTCTGCCTCCCCAGGGTTTAGGCAACATGTACGACCACACCTGCTAATATTTGTGTTTTTATGACTGGTTTGTTTTCCTTAGCACAATACCCTTGAGGTTCATCTCTGTTTTGGACATGGTGAGATTGCCTTTATTATTGCTCCCTTTAAGATTTTTTATTTATGCCTATGTGTGTATCTGCTACGTGAGTGCAGGTCCCACAGAGTCCAGAAGAGGGCACTGGATGGAGTCAAACATGGTGATTAACCTTCTGATATGGGTCCTGGGAAATGAACTTGGATTAAGCAAGCACTCTTAACTGCTGAGCCATCTCTCCGGCTCCAATCCCTGATGGTTAAAGCTATTCTCTAATTATTACGATTTTTCATTGCTTCATAGACTCAAAGATGCCTCCCTTCCCCAACACACTGGATTTGACATGCTAAGAGTTATTAAGTCTATAGTCTTTCCTTACATTTTAAAATGGGAAATAACCAGAATTTTTAGGTTATGACCTAAAATATCACCACTATGACCTCTTGGTGGTCTTATAACATCTTAATTATCTCTTATCAGTTTGTACAGTGTTTGTGACACTGCACACCTTTCAAGAAGGCATTTATGTCATTGAACTTACTTTGCTTATTTGCTTACGCCTGCTCTATAGCTTCAAATGGACATGGAGACTGCATTCATGCCAACCTCAGCATTATCTTCAGTTTTTACTAATGCTAGGAAATATTAATCACAGTTGTGCTTTATGCTGGCATCTGTTTACTTAGTTCTCAGGCTTTATGGTGTCTAGAGGGAACGGTTAAAAGTCGCTAAGAAGAGCCAGTGTTGATATATTGAATCTCTTTCTTCCCTTTTGCCTTTTAAATTCTGGAAAATAATATGCAGTGTTTGAACATCTCAGCACCCTAGAAAGGCTTCGTTATTTGTCCAGGAGGACCCGAGCGGCTGCGAGTCCTTAGCTGTGGTTATAGATCCCAGTGGGATCGTGCTGCTGTCAGTTATACTGGGGGAGAGCGCAGAGTCATGGTGCATGGCTGCTAAAAATAGACCAGGCCAGGGCCAGCTCCAAGTAGCTGCTGCCTCTGCTGCAGGCTTGTTTCACTCCATCTGCACCTAGGAATTCTGAAGCCAGGCCCTCAGTCATAAGCCCTTCTCTTCTCCCTATCCATCTCCCCCCACGAAAAATCCCCCAGCAACCTTGGAGATGTGGTGTTTTACCGAACATCTGGGTGTGAGGTCGATGGCTGATTGCTAATCAGGACAACAGAGTTGCTGCCAGGCCCCATAGCCCCTCTTCCTGACCTCCCTCCTCCATCTTTCCACGTGTCCCTGCTCTGCTCTCTAGGTTTTTGTCATGACGTGCTTTCAGAGTCCATGGCTGAATTTCATTTCAAAGGGCTCCATGCTCTCAAACACTTGGCTGCATACTAGCAGGGATTACAGTATGTGTAGGGGTCCACCTGAGGCCATGGGGGTCCTCTTTCCTCCTGTGAGCCTCTGACCATTGCCTAGGGGTGGCAAAGTTCTGCGTGGCAAAGGACATCAATTTTTTTTGAGTGGTTGGCATTCTATTTAGGAACTTCATCAGTTTGGTCTTTCTGCTACACTGAAGGGAAATGTTGCCAGGAGCTCTGAATAACATTCTTTTCTAGATACTTTAACTCCTCTTGTTCGAACCATTTCCCTGATACTCCAGCTTTGTGGGTTTCAGGTCAGGATGCAGGGATGGTGGATAAGAAATGACTGCAATCTAGAACAAGGGTGTCTTTCTATCTGGATTCATCTGGAAGACACTGAGGGAGGGCAGGGAAGTGACTTCAGAGCCCATTGAACAAGTCTTTCCAATTGCAATGTTTTCTATTCTGCTATGCACACCTAGGGGCAGTGTGCCAGGCTGAATTTGGGGAAAATAGTCCTTGCTGATTCTGACAGGCTCTGTGGAGGTGGGTTTTGTAGGGCTGTTGTAACACATGACCACAACGTAGGTGGCTTAACCCAACATAAGCACAGACTTTTCTCTTCACTGTTGAATGGGCCAGAAGTTTTATATATATATATATATATATATATATATATATATATATATATATATATGTCTATATATGTATGTATATTTATCAGGATGTTGGAAGGTCAGGGTTTGCTCAGAAGGCTCAAGGGGGTCCTGCTGAAGGTCTCTCTGTTCAGGTTTTTCTATTGTCATCTAGTGGCCATCTCCCCCATGCAGTCTCCTCCTCATTTCTCTGTTCCCTTATAAGGACACTCACTGGTCTTTCTAGATTCTACCTTGTGACCTCACTTCAGTAGGATTATACCTGAAATCTCATTTCCAAATGAGATATTTTTGATGGCTGGTGTTGATGGTTTCCTTGACAAGACCTAAAATCACATGAGCAACAAGCCCAGGGGTGCATGTGTGAGAGGAAGGCAGACCCATCCTGACTGTGGAGGTCACCAGCCCACAGGCTGGGGTCCTGGCTGCTGGTAGAGTGTCACTGGCTCCGTCATCCTCCCACCGCTATGATGTTCCCACCGTGATGGGACACATCTGGAAACCAAGCCAAAACAAACCCTTCCTTCCTCTGGCAACAGTTGTCAGGCGTTTTGTCCCAGAAACGGGAAAAGAAATGAATACAGTCATATTTGTAGTGACTAAGTGTTTAGGATGCCAGGACATTTGTTTCTGGGGTCGTTACTCAACCTAAAACAGATAGGCAGGCAGGCATGTCTGGTACAAAGGGTTGAGCATCTGGCAGAACCTATATAAAAACAATTACATTTCCTTCATCTTGAGATCTAACTTACAGTTTTCACCAGACACAGGAGATTGCTGGTATGTGTCTCTTCAGGTACTCCCTCCCGCCGTCTCCCATCCATTCCGATTGTCTTTCTGTCAGGAACTCTGAACTCTGATTGCACATGTGATAGATCAATCGAAGCTCTTTTTCAGTGTGTCAGTGTATTTTTTTTTTTTTTTAGATTCTCTTCTGTTCTTTGATTATCCTATTGATGTGCCTTCGAGTTTGCCCATAATCCCCACCGTAATGTCTGCTCTGCTGTTACTCTCTTTGTGTGTTTTACGTCTTAGATATGTCTAGATACGCTCAATCTCTTTATTTACGTACTTGTTTGTTTATATTTTAATATCTTTATTATCACTTCAGGGATTTGTAGAAGTGTACAGCGCATTTTGCTCATACCCACCCATAATTCCCTCCTCCATCTCTTCTCAGACTTCCCCTAACACATTCCTCTGCCAATTTTAGGCCTTTTTTGTTTTTGACCCTCGGAATCAAATCGGTGCTGCTTACGTGTGCATGGGTTTGGGTCATGCACTGGAGCAAAGTCCACCTTCCAGGGGCCATATCCCTGAAGAAAAGAGACTCATCTTCCTTCAGCAGCCATCAGCTACCCATCACTCCTTAGAGGGGCCTTGGGAGCATCTGTCTCTTCCAGGCTGGAATTTTGACTGGTCTGATCCTGTGCAGATGAGCACAGCTGCTGTGAGTTCATGTGTGCAATGACCATCTCATGCCCAGAAGACATTGCTTTGCCTCAGTCCTCTCCAACAATGGTTCTTCCAAGCTTTCTGTCCCCTCCTCTGTGATGCTCTCTGGGGCTTGGTTTGAGGTGTTTTTGTTTTTGTTTTTTTCTCCTTGTGACCGAATGCTGGAGGATAAGCAGTTTAAGGAAGGATGGGTTTATTTTGAGTGTGATCTTAAAAGGGACGTGGTCCATCAAGCCGGCCACATTGTGTCATTAGTCAAGAAGCAGAGAGAGAACACCGGCGCTCAGGCCACTTTTTCCTTTTAACTCAGGTCCCAAACCCAGCTCAGTGAGTGAGAGGTGGTCCCCACCCTTTAGGGTGCATCAGAGTGACAGTAGTCACCCGTGTGAGAGAAGATCAGAGCACTCCCTCCCCTAGAAAACAGGCTGTTGTCAGACATGTACGTGAGATTCCAGCCACTCCCTGCTCTTAATCATGTTCAACCCTTCCTCAGCTTATCTGATCTTGAGAGGTACCAGAGTTCAGAGGAGCTGGAAGGGTAACTGGGTCGGAGACTCCTGTTGTAGCTTTTGGGATGTTGTCAGTCATGCTTAGGAGAGAATTGTTGGTGATGCAATTGTTTGGAGTCACCTATGCTCCTGTGAGTAACCCCTCCCCCATGTTCCTGTGAGTAACCCCTCCCCCATGCTCCTGTGAGTTATCCCTTCCTCATGCTCATGAGGGTAACCCCTCCCCCATGCTCCTGTCATTAACTCCTGATCCATGATCTTACGTATAACCCCTGACTTGTGCTCCTGTCAGTGACCCCCTCATCCATGTTCTGTCAGTATCCTTCCCCAAGTTCTTGTGGGTGACCTTTGCCCCTGCTCCTGTGGGTCTAGCGAGCTCATTAATCTTGGTTTGGGTGCCCTTGTTTAGGTTTGTTGTCTACTCTCTATCTGGGACAAATAGGCATCTGTACACATTTTGTCAGGAAAAGTCATGCAGCACTCAGCAGCCCTGAGGAAAGGGAACCACACTCCTTGATGAGCGTGATAAATGGCCACCCAGGAGCACACCGAGGCATTCACTGAGCTGTGACTCTCTCTTGGGTTGAGAACTGGCTTTAGCTTGAGATCTAGGGAGCAGACTGCCTTAACTGTTTCGTAGTCCCTCCCATCTTTGATTTGACTTCCTGCTGCTTCCCATTGAATTATCATCATTTCACAGAGAATGGGGTAATCATTAACCACTCCATCAAAGGAAATAACAGATAATATTTGCTCTTCAGGTTTTCTTTAGTTCATTCTTTAGCCCTTAGCACACAGTGCTTGAAACAGAGGCTTTGAAAAAAATTTCTTGAGTGAATTAATATGTGCTGAGCATTAAATATTTTCTTTCAATTTTATCGTAACAATAGAATTTTATTTCTTTTAAAGAAAGACACCTTTAGAAAAGTGTGGAAGGCTTGAAATGTTAACACTGATTACTTCAAGGAAGAGAATGGAGAAAAAGGGGGAGAATCATAGCTCCTTCAAAGGCAGATTTAGTTTGTTATTTTAAATTGTGTGTGTGTGTGTTAGTTTTCTGTTCCTGTGATAAAGCATCATGATAAAGGCAATTTAAGGACAAGAGAGTTCATTTTGGTTCATGGCTCCAGAGGGATATGAGTTTATGGTGGGAACAGAGGTGTGGTAACCAGTGACTGGTGTGGAAGCTGAGAGCTCAAATTCCTTATTATAAGTTTGAGGCAGGGACAGTGAACTTAAAAGGGGCACAAATCATTCAACTCTCAAAGCCTGTCCGTGGGGACATGCTTCCTCTATGAGACTCCACCTTCTAAACCTCCCCAGACCAGGCCACCAAATGGGGATCAATATTCACACACAGGAGACACTGTGATTCAAACACTGCAGTGTGTGTATGTCTTTGCATGTGAGTGCAGGTGCCTGAGGAGGCCAGAAGAGGGCATCAGATTCCCCTGGAGCTGGAATCACGGGTAATTGTGAGACACCTGATGTGGGTGCTAGGAACTGAACTCTGGTCCTCTGGAAGAGCAGACTGTGTTCTTAAGTGCTGAGTCATCTCTCTGGCCTCCGCAACTCTTTCTTTAGATATCTACAATATTCTTTGGTTTGCTTCCAAAAGTCTAGTGCTACCAACAGGATGAAGACAATGACAGCAAAATCCCCCTAAGCTCCCCAGCAAAACTTAAATGAGCCTCCTCCAGTGGGAGCTGGGCGCTGGACTGATGAATTAGATGGGGACTCAGACACCCCAGTTTGTCAATCCTTGTGTTTAAGGAAGGAAAAGGGAGGGTTAACTCTGGTGATAATTTGGAACATGGTCAGGTCTTCCTAGGGCAGAGACATTCTCCGCATTCAGGTGCTGTGGCATTCCCTTGGCTCCATGAGAGGGCTTCAGCCCTGGCTTTCCATCAGCCTCAGGAGACTAATCATATTTCTCCTTTAGTGCTAGAAGCGTGGTTAATAACTCTAACAAAACAAGTACTTGAACGACTATGTTCTACTCTGATCACCTTATACAAGTGAGTTCAGTTGTGAGAAGGAGTGAGTAGCTTTGGTCAGGCCAGGCCAGTAGCTTTCCAGCTGCCTTGATGTCTATGTTGCCATTTGCCTGTGGGTATTGCAAGGAGTAAGACCCCTCTGTTTGTACCTCTGTGTCTGTGGTCTTGCTGACCACCCTGCAGATCCCATTGTTTGAACCTGTTCATGATGTGCCTTTGTCTCGTGGGCAGTTTCTGGCCTGTGCTGCCATCTTTACTCAGGGCAGGGTCTCTTTCCTGCTCCTTTTGCTGTTCCTACTGTTGTCACTTTCTATCCGCAGGGGCCATCAGTGACCCCTCACATCTGTACCCTTGTTATTTCTGCTGCTGGCTTTCTCATGTGCTCACGTTAGATAGCTTCCCCTGACTATCTGTTTAGAGTTACTAAACATCTCACTTATGTTTTCTTTTCTGCTTCTTAGGGTGTACAGGCGCAGGGAGGACAGGTCAGGGACCATCATCTTAACACATGGCGCCGGAAAGAGAATAGCCCTCAACTTCCCTCAGTATGATTCTGGAGTCAAAGGCCTAGGTTTGCTTTTACTGGGCTACAAATACACACTTTCTCAACTGTCCTCATTTCTAAGGTGTTTCCTTGTCTCTTGATTTCAAAGGGAGGTTGAAACCTGAGAGAGATCAAAGACTTCACTGGCCCTTCTGGCTGTGAGTAGCTGTAAAAGAGCTATCTTGTAACTTCCACCCCCGTGTGTGTGTGTGTGTGTGTGTGTGTGTGTACACTCACATGAGTGCAGAGATCATGGGTTGACCTTGGGCGTATTCTGTGGCTTTCCACTTTACTCTTTTGATTTAAGGCCTCTCACTGAACCTAGAGCTCACTGACTGGGCGAGACTAGCCATCCAAAAAAACCCCAGGGAGCCTCCTGTTTCAGCCTCTCCATGCTATAAATTCCAAGTGCACGGAACCATGCCTGGCTTTTTACACGGGTGTTGAAAGTCTGTACAAAAGCGTTTTTAATTTAGTCATCTTCTCAGTGCCTCCCTGTAATTCTTTCTGGGTTCCTGCAGCTGCTCCATCCTTGCAGGTTGGGCATAGGAGGATATGATGTTCTGAGGCAGAGATGTTGCAGTCTGATGGGTCCCCACACTGTGGTCCACTATATCTTGAAGAGTACCATGCCGTGAGCCTACTTGTTAGGTTCTTGTTGAAATCCATTCACCCCAAGAAGGCAACATCAAAAGGAGAAAAAAAAATTTGGTTGGAAACCTGTGTTGTGATATATTAACAGTATTGACCTTCTAGAAGCATGCCCACTGCTTGATAGTAGGTGGGTATTGATGACAATGCATGTTCCAGCATTGTAGGGTCATCCTATGCAAACCAAGGAGAATGAAATACGAAACGAGTTCATTCAAGTGAAATGCCAGGCAATTTCTTCAGGCATGTTTTCTGGAATGTTTTGTATATAAGCACGATGATTAGAGTTTCCTTGGGCTATGTCTCAGAGAAACCTGGAGGAGAATGAATATTGTAAAGCATCAGGGGACTTATAAGATGGCATCCTTGGGGCTGGACCCAGGGCATGGCTGGAGAGGAGCGGATGAGCCTCAGGTTCTTTCATCTTAACATTTAGTAACGGTTCCAAAGCTCAAAGTCCCACAAGCACTCAGCTTGCTAACAAGCTACAATGGATCCAAAGAGTTTGCAGACCCAGGGAAGGATTAGGTCACCCCAGGTCTTCAGTGGGGGCCACCAAACTCCATTTCACAGGCTATAAAACACAAACAGGATATCACAAGTGTTCCATTTTGTCAGCCTTAGGAGTGAAGAGGAAACCCAGTCATAAAAGTTTATAAGAATCCCATATTTCCTTTATGTTCTGGAACATTTGGGAATAGGAGGTGAGGCGTCATGGAAGGTTACACCTGAGAAGCTGGTTGGAGTTAAAATAGAGGAAATGGGTCCTTTAGGGGGACGTTGATTGTTTGTGGGTATGTCCTGACACTTTTCTCATTGCTATAACCAAATTTCTGACGACAAAATACTTAAAGGGGGGGGGCCTCTTGGTGCAGACCCAGGATCCTGCTAGCTCTTCATTCCTGCCATCCTACTGCAGCCTGCCTGTGGGAGCCTCTCTTCCCACCTCACCTCTGTATGAACCCAGATTAGCTTGTTTCCACTGCCTCTCTCAGCTTTCATTGCTGGCCCATCTAACCACTGCTCTGTGCCAGCCTCTGATAGGCAGAACCTTTTTCCGCCAGGGAATCCCAGTGGCCACCCAGAATTGGATGCAGGCAGGTGATTTTTACTATCCGTCCTATCCTGTCCCCCAGACTTAACCTTGATCATTTAGCAGTCTGCCTGCAGGAGCCCCTCTGCCTACTCAGCCTCCCCCAACCCCCGCTTTGGGGACTCTGACTGTTGGTGTAGATCTTGGTCCTCCTAGCTCTTTCCCGTTGCCCCTCTTAGCCTTTCCACCTTGTCCATTTTTATTCATTTGTGTCACTGGCTCTCAGAAGTCCTATCAGGGTCCTCACAGCCACGACATTTGCCTAGGATCTCAAAGCAGCAACAGCAACTAAAGAATGGAACATTCACCCAACTAAGACAAGACAAGATATCTGACCACCTCAAATACCTTAACTCTAGCTAACTAGGTCCCAGGGCAAAGAGATAAACACGAGCAGCCAAGACCATCTGGAGATCTAAAGTCAGGTCTTCGTGCTTGCTCTGCACTCACTTTACAGGCCCCATTCTGGGCCTTCTCTTGTAGGTCAGATGTCTGCTATGTTGTCATTGGGTCTACCCAGGACATTCAGGGCCAAAGGAGCTTTCTGATGGGCAGTGGCAAATACGTGGCCCGTGGGTTGCCTGTTCCTGCTCCTGTGTACTTTAGGATTTTCCTCTTCACAACACCTGATTGAAGCTGCTTACTATGGAATGGAGATAGTCATTTGCAAGCCGTGTATTCATTAGGGAGTCAATATCCAAAAACATGCAAGAAATTCTTATATCTCAGCATCAAGGAAAAAAAACCCAAACAAACCAAGAACTGGTGGTCACGTTGCTCTAAAATGGGTTAAAGACTCTAAGAAAGGTTAAAGGATGTTAAGAGGGCTTGTCACACAAAAGCGTAAGCCGTCCACACTCTGTGCCTTTGAATTGCAGTGATATCTCTGGCCATCTTGTTTAGCTCTCTGTATTCCTAAAGCGTACAAGGAATCTAATCTGTAGCTCTCAGTGAGTGGCATACAAGGTATGACCCTTTGCCTCATGGCCGTCTTCTGTGCTTGCCGCTGCCCGTGTGTCAGAATGGCCACCTGCGGCTCCCAGGCTGATCAGTTTTCCTTGTAGGGAAACACATCACTTCTACCAGAAAATAAGCATCTGGCAAAGGCCGATTATAAACTGGTTTGTGGCGAGTGATTTGTTGCCAAATGGTTTCCATGGTTTCAATGGGTGCTAATGCACTGTTATGTCTGAGAGAGATGATGGATTCAGTAGAACACACAGAGGCTGTTCTGTTACATGGACCACAGTTGTTTAGCATTTAAGCACACCCATGGAAATACTTAAAATGCTACTTTTATTTTCATTCATGAAAATTTCCAGATGCCATTCTAACATGTTTTTTTTTTTTTAAAGTTATTTATATTTTTCCCCAATAGGAAAATAACTTAAAGTCAATTTTGACCTTTACTCACTTAGAATCAAACAAAAAGATTCTCCCAAGTTTCAATTGAATGTAACAAATACATCCTTGAAAGGGTCAGCTTCAGGGACTAGGGAGATGCTTCAGGTGGTCAAGAGCTTTCTACCCAAGCTTAAGAATCTGAGTTCAGGCTCCAGCACCCGGGTCAGAAGTGGAGGCCGTCGCCTATAATCCCGATGCTGGGGAGAAAGAGCAAAGGGGAATCTTGGGCTCACTGGTGAGCCAGTCTAGCACAATCCGTGAACTCAGGTTCAGGGAGAGAACTTGTCTCTAAACATAAGGTGGGGAGTGACAGAGGAAGATAGCCAACATTGACCTCTGGGTCACACATGCACACAGACACACGTGTGTGCACACCTATGAACAGAGAGAGACGGGGGAGAGAGAGGAGAGAAAGAGAGATATCTGGTGTGTCAGCTGCTAAGAATTTCCCAAATCCCCAATCCAAGTGTATGGCAAGTTTCCCACTTGCCCAGTGGCCGTGGGCACAGCCCGTCACAAGCATTTGCCACAGATAGTGCTTTGAAGAGGTTTTGATGTTTGAAGATATTTTTAGTGATTAAGCAAGAAAACAGTGGCTGGCACCTGTTGGAGAAATACACTAAAACCGAAATTTTCTTCCAGCCTAGAAGTCTTTCTCCCAAGGGTGACGAGAAAGAAAGCCTTTTATTACCAATAATGAAGCCAGAATGTGGTGTGTACCGCAAGAATTCACTGTGACTGCAAAGGCAGAAAGACAACTCAACCGTATATAGCCATGTAGATCCAGTCCAGTATGAACAGTCTCTTAAGAGAAAGCATCTGGTCCTCAAGTAAGAGCACTGGACGGTACTCATTGTTTTCATGCTTCATCAGGAGGGAGAAGAGGCCATCTACAGTGGCTACTTAAGTTGAGTCAGAGACTAGAAGAGTGTTTCCTGGTAACAAGAGGCAGTTTCGCAATTTAAAGTAAAAAGCTCCCTCAAGTTAGGCTGCTGCAGCCAACAGAAGCCAGAACGAGGGCACCATCTTTCTTGCTGTTTGCAGTTCAAGTCTCCAAGATTCTTGAGACGAACATTCATAGAGTACACACACAGCCAGCAGGCAAAAGGCCAACTTGGTCTTCCAAAGGAGATATATATATATATAACTATATATATATAGTTATATAGTTATATATATATAGTTATATATAGAAATATACATATTTCAAGGAGAAGAGCTTGTATTATAATTTAAAGCTATGGTAAGTTCTTTAAGGAAGATGGGAAGAAAGTGTTTCCCTTCCCTTCCATTCCCTTCTCTTCCTTCCCTTTGTGATAGGGTCTCTTGTAGCCCAAGCTGGCCTTACACTCACTGTGAAACTGAGGGTGTCCTGGAACTTCTGATCCTCTTGTGCTCACCTCCCAAGTGTTGAGATTACAGGCACATGTCACTAAGACCAGTTCACGTGGTTCATTATGTGTGAAACCCAGGGCTTCATGCATGCTAGGCAAGCACTGTACCAACTGAGCCACACCCTCAGCCCTCGGATGTATACTCTTGCCAGGGGTTACTTTTCTTTTATCCAAGTTAGAGATTGCAAAATTCAAGGTTATAGGGTTATTCCCCTCTGAGCGCTGGCATCATCACTGAACCAACTCCTTATTTCCTGGTTAGAGTAAGTCCTCCCCAAAGATATCTTTTCATGCTTTCAAAGACACTCATTTTGAGGGGAAAGTCATGGGCCTTCTCAACTTGTGCTGGCCAGATGAGATGTCTTGCTTTCAGATTTCCCGTGCCTGTGTGCAGATTGTACCTGTGAAGTTGGTAATCTCTCTAGGGTTGTAGGGATTCTCTAGGGTTATCAAGTCATGCCTTTTCTCAGTTTGTCTGTTATCTGCTCTGCAGTTTTGCAGACAGTCGATCCTAGTTCGCCTCCCTGATCAGGCTGCGTTATTGTGCACGTGTGCCTGCTGCCCATGTTGCCCAAAAGGTGGCACTGGATCCTCTGGAACTGGCATTACAGATGGTTGTAGACAACTGTGTACGTGCTGGCAGCCGAACCTGGGTCCTCTGGAAGAACAGTGAGCACTCTTACCTGCTGAGCCATCTCTTTAGCCCCCTCCTCTTTAATAGGCTTGATAGAGCAATCTGGAAGACCATTGTCTTCATTAGACAGAAGACTTACATTGAGAGCAGAGACAGGACATGAAAAGCATGTCCACAAACCAGAGACCAAAAGGGACCAATGCAAGTGTGTTCAGAGGAACCAGGAACCATTACAATTGGTGGTAAATCATCAAAGGGTAAGGTTAAAGCATAACTTGTTTTAAAAGCACTTTGCGGTAGGTTCCTAGGTTAGGAACCTACCACAGAGGGCCTCTGAAAGCCTCTGCCCTTCAGACTATCAAAGCAGATGCTGAGCCTGATGGGCAACTGTTGGGCAGAGTGAACGGAATTTTAGGTAAGAACTGGGAAATAGTAAGAGCTGGAGAGGACAGGGTCTCCACAAGGAGAGCAACAGAACAAGAAAATTTGAACATAGGGAACTTCCCAGAGACTCATACTCCAACCAAGGACTATTCATGGAGATAACCTAGAATCCCTGCACAGATGTAGCCCAGGGCAGTTCAGAGTCCAATTGGGTTACATAGTAATGTGAAGAGGGACTGCCTCTGACATACTCTGATTGGCCTGCTCTTTGATCACCTCCCTCTGCAGGGGGGAGCAGCCTTACCAGGCCACAGTAGAGGACAATACAGCCACTTTTGATGTGAACTGACAGACTAAGATCAGAAAGGAGAGGAGAACCTCCCCTATTAGTGGACTTGGGGAGTGGCATGCAAGCAGAGGGAGGAGGGAGGGTGGGATTGGGATGGGAGGAGGGAGGGGCTTATGGGGGGATGCAGAATGAATAAAGTGTAATTGATGAAAAATTAAAAAAAAAAGTAAAAAAAAAAAAAAGAAAAGAAAAATAAGGAGCACAGATGGTATTGATTGTCTACATTGTTACTTAAAATAAACAAATGAGTCACTTAGGGGATGACAAAAAAAAAAAAAGCACTTTGCAATTGATCGTTCTGTCTAAACCCGTCTGAAAACGACTGTGCAGCTGCTATGCACAGAACTCTCAACTTAGGGCTGAAAATCCCAACACACACTCTGTTTGAGGGAGGGACCTGTGCTTGAGGGTTCCTACTGACCCCCGTTACTGGCTGTGGTCTGACTGGAAAGTCGGTGGGTGCTTATTATTTCTTCCTAGAGAAGGAAACGGAAAATATCCCCTGGGCTTAAAAGTAAATTTCTGGAAGACAAAAACACCGAAATTCTTCCCCTGGATGCTTGGTGGTCCTCAGACCGTGGAGTGTGAGTTCAGTGTGGGGGACCCACTCAGAGCTCAGGAACTCAGAGACGCTGTAGAAAGAAAGGCTCTCCCCCACCCCCATGCCTCCTGGTCCCAGGGTGCACTCTGGGCAGAGTGGGAAATGCTCTGCAGGGCTCCATGCCCACACTCCCGTCTAAGCCTGCCTTTGCTCCCCTGCTGCTGTCTAATGAATCCAGCTTGATCTGCTGGGCATGAGTCAGTGCTGTGACTTCACTCCTCCACGTCTGTCAAAACTCATACCGCTATTCATCCACCCATATATTGGTTTACGTATTTATTTGTGTTTGAGGCAGGGTCTTACGCCATAGTGTAGGACGTCCTAGAAATCAGTGTGTAGCCTGGACTTGAACTTCCCACAGTCCTTTTGCCTCTGCCCCCCAAGTCCTGGGATGACTGGCATATGCTACCATATCCAGCTCAGATGCCGATCTTAAACAAACACAAACACAAACACGTGGGCTAATCCTTTGCCTTTTTCTTGCCTTGGTAACATGAATCTCCTTCTGTTGGGGGCAGGATATTTTTCCCGTCCTCGGCCCTCGCAACTTTTCAAAGTTGTCACTTGCTTTCATTGCTCTTGGCATTGCTGTGGCTTGGTGTGTGGGTCTTGTTGGCTTCTGTCCCTTGGGTGTTTTGGTGACATGTGGCTTGATCTTTTTTTTTTTTCTTCTGAGTACACTATATGTAGATGCAACATATGGTTCCCTACACGGAGTGCCGCCTTTTTAAGGGTGTCGTTAAGAAGATAGCCTTACACCGTCGGCTGTCCGTCATCTTGAAATTCTCACATTTGGACAAAGTGTGAACTTACTTTAAAGCGGGCATATGCTAGCTGTTCAGTTAATTCATCTGTTCAGCAAACATTTGTCAAGCATCCCTCGCAGTTCTAGGCACACAAGATATGAAAACTGACAAGGAACAAAGAGGGCTGTGATTCTCGAGAGCGTGAAACGGCAGAGGCCTGTGGGGACTGAAAATGAACAGGCCAGTGTAAATTCCCAGAAAGTAAAGCAGGGCAGCAGGCTAGCGTGCTGGGGTTGGCACTTGGGTGCAGGGAAGGCGCTTGGGTTGGACAGTCTGGGTAGCTGGCCTTGAAGAAGTCATGTTTGGAGCTAAGCCCAGGTGAGGAGGGGGCAGCCGTGGGGGAGACTCGAGGACAGAATGTCAGGGTAAAGAATTGTCCCCGAGGATGCCAGAGGCAGGATGAGCTGCATCAATTTGGGAAAGCTGACGTCAGGATGGCTGGAGTTAGTCAATGAGCGTACAGAAGGAGATGGGATCCGAAACCTTGACTGTAGGCACGGGCCCAGACTGGCTCAGAGGGTAAACTCACACAGGAATGTTGGAATAGTGTGGGCTCCAGCGCTGGGCTGATGCAGTAGCTCAAGAGCACGTTCAAGGGTGCTGGTGTCACCTATCTCTTGCTCTGGGATTTCCCTGCTGGAGAAGAAAGCTTTGAAGCCCTTAAGACAGCCAGAGAAGGACTTTGTCTCCTGGGGGAAGAGTTACAGCGTGTCATGGGACCTTTCAGGAGAGACTTGGAGCTGAGACAGCGGGCTAGGACCTCACCTTGGCCAGACTGCTTGGTTATGCATGTTTTTCTTCCCTTCTACTTAAACCTCCTCGTGTCAGGGTGTCAGGACCCTGGAGAGGTGGAGGCTTGTTGGGCCACTTTGTCCCTTTTCCCAGTGTGACCATCTTAACATGCACCTCCTTCTCTTGCTTTTCGCTATTAATTTGGCTCATTTAATTGCTTTTTTCAGGATGGGTGGCCGCAACTGTATTGTTGGGGTACAGGCTGTGACCCCCCAAGACAGGTGATGTATCTACTTACTGTGTGGGGGTTAGCACACCCAGCTTTGCTTGGTGCTTCCTGATACGTGGCGCTGGGAACAGCAGCGTGCATGTTCCCATTAGAAAAGCAAGCCCCAGGGGATCAGGAACTCTGGGAACTGAACCCAGGTATCAGGTGTTTCATAAGCTGGCCACGTGATTCTCTTGCATGCTAAAATAATATTTTTAAAAAATTTACTTCACATCCTTGTTGCATCCCCATCCTTCCTCCCCTCCCAGTCCCTCTCCCAGTCCTTCTCCTCCTCCCTCTCCCCCTCCCCTTTTCCTCAGAAATGGGAGCTCCCTTTCCCTTCCAGCCCGGCTCATCAAGTATATATTCTATGTGAAAATAAGACTCAGGCTTTCAAGCTCTGTTGAGAATTATAAGCCCTTAGATTCCTTCCTTCCAAATGTCTTCTTCCTATTATAGAATCCTACTTAGGATGACAAGTTGCCTTCAGTTGTGTCTCCTTAGGCTCCTCTCAATGAGAGAGCGCCTCAGAATTTCTTGTTTTGTTGATTTTGACAGTTTTGAAAAGCACTGGCCAGGTATTTGTTAAGATCTCGCATGGTGGAGTTTCTCTGACACTGATTTCCTGATTAGGGTAGGTGTAGTGGTGCTGTGAGGAAGAGCACAGATCTTGAATGCTGTTTTCTTCAGGGGTGTGACTGTCACCCGGATTCATGAGGTTCACCTTGATCTCCTGGCTTGAATTCAGTGTGTCAGATCTCTAATTAGGAGACCTACACGGCATATTTGGAATTTTTCTGCATGAGAAGTTGGTTTTCTCTCATTTATTAATTTATTCAATTCTGACTTATATAAGTGGACTTGCAGGTTTTAAACTTTGGGTTATATAAGCTAATATTGCTTTCTTTTGTTGCTCAAAGGATTCTAGCATTGGTCACTGTGCGTTCCGCCTGGCTGCTCTGTCCCTTTGTTTGTATGTGTGCATGGCATGTGTATGTATTGTATACATACGTGCATATGTGCTGTGTTATGCGTGTATGTATATATGCCACCTGCATGTATTGTGTGTCTATGTGCTGTATGTATATATGTGTGTATGTTGTATGCATACATATATGTTGTGGTTGTGTGTGTCTGTTGTGTGTGCATGTGCGGGTACATGTATATGTGCATATGTTGTGTGTGTATGTGTATATGCTGTGTGTATGCTTTCAGAATGTAGTGTGTATGTGTTAATGTATGTTGTATGTGTATATGTTAGATGTGCGTGTCAATACCTCCTTTCTTTATGGTATGACGAGGTGCGTTAGGCCCATTTCTCATATTTCCAGTTCCAGTCTTAGAATCATTCATTTGACACTCAAGTTTGACAGATGCTGATTTAAGTTTATAATCTGAATAAAGGGTATTGTTGGAGGATTTGCGGCTTCTGGATTTTATATAGACACCTAAAATCATGTAAATATGTATGACATAAAAGTAGAAGTGAAATGCTCCAGGGTGCCAAAGGGGAATGTGTGTGTGTGTGTGTGTGTGTCTCTGTGTGTGTGTGTGTGTGTAGTGAGAAATAATAGGGTGGGAAGTGGGGGAATGTGCTGAATTTATAATGTATGTAATGTATAATGTATGCTTGTATGAAAATGTCTGCATAGCCCAATGCCATGTGCAATAGATATTAACAATTAAAACTAGAAAATTCTTCTAGAGGAAACTGTAAAGGCTGCCACAGGAAATTACAGGCAGAGTGAAGAGCTAGATGTAATTCTTACTGTAATCTAATGCCATGTGCCAGAGACATTTTCTTTTATTAACCTATCTCTGCTCTGTCTACCAATAAGATTTATTGTAGGGCAAGCAAGATTAAAACCCAAAGAGGTGATTTAGGAGGTCATGGCGTCAGTTCAAAGATGGGGTCTTAGCTTCAGGCTGTAGTGAGGGAAGTACTGTGAATTGGACAGCTTGTGTCCATGGCTAGAACCTGAAGTATCAGACTGTGGATTGATGAATGACAGGGGAGGTGAGATCATGAGATGAAGGAAACTACTCACAGGTTGAGAGCAATAGCTGAGCAGGGTTGGGAAGCTAGGTTGGGAAGCCTTACTTAGGCTCAGGTTTTGGGGTCGACAGTCAATCGTGTCTTGGATTTGTTAAATTTGAGCTTCATGTTAAATACACAGTAAGACACTTTAAGCAGATACCTTTCAGGTTTGCAAATGGACATTTGCTTGAACCCGGGGAGAGCCCATGGTTAGAAAGGTATATCGGGGAGTGCTTGGCATCTAGATGGTGTCTGGGTCTATTCAACATTCCTCTTGAGAGAAGACTGTAATTAAGTAGACAAGTAGCTGAAGATAACCGTCAGAAGGCAGACAGAGGAAGAAGACCCAAGAAAGGAAGCCATGAAGGAATGATACGGGGAGTAGAAATTAGGCGTCATGGCAGCTAGGAGAACGTGTTTAGGAAGGAGGCGGAGGCACTGTAGACTTAGGGGGGGTCTAGGGAAGACAGGGGCTGGCAACTGCCCATTGACCTTATGATTCCTTTTCTCTTCACAGTTGAGCAACATTCCTTTGTCTCAGCAGGGCAGGAGAATTTGGTACTTTTCAACAGAGTTGTTTCTCTGTGGTGAGGGAGGAAAAAAGCAGGTTCATTGTGTTTTGGAGATATTAATCCATGAAGATGGGGGAGCAACAGCTGGGAGCCCTTTAAATCAACTGATGTGGAAAAGATCTCATAGTGATGCTAAGGTAATGAGAGTACCACAAACATTTTAAGACCGGGAAGATTTGAACATACGTATATGCTGGTGGGAACGAGGCACCCGAGAGTGTAGAAATGGAGGTTATCAGTCATGGCGACGGGGAAAGAGGATGGATTCTGAGTAGAGGGCAGTTCTAGGAGCTGGAGAGAATAGCAGGATGCCAGAGACAAACACTAGTTTAATTCTTAAAGTTGGACTTGGGTTTGTTTTATTTCTGGCCGTTCAATTTGAATCTGTCCTGGTGAACTTTTTTTTCTTTAAGTGTCATTGACTGAAGGATGAATTGTTGAACAGATCCAAAAAAAAAAAGTGCAAGTAAAATTTAGTTAAACTGAAAACCAGCCTGGCTCATGAATTTTCAGGAATGAATTATAACAAGCCAGCAGAAGCAGCATAAACAAGAAAAGATACATCTGAAGAAAAGCAAGTGCCAATTGTAATTGGTTTCTGGAGGCGAGTGAGCTTGGATCAATTTGAAAGACGAGGAAGGTAGAGGAAGGTTAATTGGAGATGGTTATTTATAGGTTTATAGCTCTTACATTTTATATATAAAAACCATCACATTCTGGTAGTTTTTTCAGAAGCACATTGACATTATCACCCTTGAAAACTTTCCCATGACTCCCTTGGAGAGGACTGAGCCAGCTGTGCTGACAACTTAGCCTGAGGAAAGAGAAGGAGAAGGGCAGTTTCCTGGCTGGCGGAGGGTACAGCCACTCTACTCATGAGAGAAAGAGATTACTTCCCTACGCCCTGCACTGCCTCCTCCTCAGCCACAAACCACTGGTATTTCTCTTAAGAGAAACACAGGTTGCTGTGTGAGGGAGGGTGTCAGAGGAGATAGTTAATAACTTGGGGTACGGGATTGTTCTCCTGTTTTGAACAGTTTTTCCTCTTGCATGGATCTCATCTTTGCTTCTCTTTATTTGCCTCTTAAAATGTTTCCGTTTAAAAAGTTGTTTTTTATTTTAATATTTAGTTATGATTTATTTTGTTGAGTTAAAGAAATTAATATATGTGTATGATATTAATTTCTTTCCTCAAATTACATATGCATCTGTGTGTGGGTCTGTGCGCGTGATTGTAGCACCCAAAGAGGCTAGAAGACGGTGCTGGATCCTGAGGCTTCCATGATCTGTGTCCACCTACGAAGTTTTGACATTGTGACATGCGACATGATGTCATCTACAAAATTTATACTCAGCCACTATATATAGGGTAACAGAAATGAAACAAAACAAAACAAAACCAAACCAAGCCCAAACCAAACCAAAACCAAGCCCAAACCAAGCCAAACCAACCAACCTAAGAAATAAAAACCCTGCAAAAACCCATACTCTTGTAAATTTGTGCTTATGTGTTGGTTTTGGTCCATCTGTCCTTAGCCACAAGTGGCCTGGGGCCATGGGTTGGACACATCTCTCTGTAATTCTGGTGCATACACTCAATTGATACTCTTGGATTAAAAATTCACTGGCTACTGCTCATTCTCATTTAGATTTCATGCTTTTTTATTTTTTTTAACATTTTCTGTGAGAATAAAATTATTGGCTATGTTTTGACTTTACCTTTCCATTTGTAGGTATATAGATACAAAATCTTGTACTGACCTACTGTCCTGAGGGTGGTTTTGGAAAGGGTATATTTAAATGTATGTGTTGATCAGCTTCTCAGAGTAGAATGAATATGCGTGTGTGTTTATATGTATGCGTGTATGGCATAGGGATGTTTTCAAAGAAGATGAAATAAAAATTGGCAGCATTTCATTGTATTAAATAGCTCTTTCTGATTTGTTATCCCAATATTGTTCATGTTGCTATCAAATTTGCAAAAAATGAGTTACATGGGTACAGAAGACAACATTAATATTATAGTGTGAAAAATTATGGTATAAGGAAGACAGTTCCTTGGAAGAAAAATATTAAACAATCATAATAAGTCTTCAATGAGGTGTATGTGGAGAAACTGGGAGTAATAATATATGGAAGGTTGTGGTACTGACTTATTTTTAGTTAGAAAACATTAGATTTCATATTCGTTTTGACAAGTGAAAACCGTAGCTACCAATTAATGTGACTGACAATGACAGTGGCCTCTTGCTGCCACAGAGCTTCTCTGAAGTGAAAAAAAATCTGAGCTTTGTTTTGATGAGCGCTTACACTTCTTGGCCTTGCTTTGGATTCTGTATCTGTGTTGAAGGGCCCTGCCCAGTTCTCCCTGTGGTCAGTGTCAGATTGATGTGTGGTCAAAGAGGCTGAATGCTGAGAAGGAAGAAATAACAGATCATGAGAGACTTGTGTAGAAAAATGGGGGTAGTGCAGTTTTGAAAAGCTGAAGTCACATCCTTACAGGTCAGAGTACAAAGGAGATGTCCAGGTTCTCAGGAATCCTTCCGTGTCCTCCGTGCCATCAGGGGCCACAGGATCCTCAGGGAATGGTGGTACACTTTCCTGGCCATGACTGCCCCACACTGTTGTCTTGTTGCTGTCAGTGCTGTGAGACAGGAGCTTAGTCCAGTCATAGCTCTAGGACCCCCAGACACAGCTGAGGTCCATTCTACTCAATGCACAGGTTTCATAAAAGGACAATATTAAATTTTATCATTTTTATTTATTTTGTGTGCATCTGTGTATGTGTGTGTGCCCTGTCTGTATATATGCGGGAACACCAATGTCTCGGTGCAAGTATGGAGGCCAGAGGATGGCTCAGAACGTGGGTTCTTCTTCAGTCGTGTGGGATCTGGGGATCCCACGCAGGCTGTCAGGCTTGGCAGCAAGCACCTTTGTCTGCTGAGCCATCTTGCTGGCCCAAGTACAATATTAAAAAAAAAAAAAAAGGCATCCTTCCTCATTCATTTAGACGGCAGCGATGGAATTGCCTGTAGACTCTACGGAGGAAACAGGCTCATGCTAGGGAATTTAATGGAAGCATTTAACCTGTGAAATTGGTCACCTAGGTGGCTCCTGGGCCACCTTGGGCTTCTGAGAAGTGGAGTCAGGTGGTTTAGAACGAGGTGAGGCTCTAGGAGTGTGCAGAGCCAAAGGACAGGCAAACGGAGGAGACAGCTCTGGTCTAGTTTCCTGCCTAGCTTTCCTTGGTCTCTGTCTTAGAGTTGCTGTTGTGTGATAAAACACCATGACCAAAAGCAGCTTGGGGAGGGAAGGGTTCGTTTGATTACACTTCTGCATCATAGTCCATCAACCAAGGAAGTCAGCACAGGAACCCAAGCAGAGCGGGAACCTGGAAAGAGGAGCAGATGCAGAGGCTGTGGAAGAGTGCTGCTTCCTGACTTGGTCCTCACGGCCTGCTCAGTCTGCTCCCTTATAAAACTTCAGGACCACCTGCCCAGGGATGGCGCTATCCAAAGTGTGGTATAAACCCTTCCACATCAGTCATTAATCAAGAAAAGTACGTGCCAGACTTGCTTGTATATTAACCTTTCTCAATTAAGATTCCCCTTTCCCAGATATGTCTGGATTTCTGTCAAGTTGACGAAAGCCGCCCGGTGGAGTCTCCATCGGGGTGTCCCACTGATTGACAGGACCTTGAAGGCAGATTGACAAGGAAGCCGAGAGTAGGGCGAGTAGAAAGATCTGACTCCAAAAGGCAGTGAGCAGCCCAGGCAGAGGCTCTGTCAGAGCTTGCCCCGCCTACCCTTCTCTCTTGCTTTTGCTCTAAGATTCTTTCTTGCTCCTTGGTTATGAAGAGCAGGGAAGGATACTATCTCTCATTGTGTATACGAGGCACAACTGGAGCCTTACAGCCTTTCACACCCCAGAGGTGGGAACACAGTTGTCCCTTTGTCTCCAGTTGATCCCATCGGGCTAGGTTTGTAGTGTCACTTTCCCAGTGAGAAGAAATGTGGGGTAAGGGCTCAGCCTTCAGCCTTCTAGGGAGAATGGGGGTAATGAAAGGCACAGATTCAGCTCAGAGGGAGCCGCAAGCTGCTCAAGATGCAAGCGCATCACACCGTTATTAAATGCATCCATCACTGAGCTCCACAGGAACGGGCTTCTGTGACGTCAGGATGCTGTTAGCTTTCTTGGGTGTTTCAGCTTGATCTTACAGGAATTGCTGGGAGACTGGCTTTGTCACATATATATGTATGGATGTGTTATTCCATTAGTCATAAAAGCAAAGTTCTCTCTCTCTCTCTCTCTCTGGTTTTTGAGACAAGGTTTCCCTGGGTAGCCCTGGCTGTCCTGGATTTCACTCTATAGGTCAGGCTGGCCTCAAACTCACAGAGAGCCACCCGCCTCTGCCTCCTGAGTGCTGGGAATAAAGGCATGACCCTGTCAAGGTTCTCTCTTAATTAAGAATCCCTGAGAGATTGTTTTGATGTTTCATACAGTAATTAATGATTGTTCTAGCTTACCAAGTTGATAAACAAAGAGTTTAAATCTTTTTTTTGGCATATTAGTAAAACACTGATGCTGACAGTTTCCTAAACAGCTGTTAGGCTAATCAGCCCTCTCTGGCGTAGGTCTTCAGTTGGGAACCTCCCTCCTCATATTTACTGCCAAGCCACACTTACGTTCCATGTTCTGTAGGAGTAATATCCTCAATGCAACCACCGTCTCTCAGTGTAGCAAACATTTTAGGAAGAGCTCCTGGCCTGACAGCCCCTGTTTGGACTGAGTCCTCGCTGCTTTCTTGTGTTTGCTGTTTCTTTCTTTGTGTGATAGTCTCAGAACTCTGTGGGGGAGGGCAGCAAACATATTGGTGTTCAGCTCTCAGAAAACAACAGATGATCTAGATGATCTTTCTAGCAACAGCTAGAACCATTCCCTCCCCGCTCTGGGAAGCCACAGGCAAGGTCTTCTCGTCATTATGAATTACCAATGTGAACTGCAAAAAAAAAAAAAAATAAAATAAAATAAAAAAGCCTGATCATATGTTATCGTATGTGTGCTGGCAACAGAAATATGAAAAGTGAACTTTAAGTTTGGGATTTAATGTACTTATTTCTGACAACTCTTCTGACGGAAAATGCAGAGCTGGCATGTGCCCAGGATGCTGTCTAGGGACCTGAGCTGTTTCTGTCATTTGGTTCCTTTTTGAGGGAGAAAGATGACTGCTTCCCCTTTGGCTTAAAACAAAAGCAAAACCAAACCTTTTCCAAATCTGTTTTACCAGTGCTGGAGATTAAACTCAGGGTGTTGTGCAAACACTCCGCCAATGAACTAAGCTCCGTGCCTCTCCTTTTGGCTTTGTCTGAACATCCCAGGTAGAAAGAATAGGGCTATGCCTACTTTTCTCCAATATGATCGGAACAAATAAACATCAGTAGTCTCATTTTGTAGCAGGATGGAGGCCTTACAGATTCTCACTTAAAGCTGGGAAAAGTCAGGCTGGGGATATAGGTCAGGTAGAGCGCCTGCCTAGCATGAATGAAGCCTGGTATTTGATCCCCAGCCCTGCTTAAACCAGGTGTGGTGGTATGTAGCTTGCTACCCCAGCACCAGGGGCATTAAGGCAGGAGGATCGGGAATTCAAGGTCATCCTGGGCTTTACAGTAAAATCCATGCCAGCGTAGGCTACACGGACCCCCTCTCAACAAAACAGACAAGCAAACAAAAAATCAAACAAACCCCAAAACAAAAACAAGAACCAACCCCTGTAATCTGGAAAAAATCCACACAAACAAACAAATAACCCCTCAGTTTTCTAGCAGGCAACATGAAAGAAATAAGACCTTGGAGCTTTAATTTATGAATTTCAGTTTTGTTCTCTTTTGAAGCCATTTTGCTTGTATGTGTGTTTCACTTCAGTTAAAGGTTTCTTACTTTCTTTCTTTTTTTTTTTCCTTTCTTTTTTGTGGTCTTATTCCACTCATGATCTGAATTTTGGTGACTCAGGCGACTCTGGCCTCTCCACAGTCCTAACCTCAGCTGGCCTTACCACGTAGCGACATCTGCTTGGGGTGGTGTGGTTCACCTCCGCTGCCTTTGTTGGAGTGGCGAAAGGCTTAACAACAGATCCTGGACTGTGTCCAGTGAGCCACAGTCTCACAGGCTAAGTACTCAGAGAATGCATTTTTAATAAGCTAGGAAAGCAAATGTCATGGCCATTAAACTTTCAGAGCCACTGTCCCAGAGAGTCATTCTGCATGGAAAACAAATTTGTTCTCTCGGTTGCAGCTCTTTCCAGGCCAGTGGTACTCTGGGAGAAACAGGGAGAAATGGAGCAAGCATCTCATCCTGTGTTACAGCAAAAGACTTCCCTAGCAAGTGGCTCCATGCTGTGATATGGTAGAGGGGTTCCCTAGCAAGAAGGCTACTGTGGTGCACCAAAGGGCTTCCCTTCTGTCCTTTGGAAAGTGGTTTTGTATCTCCTGAAAGCCTGTAGACCAGTGGTTCTCAACCTTCCTAATGTTGTAACCCTTATACAGTTCCTCATGTTGTGGTGACTCCCAACCATGACATTATTTTTGTTGCTTCTTCATACCTATAATTTTGCTACCGTTATGACTCACAATGTAAATATCTGTGTTTTCTGAGACGGGCCTTAGTCAACCCTGGTGAAAGGGTCTTTTGACCCCTGTGGGTCATGACCCATAGGTTGGGAAGAACTGACCTAGCGTGATTTGTTAATGTGGTTGGAGGAACTGTTTTGCTTACGGGGAGATACAATGTGTGGTTGTGCGTGCAATCATGGTTTCTAGAGCCTCATGCAATTGTTATAAGGACTTTACCACGTGCAAAGCCTGGGGACTCCAGGCATTTAACTCATCTATTTCTGGGTAGATGCTGCAACAAAGTTCTGTTACGAAATGTGAAGAGCACAAAGAATCAGCAACTGTTCAGATGTGAGAGCATGGGAGAAAGTTGCTGAGGTGGGGAAAAAAAGTTTTTGAGTTCCATTCCTCAGGAGACCTTATACAAACACCAAAGCCTTTTCTTCACGTGACATCACTCCCCACAAACTGACTGGCACTTCTGTGCTTCCCAAGTTTGCTGCTGTAGGGAAGGCCTGTGGCTGTTTCACTCTTGTTTTCGGCCTCTCTCTCTGCCCTGTCTGGGACTCACTCAGCACTACATCACCGCACCTGCTTGCTTTGGAAACGACCTATGCTCAGTGAATGCTTCTGTCTTTAGATGCAGTGATGACTGAATTTTGTCAACCTGACACAAACCCGGACATGTCTTGGGAGAAGGGATCTCTGCTGAGGAATTGCTTCCACCAGACTGTCCCTCTCTGTAAGGCATGGTCTTGATTAATGATTGATGTGAGTGGCACCGGGACAGGTGGTCCTGGGAGGGAATACGGAACTCCACTGAGCAAACCAGTAAGCAGTGGTCCCCTGTTTGACCTCCTGCCTTAGCTTCCTCAATGATGGACCACAACAGGGCATGCAAGACAAACAAACCCTTTCCTCCCCAGTTTGCTTTTGGTCTTTTTTTTTTTTTTTTTCACAGCCACAGGATACAAACAAAGACAGATGCCTTGGGGTCCCCTGGCTGAAATCCTGGCCCTGTGGATTTTGTCCTCTCTCTAGAATTCTGGTGCCCTTTCTGGCTATTTCTAGATCTTGCCATATTTTTCTTTCACCAAAAGCTTCCAAGTACGATCATCCCTCAACATCCCACCATTTCACCCTTCCTGACCTTGACCATGACAGGTAACCCTGAAAGAGGTTCTTGGCTGATAAATAAAGATAAGATGTTTATGATCATGCCTGACACAACCACTTGCCAAGGCACCTGTCATCATCCATCACAGCGCTGAGAGTGAAATTAGATACAGAACCACTCAGTGTACCCTGAGCTGGAAGGTTCTGGCTGCCAAGAAATGGTGGCAAGTTGACAGGATTGTAATCAAAGGTGCCTTTTGGAATTAGACCTAGAATAGGTGACTTCAGAAGTCTAGGGACAGTCTCTCTAGGAGGCACAGCAGCTCCAGGGAAGGCTGGGATCACGTCTCCCCAGAGATGTCCTGGCTGAGTCATAATGGCTTAAGTATAGCCTTCTATATATCCTCCTCCACCTAAGGAGCATGTCCATAGCATCCTCTGTTAATGCCCATATCCATAGCATTCTGTTTCTTTTGTACTCTTTTTTAAAAATTTTATTAATTACACTTTATTCACTTTGTATCCCCCACAAGTCCCTCCCTCCTCCACTTCCTCCTCCCCTCCCGGTCCCACCCTCCCTTCCCCTTCTTCACACATGCCCCTCCCCAAGTCCACTGATAGGGGAAGTCCTCTTCTCCTTCCTTCTGATCTTAGTCTATCAGATCACATCAGGAGTGGCTGCATTGTCATCTTCTGTGGCCTGGTAAGGCTGTTCCCCCCTCAGGGGGAGGTGACCAAAGAGCAGACCAATCAGATTATGTCAGAGGCAATCCCTGTTCCCATTACTATGTAACCCACTTGGACACTGAACTGTCATGTGCTACATCTGTGCAGGGGTCCTAGGTTATCTCCATGCATAGTCCTTGGTTGGATCTATTGCCTCTACTAAAGCTTGAAGTGTGGATCCTTAAGTTTTCCTTCTACTAGTTTGATAGTTTTAGATCTAAAACTTAGGTTTTTAACATGTTTCAAGTTTTAAAATAAGATTTATCCACTTATTGTGAGAGAGAGAGAGAGAGAGAGAGAAGGAGGGAGATAGTTGTGTACCACATGAGCGCAGTGCTGACAGAGGCTGAGTGAAGGCATCAGATCTCCCGAAACTGGAGTTATAGAAGGTTTTGAACCACCACGTGGGTGCTGGGAACCCCACCTTGGTCCTCTGCAAGAGTGGGCAGTGGGCTTAATCTCTTAGCTATCTCTTCAGCTCCTTGAGGTTTTTGTTGTTTGTTTGTTTTTTAATGGAGTGGAAGATAGGGTCGAGTTTCTTTCTTGTACATATGAATATTTACTTTTCCTGGCAGCGAATATTGAGGAGATTGTCCTTTATTTAATATTTGTTTTTGGCAAGTTCGTTGAAAGTGAGTTGGCTGTAATGCATATCATTATTTCTAGAGATTCGTTTTTTTGTTTTTTGTTTTTTGTTTTCCTATTAGTGTTCATAACCTCTGAAGTGAAAATTACAAACCTTGATGAAAGAAACTGAAGAGGACACACAAAAATGGAAGGACCTCCTGGGCCCATAGGTTCGAAGAATAATCTTGTCAAAATTATGCAACTTTTCCTGTTCCAAGTTTACTTACATTTGCTACCTTGTATGCCTTTTTGTGAACTGCCTCAGATTCCCCCCTTTTTTGTTGCTGTAGTTTTTAGAATAAGAAAGGATATAAATAAATGGATTAACCTATATACAAATGAGAAAAGTTGTAGACATGTGGGTGTGAACCTCTTGCTGTTTTTCCAGATCTAGCTAGATCCAGAACCCTCCTTCTGAGTTCCTGCAGCCACTTTCAAGGGGAATCTTCTGCTCTGGTTTCTAGGCCACATTCTTTATACATATCTGAGATCACAGCTTCTTTTCTTTTCTGAAAGGTTCCCCTCAAATGACACTGTTTTTCACTTAAAAATATTAAACTTTACACGTGTGGATATTTCGCCCGAGTGCATGAATGTGTGTGCGATGTACATGCAGTGCCTGTCAAGGCCACAGTGGGTCATCATACTTCTTGGCGCTGGACTTCCAAACAGTTGTGAGCCACCACGGGCATGCTGAGAAGTGAACCTGGGTCCTCCGGAAGAGCAGCCAGTGTTTCTTAACAGCTGAGCTGCCTCTCTGGTCCCAAGGAGAACATTTTTAAGAGTCCTAAAAATCATGTCCTGATCCTCATTACTTGGTCTCTTTAGGCGTTTTAAATGCTCTGAGCACTCTGGGCTTCTGCTACATGTGCCTGTTGCCCCTCGCTGCGTGGCAGCTTCTAAATATGCTCAGGAATCAGGTAGGAAGGTGACCAGGAAGATGGGGATGAAAGATACAGCGCAAGTGTTGAATCAAGTGTGTCTTCTTGCCGGCTGTGGAATTTTCCAGGACCTCTGTGAATAATGTTATCTCTCCGACTTCCTACTTATGTTAATCTGTTTTTATAGTACAAATTTCTCTCTGCTTCCATTTTCAGAGTTAGTTACAAGGAGGCTGTGAGTCACTAGGAGGCAAGAAAATTAAAATCCCTCACAGGATATGAAGTGTTCAGTATCATAAAGATTGTGGATGCATGCCTGGGGAGATGGCTCTGTCAGTCGAGTGTTCACCTTTGTGTGTGTGTTAGGGCCCAAGTTCGAGTACCAGACCTGTGTGAAAGCTAGAGGTAGGGTGCATGGATGTGCTCCTGTGCGAGGGAGGGAGAGACAGGCTGATTCCTGGAGTTCCTTGGCGAGCCAGCCTGGCTGAGTCACTGAACCCTAGTTTCTCGCTGGAGATCCTGTCTCAAGAAGATTGGGCGATGCCTGAGGAATGACATCCAATGCTATCCTTTTGCTCTACATGCATGCACATACATGCACACTATTGTAGGTACAGAAAATAGCCAAATGTCTATATCCTATGAATAGGTAAACTGAGGCACACTACGTTGGGACTAAGGTGACTAGGGAAGGGAAACTTGGAAGCGGCCTTGGCTTTAAGTCTGTCCGTCCTCAGGTGCGCACTCTTGCACTTAACAGTCCCCTGCGGACTGACAGCCTCGGAGGCCGCCTCATGGCATAGTTTCGGGGGGGGGGGGGAGGTCACAGCATTTTGTGCTGGATTTGTTGGTGACGATTTCTGTACGACTACAAAGCGCCGCTCCTCTGGCGTGGTCGTGCCTGGGACTGCTCACAAGCGGAACCTAAAGACACCCTGGCACGTGGGAGGTAGCCCTGTAGGTGCCTGTGACTCTCAACCCAGAACCAGAAATAGCACCGGAGCTCCTCCGTGGAGTTGCTTAGCAATGCAGATAGATGGGTGTGGGATGAGACTGAAGCTCTTGAGCAGAGAAAGGCTGTTTACTAGAAGGGACGGTGCACCCTGGCCAGCTTGCCAACTTTATCTTTAGTACGAGCTACGTACTCTGAACACAACATTTAGAATCCCACCGGCACGAGCCACCTCTGGAGAAACCATTCCTCCCCTGCACCCACCGGGGGTGGGGTGGGGTGGGCGGGGAATGGCTTTGAGAAGTTGCTTTCTTTCCCGAAGGATACGGCACCCAGCGCAACATAGAACCACAGCGCATGTGACATACACGTCGCTAAGGAGCCTGAGTGAACACGTGTCAACACGAGGGAGAAGGAATGCTTCCAGAAATCTCAGTGCTGGTTACATGAATATGTTGGTTTGTCTTACGGTACCGTTCGATAATTACCCTGCCAATCTGACAGATGAAAAAGCAGAGGGAGAAAAAATTGACTCGTCAAATTATAGACATATTGGGGGCAGAGCAGTGCCTTTTTCTTTCCACTCAGTCCCCAAGGAGCAGCCTTCCTGGTGCCAATGGCGAGGATGGCGGGTGAGCATGTGAAGGGCTTCAGCAAATCAATCTTGAATTGAGTCTAGAGGACTTCAGTGAAAGGCGGGGGTTGGGGGGGAAAGGCAAGCTTTTCAAACAGCCTGGGTTCTGAAGGGCTACTGCCTTGCTGACACGTTTCATCATCCCTCAGGTTTCAGCAGCTGGCTGGCGGGAGTGCATCCCGGCTGCAGCACTCTCCTGCTATAGGCGTCACAGGGCGAGGTCCTGAGAGGGGATAAGGAAGCTGAGCAAGCCAGTAAGCAGTGATCTCCCACGGCTCTGCCCCTGTTTGAGCTCCTGCCTCAGCCTCCTCCCTCAGTGATGGACTACAATGGGGCATAGAAGCCAAACAAACCCTTTCCTCCCCAGATTGCTTTTGGTCATTTTTTTTTTTCACAGCCACAAGATGCAAACTAAGACCAGATGCATTGGAGTCTCTAAACTCTTTCCCCTGGCTGAAATCCTGGCCCTGTGGATTTGTCCTCTCTCTAGAATTTCTGATGACTTTTCTGGCTCATTTTGGCTCTCGCCAGTTCCTCTTTCACCAAAAGCTTCCAAGTGTGAATGTCACTCAGCATCTCACCATTTCACCCCTTCGTCTGTTCCTTCCTTACTTGACTGATGACCATCTATTTCTAAGGCATGTGCCACCGCATCCGGCTCCACCTTAATCTCTGAGTTGTGGCCTCTCACTGAACCTAGAGCTGGCGGATCGGCAGTGAGCTTCAGGGATTTTCATGTGGCCTCTGCCCCAGCAGTGGAATTGCAAGCCCGAATCACCGGGCCTCGCTAACATGGGTTCTGGGGACCCAATTCAGGTCCTCATGCTTGTGCGCCAGCCATTTTACTGATGGAGCTGTCTCCGCAGCCTCAGTGACGAGTCTTAACAATCGGGGGATACAGGTGACACAGAGTAAAAGTGACAGGAATGGTTGCCTGCCATCCATATCTGTTTGCTGTGTGAGCATAAAAGACCTAATCATTATATATATGGATGAGAATGTCACGAGGTAGGGTTAATTTTTTTTTAAAATTTTATGTGCATCGTTGTTTCACCTGCATGTATGTCTGTGTGAGGGTGCCAGTTCCCATGAAACTTGAGTTAGAGAAGGGTGTGAGATGCCATGTGGGTGCTGGGAACTGTACCCAGGTCCTCTCTGGAAGAGCAGCCAGTGCTCTTAACCACGGAGCGATCTCTTCAGCCCCCACATTTTAACAATTTTATTCATTTTTAATTCTCCCCCCTCTCTGTCTGTGTCTGTCTCTCAGTGTGTCTTTGTGGGTGTATGTGCACATGACTGCAAATCCCTGTGGAGGTCAGAAGAGGGCACTGAATCTCCTGGAGCCTTGGAGTTTGGAATTACATAAAGTTATGAGCAGCCCAAAATGGTGCAGGGAACTGAGCTTGGGTGCTCTGCAAGAAGACTTGAAAAAGGGAGGAACCAGCTGAGGGCTGAGGAGCATTGTGGGTAATAGTTCTTCTTTAAGAGAGGGAATAAAGGGGCTTCGGGAATACCCTTTCGGTTGATTTGTATCTCATGTAACTAGTATATGTGATCTATCTATCTATCTATCTATCTATCTATCTATCTATCTATCTATCTATCTATTTATTTGGTGCTGAGACCCAAGTCAGCTTCACAACAAGGAGGCAGCCTTTCTCATTTCCAAACAACAGTGGGAATAGTTAAAAGGATGAGGCTGAGACAGATGGCTTTCAGAGAACCTTCTAGAGGGAGGATATTGATGATTAGGTAACCGAGCCTGCCGAGAGTTTCGTTAGAAATAACCTTTTCAGGTGCTGTCAATTCCGAGGCATTCGGCAGCTCCCGCCATGTTAGCTAGAGTCTTCTGCAGAGCCCTGCTTTCTCTGTGGCTGCCACAGCTGAGAACTCAGGGGCTTTAGACCGTATTTATTCTCTCATGGATCTGCAGGCTAGACTTTCAAAACCAGACCACCAGCAGGACTGCCTTCCTCCTCAAAGGCTCCCCAGCCCATCACTTTTAGGGAGACAATATTTACCCAGGAATATGCAGTTTTAAAGAAACCATGAACAGGGAGGGTGGTCCACCAGGCTAAGACTGCTGGTTTCTAGGATGTATTTGAAACTGTCCAAGCATCACTGTGATGATATACTTTACAAAAAAAAAATGAATTCTATTAGATTGTTTTTGTATTTGAAACCACCCTGCCAAGCCATGACAACGTTGCTATTTTGGGGGACAAGACACACAAACATCTAGGATATATCAGGTTTCTGGAAGTATTTTTATTTCCAACTTAGTGTGTTTTAAAAGTGGACTCACACATTCCACTTGGAAAACTGGAAGGTAGTGTGGAATTTACTCTGGAATGAACCTGAACTACAGGAGCTCCTGGGGGAGCTTGGCTCACACCTATCCCTTAACTCCGGATGTCTTCAGGCATAGTAACACTGTGGAGATTGTTCATCATCAGATCAGACCTGCAGGACTCTAAGAAGAGCTGGGATTTTTTTTCAGTTGTATTTTCTCTGGAGTGACAGACTTAACTGAACCCTGAAGGAGTATCTATCTGTCAGTTTCAGCTATGTGTCAGGAAGGGTGTTAGGCACCAAGAACAAAGGGTGACAACATCCCGTTGGCGTTTGCCCTGGTGGGACAGACAGGAGCCAGCACTGAGCAGGGTACAGTTTCCAGAAGTAAAGGCCATGAGAACACAGATCATCAGGGCAGCGCTGTTCCCCTGAACTTATTTGCATTTGAATACTTTAGATTGATTCATCATCCATCTATTTGGGCTATCTATTTACCCACCTCTAGTATCTATCAATTTTTCTATCTATCTATCTCTCTCTCTCTCTCTCTCTCTCTCTCTCTCTCTCTCTCTCTAATTTTCCTATCATCTATTATCTTTTTATCTACATAAAATGCAGTTGAAATTGATCAGGTTCTTTCATATAGCATTATTTCAAAGCAAATTGAATCTATCTATATCTATATATATGCAAAATTTTATGTATATGGCTGCCTCACTTCTACATATGTCTGTGTACCACATGTTCTTTTTGAAGGCTAGAAAAGAGTGTTAGATTCCTTGAAACTGGAACTACACATGGCAGCTGTGAATCAAACCTAGGTCCTCTGAAAGAGCCCAGTGCCCTCAACCAATGAGCCATCTCTCCACTCCCAAATCCATATAGATTTGAAGGTGATGAGAAAATGATTCTAACAAAAGCCACAAGGGGCTGAGGATGTAGCTTCACTTGCTTGCATATCTATCAAGCAAGAAGCCTCCCTGGGTTTGATTCTTAGCACCAAATAAAGCAGGCATGGTGGTGGACTCCTGTAATGCCAGCATGCAAGAGGCCGAGGCAGGAGGACCAGATGCTCAAGGTCATTCTGCACCGCATAGTTCAAGCCTGGCTGGGCTACGTGAGGCCTTGGCTCCAAAACAAAACAACCGCTCCCCAACAACCCTGTGTACCCCAGTGCATAGTTATCTTCACTTTAAAATGCGGAAGCACTTCATGGATGTTGGCATGCGTCTTGATGAAGCTGTGACTCACTGTGTCAGACGGGTTTCAGTCGTGCATGCGCAGCACTGTCTCGCAGAGCCGTTCCTTTAGCTACTCTCCAACACATCATATACTATTGAGGGTTGCTAATGGAAACAGCTTGGGCATCGCCAGGCTGAGTCCAGGTCTTCCCTTTGGCAGTTCGTTTCATCCTGCAAGCAAACCCAGAAAGTCCACTTGGACATTGTCATAGCTTGTTCTCAAGGTTCTACTTGGTGTTTTAGGTTGTTGAAGACCGGGTCGACAAGTTGGCTGTTTTCACATAGAAGGTGCTGCATTTTGGGGCTGGGGGTGTAGTAGCTCAGTCTGTAGACATGCTTGACTAGTGCTTGAAGCCTGTGGTTTGATTCCGGTGGTGCATATCCTGGGCATGGTGGTGGATACTAACACTTGAGAGGCGGAGTTGGGAAAATCAGGAGATCAAGGCTATCAGCTACATGGGGAGTTTGAGGCCAGCCTGGGCTAAGCTTAGAGTTTTTTTCTCTTTCCCATCACACACACACACACACACACTTACTTACATACACACTCACACACACACACACACTCACACACACACACACTCACACACACACACACTCACACACACATACACACACACACACACTCACACACACACACTCACACCCACCCACCCACACTCACACACACCCACACACACATACACACACACTCACACACACACTCACACACACACCCATACACACATACACACACACACACACACACACTCACACACACTCACACAATTTTCTTTTTAATGATAACCTGATAACCTGCTTTCTTTTCTTTCTCCTTTATTCTTTATTTCTAGTATTTATTTTATATTTATGTGTGCTAACTGAGTGTGTTTGTGCACCACTGTGTGTAGGAGCTTGCATAGGTCAGAAGAGGTGTCGGCTTCCCAGGGGCTGTAGGCTGTAGTTACATGTAGTTGTGAGCCACCGTGTGGGTGCTGGGAGCAGAACTTGGGATCCTCTGTAAAAGCACCAATGCTTTTAACCGCTGGGCCACCTCTCCAGCGCCTTTCTTTTTCTAAAGAGTTCATAGAATACCTCATTGTAATCCAACCTATACCAATCTTAGTTTCTTTATTTTGTTTTGAGACAGGCTATCAGTGTACAGCCCAGGCTAGCCTTGAATGCCCAATCTTTCTGCTTTACCTTTGAAAGTGTTAGAATGACAGGCATGTGCAATCAGTCTTAGTTTTTGCCCATGCTTTCCTCTGACAAAATCCATCATGAGATTAACAAGACAGAAAGCCCATCAGGCTGGTTCATGCTGAATCATACTGATTTGGTGAGACTGTGTGCGTAGTTTCTGAAAGGCTTTCAGTGAACTACATTGGATACACACACACACACACACACACACACACACACACACACACGTACTTCTGAACTCCTTCAAAGTGTCGTTATCATCTCCCCATCTTCCCTTTCTGTTCAGCATCCTCTCAAGAGTTTATTACAGCATCTTTGAATTTCAAGTAGGTTTGAAGCTCCAGCCATACTCACTCCTCTCGATGTTGTCACAGCAGATGGGTTAAGTTGTACACCTGGAGCTCATCACCTCTTAGCTGGGGTGTCCTGCCTTTTGATTTTGTCCCATGACAACCATCATCGACAAAGCTCAGCTTCAAGGATGGTGCAAGAGAGTTCTACAAAAACATAAAAAACAAAAACCTTGACACATTTTATGCAAGTTATGGCTTTGTGTTGTGTCCCATTCTGAGCTAGCCTGGGCACCTAGAACCATAGCCATAGGCTGGACACTTCCAGTGGTAGGCTACACTGCTTTCATGCCTCTCTGTCTTAGGAGTTTCCACGGTATATGAACTTGATCTCAGAACTTCTTTATTCTGTGGGGTCCATGATCAGTGTTCCTATTCTTCCAAATAGTTCATTTGCTCTGGGTAAACTCGTGTGGACTTAAAGTCTCTGTGTGTCTTAGTGAAAGCTGGAAAAGAAATTACTTTTCTTTTTTTTCTGTTTTCTTCTCGCCTCTCCCCCTTTTCCTTTCTTTCCTTTTATTCCTAAATGGGGTTGTGGCCTGAGGGAAACAGAACAAAAGTTACTAGGTTTCAGATGTGAACCTCACTGCTTCTTTTCCTTCCCTGGGAAGCCTGAGGAAGCAGCAGGAAAGGTGCCTGCTGGGAGTGTGTCATTGCCAACATTGCCCAGTGTTGCCTGACCTGCTGGGATGTCAGTGTCTCTGCAGCTCCTCAGACCCTTCTCCAAGTCACCTTACAGGGAGGGAGGGTAAAGGTCAGGGATGTGCTCAGCGTTTTCTCCCTAATCCTATGACAGATACAGAGCTACAAAGCGCAGAAACGTCACTCATTTCCTTTGGTTTGCTTTTCTGGAAAATAAAATAATGTTCACAGGTGGCTGTTTGAGGGCAGCAATAAAAAAGGCTCCTGGAGCTTGATGGGGATGGAAACGCTCCTGGTCACCTGGCTTCCGGTACTGATGAAGGGAGACTCATCATCGCACGTTATTTCCCAGTGGTACTGTCAGGGAGACTCGGAGATTCAGGGTTTAGTCTTAGGGCTGATCTTAAGACTACATGGCCGCTCTCCTTGACGTGAGAACGCGGTGCTTATTTTCCAGCAGATGAGAAACACTGAGGTGTCTGAGCTGGTCCCTAGTGATCTTCCGCCAGCGAGTCACATGTGGCTCTTCTGACTCGTGGACTTGTTTACAGGGTCAATACCCAGGGGTTTATGCTGGGTGGATTATGACCCTCTTAACTCATTTGTGATTTTATAATCTGCCTGGGACTGCTGTTTGGGGCAACTTTTTGGTTTTTCTTTTTTGTGGAAGGGTCTTTCTACGCAGCCCTACCTGTCTTGGAACTCACTATGTAGACCAGGTTGGCTTTGAACTCATAGAGATGTGCATGCCTCTGCCTCCCAAGTGGTAGGATAAAAGGTGTGCAACCACCACCATGCCCGGCTCACATCCTCAGTTTTCAAGCTAAGTCAGTCTTCACTAATGCCCTGATAATAGCTGGATGCAGTTTGGACATTGAGTTTTAAATATTATCTGTAGACTATTTTTCTTTCAGAGCTTCAAAAATCCGCAAAAGCTTTGCCATTTTATGTACAACCTTAGAATACTTCCCACAAAGCCTTTAATAAATAAGGCTTTAATAAATAGTCTATTTATTAATTCTTCGAGAATTTCATATAGTGTATTTTGATCATACTCATCCCCATTCCTCCTGGATAGATTTCTTACACTCTCCCCTTCCCAACATCATGTTCTCAGATGTAGCCCATAAGCAGCTCAGTGTCCATGTGGGCTCCCGAGTAAGGGGAGCAGGGGCTGTCTCTGATGAACTTGGTTGCCTGCTCTTTGTTCTCTTCCCTCTGGCAGGGCAGCCTTGCCAGGCCAGAGGAAGAAGATCTAGGCAGTCCTGATGAGACTTGATAGGCTTGGGTCAGACGGCAAGGGAGGAGGACCTCCTCTATCAGTGGACTAGGAGAGGAGAATAAGAGCAGGAGGAAGTAGGAGGAAGGCTGGGACTGGGAGAAGATGAGGGAGGGGCCTACAGTTGGGATATAAAGTGAATAAATCATAAAAAATAAATATAAAACCAAAACAATTCACTAAGTCCAGTTAGTGTGGTCTTGTACACTCATGGGTGAGGGGGCTATTCGCTGGAGCATGGTTGACCTATCACGGGCCACACCCTTAAAGAAACCTGACTCTTCCCCCCCAGAAGCCCTCAACTGTCCTTAGTTCCCTGGATAGAACTGGGGGGAACGTGACCCCCTTCCTGTTCTATGTTAGAATGTCGGTTGGCTTGCTCTTGTGCAGGTCTTGTGTAGCTGTGAGTTTATGAATGCATCAGTCCAGAAGACACTGTTTCATCCCAGCCCTTCCTCACTTCTAGCTCTTAAATGCTTTCAGCTCCTCCTTATACTATGCTTCCTCAGAAGGCCTTTACCCAGTACTGCTGATTTTTGCTAGATTTGATCTTCATCTTGGCCTCATCATTCAATCTCTGTCCAAAAATCAAACCCTCTATGTCTTTTCTTGTGGAGCTCAAATTCCAGGGTGATTGCTTCACAAATACAGAAAGCCAGAGCTCACACATCTGACTTGAGATGATAGAATTTTTCTGTGGGGACGTGAGCAGTACACCCAGGCAATGAGCAGAGCAGGTGGGCCAGCCAGTGCTGAGCTTTTCTTATCCCCTGGATAACTGACAAGTGTCCTTGTTTTGTCACCAGAACAACACTTGGAGTGTCCACAGAGCCACGGACAGCACTACCCCCGTACTACCTGATTACCAAGTAAAAGTCAAACCATTTAGTTATTTATTTTCCTCAAAGCAGAGTCCCCTGACAGAATCCCACAATGAGATAGAGCCTGAAAGTTTGTCCGAAGTGTAGAACCTCC
This sequence comes from Meriones unguiculatus, assembly GCF_030254825.1. NCBI lineage: Eukaryota > Metazoa > Chordata > Mammalia > Rodentia > Muridae > Meriones > Meriones unguiculatus. Next base: position 15,542,416 of record NC_083354.1, on the reverse strand, counting down.
CAGGAGTTAGGAATGTACAGTCCAAGCCCAGCTTTGGACCTAGTCACTCGACACCTGCATGAAGTAGGGTCCGTCCAGCACAAACACTGCATGAGCTGCTGTCCTTCCTCCAGCACCATTGATGGAGTGAGACGGTAAGGCGGATGCTCTGAGTGGGATGAGGGCTGTAGCATCTCCTTTGCGGTAGCTGGACGTATTTCATGGATACCACGAGATTCACTGGTTTTGATGCACTGTGCCTTGAATAGACCCATTTCTTTCAAGAGCTCTTGCCTCACTGGGCTGTGTAGCAGTCCGGAGCAATGGTCCATTTAAGCCCTGCTGTGGCACAGGAGATGTTCACAGCTCTGAAAGGGGGCTTCTTAGATTGAGAGTAGAACACAGCTGAGATTCTTCTGTGCAATTTCTTGTGCAGTAGGGAACCAGCCTGGCCGTGTCAGACATTTGGCTTATATGGTTAGAGCAGCTGAAGAACTGTCACGGATGGTTTTGATTTGGGAGTTTTTCCCACTTTGGAAGTTAGTATACATTGCAGTGGACACCTTATGCTGCTTGACTGACCCCCAAGGACCCAGAACTGGCTCTCCATGCATCCACCTTTTTTTTTTTTTTTTTCTCTCTCAAACCGAGGTCTTCTCAAGCATTATTCTCATCTGGTCACAGGACGCCTGGGGACAGTTGATCTGACCTTGGGCAGAACTTCTCAGGAACATCGGTTTAAGAACCCCTTTCTTCCCCTGCACCAAGCTGGGGCGTCAGTGAGAAGGGTAGATGTTTGCTGAGCTCTAGCTCTATCCTACATGTTTTGAGAGCTGGCAAGAGCCCTTAAGCCCTCTGGGGTCTGGGTTTTTTTTTTTTTTTTGGAGGCTGACCTCTATGCCAGACTCCTTCTGCCTCAGTCTCCTGAAAGCAGAGGTGATAGGTGGATGCTCTGTCCACCCTTGAAAGGACTGTTGAAGTGTATGAAGTAAGGGAGGTGAATAATGTTTCAGAGCAACAGTTATGAAGCTAACTATGAGCAGAGAGTTAGGCCTCAACTCCACTAAAATAGTCTTTGGAGAGGTAATCTGAAAAGCGGTTTTCAGAGGAATGAGACCTTTCCTTGTGGGACCCCAAAAGAGCAGCTCTCTGCATAATGACAAAGCTGTTCAGAGTAGAATCCTCCTAGGAGACAGGGAACATGGCTGCCCGTCTCTCTTCATTCTAATCGATGTGCCGGTGGGGCGTATTCCTGAGGTACAGCGTGGCTTTTCAGTTCTAAATGACGAATGGATGATTGCCTGTCTCTGATGTCATTAGAATCATTACAGCCCTTGATCCCTGTTTCAGAGGCATCCAGACAGCCCTGGCTGAGGTCTGTGTCATAAATAGGTGGCAAACGCTGGCAGGAGCTGTCCTCAGGTTCCCCGTGCATGGAGCAGGCCTCGGGTATGGAGGATGAGAGGAGAATCATCTGGTGTCCTGTGTGAACACGGCACACGGCACAGCAGAAGGCCTGCTTCAGGAGGCTGGGTGGAAACCTTCTGGAGGTAGTCCGTTGGGTTGGTCCTCGAGTTGAGTTGAGGTTTAGAAAGTGATCCTCCCATATGACGTAGACCTCAGGTTCGGATTGAGCAGATACTTGGAGGGACATGCAGTGTCATCTTGAAAGGACCCAGATTCACCCGGGAGACCAACATCTGCGCATGTCTGAAGGAGATTTCCAGATTACTATCACTTTCTTAGAGTGACTTCCTAGCACGTTCAGTTTTGACCACGGCAGCCGATACAGGTAAGACTACTTGGAAAATTTAAAAATAAGCAAAGTCCATAATAAAACAAACCATTTAGAATTTCATAACCTGTTGACTAAAAAGTGCGTCTGGGTTTTTATAAAGTCTTGTATGCAGCTTATGAACACATTTCTACATAAATCCCAGGAAACAAGCTGCAGGCTTGGTGTTCAGACTCGGGTGCCTGGGCCGGAGCAGCTTCTATTTTCCAGCGGCTTGTGGGACCTCTTACCTTCACCACTGTGTGGTTATAAAAGTATTGGATCCCTTCTTGTCTTCGTTTGTGGGGGGTCCCAGCAGGGGTCAATTCAGGTAGTGATCCTGCAGAGAGAAGAGTGAAAACCCAGCGAAGACTGACTTCATCAACCTGGGCCAGACTTTGGGGATTCTAACACCAGGCAGCTTATTCCCAATATATTAAAGCTCAGCATAACTTGGGGAAAAAAATTCAGGTGTATCACAATCCTCAGTCACAAGGAAGCATGAGTACACCGAAAGCCAACCTAGGGTACCTGTCATTTCTTCCAAGAAGATGGACTTTAGATCTAGGCTACCTATACTAGCTCAAGGACCTAAAGAAGGATCTGGCCTGGTCTGGGTCATACAGATAACAGAGAGGTCATTTGTACTATCTTAGTTTGTGTTTTATTGCTGTGAAGAGACACCATGACCAAGGCAACTCTTCTAAAGGCAAACATTTAATTGGGGCTGGCTTACAGCTTCAGAGGTTTAGTCCGTTATCATCATGGCAGCAAGCATGGCGGCATGCAGGCGGACATGGTGCTGGAGAAGGAGCTGAGAGTTCTACATCTTGATCCAAAGGCAGCCAGGAGGGGACTGCAATTCCACACTGGGCATAGCTTGGGCATAGAGACCTTAATGGCCACCTCCATGGTGACACATTCCTCTAACAAGGCCACACCTACTCCAACAACACCTACTCCACACGTCCCAGTAGTGCTACCTCCCAAGGGCCAAGCATTCAAACACACGAGTCTATGGGACCATTCCTATTTAAACTACCACAGCCCCTCTGGTCCTGGTTGTAGGAGTTTGGTATGGCCTGGCCCAACATACAGCACAGGCCACCAGGCTGCTGGTCCCTTCTAATTCTCAGCTTTCTGGATGGAGTGTGGGTATTTGATTTTATCTCCTCTGCCGAGGAAACACCCCTGTGTGGTCAATGTTCCTAGCGCTTCTCTGTGGATACAAGGTCCTCATGCCCTCTATATTAGTTGTGGGAAAAAAAAAGGTTTATCTAGCTTATATAACTCAGTCCATCCAGAAAAGTCAGGGCAGGAGCTCAAGGCAGGGGCCGTGGAAGAAGGCAGCTTACCGGCTTTCTCTCCAGGCCTTCCCCATCTGCCTTCCTGTTTACCGTAGGACCACTTGCCCAGGGGTGGAAACACCCAGGGCTGGACCCTGCTGCATTGATCATTAGTCAATGAAATGTCTGACAGACTCACCTACAGGCCAGTCTTCCAGAGGTGTTTTCTCAGTTAGGGTTCCCGCTTCCCGGATATTTCCTAGGTTTGTGTCAAGTTGTCAAAAACCAGTCAGCACACATTTTTTTTTCCCTCTAGTTTAAAATACTGCTTAGAAATCGTATCAGAGAAATAACTTTAAATTCCCCGATATCCAAATGTCTTCCATTCTGACTTCAAGGAGATAGGGACGATGACCCTGCGTAGTGTTGGCAGCCAGGGATGTGGCATTTCTCTATCAGCGACCCTCTCAGTCCGGGGGTGGACACCACGCTTCCTTCCTGCCCCCCTTAAGCAGAGCAGTGACACGCCTTCATTTTAAACGGCTCTTTAGTAGTCTTTTATTTAGATGATGAGCAGGCATTTAGATTTAAAAGTATTTATTTATTTAATCTCTCTCTCTGTATGTGTGTGTGTTTGCCTGCCTGGGCTTATTAGCACCTCACGTGTGTAGGAGCCCGTGGAATCCAGAAGAGGACATCAGGTCTGCTCGAACTAGAGTTCTCGTGGTTGTGAGATGCCTGCATGGTGGTGGGAACTGAACCCAGGTCCTCTGCAAGAGCGGTAAGCACTTTGACCACTGGTCCGTCTTCCCAGCCCTGGGACATTCAGGTTGTATTTAAAATCATCTTCCTGTCATAAGTCTTGCTGCAGTGAGTGTTCTTATCCTCTGTTGTTTAATGCTTATGTAGAGACATATGCACCAAGGCCCATTTAGGTGCTAGACATGTGTTGACTTAGCGCTGTAATAACCTATGAGGTTGTTTACCATGTTACACCCACTTTACAGACGAGAAAACTGAGGCATAGTGAGAACAAATGTCACGCACAAAGAGAGCCTTGAAAATGCCACATCAGGATGTGAATCGAAGAGACTTGGCTTCAGAGTTCCTGACTTTGGTTCCTATTATTTCTGGAGCTGGAAGTGTGGGTCACAAAGGTGGGATCTTGTTTTGGCTCATACAGTTGTTGTGTGTCAAATTGGAAATAGGAAAATGCGATTGCTCTTTGCTAGCCAGTGAGTGGGAGGGCTTGAGTGTCGAGGAAGCCTGAAATTTTGAATCTTATAATGAAAACTCCAGACAATGGTTTAAGAAAGGCTCAGAGGGATTTGAGGTACTGACGGACCTCGTTCTGAAAGTTCAAGGAATCCTATGCATTTGCAATTCTGGAGTGGAAAATTGCTTTCTCTGTTAGCAAAAGTCAATTTTATCATTGCCGCCTTACAGCAAGCCTCACGCTGTTCTATCTAGTCCCTGGAGAGCGAGGAGAAGAAATAAGCAGAATGAAGAATGAGGTTAGCTCTGGCCTTGTAATGGCAGTAAGCTGCCAGCATCATCCAAGCTCATGCTTGCAGATGGCACTTTAAAAGTTTAATCCACACCGTTGTAGACAGGATCTCCCTGTGTAGCCTTGGCTGGCCTGAAACTTGTTATGTAGACCAGGCTGGCCCAGAACTCACAGAGCTCCACCTACCTCTGCCTCCTGAGTGGTGAGATTAAAGATGTGCACCACCGTGGCTGGACATTTTTTTTAATGGCTCCAAATGTGCACAGGGAAGGAGAACCCGAGTTAGGAGAAGAGACAGTAATTTATGAAAGCCAGAGGGCTGTCAAGACGCCTGGCTCAGTTATCTGTTTGCATTCGGATTACAGGCTCACGGGCTCACTCAAGGAAAGCTCTTTACTGAGCAGCGGAAACCGGAGTCGCTGTTTCCGAAAGTGGAAAAAGTGCAGGAAGCTTTGCCCCAGTGTTACTTATTCATCACGGTTCCTGCTGCTCCGCTTCTGCATACCGAAGACGGAAGACGAGACTTTCAGAAGCCGATGCTACAAGGATGCGGCCTTGGTTAGCCTATTTCTGCCGGAGTGGTGGGATGTTTCCGAGAAGGAAGAGATAGGAAAACCCAGCATATTTCATCGAGCAAAACGGCCGTTTGGAAGGGCAAGGGTCACGTAAAGATTCCCAAGAGAGTGCATTCCATAAAGCAATCACGACGTGGAATAATGTCTCTGCTTCAAACTCTGGTTGCTGCTTGGAATGGAACTGCAGTTCCCCGTGTTGAGCCAAGTTTCTGGTTCTCCACAGATGTGCATTGGATTATAAAGATGTCAAACCAGCCGTCCTGAAGAGTTGGGGTTGGGAGTGTTAGCTTTGCTCTGCAGAGCCTGGCTTACCAAAGTGGTAATGAAGATGTAAGGCAGAAAGGCGTATTTTAGGACAAAAGTGTCTTGAGACAGCTTAGGTCCACTTAGAGATGAAGAGTAAATACTGGACCCATGGGACCATCTGCTAGTCTAGCTAAGCCTCACCAAAATTCCTAGTGTAGAGTACTGAATTACCCTCGGTCAAATTTGCCTTGGGAATTGAAGCTGTGACAAAGCCATGCCCCTATCAGCTTTAGTAAACAGGAAGTTAAACCAGAGATAAACGCTGTGTGGCATTTGTTAAAAAACAGATAAGTGTAAGTGTCAGAGGGAAAACTAAAACTCAGATGATGGGTAAGATTGTACCCTCCCGATTATTCAACAGATGAGAAAAAAGAGGCAGGGCAGTCCCCGGGGGTTCTTTGTATGTGTTTCTTCTTTGTGAACTCCTCCTACCTCATTCCTGCTTGTACACATCATATACTGCTTTCTCTCAAAATAATTTCTGATAGATTCGCCCTTCCTGAGTAGTCAAACAATCCCTGGTATTTTCCTCTTTTGGAATACTTAAAATCCAATAACTGCCACATTCATCTAAAAAACAACTGAAGCCAAGACTTTTTTAAGAAAACAGGATGATTAATCTATTAGATGGCAAGACTTGGGCTTAGAGAGATGGCTCAGTGGTTGAGAGCACTGGCTGCTCTTCCAGAGGACTTGAGTTCAATTCCCAGTACCCACCTGGCAGCTCACAACCATTTGTCACTCTGGTTCCAGGGGATCTAATGCCCTCTTCTGGCTTCTTCTGGTACAGGACACATGTGCCATACACATAGATACACATACAGGCTAAGCGCCCCCACACACAAGTTTTAAATGCCAGGTCTTGCTTATGTTAGTACAGTGCTATGACAGTGTGCTCTCAGCATAGGTACAGACAAGTGGATGGGTGGAAACGAATAAATCTATTTGTGAATAGATCTGCACCCACATGGAGTCCGATGGACGGTGATGCTGTTTCAGAGGCACCAGGCACAGGGGTCGGCCTAAAAGTCTCAGTCTGAAATAGAGGTCAGAATAAGGCAGGAGACCCCGATCGCGAATTTAGAGCAGAAAATCTTTGAACACAAAATGTGCAGTTTGGAGGGGAGAAGTGCTAGAAAAGCACTGAGTACACTAAAATTGGAAACGGCCTTTGATAAAGAACTATTTGATACTGATAATCAAGAGAGTAGAGACTCGCACGTGTCGCATGTAGCTGATCAAAGAATGGTGCTGAGTTCATTAAAGACTAGTATTGATCATTAAGGCTCAGGACTCAGTAGGAAAATGTGGTAAACACATGCCAGTGGGTAGCCCACACGGTCCAGAGGCTGAACGGTCGATTACCTCTCACCAAGATGTCTTTGACCTTGGCTTCAGCCTGACCAAATGGGTATGCACCAAAGGCCACCCTTAGGTGTCTTTCTTTAATGCTTTTCACTTCATTATATTTTGAGACAGGCTTTCACAGTGAACCTGGTAATTTGGCCAGTGTGGCTGGCCAGTGAGCCCCGGGGATTGCCATGTTCTGGGTTTATAAATGCCCACTACAGTGCCTGGCTTTCCCCCACTTCATGCATGTATACGTATATGCATATTTTGAGATTATTATGTAATTAATATTTCTCCCTTCCCTTTCCCCTTCTCAAGTCCTCTCACATACACTCCCCACTCTCTTTCAAATTCAGGACCTCCTTTTTGTTTTACTAATTATTTTATACATATGTGTATATGTATATACACATATATTTCTAAATAAATCCTGTTCATTCCACAAAATGCTACCCAGACGCCTATTCTCAGGACTGGCCATTTGGCAGTGGGAATTCAGGGGAGGAGATCAAGAACAATTAGTGTGTTCTTCCCATTTCCAGCTTTCCTTGGTTGCCTATAGTTCTTTGTGTAGGGTTGAGGCCTCATGGGCTTGGCATGTTCATTGGTGTCATCCTTGTTCAGCTCACATTTAGGCTGTCACGTTGGTGAGACTTTATGGGTGCATCTTGGAGACACACTCTCACAGCAAACTCCCTGATCCTCTGGCTCTTAACAGTCTTTCTGCTCTCTCTTTCAAAGTATTCCCTGAGCCTTAGGTGCCGGAGTGTTTTGTGGATGTATTTATTGAGACCGAGCTCCACAACACTGCATTTTGATTGGTTGTGGTTTTCTGTAGTCTCCACCTGTTGCTAAGAAAAATTTTCCTGCTGAGTGCTTGGCTTTTTTATGTGGCTTCTTGGGTGCTGAACTCAGGTCCACAAGCTTCTGCATCGCTGGCTGAGCTGTCTCCTCAGCCCCTGCCTAAAACCTCAGGCAGGCCTCTTCCTCATTCTCAGATCCAATATTCTGTTCCTTAAGGGCCTTTATTTTAGGAGATATCTAAATATAAATTCTGCCTTTGTCCTTTTGAGATATAAGTCTTGAAAAAGCCTCTTGTAAGCTTCACAGTCTAGAAATGCTTTCTTTAGACCTAGCACTCATTCCTTTGAAATGTGGTCCTCAAGGTCCGTAGTGCCTGTAGCCTAGTCTTTGCGGGAGAGTAGGCCCCTAACTTCAATAGGCGTCAGTTAGTAAGCCCAGTGATACAGTCATTGAAGACGGCACCCATCGGGTAGCTCCGCATCTGACACCTGACATCCCCCAGTGCTTAGGAACACTTCTGCCCTTTGTTTCACTGTAGCTGAGTTGAGACTTCAGTTTGCTCGTTCAGTAGTCTTAAGTGAAGCCTTCCTTCGTTTAACGCCGCCTCTCTATCTGGTACCTTTACTCAGAAGCGTTTAAAGTAGTGCCAGAGAGATGAGTCACTAGCTAAGAGTACTTCCTGCTCCGGCAGAGGTCCTGAGCTCAGTCCCAGTGCCAGCGCCTCACAGCTGCCTGCAGCTTCAACACGGGGAGATAATGATGCTCTTGTCTGCCCTCTGTGGGCACTTATGTACATGAGGCATGTGTGCTCATGAACGTGCATGCATGCACACACACATACTTGCATGCATGCACTCATGAGCGCACATGCATGCAAAAATAAGTCTTAAAAAAAAAAAAAAAACCAACCAGGCCTCAAAATAGCCAAGTGTGGTAGAGCGTGCTTGTAACCCTAGTACTTGGGAGTTGGAGGCAGTAAGATGAGTTCAGCTTCGGCTACGTGAAACCTTGTCCCCAGTCACCAACAATGAATTTAAAATAGAACTACACATGCGAACTATTTTATAGTCATCAGATGGCAAACGTTAGTGGGAGTGGAGAACAGTGAGGGCTCTCCTGAGATCCCAGTGTGAGACCTGGATGTCTCTAGAGTTGTTGAAGCAGTTCTCTGATGGGGCAGCTGAGTTCCAGATGCACATTTTAGACAAACTCTCACTCAAGGGAGGCACCTAAGACGGTATTCATAGAAAACCTGTGTGTGATGGAAACCTGGTTGGACTGTAGATCAGTTCTAGTACTGCACAGAAAAGAAAGCTATAGACTGCTGGATGAAGCTGACGTGTGAAAAGCAGATGAAAGAAATCAAGTGGTAGAAAACATACAAGAGCATCTGACAAACACAGACTTTTAGAAAGCTATGGCTCCTCTTTCTTCTCTTTCTCTTTTTTCCCCTCTCCCCCCCTCTCTCTCCTATCTCTCTCTCTCTTGGACTAGGGATTGATCCAAAGGTTTTGTGTGTGTTAGCCAAGTTCTCAGATCCATGGCACTAATTCTCAGCGCTCATGTTCTGACATTATCTCACCAAGTTGCCCAGGCTCGCCTTGAACTCACGCTGGTAGTCCAGGCTTGCCTTGAACCTGTGATCCTCCTGGCTCAGCCTTTTGAGTAGCAGGATTGCAGTCAAGTGCCACCAGGTTCAAGTGAAAAGTTCTGTCTTGTGTAGCACGGGATTCCATACATGTGACAGTGTTCTGTTTGCATTTCTTGTTATATGATACACATTTGATTCTAAGAGCGGCTGTATTTAAGGCTACGGGTGGGCAGGAGGAGTCAGGGAGGAGCATTTAGGGTGCTTCACGTGGGTAACCATGTTTCGCTTTCTGAACTAAAAGACAAAACATAAGAATAACATTCTTCACATATTTTGTATTTAAAATGTTATAGATTAAAAATTATGTTTGGGTAAAAGAGTAGGATACTTCTTTTAGGTTCATTTCAACATTAGGTTCCTTTGGATCTTTTACTGTGCCCTTGAGGTAATGCACACTCAGGGACATAGATAAATGCTGCCAAGTTTGAGCTAATTGTTAGATGTAATTCCAGCCCCGCCCGGGATGCTAGGGAACAATGCCATCTCTAGTCGCTTTTTGGACATTCAAGCTTCCTCCAGGGAGTAATTGGAAATGCCAGGCATTGGCACACACACACATATTTTGGGAATAATGCTTAGAGAGAAAGTTTTTTTTTTTTTTTTTTTTTTTTCCCATCAAAGGGCAGGAAAACCAGACTCAACCACACTGAAACCTCTAAGTGCCCATGACTGAGGTAAACCGGTAGCTGAGGCCTGGGGATGGAGACAAGTTTCTTATAGAAATTTAGCTCGTCTTCCTCTTCTATTAGCTCAGTTGCAGGCTATGAGGCCACACGTCCTCCTGGGAATGTGGGTGGGCTATGGCAGCATTGGCTAGAAGAGGTAGCATGGGAAGAATCCAGAGGGGAGAGGTTGGAGTTGCAGAGTATGGCTTCTTTGCTGTTCACTGTTAAACGTCAAGAGAAACCGTGCAAAAAGGCTTGGGCTGAAGGGAGAGATTGTACACGGGGGAGTATTTAGGTGAAGGAAATGGTCTTTATCTTAATAGTTGATCAAAATGTATCACATTTAAGCCTTTATAAAGGAGGACCAATCTTTTATGTAAATTGTAGAAGATAATAATAAGGACACGTACAATAAAAACGTTCTAGAACGTGGTTGAAAAATGATGTCAAAATAACAATGTGATTAACAAACCAACTGAAAACTAATTCTAATTAGATAAAGCAGATGACGTTGTTAAACGAGGGCAATTTTGATAAGTATCCATGATTATTGGCTGATAACAGGCAATTTTCATGAAGACCATCAGGTCATGAGCATCTAGAGTCTGACGTTGTAACAGCTAGATATATAAATCATACACTGGCTGTACGAGAGCCTGATGAAACAGTTATGATGTGGGAGATGCTTCTATGCATTCAGCACCAAGTGTAGCTGAGAGAATGAATAATAGATCAGGACAGGAGAAGATGCTGTGTGGGACTTTTTATATACAGGAATTCTTGCTCTTGAAAAGAGTACATGATTCCCCCTCTGAACACAGATACTAACAAAAACCTCCAACCGCTTACATGGTCAGAAACAAAAACGAAATCAATTGCTGATTTCATGAAATGAAAGTTTCTCCCCCTTCCTATCATATGGGTATATGCATGAATAAACTGGAAAAAGTATGTTTTATGTGAAATACACAAGATATACTATGAAGAGTCAGAAGAGAGACACTGGACAACAGGGAATGATTTTGTTTTGGTTAAAAAAGCAAAGAAGCATCATGCTATTACACATATTAGATACATGAAAATTTAAGTGCAAGAAGACATTAGATTGTATTGATTACTTCAAAATGTGGGATAGGATAGTGGGGAGAAGAGTCTCATTTCCTTCATCAGTTTTCACATGGTTACATAAGTATCAAATGAATTTACTAAAACTCAGGGTGAAACATCTTAGACTAGTATCTGACATGATGGATGCCAAGTTTCTGGCATTTTCCTTCATAGATTGTGTGTGTTGTATGTGTGTGTTTGTGTTTTCATTCTCTTTTGTTTGTCCTTGAGAGACATTTCCAGCTCTCCTTGTCTCTTATTTCCCATCAGCTTTCTGAGATTTCAGAGGTACAAAGAAGCTATTTATTATGCAGAAATGAAGAATTACTCTTCATTTGAGACAAGTCCTCGTGAAGCTCAGTCTAGCCCCAACCTGCCATGTGGCTGAAGAGGAGGACTTTGAACTTCTGACCCTCCTTTCTCTACCAGCTGAGATTACAGGTGTGTGCAGCCACTTCATGTTATGTGGCGGCGGGAAAAGAACCCACGGCTTTGTCCATGCTGGGCAGGTCCTCTCCCTATTATGCTACATCCCTAGCCTGGTGTTAGGGATCCTTTAACTACCCAGAGCCTGAAGTTGCAGTGTCCCCAGGAGGGGACGATCAAGATGTTGCTTAAAATGTATTGCCTAGAAGCTCTGAAAATACACAAAAATTAAAGCTTTATGCTAAGAGAAAAGATTTCCCAACTAGTAGGCTTCTCTCTCACATGAGCAAGGCAGAAGTCCCATTTGCTTCAATTAGGCTTCGGTGCTTTGATTTACTCTGATGAGAACAGGTCAACATTCTGTCACTGCTGACCGTCATTCCTCAACACCAGCTCTTCACTGGGGCTCAGCACCGCAGGAGATGTGCATTTGGGGTTTCTGCTGTAGCCAAGCAGGAGATCATCTCACATATGCAGCCCCTCAGGGACCCCCAGAACCTGCGGAGGAAGTGGCAGTTGACTTATGGAATACCTCCCTTCTCTTCAAGTGCATATTAAAAACGTCATTAATCACCTGGTTAGAACTTTGGTGTGGGCAAATGTCTACGATCCTAAAATACAGTCACTCCCATTTTATGCTTCTGTTAAGAGTCCCCTGGTGCTCATAGCTTTCATCTCCGCATTGCCGACAACACTTTAAGAGACCTAGTTCCATACACAAGCTTGGAGCACATTTTGAAGTGTGAACGTCAAATAGCTTATCTGCTCCCTGGCGTCTCAAAGGAGTCGAGGAAATAGTCATTTGGGGAGAAAAATAAAACTACAGCTCAGAGAAATGACTTGCCTCCTGTTGGTGGAAAGGGTGTGTGGGAGAATGGAGAATGGGCTCCCCATCTCTTTATGGGGTGATGAGATGTCTCAGCTCTTAAGTGTGTTTGTTGCTTGGCTCTCAGCACCCACGTTAGGAGGCCCAGAACCGACTGTAACTCCAGCTCCAGGTCTGATGCTACTCTTCCCAGCATCCGCATGCATGCCCATGTGCATACACACAAAACCAGTCTCAAGGAAAAAGGATTCAGCTCTTCAGAATGTACAACTTGAAGACTTTGGGCTCTCTGCTTTTAAATGCTTTTTTTTTTTAACTCCTTATTTGTGCCACCTCTCTACCCCCACTTTGGGTCTCTAGAAGTTCTGTATTTGAAAACGCCTGCCAGGAAAAAACTTTCAAAGGCACTGAAACGGGAATACAAAGTATCAGTAAGTCTCATGGCTCTGCTCACCTGTCCAGTTTGTTTTTGACCATGCGGTGTTATGCTGGGACTCAGGGTGTCACTCAGTTGATCGTGTGTGAAGCCTTGGGCATGATCCCGGCACTGCATAATAACTGGTGTGGTGGCACACACATGTAATCCCAACATTAGAAGGTACTTTGACTGTGTAACAACTTCCAAGCCAGCCTTGGCTACATGGGACCTTGCCTCAACAAACATGGATGTGGCATGAGTCTTTACCATCTGGCTTGGACATCCTTGCTTCTCATGGACTTGAATCTCTAAGGTTGTCCTAGCTTCTTGGCACTCCTCTTTGTGTTTGGGACTTGGTCGAGAGCACAGACTGTTGTGCTAGTATTCGTGGGATAACTTGTAGCAATGACTATTACTGTAGCCATACCAGTCACCAAGATTCATGGGTTCTGGGGGCTCCAGATGCTGAGGCTGCCGAGGCGATCCATGGAGGCCTTGGCAGAGCTCTGGTAGGAAGTGGTGGTGACAAAAGTAGTGCAGGATTGAGTCGGCAGCCATGCTTGCTGAGGACCAAAGGATGGTTTTCTCTTTGTTCCATCCTCCAGGTTCCCCTAACTCCCCCTATTCCATGTTCTCAACACCCCAAATTAGCAGAGAAACTATAAACTTTGGACTCACAGTTTTGACATCTTGTCATGTTCTCTATTCATCTAAAAATTATCTTTAAATTCAGCATATATTTAATTTTCACGTATAATGTACCAGCTCTTATGATGGTTTGGATAGACGTATCCCCCAAAGGCTCCTGTGTTAGAGGCCTGGTCCCCAGCTGGTAGAGCCAGCCACTGAGAACTGACTGGATCTTGAGGGCTCTGACCTAATCAATATATTATTCCAGCAACAGATTCACAGACTGACTACTGGGAGGCGCTTGAGATTGTGGAAAGTAGGGTCTGTCTCCCTGGAGAAAGTTAGCTGTTGAGGGCCATTTTCTGTCCTCAGCCTCTTCCTCTCCAAGGCTGTCTTCTTCCGGCCACCATGATGTGAATATCCTCTTCCACCACAGCCTTTCTACCATGAAGCGATGCCCCGCCATAAACTCACTGTATTGCAACTATATGACCATGACCGAGTCTTGTGACATGTGAGCCCGAACCAGCATTTGCTCCTTGAAGCTAGTCATCTGGGATATTTTGTCACAGTGACTGACAGGGACTAATATGTTCATTTTAACTATGTAGGAAGGGACTGAGCAAAAGCATAAAGACACAAAATCACTAATCCCATTATGAAAAGGCAGCCACAGTAAATATTTTCCATGTGTCCTGCTCTTACGCTTATGCATATTATACATTTGAGAAAGAACAGAGGACTGAGTTTTTATTTGCTGAATTTTTTTTTCAGTTGAATTATGAATATTTTCCTGTGATTTTAAATGTTGCTCATTTTTTTATACTTAATAATCTTTAATTTTGTTGAGCTTGTGTAATTGATTTATTCCTCCATTGAAATTCCTTCCAAGTGGATGGTCTCATACATAAATAATGATCAGGATAATCCTCCGTTACACAAGGCTTTATTCAATTTTTTTTTCTTTTTGTTTCAGGCCTCAAGATTGTTTAAGGTGGGGTTACTTTGCAAAAAATTCATACATGTTTCTCATCCTTTTGGGATACTGGGCTTACTAACTTACATGCTTACTAACGCAGTGTAGAAATGCTGCTTCCCTATTAATAAAGTCGTAAGGGAGGGCTGAGGAGCGTCGCTGCGTTGGAAAAACTTCAAAGTGAGAGGTAAAGAGGGCTTTCCTCACTGAGGAGCTCCAGGCTTTGGGAGGAAATGGGTCTGGAAGGCCCTCTCTCACCCCGTCTCCTGTACAGCTTGTCCCAGTGCTGAGAAGGCACAGAGAAAATGTCAGCTGAGGGCTGAGGACACTATCCCTGCCCTGGAGATGACGCCCCTCACCAGGCCGCTCCACGGATGCTTGCTCATCTTCCAGCCCAGCTGCTTTTGTATTCACTCTGACCCTCAGGAAATGCCAGCAGGCTCCTTGAGATGTGCCAAGCCTTCAGGAAGGTAGCGGGCACAAGGAAGCCACACATAGGCACACAACCATGAAAGTCATGAGGGTCTGACGACAGTGCCACGGGCAGATGCCGGTGCATTTTTGGTCTGTGTGTGTGACTTGGGCTAGCCATCTTCTTTGATTTGCCAGTGGGATTCTGTCACTTGCTTTTCTAGGCAGTCAAGCGGTTGGTAATTGGTGTCACCCGTATTATGTTTATTTCGTGTAAATGCTGAGGTAAGCACGAAGCCTCACACATTGTTACTTTGAAGGTAGTCTGCAGAAACCCATGGGAGCCTTGTTTGGCAGATTCTGTAAAACCTTATTTGTTAGGTTTTTTTTTTTTTTTTTTTTTGTAGGCCACTGTTTTGACAAGCTATGGTCACAAAAGAAATTTTCCAGGAAATTCATCTTATAATGGAAAATTTCCATACACAGAACTATTTTTTGGGCTTCTTTTTTTTAATATAGCTTTTTATTTATTACAATTTATTCACTTTGTATCCCAGCTGTTGTATCCCAGCTGTAGTCCCTTCCCTCGTTCCCTCCCAATCCTGCCCTTCCTCCCTCTTCTTCTCCCATACCCCTTACCCAATCCTTGGATAGTGGAGGACCTCCTCCCCTTCCATCTGACTCTAGCCTATCAGGTCTCCTCAGGACAGGCTGTGTTGTCTTCTACTGTGGCCTGGTAAGGCTGCTCCCCTCTCAGGGGGAGGTGGTCAAAGAGCCAGCCACTGAGTTCATGTCAGAGACAGTCCCCGTTTCCATTACTAGGGAACCCACTTGGAGACCGAGCTGCCTATGGGCTACATCTGTGCAGGGGTTCTAGGTTATCTCCATGCATTGTCCTTGGATGGAGTATCAGGTTCAGAAAAGACCCTTGTGCCCAGATTATTTTTCTGTTGCTCTCCTTGTGGAGCTCCTATTCCCTCCAGGTCTTTCTATCTCTCCCTTCTTTCATAAGATTCCCTGCACTCTGCCCAAAGTTTGGCTATGAGTCTCAGCATTTGCTTTGATACCCTGTTGGGTAGAGTCTTTCAGAGGCCCTCTGTGGTAGGCTCCTGTCTTAGGTTTCTTTTTAAATGGGATAATTTTAGGGCTAACTCCTTTAAGCTATTTTCTGAGGTATAAAAGTTCATTTGTTAAAGAAATTTGCATGTCACATTTGTGTGTATTACATATAGACTCCAATTTGGCAACTAACCAAACGGTCTACTAAGAAATTGTTGAGTATTTGGTAACTTTGTAGAACTTAAAACTCATTATCTCTCTGAGAAGCTAGAGACATCTTTCGTCTCCCTGTCATTGTCCATTCTCTGTTATCCCCCTGTCTCCAGGACCACCACCAAATTATCACTACAGATCAGCATTTTTTAACCTGTGGGTTGTGACCTCTTTGGGGTCAAACATCTTTCTCAGGGGTTCCTTATCAGACATCCTGCATATCAGATATTTACATTACAATTCATGACAATAGCAAAATTACAGTTATGAAGAAGCAATGGAATAATTTCATGGTTGGGGTCACCACAGCATGAGGAACTGGGTCAAGGGCCACAGCATTAGGAAGCTTGAGAGCCACTGCTATAAATCTTCCTTATGAAACAATGAAGCAGGACAATGCCACTTAAAAAATATTCCAAATATATTTTCTAACAAAGTCAGAAACAAAGACTTCATTTTGACAGGAATCATTTTACCTTCAATTTCTAGCAATAATTGAATTAACTTACTATTTTTTTTGAATACCTGAAACACAAGGGTCTTAAATAATAGACCCAAGGGTATTTGATTTGAAGGCCACAGGAATTACTTAGATTAAATGTTTTTACTTTTTATAGGTGTGGGAAACAGGTTTCATGGTTTTGGGAATTTCACAATTAAGAACAAAAATGTTTTCACCCACAAACATCACAGGTTCATCCCACCCGATACTTGTAACTCCCCATGAAGCTCTTTCAGAACGTTCACGGTGAGCCTCAAGTACCTCCTCTTTCATCTGTCACTCACACCTCAAGTTTATGCCTTTAAAATAATGAACATTTGTTCCATAGCCATTCTGGGATAAAGAGACAGCACACACAATCAAAGAAATAATATTCGTTTAAAAAAAAAACCTTGTCGAAGAATGCACATGTCATTAAGAGAAAGGTTTGTCAGAGCCCTGAGAGCTCTGAAGAGAATAATTCCCCAACCAAGAACAATGCATGGAGATAACCTAGAACCCCTGCTCAGATGTAGCTCATGGCAGCTCAGTCTCCAAGTGGTTTTCCTAGTAAGGGGAACAGGGACTGTCTCTGACATGAATTCAGTGGCTGGCTCTTGGATTACCTCCCCCTGGCGGTGGGGTGCAGCCTTGCCAGGCCACAGAGGAAGACAATGCAGCCAGTCCTGATGAGACCTGATAGGCTAGGGTCAGATAGAAGGGGAGGAGGACCTCCCCTATCAGTGGACTAGGGGAGGGGCATGGGGGAGAAGAGGGAGAGGGCCACAGCCAGGATACAATTTGAATAAGTTGTAATAAATAATAATAATAAAAAATAAAAATTAAAAAAGGAACAACAAAAAAGATAAAGGTTTGTAAAGTTACTTTCTCTTTGTTTATTTGGTATTGCTGAACCCAAGGTCTCAGATGTGATAAGGCGGTATTCTACCACGCAGCTACATTCTCAGCTAGGTTTTGCTATGTAGGCCAGGCCAGGCTTGAACTCATGCTTCTCCTACCTCAAGCCCTGCCTTTCTCAGTTATAGGCATGCACCAGGGTCTCTCCCTGCTAAGGCACTTATTCCCCACTTAAAACAAATTGTGCAGGTCTGTCTGTTCTCACAGCGGGTGTTAGAGACGGGTGGTGGTGGTGGTGGTGCTGATTTCCCCAAGGGCTTCTTAAAAGCAGGGCCTTCACAGGTGTGACCGATTCCGGGAATTGATTTTCCTCTTTGCTCCTGTCCTCGCTGAGAGAAAAGCGTGGATCAATCTCCGACAAGTGCTTTTACAGAAAAAGCTCGAGAACAGATAATTACAGGCAACAAATCTACTTTAGGGTAGCAATTCCTGATACAAATATGAGAGAGAGAGCTACAACCTTTTTAAAAAAATTGTATTTTGAGAAGTTCACACATGAGTCCTGCATCTATGTTGCCCCTGCCCTCCCTCCTCCTCCCTTGTATCCCAACTCCTTCCCAAACTCATGGCCTCTTTTTCTCTAATTATTATTGGGGGGAGAGAGAGAGAGAGAGAGAGGGAGAAAGAGGAGAGAGAGAGAATGCATATAAATGTATATATAAGCTACTGATTCCATTTAGTAATTGGACATAGGCTTGGGGGAAGAGCCACAAGAATAATTTTAAGTGTTCAATGATTGCTGCATTCATTAAGGAAGAAAAATGACCGTATTCCAGGTCTTCACATTGAAGACTTCCATTCTGTATGTGTGCCACTTTGGGATGAGTGTAGGAAAACTCATGATAACTGTTCAGTGGGTCTCAGCTGACTTTTCTGACACAAGGCTGTTCCTGAGGTCATCTTCCTCCTCCTCGCCCCCTCACTTCTGTCAGCGGCTCTTTGCTTCCTTCCCCAAAGTGGTCTTCATTGTTCACATCCTGAAATCACACTAAGCCTATGACTCCCTCTTCCCTCCTCCTCGGACATTTTCATGCTCAGTGGGAAGCACGCTTTCTTATTTAGACTGTGAGCCCTCAGTGTGTGGCCTCACAGCTACCTGCAACCATTGTCTCAGGGGAGAATCCCAGAGTACAGACAGGAGCCAAGGAAAAAGACTGGGGAGCAGGCGAGGGGGGTGAGTGAAGGCGGCCTTATCGCTGTGTGGATCCCCAACCCTACTGATCTCAGAACCAACACCAACCTGTGTTCTTAGGTTGTATTACACCCGCCGCTGTGGTCTTTGCACCTAAGTGCAAATGTCCATTTGTCTTCTGCAAAAAGGATCCCGATGAACCGTCAGGGCATTCCACGCACACAGTGTTCTAGAATAACAGCAACCTTGGGAGTCATGCACACACACGACAATATCTGACAGAAAGCATAACAAGCAACACCCGAAACTTATGCTGGAAGACAGAATGGGTCCTCATTTAAGGTTCATTTGTTGCTTTCTGTGAATTCTTTTGTCCTGTGCAGTTAGGTTCTGGGAAAGGCGGTTTTACGAAGGTCTGTCTGTTCACGCACTCCTGTCTAGACTGGCAGGGAATGCGGTGCCATGAGGGACACATGCTTCCAAGGGCATGAAGAACTCTCTGGCTGAAACAAAGCCTCCCTTCAAACCTCTTCCTTTTCACTGACTTTAGTCAGCAGCTCAAGCAGCTCATGGGGTCCGGTCTCTCTCAGCTCTTTTCTTTCCATCTGCTGGATTAAGACAGGATCTTTTTCTGGTTACGGCTGTTAAGATAAAATTTTCAATAGAGAAAAGGGAACAGATTAGAGCACCAGCAGGAAGAACTGAGTCCCTGTGGTCTCCACAGACAGTTAATGATATCTGAGAGCTGCTTCCTGTATTGAGAAATTCTAAAGCTAATCCTCAGCGAGGTCGGAGTGTTTGGCCAGAAAACATGCTTAGAACACGAGGGTGCGAGGGGGAGATAACAAAAGGCATTTTGGAAGCAGCTCAGAGCTCTAACCAGATGACCTCCGGTGGCACGCTCTTCCCTGAGAAGCGGATTTAATTAGAGCCACAAGACCGTCAGGGACTGATGACACAGTAGAGTTCTTCTAGATAAAAGTGTTCTTTTTGCTTCAAAGCATTCTTTCTCAGTGCTGATCTTTACAAGGCTAGTGAAGTAATTAATGAGAGTGTGAAACGCATCAGACATATTCATCTTCGCTTTCAAAACTGCATAGTCTGGCTTACCCCAACGTTTCTGCCCCTGGGATAAAGTTGGGGAGAATGGGACTTTCCAGTCCATGTCACAGGCCTCCCTGTGTCCCTTCCCCACTCCTGCCATTCCGTACTCAAGGCTGTTTAGTAGAGGTGTTCTTTCTGCCTTCATGGAAGGCTGACCCAGTGAGCCCTGAGTTGCACACAGTTACCAAGCCAACCATGTCAGGAATGAGACTGCTTAGGGAATAATGGCCGGAGCATCAGGGTAGAGAGACTGTCCCGTGGCTTGAAGAATGGACCAGGCTCAGGAAATGCGGGGTAGGCTTGTGGGCGTGATTGGCTGTTTGGGTGGGCGGTGGCCTTGAGCAGCAGGGGGATTGTGTAGAGACCAGCCGTGCCAAGAGCAGGGGTTGCTGATTGACAGGAAAACTAATTCTTATAATGAAGGTTCTGTACATGTTGGAAAAGTGGAGGACTGCTGGGCAGCTGCCACAGAATATGGAGGGAGGCACTAGCCAGTAGAAACAGAGTCAGGGGTGGAAGGCTGTTTGGTTAGGTGGCCCCTCAGGTAGCATCCTGACTATCAAGCAAAGGGGCTTGAAGTCCCAAGCATGCATTGGCACAGTTTAAGCCGTGTGTAAGATTTGGCTGCCAGCCTCTGCCTACCACAGCGGTGTTGGCAGTCTGTCTGGATCACATAACTTGTAGGGTGGATATCATAAGGCAAACATCGTATCTATCTGTGTCCTCAGCCTGATTGTTTCCAGTCCCCATGGTCAAGTACTACTCTACTTTCACAGAGAGACTTGGGACCTTTTCTGGCCCAACTACGACATCAAGACAGAGCTGTCTAACTGCAGGGACTTGAATGGTGTGGTGTAGGAAAGGCTGGGAGGGCTCCTCCAGGGAAGGGTCCCCGGCTTACGCGGCGGAGGCATCGGATCAGGAGTCTCTCAAAGGACAGGCCTCCAGGGGTCCACATTGGAATCACCTGCAGATGTGTCCCAAAGTGTACATTTTGAAGTTTGTCCCAAAGAAAGACTCAGGAATGTGAACTAAAAAATTTAGCATCTTCAGACGGACCTGGCTTATATTACAATAAGAAAACCTCTCCACTTTGGAAAATAATTGCATTTTCAATAAAACAGTGCCGCGGACCGGCCCCTTAGGGTACCCCGAGTCTGCAGGAAAATCAGAGAATTTGGATATCAGGAAGGCACAGAAAGGTGAAATGACAGTCAGACCCACACCAGGTGGTATTGGTTTGGATCTTCTGCGCTTTACTGAAGTCAGGCCAACACTTTTATAGTAATCTTACAAAGAAGCTCCTTAAAGTTGACATATCCCCCGAAACATTTACAAAGTTTATATTTTAACTGAAGGCGATCTGGTAAAAGGCAGTGTCTACAAAAATTCTTGGCCTAACAATCTCTTAAGCAGAGCAAACATAGAACTAGTGGCTTGTTTGCCAATTTAGTGGGTAGAGGGCCAGGGCCTTGTTAAACTTGTGGTCTGTTTACGTAGTTTATTGTTAGTTAATTAGGGGTTGTTAATAATCCTCCAAACTAGGTTGGCTAAAGATTTACAACCCCCCTGGAGGTAAGTACTGAGGGAAATTCCTCCTGTTTGGCTTGCTAAGGGTTTATAATCTTTCCTTAGAGATAAGATGCTTGCGTTAGCTGTCCGTAAAACTTATAGTATAATACAAAACTTTTTGACCTCCTATGTTTGCCTATCTTCTTTCTGCCTCATCATAAATACCTGTGTTAGGTAATGGTTTTGTAGTAGCTTTACTGCAGTGGGAATATCCAGAGCATTTATCCTAATAGATCCTGATTGAACATTTTCTTTAGAAAGCCTTAAAACGCTTGTCCTTTTACTACCTACAATGTTTGGTTTTTCCACAAGTAATTCCTGATGCTGAATCTGATTTATTACCTCTCCTAAAATTTTATTTTCCTTTTATTCTTATTTGCTAAAGCTTTTAGTGATCTATTAGAAATGTTTCCTTGAATAGTTAATTGTACTGTTTCAAGAATCATAGAGAAACAGCAAAAAAGGAGCTCATCAATTTAATCCTGTAACCAAGTAAATGTGGGACTTAAAATACGTCTTTTGGCTTAGATGGCCATGTTAGGGTTCTTGCTAGGGACTTCCAGGAAGCTGATTCCCGTAGGAAACATGTCTTCTCATCTGTTTGCATAATTTTATGCTTGCATAACACATTTTTATGCTATACAGACGGTTCTGGAGTTAGTGTAGCAAAACAGGTTTATTTTTTTTTAAATTACCACTCATGGGTCTAGAGAGATGGCACAGAAGTTAAGAGTGTGCACTGCCCTTCCAGAGGACCCGAGTTCAGTTCCTGGCAGTCACAATGGGCTGCTTACAGCTGCCTGGAACTCCAGCTCCAGGGAATCTGACAGTTTTTTCTAGACCTCACCAGTATTCCCACCCATATAGTTATATATATATATGTGAATATATATATATATATATATATGGTGTATATAGTATATACATATAGTATACATATAGTTAAGATACTAAAAATCTCAAAAATGTATTACTGCCCATTGATTTGCTCTTTTGTTCAGGGTACTCTTATGTCTTTCACAGGCCTCTGTTAGGAATCCCCAAGCCCTCAGCATGTCTTCCTGTGGCTTTCAGAGCCACCCTCGTTGGCCGTTCGTGCCCTTAAATTATAAATGCACACAACAACTAACATTTGTAGATGAGACTTGAGGGACAGTCCTCAGCTAGAACTTCAGGCCCGTCCGTCTGGCATTTGTCTCCAGGTTCCTTCAAACCAGAAGGGCAGCTGAGCCTGATGACCGGCTGGTGCCTCGTCTTGCTGCTGCTTTACAAGAATCAGTTTTATGTTAATTCTGCACAGGAATGGCTTGATTTTCGGTGGGCATATCTGGCCTGGAGTGGGAAGTTTTGTGCCTTTAACAGCAAATCTCAGGACTTTGGTGGCGTGCTCACTTTGAGACTTGGTTTCTGCAGTACCCGTTCTTGTGACAGCCCCATAGCAGCCTCTCAGCGTCTCTAGCATACCCAGCAGCAATGCTTACCGTGTTTGATTTACACAGCAGGATTTACATAACCTTTGCGGTGATCTTAGTTTAAGATTTTTTTTCATATTTTACCAAGTATGTTATTCAGTTTAAAACTGAAAAACATGTTTCTTTCTACATACTAGAGCTACACCGGAGGCCAGCTTTTATCCAGTGGAAGAGGAGTCACACACCTCTTCTTTCTTGCACCCAGAACAAATACAGATGTCCTCACAGTCTGAGATCTTACTTTGTGGGCTGGGGATATAATTCACTGGATATATATAATTGTGTGCTTGCTGAGCAGGCATGAGGTCTGAGGTCCATTCCCTTTAAAAATTTTAGTTGTATTCCAACTAAACGATGGGATACAAATCTAAACAGAGAATTTGAAACAGAGGGAACTCAAATGGCTGAGAGACACTTAAACATCCTTAGCCATCAGGGAAATGCAAATCAAAACAGCTTTGAGATTCTATCTTACACCTGTCAGAATGACTAAGATAAAAAACTCAAGCGACAGCTCATTCTGGCGAGAATGTGGAGAAAGAGGAACACTCATCCATTGCTGGCAGGGTGCAAATGTGTACAACCACTTTGGAAATCAATATGGTGGTTTCTCAGAAAATTAAAAATCTATCTAGCTCAAGACCCAGCTGTACCACTTCTGGGCATATACCCAAATGATGCTCCATCCTTCCATAAGGACACTTATTCAGTTATGTTCATGGAAGCTTTATTTTTTAATAGCCGGAAACTGGAAACAACCTACAGGTCCCTTGACTGAAGAAAATGGGGTACATTTACACGATGGAGTATTACTCAGCTGTTAAAAAAAATGAAATCATTAAATTCTCAGGTAAATGGATGGAACTAGGAAAAAAGATCACCCTGAGTGAGGTAGCCCAGACCTGAAAAGACAATCATGGTATGTATACACTTATAAGCAGATATTAGCTGTAAAGTAAAGGATAATCATGCTGCAATCCACAGACCCAGTGAGCTAAGCAATAAAGAAGGTTTGGATCTCTCTGGGAAGGAGAACTAGAATAGATTTTGTGGGTGGATTGGGGGTGGTTGAGGATGGGAATGGGAGGAATCAGGTGGAGGGAAAATGGAGGGAGAGAGGGCTAGAAGATGCCTGGAATTGGGGGATGTTTCGGGGGTGGGAAACTGAATGCAATGGAAACTCCCTGGAATCTGTGATTGTGTCAAAGACTCCAGCTAAGACCCTTAGTAATGGAGAATGCGGAACTGGAACCAGCCGCCTTCCAGGCTTCCAGTGGAGGGAGTGGAGCACTGACCCAGCCACAAAAACCTTCGATCTCCATTTGTCCTATCTACAAGAAGTGCTGGGATAAAGGCTTCATTCGACAACGGGCAGGAGCAGATGCAGAAGCCCACAGCCAAACATTGGGTGGAGCTTGGGGAATCCTGTGGAAGAGGGAGAGGAAAGATTGTAGAGACAGAGGGGTCAAGGATACCACAAGAATACAGGCCACAGACTGAACTGAGCAGGGCTCACAGGGACTCGGAGAGACTGAAGTAACAGTAAGGGAGCCAGGATGGGTCTGACCTAGGTACTGTGCATTATGTTGCGATGTGTAGCTTGGTGTTCCTGTGGGACTCCTGACAGTGGGAGTACAAGGTCTTCCACTCTCGCCTGCTTTTGGGCCCCTTTTCCTCCTACTGTGTTGCCTCATCCAGCTTGATATGAGGGTAGGTGCCTAGTCGTATTGTAACTTGATTTGCCATGTTTGGTTGATCCCTGGGAAGCCTGCCCTTTTCTGAAGGGAAACAGAGGACGGAGAAGGAGTGAATCTGGGGGAGAGGGGATCTGGGAGTGGGAGGGAGGGGAAAGTGAAGTTGGGATGTAATATATGAGAGAAGAATAAACGAACAAAAATAAATAATAAATAAATGAAAGAAAAATGAGAAGTGTTGGCCTTTCGCATCAAACTAAGGGGATCCCAAACAGTCTTTTTAGCACTCCCACATAGCTTTGCATGTGTGACGCTGCCCTGAGTGCTGTCTGTGGATGATGTAACGTAAGTCACCTGGCAGATCTGCCGTGCAGAGATGCCATTCTTATTTTATAGCAGGAAGCAAAGCAAAAAGGAAGATTTCAGCCCGAGAGGGGAGCAGTGAGGCTTGGTACAGAGGGCTACTCCAAGTGGGGGCACCATCCAAGCTTTGCCTGCCCTTCCTCTTGGCTTCAGGAACTTGTGTCTTCCAAGAAAAAAAAAATATCAAATGTGTTCCCTTAACAACTTTTTGATGCCAGTTGTCACAAGATGCTTCTTTTAGCTCCTGACAGTGATGATTTGTTTTCATTTCTTTCTTTGAATTTTGTCTAAAGATTTGCCACTTTGACCAATCTTTTCTAAAATGAAATTTGGGCTTAGTTAATTTCTATTTTTTTCTCTACTCTATCAACTTTTGTTTTTATCTTGCCCATTCCACGTACTTAGGATTCTGTTTGCTTTTGTTTTTCTGTGTCATTAACTTAGGTTTTTTATTTTTCTCAAAATGTGCCTAAAGCCACAGATTTCCTTTTAAACACTAATTTACCCACAGATCATAAATTTTGGTATTTTTTATTTGAATTTATTTCAAATTGTTTTTAATTTCTTCTCAAGATATTTTTAAATGGATGAGCATTATTTTAGATACTCTTAACATTTTTTTTTTTTGGTATCCTGAGTTATCTCCTCCTGAGTTAGTAATGACAGCTTTTTGGCCCTTTTTAGTTCTTGACATAGGTTTAGAGTGTTCACAGTTTTCACAGCCTGCCTGAAAAAAAAAATTCTATCATTTAATGTATAAGTACCTTGTGGGAATACAATTTTATTTCCCCCTCTTTTTAAAAATCAACTTTTAAGTGTTTTATAAGTAAATAGTAATTTTTGTATAGTAATATAGTAATTTTGCTATGTAAGCCAATTATCTTTTAAAATTTAAAAAGAAAAGAGACAACGTAGTTAACATATCAGTGGCATGATGATCATTTATATGTCTATTAATAAAATTCTGTGTTTTCTGGAGAATTCCTTCAGCACTTCTCATAACGCACAGAATATCCCTGTTCTCATTTCTCTAGGCAAGGCCTTCGTTGTCATGTTCATAGCTATATTTTCTTTATGGACAGAGCGTCTGGCTGTCCCTTTTGGTGTCTTCACAATGTTTCATTTTCTTTGTGCTTGAATAGCTTTGAGATGGCTGGCCAGTGCGTCCCACACTCCAGTTTTCTCTTCATACGGCCTACATCCTCTGCTTTTTCAGCCTGTGTTCTATTTTTGTAATCTTCTATTTTGGGGAGTTTGATTTAAAAAGTGTGTGTGCGTGTGTGTGTGTGTGTGTGTGTGCGCGCGCACGTGTGTATACTCACAAGGACTGCCACATATATATCCATAGAGGTCCCAGGATGACTTGTGAGAGTCAGTTCTGTCTTTTTACCATGTAGGTCCTGGAGCAAAACTCAGCCCTTCAAGCTTTGCAAGGTCCTTGTCAGTTTACTGGGATACCCTTTAGTGTTTCTTTCAGATCAGTATTCCTGTATGTGGGGATTTGTACTTTTTGTGGAATTTGGAAGAAATCTAGCTGTTTCCCTCTGCTAGCTGTGGATGCTTCTCTTGCGCAGTTTTCACACTTGCTTCTTATTTTCGCAGTTTCTAATCTGCGATTCTAATCGGTCAAGATATTTGTTTCTGCTACTAAAAGTCCAACCCTAGAACTTCGTTTTATCTCCTCTGTAAGTTATTTTATTTTATTTTTTCTGTGTAGTTTTGACTGTCCTGGACTCACTTTGTAGACTAGGCTGGCCTTGACCTCACAGCGGTCCATCTACTTGTGCCTCACTGAGTACTGGGATCACTGGGCGACACTATGTTGTGTTTTCTTGTCTGTATGTGTGCTTTTCTCTGATCCCCTGGCCGTCTCTCTGCCAATCTGTCCCGTATTACAGTGGTATCCGAGGCTCCTCTTTCTTCGAGAGCCCACACACTTTGTTTCAATAGGGCATGTACTTTATTTTCTCATATTTAGCATCATGAGGACAGGGATCAAGTCTTCAGCAAGACGCCTTCAGAATTTAGAAGACTGTCTGCATGTAATAAACACGTGCTAAAAGAATTGATACACTAGTGACTTTAACAACATCTTACTTTGTCTTTATTTTCTCCTTCTAAATTCCTAGTCAGACTCCTGTGCAAACGCTTTGCCATAAAGATGCCAGAGAGTCTAAATGATTCATCTTGATGACTAAATACAGTAGAGGGTATTTTCTTAGCTTGGTCAGAAACCAATACTGTTGGGACGCAGGCCTGCAAAAGAAGGACACGTTTGGGTATGTGGAGAAACTGGAATTAGGTTTGTCCGGGGCACTGAGGGACACGATACTGCCATGGTCTGGTGCTTGGATTTCAATTGCTAAGGGAACTTCAAAATAAATTTCACCGAGCGAGTCTGAGGTTAGCAACATAATATGGAATATGAAGAAAATATTTAACTGCTGTGATTTGAATGTGAAATGGCCCCTGTAGTTTCGTGTGTTTAAATACTTGGCTTTCACCCGGTGGCATTGTCTGAAAAGGTTGTCTTTCTCCCTTTCCTCATTGTCTGAGTGGTCAGGGAGGTGCATCTTTGTATGACGGTGTACATTGTCACTGTCGGCTACATTTGATGTGCTTTGTATTGTAAAGATTTTCAGGCCATGACCTTTTCACAGCCGCAGGTTGTTAGCAAGCTTGGCTGGTAATATTTCCTCTAAATTTCTAGTTCAGGCAGGGGCAGTTGGATTAGCAGGGACTCCCTGTTTCCTGCATATCTGGAACAGGACCTCAGCTGACTCAACCACTTTTGCGAATAGACCATTATATTTTATTTCTTCCACCTACTATACTCCCACCTAGATGAGGGGTAATGAAGACTGGGTGAGGGTAACCACTACTGAGACAGAAATCTCTTTACATGCTGCATTTACTGTCTTCATTTGATATCTGCAGCAGCCAATGTGCCGGGGATCCTGCCATAAACCACATTCATCAGTGGAAAGTAAAAACTGAAAGAATGTCCCAGCTGAGTGTGAGGTTGACCCTTAACCCAGTTTTCAGGTGTGAGAGCTAAGCATTGTGAATTAGGCTTAGAAGTTCTCTAATGCTGGCTTAACACAGCCCCTGTTCTTTTTGAGATTTTATAGCTCAAGCCTGCTGTTGGAGTATGTTTGTTACACTTTGGAAGAATTAGTAGAGAGTGTGGGATAGCAGGTATTTTTACAGGTCCTCAGCATGAAAGTTAAAGAGGAAAGAATTCAAAGATGGCTGCTTTGGGGGCAAGCTGGAGGACAAAGCATTATCGTCTCTTTCAGGGGACATCTCTAGGGAACACAGGACTTCTTAGGGAACGAAGCACCCTGCGGGCTGGCACAGTTAGGATTAAGTAAAACGTTTGTTTTCCTCTTTGGCTGTGTGTGGAGTCCATGACGTAGCTGTAAAGATGGCTGAAGGAAACAGGAGGGAGTGGCTTTAGACACACACACTTCAGTGGAAAAACGCTTTTGGAGAATATCGGCAGGCTATGGCCTTGGTTCATTCTTCAGGGTTTTATGGAATAGGAACTGCAGGTGGAGAGAAGCAGGTACCTGGGAAGACTGGAAGAAATCTGATTGGTTAGCAACAGGAACCAGCTGAGGGCAGAATGTGCTCTGTGTGTGTGTGTGTGTGTATGTGTGTGTGTGTTGTGTGTAGGGAGGGGGTGTGGAGTGGGAGTGGATGGTGAATGATAGGGAGTGGCTTGGAATGATAGGGAGGTGGCACAGTGACCATCATTCACTGTTGAGAGCATTTCCACTCTTTTGTAATGAGGATTGATTGAATAATTGTCCTTAGCTCTAAGATGAAATAAAAGTATTTTTACCCCTCTTGTCAGTGACTGGTTTGTAGGTGGGCATATGATTTGATGAGCTGTTTATCTTGGCTTTTGGGAAACTTTGCTTCTTTGTAGTGCCTCAAGAGAGCTGGGTCTCTCTTCCCTTTGTGCATGAATCAGGAACCTATGGCCATGGCTTGCTACTGACCCAGAGCCATGAGGGATTTAGGATTAGGACCATGTTGCACACAGCAGCAGAGAAAAGTAAGGTCTGTGAGTTTTGTGTGGTGGGAGTGAAATATCTGAGCCACAGGCCCTCACAATCACATAAACCGATGTGACTTGTCTGTGCACCCCATTTTTACCAAAACCACCCCCATCGATCAGAGACTAGAGTTTGACAACAATTTTCCAGGTTTATGCCTTCAACTTAGTACCATCTCTCTTGTAGTCCACTAGCAATGGAACTAGGCATAAGAAGTAGCCAAGAGATGTCTGCCGAATCAGTTGAGAAGTTAATACTGGAGCAAATTAGAAGGAACTTCATTTCTTCTGTGGTGCTGAAGATGAAATCCAGAGCTTTGTGGGTGCTGGGCTACATCTCCAGCCCAAGAGATCTCAC
Source organism: Meriones unguiculatus (assembly GCF_030254825.1). NCBI lineage: Eukaryota > Metazoa > Chordata > Mammalia > Rodentia > Muridae > Meriones > Meriones unguiculatus. Next base: position 15,513,296 of record NC_083354.1, on the reverse strand, counting down.
TGAGAGATAGAAGTAGAGGCTACATGATGTTTGGACTCAAGAGTGAACTCAGGGAGATGGTCAAATGGATGATGTGATAAGTTTGGGGAGTAAGTGGACATTGGAGGTGGGCTGGAGGGCATTTGGAGGCCGGTGACCACGTTAGGAACTGCTGTTTGGAATGAGAAAGGAGCCACCGAAGGACCAGTTGAAGTGTCTTCTCCCATTGCTATGAGGAAATACTCTGACAAAAGCAACCCATGAGGAAAAAGGTTTCTTTCAGCTCAGTGCTACACTTTGTCCTTTCTGGGGGAAGACAAGACGGTAGGATCGGGAGGCAGCTAGTCAGTAGAGAGGCAGATAGCAAGGGAAGAATGCATGCGTTCAGTTCCCTCTCACCTTTTCCCTCTGTCCGTGCAGAACCCAGACCATGAAATGGCCTGTTGCGTAACCACCCCTGTCCCCACCCATTAAGGAGTATCTTCCCACATCAATCAGGGTAATCTGGATGGTCCCCCACAGGCATGCCCAGGGGCGACTCTAGGTTCTGTCATATTGACAGTTAATACCGTCACACCGGTGCTGAGTGGTACAGAGGAGCCCTGAGACGAGAGATGTACAGCTGAGCTGATTAGTTTCTTCCGGAAGGTCTCCCCGGTAGGGCGGGGCAGTCAGATGACCAACAGCAGCAGAACGGAAGGACAGTGAGACTGCTTCAAGCGTGGGAACGGGTAGAACGGGCGCCATGGAGACACCGCATCAGAGAGAGTGCGCAGCTCTGAGAATAGCCGTGGTCATTGTTTTAATAGGGATGGCTAGCCTTCTCAGACATTTCAGCCTCCGACTTAAACACGTCTCTGACCGCGATGCTGCGCCTGGGAGGCTGGTCATTAACCCGAGACTGCAGACGGGGAATTAGAGATTCAGGAAATCCACACAATCATCCTACCTACCATCCATTAATTGATTTTTTTCTCAGTGCCAAGGCACTGAGGATGGAGAGCTGTGAGCTGAGGCTCCTGCTGGGGTGAGATCAGACCCCACTAAGGAGACTGGAGTCCATTCTAGAGGCATCTGGTCCTCCTGAAGGATTTTAGGCAGAGTGTCATGACCATGTCTCTGGCAGGGTAGAAGGTGAGCTTTCTGAAGGAAGGTTCATTCTGTGGCACTGGGGTACTTGAGACACGTGAAGGAGCACTGGGTAGTTTTGTAGGAAGTGATGGATGCCACATAAGTGGGGAGGATTTTGAGAGCCGTGTTGAGAGCAGTGAGTGAAAATGGCAAGGAGGAGAGGACAGCGAGAAAGAGGGATGAGGGTCCTTGTGAAGTGAATTCCACAGTTAATAAAGTAGGGTGATGGGAGCCATTTGGGAACTTGCATTTAGCTGCATGCTCCTCAACTTACCGCACAGTTAATGTCACAGACGAATCGTGATTCTGAGCTGCTTGCCCAAGAATGATCCAGAAATGCAGAGGAGAATGAACTCCTGCTGCTTTCAGTGGCTGCTTCATCATTAACCAATTAGCCCATGCAAGGCTTCTGTCCCTGCAAAGTCCTGCTGGGACTTCTAGAAAGTTCTCCTAGACCACCTTGCCATTTATGATGCAACAGGGTGTCTAGAAGTTTCTCTCAAACCACCCTATCCCAGGAAAGTCCTCTGATTTTCCTCCTCTAGTGTTCCTAAGGAAAACAACAACAACAAACCAACCAAAACAAACAAACAAACAAACAAACAAACCAACAAACCAAACTAATCAAAGACTCTTGCAGCCCATGGCGACCAGAAGGTGGAGTTAGATCCCTAGACAGATGGATTATGAGCCGGCATGTGGGTGCTGGGAACCAAACCCAGGTCCTTTGGGAGAGCAGCCTGTGCATTAGTTGCTGAGATATCTCTCCATCACCTAGCTGCAGCGTTTTTTAAAATAAATAATTATTTATTTTACATTCCCTTTCTCCTCTCCCAGTTCCTCCCTCTCCCCTCCCCACCCTCCATGCCCCTTCCATTTTCCTCAGAGAAGGGGAGACTTGGCTTGGATATCAACCCACCGTGATGTATCAAGTTGAAATAGGAGTAGATGCATCTTTACTTGAGGCCAGACAAGGCCGTCCAGTTAGGGGAAAGGGATCTAACGGCAGGTGACAGAGTCAGAGACAGTCCCTGCTCCTGCTGTTAGAGGTCCCACATGATGACCAAGCTGTACACCTGTTACATAAATGTAGGGGACCTAGTTCCATCCCATGTATGCTCTCTGGATGGTGGTTTAGACTCTGTGAACCCCTGTGAGCCCAGGTTAGTTGATTCTATAGGTTTTTCTTGTGGTGTCCTTAACCTCTCTGGTTCCTTCAATCCTTCCTCCCCATCTTCCACAAGATTCCCTGACCTCTGCCTAATGTTCGGCTGTGGGTCTCTGCATCTGTTTCCATCAGCTGCTGGGTGAAGCTACTCAGATGACAGTTATGTTGGGTTCCTGTCTGCAAGCATAGCAGAGTATTATTTACAGTGTCAGGGATGGGTTCTCTCTTACAGCATGAATCTCAAGTTGGGCCAGTCATTGGTTGGCCAGTCCCTAAATTTCTGCTCCCTCTTTATCCCTGCATATCTTATAGGCAGGAGAAAGTGTGAGTCAAAGGTTTTGTGGGTGGGTTGGTGTCCCCCTCCCTCCATTGTAAGAACTGATTGGTTACAAGAGGCAGCTGTTCAGGTTCCATATGCCCTCCTTCTAGGACTCTTAGCTAGGGTCACCTTCATAGATTCCTGAGAGTTTCCATTGTCCTAGGTTTATAGCTCAACCCAGGAGTGGCATTCCTGTGCCTTGAGGGAGAACTATTCCCAATTTTTTGAGAAACAATCAAATTGGTTTCCACAGTGGTCGTACAAGTTTGCACTCCCACCAGCAATGGAGGAGTGCTCCCCTTGCTCCATATCCTCACCAGCTGTCACTTGAGGTTTTGATCTTAATCAGTCTGATAAGCGTAAGATGGAACCCCAGAGTTGTTTTGATTTGCATTTGCCTGATGACTAAGGATGTTGAACCTTTTCTTTAAGTACTTCTCAGCCATTAGAGAGTTCTCTGTTGAGAATTCTGTATAGCTCTGTACCCCATTTTAAAAATTGAATTATTTGGTTTGTTGATGTCTAATTTCTTGAGTTCTTATTTATTTTGGATATCAGCCATCTGTTAAATGTAGAGTTGGTGAAGGTCTTTTCCCATTCTGTAGGCTGTCATTTTGTCCCTTTTAAAAATTATTTATTACAATTTATTTACTTTGTATCATGGCTGTAGCTCCTCCCTCATCTCCTCCCAGTCCCACCCTTCCTCCCTCTTCTCCCGCTATGTCCCTCCCCTAGTCCAGATAGAAGGTCTTCCTCCCCTTCTATCTGACCCCAGCCTAACAGGTTTCATCAGGACTGGCTGCATTGTCTTCTTCTGTGGCCTGGCAAGGCTGCACCACCCAGGGGGAGATGATAAAAGAGCCAGCCACTTCGTTCATGTCAGAGATAGCCCCTGTTCCCCTTACTAGGGAACCTACTTGGAGACTGAGCTGCCATGGGCTACATCTGAGGAGGGGTTCTAGGTCCTCCCTGTGCATGGTCCTTTGTTGGAATATCAGTCTCTGCAGAGCCCTCTAGCCCAGATTTTTTGGTTCTGTTGGTCTCCTTGTGGAGCTCCTGACCTTTCCAGGTCTTCCTATCTCCCCCTTCTTTCATAAGATTCTCTGCACTCTGCCCAAAGTTTGGCTATGAGACTCAGCATCAGCTTTGATACCCTGCAGGGTAGAGTCTTTCAGAGGCCCTCTGTGATAGGCTCTTGCCCTGTTCCCTATCTTCTCCCACTTCCAATGTCTATCCTGTTTACCCTTCTGAATGAGGATTGAGCATCTTCTCTAGGGTCCTCTTTGTTGCTTAGCTTCTTTAGGACAATAGAATTTAGTAAGTTTATCCTATATAATATGGCTAATATCCATATTAAGTGAGTATATACCATGTGTGTCTTTCTGCTTCTGGGATCCCTCACTCAGGATGATCTTTTCTAGTTCTATCCATTTGCCTGCAAATGTCATGATTTCCTTTGTTTTTAATTGCTGATTAGTATTCCACTGTGCAAATGCACCACAATTTCTGTATCCATTCCTTAGTTGAGGGACATCTAGGTTCTTTTCACAGTGTCCTTCACCTTACAAAAGCTTTTCAGTTTCATGAGGTCCCCTTTGTAATTGTTGATGTTAGTGCCTGAGCTGTTGGTATTCTGTTTAGGAAGTCGTCTCCTGTGCCAATGCATTCAAAGCTATTCCCCACTTTCTCTTTTATTAGATTTAGTGTATCCAGTTTTATGTTGAGATCTTTGATCCACTTGGACTTGAGTTTTCTGCAGGGTGATAGATAAGGATCTATTTGCATCCTTCTACATGCAGACATCCAGTTAGACCAGCACTATTTGTTGAAGATGCTTTCTTTTTTTTATTGTTCTGGCTTCTTTGTCAAAAATCGAGTGTCCCTGGGTGTGTGGATTTACTTCTGGGTCTTCAATTCAATTACATTGATCAACCTGTCTGTTTTTATGTGTTTTATTAATTAATTAATTACTATTGCTCAGTAGTAGAGCTTGATATCAGGGATAGTGATACTTCCAGAAGTTCTTTTATTGTACAGGATTGTTTTAGTTATCCTGGGTATTTTTTTTTTTCCATATAAGGTTGAGTATTCTTTCAAGATCAGTAAACAACTGTGTTGGAATTTCAATGGGAATTGCATTGAATCTGTAGATGCTTTTGGCAGTATGGCCATTTTTACTCTGCTAATCCTACCAACCCATGAACATGGGAGATCTTTCCATCTTCTGATATCTTCTTCAGTTTCTTTCTTCAGAGACTTGAAGTTTTTGTAACACAGGTCTTTCAGTTGCTTGCTTAGAATTACACCAAGGTGTTTTATATTATTTGTTGCTATTAAGAAGAGTGTTGTTTCCCTAATTTCATTCTCAGCCCATTTATCATTTGTATAAACGAGAGCTAATGATATTTTTGAGTTAATTTTGTATCCAGCCTCTTTGCTGAAAGTGTTTATCAGCTTGTAGGAGTTCTGTGGTAGAATTTTTGGCATCATATACATATACTATCATATTTATCATCTTCAAATAGCAATACGGTGGCTTTTTTTCTTTCTTATTTCTATCCCTTTGCTCATCTTCAGCTGCCTTATTGCTCTAGTTAAAACTCCATTACTACAATGAATAGATACAAAGAGAGTTGGCAGCCTTGCCATGTACCTGATTTTAGTGGACTTGCCTTAGTTTCTTTCCATTTAATTTGATGTTGACTATTGACTTGCTGTATCTTGCCTTTATTGTGTTCAGGTATGCACTTTGATCTCTTTTTTAAATAAAGGAGTGTTGGATTTTGTCAAAGGCTTTTCAGCATATAATGGGATTATCTTTTTTTTTCTTTCAGTTTGCTTATATGGTGGGTTACATTGATGGATTTCGTATGTTGAATCATCCTTGCATTCCTGGGACGAAGCCAATTTGATCATGGTAGATGATGTTTTTGCTGTGTTCTTGGGTTTGGTTTGTGAGTATTTTGTTGAGTATTTTTACATCAGTGTTCATAATTAGTTTGAAATTCTTCTTGTTGAGTCTTTGTGTGGTTTAGGTATTAGGGCGACTGTGGCCTTATAGAATGAGTTTGATGATGTTCCTTCTGTTTTCAATTGGCGGGATAGTTTGTTTAGGTATGCTCTGGTGCCTTGTATTCAGATGTTAATTGTTTGTCCCCTGATAGTCTTACTGTTCTTCTGACACTCTGTGAGCGAACCCTCACATATCCAAAGTGATGCTGTGAAACGTTGCCTTTCAAATTATCCTTGATTGGCTAAATAAAGTTGCCTACACACCTGGGTTGGGCAGAAACGGGGTAGGTGGAGCTAAGGTTTGAGGGATTGGAGGACAGGATCACAGGAGGAAGAAGGGAGGAGGAAGGAGAAGGCAGAGCCCCCATGTGTTAAAGGTGAATTAGAACCACGTGGCTGAGAGGAGCTTGCTCTGAGGATAGGGAGATGGAGAGAAGCAGCCCAGATGGAAAACCTGGGCAAGTGTTTATAGTATTGTGGATGTGCAGTAGCCCAGACAAGAATAATTAAAGCAAGTGGTATGGAATGTGAGGCTGGGAGGTAAAGATAGCTTAGGAGTTAGTTTCTCCCCAGTTCCAGTGTATAAGGATATTAAAAATCTAACAGCTGGCTGTGCCTTTTATTTGATATGATAGTCGGTTACATAGTAACCACCAAAATAATTATATGTAGTAATAGTAGATATTAATAACCGTTTTCAACAATATTTGAGGAGTATTGTTATTAACTCTTTTTTTGAAAGTCTAGTAGAATTCTGAACTAAAACCATCTGGTCCTGGGGCCTGATTCCTTTCCTTCCTTCCTTTCTTCCTTCCTTCCTTTCTTCCTTCCTTCCTTTCTGTTTCTTTCTTTCGTTCAAGTTGGGAGACTTTTAATAACTGCTTTTATTTCCTTAGGAGTTATAGGTCTATTTAAATTATTTACCTGATCTCGATTTAATGTTGGTAAGTGGTATTTATCAAGAAAATGTCCATTTCATTTAGATTTTCCAGTTTTGTGGCACACTGGTTTTTGAGGTAAGACTTAATGATTCTTTGGATTTGTCTGTTGTTATGTCCCACTTTTTAGTTTTGATTTTGTTAATTTCGATACTCTACCTTTTAGTTATTTTGGCTAAGGGTTTGTCTATCTTGTTGATTTTCTCAAAGAGCTGGCTTTTAGTTTTGTTGATTCTTTGTATTGTTCTGTTTCTAATTCATTGATTTCAGCCCTGAGTTTGATTATTTTCTGCCATCTACTCCTCCTTGGTTTATTTGCTTCTTTTTGTTTTAGACCTTGCAGATGTGCTGTTAAGTTGTTAGTGTGAGATCTCTCCAATTTTTTTATGAAGGAGTCAGTGCTATGAACTTTTCTTTTACTACTGCTTTCGTTGTGTCCCCTAAGTTTGGGTATGTTATGCTTTCATTTTCATTGTTAGAAAGTATTTCTTTCTTTGTTTCTTCCTCGACCTACTGGTCATTGAGTAGAGAGTTGCTCAGTTTCTATGAGTCTGGAGGCTTTCGTTGTTTCTGTAACAACAGAAAGCTTTAAAATGAAGTCCAGCTTTAATCCATGTTGGTCTGATAAGATACAAAGGGTTACTTCAATTTCTTGTATCTGTAGAGGTTTTCTTTGAGACCAACAATATGGTCAGTTTTGGAGAAGGTTTTGTGAGGTGCTGAGAAGAAGGTTAATTCTGTGTCTGGGTGAAAAGTTCTGTAGATATGTTCAATCCATTTGATTCATAACATCTGTTAGTTTTATTATTTCTTTGTTTAGTTTCTGTCTGGATGATCTGTCCACTGAGGAGAGTGGGGTGTTGAAGTCTCCCACTATTAATGTGTGCTTGATGTGTGATTTAAGCTTTAGTAATGTTTCTTTTATGAATGTGGATGCCCTTGATTTGGGGCATAGATGTTCAGAATTGAGCCATCATCTTGGTGGATTTTTCTTTTGAAGAGTATGAAGTGCTCTTTTTCATCTCTTTTGATTAATTTTGGTTGAAAGTCCATTTTTTTTTTAAGATATTAGAATGGCTACTCCAGCTTGATGCTTGGGTCTGTTTGCTTGGGAAATCTTTTTCCAGTCCTTTACTATGAGGTAATGTCTATTTTTTGTTGCTGAGGTATATTTCTTGTATATAGAGAATGATAGATCCTGTTTTCATATCCATTCTGTTAGCCTGTGTTTTTTAATTGGGGAATTGAGTCCATTGCTGTTGAGAGATATTAATGACCAATGATTATTAATTCTTGTTATTTTGATGTTGGTAGTCATAGGGTGTATGTGTGTGTGTGTGTGTGTGTGTGTGTGTGTTTCCCTTCTTTTGGTTTTGCTTGTGTGGGGTTATTTATTTCCTGTGTTTTCTTGGGTGTAGCCTCCTTGGGTTGGAGTTTGCCTTCTAGTAGCTTCTGTAAGGCCGGACTTGTTTAAATTTGTTTAAATTTGATTTTGTCATGGGATATCTTGTTTTCTCCATCTATGGTGATTAAAAGTTTTGCTGGTTATAGTAGTCTGGGCTGGCACCTGTGGTCTCTTAGAGACTGCAAGACATCTGCCCAGACTCTCTGGCTTTTAAAGTCTCTGTTGAGAAGTTGGGTTAATTTTAATAGGTCTGCCTTTATGTATTACTTGGCCTTTCTCTTTTGTAGTTTTTAATATTCTTTTTTTGTTCTGTACATTTAATGTTTTGCTTATTCTGTGGTGGGAGATTTTTTTTTTTGTCCAATCTATTTTGTGTTCTCTATGCTTCTTATAGGCCTCTCTTTACATTAGAAAAGTTTTCTATGACTTTGTTGAAAATATTTGCTAGGCCTTTGAGCTGGGAATCTTCTCTTTCTTCTATTTCTATTCTTTTCAGGTTTGGTCTTTTCATAGTGACCCGAATTTCCCGTATGTTTTGTGTCAGAACCTTTTTTTGATTTGACATTTTCTTTGACCAATGTATCAATTTCTTCTATTTTATCTTCTATGCTTGATAGTCTTTCTTCCATCTCTTGGATTAGTGATGCTCATGTCTGTACTTTCTGGGCTCTTAAAGGTTTTCTATCTCTAGGATTCCCTCAGTTTGTATTTTCTTAATTGCTTCTATTTCCATTTTTGGGTCTAGAACAGTTTTACCCATTTCTTTCCCTTGCTTGATTGTATTTTTCTTTATTTCTTTAAGGGATTTATTCATTTATTCTTTAAACACCACTTTTTATTTTTTTAAAATTCTTTATTAATTACACTTTATGTACTTTGTATCCCCCCTGTGTTTCCCTCCCTCCTCCCGTCCCAATCCCTCCCTTCCTCCACCCTCTGCATTCATGCCCCTCCCCAAGTACACTGATAGGGGAGGTCTTCTTTTCCTTCCTTCTGATCCTAGTCAATTAGGTCTCATCAGGAGTGGCTGCATTGTCTTCTTCTGTGGCCTGGTAATGCTGTTTCCCCCTCAGGGGGAGGTAATTAAAGAGCAGGCCAATCAGTTCATATCAGAGACAGTCCCTGTTTCTATTACAGTGGAACCCACTTGGATACTGAACTGCCATAGGCTACATCTGTGCAGGGGTCTTAGGTTATCTCCATGCATGGTCCTTGGTTGGAGTAACAGTCTCAGGAAAGACCCCTGTGCTCAGATTATTTTGGTTCTGTTGCTCTCCTTGTGGAGTTCCTGTCCTCTCCAGATCTTACTGTTTCCCACTTCTTTCCTAAGATTCCCTGCATCTGCCCAAAGATTGCCCATAAGTCTCAGATCTGCATTGATGGTCTGCAGGGCAGAGCCTTTCAGAGGCCCTCTGTGTCAGGTTCCTGACTTGTTCCCTCTTTTCTACTTCTTCTGATGTCCATCCTCTTTGCCTTTCTGGATAGGAATTGAGCATTTTAGCAAGAGTCCTTCCTCTTGATTACTTTCTTTAGATGTACAGATTTTAGTAGGTTTATCCTAGATTATATGTCTATATGAGTGAGTATATACCATGTGCATCTTTCTGCTCCTGGGATAGCTCACTCAGGATGATCTTTTCCAGATCCCACCATTTACCTGCAAATTTCATGATTTCTTTGTTTTTTATTGCTGAGTAATATTCCATTGTGTAGATATACCACAATTTGTGCATTCATTCCTCCATTGAGGGGCATCTGGGCTATTTCCAGCTTCTGGCTATTAATAAAAATAAGCCTGCTACAAACATGGTTGAGCAAATGTCCTTATTGTGTACTTGAGACTCTTTTGGGTATATGCCTAGGAGTGGTATAGCTGGATCTTGAGGAAGTGCTATTCCTAGTTGTCTGAGAAAGCATGAGATTGCTTTCCAGAGTGGTTGTATGAGTTTATATTCCCACCAGCAGTGGAGGAGGGTTCCCCTTTCTCCACAACCTCTCCAGCATGTATTGTCTCTTGAGTTTTTGATCTTAGCCATTCTGATGGGTGTAAGGTGAAATCTTAGGGTCGTTTTGATTTGCATTTCCCTGATGGCTAATGAGGTTGAGCATTTCTTTAAGTGTTTCTCTGCCATTTGATATTCCTCTTTTGAGAATTCTTTGTTTAGCTCTGTACTCCATTTTTTTAATTGGGTTACTTGATGTTTTGCTGTTTAACCTCTTTAGTTCTTTATATATATTGGATATTAGTCCTCTGTTAGATATAGGGTTGGTGAAGATCCTTTCCCAATCTGTAGGCTGTCGTTTTGTTCTGAGGACATTGTCCTTTGCTTTACAGAAGCTTTTCAGTTTCATGAGGTCCCATTTATTGATTGTTGCTCTTAGAGCCTGTGCTATTGGTGTTCTGTTCAGGAAGTTGTCTCCTGTGCCAATGAATTCAAGCCTCTTCCCCACTTTTTCTTCTAAGCAGGTTAGTGTGTCTGGTTTTATGTTCAGATCTTTGATCCACTTGGACTTTAGTTTTGTGCAGGGGATTGGGTGCCTTGGCGTCTGCTGAAACTGGGTAATTTTTTTGGAGACCTTTTCAGGGTGGTGGTATCGGCTGAGTGCTCTGAGATCAGACCAGCCATTCCCCACCCTGTGGGTTTGTACCCAACAGAAAAACTCAGTCTCTGGTGCCCTGGGGCCCACAGTTCTATCTAGGGCAGCAAGTCAGGCAGGCAGGCAGGACTCTGTGCCGGCGCCTGGGTCCCCGGCTCTGGTTCTGGGCTGGCTTCTGGGCCCTGCGGAACCCCGAGTCTTTTCCAGGGGATGTCTGGACGACCTAAGGTCGGTCCCAATTATTTCCTGCACCGTGGGGTTATCTCTCGACTGGAAACCTTAGTCTCTGATATTGTGGTGCCCACAGTTCAGTCTGGGACAGTGATCAGAGCACGCTGGTGTGAGGCTCTGGGCTGGTGACCAAGTGCCTGGTGGAACCTGGATCTCATTCGCGGTTTAGCTGGGTTAGTTAAAGCTGATTGAATCCCCCACCGTGGGGTATCCTCTCACCCGGGAAACACAATCACTTGTGTTTTAGGGTCGAGAGTTCTGACTGCTGGTCACTGTGCTGATCCTGCTGTGCTGCTGGTCAGAACGAGAGTTGTTCCAGCGTCACCATCTTGCCGAATCCCTAAACACCTCTTTTGTCTTCATAAGATTGGATTTCAGGTCATTTTCTCGTGCTTCAGTTGTGTTTGGATATCCAGGGCTTGCTGGAGTAGGGTAGCTGTGCTCTGATGGTGCCAATTGGCCCTGGCTTGTTGTAGATGTGTTAGTTCACTGGCCTTTAGCAATCTGGTTGTCCCTGGTGTCAGCAGGCCACCTGTGGGCCAGGAAATGGAACACACAGGGGACTGGGTGCAGCTTGCCATTTCTGGGCTTGCCCTGGGGGGACCTGGCAGTGGGGGGATTGGGTGGGGTGGAGAGGGTCTCAGCTGATTGTACCTGGTGCCAGCGGGCCTCTGGGAAAGCAGGTAGAACTGAGTGCTGGGAAACCAGCTCTGAGGCTGGAGGTGTGGGGGTTGGGGGAGGCAGCTACTGGACTGTTTTCAGCTTCTCATTGCCAAAGCTGGAGTGTTTTCTCTCATTTTGACTGGCCGTGTCTTCCATGACAGGCTGATTGACATACCTTCTTACACGTCAGAGGTTTTGTAGTATTTTATTTTGGAGGGAAGCCAGATCCGTTCAGACATTCATTCCCATCAATCTTCCACAAGGAAGGAAACGTAGCCCCTGTTAGTGTCCTGAGGATTTCCTCCCTTTAGTAGGACCAATGCCCACCAATGCCCTTAGGCTGGTAAGTCACCACTGAGAGGGATTCTTTAAAGTGGAAACTGGGTATGTGACCTTGCCAGTAGACTGTGAGGCCTCAGCCTTTCTAGTATGTTTGGAGAAGCTCCTGTCTAGCTATGTGCCACCCAGTGCCTGGGCTTTCCTATGGGTTTCATCGGGCCCATCTTGTCTAGTTAGGAACCGTTGAACTGTGTTGAGGAATAATTTAAATAACGGACGGGAAAGCTCTTTAAGAATCCTAAGCCACAGAGTACAATTATCTAAGCGCGTGCCATTGTTTTTTCTAAGTTTTTAGTTGCGTTAACAGGCTCACTTTAAAAAAAAAAAAAAGATTTGATAGGAGCATACTTTCATCCTCTCTTGGAAGGAAAGGTATTTGCAAAACGTTCTGCGACATCCTGAGTTGCTACTTTGAAATGATTCAAAATGGAGAGAGATGAATCCCGCCCTCTGCACACAAAGTTGACACTCTTTGTGGCTTGCTTCTGTTTCCACCGGTTTGCACACACCCAGCCCAGTGCATGTTGGCCTTCCGGAAGGGAGTTGTCTAGAAATACCACTGACAGCTTGGGTGGCTCCGGATGATGAACTCCACAGGAGTGACTGTGTCTCCAGTGTCATTTGGAGGAGTATGAAAGGCATATTCTTTTTTCCTTTGACGGGATGAGAAAGAAATTACTATGTTCTCAGTGTTTGGAGTAGATTCGGATAGAGGAACCAAAGCGGTGGACCCCATCAACTTTTTTTTTACTTATTTTTTCTTGTGCTTGTAAGGCGTCCTCTTCCCTCCCTTCCTTATCCTCCCTTCCCTGCTCTGCTGGAGACCCAACTCAGAACCTTGAGATCAGTCTACTCCTCAGCAGCCTAGGCACTGCCCTTAAACTTGCTAAATAGCCAAGGACAAACCTCCCTAGAGCTGGAATTGCAAGCACATACCACCATTCTCAGAGTATGTGATGTTGGGAATGTGTGGGCTCTGGTGCTTTGAATAAAAATGGCCCAGTAGGTCGGTCCATAAGGAGTGGCTCTGTTAGGAGGTGTGGCTTTGTTGCAGTAGGTGTTATTTTGTTGGAGGAAGCATGTCCCTGGGGATAGGTCTCAGAATGCTCAAGCCAGGCCTAGTGCCACCATCTCTTCCTTCTGCCCTGCGGATCCAGATGTAGAACTTTAGGTCCTTCTCCAGCACCCTGTCTGCCTGCACTCCCCATGCTTCCTGCTAAGACAATAATGGACTAGACCTTTGAACTGTAAGCCAGCCCCAATGAAATTTTTTTTTTTAAAGAGTTGCCATGGTCATGGTGTCTCTTCATAGCAATAGAAACCCTAAGTCACCCAGCAAGCACTGCCATCTAAGCCACACCCCCAGCCCGCCAGTCTGTTTTCTAGTCTGGGCATTGGCTGGTTGTAGAGAGACTGTGTGGAGGGATTTGTGAGGAAAGGCCAGGCCTTTTCCAGGCAAGCAGCATGGCTTGAGGACCAGGCAGTACTGACACGCGTGACCCTGAGGAGACAGTCTTTGTAGACACGGGGTCGTCCTCAGCAGTGGAAGCCAGGCGCTGTTCTTGTTTAACCATCATTAGACTTCCTTGGGAGAGCAGGGGAGAAGTCCTGGCAGCAGCCGCGAGGTCACAGCTGTTCCCGTTAGCATGTTCATGTCAGACACCCCGAGGCCCTTCGGACAAGCTTGCACCCAAGGGGAGATTCTTAGAGATTATTTATTTATTTATTACAGATGACAGCAAGGATAGGAAGCATGGCTTATAGTTTGTAGTGCTGTATTTGTGGGCACAGATAGTTGGTGCCTATCCCAGGACACCTAGGTAAAGCTGAATTTCTGGAGCACAGAAACTTTTCTCACAATGTCTCCATTCCAACACAGCACACACAGAATCCACCTGTTTACACACCTACCACACAAGACAGTATAATTCCTAGGTTTCTTACTTTTTTCATTTATAGAGGCACAAGACAGAAGCTTCCTACTGTGCGTGTGTGTGTGTGTGTGTGTGTGTGTGTGTGTGTGTGTCAGAGAGAGAGAGGAGAGAGAGAGAGCAACTGCCTTGACGTAACAGTTGGAGATCATTGGCACAGCAGTGGGCCACAGTCTTTTAAGAGAGTCTTTGAATTTCAAACCCCTTTCATTAACCCACATTATAGAAACGATACACTTCCTTATGACACCTCCACATGTGTATCACATGTGTCCTATCGTATTTAGACTCTCTCAACGAAGAATCCTTGGGCTGTGGACTTCCCATGGTGCAGTCTTCGTACGCAGGAATGACGGGGGCAGGGGCAGGAACCATGAGCGCTGTTGAAGGCCAGAGCATTTGCCAGGCCTGAGGAGAAGTTGTTTGTGGCTAGTCTGAGTTGTATTTTGACCTGGGAAAATGGAGTAAACGACATGTAGGTCTCTGCCTATCTTGAAGCGTGCTCCTGCAGTGCAGGCGTGACACTGGTGCTTCCCTGAGCCACAGTGGTCTGCTTCCCTGCAGACCACTGCCTCCATTCGTAGTTTCTTGAGGTCAGACTTACTGGTCCATTTTTTTTTTTTTTTTTTTGGTGCCCTTACATGCCTTTCAGACCCTAATTGTAGCAAGACCAAAACTGCATCTTTCCCGTCTTGGTCACAACTTTAAGCTTTTCACCCGGCCATGCAAATGATGAGCACCCAAAGTATGTATTACAGAATCAGTTATTTCACCTACTTGTCTGTTTTAACGGAAAACTCAATAAGCAAAAGTTTTGTGTTTGGTTGCGGTTTTCTCCATCTTTTTAAAAAAACAAATTTTCTTTTGCTTTGAACTTATTTTAGTCTTTAATAATGTAAATAATTTCTTTTCTAAAAATCCTAAGCTGTTGTTTTTGCTATTTTATGCGTACGGGTGTTTTGCCTGCGTGAATGTCTATACCACATGTGTGCAGTGCCCATGGGTGCCAGAAGGGGGTGTTGGGTCCTCTGGAACTGGAGTTCCCACAGTGCATTACCACATGGTAATGAGCCATCATGTGGGAGCTGGGAACCAAACCTGGGTCCTCAAAAAGTGCAGCCGGTCCTTTCTCTCTCTTCTCCTTTCATCCACCAGTCCTAGTGTCAACGAACGGATTTTGCCTGTAACTATTGCTGCCGCAGAATTCTCTGATGGTCGCTTTCTGCTCCTGCCTCTGCTTTTAATTAGAATTCTTGTGTGAAGAAACATTAGCATCCCCTGTCCCCACTGTCTTCCATTATTTATTCGTATCTGCATGGATTCACGGATACTTACTCTGTGCTCTGAGCTGTAACCCCAGGTTGTCATGATTTATTTTATTGCTCAGATTTAGCCACATTTCTGTCTTCAGCAGCCCCTTCAGGTTGGATCTTTGTTTCCAGCCAAATGACCTATCACTTTTTTAGAGCTTTATTGCTTTGTGGTAACATCAGCTATTGAGCGATTATTTTCTATTTTCTCAGCCTTACATATTCAGCTATTCCCCCAAGGCCCTCCGGGTGCTTTTCATGGAAAATGGGATTTGTAAAGTGAGAACTGCGCTATACCCTTGACCCTGGCTTTTGTGGTCTCATTATTTTCATTTCCTGTCTGGCTTTTCTAGCTCATTCTATTGATAATATATTTGTGCTTACATCAGTCTCATGCTTCTTCTGTTTATAATTGTTTTACAATTGACAATAATAACATTTGAAACCTGGGGGGTATGAGATCTTCAGATTTGTTCCTTTAACTTTGTACTAATTTTGGACTCTTCAAGCTCTTTTGTAGTGTCAGAGGTTTAAAGGTATTTTTAAAAATTCTGTAAAAAATGCTGTTGGGATAAGATATAGATTGCTTTGAGTCTGTAGACTGTTTTATGCTGTATGAAGAATTTAAAAATACTAATTCATTCAATCCATGAACCTAGGGTCATGCTTCATTTATTTGTGTGTCCTTTAATTTCTTCCATCATTTTCAGTTTTCTTTTGTGTTATTGTTTAAATTTATGCCTAAGTATTTAACTGCTTGTTGGCCTTATAGATGATGTATTTTTATTTTATTTTATTTTATTTTATTTATTTTATTTTATTTTATTTTCAGATGGGTCAGGCTTAGTATACAGAAATTCTAGTGACTTTCAAGTATTGATTTGGCACCCTAGGGTTTCTGTAGAATTTATACTAATATTTATACTAATTATTTATACTAATAACAGGTTTTTGATGATCTCTTCAGGACTTTCTTTTCTGTGCATTACCGTATCATTAGCAAACAGAGATGGTTTTACTTTAGCCCATCTAATTTTCTTTCTCTTGCTTAATTGGTTTGGCAGGAACCAATTAAGTGCTATCTTGAAAGGAGGCAGGGAGGAGAGAATGGTGGTGTTCCTTGATTCTGCTCCAGGTTGTGGCGTTCAGTAGGGCCCATCCTATGTGGCTCTTATTATGTTGAAGAGCTTTCCTTAAGAAGAAAAAAGGATTTGTTCATTTTTACTCTGTGTGTGAGCATTTGCCTGGTTGTATACATGCGCACTCTGTGCTTGCGGTGCCCGTGGAGGTCAGAAGAGGGCGTCAGACCCCCCTTGAACTGGAGTTACAGAATGGCTGTGAGCTGCAATGTGCGTGCTGGGAGCTGAACCCGGGTTCTCTGAGAGAGCAGCCATTGCTGTTAACCACTGATCCAGCTCTCTGCCCCCAGGTACTTGCCCTTTAAACCTACTATGTAAGGAGTTTTAATTCTCTGTCACAAAAGGGTAGTGACTCTGCATTTTCTATGTGTGTGGACATGATTTGTGGTTTTGGTCTTCAGGCTGTTATCACATGGACTAATTCATGTGTGTCTTTCTATGTCCCAGAGATAACTCCCACCTGAACCCCTAAATGTGAGGCTGAGTTGTCTTGCTAGTATATTGTAGAAAAATTTTGCCTCTGCATTTCTCAGGAATATTGTCCTGTAATTTTCTAGCCTCATAGGATTCTTTTCTGGGTTTAGTACCAGGCTAATGCAGGAGTTGTATAATGGCTTTGGAAGTTTTCCTCCCTCCTCAGTCTTTTGAGAGAGCTGACAGGAATTGCTATTATGTCTGCTTTAAGTAGTTGATGTAACTCGGCAATAAAGCAGCTTGGCTCTCATCTTTGATGGGAAGCTTTTTTTTTCTTTTTTTCTTTTTTTAAACTACAGTTTCAATCTTTGTTCATTACGTGCTGGTCATGTTTTTATTTTTTCATTAATCTTTATAGCTTGTATGTATCTAGCAACTTGTCCATTTCTTGTAGATTATCCAGTGTTGGCACATTGTTCATCATAGCATCTTTGAATTTCTATATTTTTGTGTTATTAGTTGTAATAGTTCTTTCTTTTTGGTTTCCTTTACCTGGATGTCTTAGGTGGTTTGTGGTTGTTGTTGTTTGTTTTTTTGAGATAGTGTTTCTCCATGTAGCCCTGACTGTCCTGGAACTCTCTCTGTCGATCAGGCTGCCCTGGAACTCACAGAGATCTGCCTGCCTCTGTTCCCCCGCATGCTGGGATTAAAGATAGGTGTCACCATACACAGCTTTTTTGCTTTTTTTTTTTCCAGAAGTCTCAGTTTTAAAAGCCATTTTTAAAAGTCTTAAATTACTAGGGAGCTGGAGAGATGGCTCAGTGATTAAGAGCATTAGCTGTTCTTGCAGAAGAACCAGGTTCAATTCCTTGCACCCATATGGTGGCCCACAACCATCTGAAACTCCACTCCTAGGGGACCCAACAGTCTCTTCTGGACTCTGCAGTCACATGATACACATACATACATGCAGGCAAACACCCAAGCACATAAGAGAAAATAGAGTTTTAAATATTGGGCTTAGCAACATTATATTTTTCTGTAATCTGTGCCTTTTTAATGTGTCTCAGGTCATGCTTTCTTTTTACCTTATATGTAGGTAGAATGGAATACAGATAGAATTCAGCTAGGAGCCCAGAGTTTAAATATTTAAAAGCCGACAAAGCCAGAGAAATGGGTAATGAATGACAAAGCTGTGGGAAAGGAGCGATTCGGAAAAAAACCAAGGAAACTGTAATGGCAAAAGTTCCTGGCAGTAGACAGAGGCTTAAGTGAGGCTTAAGTGGCTCTTATTATGTTGAAGAGCTTTCCTTAAGAAGAAAAAAGGATTTGTTTATTTTTACTTTGTGTGTGAGCGTTTGCCTGCTTGTATACATGCGCACTCTGTGCTTGCGGTGCCCGTGGAGGTCAGAAGAGGGCGTCAGACCCCCCTTGAACTGGAGTTACAGAATGGCTGTGAGCCGCAATGTGCATGCTGGGAGCTGAACCCCGGTTCTCTGAGAGAGCAGCCATTGCTGTTAACCACTGATCCACTAACCACTGGGAGCTGGGAAAGCCTGAGGGAGAAGGGCAATCTCTCTTGAGCATCTCTCCAAACCATCTTGGACCTCAGTATCCAGGGCTATGGCCCCATCTAGCATGGGTTCTGTCTTCTCCCCTGATGGCTTCTCTTTTCATCAAATCCCATCTTTCTACTTTCCACCATCTATCACTCAGGTGAAGTTCTGCCAAGTCTTTGGATTTTATTGTCTCCTGGGTGGACCACAATTTACCTTGCATGCTTGCCATGAGCATCTAGCCGGCCTCCTCTGTAGCATGTGTGGGGCGGGAAATCCCATTAACCCAGCCACAGGGGTTCTGTCTTCCCCCTGCTGAACTGTTTGCCCTTTTCATTGTGCTTTTGTCCTGCAACCTTACCTGTTAGCACTTCAACACGCCGTCCCTTCGTGGTCCACTCTCTCCTTGGCATCATTTTACTGGCATGGTTCCTAAATAATTAATAATTAAATCAGGTAACGCCAAGCTGTGTGTTAGCACTCATGACGAATATGGAAAAAGAGAATTATGTACGGTTTATACCATCAGAGTTAGTACAGGATAGGTAGTATGTCAATGAAGAGTATAGTGTGTCACAGATAATAGGAAAAGCACACCTTGATCTTCTTCTTCTTCTTCTCTGTTTACCTGTTGTCCAGTTTGGGAAAGGGGGAGATGGGGTGTTTGGATAATTTTGAGAAAGTGTCCATCAATTTGCTTAGCACCCTTTCCTAGTCCTGGAAGTGATTTTGATTTATAAGATTCTCCTCTTTGAGTCTGTCTTCAGTTATATAGATGGGTTTTTGTTCTTGTCATGACCCAGGCATCTCTGGCCCTGGTGGTGGTTTGAGTAAGAATGACCCTCAAAGACTCATATATTTGCATTCTTAGTCACCAGGGTGTGGTATCCTTTGAGAAAGATTAGGACTTGTGGCCTTGTTGGAGTAGGTGTGGCCTTGTTGAAATAGGTGTGGCTTTGTTAGAGTAGGTGTGGCCTTGTCAGAAGTGTGTTACTGGGATAGGCTTGAAGGTTTTGAAAAGCTCAAACCAGGCCCATTGTGGCTCTCTTTCTCTCTCTCTCTCTGCCTGTGGATCAGGATGTAGCTCTCAGCTACTCCTCTAGTACCTGCCTGCACGTGGATATGCTCCACTCCATGATGATAATGGGCTAAACCTCCGAAACTAGCCGGGCTCCCAATTAAATGCTTTCTCTTGTAAGAACTGCCTTGGTCATGCTGTCTCTTCATAGCAACAGAACCGTGAGTAAGACACATGTCCACCTTATTCAGGCTCTTTGAGTCCTTGTTTGCTCTACCTCCCTGTCACTGTTCTGTGACAAATGCTGAGGTGAAATGCAGGTGAAGTTCTCATCTCCCATGTAGGATATACCACAGGCGTTTAACTGTCTGCTGGTCTCCCTGGTATGAAGCAGTGAATAAGCGAAGGATTCTCATGAAATAAAGCGGTGCCTTGTCGCTCTTTAAGTTCCCGGTAGGTAAGAAGACATGATAAGCTCTGGTCTCTCCCTGTCCTTTCCATCTGTAAATTTGGATAGCAGGATATGATTTGTTCTGGCCTGATGGGACCCGTGAAGTTTGTCTTCCCAGCCTGTGAAATAAAGTGCCTAAGTCACACCAAAATATGGTGGGAGCCATCTTGTTAACTTCTCACGTTGGACCGGGACGTTTTATTCTCTCTTTGTAGCTCAGACATCGCCTGTTTCCTGTGGTTTAAGCGACAGGTGATTATGAACTTTTATATGGCTAGCTTACTCATGAAACCAGCCGGGATGTGTTCATTGTTTTTCAGGGTGTGGTTCAGCCAGAAATGAGCAGGGCCCATATCTCCTATCTATGGGCCTGTCACTACCAGAGGAGCATCATACAGTCTGGTGACCATTGTGTACCCGGGGTGTTTATCTGCTTTAGTATCTCATGGACTGAGGATCAGGAAGGCAGCTGTAATGTAATGTAATGTAATGTAATGTAATGTAATTTCTTACATTTGTGGCTTTTATGGACTCCTGTTCAGCATTCAGAGCCCCAAACCTGATGCTTGCTTATTCCCAACTCCAACTCTCTAATTCTTTGTGTGTTTCAGTTTTTTCCTACATTCCCTATTCCTCTGTCTTCTCCCTGTGTTTCCTCACAAATCCCGCTTGTACCACCTTGCCTTGGCTTACCCACTTTTCATCATGGAAACGTCTCCACACCCGAGGGTGGAATCTGGTCCTCCTCCTTTCCTCAAGGCTATATCAGAGAAAATTTTCATTTCCTGGTCTGCTGGTGCCCAAGTGGGAGTTGGCACAGTTGTCCTGAAATAGTGTAAAACTCAGCCAGTGACCTCCCTACCATTTGTCCTGTGCTTTCCCCGTGTTCCGTGCAATTGCACACCTGACTGGAGCAGGTGCCACTGTTTCCGGAAGCTCAGCTAAAGATTAAATGAGCAGGACTTCCTATAGCGTTCGCTTCCATGTGAAGGCGCTGAAGAGTCAGTGGCTTCTGCCCTCGGCCAGCTTTTATCACTGCGTGCTCCTCTTCAGCCGAGAGTGCCTTCGGACAAAGGTGTGAGCTTTCAAAGACGGTGGTCACAACCCCCCAACCCCCATAGACGATAGTTTTTCCCTGAATTTCCTTTTGGTTTAAAGGAGTGGTATGAGTGTGTGCATGCGAATCTATGAGTATATCTTATGTTCTCTTGTTGCTGTTGTATGTATTCACATGGCTACAAATGTGTGTACATGTATGGAGGTCACAGGCCAACCCTAAGAGTCATTCTTGAGGAGCCATACACCTTAATTTTTTAATGTTGACTTTGTTTTATTTTGTGTGTATGATTATTGTTTGTATGTGTATCTATGTGCAAGCCATGTTTCTCTGGTGGCCGCAGAGGCCAGAAGAAGGTGTCAGATCCCTTGGCACTGGAATTACTGATAGTTTCGAGTTGCTGTGTGGATGCTGAGATATGAATCTGGGCGCTCTGCAAGAGCTGGAAGTGCTCTTGACCGCTGAACCATCTTTCCAGCCCCCATCTTATCCTGAGGGATAGCCGCCTGGCCTGACTCTCCAGATAGTCCCGGATAGCCAGGCTGGCTCTCCAGATAGTCCCGGATAGCCAGGCTGGCTCTCCAGATAGTCCCGGATAGCCAGGCTGGCTCTCCAGATAGTCCCGGATAGCCAGGCTGGCTCTCCAGATAGTCCCGGATAGCTTCTTGTCTTCATCTCTGCAGTGCTGGACTACAAGTATGCAGTAGTACCCTGGCCTTTTCTGTGTAGGTGAGGGGTTTGAACTCAGGTCCTCACAGTGTTAGGGTAAGCACTTCATGACTGAACTGTCTTCTTCAACCCTAGGAAGAGAGATTCTTAACTATCTCAAAAGCCTCCATAGTTATTACAGGATATTAAAAAAATCTGCAAGGACCTGATAAATGTCACTAATAATGATATTAAATGGTAATCATGACTTTGAATAATTTAATTGCTCATGTGAGATTAAATTACTACTGGTGATTAATGTCTTTGGAAGCTGTTATCACTAGGGACTGAGATCCAGGACTTAGCCCCCATTCCTTGAGAATGAGAAGAATCTATTGTTTAATGTCACTCTTGTAGTATGTGACCCCTATGCTAGATACTTTAGAGTCTGTGGCATCAAGCATCTTAAGTTGATAGTTGATGCTTAGACTAGAGAGGGATTTCTGGCTCATTGGGAGACAGTTTGCCTGATGGTTAAAGCATGAAATGACTTTCAGAGCATGAGCGATTTGGTCTCTTGATGCAAACTGAGATCATAAAAACGTGTAAGCTCATAACTGCAAGGTTAAGGAAGCTCATTCTTGGTCCTTACTGACGAGCAATGCAGTGATGTATCAGGAGCCATTCTGATTAGCGTCTTGACTCCTCCGATCAAGGACCTTTCATGTATTCCTGTTCCAAATTCAGTTTGATGTGCTGCAGGAGTTAACCCCAGAAAGCCCTTTCCCCATGGAGACTTCACCTTTCCAGCTCATCAGCCAAAATGGAGGAGGACACAATGCTTTTCTTATGAGTTTTGAGAGTAAGGTTGTCTTAGGTTTCTATTGCCATGGTAAAACAGCATGACCAAAAGCAACAGTCTATTATGAAGGGAAAGCAGGGCAGGAAGTGAGGGCCGGAACCTAGAGGCAAGAACTGAAGAAGGGGTCATAAAGGATGCTGCCTACTGGCGTCCCCAGCTTATTTGCTTATATACCCCAGGACTGTCCGCACAGAGGTAACTGCTCACAGTGGGATGAACCCTCCCACACCAATCAAGAGCATGCCCAACAGAATTGCCTATAGGCCAATCTGGTGGAGGCGATTTCTCAACTGGGGTTCGTTCTTTGCAGATGACTGTCTTGTGTCAAGGTAACGTAAAGCAAAGAGGACAAAGGTTGGTGGTAAGACAGTGTGTGTTAGAAAACACAAACGATAAGACGGCCTCTCTGTTTACCGAAAAAAACAAAACCAAAACAGACGAATAAAGTGACCAACAAAAATGACATGAAAAAAATCGTGGCCTTGGTAAAAGGGTCTCCACTGATATTTATAAAAGTGAGTGTGAGATATTAGAAACGGTCCTGGCCTGGCTCCACCTCTTAGATGCGATTTTATGAATCACCCGGTCTTCCAGGACCTCGGTCACATCACTGAAGATGTCTGAACTCATTTAGTGATTTATAATAGGTTTTCTACTGATGCAGTATATACCAGATTAGACCAGATTGAAAGCAGAGACAGGCAGGTTTATTAGGTGCTGTTCCTGGACAGGTTCACTGGTTCCAAGGAAGGAGGCCAGGGAAGTCACTGCCCCTGCTAGGGCAAGAAGTCTTCATAGACTGTAAGCGAAGGGTAATGCTGTGTCAGCCATAAGCTGGGGTTGTGCCCAAGTATGATCAAGAGCTGAGTACTTAGGTGTGGATTTGGGTGGCTGGCGGCATCAGGGGGATGAGGTTGTGGCAGCTACCAGGAATGTGGAGCCGAGCTCTTGGTGCCTTTCCTTTTTTTAGGAGGCTTTCCAGTGCGAGCAGGGTTGGGGGGAAGAGGGCAGACGGGGTTTCAAAGCTTGTGCAGGGGTGAGCAGGGGCTCCAGCCGAACAGTTTCAAAATATAGTGTGTAAAGTGTGGTATCTCCGATGGTATAAAAAAATTACGGGTATAAGGTAGAAAAGCCAAAGGCAGTGGAAAACATCTTTTTTCCAGCTTAGGGATTATTTTTATTTACCCTTTGTGAACTTAGTACTGTGAGAATAGTGCTTATTTTAACCCCCACCTTAATAAAGTGCTGGTAAGCTTTCTGTTTGTGTCAGAGGGGTCATGCTTTCCTTTAGAGATCATTCGGTTTCAATAAATGTTAAAACGATCCAGAAATCTTGGGATGATGGTTCTTCTGCGAGAGCCAAGGTTAAATGCTGGAACCCGTTTATGTTTTCACTGCCCTGAAGAAGCTTGTTTGGCCCATCTGCGCCTTCACAATATGTGCCTGACCATGTGTGGGCAGGAAGTATGTCAGGGAGTATGCTTGTCCCTGACTGAGGTAGGCACGGGTGGGTGGTGGTGATGGTGTGTACACATAGGCTGGAAATACTCCAGGATACACGCTTGCTGATGGGAAATACGGTGGGCTTGTGGGGTTGCCTTTTTAAGCCCCTGCAAGATGCTGTGGCCCCTGTGGCCACTTTATGGGGAACCCGGAGATGGACCTGGCCACAGTCCATCAACCTGGCCAGTATTTAATTTAAAGCTTGCTTGAAATTTGGCTTTAAACTGTGGTAGTGGTCTTATTCCCAACCAATGGGATTAACATTTGTAGACTTTCTGTTAGCCCCCAACTTTCTATGATCGTGAAATCTTTAAAAATATTTTAATTTTATTTTATATGCAGTGATGTTTTGCCTGCATGCCTGTGTGTGGGTGTTGGATCCTGTAGTTACAGACAGTTGTAAGCCACCATGTGGGTGCTGGGAATTGAACCCACGTCCTCCTGGTAGAGCTGTCAGTGCTCTTAGCTGCTGGAGCCATCTCTCCA
The DNA here is from genome assembly GCF_030254825.1 of Meriones unguiculatus. Lineage (NCBI taxonomy): Eukaryota > Metazoa > Chordata > Mammalia > Rodentia > Muridae > Meriones > Meriones unguiculatus. The sequence continues at coordinate 15,489,138 of NC_083354.1, read as the reverse complement.
GCCCCCAATCATGAAATCTTATGAAAGCAACAGCAGCCACAAGTGATAAACACATAATGTAAGCACAGATTTTTCTCAGTAGTTTCTCCACGTCAGTACAGGATGCCTGAGGGAAGCTCAAGACATTGGCAAAGACTGGCCTCCATCCCCATCCTCAGGAGAGAGGAGACAGGCTTTCTGAGTTTAGTAAAGGCCTCTAGGGGAGCCAACTGTCCATTTCCCTTTTAAAAGAGGAAAGTCTTCATTTTTTTTTCTGAGTCATAGATGTTATTAGGAGATTAATGTATACTCGGGGTGTTCACGTCAGAAACAGTACTAAGTCTTCACGGCAGCCCCCAAGCCCAAGGCCACTGTTCTCGTATTAGCAACAAGAACAGAGAGGTCATGTGCTGGTTGTGGGCAGGACTGGGCCTGAGTCCAAGCTTCTGAACTTCAGTCCCACCTTCACCTGCCCTCATCTCGCTTCCAGGCCGCTGCTAGGCTGCTTCTTGTGAGCCTCTGACACCAGAGGACCCTCTTTAACCTAGTTTAGTTTCCATTAATTTTCCATCAAGTGCTCACTCTCCCCCTCCCAGCTTTCCACCGATCCCGGTGACAGCCACAGCTCAAACCGCAGGCTGATACAGAGAGTCGGAACCCCTTCCGGAGGGGTCAGAGAGGGTCAGGGAATGACATTTTTTTTCCCCTTTCTGCTTAATCTTGATGTTCCTGGGGCTTGCTCGATGACTCTTTTTCTCAGGTCCCTTAATGTCTTAGAGATTGTCCGTGTGAATAAAGACATCTTGGAGACACCCAGGACATTTTTAGACATGAAAGGGCAGAAAGGCGAGGCTGTCACATTTGAGCAGGTAGCACACAGGATGCAGGAAGAACACCGCTTCAGAGCATAAAGGGGGTGGCTGTGTGATGCTCGGCGTTTAAGCCCAACCGGGAAACCCGTTGATTTTTTTTTCCTTTTTAAATTTCACAACTGACAAAGCCTTTGCTTTGAATCTCCCTGTGCCAGTGTCTCAGACATGGCTAGTTCTAACTGAGCTTTGTATGGCAGGTCGTACTTTCATGTCACCTTTCTCTGGGCAATATCCTGTGTCACTTTCAGCACTGGCCTGGCCTGTCATGTCACGTTGGCTATGTTTCATGAGGAAGGCCAGCTCTGCTTCTCTCTGGGTGGATATTCTAAGTTTAATGGGCTCTCATGACTCTGTGTGTGTGTGTGTGTGTGTGTGATCTGAGTCACCAAGGGGACACATTTACAATATAAGGTGATTGTCTTCACAGTTCTTTTTACTGTGGGGAAAGGCCGTGGGGGAAACTGGGTGGCTCTGGGGACAACCTGACACGATAACCAGGTTTTATGGTTCCAAACTCTGTATTAACTCAGGCAGACCAACCGTTCAAGAAAAATCTGCAACCTAGAAGTTTTAAGGCCATGAGATTCCTTTTAGGTCAGTCTCTTTAGACAACTAGGCTGTTCTGTCTTTTTTAAAGGGGATTGATCTTTGCGACGTATATTTGCTGTGGATTATGATGGGCGAACTGTTGTTATTGTGAGTGGCTGCTACTTGTATCTCCCCCAGGGGGTTAGATACAATGATACAATTCTTTTTCAAGAATTTTATCTTTATTTGTAATTGTGTGTGTGTGTGTGTGTGTATGACTATGTGCCCTAGCGTGTTTGCCCTCAGTGGCCAGCAGAGGGTGCCAGATACCTCTGGAGCTGGAGTTATGGGTGGCTGTATGCAGCGCTTCTGAGCCCTCTCTCCAGCCCCTTCAATGCCAGGTTTATTTCCCCTTCCATGGTTATCAATCATTCAACAAACTTTTATTGAAGATTAAATATTAGAGACTGGGAATAAAGTTAGTGAACCAAGTAGATGTTTCTGTAGAACGATCTTTTGTTATCCTGGTTCAGTTGTTGCCCTGGAGGCTTACTGCCTCCTTCTGCTGACCTAGGCCTAGTTCTGGAAGCTTCTAGCCTCTGCACAGTCTAGTCTAGGTCTAGAGTGTCTTCTGCCTCTGAGACTTGCTGCTTACTATGCTCACCCTTTCCTGTTCTTACTGAGCTCTGGGCTGGCTGGTTCAACTCTTTCTGGCTCAAACTCATCTCCCACCTGACTTATTTGTTCTGGCTTTTCTTTTAGCCTCTGAACTGCTCTGCTTGGCCTTCAGCCAGCTCCAGCAATCTGCTTTCATCTCCTGGCTCCTTCTCATCCTCTGGCTCATTCTGTCTTTACCCGTGTCTAGCTTGTTTTCTCATTCAATCTCTCTCTGTAAAACTCTCCCAGGTAAACCTTCTTTCTCTCCTTGTGAGAGTTGGGTATATCCAAATCTGTCAAACATTTCTGTGATTCATCTCTATTATCTGCCAGTCAATTAGACATCGCTTTCAAACATGGGGGCTTCCTTTTACAAACTAATCTTGCCATTATTGTTTGGGATTATACCAAATTGTACCACCTCACCTGTCTTTCTTTACCTGAAAGTGGCTGTATACCCGAGTGGCCCTGAACTGCTTGCCTCTGTCTCCTGGATTAAAGGCGTGTTTGTATTCCCAGCTGGATCACATGGACCCAGAAGGTCTTTGGATGTGATCTCTTGACAGAACAGCCATGTTCTGAATGAACATTCCTCTCCATGTTTCCAGTTCTGCTAACACATAGAAAATAGCAGCTGAACTATATATCAAAGCTGTGGTTCTCAACTTACCGGTCACGCAAAATGACCCTTTCACAGGGGTTGCCCAAGACCATTGGGAAACACAGATATTTACAGTTATGTAGTATCAGTGAAATAATTTTATGTTGGGGGGGGGTTCACCCAACAGGAGGAGCTGTATTAAAGGGTTTCGTGAGAGGAAATCCATTGTAAAACCCGAATCAATTAATAAAACTGACAGCTACAGCCTCGCTCTCTTCAGATACCCAGCATGCTTTTCCAGAGGCTCACTACCATGACTCCGTTTGGTCTGCAGCATAGAAATAGGGCGGAAAGCATTGCACCTATTCGGCCATCAACTATCTGTACCCTGACTTCTGTAGATGCCAGTGTAAGAAGAATCCAGCAGTGTTTGTACTGTGACTTATGTACTTGACTTTTATAATATTAGCTTCCTGGAGTTCTATAAATATTAAACAGGAGGATCAATTTTCCCAAGTGTGGCCTTTGAGTTTCTGGCAGATTGGTTGCTGGAAAGAGGTAGTGGACATAAATGATTAGACAAAGCCCCAAAATCTATTGTTGTTAGAGTAAATTTTAGAATCTTGCAATACCTGACCTCTTCTTTTCATAGCCACAAAGGAAGATGTTTGCGTTCCTGAGGGTTGGATTTATGAGCTCTTTCCATCAGAGGAGGGGAATTACATTGTGAATAATGCATTATACCTATGAGAGATAAGAAAGACACAAAGGACCTCGAAGTGTATTTTTCCCTCGTAATAAAAAAAAAATGTGAAGGTATAGGTTTGCCTGGGTGGGTTCTTTCACATTAATACCTCAGAAACTGGATAAGGAGAAAGGCGCCACATTGCATCCCCTCTTTCTCTTCTTGCTTCGTATACATTAACTCCCTGGGTTCTCAGCATCCACTTCACATGTCTCTGCTGGTTTTTCAGATTGAGATCTGCTGAGCCTAAGCCCCCAATACCGAAGGCCTAAACTGTAGTATTCCGGGCTTGACCATGTTTGGGCAGCAGGGCTTCCTAGAGGTAGCTAAGTGAAAATGACATCTCCTTTCTCATGTCCATCCTTACCCACTTAGGTCACCTCCCGCCCTCAGCACTAATATTCTTGTGTCAGAGAGTAGTTTCTGGCCTTGATGTACGGTTACTTTGCAGTCCAGGCCCGGCTGAGGCCATGACCTCCAGGAGCTCACCTGCCTCTCTACCTGTCTCTCTAGCAAACAAAACTGCTTTTTAAAGGGAAGTCTTTCAAGTTGCCTGTTATCACAATACTTTGTTGCTTACCCCCCCATCCCCCGTGTGTGAGCAAATCCTTTTTTTTTTTTCTCTTGGACTTTAATGTGGGCAGCTGTTTTTCCTTTGTCTTGTACTTCTGCTGCGGAAATATGTTGACTTACAGCAAAAGGACTAAAGACAAAGAGCTTTATAAACCCCAGGAGCTTCTTTTGTGCCTCTGCTCCTGTTTTTTTTTTCTTCTCCTTCCTATGAAACAGAAAACAACTGGGTAACAACAAGGACCAACCGCCATAGCCGACGTCACCTGATCAGCTGCTGGTCTAAGCACCTTGTATGTGCCAAGCCACAGCAGTCCTTGAGAAAGAACACCCCAGGTTCCCTCAGATGACAAGAGAAAACAGGAGCATGCCCCAAACTTGCTGCCACAGGGAGCAAGGGCAGCTACAGGGCTTCAGACCCAGAGGTGCTGGCTTCGGTCATTGTTAACAGCAGGAAGCCCTCTCGCAGAAGGGACTCGAAGGTTTCTGCAGAGCGAATGTATTTAATGCATGGGCTTAACCCTTATTGCACTCATGCAGAACTTTTAGCTTGTGTTAACAGGGTCCTGGGTGTTGGTGTTGAGAAAGTGGTAAGACTGGGGGGGAACAAATGACTTAGGGATTATTCATGAGCTCGTCGAGCACTTATTGTAGGAGTGCTGCTGTCGTGGTGGTTGCAAGTGTGGAGCTCACTGACTCACAGGCCTTAGCTGTTGTCATAGACGCGTCCTCATTCTCTCTGGACTCCCGTCAGCGTTTGCTCTCGTCATGAGAATGCAAGTGGGGTGTGATTAAAACAAGGCTGGAGTTGAGACATGGGGAGCAGTTGTGACCTAGAAGGAGAGAGGGCAAATGAGAAAGAGAGAGAGAGAGAGAGAGAGAGAGAGAGAGAGAGAGAAAACGTGTTAAGCAAAACCTGAATTAAAATCTCATCATATGCCCAGAAAGATGAAGGTCACATCTAATGACATTTTAATACAATGAACTATAGACAGTATTACCATTCATTCATTCCTTTGTGCATAGACCAGACTTCAGGTTAGAGATTGCGGGCTTAGTCTTGTTATTGAGCAAGCCTACAGTTTTAGGAAAGAAGAGAGAGTAAGTCCATTTTAATGAAAGCAATGAGTTAAAATCCACGGTAGGATAAAGGGACACAGGGTTGGAATGAGTGCTCTTCCAATTAGGTGTCAGCCGAGAAAGTTTCTGTACAATAAATTCCTCCTGAGGGAGCTGGGTTGTTCAGTAAGAATTTATGGGGCACTGGGTAGGAGGTGTGGAATAAGAGAATCAGAGAAATGCTTAGTGTCTGGTTAATTTGGAAACAGCTTGCTCCTTAAATCTTGGGGGCTGCAGTTTGAGGACATGATTTTGCATTTTAAAAGTGCTACCTGGCTATAATGCTGTGGAAGTTTCAATAACGGACAAGATAAGTGTCCCTCTTATGGACTCTCCCTCCCGGGTCCCCAAATCTAGATTATTTTTCATAATGAATCACTATTATCAATGTTAGAGGTAGCTTGTCTTCTTTCATTTTAAAAACAGAAAGAATTTTGTGTTTAAATATATGACCACATATCTGTGTTGTTAAGCAATTTCCATTTCGTGTGTGGGATCTGATTCTTTTTTTGAGGCTGTGTAGTAGGAACATATATAAGGTATATATGCTAGTCTATCCATTCATTTCCATGTATCATTTTTTTTTCTCTTTCCAAATGTGTTCAGATATGTAGACTGAAGCATGGGATTTCTGAGGCAAGACGAACACGTGTTTTCAGTGTTAGAAGCTTGCATGTCATTACCCTAACTCTGCCCACAGTTCCGCCTTTAGTAGGTAATTGGGACAGTGTTCCCACAGTTCCAGAAGAGTTTTATTTTAATAATCTTTTACGTTTTAGTCAAATAAAGCTAGACTAATCTTATTTGTTACACTTCCTTCTATGCCGCTTCGGCTAAACTTATTTTCACATTTATTAGCATCTGCGAGTTTCCTGTTCTTTCTTGTACCCCATTTTCATATTTGGCTATGTTTTTATCACAGCATTTTATAAACACATCTATTCCAGATAGAAACAGTTAATGTATGATTTTATGTTGCAAACATGCTCTTCAATCCCTTCTCTTTTAACTTTATGACTGATTTTGTGAGTCTTAAACATGATGTGTTAAAAATCTACCCATATCTTCCACAACGGCTTTGTGTCCTGGGACACGTTTAAGGAGCCTTTCTCTAACTTTCTTGTGGATTTATTGATAGTAACATAGTCCTCATTCTAACAGTGAACTGGAGACTGATATCAATAGTTCAAAGCATCTTCGAAGCTGTAGGGTTTCTATTAGCACCTATAAAAATAAACTAGAAAGTGAGGGAAGAGGACATAAAGAGAATTAACAACTGTCTATTATCCATCTGTTTCCAAGGACTGATAAAAATTTAATTAGTGAGTTGAATTGATGTTTCTTGGTAGTTTGACCCACTTTCAAGCAACTTAAGAAAAAGACAATAAGAGAGAGAGAGAGAGAGAGAGAGAGAGAGAGAGAGAGAGAGAGAAGCGTTTCACCTTATTTTCAGTGATACTGGCCGTGTACAACCTCATCAATCTTGGGAAGATTTGACTCAAAGCTTCCAGGGTCAGTACCAGATCAACTCTTAGCTCTTAATTGAAAGTTGCCCAATCACAGGAAATAAAAGCAAACCAAATCCCTAGCCAAAGTTTTTTATTTTATGTCACGTATATCAGGGTTTTATTTTTATTTATGTGTACCACATATGTGCAGTGTCTGTGGGAGCCAGACGAGCACACTGGATCCCCCTGTCATTGGGGTTACAGATACAACTGTGATTTGCCATGTGGGTTGCTAGCAGTTAAACTCTGGTTCCTATGCTCCAAACGGCCATATCTCCAGCCCCAATCCCTTCCTCAACGTTTATATAATCAGTTCAAAGACCAAGTGATCCTGGGAATGTCTTTATTTCCAGTTAGAGGAAGCAATTTTGAAATCCCAACACTATTAGTTATATTATGAGCTTAAAACAGACACCTGGCCTCTCAAAACAGAGTTCTGCGAGAAAGGAGGAAGAAGTGGTGTGCGCCTCGTGGTGGAGAGAACTCTGGTTTGACAGCAAAGTCATAGGCCAAGATCAGCTTACCTCCCCTAGTTGAGACTACTGAGCCTTTCAAGCATTCAGCAATGACTTACCTCAGTGCACTGATTCTTATTAGGTCAGAATCCCCTGAGCCAGCCAGGCTTGAGAGGTCCTCTGACCAATCCTGGCTTGTCTTAATGCTCCAAAGACAGATGGTCTGCTATAAAAGAACTATGTCCAAAGTGAGGGAAGGGAGGATGAGGTGTGGGCTTCGAGGACGGCCAGTCAGCCAGGCTAAGTCCCCCTCATTTCTTAACCCTCTTAAGTCTTCATATTCCCAAACCTTGTGCTTTAAGAGCGAGAAGAATGACGGAGGGAAGACAGTCTTTGTCCTTGGTGGTACTCCCCTGACCTAATGTCACAGATTGTCTCTTCATTCTTCATTCTCTTTAGGCTTTCTCAGGGGAGGGTAAAGGTGGTGAGGGCGTGATATTTAATTTATACACCATCTCCAGTTAGGCTATTGGAGTTTATGTAACTTTCCTTTCCTCAGGGCTTTTAATACGTCTTATATTTAATGGAAACAAAAGGATGACATAAGATTTTGGGAACATTTAGTGACTTACTTAAATCCAATACATAGCAAATAAATGTGGGTCCAAGATTTGAGCTCCGAGAACTGTCTTAGAGTTTGTCAACCCAGAATTCTGGGTTAAGGGGAAGACCTTTGGGTATGGAACCAGGGACAGAATGTAGTGACAAAAATTCGTGGGAGGGACTTCATATATGTTTCTGATGCTTTCACGTCTCAGAAAAACCATTATAAGCCATATTTCTGGGGTTTCCTTGTCAAAGTATTTTGTCCACAGAATCAAGATAACTGTTTAAAATTCAACTCTAAAATAAATGCTCACATATTTCATTATATTAGTATGTCTATGGAATTGAGAGGATTAAAATTAATTTAAATGTTGAAATAGTCATAACATTACTTAGTAATAATGTCAGTGTTGATCTGGCATCTACTTAAGTATACCATCCATTCCCCACTCATGAAGGTTCATTTTCAAAACCTTTTCGTTTTTGTTTTTCTGAGACAGGGTTTCTCTGTGTATCTTTGGCTGTCCTGAAATTCACTCTGTAGACCAAGCTGGCTTTGAACTCAGAGAATCATCTGCCTCTGCCTTCCCAGTGCTGGGATTAAAGGCGTGCATACCACTGCCCATCAGTAAAACCTTCCTTTTAGTATGAGAAGAAAGATATAAGAAAGAATCATGGGGGAAAAAAAGATCAGGTCAGGATGCAAGGCGAGCCGACACTAGAGAAAACTCTCCTCAACATGGAGGTAAGCATCAGCTAAGTCCAAACAATACAACAATGTAGACAGAAAGAATTAACGCTATTGTTTCACACACCTGGACCTCCTGGTAATGGTTACTGCAGGATTACACTCCCACCACTTCCCCTTGCTTGCTAGAATCCTTTTGGCTGCCAGTGAGATGCCTGTAAATCCGTTTAGCATCTCTGCACAGGCATTCTGCAACTCAGGTGTTTTCAAAATGTGGCTTCTTCTTTGTTTTAATTATTCATAGGCTTTCTTATTTTGTGGCAGAGCTGTTGACATGGGAAAACCTTGGGAAATCATTATGTTGTCCAACCTGCTAGATAAACAGTTGCAAAATTTTTTGATAGATAAACGGAAAGCACTTTGCGCTTTTGTATACTTATCAGATACTGTTGTATCTTAACTGTGCGGATCCCTGCAGCAACGTTTGGGTTAAATGCAGCCACCATCCCTGCATTTCAGATAAGGCAGCAGAGAGGAGATGGATAGCTGCACAGCCAAGAGTCAGAAGGAGCCAGGTCCAGGATAGCTGCACAGCCAAGAGTCAGAAGGAACCAGGTCCAGGGCTCTCCCGGGGATGCTGTGCTCTACCATCTCTGTGCATTCAGGGATATGTTGCCCTGGAGCTGATTGTGCCCAGGCCACCCCTGCTTTCCTGACAATGCAGGAAAAGTTGTCTGACTGTTTCTGGATGTGCCACATTTTTCTTAAGATTTCACTGCAAGTATTTTATTCGGTACCTCTAGTCCTAATTCCTAGTTTGGTGCTGTCTGCTTTTTGTGTGTTTGTGTGTAGGTACAGATGTAAATGAAGGTTAGAACTAGCCTCGAATTCTTTCCTCTGTTGTTCTCCACCTTAATTTTTAAGGCACGGTCTCTCAGTTTTACCGATTTAATTAGGTTGCCTGGCTAGCAAGGCCCAGGGACCCTCTTCTTTCTCTTTTCCCAGTGGGCTTACAAAGGCAGGTCTCTTTGCCTGGCTTTAATTTTTAAAAATATTTTAAAACTTTCATTCTTCTCTCGGACATTACATCCCAGACCACAGTTTACACTGCAGCTAATGGAAGCAGATGCAGAGACCCACAGCCAAACAATAGGCGGAGTCAGGGGAACCCTGAAGAAGAGGGTCCTCCCAGTCTCTCCCTCCGCCTCCCTCCCCTCTCCCCTAGATCTGCTCCTCCTCTGTTTCCCTTAAAAAAAAAAAAGAGCAGAGCTATCCATTGAATATGGCCTAGATATCCACTGAACATGGCCTAACAAGGCACAATAAGACTGGACACAAAGCATCATATGAAGGCTGGATGTGGCAACCCAATAAGAGGAAAAGGGTCCCAAGGACAGGTAAAAGAGTCCGGCACACCCCACCCCATTCCTGTTGTTGGGATTCTCAAAAGATCACCAAGCTACACAACCATGAGATATATGCTTAGGACCTAGCTCAGACCCATATAGGGTCCCTGTTTGTTGTGTCAGTCTCTGTGAAGCCCTATGAGTGCTGCTTAGTTAGTTCTGTGGGCCTTGTTCTCATGGAAGAACTTGACAACCCTACATCCTTTCCTGTCCTCCTCATCCTCCTTCCTCCTGTTGGGCAGACATTATTAATCAACTTCCTCCTCCTCCTCCCTCTTCTCTTCTGTATCACTGCCCCCCTTTCTCCTCATTTTCCTCCTCCATGGCAGACATTGATAATTGCTCATAACGTTTTGTCACTGATCCCCTATAGGCAGCCCCTATCAAGCCTTGAAAGTGGCAAGCCAAATGAGATCCATTTGGCATCCTCAGGAATGCTGACACGCAGACATTAATCTCCTTTAAGGATTATTACTTGACTCTTTTGCCAATGTCTCCGTGTTCTGAGGAATCACCCCCCAGGGTAGTATGCAGTTTGATTTTTATTTTAAATTTCAGTTTATTTACTTTACATCCCAAGGGTGCACCCTCCCTCCTCTCCTCCCCATCCTCCTTTCCATTCCTTCTCCCTTCCCCTCTCCTTTTCCTCCCAGAAAAGGGGAGCCATCCCTCCCCCCCATAAACCTCCCCAGCACATCAAGTCATATCAGGACTGAGCATATATCTCCATCTCCTGAGGCCAGGCAAGGCAACACTCACAAGAGGAAGTGATCCAAAAGCAGGCAGTAGAGTCTCCGTTAGAAACAACACCCTCCCTCCACTCGACAGGCTCCCCAGATGAAGATCAACCTGCCTATTGGCTACATGTGTTCACCGGAGCTAGGTCCAGAGCATGCATGCTCCTTAGTTGATGTCTCAGTCTCTGAAAGCCCCCATGGGTTAGTTGGGGGGTTAGTTGGCAACTGGGTTAGTTGCCTCTGTTGGTCTTCTTGTGAGGTTCCTGTCCCTTCCAGGTCCTTCCATCTTTCCCCAACACTTCCACAGGACCCCTGGAGCTCTGCCCCATGCTTGGCTGCAAGTTCCAACATCTGCCTTCATCCCCTGCTGGCTGGAGCCTCCCAGAGGACAGTCAAGTTGGGTTCCTGTCTGTAAGCATAGAAGAGTATCATTATTAGTGTCAGGCGCTGGCTCTCTACCTTGGGGTGGGTCTCAAGTTGGGCCAATTATTGGTTGGACTTTCCCTCAATCTCTGTTCCCTCATTATCCCTGTACTTGTAGGCAGGGTAATTTTTGAATCAAAGGTTTTATTCAGTTGGTTGTTGTTCCCTTCCTTCTACTAGTCCTGCCTGGCTAAGAGATGGTCACTTCAATCTTCATGACCTACCCCTCCCCCCGTTAGGAGTCTCAGCTAGAGTCACACCCACATCCTCCCAGGAGCCTACCCTGTTGTAAGCCTTCAGCATGTCAAAGAGATGCCCCCCTCAGTTTCCCTTCTTGTTACCAGCCCTCTCACCTCTTCCACCCTGTTCTTTCCACATCTGATCCTCACCCTTGTTTCCCTCCCCATTCTATCTTTTGCCCAGTTCCCTCTCTTCATCTTCTCCTGCTGTCTATTCTATTTCCCCTTCTGAATTGCACCATCCTTTGGGCCCTCCTTGTTACTTAGCTTCTTTGAGTCTGTGAATTGTAGTATGGTTATCCTGTACTATAGGTCTAATATCTGCTTGTAAGTAAGTACATACCATGTGTGTCTTTCCTGGTCTGGGACACCTCACTCAGGATGATCTTTTTCTCATTCTATCCATTTACCTGCAAATTTCATGATTTCCTTGTTTTTAATAGCTGAGTAATATTCTATTATGTAAATGTACCATAATTTCTGTATCCATTCTTTGGTTAAGGGACATCTGGGTTGTTTCCAGCTTCTGGCTGTTATGAATAAAACTGCTATGAACATAGTTGAGCAAATGTCCTTATTGTATAGTGGAGCATCTTTTGGGTTTATGCCTAGCAGTGGTATAGCTGGGTCTTGAGGTAGAACTATTCCCAATTTTCTGAGAAAGTGCCAGATTGATTTCCAGAGAAGCTGTACAAGTTTGCACTCCCACCAGCAATGGAGGAGTGTTCGCCTTCTTCCCCATTCTTGCCAGCATGTGTTGTCATGTGGGTTTTTGATCTTAGCCATTCTGACTGGTGTAAGATGGAATCTTAGAGTTATTTTGGTTTGCATTTCTCTGTGACTAAAGGACACTGAGCATTTCTTTAAGTGCTTCTCAGCCATTTGAGATTCCTCTGTTGTGAATTCTTGCTTTATCTCTGTACCCCCTTTTTTTAAAAATTATTTATTAATTACAATTTATTCACTTTGTAGCCCAGCTGTAGCCCCCTCCCTCAACTCCTCCCAGTCCCACCATGTGGGTTCCCCTAGTAATGGCAACAGGGGCTCACCCTGACATGGACTCAGTGGCTGGCTCTTTGATCACCTCCCCCTGGGGGAAGGAGGAGCCTTGCCAGGCCACAGAGGAAGATGATGCAGCCAGTCCTGGTGAGATCTGATAGGGTAGGGTCAGAGAATATGGGAGGAGGACCTCCTTTATCAGTGTACTCCATTTTAAATTGGATTATTTGATTTGCTGATATTTAATTTCTTAAGTTCTTTGTATGTTTTAAGATATTAGCCATGGATAATGTAGCCCTGTCTGATGTAGGGTTGGTGAAGATCTTTTCCCAACCTGTAGGCTGCCATTTTGTTCTATTGACAGTGTCCTTTGCCTTATAGATGCTTCTCAGTTTCATGAGGTCCCATTTATTAAGCGTTGATCTCAGAGCCTGTGCAGTTGGTGTTCTGTTCAGGAAGTTGTTTTTTATGCCAATGAGATCCAGACTTTTCTGCGCTTCTAATAGGCTTAGAATCTCTGGTTTTATGTCAAGGTCTTTGATCCACATGGACTTGAGTTTTGTGCAGGGTGATAAATATAGGTCTATTAGCATTTTTCTACAGGCAGAACCAAATTGAAGACCCAGAAATAAATCCACACTCCTATGGACACTTGATTTTAGACAAAGAAACCAAAACCATACAATAGAAAAAAGAAAGCATCTTCAACAAGTGGTGCTGGTCTAACTGGATATGGTTTGATTTTTTTTTAAATTTTATTTTCTAGGAATACAGTGGTTACTTTGGATCTTTTATAAGAACAGGGCAGCATTTTTAATGTGGAAAGCTATTTTTATCAAGCTTTTTCTTCGATCTTTTAGAACTTAGAAAACAAACGGAAAACAAGACAGTTCTGTAAGCTGATATAGGCTGCTTCATATTTGACTATGACTTAAAAATGTTCTCAGGGTGTCTTCCTCTAGCTAGGCTTCCTGTCTGTATGCTGAGGGGAGGCTGAGCCCTGCCCTCACCCCACAGGGGAGCCTAGTCAATACTGAGCCCTGCAGAGGAGCAAGTGTGTGTCCAGTGACAGTGAGCCCTCTGTGAACATGGGCAGCTGCTGAACCCTTCCTGCACTCCTCCTTTATTTAGAGAAGAGAATGACTTTATTTTCCTTGTGTGTTCACAAAGTTAAGATGGATGAATAGGCTTCTGATTGGATGTGAGTGTGCCGACTGAGGGCAGGTCCTTCCAGAGAGCGACGGGAAGAATTTGGATTTGTCTCTGATGTTTTCCCAGCTAACTCTGCCTTCAGAGCGTACCTTGAATTTGAGTAGTCCCCATTTAGCCTGCTCATGTTTGTTTCCTGGCTGCGAAATTGAGAACATTCCTTAACCCCTCTCCCACTCTCCTTCGTAAGATGGAGATCATAAAATGCCAACCTTGTGAGGTCGTATTAGCATCAATACTGACTAAGTAATGACTATGAACACATTTTCATGGTATTATAAATATATGCGTCAGCTAGGTACACGGAGTCTATTGGGAAAGGTCTTGGAGATGAAGTACCTTAATGCTCTTTCTCCTCAGTAACTGTTACTGAAGTTGAGGGAGGCAAAATGTCTTTGAATTTATGCAATAACTTAGGGGATTTAGTATTAGAACAGAGGTCTCCCAGATGTGTTGAAAAGCACTCCAGTCCTCTCTCCAAAGCACTGCGCTTTGCTAGTGTCTGCTCCAAGGTTGCGTGGCTTATCTAGCAAGGCTTCTGACTTCTACTCATCAATGAAGAATGTTGACCATTGCCTAGGTCCTTCCTGCTCCATAAGAGCTATCCGCCTCTGGATTCAGTAGTGTGTTTTCTCTCTTTAGAAATAACTCCAGATCAGATGGTGTGGTGGCTTGAGTAAGAATGCCCCTCCTAGATGCGGTGGTTTGAGTGGGGACGGCCCTCATGAGGCTCATGTATTTGAATGTCTGGTTCCCAGTTTGGTGGACTGTTTAGGAAGGATTAGAAAGTGCCGTCTTGTTGGAGGAAGTGTGTCACCAGCGGTGAGCTCAGAGGTTTTAAAAGCCCATGATAGGCCCAGTCTTGCACTGTCTGTCTGTCTGTCTCTGCCTGCTGCCTGTGGATCAGGATGTAAGCTCTCAGCTACTACTCTAGCACCTTGCCTGCCTGCCTCTGCCCCACACTCCCTGCCACACCGATGGTTAACCCTCTGAAAACGTAAGCAAGCCTCCAGTTAAACGCTTTCTTCTATAAGTTGCCTTGGTCATGGAATCTCTTTACAGCAATAGAAGAGTAACTAAGACTGATGGCCTCCAGCCGTATTTGGCACCCTATTCCTTGTCCTACTTTGCAGACAGACCACAGTTCCTCCTCCATGTTGTTCTGGTTCCTGACTAATTACAGGCCCCTTCTCCCCCAGCTTTATTCACTGAGGAGCCTGTTCTTTAGTGAGGGCTTCTGGTTCACCTCTCTCAAGTTTATAGGTGGGACTCAGGCAGTTTGATAGGTGTGGCTAGCGCTGTGCTAGATGCTGGTAGAGACAAAGACCGAGGAAACTGCAGCCCAGCATCGAGCAGCTGTCTGGCAACAGCTGGAAATTTTCACTATGGCTGTCGAGGTCTTTCTGGCGTGGTGCTGACCTTGAAATGAACAAGAACACTGTGTTGCCTGAATTTAACCATCCTCCTCCATGTCCAACTCTGCATGCCTTAGCTAACAATGAAGAGTCCTTCTCCACTCCATATCCACCTCACTTTCCTTTGCCTGTAAGACATTCAGTTACCCTGAAGAACTGAAAAAAAAAAAAACCCCACAAAACCTTAAATTCTGAAACAGTGAAGTTCTTACAGCTCTTTCACTGTTTCCTTCAATGTTCTCATCTTGCATAACGGCACACATTTGTCAGAGGCAAACAAATTTAAGTTTGTAGATCATGCCTAACTAAACTACAGATGTTGTTCATACTGACCAAACACCGGTGACATCTTCAAGACCCAGCCCAGAATGTGTAGCATTTTATCTAAGTATTTTTGAAGTATTATCCAATAGTGCTGGTTCAGTAGCCTGAGGGGAGATACTGAGTCCATTTTCAATGTCCTTTGACACAAGATCAACAGTTAATACCGTGACCTTTTGCAGAGTTTTCATCTCAGTTTTCAGGAGAAGTTGCTCAAGGGTGTTAGGGCATGGTAAAGAAAACTTAATGTGAAGTGCCACCTTCTTACCCACGAGTAATAAAATTTTAAGATCACAATATTATTTCCATCACAGTGTAGATGGAGGATTTATTGTCACGGAATGTTTTGTTGGGCATGCTTTTATTGAATCAATTTATGTTTTAAAATTTTAGACACCGAGAAAATAGAATTGACTCTGACTGGCAAGGGGAGCTCAAATTCAGGTCATCTAGGGAGAGGGAACCTCAAAATGTCCCCATCACTGAGAAAATGTCCCCATCACTGTGGCCTGTAACCAAGCCTATGGGGACATATTCTGGAGTAATGATTGATGTCAGAGGGGTGTTGCCCCTGGGTAGACCATCCTGAGAGCTTTAAGAAACAGGCTGACCACAGCATGGAAGCAAGCCAGTAAGCAACATTCCTCCATGGCCTCTCCTTCAGTTCTTGCCTTCAGGTTCCTGCCTTGAGTTCCTGCTCAGTGATTTCCCTCAGGGATGGACTGTCACCTTGAAATGTAAGCTGAAATAAACCCTTTCTTCCCCATGTTGTTTTTTGGTTGGTGTTTTACTATAGCGACGGAAAGCAATTAAGACAATATAGTAATAGGCCATGTTTAGGAGAGAATCCATCAACTCCAACTTTCTCAAGTTCAAAGATGCATCCTTCTCATGATGTCATATGGACTCTCTACTGTGGAATTGAGCAAAGCAAAGCCTTCATAGTGACCTCAACAGGCTTATAATCATTGCAAGTGTTAAAAATCTAAATTTGTTCTAAAAATAACTTGATTCTAGAATGCATGGACTTTCCTAGTGGTATTTAGATATCATATTCTAAAGAGGTTCTGAGTATGTTTTTGTCCTAAAATATAAACCCCATTGTCTTGTACCTCACGTAGCAGAGGGCCGTCTGTTTTTATTTTCAAATTTTTAGCAACTCACATAACTGCTGAAATCTGAACAACAGAATTGATATTACAAAATGGTTTCTGTTCCATTTTGGATTCTAAAAATACAAGATGCCTGCATGTGTTTGGATTTTCATACATCTGCTTAAAGATTAATTATAATAACTTTGCTTTAATATTAGTGGTTTCGTCCTTTCTTTTACTAGTGAGGGCACAACTAGCTGCTTAAATCTGATGGGCAACCAGCTGAGAATCAATACTCTTCGCATTTAGAACATCTAGTAATTTGTACCTGTACTGATCTATGTATCAGTTATCACCTTACGGAGGATGTTTAACCTCTCTGGTATCCTTGTCCATCTTTACCTCCTGGTGGGGTTGCCGTGGTTCCTTGAGCTAATATTGTATGGTGATCATTGAACAGCTTAGCACCTGTAAGCACTGCCTAGACTGTTGTTCGACCTGGGCTTGAGTGTCACCATGACGACATGGAAGTTACTACACCCCCATTGACTTCTTATCCCCAACACATGTTTCTCCACACCGTGAATGAGAAGAGTAACTTGGCTAAGCTATGCAAATAGCCGGTGGTGAAGAATTAGTGGAGGCTATCGTGGACTCTGCTTTGCTCTCAGCATCCCTCTTTCCTGAGAAAATGCACCAAATTTGCATGTTTTCCAGCTTCCCTTATTGCTACCTGGAACCTATCCCTTCTAGACTGCTCCTCTCTCACCTCTGTGTCTCCTGCCTTCTTTAAAGCAATGAAACTCACTTGGGATAATTCCTTCCCATGGGATTCCTCTGTGTCTTCTCCTGTTATGACATTCCTCTGCTGGGACTCTGCTCCATCACTCCCTGTATGATCTTTGTCTTCACCCGCTCCCCTCTTTCTCCATGCCCTGCCTCCTTCATCCACAGCTTTTTCAATGACACAGGAGCTAGGACACTCCATTCAAATCCTAGCTCTCACCTTGGCTCTGTTTATTTTAATTGGGAAACAAAGTTTTGAGCGTGGCCTATTGGCTATTGGTGTTAAAGGGAGTTGGTAAGTCTCATTTCGCTGTTGGAATCCTGGGACACAGGTCCCACCTCTGTCTCTCCTGGATGCTGGTTAGCAGTGTTTAGACCTCATTGGCCATGTTGGTTCTGTGCTTCTGCTGGCCTGGCCACCTCTATTGCTTGTCAGGTTCATCTTTTCAGCAAGAGTTTCAGGTCTTTGATAGCAAAGGGTAAGTCCAGGCTTCCAGTTAATTCATTACCTAGAACAGCTTAACTTACTGACTGAACATCTTGTATCTGAGCTGTGTCTAGAGGTAGGCCTGCCACTCATAGCCACGCAGTAATGCCACTGTGGCTACTGAGATAAAACAGGGTCTCTTTTAGAAGAGTCTACCACTCTTTTTTTCCTAGGAGGCTCCGACAGCACCCCCCCCCCCACTTATGTAAAGTTCACAGACTAGTTTGTCCTGGTACTTTGGAATCTCACCAGAACATATTCAGAATTTAGAAGAGTAACACAAGACAGGTTTATGTTCAGACTAGAGTTTCCTGAGGGCATTTCCCAAAAGGATCTCTCTGGTTCTTTTCACTACTTAACTGATGTACTCATTGATTACTACTTAAGGTATTAATTGTGATTCACCAGAGAAACAAAACAAATTGTAGAGGGGATGTTTGTAGAAAGCGTGTATTAACTGGTGGAGTCTTTGAAAGAACCGGCTTATACAAGTATAGTATTTGGAAAGTCCGACATCTGCACAGTGGGGCAGGTCCCTGAAGAACTGAAGCTGGTGTTAGGCTTCACTCCTGAAAGCAGCGTGCTGGCAAATTTCCTTCCTGCTTGTTGAGATTTGCTTATCACATCAAATGGTGGACAAAGACAGCCTACAATATGGAGAGACAAATAAACTACTCAAGGCCTGTTGAGTTAAGGGTTAACTTACTTAAGCCACCCTTCACAGAAATATACAGAATAAAATTTAATGAAATAGCTAGTCAGATTACTTATACAGGCTGACATATTTCAAATTAATCCGCAAAGCTAATTAATCTCAAACGAGCCTGTAATAAACAATGTTATTTTGGAAATATAGGCCAACACCCTCTAGTGCTATGCTAAAGGACCTGGGCTTGAGTTTGTGGAACTCAAGTTTGGGGCAGGCCCGTGGCAGGAGTGTTCTATAGCAGCTCTGTGTAGGATGCATTGAGGAAGAAGGGGCTGAATGAGAGAAGCCTGTCTTAATCGTTGAGGAAGAATGAGTCGTGGGTAAGTAGAGGATTGTCAGTAGAAGTGGAATTAAATTTGAGAAGGGAAACCCCAGTCGTTAATAATTATAAGGCTTCAGGCTTTGGTGGTTGGGAGGATGGTGGCAATATTAGAAGAGAAGAACGAGGTCAGGTGAGCAGGATTTGTGTTAGTGGGACCCCTAACTGGCATAAGTGTGTACCTTCTTCATGGTTTGACATTTTCAGGGTTAGACAAACAGTAAAGAACACTGATTAGTGATTTCCGGGACCCAGCTAAGGAGAGCATAGCTTTGCATGCAGTTTGATGGTCATGTCAGACAATATGTTCTTTTCACTGAGAAGTGAGGGATGAATTAAAAATTGGCAAGAAAGCCAGATGCTGCACAGTGGCAAGAGGTGGATGAGGTGGGCAGACCTTCACAAAGCCATCCGGACCTTGGCTGTGGGCAGGGATGCTGGAGCCATCCCAGCAAGCATCGCTCAGGACGGGCAAATCAGCTTCCAGAAGCATGCCAGGCTTTGATGAGAAAAGCCAGTGGCCCGTAGGGAGGCCTTTCTGTTTTTCTTTTCAATTTGTTTCACCTTCATCGGTATGGTATCCATTCCTTGCCACAACAAGCAATTCCTCACGCCTGGTTTAACCTCTGGCTCTAACAAAGGTGCCCCTTTCATCTTCACACCATCTGCTTCTGCTTTCACTTGTTTTAGTTTTGGAAGTTAACTCTGCTATGTCGAAAACCCTCCAAGTAAATCTGCCCAACAGAATTCTCTCAGCCCTCTCAGTTTTAAGACGAAGGTCTGGAAATTATTTGCTACAAGTGGGTGTGGGTTAAAAACAAACAAATGAACAAGCAAACAAAACAAAATGAACCCCTTCCCCCAATCGAATAGAGCTAAAGGGCTCCAGGGCCAGGTGTGTCCAAACGCTTGACATTGTGACAGGGACCTGTTATTTATCAAGTTCATGCTTGACAGACACACAATTGAGGAGGGGGCGAGGTGTGACCATTTCCTTCTGAGAATTATACACTGCCACTAAAAGGTGGAAAGTTGCCTGACCTCTAAGAAGCACGAGCATTTGTGATTCTTATTTATCTATCTATCTATCTATCTATCTATCTATCTATCTATCTATCTATCTATCTATCTATCTAATTTGAGACAGGGTTTCTCTGTGTAACAACCCTGGCTGTCCTGAACTGGATTTGTAGAGTCTGGATTTGTAGAGACTGGATTTCCAACCCTGGCCTGGAGCTCACAGAGATCCTCCTGCCTCTGCCTCACTGGGATTAAAGGTATGTACCACCACTGCCCTGCTAAGCTGGGAAGCTTCGTGTTCACTGCTTCCCAGTGATTGCAATCTGAATGTTTTTGCTAGATTCACAAAATGTTGAGCCCATCTTACCATCCTCTTTCCTGGACCCTCTCTCCTCTGCTGCCTTTTCTATGCCATGATAGTATGACCATTTGCAGTCCATTTTTCTACCTTAATCCTGCAGTAAGAGCTGGGAAGACTGACTGCTGTTGCTTGGCTCATAAAACAATGAACGACAACAAAACCCAAACACAGCAAAACAAAAGCCAGGCCTCACTGGTTTGTTCTTTTCCTGAACAGTCTCAGATAGCAGCTATCTACTTGATCTCTGGGTCGTGTGGCATGCATCTTGTGGAGAAGGACACTGGTTAGCAGGGACCACTCAGTGACACCCTGAGTGCAAGCTGCTTTAGAATTGTAGTGTCTGGGGGTCAGTTGCAGCTCGCTCTGTTGGTATCTCTGTATAAGATGCAGACCGGTCTAAAAAGCACACTGGGTGAAATATGCTGTGGGTGGCAGTGTCCCTGTCACTGATGCTGTGCTGACAACCTTCTAAGACAGAGAAGCAAATCCCAACCACTGAAAGAATTTTTATTAGCTTCTGTTGCAATTTAAGAGTCCAAGGAACAAGACAGGAGCCTACCACAGAGGACCTCTGAAAGACTCTACCCAGCAGGGTATTAAAGCGGATGCTGAGACTCATAGCCAAACTTTGGGCAGAGTGCAGGGAATCTTTTGAATGAAGGGGGAGATAAGAAAGACCTGGAAGGGTCTGGAGCTCCCAAGAACAACAGAACCAAAAAATCTGGGCTCAGGGGTCTTTTCTGAGACTGATAGTCCAACCAAGGACCATGCATGGAGATAACCTAGAACCCCTGCACAAATGTACCCCGTGGCAGCTCAGTGTCCAAGTGGGTACTCTAGAAAGGGGAGCAGGGGCTGTTTCTGACATAAACTCAGTGGCAGGCTCTTTGATCACCTCCCTCTGATAGCTGAGCAGCCTTACCAGGCCACAGAGGATGACACTGTAGCCAATCCTGATGAGACCTAATTGGCTAGGGTCAGATGAAAGGGGAGGAGGACCTCCCCTATCAGTGGACTGGGGAAGGTGCATGGGAGGAGATGAGGGAAGAAGGGAGAGCGGGATTGGGAGGGAAAGAAGTTGGGGGCTACAGCTGGGATACAAAGTGAATAAATTGTAACTTACAGTTTGAGTGTGAAATGTCCACTGCAGGCACCTGTAGGAACACTTTATCATTAGCTGGTGACACTGTCTTGGGAGATTGTAGAACTTAATGAACCTGGGGCCTAGCTGGCAGATATAGGGCTGTAGTATTCTAATGCATGGCTTATATATCAGCCCCAGTTCTGGTCCTGTCTCTTCTTTGTGCTTCTCTAAGTTGTGATGAGGTGAGGAGTCTCAGCTGCCTGCTGGAGCTGCCTGTTGACATGCCTTTCCTACCACAATGGACTGTGTCCCCTGAAACCATAAGCCAAGACAAATTCACATCCTTCAAGGTACTTCTTGTCAGGTCTTTGGTCACAGCAATGAGAAAAGCAACTAACACCCAGCATGTATTCATGAAAGGAATGCCTGGCAGAATGGCAGATATGAAAGCAAAGCCTGTGAAGGCTTCATAGCTGCTGTGAGCCAGACCGAGAGAGCAAATCCACACTGATGACCCGGAATAAAGAGGCATGGGGTGCTATCCCTGGCAAGTGTGGAGGTTGGGCAAAATGTTCTGTGTGAGCACGTGTGTATATGTTTGCAGAGGCTAGGGGTGGACACTAGGTGCTTCTCTCTGTCAATCTCCACCTTAGCTTGGCGACAGAGTCACTCTCTGAACCTGGAACTTGCTGACTGTCTAGATGGCAGGCCAGTAAGCCCTTCAGGTCCTTTTGTGCACCTGGGATCACAGGTGCACACCACTTTTTAAGTAGGTGACGGGGTCTGAATTCAGGTCCTCAGGAACCTTATTGAATGAGCTGTCACCCCATCCTCTTGGCAGGGTGTTAAGTGTATCAGTCTTGGTAGGGCAATGGGAGTCATGTTTCGGAGTTTACATTCTATGACATGGAGCCATAATAAATATGAGCCATAGAAAAATAGCCCTGTCTAGACTCATTATCCTCATTTGTAAAATGCATGCAACGAGGTTGTTCTGAAAAACATTTAGAAATAATTAAGTTGGATCACATGACAGTCAGTCCTTTAGGACTGGTCTATGTGAATGAAAGATGATCTTGATTTGTTGTTACTAAATATGAGTGATGGCTTCAGGCTATATGTGGCCATTCTGTTCCAATAAAATTGCTGTAAAACAATTGTAAACCCTACTTGAATCCAGGTGGGAGGCTGGGAGCTTGTCTGAGGTTTTACCCAACCAGAGAAAAGTTTCTAATTTTTAATAGCAGTATTTCACTGATATTCATTTTAGCCCCTAAATGGAAGATGTAGGTATGTAAATGACATTTGTGAATTGAGAAGTCATACACTTCTTTTGCAGGGAAAATTTTTGCTCTGTCCCCCGGGCATTGGCAGGGTCTATCAGCTATGTAGGTTTTATAGACTCATTTGGAAAATGTCATGGCTTATCAGAGTTATGTAAGTCAAGGTTTGTGGCTTTAATATTTAATTCTTCAAATGTCATCTGGAGAGGAGGGAATGGTATTGAGTGATTTTTTTTAAAAAAAATTATGTGTGTGTCTGTGTGAATTTAATTAGAACCAATAAAATCAAGTAAGGGAAAATAACTATAATTGAATAAAAATTATACAAGCTAGTGATTGGTATCTCTCATGATAAGAAATTCAAATTTTCTTAAAATATGGGTCTATAAGACAGGTACCATATTCAGTAGCTACCAGGAACAAAGGTTCATTTTGACACTCAGGCCATGGGTCCCTTTTGACCTTGTCATTGTTTCCATTAAAGGGACAGGAAGGTTCCTTTGCCCAAGTTTAAGCATGACATCTGAGTTTATCAATGACAATGGTGACAGGATGAGGAAATGCTAGCAGATGAATTAGCACATACCAGTTGTTGCCTGAAGGCACAGAGATTACCATGGTCCTGGATTGGGAGCACTAGCAGTGGCTTTAGAATGCAGCCAGAGGGGAGAGGGACAGGAGAGGGCTCCACCATCCTCCAGCACAAGCAAATAGAGTGGCCTCCATCATTTAACACCTGAAGGTTCCCAGCTGCAAAGTGCAGAAGAGCCAAGGCTAACGGCATGGACACTCCCCCTTCTTCACAGCCACAAAAAAACAGCCACAGGAATTCCTGTGTGTGAGAGAATCGAGGTGAATTCTCCAGCAGTGTGGGCGATTGAGGCCTTTTCAGCAACACCCCAAGCTCTCATTCACATGAGAGTGTCAAGAGGAGGTATGCTGCCTGAGAAGCAGTTGCTAAGTCTCCAGGGAGAATGTGACACGCATGCGATGCTTCTTCTCCCCCTTGTTGACATCTTATGGCACAGAGCCCTCATGGATGTAAAGATTAGTGTCCTTGGGACAGGGATTCCAGGCATCCATCTCATTCCTGTTGGCAGCTGGAGACCAGCGGAAACCTGCAGCCACTAACCTGGAAGCGGGGCCTCACTAGAACCCCTGTACTAGAACGTTGTCTACAGTGTCTAGACCTATGAAAAAGTCTTCCTCTCCTCCTCCTCCTGCTCATTTTTCTTCTTCTAGTAAGGCTTCCAGTGGCTCTCCTGCTTTACTATCTTCATAAACTCGTGTGAAGGAAAGTGATTGTGTGAGTCTCTGAACTCTGGGCTCCTTCTTGGTGCTCTCAGCGAGAGCTCACTCACTTTTCTTTGAAGATGGCATCCAAATTGGAAAGAACACCTTAGAGTGTGCAATCATGGGATTCTCTTGTAACCAGGAAGCTCAAGGGCGTCTCTGTAGTACTTCACAGAAATTGACTTTTTTCCAACCCTCCCCCACCTTTCTCTCTGTCTCTGTCTCTGTATTGTGTATGCATGCCTGAAGGCCAGAGGAGGAGTCAGAAGCCCTTTTAACACAGAAAGGAAAATGAGAGAGAATGTTTTTTTTTCTGTGTTAAAAAAACAATGAAACAATGAAGCTGTGTTTGATGAGAGCCCTGTTCTTGAGACAGTATAGCTGTGAGCACAAATGAGGTCAAATCCTCACAGGAGTGTGGTGCAGCATTTTGCTAGGGCCTGTCTTAGTTAGGGTTACTATTTCTGTGATATAGTATGACCAAAGCAACTTGGGGAGGAAAGGGTTTGTTTGGCTTATGCTTCCACATCACTGTTCATCATCAAAGGAAGTCAGGACAGGAACTCAAGGAAGGCAGGAACCAGGCAGGAGCTGATGCAGAGGCCATGGAGGGTGCTGCTTACTTGCCGGGAGCCAAAGCTATCTACTGAAGCCTAAGTCAATTAGTGAGTCAAAGCTATCTAGTGGAGACAAAAGGTGTTTACTAGGCCAAAGCCAAATAGTGAGAAAAGGTCATTTAGTGGAGACCTAAAGCTATTTAGTGAAAGTTATCTAGGACCCTAACTCATGGGTGATAGACTGTGAGGACAGCCGTGGGATTTGTTAGAGCATCCGTGAGAAAACATCCCTATGGTATCTTGCAGGCACCCTATTTAACACATGAAAGCACTCTTCCTGTCTCCTGCAGCAGCTAATTACCTTCCCCCTTTTCCTGCCTTTTCCCTATATAAGTTGGGTAAAAATTTCTAATAAATGAAGCTTTGATCAGACAAACAGACTTGGCTTCCTTCCTTGCGCTTCTTGTTCCTTCCCCCCATTCCTTCCACTCTCCTCCCTTAGGAACCCACGGTGAAGCCCTGGGGGCCGGGGCATATCTGGTACCCAATGTGACCTAAAGGTACGGAGATCTGGATCGAACGTCGTTCTTCAAGTGGCCACTAAAATACACAAGGATTCAGCATTTCCACCGGGAACTAAAACTACATGAGAGATCTCCACAGAGCTGCCTGTCTGTGAGCTTGATCCGAGAGGTAAGTCACAACGACGAATTATGGGACGAGATTTGAATAAGCATATCTTATTCTTACAGGGACTGAAGGAGTCCCTCAAGGCACAAGGAGTAAGGGTAAACAAAAAGGAATCTCAAAAGCTAAAAAGTTACTTGAAAAATTAGAACAGTCAGTCAAAAAAAAAGGGGGGGACTTCTAAGGTTATTTCAAGTGTTCATAAAGGAGCTCAAACAGATTTCTGTGATTTGAGAGCAAAAAATTATTGAGGAGCTAGATAGTGAGGATGAAACAGAGTCAGGGGAAGAAACTGCTAAGTCTCATAGCCTGCTTCCCTTGCGCTGCTTCCCTTCCACCCAAAACAAACAAAAAAGGCCCCCAGGAGGGCCGGGGCAGAAAGCAAAGAGCAGAGCTGTAGCACGTAGCATGGTGAGCAGGAAGAACAGGGGATGCTGCTTGTCTCCTTCCCACACCTCTATTGCGGGCAAGGTTTGGATGGCTTGCGAGAAATGGGTGGATGAGAATGCTCACTCACTCAAACCTTAAGAATCAGCCTAAGACCTGCCTCTGCCAGCTGCAATGCTGAGCAGGATTCAGGACTGCTCAGCTGAGCGGCAGTTTACCCCGCCCCCTCCCACCAGCTTCAGCCAGTGTCAGCTTCAGCCAGCTCTAGGACAGAAACCAGCGGGATGGAGCCACTTCTAGTTTTAAAGATTAAATTGTGTTCACTGATAAATTCTGAGTTTTTCTAGTTCTGACTTTTAAAATCATGGTTATGCTCTGTATATATATTTAAATGTTTAAAAAGCAGGTACTGCGGTTGTTTTTTGTTTTGTTTTTTTGTGTGCTGGCTGTTTGTTTTGGTCTATGGTTTTGTTTTGCTCTCGAGGTCTGGAAAACTTGGAGAGTCTCCAATCTGGTCGAGGAAATTTGGGTGACACCCCAGTTCCCGAAAAAAGAACGCTTAATTGCTCCCCTAATCTGGGACCCTATTCTGTGTAGAAAGAAGGCTGCTAGAGCCTGCTCTTCATCTGGGAGCTGTGGAGAGGAACCATGAGGGAGTCCACTCCTTCCAGGCCAGTCAAATCCTGGTATCTGGGTATTCTGGTTACTCCAACGGGACAATGTCAGATTTCTGCGTTCTTTAGCTGTGTCTCTATGTGTGTATATGTTTATCTCTGGAATTCAATTGACGATATTTTAAAATCTGACTGACGATATCAATATTTTTGGACATGAGATAGTTTAAACCAACACCTCTAAGTTTGGTCTTGGACCATCACAGTTAAATTCTATAAAACATTTTAAAATTTATCAGGCATTTTAAAATAATAACCCTTGGACAGTCTAACAAAAAACTTAAAAACAGTTTCTCAACCCTTTGGGGGAGGTCAAAAGCATGCTTGGCTGACAATAGCTAAATAAATGATTTAATGCTGTTTCTTTCTGGCCTATAGATCCGGTATGGCCAGAATAGTCCATTTTTGCTAAAGGCTGCAGGCTAAATTTAGTTCTCTGTTTAATGCTAAATAAAACTTTTGTCCTTTAATTTTTTGCTGTTTTAATACAATATTATAGGATTGACAAGATTTGCTAGCCCCTTTACAAACTATGTTTAATTAAAAATTTTGCTTTGATTTTAGTTTAAAAAGAGCAGATTTAAAGTTATGCTAAATATTATAGTTGAGTACAAGATTGAGTTTTACTTAGTCCCTTTGTTTAGGTTGTTTTTTTTTTTTTAAGGTTAAATTTAAAATGGATAACCATAAAGTTTGTCTATATAGATCTAACTAAAATTTGGTTCTAAAACATACATTAAAAAAAATATATATATATAGGCGCTCAGCTCCCACCGCTTCGGTGGTGGGTGTTGTGGGCCCAAGCTGCAGCTTGTAATTTACAATAAAAAGACCCTTATGTGTTTTGCAACGAAGTCGATTCCTGTAGAACTCTTGGGGGCTTGCGAACTGGGTGTAACATTTGGAGGCCCCAGCGAGATTCCAGGGCCCCCCAAGACCTCAGGACTGATCTGGAGGGTCTCGTACAGCTGGTAAGTGTTGTGTCTGTGTCTCAGTCTCCGTCTTTGTCTCTTTGTGCTTTGTTCAGTGTGCAGTGTTCCCATTGGCGCCTATCTTCTGTATTCTGTTCTGCCTCGAGGTATCTGTATGAGTGACTAAATGTGATTTAGCCAGACGTGTCAAACAATCACAGTCGCTGAAGTTGGGGGAGACATCCCCCAACTTCATCAGTTTCTGGAGGCGGTCTAGAACCACCCACCACTCTGAGGCTTCTGTGGCAGAGGAGCCAGAGCGGGAATCTGAAGGTCTGTTTTTACAGCACCTTACCCAGGAAGGGACTTGGGCCCATCCTGGAGGAGTTTCTGAAAGGCCTATGTTCGGCCTGCCCTAGAAGAGTCAGTTTTGGTCCTGGGAAATTTGGCCAGCTGGTGGGTGTTTTTTGTCTCAATGTCTCTGTGCAGTATTTGTTTGTGTCTACCTTCTGTTTTCTGTTCTGAAAGGCCTCATGAAACTTGTTTAAAATGTAAATGTGTGCCTATGTGTTTATAAGGTATATGAACGCATATGTATAGGTTACCACGTGGTATATGAGGAGCCTTAGTGCCTCACCACCATCTTGACTTTACCATGTGGGTTAATGGTGATGTGACCGCCATCTTGGTATGGGTAAAAAAAAAAAAAAGGAAACCTTAGTCAGATAATTTTCATTTCCTTCTAGGTTAAAAGGATGAGTTATTTTAAATTGGTATTGGTCTTAGATATTAAATTGTTTGCACTGGTAAATTCTGGTTTTAAAATCTGATTTTGATTATAGTTATGCCTTGTGACTTCTCTCCTAACAAAGGGGTACTTTATTTTGATACTGCAAAAATGGGTTTTAAAAATTGTTTAAATGTTTAAGACTATAAAATGTTTAAAGTTCATCAGGCATTTGAGTATGACAATGATCTTGGGCAGTCTAACAGAAAATTTGAAAGTTTCTTGATACTTTGGGGGAGAATAAAATTACTTTGGTATT
Organism: Meriones unguiculatus; assembly: GCF_030254825.1. NCBI lineage: Eukaryota > Metazoa > Chordata > Mammalia > Rodentia > Muridae > Meriones > Meriones unguiculatus. The sequence continues at coordinate 15,461,363 of NC_083354.1, read as the reverse complement.
TATTTTATTAATTTTACTAAGTAAAACTAAGCCATGTAGTTTGCACTAATTGAGAAAATTGCAGTTTTTACAATGTATCTTGTGGAGAATTGTTTGTTAAGCTGCTTTGTTTATGGAAAAACATATTTCCACCCTGTTCTTTACCTTGAGACAGAGAAAAGAGGAAGTTTCACCAAATTCCTTAAAACTTGTTCTAAGTTCCTTAGAGTTTGTTACCTTTATGTTATCTGCTACAGGGAAGTTATTTTAAAAAAGAATTTGGCAGTTTCAGAACTCCCTTTTGTATTAATGTAACTTGTTTTTGCTTTGCCTATAAAAAGCAAATCGTAGATGCTGGGCTCCAACAGGATCATGTCAGAATGGAAAGTTCTATTTTGATGAGAGTTTTTATGTTGTCTGAAAAGCAAAAGAGAGAGAGCAAAAAAGTAAAAATGTCTGGTTTAGCCAGAAAAAGGAAGTTAGGAACCTGAAGGTATATAGGATGTTGCAGAAGGTTAGTGGATGTATTATAAAAAGCCAGAGAGTTAATATGATTTAAGAAAAACAAAACAAAACAAAACAACAACTATATTTAAATATGTTGTACTTCATTTAAAAGGCTGATGATTCCTCATTGCAAAATGTTTTCTTATGCTCTTTTAAGGGGAAAGAATTCTGGCTGATAGGTTTGGTATGGCTAGAATAGTTCGTACAGTTTAAAATTGTTCTGTACTGTTCTGTTATGCAGTTGGTTCTAAAACTTATTTGATCACTATGTTAGAACTTTTGTTTGTGGGGGATTGTGGATGCTCCACAGTATTTGCTGTATCATCAGCAGCACCTAATGGCTATGTTTGGATTTGTCAGTAGCAGCCTGTGCTAACACATGGCTAGCCACCATGATGGTTCAGGGATAGAGAGCACATGAAGCTGTTGCTGCCATATTTGTTTAGGGCTTCCAGCTGAGTTCAGTTACACGTGGCCAGCCACCATGCTTAGTCCAGAGATAAAGAGGGTGGAGCCATGAGTTTTCCATCATTTTTGTTTAGGTCTGAGTTATGTTCAGTCACCTGATTAGTGCTAAATGCAAAGCTTTTTACTGTTCAATTTTAATGCAAGTGGTAGGAGCAGCAAGATTTGCTAGCCTCTCTATGCACTGTATCTGATTAAAAGGTTGCTTTGATTTTAGTTCAGAAAGAACAGATTTAAAGTCATGCTAAATACTGCAGTTGAGCCTTACCTAGTCTCTTTGTTCAGGTTTTTTTTTAAGGTTAAGCCTAGGATGTGTAACTATGAAGTTTGCCTATTTGTCTTAAAATATATAGTTCTAGAACATGCATCTCAGAAATATGCTAGAACTAGAGAGTATAGCATTCTGTTTTATAGGTCACAGTTTAGAGCAGATGATAAAACAAAGAGTAACTCAGATTTGCTGGCCCTCAAGCTTGTCAGAGATTTGATGAATATAGCATTTTAACGTGTGTAAGCTTATTGTGACAGAAAATCCCGAAATCCTGGCAATAGCTCCCCAAGGTCTCTGAGAAGATTTGGGCACAACAACAGATGACTGTGACTCTGGATTGTGGTATGCTAACCACTGGGCAATACTGCCTCAACTGGCCTACTGCTAAGGCCCAGCCTAAACTGTGGACACCTGGAGAGACAATGTTTCATGTTGTTGAGGGCGAGGTGAGGCCATTCTTTTATTTCTTTCTCCACAGAAACAGTCTCTTATCTTCTGTGCCTGGCTGGACTGCCTCTGTTCAAGATGCTGTGAGACCACAGGAGCCAGGGACACTGTCTAGGTGATGGACTAACTAGTCATCTCTGTCATTTTGATTGGCACATGGATTGATATATTTATTTAACTTATAATTTATCCTTCTCAGGTCTCTGAACACCTTGATGGCTATGCTAAGCTTATGGTAGCTTTGCAGCTAGAGAGAAGACAATTAGATCCACTGTTAGCTCATTGATCAGTTCATTAGCTATAACTACAGGGTACTAGATCTCTTATTAGAAGAAAAACAGGTTTGCCTTGCTCACAGGACTCATGTTAGTTGCCTATGTCTTAAGATAAATAAATGGAGCCTATGTACGGTCTGAGGATATAGGAGTTTAGGTTGTAAAAATCTAGAGAGTGTTGTTATTTAGTCTGAGAAAATGTTTCAGGGTTGATAAATGCAAAAGATTGGAGAGTCTAAGTAGGTGTTTTAAGGTATATAATTATGAGTTATAATAATATAAAAATAATTTAAAGCATATTAAAATGGTAGATACTTTAGATTTCTCCCCATTCTTTGCTACTGTTGTGCTTATGAGATTTCAGAAGTTCAGAGTTTTGGCATTGATCAATACAGTTCTGATAAGTTGATGGAGCACTGACTGCTTATTATTCGGTCATCAGCTTGAGATTTTCATTTCCTTTGGTTGTCTTCTGGAAATAAACTTAAGGGTGCTTCTCATTATGTTAAAAGCATCTGTTTAATGTGTATATCTGACCCAAAAGTCATAGGTTTTACTATAGTATTCTTAATATCTGCCATTTCTGAGGTAGATTTTGACACAGGAATATATTAAACCTATTCCTTCTAATTGCTTTGTTAAGGAAAGTCCAAGCATCCAGGGTTTAGCACTAAAGCCATTAATGTATTTATGCCTAACTTTCCAGCGTGAACATGAAGATGGGGGCTAAAAGTAGATGCTGAATGTATGAAAAATGGCCAACCTCCATTCGTGGCTAATTACCAACAGCTATGCCCACAGAAAAAATGTTACCGTGGACACACTTAAGTTGTTTATAAAGGTTATAAAACAAACAGCTGATACTCATTCAGTGGGATGCAGTTTTATCTGTTACTCTCAGAATGTTATGTTAGATTTACTGAATATATATTTCCTTTTGTGTACCAAAAAATTTCATATGAGTTTCAGGATGTGACCTGGATCTGGCATAGCTCAAAAGGATCACAGATGAGATTTTCTCTGATCTTTCCCATTTAATAGACAAATTTTAACTTCTGTCTCCAGTCTGAATTTGTCTCAGCAGATTTTCACCTGTTGAACTCTGTTCCGGGATCAGCTGTGGACTGCAAGCTGAAATCTGGACTTCCTGGAAACTGACATGATTGCTCCCTGCCTCTTTGGGTGGATCAACTAACCAGATGCTTGGGACTGCCCTATTGTCTAGCCTTTGACTGGCATTTCAGCCTCCCTAGCCCCTGATGCCTACAGTCCAACACTCAGCATTGAAGAAGCTCCAGAAGACGGATCTTCGCCCAAATCCCCCCTAGCAGGCTAAAATGCTAAGTCAAAAGGGGCTCCCTGGCATTAGCTATTATCTTGGGCATCTGCTTAGCTGAAATGGAAACTAATATTGCAGCAACTGGGCTAAAAGCCTAGAGAGACCCTAGAGAAAAAGAATAATAGTTCTCCTTGACTTACTACCCCTATATCTACCCTGAAGGGACTCCTACTCATTTTGATTTTTATTTTTGGGCCTTGTATTTTCAATTACTTAATGGCTTTCATAAAGAAATGCTTGAGAGCAATACACGAATGGTACTCAGATCCCATTATAAAAAGGTAAGTCTATAAGATACAAGGGGTCATGTCTGGAAGACCCAAGATTGGGTCTTCAAATGATCATGGGAAAGGGGGAAATGAGAGACCAAAAAGATTAAAATTAGCAGCTATTATTAAGGCCTGAACTATGTGGGTGGAGAAGTCCGGTAATGCCCTGAGGGGAAGGACTGCCTTACAGCATTCTTTCCCCACCCACTAGAGATAACAGTTGCTAGGAAACTGGCCCATCTCCCTAGGAAGGGACACCAGGTCATTATGGTCTGGGGACCTTCCTATAGCCAATCAATTCAGAATGTAGCATTTTGACCAATAGATGCTTGCCAGGCGGGAATTGCCCCTGCCTTGGGCATGCTGGGAGGGACCAGAATCTATATATCACCCAACTAACCTGGGTGCAGTGCGCTCAGCTCCCACCGCTTCGGTGGTGGGTGTTGTGGGCCCAAGCTGCAGCTTGTAATTTACAATAAAAAGACCCTCATGTGTTTTGCAACAGAATATATATATATGTGTGTGTGTGTGTGTATATATATATATATATATATATATATATATATACATATATGTCTGTATACATGTATATATATGTCAAAATTAGAGATGATAACATCCTGTTTTATAGGATGCAGTTTAGAGCAGAAAATAAAGGTAGACAAAGAGTAATTCAAATATGCTGGGTCTCAGACTTGTAAAAGATCTAATAAATATGGCATTTTAACATATGTAAGCTTATTATAACAGAGTCACAAACAGAGAGAGCTGGTGATGGCTCAGAGGTTAAGAGCACTGGTCTTCTTTCTAAGGTCCTGAGTTCAATCCCCAGCAACCACATGGTGGCTCAAAGCCATCTATAGTGAGATCTGGTGTTGCTGCCTGTGCTTATAAAGAAAAACAGTTTCTTTTCAAATGTCTAGCACATCTGCACAAAGAGAGTTATCTACAGTATTGGCTGTGTTTTAAAGTTTTAGTAAGTAGTCTTTTTTTTTTTTTTTTTTTTTACAGACAGTGCATATGTAGCTCTGTCTTTTCCTAGGTTAGAGACTACAGGTCAAATCCAGATATTTTCTCCTGCTGGAATTTTATTTTTACAAATTCAAAACTTGATACAAAAAAAAAAAACCCTCTTCCCTTTTTTATAGGACATTTGAAGGCTCATTCTAATTTGCCGGGGCCCCTGTCTAAAAGAAAATGCATTGGCAGATAAAGCCACCAAAGTTTATTGTTTACAGTTAAAGAGCCCAAGATGCCCATAACATGGATCATCTTAATAGTCAAACCTTGAGACTTAAATATGGGTTGACTAAGAAACAGGCATGTAGTATAGTCAAGGCTTGTAGTACTTGTCCTCAACTTTAGCCTGTTCCTCATTTAAGAGTCAGTCCTAAAGGATTGGTTCCAAATCAGATTTGGCAAAAGGATATTACTCATAATTCCTAAATTTGAAAAATTAAAATATGTACATGTTTGCATTGATACCTATTCTTGATTTATTTTTGCCACTCCTCAACCAGGAGAAACTGCAAAAAATGTTATTGCTCATTGTCTACGGGCTTTTAATGTTCTACGAGTTCCTAAGCAATTTAAAACTGACAATGGAGCAGGATATACTAACAAATGTTTTAAAAGATTTGTCAACAGTTTCAAGTTTCTCATATAACTGTAATACCTTGATATCTTCAAGGACAAGGCATGCTATAGTGTGCCCACTAAACAATTAAGATTTACTTACAAAAAACAAAAAAGGGGGAGCCACTCCCCTGGACACCTAAATTTTCTAAAAAATTTGGATAAGCATGGTAAATCTGCAACAGATAGATTTTGGCATACAAAAGCCAAAAAACTTTTGCTAAAGTAAAATCCTTTAACAAATCAATGGCATAGACCCGACCCTGTACTCATATGGGGATGAGGAGCTGTCTGTGTTTCTTTAACAGGAAAAGGATGCAGCTTTATGGCTACTAGGACGCCTGGTGCAACAAGTGGATGAGGCGTTTTTCTCCTGACAATGATAATGATGTCAAAAAAGACCCCTCCAGTCAAGATGACTGCTTATGTGCTGCCCTTAAGGAAGAGTGCTGCTTTTACACAGATTATACTGGGATTGTAAGGGACAGCATGGCTAAGGTTAGAGAAGGTTTAGAAGAGAGAAAGAGACAGAACAAGAGGAAAGTTGGTTTCATAATTGGTTTTCAACCTCTCCCTGGCTCACCACCCTCCTTCCTTCAATCTTGGGACCCTTGGTGGGTTTCCTTCTCCTTGTATTTTTCGGCCCATGGGCCATTAAAAGTCTTACTGGCTTTGTAAAACAGCAAATTGACTCCCTGGCATCTAAACCCATACAAGTTCATTATCACAGACTTGATTTGGCTGACAGAGTCTTAGCTGAGCCAGAGGAAGACTGCTGACAGTCCATCACATGGGTCTTGACTGCTTATGTTTGGCTCTCATGAGAACAGCATGAAACTCAGATAAATGCTTTCCTGGGTACCTGTAATGGGGTGCAAGATGACAATGCAAGGGGAAGGCCCAATTGCCCGCTTCTGAGTCCCCTGAGAAGCAAACCTGATTGCATAGAGGTTGGTGTCTGATTACCCCTAACCACAACCTGCTGGGGATGCCCTCAGGTGTTGATGGGGTCTTCCTCTCCTCCCCAAAAAGGCACCCAAAAAGGCTGCAAAAAGCCTTGGGAGGATCAGGTCACTACTTCCCCCCTCTGGTTAATGCCCACCTTCTGCAAAAGACCTCATGTTCAAAATCTACCTGCTAGCCTCTTAAATTGTTTTAGAAGGGAGGAGATGCTGGGAGCCAAAGCTATCTACTGAAGCCAAAGTCAACTAGTGAGTCAAAGCTATCTAGTGGAGACAAAAGGTGTTTACTAGGCCAAAGCCAAATAGTGAGCAAAGGTCATTTAGTGGAGACCTAAAGCTATTTAGTGAAAGTTATCTAGGACCCTAACTCATGGGTGATAGACTGTGAGGACATCCGTTTGTTAGAGCATCTGTGAGAAAACATCCCTATGGTATCTTGCAGGCACCCTATTTAACACATGAAAGCACTCTTCCTGTCTCCTGCAGCAGCTAATTACCTTCCCCCTTTCCTGCCTTCTCCCTATATAAGTTGGGTAAAAATTTCTAATAAATGAAGCCTTGATTGGACAAACAGACTTGGCTTTCTTCCTTGCGCTTCTTGTTCCTTCCCCTCATTCCTTCCACTCTCCTCCCTTAGGAACCCATGTTGAAGCCTCGCAGGCCGGGGCACTTACTGACTTGCTTTGCATGGCTTGCTCATCCTGCCTCCTTATGGAAGCAGGAACCCAGGGCCATCAGCCTAGGGATGGCTCCACTCACAATGGGCTGGGTCCTCCCTCATCAATCACTAATTCAGAAAATGCCCTACAGGCTTGCCTACAGCCTGATCGTATTTTCTTTCTTTCTTTCTTTTTTTTTTTTTTTTATCAGTTACATTTTATTAACTCTGTATCCCAGCCGTGTCCCGATCCCTCATTCCCTCCCAGTCCCTCCCTCCGTATTTTCTTAATGGAGGTTCTTTCCTCCATTCCTCTGAGATGACTTTAGCCTGTGTCAGGTTGACATAAAGCAATCTAGCAGAGCTCCCAAGCGTCTGCCTGTGGACTTTCATCATGGGAAGACAGACACGATATCTTGTTCAAGCCCCTCAGTCTTTGTGTTTCCACCACAGGTCATGTATATGCTCTACTCAGATATTAATTTATCATTTCTTTATCTTTGATCTGATGTCAGGGTAGAGCTAAGGGCCAGACGTATGGAGATAAATAAGACATAGCCCTCACCGTAAGAAACTCCAGGGCTAGTGAAAAGACCAGTGTGTGAACAAAGTAACTGAGAATCAGGGGTCCAGTCATAGAGCCTCTGTAGGTACTGCAGAGAGGAAAAGAGGAAGTGAAGCTTTCTGATGTGAAGTGAAGGGAGGGTCTGGAAGCAGGCCCTTGAGAGGCTTGTATGAATTCTTCTGCTTAAGTGTGGGTTGGATGGGGAATAAATTATACTCAGAGAACACTTGCTTTATTTAGATTTTTGTGACTCAGCTCAGAAAGGCACACTAGGGGAACTTGGAATTTGGAGAAATGAGTAGCTCCAGTGACAATGGCCCCTGCCTCCAAGAGCCCAGGCCATTTTATTTCTGCTGGAAATGCCTGTCAGGTCTTCTTTTACTTTGCTATGCTTCAGTGGTCCAGGGAGGAACAGGCATTGTCTGTGTCTGAGCATCATGAAGGTTTGCATTTGGAGTGCCTGATGCTTTGAATTTAAGGTTTAGCATTTGCTCAGCATCCACTGTGGGTTGGAATTCTGTCAGGGGTGCCTCATGCCTGCTTCAGAGATAGGAATTTAGAAGCCCAGGAACAAGGTGAACTTGTTTAATGGCAAATATTAATTTATCTATCATTTGTGCACGTGTGTGTACGTATGTGACTCGAGGCCAGAGAATGACCTCATGTGTCATCCTCAGAAATACTGTCCACCTCCTTTTGGGACAGGGTCTCTCTATGCTGGCTGGGCAGGGAGCCTCAGGGATTCTCCTGTTTCTTCCTCCTCAGTGCTGGGATTACAACTGTATAGGCCACTAGGCCCAGCTTTTCCACATGGGATTTGGACATAAAATCCAGGCCCCACTGCGGGCAAGACAAGCACTTTTCTGACCGAGTCATCACCCAGCCCAAACAGTGCATATTTAGTATAACTCTGGGATTTAAGGAGAAGTCTCTGCTTCCAAAAACCCAGAACTTACTAAGATTTAATCCGTGCTTCTGTCCATCTCCACATGTCTCATTCACCTGGTTCTAACACAAGAATATCATGTTTCGAATATTAGGCACATTCACTATGGGTTAGTCTTGCTGATATCTTGAGGTCGTTTTTCCAAGGAATTCAATACTTTAAAAGCAAATTTTACCCATTGCTCACTATGTTAGCTATTGCCGTGACAAATTAGAAAATGTTATTAGGGGGAACAAGATGGCGGCGCCAGGAGAACACTGCGTCTGAGGAGCAAGACAACATTTTCCATACAGCGACCGAGAGACTGAACTCTGGGCCCTAAAACAACAGCGATTGTGTTTCCCAGGTGAGAGGAAATCCCATGGTGTTAGAATAAGTTGGGTCCACTCTCGGGTCACCCAGCCCGAACCCAGAAGAGACCTGGGTCACGCAGGCACTAGGTCCCCAGACCAGAGCCACACACCTGCGTGTCCTGATCACCTTCCCAGGCTGATAGGTGGGCACAAAAAACACCAGAGACCGGGAGTCCCAGTCGAGAGAAAACTCCACAGGGAAGAAAGGAAACGGTACTGACTTGGGTCACCCAGTCTTTCCCTGGAATAAGTCTCACAGACCGGCTGGTATGAGCTGCCGTCACTGAACTGGGCTCCAGCTGCGGGCACAGACAGTTGCTGCGTGCCCAGCTCTTTGGCACAGACATAGCTTTGTGCCCCAGGGCACCAGAGACTAGGAGTCACTGGCGGGAGAAATCCTAACAGGGAACAAAGCAAAGGGGACGGACTTAGGCCACCCAGTACATCCCTGGAAAAGGTCCTGCAGACCGGCCAACCCAGGGACCTGCTGTGCACCAGATAGTCTGTTGTTACCAGGAGAGTGGTACCCACACGCCACAGATTACTGCTTGGGTACTGGGGCAGAGAGCCCCAACCTCAGACATACAAAAGCCCAGAATCCCCGAGATCAACCCCCAAATATTGCTCCAAGGGGCAACCAGTTATCCCTAACAAAACTGACCAACCAAACCACGGGACACACAGGTTACAGCAGCAGATCACTAAATTTACAGCAAGAAACCCAGAAGCAGGGCAGCTGTCTTTAGGACTTCTCCTGGTGAGAGGAGAGCCCTCTCTACTAACAAGGACCACAGTTGCCACTCAGGTCTTTATACTTGAGGTGAGCAGCAGCAACTCCTGAAAAACAGCTGGCATCCAGTGACTATACCCAAAAAGCTGAGAAGGCTTCCTTCAGGAAAAAACCATCTTCCTGCCAAGGGGATTCTCTCCACCACAGGATTCCAGGAAACACCAGAAACTAACACCCAACACCTTAGATAGCCCAATGGGTAGAGGCCAGTGTAAAAGCTCAACCAACAAAAGACAGAGCAATATGGCATCTCCAGAACCCAGTTATCCAGGGGCAAGTAGCCCTGAACACCCCAGCATAATTGAAATTCAAGAAGATGACCTAACATCTATGCCCATGAAGAGGATAACAGAGGAAACAAATAAAATGCATAAAGACCTAGACGAAGATAAACTCAAACAGATTATGGCCATCCATAAAGAAATAGAGGAAGATAAAAACAAACAGATTATGGCTATTTGTAAAGAAATACAGAAAGTTGCAGCCAAACAGTTTGTGGCTTTTAGAGAGGAAATGCTTAAATCATTGAAAGAAATAAAAGAAACAAAGGATTGTTCAAACAAACAGCTGAAGGAATTGAAGGAAAAACAGGAAAATACAGTCAGACAGGTGAAGGAAATCAATGAAACGGTTCAAGATCTGAAGATAGAATTGGAAAAATTAAAGAAAACACAAAGGGAGGAAATTGTGGAGAGAAAGAACTTAGGGAAGAAAACAGGAACTACAGAGGTTAGCATAACCAATAGACTACAAGAGATGGAGGAAAGAATCTCAGGTGTGGAAAATACAATGGAAGAAATAGATGTATCTGTGAAAGAAAATGTTAAATCTAAAAAATTCCTGACTCAGATCATCCAAGAAATTCAAGACAACATAAAAAAACAAAACCTAAGAATAATAGGAATAGAGGAAAAAGGAGATTCCTTCCTCCAGGGCCCAGAAAATATTTTCAACAAAATCATTGAAGAAAATTTCCCCAACTTAAAGGAGAGTCCAGTAAGAATACAAGAGACCTACAGAACACTCAATAAATTAGACCAGAAAAGAAAATCCTCCCGCCACATAATAATCAAAACAGTAAGTATACAGAACAAAGAAAAAATACTAAAAGCTGCAAGGGAAAAAGGCCAAGTAATATATAATGGCAAACCCATTAGAATCACACCTGACTTTTCAACAGAGTCTATGAAAGCCAGAAGGGCCTAGCCAGATATCATGCAGACCCTAAGAGAACACAGATGTCAGCTCAGGCTACTATACCCTGCAAAACTCCCAGTCCTCATAGACGGAGAAAACAAGATATTCAACGACAAAAACAAATTTCAACAATACCTACACACAAATCCAGTGTTACAAAAGACACTAGAGGGGAAAATACAACCCAAGAAAACTAGCTACTTTCAAGAAAACACAGGAAATAACCTCACTACAGTAAAACAAAAAGCAACCAAGCACACAACCTTATGACCGCAGCCAACATCAAAATCAAAGGATCTAACAGGCACTGGTCATTAATCTCTCTCAACATCAATGGACTCAATTCTCCAATAAAAAGACACAGACTAACAGAATGCATGCGTAAACAAAACCCAGCAATCTGTTGCATACAAGAAACACACCTAAGTCACAAAGATAGACATTACCTGAGGGTAAAGGGTTGGAAGACGGCTTTCCAAGCAAATGGACCCAAGAAGCAAACAAGAGTAGCCATTCTAATATCTAATAAAATAGATTTTTCAACCAAAATTAATCAAAAGAGATAGAAAAGGACACTTCATCCTTATCAAGGGAAAAATCCACTAGGAAGATATCACAATCCTGCCCCAAATGTAAGGGCACCCACATTTGTAAAAGAAACTTTAATAAAACTTAAACCACACATAGACCCCCCCACACTAATAGTGGGAGACTTCAACACCCCACTCTCAACAAAGGACAGGTCAACAAAACAGAAATTAAACAAAGAAACAATGTCTCCAACAGAGGTTATGAATCAAATGGACCTAAGCTGTACTATAGAGCAACAATACTAAAAACTGCATGGTACTGGCATAGAAACAGAATGGTGGATCAATGGAATCGAACAGAAGCCCAGAAATAAACCTACACACTTATGGACACCTCATCTTTGACAAAGATGCCAAAACCATATAATGGAAAAAAGGCAGCATCTTCAACAAATGGTGCTGGTCTAACTGGATGCCTACATGTAGAAAAATGCAAATAGATCCATACTTATCACCCTGCACAAAACTAAAGTTCAAGTGGATCAAAGACCTCAACATAAAACCAGACACATTAAATTGGTTAGAAGACAAAGTGGGGAGGACCCCAGAACTCATTGGTACAGGATACAACTTCCTGAACAGAACACCAACAGCACAGGCTCTAAGAGTAACAATTAATAAATGGGACCTCATGAAACTGAAAAGCTTCTGTAAAGCAAAGGACACTGTCATCAAAACAAAACAACTGCCTACAGATTGGGAAAGAATCTTCACTAACCCTTTATCTGACAGAGGACTCATATCCAGTATATATGAAGAACTAAAGAAGCTGAAAAGCAGCAAACCAAGTAATCCACTTAAAAAATGGGGAACAGAGCTAAACAGAGAACTCTCTGTAGAGGAGTATTGAATGGCAGAGAAACACTTAAAGAAATGCTCAACTTCATTAGCCATTAGGGAAATGCAAATCAAAACGACCCTGAGATTTCACCTTACACCCATGAGAATGGCCAAGATCAAAAACTCAAGTGACAACACATGCTGGAGAGGTTGTGGAGAAAGGGGTACCCTCCTCCACTGCTGGTGGGAATGTAAACTTGTACAATCACTCTGGAAAGCAATTTGATGCTTTCTCAGACAACTAGGAATAGCGCTTCCTCAAGATCCAGCCATACCACTCCTAGGCATATATCCAAAAGAGGCTCAAGTACACAAAAAAGGGCATTTGCTCAACCATGTTTGTAGGAGCTTTATTTGTAATAGCCAGAAGCTGGAAACAGCTCAGATGCCCCTCAACTGAAGAATGGATGCAGAAATTGTGGTACATCTACACAATGGAGTATTAGTTTGCAATGAAAAACAAGGAAATCATGAAATTTGCAGGTAAATGGTGGGACCTGGAAAAGATCATCCTGAGTGAGCTGTCCCAGAAGCAGAAAGACACACATGGTATACACTCATCATATAGACATGTAATATAAGATAAACCTACTAAAATCTGTACATTTATAGAAACTAATCAAGAGAGAGGACCCTGAATAAAACGCTCAATCCCCATCCTGAAATGCAAAGAGGATGGACATCAGAAGAAGAAGAAAACAGGAAACAACCTAGGAACCTGCCACAGAGGGCCTCTGAAAGCCTCTGCCCTGCAGACTATCAAAGCAGACACTGAGACTTATGGCCAATTGTTGGGCCGAGTGTATGGAATCTTATGTAAGAAGTGGAAGTGGGAAATAGTAAGATCTGGAGAGGACAGGAACCCCACAAGGAGAGCAACAGAACCAGAAAATTTGAACACAGGGGTCTTCCCAGAGACTCATACTCCAACCAAGTAGCATGCATGGAGATAACCTAGAACCTCTGCACAGATGTAGTCCATGGCAGTTTAGTGTCCAAGAGGGTTCCATAGTAATGGGAAGAGGGACTGCCTCTGACATAATCTGATTGGCCTGCTCTTTGGTCACCTCCCCCTGAGGGGAGAGCATCCTTACCAGGCCACAGAAGATGACAATGCAGCCACTCCTGATGTGATCTGATAGACTAAGATCAGAAGGAAGGAGAGGAGGACCTCCCCTATCAGTGGACTTGGGGAGGGGCATGTGTGAAGAAGGGAGAGGAAGGGTGAGTTTGGGAGGGGAGGAGGGAGGGGCTTATGGGGGGATACAAAGTAAATAAAGTGTAATTAATAAAATTAAATTAAATTTAAAAAGAAAAAAAGAAAATGTTATTAGATGAAATTTGGCAATTTACAAAGATTATATATACTTGTATGTATCCATACTTTTCTATATGACTATGCTTCTTTCTTCCCTCTCCTCCTCTTTTCCTCCCCCTTTTTCCCATGCATTTTTTCTTCCTTCTGTCTTTCCCCCGTTCCCTCCCTTCCTCTCTCCCTCCTTCCCTCCCTTCCTCCCTTCAGAGGAGTTACAGAGATAAGGATTCCGAAGGAATATCAGAAAGCTGTCTGGTAACTCTCAAAGCTCTGTGAAAGCAATTGCGCTTTCAAAGACAAGTTAAATGTTTGAATTTTTGGTTTCTCAGCAAACAGCTTGTCATTTGCCAACACCCAGAGACTTTTGGAAGTATGTTCAGACCTCATCTGCTGATTTTCTGATGAAGGTTGGCTTGGAATAAGAGGACGTATCTGTTAAGTGATCAATGTCTGACGAAAATGCAAAGCAAATACTGGTGGCTGTTCTGAGGAGCCAAGAGGGGTGCTGAAAATTCATGAGAGATGGTAGTTGAACCCGTAAACATCACTGGAAACTTGTAAGCAGAGACAGGCGGCTGTGAGAAGTGTCATAGTCATCTTGTGTAGCAGGTGGGTGTCTGATGAATAAGCAAACAAGAGAAACTGTGAGTTGGTGACAGAGCAGAGTTTAGTGTGTGCCTGCTTGCATGATATTTAGTATTTATTCAATACCATCCTCGCTTCTTTTCTGATCATATGCTCGTGAGTCTTATGACCGTGGGACTGGGACATCCTCTGAGGGTCCTGAGGTTCATGTGTTTTGTCCTATTCCATCTTGGGTTCCCTATGCTCACAGGACTATTACAGCTTCCCATTTCTCTCTGCGTTTTAACTTCAGCAGAAGTTCCCACCACATCCGTAAGTGGTGCTACCAGCTGCGAACAGCCCTACAATACAGGATACTTTATACCCAAACCCCAACAAAGTCTGTAGTAGATACATGAATGAAGATGTATCTTATAGGTGAAGTCCAGCGCCAGGAGGAGGAGGAGGAGAGGGCACCAAGATTGCCTTACCGATGCAGTCAGGCTTGTATAGAGAAAAATAATTAACAAAGAGATGATAAGGAAAAAAAAGCATCCTATTGGTAGTGACGTTTTCGTTTATTAATTCCACAAAAACCTGTAGGCGCTTATCTATAAATGGCAAAGTAGGAGCTGGAGAGATGGCTCAGCAGTAAGGAGTATTCACTGCTCATCCAGAGGACCCAGGTAACTTCCAACCACAGAGTGGGTTGTTTACGACCACCTAGGTGTAAGTTCACCTCCAGGGAACCCGACACCTTCTTCTGCCTCTATGGGTACCCGCATATACATGGCATATACTAACACATAGACACATAAGTTGTTTAGCAAAGCATGGCGGTTGGAGTAGAGATAGGTAACCTCTCCTTATGAAATAAGAGGTCCACCTTAGGATCTTGTTACTGTGATGAGCTCCGTGACAAAAATAACCTGAGACTCTTCAATACACAGGATTTTTGGTGGGGGGCATTTGAGATCTAAGCCATGACAAGGCCTGTGGTAGAAATAAGATAAGCGCGTGGGGTGCCAGGTAGTGAGCACCTACATCTCCCTACTAGGCTGTCCACATCAGCGTGTTACAATCTAAAGAGTAGTTTGTGCTCCTCTTTTGACTTGAAAACCGTCTCAAAGTAACACACAAGTAAGAGAGGCGGGATTAAAATTTCCTAGCCAATGGAAATGGGGGCGTTGATGGTCACGACCTTTTACTGTACCACAAGGGATGAGAAAAACCCAATGTGTACTCCTTTGTGGTTGAAATGGTGGTTAATTGTGTGTGTCAAGTTGTCTGGGTCGAGGGATACCCAGAAATCCTATTTTCAGATACAACTGTGAGGGTTCTTCTGGAAGGGTTTGGCATTTCACTTGGTGGGCCGAGTGGGTCCATTCACTGACAGGATCCAGGGTATCTGTTTCTGCTCTTGGTGCTGTTCACTCAGTCCAACGTTTACACCTCAACATTGTTCTCTTCTCATGCCTCAGACTTGGACCGACTTAAACTGCTGACTTTCCCGAGGCTTCAGCTTGCAAGCAATTTCTACTCATCCTAAGTGCCCCGGCTGGTTTTGTGTCAGCCTGACACAAGCTAGAGTCATCAGAGAGAAGGAAGCCTCAGTTGAGGAAAAGCCTCCTGAGGAGATCCAGCTGTAAGGCATTTTCTCAATTAGTGATCAGTGGGGGAGGGTCCAGCCCATGGTGGGTGGTGATATCCCTGGGCTGGTGGACCTGGGTTCTATAAGGAAGCAGGCTGAGCAAGCCTTGAGGAGCAAGCCAGTAAGCAGCACTCCTCCGTGGCCTCTGCGTCAGCTCCTGCCTCCAGGCTCCTGTCCTGGTTGAGTTCCCGTCCTGACTTCCTCCTGTGATGGACTATGATCTGGAAGTGGAAGCTGAATATGCCCTTTCCTCCCCAACTTGCTTTTTGGTCATGGTGTTTCATTGTAGCAACAAAAGCCCGAACTAAGACACTAAGTGTCCGACCTGATTTGCATAGTTTTTGTTTCTGTTTGTCTTTTGATCATCTATCTACTACTTATTCTCAGGAGAACCCACTTCTAGCTGAGCGCTGTTGGAAGTTGGTGTTGATTGCTGTTGGTGGAAGAGAGTCAGTCTTATCCTAAGGTGTGGCCCCTGGTAGGTTTCCTGTGCCCCGTGGATGGCCCCGTGCCCAAGCACATATGGGAAGCTCAGATTGGACTTGGTGGGGTATTCAAAGCAAAAGTTGGAATATGATGTGAAATCGGGAGGGAGCTTGAGGAGCAGCATTGATGGATTGAAGGGTAGAAATGATCACAGTGCATTGTACACAAGTATTCGACTCTCAAGGAATGAATGAATAGAAAACTGAAAAAAAAGAGAATAAGCATCACCAGAGTTTCATTTTAAATGCATAATCATAACGTGGACTTTTTTTTTAAAAAATCTAGAAGAAATAGTTTCGAATGTTTTACCTTCAGAAACGATAAATATTTGAGGGGAAGATGTGATTTAAACATTACATTGTGGGTACACAGATTAAAAACTACATATAGCACCCCATAAGTATTTATAGTTATTTTTTATATCAGTTAAATACTGAAAATTGAAAGAGAGATCAAAATGGTGGGGATCAAAGCTAAATGAGTGGAAGAATGTTTGGATGATTTTATATAAAAGAAAAGAAAGTCCTTTTCCAAGCATGGCTAAATTTAATAAAAATATGTCAAGGACTAGCTGGGTGGTGGTGGCGGTGCATGCCCTTAATCCCAGCACTGGGGAGGCAGTGGCAGGTGGATTTCTGAGTTCGAGGCCAGCCTGATTTGTAGAGAAAGTACGCAGAGAAACCTTGTCTCAAAAAAATTAAAATAGTCAAGGAGTAATCTAAAACTTAATGCATCGTGTATTAGTGTATTAGCGGGTTGTTTTATTTGCTTATTAAGCACTATTTGCTTACGTGTCCATTGTTTGAATCTCATAAGGAAAGCAGGTTGTTCCAGCTCTTCTCTAGAGAGAGGGGCAGGGTCCTTTTGGAGTGACACAGCTCTATGCCTTTCCACAGTGCAAACAAATTGCTCACTTGAGGGAAATATGGGCTCAGTGTCTATGGTGTTATTGTTTCACGTTGTACAGTTTAGTTGGAATGGCCCCTTCTTGTGGTGTTAAGGTCAAAACTCTAATCATAAACAGCTTAAAAGTGTCGCCTTATTCTCCCCAGATGTCAGGTTTAAATATGGTTTTAGGATAGATGATGTGAGAAGCAGAATTTCATAACGTGAGGTTCTTGAGCTATCCCCAAGGAGACAAGTGGCCTGCAAGTGCTATGTGCTTTAAATAGAGCACCGTGTGGTCCTGTTGATCGCCGTTATAGAAATGTGGCATGAAACTTGAATGGGGGGTCATGAACAGTGCCCTGTTTTCTTCACTCTGACTCTCTCTCTCTCTCTCTCTCTCTCTCTCTCATACACACACACACACACACACACACACACACACACACACAGGCACTCACACTTTACCCACTGCCAAGAGTCCATGGGGCTGGAGAGATGGCTTCGTGGTTGAGATCTGCTTCCTGCTCTGGTAGAGGACCTGACTTTAGTTCCTAGCACCCATGTTGCATCTCTGTGGACATCTGCACTCACAGGCACTCACTCTGAGGAACACACACACACACACACACACACACACACACACACACACACAATTTTTTTTTCTTTAAAAAAAGAGCTAACTCTTAGTCTAATTTGAATGTGCTGTCCCTCAGTCCACGAAAGGGTGGTTGTATTTTCAGCAGAGTGCTTACTGACACTCTTTCTTACCTGAAGGAAGACACCTTACATGCTGTGGCCCTATCATCAGCACAAGGCTTTTCTTTCTGATGTCACACAACTTAAATTGGAAGCAAAGAGCGCTGCTTTTAGAAACCATGTTTTAGAGAATTTATTCATGAAAAAGCATATTCATGGCAAAAATTCCATTCAGGATCACTGCTTGGTGTAGTGATGGTCATGATGGTAGCCTGCCACTCACCGTACAGACAACACACTGACTGCATCCTGAGGGGTCCTCTTCCAGGCTTCCTGCCATCTCCAAAGGAAAGGTGTGAAGGTCCTGCCAGTTAGTAAATAGTTCTTGTTTAACCTAAGTAACATTTCAGATGAAGACAGGATTCAAGGGACCGGGCCCACTCCCTTCATGCTGTGCAACAGTTGAAAATCTGTGGGCTGACTTAAACTAGTCCTTTCCTCAAAAAACAAGAGACAGGCACATCTAGTGTGATTTGAACATCATGGAGTGGACACGTATGTCAAAACCGCACACAGCATCCAGTGCCTAGGTCTAGCTTATGCATTTTCTGTATCGGTTAAATTTTTATACTTAAAATATTTGAAAGCCTGAAAGGTATGTTTGGTTGCCTTTATACAAATACAAAATAAAAACATGACACTTTAAAACATTTTAAGAGAAAAAGGCTAACCTAAAAACTGTATGCACTGATTAATTTAATAAAACACGATTTTAATCTACTAGGAAATATTTGCTTACATGTAAAATTTTGGATCTTAAAAATATACATGTATGTAAATATGCATGTTTGTGTATGTATGTATGTATATATATGTATGTAGTATGTATGCACGCATGCACGTATTTGCATATATGTCATGGTACTTGCTTGACCTCAGACCTTTCACGGCTGAACATATACAGCATGTATATTAGGAACTCGTTGTTTCTTAGGAGCCAGAAATGTCCAATTCTCAGTCTGGGAACTCCGGGGAATCGCAGTCTGTGGTGGAGACCAAGGCAGATGAATGGTGTGCCTCACAGAAGACAAAGCATTCAAGTGGAATCAGGCACCACGCTCTGGGATTGATGAGGAGAAAAGGAAAAAGACAGATCAGGCAAAGAAAACAAAATCGTGTGAAAGCGTGTGAGAATGCAGAACAATTGGGAATGAATACTGATGGAAAATCTATTTCTTTACAGTTCTGAGGCTGTAGCCCAGGCAGATAGTGTCCAGTGAACGATTCCCCTTTCCCTGAAGTGCCTTTCAGGGGTAACTCTGTTTTCTACTCTATAGTGTGATTTTTATTTTTATTCTTTTTTTTTTTTTTTTGAGACAAGGTCTCATGTAGCCTAGGCTAGCCTTTGTAGTTGAGGATGACCTTTAACTCTTAATCCCCCTGCCTCCGCCTGAGCGCTGGGATTTTGGGAATGAACTACCACACCAGGTTTTACGCAGTGTAGGGGATGGAAGTAATAGCCAGAACGTTGTGGCGCTAGGCTAATACATAGTTATCTGTGTGTATCTGTGTGAAGTAGACTGCCTCAAGATGTATTGAGGAGATGCCCCTGAGTTCATGTGAGAGACAGACACCTAAGTAAAACGAGAGCGTCATTAAAGAATTAAAAATACTTTTGCGGTTTGATACTTATCAGCAACGCCTCGTATGCAGGTGTTCTGTCTCCTAATTTCCATTCTAACACACAAGTCAACTCACAAAAATAATTTTGCCCGAAAGAAATCTTTGCAATGTCAATTAACACCTTAAATTGTGATTAAACATTTACAAATTAAATTTCTCTCCAGGGAGCCTTGTATCTTGGGATATAGCTCCCCCATAGGCCTCTGTTACCATGCAGACATACCTCACCTCATTATGTAAATAAAAGACACTTTAAAAAAAATGTATGATTTTCTCAAAGACGGCATATGCATTCCTGTCATGCTTTTTTGAACTAAATAAAAATAATAATATAACGATTTGGCCAATTTACTACCGTAATTAATGAAAGGCTGAGTTTAACCTCATTTTTGTGAAATTAAACTGACCCAGAGTGATCAGTGAAAATCAGAAGTTAAACAGATGAATTGCCATCATATCTGGGTTATGTGAGTTAACCATCAGAACAGTGCAAGGAACACATGGACTATTCAATCAAGCGCAGTTTCCTGTTGCTATTTCAAAAAATTATCTCCAGGGTTTTGCTGCCACAGAATAAATTTTCCTTTAACTTCAAAGCACAAGATTATACAGATTTGTAGGAGAGAGAACTGAGGAGAATCCAGATAAAAAGTGATTTGCAAATCCTCACTTTGGGCTAGAAACTAAAGCATTCTCTGTGGTTGTTCCAGGTGCTGCCTGGTGAAGACTTCAGTCTTAGAAACAGCCAGGCCAAAACCAAAGCCAGGAGCCTGGCAGCGTTAGTCACTCTTGACAGAAACAGAAAGATGCCAGCAGCATCGAGATCGCTGTGTCCGTGAGAACTATGCCATCACCTGTGAAACAGTTCATTTCTCCCGTGTTCTTGCACTCGCAGGAGCGGCCGCTCTGTCATCAGCCCCCTGTGTGGCAGTGCATGGCGGCAGGATGGTTTTCTGGAGCTATTCTGACAAGCCGCCAGGAGCTGAGTGGCTTCAGTCTACACAAGTATAGGTTTTTAGAGCATTGCAGCTCTGGGCTGAATGAATGGTCATGGGCCCGTTCTTTGCACTCTGGCGTTTAGGAGGTGAAACTTAAACAAAAGGTCGCTGTGTGTTGGATGTGGGTAGGCAGAAATGGAGGAGCTGATGCCTCCGATTTGTGTTCCTTGCCCCTCCTTTCTGGAATTCAAGAGAATGCCAGTGGGAAGCTTTGTGAATTCAGATGTTTCAGTACCTCATTTGGACATTTTTATTTTTTTTTTATGTGCAAGCAAGTTTGGAGAAGACAGATGTAAAAGCATTAGGCAGCAAATAGTTCTCAACACCGGCTGCACATTTGAGTCCCCTAGGATGTTTAATATTCATGCCAAGGCTCTACGTGAGACAGTTCACCAAGGCCTGTCTAAGTGAGCCTGGCCATTGTGATGGGCAGCTAGTGTGAGTCTTTGAGTTAAGGTATGATCCTAGGGAGTACACTGGGGCAACCCTGTCCCCCAAAAGCCCGTGACAGAGGTAGAAAAATGCCAGGCATGTGGTACAGGTGATTTTCAATCTAAATAAGGACAAGGTGATATGAAGGTGATAAAGTCATGAGGAATGGCAAGGCCATGTTCACCAATAAGGACTGTACGAGTCCACAGTTCCACTCAGACTGTGAAGATGCTCAAGTCTATGGGAGACCTGGCTTTTCAATTTTCCCAGCATCGTTCTGCCTATCATCTCTGTGTCTGCCTGTCTTCTATCTCTCATCTCTCTATCATTCATCTGTCTGTCATTATCCAGCTATCTGTATATCAGTCATTTATCATTTAACATTGTCATCTTTCTATCATCTGTAACTAGTCTATCTATCTATCTGTCTATCTATCTATCTATCTATCTATCTATCTATCTATCTATCTATCTATTGATCTATCTATCGATCTATCATCTGTATCACAACCATCTATCCATATGTCACTCATCTTTCAAACACCTTTCAAACATCTAATACCTACCTATCTTCTATCAAATATCTATCATATTTCCATGTGTCATGAATCATACATCTGGGTTATTTTTTGTTATATAAAACTAAGTGCATTTAAACGTAAACATTTATATATTTAAAACTTATCTTTTAAAACTCTGACATGTTTGTAAGCTTATGAAACCCTTGCATAAGTTAGTAGACATCTTCCACTTCCCATGGCTGCTTTAGGCTCCTCTGCCACAATTTGCTTCCATTTCTTCTTGATCCTTACCTCTATCTGCACAGAATATATTTCACTTTGTGTAGTGTTTCATATATATATGTGTGTGTGTGTGTATATACATGTATGTATCTGTCTTCTCCAAACTTGCTTGCACACACACATGTAAGTGTGCATCCCTATCTGTCTGTCTGTCTGTCTGTCTATCTATCTAAATGGGAACAGGTTTGCTAGCCCACAATAGCTGCAAACTTGCTATGTAGCTGAGGCCAGTCTTCAATTTATAATATTTTTACACCCCTCCCCCAGTTTCTGGGGTTACAAGGTTTAAGCAACCCTGGGGATGGAACCATGGACTTTGTCAAGCATGCTCTAGGCAAGCACTCTCCCAACTGAGGCCCAGCACCAGCCCTGCCTAGCTTCCTAAATTTAATTTAAGGCCTCACCTACATTGTTGCTTCTATTTTTCTATCTCCCATTGCTTTTGGGTATCAGTCTGCTGTCGTTAGACAGCAGGAGGATGGGCATTTCCAAGACAATTTTGGCTTTCCCAAATCACTGCAAAGAATGCTCCCACCAGTTTACCCTGTGCGAATACAGGGAACTACTCTGTGCCTAGGTCCTCTAGGTCACCCTACCCTACCCCAATCTCCAGTGGCTTCTCTGGTTTTCATCATTCTTCTGGAAGCTCACTCAGAACATGAATATGAATCTCCTCATTAATTCTCCCCAATCATATGTAGGAAGAGACAATGGAGCATTGCAAGACACTAATAAATTTTCCTAGAAACAAAACACAAAGCATCTCAGAGTGCTTACTGCTCTTGCAGATGACCTACATGGCTGCTGTCTGCAGGTCCAGTTTCAGGAGAACTGATGTCATCTTCTGGCTTCTATGGACACTGCTGCCATGCAGCACATAGACATACAAGTAGGCACATACTCATACACATAAAATAAAAATAAACAAAACCACAGGAAAGCAAATTAGAGGAAGGAGATTATGTTCTTTTATCACTAGTTTCTTCTAGTGTCTAGATGTAAAACCAAACCTGAATTTATGCTTAATGCCAGGCAGGCTGCTGCTCAGGTGGGAATATATGGGTTTCCCTGACACATCTCAGCCATCCTGTTTCACAGATGCCAGAGGGCAAACTGCTAGGGTGCTAGAGAGACAAGGTCTCATCTCCTCTTGTCTGATGGGGGCTTGGTCATTTGCTAGCCCTGGATGGTCAGTAGTACTGTCATCCCTCTCCCATGGACATTCCTATCCCATCTGTAGAGATCTCCTTGGGCTTTTCTGGCCCAGGAAACTTTTGTGGGTTTTCCCAAGCAAAGTTGGAAATGCTTATTGCTTGCACGAAATCTCAACAATTCGGACTAACTATACTTATGGGAAAAATTGTTGAGGGTGAGATCAGCCAGAGGTTTTTTCCCAGAGGCTTGGATGTACAAAAAAGAGACATAGCTCCTTCTCTAAAACCAGGAGCATGTTTGGCCGAGCAAATAATGGCCTGGGGCCAGGGCCTTAGGGGACCTGCAGCTTTAATCCTGAGAACCCAACTGTTCACCCCTAAGGGGCTATGGGTGTCAGTCTCCGGGCTGCTGTGTGCTGGGTCTCTGGTGTCCTGGAGAGATCCTGTGTTCCTTGTGCATGGTTTGGTTAGCATCCTGCCGACTCCATCTCACTGCTTGAGAGTTTTCCGTTGATGCCGATGCCGATGCCAATGCCGATGCCGTAGGTTCTCCATAAACTTGCTAGGCATAAGTCATCAGCTTGGGCAAGACCTCCTGACTCCAGCTTCCTATCTCCTTCTTTATCCTTTCATCTCCTGGCCCTCCCACTTAGCATCCTGGCACTGAAGAACGACCTGCTTGGCCAGGTCAGATAATGATTAATGTCTCCAAAGATACATGGTCCTGAAATACACTCAATTTACATTCATTTATAAAACATTTGCTGCAGGAGCAGCAGCAGCAGCCTTCAGGGTCTGAATGGAAGGTCCTGAGATTTTGAAATTTTTCTGAATCAGGTGTGGAACTGCCCATATACAGGAATACCCAGCATTCTGATCGTCTCTCTTTACCCAGATGAGTTTGTTTAAAAGGAAAATTATAGCTGCTATCAGAGGAAAGACTTACTGGTCACACAGCTGGTGTTGCTTTATGAACTAGCTTTGCTCAGATTAATTCAGACAGCACTGAAATTACCCACTTAAAATGTGCAATTCTGCATATGTTGAATTTACTTGCTGTTAGGCGAGTCCATTGCAGTCCAAGTTTCGTCTCCTTTTAAAAGATCCCGGCTCTTTAGCTACAGTTCCCCTTTTCGTGATCTGTAAGACTATACTATGAACATTAGTGTGTGTGTGTGTGTGTGTGTGTGTGTGTGTGTGTGGCACATGCATGCACTCATGCACATGCCTTTGGGGATCTCAGGAATGAAATTTCGGAGTCACCTAAATAGTGTTAAAGATCCTATTTACTTTCAAAAAGTGTCATTGTTGTGAATCCTGCTACAAATAGTAAGCATAAGATTTTTCTCATTTACATAAACAGAAGCTGTTGATATCAGTGGAGTGCTTCAAGAAGAGCAGATTCGGGAAGGATAATATGTATAGCTTATTTAAGAAACGCACTACTGATAGTGAGAGGTGATACAGGAAAAGGTAAAAACAATGGGCACCAAAGGCTCATCATGGTATACTACAAGCTCCTTGCTATACACTTTTACATATAAACATATCCAATTTCACCACTTTGTAGACATATATATATATATGTATACATAGATCTCCAATTTTAAACCGTAACACACACATAGTGTTATGTCTCTCTTTTGAAAAGTTGTTTAATGTGCGTGGGTGTTTTGCCTGAGTATGTCTATTCACCATACACGTGCCTTGTGCCCGTGGAGGCCAGAAGAGGGGTTAAGCCCTGGAACGGTATTTACATGATTGTGAGCCTCCATGTGGGTGCCAGGAATAGAAACTAGGTCCTCTGGGAGAGCAGCCGGTGCTCCTAACCGCTGAGCTATCTCTCCGTCTCTTTGGCTCTTAATATTATTTCTGATATTGGAATGAATTACTATACTGCGTTGATAAGCCCTAACTTATTTATCTAGTCTCTTCTTACTGGGCGTTGCAGCTCTTTCAAACCTTAATGCTACACTTAATGCTAGTGTTTATTTTACTATAACACACACACACACACACACACACACACACACACACACACGTGTGTGCACTTGCACACATGTAAGCCCTTAGTATAAGTTTCCAAGAGTGGAACTTATGGGTCAAAAATTATAAAATTATTGCTCTCAACTGCCAGATTGAATTCTATGACGTTAGGGAGTTACTTGATGTATGTATGTACGTATGTATGGGTTGAAATGAGGGTCTCATACAGCCTAGGCTAACTTCAAACTTGCTATGTAGTCAAGGATGACCTTGAACTCATGACTCTCCTGCCTTTGTCTCCCTAGTGTTGGAAGTGTGGATGTTCATCATCACGCTTCGCTTACAGAGTGCTGAGTTTGAACCCAAGGCTCTGCAATGCTAGAAAACACTCGACCGACCTCTTCTTCAGACAAGGTGTTTAAAAGGTATTTTTTGACGTAAGAAGTTTGCAAACCTCTGCACAATCACTATGAGGTTAGTCCTCTCTTTCCATAGTGAGAAGTCATATTTGCGGAGAGGGTGGTACTTTGATAACTCTCTCTCCTTTCTTTTCAGATAATCTATGTGCAGGGCAGATGAGGCTTGGTAAACAGCAGGAGCTGAGCAGATGCTCAGGCCTGACAGACCTGGCCTCTGAGGACAGCGGGAAGCAAATGATGAGAGAGGAGTGTGGAGCCGGCTGTAGGAACGCGTTTCCGATCTTGGTTTTGCAATAAAGGAAACATCTGGGCTCATCTCGTAGAAGCTTTGCCTAATTGGATGTGTGTGAATTTAAAAACATATGACGGGGCTGGGAACTTGGCACAGTTGGTGGACGGCTCACTCAGCATGCCCGCAGCCCAGCGTCTGGTCCCCAGCGCTTCCTAAAGCAGGGGTGGTGAAGGACTCCTGTCATTGGTAGAGGCGGGAAGATCAGTATTAGAAATTCAAGGCCATTCTTGGGCACATCCTGAATTCCACATAAACAAGCGGGAACAACTGAACACACAGGTTTGGATCGTTCTTTAGCGTGCGGTGGCAGCGGCTCTGCCCCTGTCCACAGAGACATGCCCATCCTTTCAGAATATGAATAATAGATGTCAAACACCTGCCCCTAGTGCCAGTCTTATTGGCTTGGAGGTCAAACAATGACAGCAAAAACACAGAAAAGGCTCACACAAAAGCCATTAAGCTAAAAAAGGAGGACTGGTTCAGGTGCTCTTGAAAAAAAAAAGAAGCGGGGATTAACAGAGACAGATGGGATCCCCTGACACCGTGGAAGACTTCTTAAAGGTCAGGCGAAGCTGACTGAGGGTGAACAAGGCGGTGGGGAGGGTGATCCAGAGCTCTGCTTGGGAGACAGACGCCCACTTCAGAGTGATGATTTGCATACCCACCCCTGTCTATCTCACCTAAAAGATTTAGACTTAAAGCCATGTTCTTTTTTTCCCTCCTTTAGCTGTTTTTCTGATTCCCCCCTCCCCCCCAACCATTATGGTTTGAATTTCAATGTGTCGGCTGTGACTTTCCCATCCTTAATCCTTTTAAGAAATTCTGTTCTGTATTTAAATTCTGTTCTGCAGCGAGGGGACGGGAGGCTTCAGGTGGGCCTCAAGGGGCCCTTTGCAGGGCCGGCCTGAAAACCAAGCAATGCTTGAAGCAAAGCCAAACTCTGTTCTCAGATTTGGAACACGGCTCATCTGGGACCATTTAGTGGCTACTTCTGTGAGAATAAAATAAGTGTACTTTGCAGTGTTATGTTTGGGGGAAGTTCTGGAAGGGAAAGGCCATGTAATGTAGAGGATAGCTGAGAAAGCATGGAGCAGAGAAAAAAGAGCACGGGGGGGGGGGAAATGTTGCATTGTGGGACATGACCCAAAGATGATCTGGCTTATCTCTTCTTTGTTCTTTGCAGGGAGCTTCATGGCATTAGCGGCTAGGAGTGAAGTCCTTCAGGGGGTCTCAAGCCACAAGGTGCCATGGTATGCAACAGCCTGAGAAGCGCCTCCCCCCCTTACCCCTCCTCCTCCCCACTCTAATTTTCTTCCCAGCCATGCGCCATGCCACTTACATTGGTTTCTCAGAGAACAGATTTAGCAAGATTCCCATCAACAACTTAGACATGTCTTTATTGGTTTTTATCTCTGGTTCTAGGGAACACTATTTAGCTGCTTAAAGAAGATTTGAAAGACATTTGCTGGCCATTTTGGTAGCTAAATGTAAAGGTCACCTGGCTTAATTTTCAAATGACCCCTCCCCTTCCCCAGAAGCTGACTGGGCATCTGTGGTGTTTGGAATGTGAGGTGTCCCCACTAGGCCTAGAGTTTGAAGGCTTGGTCCCCGCTGGTGGAACTGTTTGGGAAGGTTGTAGGACCTTCAGGAGGCGGAGCCTCACCAGAGGAAGCGAGTCACTGAGCCTAAGCCTGGAATGTTTTATAGCCTGGTCCTGCTTCCTGCTCCCTCTCTGCTGCCTTTTGTGGAAACAGTGTCACCTCCGAACCGCCTGCTTCCAGTGCCATTCGTTTCCTCCCAAACTGTGAGCCTGACATCACATCTCATCAGGTACTTGGTCACAGTGACAAGGAAAGCAATGCAGGATCCTTAGCTCACAGCTTGGTGGGTGTCTCATCCTTGCACAGGAGGAGTCTGGGCACAGTGTGTGATTCATTTCAGCTCTAAACGGGCCGGAGTAGTTTATTTTTGTGTAACAAACACAGGGTTGTCAAATTAAGTTTTGGACTCCTCAGTCAAAGGACCTGGTGAGGTCTGGTTGTCCCCGTCTTTATCCTGGGCTTGGAGTAAGCCTCAGTGTTTCTACACTGGCTTGCTTTCATAGGGGTCCCCGACTGCCCCAAACATAATGTGAATTGTCTTTTTTTTCTCTTCTTCCAATTCTGTGCCCTTTGTTTCTTTCTCTGATGTAGTATTAAAGGACACTGATGCGGTGTCCTTTAGAGCTTTATCGGGAGAGCTATTGACACAGTAGATGAGAGCAACACGGTGAGGTCTTAGAGGAGGGCTCAGCCCCACGAGGCAAAGTGGGGTGTCCCCTCTTACAGTTTCAGAGAGAATGGGGAAGGCAGATGCCCTGGGCTTGATGAGAGCAAGCTTGCAGTCATGCTGTCTCTGATGCTGGGCGTTGGGAAGCCGGCAAAAGTTTGGTTGTTTAGTTAACGTGTGTTTATCACACAGGCTGTGTCACCTGTCCCCCCTGGTGGCTTAGGGTAGACTTCTCTGGGGGAAGCAAGAATCTGAAATTCACTCCAGACTCTCAGTGGGGGTGTGGGAGGTGCCTGCTCTTTACTTAATAGCAGCTGTGAGGGTAGATTGAGAGGGAGGCTGCTGCCAGTGAACGTGGCCGAGTAGCCATTAGCCCGTGTCTAACACCACTTCCTCTTAGTCACATTCTTAGGCCAAGGCCACTGCACTCCCTTCTCTGCTTTGAGGGGCAAGAGGAAGCTCTGAATTCAGGTTTCAGATAGGGCCAAGTCTCACGCACGTGGTAGGGGGTGATGTGGGGTGGGTTGGGGTTGGAGCTGGATGTGTGGCCACCAGCACTCACTTTGATGATAACTCATTTTCCCAGGCCAAAGAACCAGGATTCCGGAAGTGTGTTAACTGGGGCCTCGCAGACGGTGTCTCTCAGGACTCTGTCTGTGTGAGAAGGGAAGGGCTTCGGGTGCTGTGGCCTGATGAGCAGCAGCTGACAGCCACACCGTCTTCTACCTCTGAGGAGCAGAAGTGGTCTGTATGGACCAGGCTCCTGGGGCCGGGTGAGCTCAGGATCATCACAGCCTGAAGCATTTCTGTTTGCCTTTTCTGTGATTTACTTTTCTGACTGATTTTAGCCTTTTCTACTTTCTTCACACTCCTCTATGGCTCACAGCAGTAAACGTATGTTGTTTTCAATGAAACGGAAGGGAATAATTCTGTTATTCTGATCAGCTGACGGATTCTGGGCATGCTGTCAGGTGGGCTGCAGTGAACCCACTTGGCCTTCCCTCAGGCTCATAAAGGGCACTCCTGGGTGAGCATCTTCGTCATACCGCAATGTAGCATTAAGTGTGCAGATAGATTGGGAAACGTTTTAATAGACTCCATGCTCTTGAAATTGCTTTGTCAGCACGTAGAACCCACTGTGGCATCTAAAAATTTCTATAATCACCGGTGAACAAAATCAGCACATCTGAATTAAAATCTTTTTTTTTTTTTTTTTTTTTTTTTGAGGGGCTAGCGGCTTATTTTTAGAAATGTCAAGGACACTGGAATGGTTAATAGTTCACAGGCAGATAATTTTTGGTAATTATGACAACTAAAATTACAGGTTCTTTTCATTTGAATTTTATCTGGATCCCTAAAATATATTCCCTGCAGATTTTCTAGTAGAATGGGACAGATTTCTTTTTTTTTAAATCCTATTTTTATTAAAATTTTGTTTTTTGTATCTATTATTAATCATATTAACTGTGGTCATTGCATAAGGATGTGGGTGACAGTTCCCCTTTGCCGTGGGTATTTGGAATCACTTGTGGTTCCACGTACATTTTAAAAGTCTTGTCTCTGTGAAAACAGATAGTGGGGACGGATTATGTGCCTGTGCGTCATTTGCCTCTCTGTTGATGTGATTAAACACCATGGCCAAACAATTTATGGAAAGGAGAGTTTACTTCAAAAAACAAAAACAAAACAAAGCAAAGCAAAAGACCGAAACAATTCCAGAGGGACAAGAGCCCATCATGGCGTGAGGCACGGCAGCGGGCAGCTGGTGCAGGAAGCTGAGTGTTCACGCCACCAACTGTGCAAACAGGAAGCAGAGGATAAACCGGAAGTGAAAGAGGTTGCGAACTCTCAAAGCCCGCCTTCAGGGTCATGCTTCCTACAGCCAGGCCGCACCCTCTAAGCCTCCCCAAACCGGGCCACCAGTCTATGGCCCAAATATTCAAACGCCTGAACCTTGGGAGGCGTTTCTCCTTTAAACCACCACGCTTTGAGCGCTGTGAATTGCTAATCAATCCACCAGCAAAGGCCGTCTCTCTGCTTGTATTAATCTGGATTCTTTCATAGGTATTTTGTAATTCTAAGCGAGCACATCGTTGTTTTCTTTTGTTAAGCTTTTCCTCCCAGGAAGTGCATTTGTTTACTTTTCGATGCTATTGTAAGTGGAATTTTTCTTGATTTCCCTTAAGGTATTTTATATTAGAATGAAGAAATGCAAGTGATAGTGTATATTCATTATCTACCTGCAACTTTATCTAATTCGTTTACTTTTTTAGGTTTATTTGTTTTTGTAGATGCTTGGGGTTTTCTTTGTATAGTATCATATTAAATGAAAGTAGAAGTGTTTCTACATCTTCCTTTATGTTTTGGGTGTTCTGATTTTTCACTTGTTGGTACCCTCCGGTTCTGTTTTTAGTAGGGATGGGAAGAATGGGCATCTTTGGTTTGCCTCAGATGGTCTCTCCTACTGTTCTAGTTTGGTTTGTGCTGCCATGATAAAACAAATAAGAGCAATTTGTGAGAGGAAAGGGTTTATTTTAGCTTACAGGTTACAGTCTAGCATCAAGGAAAGCTAAGGCAGAAACCTGGAGTAGAAAATGAGGCAGAGACAGGGGAGGAAAACTGCATACTGGCTTCTTCTGCATTGCCTAGCCACTTTTTACTTACGTAGCACAGGACCACTATTGATGACATTCCTGTGGTGGCCTGTGCTCTCTTACATCAATTAGAAATCAAATAAATGTCCCATGGCCATGCCCCTAGGCTGTTCTGAGGAAGACAATTCTTCAGCCGAGGTTTGCTCTTCCCAGGCCATGTCAAGTTGACAACCATGATTGGCCATCAATCACATTGATCATGATGCTTGCTGTGCACTTCTTAAAAGTGGATTTGCTGTGTCGAGGAACTCTTCTTTTGTATCTAATCTGTTGATGGATTTTTGTTTTTCAGGAAGGAATGTTGAACTTTATCAGATGACTTTTCAGAATTTATTGAGATTACGCATTTCATGGCTTGTTTTATTGGCATGTCTTACACTAATTGAGTGGTCTATGTGAAAGCAGTCCTGCATGTCAGAAATCAATATCACTTGATTGTGGTGTATGCTGGTTGAATGTACTCCTGAAATCAATCTGTTGCTATTACCTTGTTGGGGAGTCTTGGTTCTCTGTCCATCAGATAGCCCTAAGCTTGCTTCCGTTGTGTTCTCTTTGTCTAACTTTGCCAACAGATGGTGCCAGCTTTGTACACTGAGCTTGGAAGTTTTCTCTTTGGTGTGATTTTCTTTTTGAGAAGTTTACAACTAATTTGTGAATTATTCTTGGAATGTCTGGTAGAATTCAACTGTGCTACATTTGGTCCGAGGCTGTTGTTTCACGGTGTTTCTTGTCTCTTTAGAGTTTTCCAAGACAACGTCTCATGTAGCTCAGGCTGCCCAAGGGTGGGCTTGAACTTGTGATATTCCTGCCTCTTCCTCTTCAGTGCAGAGATTACAGGAGTGTACCACCACTCCAACTCTATGTGCTGCTGGAAATTGAAACCGGGGGTTTGTGCATGCTAGGTAAGCACTCTACTGACTGAGCCACGACCGCAGCTTTGTTGAGAGGTTAATCCCCTCCCCCCATGTTTGTGCACACATGGATGTTCAATGTCATCACTTCCAGACTATGAGTTTTAACAATGAAATAACTTTCTGGTAGGCAGGATGTATTATTTTTTCTCTACTCTCCTATCATATCATTTCTTCTTACTATTGTTCAATTCAATTTTTTCTATGTTTCTATTCTCTGTATTCTGATTATTGAATTGAAACTATTTACATTTGCAGTAACAGTACAAGGGGGTTTACTGTTGGCACTCTGTGTTCAGTTTCATAGATGTTCCGCTCCTTTTTTCTTCTGTTGTTCTGCCGTTTTGATGTCTTTTCACCTTGTGTTTCTCTATAGACTTTTGCTTTGTGGTTTTCAGGAAAACTTACATAAATCATCCGGTGGTTGTCCTAGTCTGGTTTACACTGATACTGACTTTACTGACTTTATGTCTAGATAAGGGACTGATCATTTTGAATGAAACTTAGACTGGAATCATAACTTTTTCATGTTTTACGAATCATTTACAGTTGGCACTTACAATGTTTGTTCTTGGCCAGTCTGAGCCACATGCCATGCTGATTCAAAAAAACTCCAAACCACATTAGAAACTTGTATCAAAGAAGGGAGAGATCTGGGTGACAGTGTCATGGTCTGGCAGATTCCATTCCCTGCTATGGGGTGGGGCATCTCTTACCTGTGTAACAGAGAGTGACAGTCATTCAGGCATTTCTCTGGTCACTCACTCACTGGGTATGCAGTGAACTACCAGGCCATTGCCCTGTATTGGTGACATGGCTGTAAAAGCAGCAGACCCCCTTCCTGCCATATACAGCCCGCCTCTTTAATATGCATGACCCCAATAGGGAGAATGACAACTGTTCTGACTAATTAATTTTGAGATGACTGGATAGAACAATACATATTACTTTGTAAAGGAGAATACAATTAATATTGGTGTGAGTTTATATATATATTTTAAATAGAGAAGTCTGGTAGTCTATATAATTTACAAAGAAGCACTCTTCCTCAAGTTCTCTGCTTGGTAGGAAACCAGATTATCAAAAGACTGAATGCTTCTTCCATCTTCTAAAACGAGGTTCCTCACGGGAAGTGTTGGAAATGAAACACAGGACATGGCTGAATTCCGACCTGGTAGGAAACAGGATGATGGAGAGAAACATCTGTCCAGATCTTCTACACTGTTATTAGGAAGACTGAGTTCTTTTCATTTCCCACAAAATGGAACCTGTTTTTGAATCTTTACAACTGTGTGTCTAACTCATAAAACCATCCAGTGTGCTATTTCATAAGTCTCTTTCTGTCTCTCCATTTACTGCATCTGCGAGGCAAAGATGGCATCCGTGGAAATGTGGTTACACTTTCTTATTCCCACTTTCTTATGCCTAGCTTGCTCTCTAGCTGGTAGCTTATTGAGCCAATATATTAAAAAAAATACTTGCACAGCTTGGTAAATTTGAAGGCATGAATTTATCTGACCCAGGGATATTTTCACAAATATCCAACTGAATGAGAGGAAATGGTGCTAGTCTAATGTATCTGCTTATAATTTATTAAAGCCATTTTACCCAGATTAATTACTAAGGGAATGAAGTTTAAAATGTCACATAACTAATGTGTGATGGTGAACCTGTATAATTAAAATGTGGCTTACCAATACATTTCTTCACATTATAAATTATTGACATGGTGATTGTACTAGGGCAGCTGTGTTAATTTCTCTTATGTTGATAGATTGCCCACAGGGATAGATTTGCTTATAATTGTGATGAGCTGAGAGGATGGTGAGATTTCACTACCCAGGATGCTCTGACCTGTGCAAAGCTAACAGATTTGTTTGGTTTTAGTGTTAATTCATGTTTCTCTCTTTGATATTATAATACAGAAAAGAAATAAAGTGAAGGCTCTTTGCAGAGATCAGGGCCCACACAGAATAGCAAAGCTGGGTATCAGACATGTGCTGAGATGTGAAAAAGTCCCATGAAATAGCTTCAGGGTCAGGGTTCCATCAAGATGATGTATTTTCACAACTCCTGACACTTGTTGGGATTAACTGATCTCATGATTGT
This sequence comes from Meriones unguiculatus, assembly GCF_030254825.1. Classification (NCBI taxonomy): domain Eukaryota; kingdom Metazoa; phylum Chordata; class Mammalia; order Rodentia; family Muridae; genus Meriones; species Meriones unguiculatus. The sequence goes on along the minus strand of NC_083354.1, from coordinate 15,427,966 downwards.
ACTTAGCTATGCCACAGCTAAAGATAGCCTGCCTTTAATTGTCCAGAGTTAAATTAGACATTGTGACCAATACAAATGAACCAAAAGGAGAAGAGAAAGGGTCAGGGGGAAATGACCAATTAAATCATGGAGGTGAGTTGACCCCTGGTTTCTGTTAGTGGCAAGGATGACCTTTGCCTCCGTGACTCTAGTTCCTTCTGCCGTTTATAGAGTCAGTGCCTTGCTAGATAAGCACACCCTCAGTTCATGCACATCAAATCGGGTTCTTTTCCATTGTTCCAATAAAACACCATGACCAAGTCAACTTACACTTGGGTGTATGGTTCCCAGGGAATAACAGTTCTTCATGGGGGAGAGTCATGGTAGATAGTGGCAGGCATTACAGGAGAAGCACAAATCTGAGCACTGACACCCTCACTAGCCAGCAGAAGCAGAGAGAATGAACTGTCAAAGCCCTGCCCCAGTGGCTTACCTCTTCCAATATAGCTACAAATCCCTACTGGTGACATCGCCTATAAGCTACCCTGGGAGGCAGGTGCTTCTCTTACTAATTGTCAGGCCATATGCTGTTTCCACTTGTTTAAACAAAGGATTCAGACGTGCAAGCATTTTAGAGCTTCAACATTCCAAAGATGAATGAAAGATGGCTCAGCCATTAAAAAATAGTTCAATTCCATATTAACTGAGAGTAAATTAAATACCCTTCTAGGCAGATTGTCCTCATGTGTTGTTGGGAATTGACATTGGTGTTACAGAATTTGTGACACTGGCTCTGGATAGACACAGTCTGATGAAGGAATGCTGGGAGAAGTTCCCAAAGAAACAGCATCACTGAGCGTAAACTGCTGGGTTAACAGATACAGCCTCAAGGTAAAAACAAAACACACTGACCGCCCTAAGCTCTTCAGTCTGTCTGGGTTTGCTCTGTAGAAGAATTAGAACCTAAAACCAGGTCTCCAAATGAGCAAAGTTGAGTAGCAATCCTCAATATAGATTCCTAAGACTTAAAAAAAAAAAAAAAAAAAGACCAGTAGCAAGCTTAAAGACTTCTATGAACAGGCATGGGCAGAGACATGGTGTCTTAACAGGTCTGTGAAAAGAAGGAAGAATTATTAAAGGAGATTGGGATAAGAAATTCAATTTATTTTGATTTGGAGGAATATAAAAGTAAGTGCCCGTTTACATGAAAGTGCCCGTTTACATGAGTCTGTGAACACAGGCTAAGAAAAATGTCTCAGATGACAAGACTTTGTTGGTTCTGTTGTCTTAATGTCACAAGAATGGAGAATGAGTAAAAATAGACCATGTGGAACATCTGTCTCCCTCCACAAACCTTTTTCCAGGGGGATGTGAGTCCCTATGTGGATTCAGTCCCATGTCCACAGTCCCCACACTTCTTGAGGTAAAATGATGACATCATTTTCAATCTTCTGTTTAGAAGATAAAACATACCTGTGTGTTGAAAGTTTTTTGAATGGTCAAAAGCAAGAGACAGGTTTTTCACTCGAAGCAGAAGCTAATTGACTAATCCATTTCTCAAGCAGCCTACTACTTCATATTTGAATAAAGCCACCCTTCCTCCATGACTTCTGTGTCCTCAGACATTAAGGCAGAGTTCTCTTAAACCCCTGGCTTCACAGTGGGGTGCAGACATTTCTGAACTGATTTCCTCAGAGTTCACTCTTCGATGATCTGTAGGGGTCATTTAGATCTTATTGCTTCCTGATTGTCCAACATCACTCCTTTTGGAAATCTATCCTTTCCCCCTCTACACCCCAAGTGAAACATAATGTGACCACACCAAGTACAAAAGTAGCTCTGCCTATGGATGAAGAGCCATCAGGTGAAAGCAGTGGAGATTTGCTGGTCCCACTTACATTCCATCCTTGTTCTTGGGGGCGCTCTCTCCTCCGGAGCTTCCACAGGCTGCTCTGCTCCCTCTTCACAAGCAGACTCCTCGCCTACAAGGGAGTGACTCGCTCAATTCTATCCTCCTTACTCTTCCCAGGCTGGCTTGGCACTTTCCTCTAACCAATGATAACTAGTATCAAACTGAATATTTTTGAAGAACAAATAACCCATAATCTTCCAGGTCTGACAATCCAGCTGCTCCTCTTTGTAGAAGAACTATAACTTGCAAAGGAAGGTCATTAATAGATAATTGTGTGCTTAGGAGCAGGGAGAAAGCTATAATGTTGATGTTCTGATAATCACCCAAGGGTTCCTTCCTAGGCAGCAGAGTAGTTCCTAAACCTCCATTTCATACTGCCATCATCATAACAATGAGTTACAGGGCTGCTTCTGCAGCTTTTATATGTATATATTAGAATGTTAAACCTGAATGGATATTTCCCAGGGTATTTAATCATGCAGTAGGAGGGGATAATGTGATTTCTTGTCCTGTAAATTATGAAAAAATACTCCTGTTTTTTCCCTCCTATTAATGTTTGACAAGATGTTATTCTGAGTATAAAGAATTTGCCACACTAGATAATTGCACATAAATCCTGCTGTCTCACCCCGGGTATAGACTCTGACATGGGCAATAATTGGTTCCATTGGATTAGGAAAACAACAGTTTATAAAGTTATCACTGGCCAATGGCTTTACTGCTGGTAGTTTCTCTTGTTCATTAGAAAATCGTTTGGATTTTGATCTTCACACACTGGTAGCTTTTTGTTTTCCGCTGGTAGAATTATTTTGCCCATAAGCCACCAAAAAACCCCTAAAGAGGACCGGAAACCAGGCCTAGCAAATAAATGTCAAGGTTGTCTTGACCCTAGAGTGGAGAAATACTTTTAAATATTTTCACCTTCCAATGCTTTTGTGTATGTATTTTGTGTATGCCTATGTGTACATGGGCTGTGCATGTGTGTGGTGTGTGCAGGGACTACAGGTGGGTGCTAGGTGTCCTTTTCTATTGATTTCCACTCTAATTCCTCGAGACAGGGTTTATCCCTGAGCCTGTAGTTCACCATCACTTTTCCCCTAGGCTGCAGCCAGTAAGCCCCAGGGCTGCTCCTGTCTCTGTGTCCACCCCTCAGTCCACGGTGCTTTTTATATTTAAATGCCTTGATACCTGACGGGCAGCTTGTCTATATGGAAAAATCTTCACCCTACTCCTTCTTTAGTTGCTGTTTTTCTATGGTCTCCCTTTCTGTTGCTATGGAGATAACTGAATGACACCTTTCAAGTCTTCCTTCTTAGAAAGCCATAATACTCTTTTGGTCTGGAGGCCAAAGGATTATTTTTCTTAAAGTTCTTTTCAATTTATACTTTTGAATTTTCTATTATTCACCCATAGCTTTCTTAGATTGTTTGAAATATTCTGTTTTCTCTTTTCTTTTTTTTTAACACTTAAAATTTATTTTATGTGTCTGGGTGTTTTGCCTGCATGTATGTGCAACATGTGAATTCAAAGCCCGGAAGAGGACATCAGATCCCCTGGATCTGCAGTTACAGATGCTGGTGAGCTTGCCGTATGGTGCTGGAATCAAACCTAGGTCCTCAGCAAGAGCATTCTGTGCTCTTTATCATTGAACCACCTCTCCATACCTATTCTATTTTTCTTGAGGGGCTCCAGTAATTTCTCAGGTTTTTGTCTGCTTAGTTTTCTCTCCATACCCTCTTTGGAAAGAATTAAGTCATTCTTTATCTTGAAAGTTTTTGTTCTTTTTCTCATTTTTTTTCATTGAGTTTAAATTGTGCCCATTCCTGCATGCATTGTAATCAAGCCTTCATTTCTGAGATGATTTTAATCTTTATTCAATTTCTCTTGAGTAACTCTCATTTCACAGCTTCTCCTCTCTATTTATTTATATTCTGAGATTGGAATATTTGACCAAAACCCTTTGGATGCCTTCAAACTCTTGTCTAAATATTTTTGTTTTAGGTTGAAATATCGTGTTCTAGCTAAGCTTAGGAATCCTATCTTCCTCGGTATCTCTGCGGGGATGGTGTCTGTCATTAGTCAGTTGTAAAGAAGGCCTTCCATTTTCCCTCGGTCATACTTTCATAGCTTCAGATGTTTCTTAGTAATTGCTTTTATTCCAGGTGAGACTTCCCTGTGATTGCTTTTGTCTGTGGTTCTCCACATTTAGGTCTCTGTTGCCCTGTCCTGTTGAGGATGTTGAGGCATCCCCATGTGACTGGTCACGTGGTAGGACCTTCAGTTGACACTCAGGGTATTTATGGCTTCACTTGTATGAGAGTGTACTGCAACTTTAATTGCTGAGATGGTTTGTGGGTAGATTTATCTGCCCTCTATTTTCTCTCTGATAGGAGATGAGGACCGGACCTTTGGCTCTAACCAACATCTAATAACCAAATTTGTAAAGCCTGGCCTTGAACAAAGGGACCTAAAACAGCCATCAGTCGCTAATGTTAAGAGCTGGGGAAGACAGTGCTGTTCACCATGCAGGCTTGTATTACCACCCTTAGGAAGAGGGCTATCTCATGGAAGCTGTGGGAAGTAGACTCCATAGTAAGGAGGGCAGGGGCCTCCTGGTTTTTCGGAAGGAAGTCTAACTTCTTTGAATAATTATGCCTGTTGACAGGAAAGTGACACCTCGAGACTGAGGATCCAGCGTGGGGGTGCAGTAGGTGTAGAGAAAAGGGTCTTTTGTCTTGGATATGGGGACCTCCTGGTGGGGGTGGAACCTTCTGAAGAGTGGGGCCAGTCCTGGTTCTGTCTTTGTGCCCAGCCTTTTGTGCCCCAAAGACATCAAGGAATCTCTTAAAATTTTGTGTCTTTCAGTGCACATCCAACACATACCCAAATACCCACAGAACCCACACCTATGGCACCCAAACTCATCTTATAATCTTGACTCTTTCCTCTGTATGCCATACATTTTTTTTTCAATGCAGTTTATTCAGGAACCTTGAACAATCATCTGACCCTGGGGAAAGCCAGCCCACAGCTTAAATAGCCTCTGGGTAGCCAACCCCAGCGTGCCACGTGGGCAATGCAGATAGGTCCACATACATGGAAGCAAGCCAGATCCTCAGCCTTAGCCAAATGTGGAATTGTTCGTGACAGAGAGCACTCACCATCGGGAAGGTGGAAGGCGGAAACCAGCTCCATCTTTAAGGCACAGCATTCCGCAGCTCTCTACAGTTCCCCCTTTTTGTTTTAGACGCATCAGGCAAGAGTAGAGGTCTGATCTCTGGTATCCCATACATTTTAAGCCAGTGTGCTTCTGCAGCATGTCCTGTGAGATACAAAGCCAAAGCAAACCTATCACCTTTCTCTCCTGCCTGCCATGCCTTCTCTTAGTTTTTCTCATTTTATAAACAGAGGCTTGATCTCAGTCGTGCAAAATGGAAATTCACAAGTGATGTTTTATTTCTACATTCTTCACTCTTCACAATCGATTCCATGAAGAAACTCCACTTTAAATATCTGATCTTTGTTTGACAGTCCCCCAGGCCCTTCTGCTTCCACCACGGTCCTTCTGTTCAGGCTACTGCTGTGATGTTCTTCTCAGGAGTCCTCTGAACTTTGCTCTTTTTAATTTGTTTTCATGCAGCAGTTGGAGGAAGTTTTTAAAAGTATAAAGTACTAGTACTTAGCCACAGGTAAATGGATAAGAAAAACATGCCGTGTGTGTAAAGTTTCATGCAGCCATAAGGAAATTAATAGTTTGTGGGAAGGTGGGTGAACTGGGATCATGCTAAGTGAAATAAGCCAGTCCCATAAAGATACCGCTCATGTGTTCTCCCACATGATAGCTAGGGAAATGGACCTAAAAGGGAACAGTGGAGATTCAGAATTAGAAGACAGGAGAAGGAAGGAGATAAGAAAGAGCTGTTACTCATAAATGAATATTCATGCATTAAAATATAAAATAACTATACAACTAAAATATGCTTATGAAAGAGTCTGAGTGATTATTTTTCTCTATGTTCCCTGTATTCCTGAACAGACAGGTCCAGAGTTCCTGGGTGAAAGTAGGGCAATGAGAACAGCCCAAGCAGTGAGCATTAAAATCGCTGTGGTCCCGGAGCGCAACTATATTGAGCTCATTGCTCTGTGAGGTCCCTTGCTGGAGATCATTGGCTCCAGGTTGCTCTCTCCTCTAAAGACTTCCCAGCAGTACCTGCTTAGACACATTTATTCACCTCTAGTTTCTGTTTATCTCAGTGCTTTTGTTATTGATGTCATCATCATCACCATCACTATGACCACCACCATCATCATCAACATCATGCTCATTATCATCCTCTAAGCATGGGGTGAAGGTTTTTGCCAGGGTAGCTGAGGCTGGTGTTTGAGTCAGTCCATCTGGACTAATTCCAAGTGTACTCAGAACAATCAAGGTAAGCTAACCTTTCTGGATTGTTCAGAGCATCTCGATTTGTCTATTTCTGTGTCATTTCTCCATTCCCGGTTAACTAGTTTCTTCATCAAGTTCTAAAACATGCACAGATTTCCCCCAGATTCCATGTTTCTACTCATTCTACCTCAGTTGATGAACACCACTACCCTGCATTCTTCTAATTTCTTTTTTTAACCATGGCTGCTACTATCAGCATGGATCCTACAACTTCAGGACTTGAAATCCTTCCAGGACTTTATACTGAGTGTGTGAAGTCTGAAATTATGGGTTGGGAATGTGGTTCAGTTAGTCAAGCACTTGTATAGCAGTCACAAAGACCCGAGTTCCATCTCGGAGACTGCATAAACCAGAGGTGATGGTGCACACCTGTAATCCCAGCTCTCAGGAGACAGAGGCAGTTTGGGGTTCGAGGTCATCCTCAGCTGCACAGTGACACTGAGGCCAACAGTGATGATATTGTATTTCATCCACCCATTAATGCTTCCGCACCCTGAGAGTGTCCAGCTCTTTATGGATACTTCCATAAAGTACTGCTTCCTTGCCAAGTTTGCTTTCGGCCATTCATTTTGTGCAATTTTCCCCATTGCCTTCTTTGCAGCCTCCTAATTTATACCAGGCGCCTCTTTCCCACCTTTGCTAATCTACCTCATCGAATCCTGCTCCTTTTCTCTAAAAGCGTTTCAAAGCTTGTGACAGGTACGCATCACGTATGGGTTGACCGTTGTTTCCACATTAGTCAGGAATAAATGAAAATGTTTTTGAAAAGGAATTGTACAGGCAATGACAGACTAGGCAGGAGTAGAATCTTTTGAACTCAAACTGTGCCCCCAATAGAAGTGGCAAAAACCTATCATTGCATATTCCATTAAAATGGAAATAATAGCCTCAATGTTGATCAAACTGTCTCCCAGAAAACCTACCATAGATGAGTGTAGATTATCTCTGTATGTGTTAAATGTGTCTCACATGTGTCTGAGAATCTAAAACTCAACACTTAGAATTAATACACAACTTGAACCAAGAAACTGATCCAAACTGGGAGAAGTGTATTAATAGTTGGTTGAACCCAAGAGATCAGTAGAAAATGAGTGAGTTATTTAAGAAGAAAGGGCTCCGTTGAGTAGCACGGGAAGAGAAAGGTTGAAGGGAATAACAATGAGTGTCAGAGGGAAAGTGGCTGAATTTAGAAGACAGAGTGAGAACAGTATAGAGGTAGTTATCCCAAAGAACAGCCAGTGGGACAAAGGAATATTTAAAACTTTAATCTGCAAAATCTCCTAAAAGCAAAAGTAAATGAGTCTGAAGTTGAATACACCCACCTGAGGCTCAGAAAGATCTATTAGCTGCAGCTGTCAGTGCCAGAACACTTGGCAGGAAGAGGGTTAGAGATTTGAGAACAGAGGAGAAAGTTCATAAAATCTTTGGATAAAAAGATGACACAAACGCAAGAGAACTGTTATCAGCTGCACACGTCCTCAAACCAACCCTTCATACAGGGCAGCCACGCAGAAGGTAACATATGGACAGGAATCGTCTGTGTAATACCGTGTGTGAACCCGTAAAGTCATGATTAAGTGAGGTAATCGCTTTAAAAAATAAGTACCAGATGCTGTGGACCAGCCCGCAAGTCAGTTCGGGATCTAAGCCCTCAGACATGATTGATTGAGCGTGGGGTGGAGGCAGCAGAGTGAGGTTACACAGGAGGCTGTCTCTTCCTTCGTCACATTCTCCATCCTGCCCTGCCCTGCTCTGAACCTGCCTCTGGGATCTCTGGGATCCAGCCAAACTCAGAATACGGGTGATGGAGACCTGCGGGTTTCTTTCTTTCCCCACTTGCTGCCTGGTGCTTTGGCGCTTACAATGCTGATACTGATTTGAACTATTTCTCTTGTTGGGGAGACTCCTTCCGCTCCCCGAAAACTAGGAGTGATTCTCCTGTCGCTAGGTACTCAGTCTTTCCATTTCTGTCATTGGTTCTTCTCATGGCGGCCCTCATCTCTGTAAATGTTCCTGTAATTAAGTTCTGCCGAAAGCTAACAGCTGGGAAATGGGAAACCCTACTGGCTTCTTGTCCTGTGACAGACACAGGTATCATTGCTATAAATTTAGATCCTTTTTTTCTTTGCCCTTAGAAAAACCCAAGCTGGTTTTATTTTTAGCTGCCATGAAATCTTTCTTTTGTGCTTGCATTTCTGCTCTTTTGAAATGTGCTAAGCTGTATTAATAGAGTTTTCAGAATTCTGCTATGAGTGATTACGTTTAGAATAAAATACAAAAGCCATGTAAAGGTATTTAAAAAGGGTAATCTAGGAGGTATACACCAGCTTCAGGGTACAGGATGACAGCGTTTATTTCTTCCAGTTGTTCTGATTTATTGATAAAAATCCATGTGTGAGAAAATATATATACACATTTTATTGATTTATTCTCACTACATGTAAGCTATGCTTTGTCTATAGATGCTTAGAGGAAGAAATATTAGACATAAATTTATTTAATATGGTCAAGATGCATATGAAAAAGCATAAATATGAGGAAAACAATGAACATATTTTAAGTTCAGAAAATGAGTGAAATATACACAAATCCATTGTATTATACTATATAACATATATAAAAATAATTTTCTGCTCAGAATTCTCCCGTGGCTTTGCTGTTACAGGAATTTCTTATTTCTAGTAATGTGTTTTAAAGCTTTTTTTTTTCTGAAATGGTCAGCCGATACCAATCCTGAAGGATCATTACTAAATGGGACAGAGGGAGTCAGCTCATCTATTGTAATTATAGAGAGGAATTAAGCACACGTATTTTAAAAATGACATCCACTTACACAGTGTTTTAATGGGTTACATCATGTATATGGAAATGAATAGCTGTGAAGTGCCATGGGAGTTTACCTTGTAGAGAAGAATTCACGGCACTGGAATCAGAACACTGACCACTGACTTCTTGTTGCCCCTAGCTTGTGGGAATCAGTCTCTCCATCTTCACACTGGGGGTAACAGCCTTGTTCATGACTCTCCCCCCCACCCCACTATAGACTCTGTAGTTAGTGAAAGTGGAAATGTATGGTGCATATAAGATCCCTTGAAGTTGACTTGTTATAGCTGCCGCTGTGCTTAGGTTAAGATGCAATGGTTGCCCACCAGGGAAGGCCAGTCCTGTATGGTCTGCTAGCATCTCATGTCAGCCCTGCAATGCCACGTCCACAGCATTTGATCCTTCTAAGAATTTGGGGATCCCCTCTCTGTACTCTGATTAACAAAGCCTTTTGCCCTGTACCTCCATTTTACAAAAGTCACATTTTTCTTAAGTAGGTCATCCCTTCTTACTTTATCATGTATTCTTGAATTATTATCAGAAAACACTTCTTGAATTTTCTGATAACCTATAGCAGGATCTACTGAGATGGAAAAAAATGTGAAATCAGGTTCAAACATATTCTCACCAACTGAACATATATTGATGATATTTTAAACAGGCAATATACACTCTGATTGTCCTTGGGGTCAAAATGACATGATTCTGCAAATTCTAAATATCAGTGTATTAGTTACCTTTCTGTGGCTGTGACCCTGACAAATGCAACTTAGGGAAGAAAGGGTTGATTTGGCTTTTAGTTCCTGAGGGATAGAGTCCTTTATGTTGGGAAGGCCTGGTGGTAGTCTGAGAAAGCATGCTGGCATGAACAGGAAGCTGGCGGGTCACATTTCATCTGCACACAGGAAGCAGAGGTACAGAGAGCAGGAAGCAGAGCCAGACTATCAAACATCAAAGCCCACCCCCAGTGTTGAACTTCCTCTAGCAAGACTCCACCTCCTAAAGGCTCGATGACCCCCCAAACAGCAGCAATGGCTGGGGACCAAGTGTTCAAACACATGGTCCTATGGGAGACATTTTATGTTAATATTCAAATCACCCCAATAAATTTGTAAAATTCTCTCTCTTTACCAAACACACTGGTGCTTCACCCTCAGTGATGCCTATCATATTCTGCAAAATATAAACTTTATTTTCCTAACTATATTCCATTATAATATTCATTCATGGGAAATTTTATATATTCTGTATTTTTTATATCCAAGCATCCAGGAGGATTTAAAAAAAAAAAAGCCTTTCTCATTCACTGTTAAAATTTCCTCTTTTCTGTGCAAGGCCAAAGTCAGTGTGCGTATATTCTAGAAAATTGGGAGCAGTTATGAAGCTGATCAATAACCATTTGGTAGGGGGAGGGCAGGTCTGGTGGGGAGAGAGTGATGGAATACATGGGTAAGCAAGCTGAAGAGAGCCAATTAGGGGCCAGGAAGGGAACCATCCAGAGGGAAAGAGGGAGCAGGGAGAGAGGGCAGAGGACAAAGTGTAAGGACAGGCAGGTCAAACACCAGGTTGAAACCTATTACTTGGGGGTGGGGTGGGGAGGGACATCAATCTCTGTATAAGACTCACCCGAGACTCATTTATAAACCCCACTCTTCTTTGCTGCTAGCTAAATTCCCTGTGTACAAAACTGAGATTTTCCTCCTCATCTCATTACTGCAAGTTTCAGAGGTTCTATTACACTTAAAATCACAGATTTCACACAATTAGTCATGTCATGCTAACCGTTGGTGCTTGATGCCTTTAGTATGGAGAATAACCTTTTATTGCTATAATTGCCTGGCTGTGCAGTGAAAAATTCAGATACTATCTTGGAGTAAATGAATAGATCAATAATACGGGGGGAATCTGTTGCTCTACAGCACTGAAAATCCACCTCAAATAAATGGTTATAATTGCATTTTCACATATCCTTGCATTATCTTTTTAAATACAAAGGTTTTACTTTTGGCCTGTGTTTGTTTTGCCTGCAATGTATCTTTGTGTGCTGTGTGCATGCCGGGTGCCTGAGGAGGCCAGCAGAGGGCGTCAGATGCCCTGGAACTGGAGTTACCTATGGTTGTGAGCCTCCATGCAGGTGCTGTGACTAGAACCCAGGTCCTCTGTGAGAGCAGCAAGTGCTCTTCAGCCCCTTGTAGTTTTTGAGTTTAAAGAATATATATCTATATCTGAGAATATATGCATTGGGTACTCACTTAGTGGTTCATAGAACATGGCTCTTGATGTGCCAGTAACAATGTGGCAGAAAGAACACGGATAACATATGCCAAGGCGTTAGGAATGTCCGCTCTTCCATACGATTTTCTCACATGCCTCATGCTTAATAATTTGCTGTAAAGTCCATTGATATTCCAGCAGCGTCTCTGTGCGTCCTTTGAAAGCACCCTACTTGCTTACAGCAGTTCATTCTAGTTGGTCCAGCACTTAAGCTTCTCTTACTACTTCAAGTGTGTGGTGATGCCCCACAACCAGGACCCTTTGCGCCTGACTGTGAGGTAAGGACCCTTAAAAGAAGCTGCTCATCTCCCACGGTATCTGATGAAATTATATCTCAGGCTAACAATCTTGTGACTCACAGTGTGGTGGATCTTGGTGTTCACCTTCTTGTCGCTTTCTTCTTTCTTGTTTGTGTATCAGGATGGCTTTGTACAGTCTATACTAGTACCTCACAGGACACGGAGGTGCACCTGTGTGCCTAGAGCAAGGCTTGTTCCCAGCAATGGTGGTACAGTGTAGCATAACGCCATACTGCAAATCATCTTGAAGAAGCCAAGATTTTGTGGCCTGCTTCTTGTCAGACGTGACAACTTCTTGTCAGAGTCTGGCTTTAAACACGAGAGCTGACAGATGCAGTTAGAATAAGAAAATCCCTGTTCGTGGCCACTGTTTGCATCAGTATTATATCTCCACACTGATAGGGCATTCTCTCTGTGAGGCTGGCTCTGGTCAAAATGGGCAACATAAAACAAAAATTCAATTAGCCAATTTTATGGCTACAAAATATGTTTCCAGATATTGAAAGCACCCGTTGCCTCCCTCTGCTGTGTGGGGAGGTACCCCTCTGCCTGTAGGAGGTGAAAGCTGGCCATGTGCTCCCTGCACAGAGATCTGGCTGGCTCCATCTATTAAATTAAATACAGCTCTTTCTGTTTTTTATTTTATTCTTTTAACTATTGCCACTACTTTCACCATCAAAACAAATTCTGTTGTTTTGCTAGGTCCTCGTTACCTAGGGCATGCGTCATGCCTGGTTTGGGGGGCAGGGACATTTGATGTGGGAGGGCACAGCAGCACACATGCTGAGCTTTTCTATTCTTCTGCAGTTCCCTGTTGACCTTTGAGTGGCCGGTCTTGTAAAGCAACTACGCATTACTTCAATAATACATATCCTCCTGAGTGAGTATTAAATATTACCGAAAAGGAGGATGTATGGCTTAGGAGAAATCCCTACCTGCTGCGGCTTTAGTCTCACAGGCGATTAGAAGGTGTGTGCCCCTCCCTCGTGACAGGCACAGTATTTTCCCGGCTATACTCTGCTACAATATTCACAAATGAAAATTTGTATATCTTCTATATTTTCTGCACCAGAGTAACCAGTGGATAAAAACAAAACCACTTATAGCAAAAATCACTTGTGTCTTTCGACGTAGGCCCCTCAGCTCAGTGCGAGCTGGGTTATTCTCTCAAAAACTTCCAGTAGCTTCTAGAACACAAAACATCGTGACTACCTCACAAAGCTGGCCCTTCTGCTGAGCTCAGGACTTCTCGGGTTTGCTGGCGCCTGCCTCTCTGTGATACCTGAAGCTCTTCCTGGTTGCTGCTTGTCACAGTGTGAAGTGTTCCGTTGTTCCCTGCCAGTTGGATTTGAAGGTGCTGGGGTGGCCTCTTCTTGCTACAAAGGGCCACCTCTGCTGTGCCTGCTTTGTCACACTGTATTAGTCAGGGACCAAGGAAGGTGGCTCATCGTAGTCCTTTGTCTAAGCTTTGTGCTTCAGTATTTGCAGGCCAGATAGCGCTGCAGTGCCAACCTCAAGTAGATGCTCATAAATATTTAAGGAATGAATCTTACGGCAAGATAACTGAGTTATAAGTTTTAATGCCCGCATGCTTCTTTTTTGTGCATAATTTGTCAAGATTACCGTTAAATTGATTAAAAATAATCACTTAATGACAGTCATGCCATCTCTTATCGTCCCTTCCCAGTGAAGCTTCTTGAGTCTAGAGACCAGTTCCTGTGGTACCGGTCTCCTGAGTCCTTGACTGGTGTGTAACATGGCTGTTCTGTATGTTAGGTTTCAGCTTCCTGTGGCATAGCAGACCTCAGCGAGGAGTGAAGGGAGGCTGGGGATGAGGATGGTTGTTGCGGTGATATTTTATAAGTGTGACAGCTGCTAGCATGTGTGCGGTAGAGATTTTGCACATGGTTGTGTCATTGACAAGGCTCCGTGGCTACTTCCGCTGAAAACCAGTGGATGTCAGGTTAGCTTCCGAGATGAGAAAGACTCCTAGCTGGCGGCGGCCCAAGGATGTAGTGAAGCCTCCTGGAAGTGTCCGTCTACATCGTGTTCACTCAGCTTTCTGCCCCATCTCCACACTGAGTCACAGCAACCCAAAGGAGATCCCGTGCACCCCTCACTGCCTCCTGTCTTCCCACACAGATACCCTAATAAGATCCTCATGTTTTCTTTTTACGTGGGGTCTCATGGGTCCCAGGCCAGCCTTAGACTCATGACGGAACTGAGAATGACCTTGAGCTTCTGACTCTCTTGCCTCTACCACCTGAGTGTTTGGATTGTGGAAATGGACACCCAGTTATGTAGTGGTGGGGATCAAACCCAGGCAGGCTGTGTGTGCCAGGCAGGCGGCCTACCGGCTGAGCCACACCCCCAGCCCCAGCCCTTCCATGTTTAATCATATCTTTGTGTTACTTTCTTAAGAGACCTTAATAGGCTGCCAGCACTCTTCGTTTTCCGTGATCTACTGTTTGTGATTGGAGGCGGGCGCCTCGGTTCTCCGTGTTCAGGGTTGGGTTTTATATAAAGGAACATGAATAACTGGTGCGTGATCCTGTACATTTCACCTTCCTCCCCTAATACCCCAAATCCAAAGCCCGGCTGTGCACGAGGCCTCTAAAACGTGGAGACCACTAACTCCTCAGGAGTCAAGGAAGGCAGTAGATGACTTCTCTGTGCTGTGGCAAGTGGGGAAACTGGGGGAACAGCTGTGCCCTCAGTGCAGAGTGAGGCTTTAGAGCTGGGAGGCAAGAGACTCATAGAGTTAAACTCTTCACAAATTGTTATGAGTAAAGAGGATGCGGTTTTGTAACGCTTTGCATCTTTGCATCTATTGCTGTGAGCAGGAAGGAGCAGTTTTCTAAGAAGAAAGGGCAAAACAAATGTGCTTTGTGAGCACAATGACAAATACTAGTGGTCAAAATGAGGATGTGTGGGAGAGCTGAGGACAGAGTCAACTTGATGGAAAAATACAGTGTACCCAGGATTTGTGCTGAGTTTTCCCTCTGAAATTAGGGCTGTATGAGGTAACCTAGTTTATGTCAATGACTGGCTTGTACCAGTGTGCTTCATGAGTCTTCTGTCATCCTATGAATTTAATTTGATCTATCAGATCTTTCTTAAAAAAAAAATAATAAAGTGACAGGCATAATGGCAGTGCATGCTTTTTAATCCCAGCAGAGACAGGGAGATCTCTGTGAGTTCGAGGCCAACCAACTGTACAGAGACAAATGCATAGACTAAGCTCAAGTACCATAACAAGTTCTAGAACAGCTACCTAGAGACGGCTACACAGAGAGATCTTGTCCTCTGCTCCCTTCCCCCCAAAAAAACTAACTGTAGTGGGGCTGGAGAGATAGTTTAGCACTTAAGAACACTCGCTGCTCTTGCAAAGGACCTGAGTTCATTTTCCAGCACCCACAGCAGGCAACTTACAACCAAGTCTGAGCTCCAGCGATTAATAATGTCCCCCCCCCCCGGAGCCTCCTTCGGCACCACACTCATGTGCTCACTCATAAAATTAATCTTTAATTAAAAAAAATCATTACGAGGTAAATTCTAGTTTTGTTGGAAAGACAGGGAGCTGCTGAGTTTAAAAGCTGCACAGATAACAGAACTTAGACAAGGTAGACAGACACCCTGCTTCCAAAAACATCTTTTACTCTCAGCTATAGTTTCATCTATTTAAACCAAGCGATCTGAGATCAGTGAATCCCACATACAAGCAAGAGCCTTTTGTCAGCCACGATGATGGCGCTGTAGAGGAACAAGTTCTCCCAGTTTCCCTGGGAAATTTTGTTGACACTAATATCCAGCTCAGCAAGCTGTCCCGAGGGCAACACCACATTTCATAGATCCGTACCGGGTAACTTATTTTGATGCCATTAATCTTGTCACATTTGGTTTTAGACTAAAGCCAGATGTTGCAGAATTATTTTGGTTAAATTACCAAACAAATTGAAAGCAGTTTAAGCAAAAAAAGAAAAAAAAAAGAGTGAAAAGATTTAATGAAGATTCATGCGTTCAGTGGGTGACGATTTGTTAATGATCACAGTTCTCTATATGATACAGTCAAATGAAAATTAATGGCACAAAAGAAACTCAAATAAACCAAGAAATAGGGCTTTGGGCAGGAAAGCTAGAGGAAGAGCAAATGTTGTTTCTTGCTAATAGATAGAACTGAACTCCAGAGGGGCATGCGTGCATGCTTGTGTGCTTATGTGCTTACGTGCTTACGTGCTTACGTATGTGAAGTCTGCGGATCGTTCATTTATTCTGCAGGTAGAGTCTATAGACGGCAGGCTCTCTTTTGATTAGATTATACATTAATTCTCACTCTCTATGGCCAGAATCATAGAATGTTGAGAGTTTAGAGACATTGGAAATGACCTGGTTTGACCATTTTGCATTTGAGGAAGCCAGGGACTAGACATTGGATCTGACTTGTCAGACGACTTTGACAGGAATCAAAAAGAATCTGGTACTGCCTCCTGGTTCCGGCTACCTCATTTTGGTAAAGGAGGCCAGTGTTTACCTTCTGCGCACTGTTCTCTTAGCCTGTGTTGTAACAGATTTCCAAGCTGTTTACCACTCACTGTTTTCTCACTGATTGATGATGAAATTAAAATTCGGAGTGGCAAATTACTTTCTTTAAACCCAAACAAGGAGGAAGCGGCTGAAACCAAGGCAAGGTTCCAGGAGGAGTTGAGAAGTGGGATATGTCTGAGCATAAATGTGCAAACTTTTACAAGGGTAAGGATGCGAGTGACAGTGTTGGACTTGAATCTAACACTGGGAATGACTGAGCTAAATGGCAGCATCAGACACAAAGGCTGTGGATTCTAAAGGTGGCGAAGTCTAAGCTTAGAACACGTCGTTTATTCACACAGTTGGTGGTATATGGAAACCAAAGTATGTATCTATAGCCTCAAAGGTGGTTGCCGTTTTTGGATTGATAATGAACACGTTAAAGGAATAAACACTCCCATCTGTTGCCCATCACCCGCCTTTTTTCACTGGGTTATTTAGGATGATTTTATCGGGCATCTTTGTATTTGTTTACAAAGAATTATATGTCATTTCATCAGTCTTCAAACAGAATTTGTTTTTGTGGTTCTCCCTCCTCACACACCCCATCTGGCCTCCTTTGAGGTCCCGAATGTGGGGACTTGGGTCAGCTAGGGTTGAACACTTTGAGTTCTGTTATCTTTCTGGTTAGTCCCGTGCATCTTTCCAATGTTTTCTCACAGGCACTGCTCCTGCCTTGTGCTTAGCCTGTGGAGTGGGCTCCCACAGACTCATTTTCAGTGCTACTCAACTCTTATGTGTAGACACAGAGGGGAGTTTCTCTCCACACTCTGTCCCCTCCTCAGCAGCAGGGCTGTGCATTTGCCTAGGCATGGTGGGAACTGTCTCTCCACGCTCCATTTTTTTCTGGCTGCTGCAGCTCATTTTATTTATTTATTTATTTACCCTCTCCATATCTTCAGTCAGAATTGCTTAGAACATGGGCATGGTGTGTGTGTGTGTGTGTGTGTGTGTGTGTCTGTCCCCTAACAGGGCCTTTCTTACTTTCCAGTTTCTGACTTCAGTCTCTGGCAAGCATCTCTTGAGGCCAATGGAAATATGCTTGTAACTGAATGAGGCCCTTTCTATAAATAAATAAATAAATAAATAAATAAATAAATAAATAAAAGACCAAAGAAGACAATGCTATTGCCCTTGGCCTGTGCATACACTCACAAACAAATGTCCCTGCACGCAGACATATGCAAACCCATCATTCATATGTGCACATCTCTCACACACCTACACATCCCACAAAAATCAAGTGGGCAATTTGGTAAGTTTTGATAAATAAAGTGTTGTACAGCCTGCCCACGATTCAGGATAGAAAGAAAATCATTTCTGTCAGCCACACATCAGTCCTTCGTTTGGCTAATGAACCAAATGACTGCCTCTGTCCTTGACGGAATCAGGCCTGCTGAAATATCGTGGTGATGTTTGTCTTTATCGCTCATCCATTCTGATACAGTGAAACCTTTACTGGTTTCCATTCCTTCCGGCTTTTTCTGAGCTCCTCCTTGCCGTGTGCATCAGAGGGCTCTGCCCTACATTCTCTGGGACAGTTTAATGTGTACAATTAGATAAGATTTTCTCCTCTTTCTGTTTCCTGCAATAGGAGCCACAGTGAACTTATTTGCAAAATGGCTGTGATTTTGAAATGTACTTTTCTATTTATTTCTAAATCCACAAAATGTAGCTTTTAGAACCTTTATCTTTCTCTAAGTCAAAATCGCTTAGCATTGGTTAATCCCTCTGTTACTTGGCCTAATTTCACTGGCCTTGTATTACCAGATGGAAAACCGACAGCTCATACTTAAATTTGTGTTATATATTAACGGATTTATGGCTTATAAAGACTGACCCTCTCTTATCCCCCACTAGGAGAACGAAAAGAAAATCACATTGGGGCTTCACTTCCTGCAGCTCTCAGATCATGTTTACCCTGATTTAGTGCTCTGTGGGATGTTTCAATTCCTAAAATGCCTAACATATGGAAAGACCTGGCTCTCCTGGTTCTGGTCTTGAACCATGGACATGCTCCAGTTTCTTCAATTGGAACATCAAGATCATTCAGGATGCTGAAATGATAAAAATTAGTGTAAATGTAAACGGTGTTTACAAAAATGGTAAAATATAATGTATAAATAATGTATAATCTAACACAATATCTGGTTATTGGAAGTGTCTGTTGTCATGGTTGGCATTATTTCAGCAGATTTTTACTGTGGATGAATCCTCAACAGAAAACCCACAATGAGCACACAGTGCCTTGAAAAATAATGACAGAGCTGTTTTTTCGACCTCCAGAAGTGTCTACAGATTTTCTTTGTCCTTGTTTCTTTTAGCACCTCTTCTCTGGAAATTGCACCTCTTCTCTGGAAATTGTAGGATTCTGGAGAACAGAATGGGCTCAAAAGATAAGATATTCAAGTGTTTTTTCCTTCAGGTTCTCCTTGATTTCTATCCTCTCTCTCTCTCTCTCTCTCTCTCTCTCTCTCTCTCTCTCTCTCTCTCTTTTTCCTCCTAAATGAGAGCTCCAGGGTTGTATATCTGTTCTGTTAGTTTTTATTTTCAAGTGACCTGAATATCTGTTTTCGCCATGAGAGTGGAAGAGGTCGAGGGGTGAGCAGGTGGGAGGCATGAGATCTGAGCGTGCCCAGTCCTCGCCAAGCACTTTCTGTCATGCTCTCCTCTGAAGTCAGGAAGTCTTCTCTCCACTGTAGCCTCCATATCTGCTAGCGTTGATAGTTTTCTTCTCGTCCAGGTAAAATTTATTGGTTTGGAAAACTCAAGAGAACATATCAACAAGACTGTTACCTTCTTATAAATTAAGACGTGAGGATGTAGACACACAATTTGCAGTTGATAAATGAAACTGTCAGGAATCTCAACAGACTCCTGTTATAGGACCTTTTCAAATCTGTATGGAGGTAAGAATTACTTGAAGAAGTTTCTTCTAAAAAAAAAATTAAGTGTTAGCTTTTTCTTTTCAACATAGTATTTTTATAGATTCTTTGGGTATTTTACATCATGCATCTTGATTACACTCATTCCCAGTCCTTCCATTTCTGCCTCAACCCTTGTAACCACCCCCCCATCTGAGAAAATTAAAATAACAAAAACCTTCCAAACAAGTCCAATTTGTATTGTCTATATACGCACTGGAGCATGGTCAAACGCTCAGTGGCCAGCCCTTGAAATAGATCCGAGTCATTCCTTTCCCACACCCCTGCCGGAAGCCGTCAGTTGAGAAAAGCTGACGTCAGCATCCTTATGACACTTCTAGAGAGTTCTCTTCCATGGCTTCCTGTTTAGGCTGCAACATTTTTGGGAGTGGGGGTGGGGAGGGGTTGGGGTGGAGATAGGGCTTGTCACAGAAGCCTTCCATGTCCCCCTGTCCGTCTTTCTCAACGATGCATCTGCAACCATCAACATCACTGCAAAATTAGCTTCCCCGCTCTTTACAGTCAGCCGGGGCATGGGATCGTGGACTTCCACGTGGTTTCTGGAGACTTCACAGATCACAGACTCGGCCCCCGGCTGCAGTTAGGGCTATGGACCCAGACAAAGCCTCTGGAGACGGGATGGATGTGGATATCACTATGGCTTCAGGTAGCAGACAAGGCTACTCAGATCAGTATGGACCCTGGCAGCAGCATGGCGCATGGGCATCAACCTGGCTGCAGCACAGGCCATGGACATCCCCATGGCCTTCAGTGATAACAGTGGCCATGGACATCAACATAGACTCTGGCTATGATAGGACCATGGGCCCAGGACATCACCGTGGCCTTCAGTGATAACAGTGGCCATGGACATCACCACAGACTCTGGATATGATAGAACCATGGGCCCAGGACATCACTGTGGCCTTGGGTAGCAGTGTAGGTCACCACCATTGCATCAGGTAGCATGGCCAGATCCTTCTTTCTCCACAGCACATATACCGCTTTGTTTTCTGTCTTTCCCATCTCTCCATCAGGTATTTGTTCACCTGTGTGGTGAAGGTGGGGCAGCCTGGGTCTTGAAGAAGTTTTGTTTTGTTTTAATACTTTTTTCTTATTCTTGAGAATTTCACACATATATACAATAAAATATCCACCTCCACCTTGCCCCTCTAACTCTGTCCGTGCCTCCCAACAGGATCTCTTTCCAACTTTGTATCTTCTTTCTCGGCAACCCACAAAGGCCAATTAGTACCGCCCATGAATGCATGGGGTCATGGGGCTCTCCGATGGAGTGGGAGAAGCCTACCAGTGGCCACACCCTTAGCAGTCAAAGATTCTTCTATCCTCAGAAGCTGTCACCTGCTAGTAGGTTTGAAGAGGTTTTAAAATGTTATCAAATGCCTTAGCTAAACCAGGAATGATTCTGGCTCCCTGTGAGAAAACCCAGACATCTGTGTTTCATAAAAGTTCTGATGGGTACTATTGATTGTCACTTTGGATTTAAGATCTCCTGGAATACAAGCTTTTGCTGTCACCAGGGTGTCTCTAGAGAGGTTCAGCTAAAGGAAAGACCCACCTTGAATGTAGGTGGCACCATTCCTTGGGCTGGGATCGAAGAGTGAAGAAAAAGAAGAAAGTGAGCTGGGCCTAGGCTTGGGTTGTCACTTGCTTTGGGACTGTCCATGCAGTGTGACCGGTGACCTCACACTCCTGCCGCCGTGCCTTCCCTGCCATGATGGACGGCACTCCATAATTGTGACTGAAGCGTAGGCTTCAATTGCTTCTGTGAGTTATTTTGCCACATCAATAATAGTGAATGCAAAGGGTTGAAAGATGTTAATGTTAACTCTACATCTAGTTTCCAAGCCCACTTTAAAATATTTCAATTTTAATGTTCCTAGATGAAGAAAATAATTTTTATACTAGCCTTTCTTTCCTTCTTCCTTCCTTCCTTTCTCTCTTCCTTCCTTCCTTCCTTCCTTCCTTCCTTCCTTTCTTTTTTTTTTTTTTCTTTCTCTTTCTCCAGAGTAATATTTTCTTGAGAAAAAATTGAAAAAAAAAATAGAGTTGCTTTGGGGTGAGGGTATAGTATTCTATATAACCAGAATCCCTCAGACTCCATCTCAGAACTCATAGACCGCCCTCACTATGTTTTATAAACTCTTTGCCTAGGACACCACAAGAAAATGAACAGAATTAACTATCCTGGGCTCATAGGACTCACAGAGATTGAACTGCCAACTGGGGAGCCTGCATGGGACTGACCTAGGCATATATGTTATAGAGTGGTGTATCTTGGTCTTCTTATGGGACCCTTAATAGGGGGAGCAGGGGCTAGCTTTGACTATGTTTCATTTGGGACCCTTTTCCTCATACTGGGTTGCCTCCTGTAGCCTTAATACGAGGGGAGGTGCCTAGTCTTGCTGCAACTTGATATGCCATGTTTGGTTGATATCCATTGGAGGACTGTCCTTTTCTGAAGAAAACCAGAGGAGGAGTGTACATGGGGGTAAAAGGGTGGTGAGCAGGAGAGACAGGGAAGAGAGTTGGGATAATAATAATAATATCAAAAGCAAGAGAACAAACATAAAAACATTGGCCTACCTAAAAGTGATGAATAGAAAAACTGGACCAATGCTGATGGTGTCAGGGAGACTTCTGGTCATTTATCCTGCAGTTCTCAGGTGAACTAAGTGGGACCCGGATAGCAGGGCACCATGGTCAACATGTCCTAGTCTAGTTTGTAAAACACTGCCAGTTTCTCCATGATAAGATATGAAAAAAGGAGCTTTGGCCCAAGAGATTATATTAAAGTTGATTTTTAGAAATAACAGTGATGAGGGTTGGAGGGACAGATGGCTTAGTGGTTAAAAGTGCTTGCTGCTCTTGCAAAGGACTTGAGTTTGATTCCCAACAGCCATACCTGGCAGCTCATAAACTTCTGTAACTCTGGCTCCAGGGGATACAAAGCCTCCCTTTTCTGGTCTCCATGAGCACTGTACTTATATGTGTATATCACACAGACATCCACACATACACATAAGTAATAGCAAAGATAAGGGCTAGAGAGATGATTCGTGCTTAAGAGCCTTTGCTGCTCCTCCAGAAGACCTGAGTTCAGTTCCCAGTACTCAGATCAGATGGCTCAGAAATGCCTATAATCCCAGCTTCAGATGACCTAATTCCCTCTTCTGGTCTCCACCTGCACTCAGATGCACACCCGAGTACATACATGTGCGCTCACACGCACAAATAATAAATCTTAAAAATGCAAGTCTTAAAAAATTAAGTAGTCATAGCTACAGATGTCACTCAAATGTTTTAATGATTGGTCGTCTGAGTAACAACTAGTTTCACCTTTAAAAAGTTTACGCAGCCATGTACTCATGCCTGCCTCGTTTAGCTTTGTTTTCTTCCCAGTGTTTTGTTATCTTCTTAAACAACAGTATAAATAAAAACTAGTCCACCGCTGGTTATAACATCTGACAGGCAACCAAAGAACCAGTTTCCATCCTGGTTTCTCGGGCTGGCTTGGCACCACTAGCCTCCTTTCTTCCTATTTCTTTAAAACAGAAACCTCTCTATCTTGAGACAAATAGATTTTTGCAACTGACTCACCACCTGCTTGCAGGAGAGCCCCAGCAGATGAGCACACGCTGGGGTCATTGATTCTCATCTCATTTCATGCGTATAATGAATTGCTGTTGGGTATGGTTTTGGGGTCTGTGTGAATCTCAGCTGTCATCTCTGGGGCAGCTTACCTTGAATTAAATCCTGCCATCGCACATGCTATTTGTCTTCATTAATCTTCATTCTTGCTCTGTTTGTCCTGCGCAGGGAATGTGCCTCGAATAGCTTAAAGAGACTGTGTTGCCTGGCAGGCTGTATAAGACAGGCCCCAGGCATTGTTCCCTGTGAACCCAAGGGATGGGAAATCTATCCAGTTTGTTATTTTGCCTTGTTAACTCACCTCTAGCATTATTTTCTTGGTAATGTTCTACTGTCTCTGCCTCCCTCTTTCTTCTTCTCTTTCTTCTTCCTACTGCTCCTCTTCCTCTTTCCTTCCTCTCCTCTTCCTGTTATTTCCTCTCCTCTTTCTTCTCTTCTGTCTTCCTCCACTTTCCCCTCCTTCTGTTTTTCCCTTCTTCTTCTCCTCCCTCCTCCTCTTCCTCTGATTCCTCCTTTCTCTATCCTCCTTTTCTTCTTTCTCTTCCCTCCTCTTCCTCCCACTCCTTTTTTAGTAGTACAGGAACACGGGTGATAAAAACCCTCTTGAACAAGCTCCTGAGTCTACAGCAGTCTGTGGATCTCTGTTGACTTCTTTGCTATCTTCTTAATAGCTCTCTCATGAGATTAGAAGTTATTGAAGATCAAGAGAAGGTCTTGATCTTTGTATTTGAACTCAGAGTGCCTGCCATACAGTTGACCCTCAGTAGAGAAAAGTTTTGCAATGAACAATTGAACGGGGGAAAGGTCCACAGAATACGAAGGAAGTACATGACAGGTTAATTATATAGAAGCTCTTAGAAAGCATGATGACTTTGCAGAGGAGATAAGCCCTCATGCTGGAAGTTCTATGTATATTGCCTAACGTAATCCTCTTAGCATCACTATGAGGTATGTGTCTTCAGTCACAGACGGATGAGATGACTCAGTCGAGGAGACATACTCAGTCAACACAGTGTGTTCCTGGAAGAACTGGCTGTTCAGTCTGAAGCATGGCTCATATGGAAAGATAAAAATCAATGTGAATTCCCTCAACTTTCAGAATTTGTTGGCTTCGCTCTCAGGTTATTCTTATCATTATTTTGGAATTTTGGCAACCTTTAAACGGGACTGGTAGTTTTTTACTTTCCCCAAACTGTCATTGTGGTTTATCGAATGTATTTAAATTTTCAGTCATTCATATTTACTTGCTTTTGGTATAGTTTGCATAAATGTTTCTCTCCACAAGTGTGTGTGTTTAGAGGTCTGTTCCCCAGGGTATTGGGAGTGATGGAACCACAGTTCTGGTTTTAAGTTCTTTGGCCCAGGAACTTAACTCTCGTATTCCTTTGTATCCAGCCGAGCAAGCTGAAGAGCAGTGTGTGGACATCACAGGGATCCTGAGAGAGGAAGCTCTCTGCCTTAACCCCTGCAGAGCATGGCTCCGTTGTCTTCTCCCTGTCCCCACCTCTGTGCCACAGATGCAGCATTTCAGTTTCTGCAGTTTACCAAATTAATAGATCAAGTGAACACAAGATAAAAATCTCACATTTTAAGAGAAAGTTTAGGCTAATTACGTTTCTACAGTTCACCCATTACATTACAAAATAAGAGAGCAACAAATGTGTGCATGTGCTAATGATACGATAGGTCAAAACAGGCAGGAAAATTCAGGAAAACACTAAATAGAAAACTATACAGGGAACTAACACCCTAGACATTTGATTGCATGGGAAGTACCATAAATAACATAGATGTGTCAGGTGGTGGTGATGTATGACTTCATTCATAGCACTTGGGAGGCAGGGGTAGGTGGGTCTCTGAGTTTAAGGCCAGTGTGGTCTACAGTTCCAGGACAGCCAGGGCTACCTAGATAGAACTCATCTCAAAAAAACCAAGGCAACAATGACAACAACAACAACAAAAATGGGTGTTACAGAGGCCCTGAACAGACAAATGGAACAGTGGAACAAGAGTTCAGAAATGACACATGTGAATCTAGTGTATGATGAAAGTCACATTTCACCTCTATCCAGATGGATTAAAAAAATAAGCGAGGTTAGCATTATTGGGTAGTATTTTTTAAATTTATTTATATTTTTATTAATTACAGTTTGTTCACTTTGTATATCCCCTGTAGTTCCCTCCCTCCTCCCCTCCCCTCCCACTCAGTCCACTGATAAGGAAAGTCCTCCTCTCCTTCCCTCTGACCCTAGCCTATCAGGTCTCATCAGGAGTGGCTGCATTGTCTTTCTCTGTGGCCTGTTAAGGCTGCTCCCCCCTCAGGGGGAGGTGATCAAAGAGCCAGCCACTGAGTTCATGTCAGAGACGGTCCCTGTCCGCATTACTATGGAACCCACTTGGACACTGAAATGCAATGGACTACCTCTGTGCAGGGGTTCTAGGCCATCTCCATGAGTGGTCCTTGGTTGGAGTATCAGTCTCAGAAAAAAAACAAAAACAACAACAACAAAAAAAAACCTGTGCTCAAACTTTTTGGATCTGTTGCTCTCCTTGTGGAGTTCCTGTCCTCTCCAGGTCTTACTATCTCCCACTTCTTTCATAAGATTCCCTGCATCTCAGCATCTGCCTCGATACCCTGCAGGGTAGAGCCTTTCAGAGGCCCTCTGTTGTAGGCTCATGTCCTGTTCCCTGTTTTCTCCCTCTTCCGGTGTCTATCCTCTTTGCCTTTCTGAATGGGGATTGAGCATCTTAGCCAGAGTCCTTCTTGTTTAGCTTCCTTAGGTGTATAGTTTTTATTATGTTTACCCGAATTATATGTCTAATATCCACTTATGAGTGAATATATACCCTTTGTGTCTTTCTGCTTCTGTGATAACTCACTCAGGAATATCTTTTCCAGTTCCTACCATTTACCTGCAAATTTCATAATTTCTTTGTTTATAATTGCTGAGTAATATTCCATTGTGTAGATGTACCACAATTTCTGTATCCATTCCTCAACTGAGGGACATCTAGGTTGTTTCCATCTTCTGGCTATTACAATAAAGCTGCTACAAACATGGTTGAGCAAATGTCCTTGTTGTATACTTAAGCGTCTTTTGGATATATGCCTAGGAGTGGTATAGCTAGATCTTGAGGAAGTGCTATTCCTAATTGTCTGAGAAAGCACCAAAATACATTGGGTAGAATTTGTAAAAAATAAAATTAGGTCCATAGTGTGTACGGCACATGTTTTCTGAGATGTCACCAACACTCTAGTTTTTAGTTGGGTGTGGTGGCTCAAATGCCTGTAATTCCAGTACTATGAAGGCTGAGGCAGAAGAAGTGTGAGCCTCGGGCTAGCCTGAGCTACACAGCCAGGTATTTTTGACACCCCCACCACAAACAAAGCAAGTAAAATCTTCTCTAACCATCTATTAAACATCACATTCAAATAATGATGTGCATACTTACTGGTTTTACTGGACCATTTCACAAGTATCTCAGGATGCATGCTGCTTTAATTAAAAGATTGTTTTTTCCAAGACACCAGACAGGATCTTTTTCTAAGTTTATTTTTATTTACATGTGTGTGTGCATGTCCGTGTTGGTCTGTGTACCATGTATGCGCAGTGCTTGTGGAAGCCTGAAGAGGAAGTCAGGTTCCCTGGAGCCTGCGTTAGTGATGGTTTGAGCCTCCCAACATTGATGCTGGGAGCTGAGTGTCAGTCAGTCCCCAGTGAGAGCAACAAGTGTTGTTAACCACTGAGCCGTGTGTTCATCCGCCCTCACCCTGGATCTTCCCAGTCTTTTCTGTCTCCATCTCTGTCACGATCATCATCCAGCTACTCAAGTTGGCAACCAGGAATCAACCTCTCCTTCATTTCCATTTGTGCATCTAGTCTAGAAGTCAAGCATATTAATTTGTATCCCTACTATATTTCCAATACAGTTTTCTTCATTGAATCTCGACAAAAAGGTACTACCTTTGATTATTTCAATAGCCACTCGGCTGGCATAATTTATGTTTCACCCCCAGAGTACCAATAGAAAAGTGTTTCTCAAAACCTATCTAGGGACTGGAGAGATGACTCAGCAGTTAAGAGCATTTGCCGAGTCCGTTTTCACTTATACTCCAGTTCAGGGAATCCTATGTGCTCTTCTGTCTCTATAAGCGCTGTACACACACAGTGCACACACGCAGACACATACAATGAAATAAATCAGTCTTAAAGATATCTAGTCGTTGCTATGTTTAAACATGTCTCATCAAAGTTAAAATTGAATTTCTCTGCTGTTTTCCACACACACCTACAAGTAGACTTTTTTCCTCCTAGCCTCCTTGAACCAGAACTAGCATCAGTATTGTCTGGAATGTTCTACCTCTCAGTTGTTTCCTTTAGAAAGACATTTCAAACTTTGCTGGACAGGCCATAGATTCTTTATGCTTTAGCTTAAATGTCTGTCTGGAGGGATTTCTTCTTTCCCCACTCTCTTAGTTAGGGTTTTATTGCTGTGAAGAGAAACCATGACCACGGCAACTCTTTTTGTTGTTGTTGTTGGTTTGGTTTAGTGCAACTTTATTCTCTTATGATTTAGAAAAATACGACTATTAATAGGTGTATGAGTGCATAGAGCTATTTCATGTATATATATATTATCTACTTACATACATGAAAGGAGAGGGAAAGAAAACACTAAGTGGTAAAACAGATGGCAAATTGGTAACATTGTTGCTAGCTGAACAAACAGAGTGATCCATGTGGTTTGTCTGTTCTTACGACTTTCCTATGAGCTTGCAGTTCTCTTGGAATAAAAGTAAGAAAAGAATTTCTGAAGGGCCGTTGCATGGGTCTATTAGAGGCAGTCTTGAGAAAGTTTGTAGAGAGGGTACCATCTAAACTTGGAAGTATCTTGTGCTGCTAAATGAGACACACAGAGTATGTTTTAGGTCAGGTGTTATTTAGCTAAGCTTATTTGTATGTGTATAGGATTTTAGGCACATTAGAGGACTGACTTTTGAATATCCAGACATCTGGCTATCGGTTTGTCTCTCTACCCAAGCTAATTTTTAAAATTAATCTTTTCTCATATATTATATTCCAACTGCAGTTTCTTCTTCCTTCCCTCCCCATAGCCCTCTCCCAATTGCATGCCTTCCCTCTCCCCCAGATACACCCACTGCCTCCTCCTCCTCCTAGGGAAACCAGCCAAACATGGCATAACAAGCTATAATAAGAGCAGGTACATACCATCACATCAAGTTTGGACAAGGCAACCCAGTAGGAAGAAAAGGGTCCCAAAAGTAGGCAAAGGAGTCAGAAACAGCCCCTGCTCCCACTGTTAGGATTTCCTCAAGAATGCCAACCTACTCAGCCATAACATACCTGCAGAGGACCTCAATCAGACCCTACAGGCTCCCTGACCTCTGCAAGCTCCCATGAGTCCTGGACAGTTGATTCTGTGGGCCAGGACATGGTAGCTATTCTAAAAGAAACCATTTAATTAGGGCTGGCCCATAGTTCAGAGGTTTAGTCCATTACTGTCATAGTGGGAAGCCTGGTGGCATTCGGGCAGACATGGTGCTGGAGAGGTAGCCGAGAGCTCTACCCCTGTATCCACAGGCAGCAGGAAGGAAGCTTCTGATACCCCAGAGCTCCCCCCAGTGAAACACTTCCTCCAACAATGCCACACCTACTCTAACAAAGCCACACCTCCTAATAGTGCCACTCCCTATGAGCCTATGGGAGCCATTTTCTTTAAACTACAAACCACACCCACCCTGTCTGAATGACATCTATGGGTTTCTCTGGTCTTGGCATTACTTCATTACATTCTTTTTTTTTTTTTTTTTTTGTAGTAGCAGTATGCTCTATGTTGTTTGTGGGAACTTCTTTGCTCTTTTAATAAAACATCTAAACTTGTCTTATATTTGACCAGAATATAAAGGCAGGGCTCTGCGGCTTGTTTACTTTCATAGTTCCAATATGAATTTGTGCCTTGCACTTGGGAGATTCTCCATAAATATTTCTTAAACAAGTTATTAGTTTTGGCTTCAATATTAACTTCTTTTTGGAGGACACAGTTTGTGAATTGGTTCAGAGTTTTTGTCTGTTTGTTTTCATGGATTTGAGTTCTGTCACGCCTAATCTCAGCTGTTTTTCTTTTCTCCCAATCCTTACTAAAGCTGATAGGAATAGGAAAGTATTTCAAATGGGAATATGCCAAAATACACCTGCTGGCGGTCCCTTTATATTTCTTTGATCCTAGAGAAAAGCCAGTGTTGATTAGGACCCATTACTGGGGAAGCCTGATTGGCAGTGGCTATAAATAGACCTTTGTTAATTGTGCTCTCAGAAAGGATTGCTCACGTTAGGGGTTAGAATGCATTGGACGTACTACTAGACCAGTCCCTGGGATGATGGTCCCAAATGCTAACTGCTTCCTGGGAATTCTGCATTTGTAAGATGCATAAAGTCACAGTGGGCGACTTGCCCACCCTGACACGGTCCTTCCTAGGTCCCTGATGCCCCACACTGGGACGAAGTTCTCCAGTGTTGTTAGAAGTCTGGCAATCTTTATCTGACATTTTTCTTCAGCGAACCCAGAGAGAACTGATAGCCTCACAGGCTGAAGTTAAGCTGCTCTTAAAGGAAGAGTAAATGGCATGTAGGATTGCCCTTCTGATCTCTGTGTCAGTCAGCCAGATATACTACTCTAAGACTGAGTCATACAGAAAAAGTTCCCACGAGTAGCACCCCAGCAAGCACAGCTTCTTCTCTTTGTGGATTCCATCTTTTTCTTTAAAAAAAAATATTTATTTTATTTATGTGTGCCTGTCTGTGTGCAGGTATGTGCACATGAGTACAGGTACTCATGAAAGCCAGAAAGGCTCTAGATCCCCTGGAACTGGAAATACAGGTGGTGGGGAGCCCCCTGACATGGGCACTCAGAACCAAACCTGAGTCCTCTGGAAGAGCAGTATATGCTCTTCGCTGCCATCTCTCCAGCTCCCGGTGGAGTCTGTCTTCATTAAAGGAAGTGCTCGTAGAAGAAATCTCACTCAGCTTGTTCAGAGCCGGTGGTTTCAACCTTAAGGGCTAACTAAAATGGATGGGTAGAGATTCCTAGCATGCGATTTCTCCTGAGTTTTTCTAGTCTCCATCTGCAGATTTGTTTTCCACCATTATTTTGCTCTGTACTCTAGGGTAATGGTTTCTGTGGGTTGTATACATGAGGCCCCAGTGCCTATTAGTGTTTGGGTTGGTATTTGCTAAGGGGAAGAAACCCATGCTTGGAAAATGGGAAGAGACAGAGAGGTAAGAGTATTTGTTTATTTCTCTATTTTTGATCCTGTTATGTATATGTTTGCCCAAGATATTGCTCCTGTTGGGCAAGTCTTTCTAGAACCTTCTGTGGTTTCAAATAGCCCATTCTCCTGAGCTGCTGCCTGTAACTCCTCATGTCAAGAGGCTTTACTCTTGTGGCTTATCCCAGCCCTGTCTAGCTTGTGTGAACTGTCTCTTCAAGAAAGACTCTTCCATTTTTCTTTGGAGTGAGCTATCTTCTACAGTGATATCATTTCTATGAAGATGAATATGGGAGAAAGAGTGGCTCAGTTTAATCAGGATTTCTGTCAGCTTCCATTAATGTTAGACATTAGATCATTCAATAACAGACTCTATGTTACTGACCATAGGGGTCAGAGTCTTAGAGGGTGATACAAAGATCAGAAAGAAGACTTGGAGAAAAGTCACATGTGATTGTCATAACTTCCAGGACAAAGAATACACCATGAAGAAGCTTAGAAAAGTATTTTGACATGAGTAAAGACAAAAACATAATTAAATGTAAGGATTCTGCAGGAATCCATTTCCTTTTAACATTCCCAAAGCCAGTGCCATTCTATAGGCTAGCAAAAACAATTGGAAAATAAAATGAAAAATTATCATATCTAGCAGTATTATGTTTCAAAGAATACTTTGAAATACATAGATTTAAACAAGTATTTGATGTATACATTGAAAACAAAGTGTTACATAATAGATGTCCATGGATCAGATGACCCCATCCCATTAAATGCCGCTTCTCCTTGGCAGACACTCACCATGACTCTGTTCCTGGACTTGGAATCACAGTCTGTGCCCCCCATGAGCCAGGAGTGATCACTTGTTCTCAACAAGTAGCTTGAAACTGCCAAGTGAATGGTAGAAAAGGAAGGCTCTCTCAATGTGACTGCCTTGGGGAGGGGACAGAGGGATCCGGTGACCCCCTTAAGTCCATCTTTGGGGTCCTGATGTGAAGTTGAAGTTTAAATGTGCATATCTAAGTGGTCGTGGTCAAGATCCTGCCCACCATTGTCCCATCATGGCCTCTCCTATAAGTTGGTCCGACAAGTTGTGAGTCTCTTTGCAGAAGCGAGTCCCCTCTAGTTGACCCAAGATTTGGGCTTTATCTTGGCCCAACATGAGACCCCTGGGGAATTCCAAGGGAGAGGTGTTGTTTCAATAGTATAACAAAGAAAGAAAGCTAGACAGAGCCAAAGTAAGGGACCCAAGTGTCTTGTTGGAATATTCTCACCAGCTGCTGGGCAGGCTACTACTCCAGTGAGCATACACGTGGTCTTACTTTGTCGGCTGCAGTTTTCCGGTTTGTTGTTGGCATGGCATTTACCAATACTTCTTTGACAACAACGAGCTAGTTTGAAATGATGGTGCCTCCAGGTGATGGCGCTGTTAAAAACTGAGGGAGAGAAAGAAAAAAGAAAACACAAGACTAAAGACATTGACCCTAGCACTCCATTCCTGTTCGTGCTTTCAAGTTTTCCAAGGTTTGTTTTTATATTGTGTGTATGTGTCTGTGTGTGTGTATGTGTTTCCATTTGAGTGTAGGTGCCCTCCAGGGCCAGAAGGAGGGTGCCAGATCCCCTGGAGCTAGAGTTACAGTCAGTTGTGGGCTACTTAATACAGCTGCCTGGAACTGAACCTGGGTCCTCTGCAAGAGCTGTACATGATCTTTACTGCTGAGCCATATCTCCAGTCCCCTCCAATTTTTCATTTTTTTTGGTGTAGGTGAATGAATCCAAGCCTTGTGTATACTGAGCCCTTCCATTTTATATCCTTCTATGTTGCCCCTTATTTTATGTTTAATTATGTGTCTCCGGGTGCTTTTGTGCACTCGAGGTGTATGTGCACATGAATGCGGCACCAGCAGAGGCCAGAGGCAGGTGTCACATCACCTGGAGCTGGAGTGACAGGTGCTTGTGAGCCACTCGACTTGCATGCTGAGACCTGGACGAGGGCCTCTGCAGGAGCAGCAGGTGCTCTTAACCACCGAGTTATCATCATTCTTCATGTTGTCCATTTCTTAACACATTCATGTGGTTATTGTTTTCAGCTGTTTTGTTCTTCAGTCATCCTACTGATAGGAACAGTTTGTGCACCGTGTTTGCAGAGACAGGCCTTCAGAATTTGCACACTGAGCCTGAGCGGCGAGTTCTGTGCTTTCTCATGCTTTCTTACACACTCAGTGCTTTCAGTTTGGAGAACTCCCTTTAACATTTCTTGTAGAGCTGGCTGGTGGAGATACCCTCCACCGGATACTGAATATCTTCCAATACCTTTCTGTCTCCTTCATGCATGAATGACAGCTTTTCTGGGAACAATATTCATGTTTCACATTTTTTTCCCATTCAGTAGTATAAGAAATCTCAGTCTGTTCTCTTCTGGCCCATAAGGTTCTGGTCATGCAATTGTGACTTTTCTCTATGTTGTTTCTTTCCTGTTCTAACACTGGTAATAGACTCTTTTAACTTCGAGAATTAAGGTGTTTTGGCAGTAACTTTATAGTAGTAAATATGATCTTATGACCTTTGACCTTCCTGCACCTGGTGTCCTCATCAGTTGCCAACTTGACAAGCCTGAGAAGAGGGAACCTGGTCAAGGAATTGCCTCTATTGGATTTTTCTGTGAGCATTTTCTTGACTGACATTGATGTTGAAAGGCCCAGCCCACCATGGGTGGTGCCATCCTTAGGCAGGTGGGCCTGGGCTTTATAAAAAGCTGGGCTGAGCGAGCCATGAGAAGCAGGCTGGGAATCAGCGTTTGTAAACTGTCTCTGCTTCACTCTCTGCCTTCAGTTCCTTAGCCTCCCTCCGTGAAGGACTGTAACATGTAATGTAAATGATCCTCTTTCTCCTGGCGTTGGTTTTGGTCATCATGTTTGTCCCAGCCCAACAGAAAGCAGACCAGGATACCTGGATGTCTGCAGCCCTCTTAGGCTGGGAATATTTCTGTTATTTCTGTGAGTACCTTTATCCTCCTTGGCATTCTCCAATTCCTCCACACCCCAAACGACTGAGTGTTTGCCTTTTTAATCGTTTGTGCTAGCTCCTACGATGTTTTTTTTTTCCCTTGTCCCCATCGAGAATTATCCCTAAAACCTTCCCTTTTCTTTCTTCTGTAGCTGTGTTTTCAAATAACTCCTCTTTCATCTCACTAATTCTTCCCCCACCAATCTATAATGGTACTGATACCTCTGCTGTTTTTAAGTTTGTTGAGTGTATTATCTCTGCTCAAGAACTGTCATTTATTAGCTTATCTTTAAGCTTTTCTGTTGGAATACTGAAATATTTCCCAGTGTTTTTTTTTCAAGCTTGTTGAGTTTCTTTAAAGCAGGTGTTTTAAATTCTTCATCCGACAGTCCCATCATATCGATAATTATCTCTCAGTTTCTGGCACCTGTTTTCACTGTTAGGGGTGGTCATAGCTTCCAGAAGCCTCCGAGTCCTTGTTGGTATGTGTCTTGGCATTTATTCCTGTAATTTGGTAGGGGATATTATCCATCTTTCTATTAATTCTAAGCAGGTTGCTTATTAGTTTTCTACCATATAGTTATATTTTATCGCTGGATGTCACCCATGCCATTGCGCCATGAATCCATGGTTGTTATATTGTCATTGTTTCCTGTTCTGTATGTCTTAGGTGATCTTTAGGTGGAATCCACAGTGCAAGCACAAGTTTTTCTTGCATACGTTTTCATTGTTTTGAACCCAAGAGCACCCAGCTGTAAAGATATGTTCCCACAGCCTTTATTTAGGTTGATGTAGGCTCCTCATCTACAGTGTTTGTCTGGTAGGCAGGTACGATAGGATTCTGCTTGTCTCTGGGCAGAGTAACTGTATCTGGGCCAGCCTCTGACCCATGCATTATACCCATGTTGCCAAGCTGTGTCATGCTCAAGGCCCACAGGCAGCCAAGTTCAGCAGAAAACTTGCAGGAACCAAGGTTCATGATCATGGAGGCTGCCTATTGCTGAGATAGAAGTAAGGAGTAAGACTTCAGCAGCTAGCCATTGGTGATAGTGGCTGAAACAGAAATGGGATAAACATGGGTTATGTGCCATACCATGGTCCTGGGGCAGCTCCAGAGGTGGTGCTCACAGGTGGGTCTGGGGTAGGGGTTGCTCATTATCTGCTCCATATTAAGTTTTACTAGCTATAATCTAAAGCAAACTGCTGAGTCTTATTTCAACCTTCCTCCAGGGAACGGGGTCTTGTTGAGGACCATGTTATCTGAGTTTGTGTGGGTGTTACTGAAGTCCCTTGGCCACCTAGACTGACATTAAACGGGGTCATGCCTGTGTTAGCCATCAGGACTCACAGCCTTTAGTCTCGAGAGGACATCAAGAATGACACAGCAGCTGGTGGGGATGCAGGCTGAACCATGAGTTGATGAGTGCTGGTCACTACCTGGTTGATGGGACACTACCGGAATAAGTGAACCAACCTACATCAGAAGGCAGTTCCTACTTGCTGTGTAGGCGTGCTTTAGGGGTCAACACGTGACAATGCGTCTAACTGCTTATTTGCTGTAGGTACGGAGCCAAGTGTACACTGTCATCTCCTTGATCCCGGAGTCTACATGGTACACAGAATTCCAGCTATGATTCAATGTGAGTTTTTATTTAAACAGCAGTAATTACACAAAACAAGAAAAATGAGCCTTCCAGTTAAGAGGCACAGAGACCGCATGCTTTATATTAAGTGGGCGTTTTATATAGCACAATCTCTACTGTGCCGTATTCCTTACCAAAGCATCCATCAACGTATTTCAGTCACTTGGTGAGAATATGAAAATTGTATGGCAGGCCAGCACACTCAAGCTACTTATTCCCATAAATCAGGCTCTCCGTCTGTATGGAGAAATAGAGGAATATTCCTGAGCATGAGGGGAGATCTATTTCATCCTTTTCTTTTCAAGACAGGGTTTCTCTTCAGTTCATTCTTAGAGTTATGAAAATTTAATACAGAGTGAGTCTTCCAGCTAAAATAACACCCATCATTTACCGGTACAGCTCTAAGCTGCCATCTGGTTTGTCTGGGCTCTCTGGGCTTCCTTTGCCCTGGCTTACTGTGGGTGCACTAGCTGGAAGCAATAGGAAAATCCTTGCAAAATATATATTAGTTGATGACGCAGAAATTCCACTTCTTGTTGTTATTAATGAGAAGCTCAATTGGACTGTTAACTGTGTGCTCTGGGTGCCTTAGTGAGACAGTGTTGTCTATGTTCATGAAGTTGTGAATAAAATTCTTTTTTTCTGAAAAAGTACTGGGATGCTACATTTCTGAGACAGAAACCATGGAGGAATGAAGCCTTAAAGCTTTAGACATGAGACAAACGCAGACTTTCAGTTTACCAAATAGATGGTATTATTTTAGAAAGAGTTAAATCTGTTCTATCTCTACGTGTAAATCTATCTATCTGTCATACTCTTCTCGTGGGAGGTCAAGATGGTTGGTATGCTGTGTCATAGAAAAAAATGATACAGCTTTTACGCCTGAGCATGGTGTTTAATAGAGAGAAGAACTGAGTCCTATGAGGCATCTTAGCTGGAGACAGCCTCCCTGTCTTTGTCTGTCATTCCAGGTAATTAGGGAAGTACTCCAACTGACATTTAAAAAATAGAATAAAAAGAGATTGGAAATTCAGTCCTGAGGGAATTCCAACCTATTTTTCCATGCTCCATCTCAGAGGCGAAAAGCAAACCAAAGCAGAGAGAATGTGAAAACCTTGCTCAGAGTATATACGTGCTAAGATGCATACATTCAGGATGAAAATCCATGCTCTATGAAACCTGACTCCTGGGAGATTTGCTAGTGAATTTGGCCACTGGGCAGGTCATCCTGTATTATTTCTTGGTTGGAAAACAGTGCTCATCCGGCTGGATATGAGCCTCTGGACAGTCTTACCCAGGACAGGTAGACTCACGGACTTCATCCTATTGCATTGGCAACAGTTGGTCGTCCATACTGGACTGCCGGGTGTGCTTCTGGCAGCCAGCTGCCCAGACCATGCTACCACATCTCAGCCTGTTTGTACAGCTAGCGCACGGAGTTGCCCCTGCCAGTCTGCACTAGCGTCCGACACTGAACTATTAGGCAGAAGTTATGGGTGCTAGATGAGAACGAGAACGCAGTTTACAGTTTGAAGCTGCTTGTGGAAGGGAGTGGACTGGTGGGAGCAGGAAAGAGGGACAAGGGAGAGCAATGCAGGGGGATGTGATCAAAGTATAGTGATATGTGTGTGTGTGTGTGTGTGTGTGTAAAAGTTTCATAATGAAGCTCATTGTTTTTTTATACTAAGTAAAAACGAAAAAGAAACAGGTATGTGAGAAAGTAAGTATATTTTTATCAGAGGAATATGTGTTCATCAATCACAGCCATCATAGCTCAAAAGGCCAGATAGGAGAAGCCACCTAAGTACATGGGAAGCAAGCTTATCATCGTTCTTCATGGAGGCCAAAGGGTCCTGTAGGTCCTGCTGCCGTTTCCTGTAAAAGTTCTAACTGTCCCCTGGTCACCACTGTCCAATCTGTGCATTCGACTGAAGTGTGGCTGACGCTGGTTGAGCCCAGTTGATCTTAATCAACGCATGTGGTTGATGTGAGCGGAGAGGCCGGCTGTGTGTGTTGCCGGCTGAAACGGCACTGTGAAGAGAGTGGACGAGAGGCACAGAGCATCACCTGAGTCTTGAGTGGTGTGGACACAGGGAGAGCATCTCAGTTAAAGCAAGGAAGAAATGCATGGGGGGTGGCTTTGTGGCTAGAAGGGAGACATTCCACCCTCGATGAAAATGTAGGCCAGGAGTTTTAAGAGAGGTTGGAAGGTCCCCAAGGTGGATTTGGAAAACAACAACAACAAAAACAGAAAATATTTATGGAGACCAGCATATTGCTTTTATAGTTTCGGCTGGGTACAAATGGGTATGTGACTTCAGAAGAAAAGGAAAAATTTCAAATTTATCATCACGATTCATCCAAGAGTTGGGGTTCACAATGTCTGCAACTTGTAATCAGCCTATCACACACCTTACTCTCCTGGATGACATTCACCCAAGAAGACGGCTGCGTGGGAGAGCCTGCGTGGGGTTTTGGAGAACGAAGGACACATAGAAGCCAAGTTTGTTCTTTTCTCCCATCTCAGTTCTTTCCTCCCTCATGGCTCACAATTGCCAGAGACCTTAGCTCTCAGCCTCGTCATCCCGCTGTGAGAGAACCCCACTGAAGACCTGGTGGCCGTGCACTTGGCTAGGAAGTGTTGCCTCGTTGACAGCTTAGGGTCGAATGGATTGGACTTGGCTGCAAAGCCACGCGTACAATAAGGAGATAAAACTCCTGAAACATAGGGCTCCTGTTGAATTTTCTGTAACTGAATGTCAAACAGTCTTGGGGACATTTGTCAAGTCACTACTGGGTATGATATCTGGAAGAGGAAAAGAAAAAGAGGGCTTCTGGGGCTTTCCCAGCCCTTCTTGTCCTCTGTGCAGCTGCCTATCATGGGAATCAGCTTAATGTTTGTCAGCTTGATGTTTGTTCTCACAGTCAAAGCCTCAGGGTGCATAGGTTTGATGGGAGAAATAGGAAAGTAGCCAGGTGCATAGGTTACCAAAGGGTATGTGTGTATGTGGGGATGAGAGGGTGAGGAGGGGATACTGAGGTTTCCTGTGAAAAGGTGATCACTGAGCTTAAAGGAAGTGAGTAGGTGCAGGCCAGCTAAAGAAAAGAGATGAAAGCAAGGGATTCAGATTCAATCCAGAAGTCGGAATAAATTTCAATTCAGAAACCTTTTTTAGATAATTTTTTCTTCACAATTTATTCATTATATATATCCCAATTGAAACCTCCTCCCTCAACTCCCCCCACCCCAGCCCACCCTACCTCTCCCTTCCCCTCATCCCCTTCCCCTAGTCCACTGAAAGGGGGGAATTCTCCACTATTGCCATCCGCCCATAGCTTGTTAAGTTTCATCAGGGCTGCCGGGTTCTCTTCCTCTGTGGCCTGGCAGGGCTGCATCATCAGGGGTGATGATGATCAAAGAGCAGTCAACTGAGTTCGTGATAGGGGCAGCCCCTGCTCCCCTCGTTCAGAGATCCATGTAGAGCCTGAGCTGCCAATCGGCCACATCTGAGCAGGGAGTCTGGGTCCTCCCCATGCATGGTCCTCCTCTGGTGCATCAGTGTCTGCAGGACCCTCTGGGCTCAGATCTTTTAGTTTTGTTAGTCTCTTTGTGGGGCTCCTGTCCCCTCCATGTACCTCCATTCCCACCCCTCTCTTCCTCCATAAGACTCCCTGTGCTCTGCCCAAAGTTTGGCCATGGGTCTCAGCTTCTGCTTCAGTCCCCTGCTGGGTGAATCATTTCAGAGGACCCCCTATAGTAGGCACCTCTCCTGTTTCTGCTCTTCCACTGCTTCTGGTGTGTATCCTATTTGCCATTCTGAATGAGATTTAAGCATCCTCCATAAGGTCCTCCTTAGTGTTTAGCTTCTTTAGGTCTGTAGATGGCTGTCCTATATTATATGGCTAATATCCACTTATAAGTGAGTGAGTGTATGCCTGTCTTTCTGTTTCTGGGTTACCTCACTCAGGATGATCTCTTCTAGTTCTATCCATTTGCCTGCAAATTTCATGATTTCCTTTTTGATAGCTGAGTAGTATTCCATTGTGTAAATGTACCATAATTTTCATATCCATTCCTCCATCAAGGGACATCTGGGTTGTTTCCATTTAGCCACCATTCTGGCTATTACAAATAAAACTGCTAGGAACATAGTTGAGCACATGTCCTTTGAATGGTGGGGCATCTTTTGGGTAAATGACCAAAAGTGGTATAGCTGGATCTTGAGGTAATGCTATTCCCAATTTTCTGAGAAAGCGCCATATTGCTTTCCAAAGTGGCTGTACAAGTTTGCACTCACACCAGCAATGGAGGAGGGTTCCCCTTTCTCTACATCCTCTCCAGCATGTGTTGTCACTTGAGTTTTTGATCTCAGCCATTCTGATGGGCGTAAGATGGAATCTCAGGGTTGTTTTGTTTTGCATTTCCCTGATGACTAAGGACGTTGAGCACTTCTTTGTTTCTTTGCCTTTCTATATTCCTCTGTTGAGAATTCTCTG
The DNA here is from genome assembly GCF_030254825.1 of Meriones unguiculatus. Taxonomy (NCBI): domain Eukaryota; kingdom Metazoa; phylum Chordata; class Mammalia; order Rodentia; family Muridae; genus Meriones; species Meriones unguiculatus. The sequence goes on along the minus strand of NC_083354.1, from coordinate 15,388,621 downwards.
CTTAGTTCTGTACCCCATTTTTAAATTAGATTATTTGGTTTGCTGGTCTCTAATTTCTTGAGTTCCTTATATATTGAGGATTTTAGCCCTATTCTTTTGAAACCAGTTCAGGGAAATATTTACACCATCAGTACATTTGAAAGGTAGTTTAGCTATTGAAAAATTGCTTTTCTTCTTATTGAAAACTGAGTGTGTCATGACTCTTGCAGACACTGTCTTGAGAAGGGTCTTGGAGCCTCTGGTGTGGTGGGCTGGAAGTTGGCTCCCTAAGAACACTGAGAATCTGGTCTGTCTGCATTTACCAGCTAGCAGACTGTCTTGAAGGGGGAAGGATTTAGACAGTGCCCTGTGGGCTTTGAACTCCATCTTTTTCAAAGGCAGCAGTACTCACTCGTGGGAAGATCTGCATTCCTCGCCAGTAGGTGCCGCAAAGAGGCACATGCACGGATTCAGAAATTGGCTGTCCCCTGGAAACCCCAACACGTGTCTCTGGTAAACAGTGTTGTCAGTGAGCACTCTGAGGCCAGAAAGGTGCTGTCACAGCCCCCCTCCCCCCGGTCCCTGCTATAGAATCGGATTCTGTGCAATCTAAACATCAATTACATATGAAAAATCCGAGCAGGCACTGAGTACCACCATGAGTCACAACAGCTTAATCAGTTTGGGTTGGGGAGAGATGGCTCAGTAAAGTACCTGCCATACAAACAGGATCTCCAGCATCCATGTTAAAGCTGAGCCCGAGGCCTGGGGTGAAGCTCAGTGCTAGAGTGCTTGCCTTGCACACAGATGCCCTAGGTTTAGTCCTTAGTCCTACCCAAACCAACCAATCAAACAACAATCCAGCCCGCTTTGGGGGCTGATGAGATGGCTCAGTGGTTAAGAACACTTCCCACCGTTGCAGAGGACCTGAGTTTGCTTCTCAGCACCCACCACCACCACGTGAAACTGCAGCTTTGGGTGATCCAGCCTATTACAAATAAAAGAAACCTTAAGAGCGGGCCCAGTGGTGCTTCCCTATGACCCAATGCTCGTGGATCAGAGACTGACAGGTCAATTGGCTTATCTCCAGGTTGATCGAGAGAACCTGTCTCGAAAGCTAAGGAGGAAAGAGACTGAAGAAGACACAACACATCAACCTCGGCTCTCCATACAGGTGTGCACACGTGTGAATGTGCACCCACACACATCTATCACACACAGTCTTTGAAAAAAAAAATCAGCTCAAAAGGAATCTAACAGTTACAACATGGGGAGACAGCTCTGCATTCGTCCACTGACTAACTTCAGTAGTTAGTTTATAAATAATCCTTAGGATTCTGTTCAGATTTTGTTATATTTTTCCATGTTTGGACACCAGGGAAAGGTCTAATCAAAGCTCAGCGGCAGCCAGCAACGTTGCAGCGGGTGGAAAGCCGTCTTGAGTATGCTGGGTGATACTCTTGAGATGCCTGTGAGCAAATAGTGTGCTGTGTTGTGAGCTGTTACTCATCGTGTGCTTCCCCAGCTACCCCAATCCCCACGGTTGTGAAGGATACGAGTCACATAACGTCACTTGCTTCACCCTTTCTACCTGCCCATCTCCTCTACATGTTTACCACAAGCATCTCCTGATGAAATAATAGCCGGGCGTGTGTCCAAACTCTATTTAAACTCCATAAAACCCTCTTCTTAAATATTACCCAAATGTCGTTTTCTGTAAGTGGGAGAAGGGCACCAGTACTTATTGAGTGCCTGCTGTATACCAGGGCATTACATATTATTACATGCATTTATATGATGATATGTTACATACAAATATAAATCATACTTTCCTAATAATTTTTTTTTTTTTTTTTAGCTCTCATGAGATATGGTCATTACATTTTCTTTAACAAAGTGGAAATTAGAATTCAGGTGAAGCAATTTTTCAAAGTTAATGTTGATCCAAGATCTGAGTTTGGGTCTCTATGAAGTTTCCTCTTTAGCATCTTAGGCTCTCTGCTGTCTGTCAACAATACACAGTCCCAAACCCATTAAGGCTGACAGTGAGTCAGGGTCTGATCTTGTGTCTCCATGTGAGACTTACTCTTTGTTCTTCTGCGCTTTGCTGTCTGAACAGGAGGAAATCCAAAACCTTGGGTTCCACAGACTCCCTGGCTACAAAGAAAAGTATTGCTGTGTGTGTATTCATGTTTCCAGAGGGAACCTGGTATGGAGCCTCTCAAAATGGTTAAAACGGCTCCTACTGCTGCTGTCTCCAAGCAAAACACTAACCCCTCCCCACTTTCTCCACGTTCCCCCCAGCTCCTGCCCAGGATGATATTTATTCTGTCTGACAAAGACTGAGGCTGCAGATAACTTAGGAAAAGTGGCTTCGGAACACCAGCCCCAAATGATGAGGCTTTAATTTATCCAATTAAACAAAAATATAGCAATTAAAGCAAGTAATATTTACTCCTACACAATACTTAAAGAAAGGGATTTGCTTGAGTCAATTAGTATTCTCCACCAGGAGCCATTAAATTAATGAGAATTTTGGAAACAGTTTTAGTAACGCATACCATGTTTAATAATAAGTACAACAAATTATAAAAAAAAAAATCCCCCAAGTCTTTGTTTGTATCCATGTAAAAAAAAACCCATGTAAGCATTCTTGTGTGGTCCTTTCTCCCCCAACACAGGTGATTAAATACCATGTTATCAACACTTAAGGATAACGCTACCCACCTGGGTCAGTCATTGTGCAGAATATGCGCATGCACATGGCATTCTACGACAACCCGTAAATAAATACAGCTGTATGCTAATTAAAAACGAAAACTATCACTCCGAGTATTTGCTAACAGTCACAGCACGTACTGAGTAAGGTAGATGCCTTTTATAGCGGGCCCTCAGTGCGGGCAGGTGAGCCATGAACTCTCAGGAGCCGGAAGCCTCACTGGAGAGAAAACCTGTTATCTGAACGGACACATCAAACAACCTGTGGAGAAAAGAATCATGCTCCTTGGGAAAGGTTTAAGTAAGACAGCGCTTAAACTACGACTATTGGGACAATCTCTACATGCTGTGTGCTATGTGGAGGCTTTTGTTTATTTTTTCATGTTCCATGTAGTTTTTTTTTTTTTTGAATTTTATTTTTTTCTGATCAGTTACATTTTATTAACTCTGTATCCCAGCCGTGTCCCGATCCCTCATTCCCTCCCAGTCCCTCCCTCCCTCCCTCCTCTCCACCGTGCCCCTTTACAAGTCTACTGATAGGGGGGACCTCCTCCCCATTCATCTGACCCTGTTTTATCAGGTATCTTCAGGACTGGCTGCAAAGCCCTCCTCTGTGGCCTAACAGGACTGCTCCTCCCTTCGGGGGTGGGGAGGCCAAAGAGCCAGTCATTGAGTTCCTGTTAGAAATAGTCCTTGTTCCCCTCACTTTGGGAAACCAATTGGTTACTGAGCTACCACAGGCTACATCTGAGTGGAGGTTCTAGGTTATATCCATATCCTTGGTTGAATGTCAGTCTCAGAAAAGACCCTGTGCCCAGATATATTTGGTCCTTGTGGAGCTCCTATCCTTTCCCCATCAGACTAACTCCCTTTCTTTCTTATGATTCCCTGTACTCTGCCAAAGGTTTGGTTATGAGTCTTTGCTTTGAAAACACTGCTAGTTAGAGTCTTTCAGATGCGCTTAGTAGACTCCTGTCATACGTCCAATGCACATTCCATCTGTCTTTCTAAACGAGGATTGAGCTTTTAAATAGCTTCTTAGTTGATAGTTTTATATGGATAGATGATGAATTTCAGTAGGTTCTGGCCCAGATTCCCTTCTCTCATCCTCCCTTCCTCTCCTGTGGGAGCCTCTCTTCCTAACCAGTCTCTCTTCCTCCTTTCATGAGTCCTGTGTGTGTGTGTGTGTGTGTGTGTGTTTGACACACACAGAGATAATCTACATTTATATCTGGTAGGTTTTCTGGGGGGGGATAGTTTGATCAACAATGAGGCTTTTATTTCCATTTTAATGGAATAAGCAAGGATCTGCTTTTTGTTCCTTCTTTTGGGGGAAGAGTGAGTTCAAGAGATTCTGCTCCTGCCTAGGCTGTTGTGGAATGTGGTGTGTGTGCGTGCGTGCATGTATATGGAGTGTATAAATGTGTGTGCATATACGTATGTGTGAGCGTATATATGTGTAGTATGTGAGTCTGTGTGTGTAGTGTGTGTGTGTGTGCATCTCACTGAGTTTAAGTAGAGCTATTTGCATGAGTATAGGTGGGAGGTTATTTACTGGAGTATGGCTAACTTCTCAGTGGCTACAGCACTGAAGTGATCACACCCCCTTTCCTAGGAATGGTTGCCTCCCCTCTGGGCCAGTTGAGTTCTCACAAAACCCTCCCTCCATCCTGTCAGTGGACCCAATCTTGTCCAGGTTCTGTGTAGCTAACTCCAGCTACCATGAGTTTATGAAGACAATGACCACGTCGTGTCCAGAAGATAGCATTTCATGGCACCGCTCGCCACCTTCCGGTTCACACATTCTTTCACCCATTTCCTCCATGACGGTCCTTGCAGATGGAGGTGGCGAATGCGCTTGTTTATGGTTGAGCATTTCCTCGTCACTTTGACTCCTTGTGAATTTCTGCATGGTAGAGTGAAGCATTATTGCTTTTTTTTTAGTCTAGAAAGTGGCATAGTCTCACCACTCCCAACTGTTTTGTTGGGGTTGTTGTTTCTGAGACAGGGTTTCTCCGTGTCATCCTGGCTGCCCAGAACTTGCTCTGCAGACCAGGCTGGCCTGCGATTTGGAGATCCACCTGCCTCTGCCTCCTTAGTGCTGGGATTAAAGCTGTGAGCTACCACTGCCCCACTTATTTTCTTTTAAAAATACCTGATTAAAAGTGACTGTGGAGGCCAATGATGTTAGATCTTCCCGACACTGGAGTGATAGGTGGCCGTGAACCACCAGATGCGGCTACTGGGAACTGAACTTGGTTCTTCTGCAGAAGCAGTGTGCATGCTTAACCCCTAACCATTGCTCCAGGCCCTTTACTTTCTTAGTGATGGTGGACGTGCATTCATGGGATACAGATGCTGAGGTCTTGCGTGGTGATGGGTTCATCAGACCAGGAAAAGTAAGTTTCTGAGGCCCCTTCTGTTTCCTTGTTAGTCGTTCTGGGAAAGCCTAGCTTTTGGGCAGGCTAGTGCCTACCAGCTTTAAGAGGTAAGACAGACTGACTGATCTCAGTAAAGTCCAGTGGTTCCAAGCCTTTCTAAATGGAAAAATAATCTTTAAAAGCTGTTACTTTTATTCCTACTTTTAGGAGATGCAAGGCACGAAACAGTGAAGGAAATAAAATATCCATGATCTGACCTATTCCTATTTCACTTATTATATCTATTATGCATGTAGATATAATGAAATAGACATGTGTTTATAGAACACATACATGTAAATATGTTTACATATACATACACATATATATCTCCATAAACATCTGCATTGGCTCATATACTGTGCTAAGTTCTGTACTCGGGGGAGACCATCTAATTCTAACCACTAGGCAACCAAGGAAACTCTGGGAACTGCATTGAAACACAGCATGAGCAAAGCAGAGCTAATCCAGTTTCCAAAGCATCTAGCATGTATTTGGTGACAGAACATGCAGGCAAACATTAATCAAATACTCACATACATGTATAGCTGCCATGGCTATTTAGCGCTATAACAAAAAGAATATAACAGATATTTAAAGGGGAGACTAGGGTCAGATGGCAGGTAGTTTCCCCTGTAAAGAAGAATCATGATCAGCGCAGGAGTGAAGGAAGGGACTGCTGATGATCAAGAAGAATGTGAGAGGTTTCAGGCTCCACCAGGTGTTCCCATTCAGGTGGGGTTAGGTTTGTTTTTGTCACCGAGACACTGTGAAGCTGCTGTGCACTGGTGTTGAAGCAATGGCGTTTTAGAAAGCCGTACTTAGCAAGACTGTGGAGTGAATTGAATGAGGGATGTGCGGATTCAAGTGGAAAGGAGGAAGACTTTGAGGGCAGCACGAAAGTGCAGAGAGCTAGTAATTTACGCAGGCTTGAGAGATGTCCAGGACAGTTACATAGATTAATTTTGGCCACAGATTGGGTTTGGGAGGAGAGCGTGTCCTTCAACACCACTAAGCTCTTGGTCTGCTTCTTTTACCGGAAGGTAATTTGTTTGCAGGGAAAGACGTCAGGCCATCAGGTTGGAAGACAAGCTTTTGAAGTCAGCACCTTAGTCTTGTAGGTTGAAATATGGGCAACCAATTGGATATGGATGCCAAGGGCTCCTGGAAATGGACAGAACCAAGTGGTGCAAAGTTCTGGGGTCCCTGGGGGAGATGGAAGTTGAAGCTGTGAATATGAATGAAGGTCAAGTGCCCCTGGGTGCCTCTTTACTGCCTAATTTACTAACTTTTCTCCTAATGGAAGTGAAATGTTAAAAATGTATTTCACCAATAGTTATCTTTAGTTTTGTGTTCTGGATGAAAGGATTGTAAAATAATTTTGAGCTAAAAAGTATTTCAGTATATTTCCTCTTACTGTGGCTCAGTAATTCACTTTTCATTAAACAACAATGAAAAACATTCTGTTTTTTTTTTTTAGTAACATTTGTTTTAAAAATAATTTTAAAAGAAACATAAACCAGTACCATTGCTAAGTAATGTGCTCACCATGGCAACGAGAAGAACTGAATGGTGAAAATCCGATTTTGTCCCTACGTTCTTTCAGCATTGCCAAGATGAACTCTACAGGAGAAGAGACGGATCATGGGATTGAAACCCCATGAATCCATGGAATGTGCTTCTGTGACGTTTGAAAATTTTTCCAAATAAAACAGTATTTAAGAATGCTGTTACATTCAAAGTGCTCAGAATTAGCTCATATTTGAGGGGGAGATTATTTGCTGATCATGGAGCTTTTTCTAAGAGCATTGATCTTAAAATTTAAAAGGCCACTGGTTTCTGTTTGATAGTTCTTCTTTTAATAAGGCTCTCAAGCCTAGGGTTTATCTTGTGATCCAAATACAACTTTCTAGAAGGGATGAGGAGTAATTTGCACTGCTTTTAAACATGTTTACTTTCTAAAATATTAAAAATTTTAAATTTCTTTTGAAAAAAGTTTTGAGAAATTCATACATAAGCATTTCGTCTACATCATTCCTCTTATCCCCTCTTCCATCTAACTCCTGTTTCCCCTCTCCCATATTCATGAGCTCTCTCTGTTATTACACATATACAAATATATATGTATATATGTATAGAGGCACACATGTATAGATAGCCTACAGATTCTATTTGATGTTACCCGTCACATCCATGTGTGTTCAGGGATGACCATTTGAGATTGGGCAGCCTTGTCCCAACTAATGCCTTCCGAGCAGCCGTCAGATTGCCTGCAGCTCTTTGTTCAGGTGTAGGGCCACATGGAATTTCTCCTTTCATGCTGGCATGTTGACTGGTATTGTCATTATACTGGTCTCTTCAGGCAGCCATACTGAGATTTCAGTTTACCCAAATCTTCATTTTCCATTCCTCATCTCATCCATTGAACTGTCCTAACATACCTAACTTATTTTATGTGTTACTTTCAAGTGATTAGGTCATGTATCTTTGTTTTGGAGTATATATATTTTCATTTCTTATTTTACTTTATCTTTTACTGAAAATAGATTTTATCTTCATACAAGATATTCCGATTATGGTTTCTCCTTCTCCTACTTCTCCCAGTTCCTTCCCACCCTCCCTTCCATATAGATTCACACTCTTTCTGTCTCTCATTAGAAAACAAACAGGCATCGAAGGGACAATAAGAAAATAAAACAAAATATAATAAGATAAAGCAAACACAAGCAAATCAGAAGAGGACAAAACAAGCAAACAGAAGAAAATGAGCCCAGGAATAGACACAAGAAACAAATAGAGATGCAGAAATACATTAGAAATCCCCCCAAAAGACACAAAACCAGAAGCCATAATATATATGCAAAGCATGTAGGGTAAAACAATAAAATAAAATAAAGCCCCGACATGATATTAGGAGCCAAAGAAACTCCAAAGATGGGCTTGAGTTGGTTTTCTTGGCCACCTGCTGCTGGCCATGAGATCCACCCTTAAAAATAGTTGTGTTCCCTAAAAATCTGGCTTCCGCTAGTGTTCGTTGCTCCCTCTTAATTTCTAATTTTATCAATGTGTGCCTTATTTTTATTTTTGTTAATTTGTCCATCTTCTCTCCCTAAAGAATCAAGTCCTTGTTTTCTTAATTCTAAGAACTCTTCCTTAGACTCATTTTCAGCCCTAACCTGTACTAATTGTTGTTGTTCACTGCATTTGGGTTTGTTGTCTTCTTGGATTTCTAGAATCTTAAGACACATTATTAAGTTATTTATTTGAGATAGCTTTGGTATTTTTTTTAAAGATTTATTTATTTACTTATTATTGACACAGCATTCTGCCTTCTTGGGTGCCAATGGACCAGAAGGCGGCACCAGATCTCATTTTAGATGGTTGTGAGCCACCATGTGGCTGCTGGGAATTGAACTGAGGACCTTTGGAAGAACAGTCAGTGTTCTTAATCTCCAAGCCATCTCTCCAACCCCCTGTTTTTGGTATTTTAAAGTAAGTCCTGACAACATTAAATGGTCCTTGTAGAGCTGCCTTAGCTATACCTCAAAATTTGGGCAGGCTGTGCTATCATTTTACTTTGATTCTTTAAAATTACAAATTTCCTCCCTGATTTTTTTTAAAATTGCTCCCTGATCATTAAAAATGTATTGATCAGTATTCAACAATTTGCATAGTTTCTGTGGTTGTTCTTGCAGTTGACTTTGTTTTTTCAGTATAATCTGGTAAGATACAAGCCCTCTTTTTGTATGAGGGCTTACTTGACCTTTTATGACCTTTATTGTTTGCTTTACAAATTGGAAGCCCCAATATTTGGTGTAGCCATATTTGCAGTTCAATCTTCTTAATGAACTGTTTCCTGGTCTCCTAACCTACTTTCCTTATTTCTTCTGACTAGTTTTGAAACCTATTCTGTCATTCCAGCTATTTGCTTCATAGGTTGGTGTCTTTCTATTGATGCTGCTTTTGAATGTCATTGTCAAGATGAGTTTCTCAGAGACAACATTTAGTTAAGTCATGTTTTTCTTAACACATTCGATTAATCTGCATCTTTGAAAAATTATTTTATGTATATGAATGCTCTAGCTGCACGTACACCTACATGCCAGAAGAGGGCATCAGATCTCATTGTAGATAGTTGTGAGCCACCATGTGGTTGCTGGGAACTGAACTCAGGACCTCTGGAAGAACAGATAGTGCTCTTAACTGCTGAGCCATCTCTCCAGCCCCAATCTGCATCTTTTAATTGGTGGTTGAAATCTTGTCAGTAAGCATCCCTTACAAATACTGCATGAGCCCTCTGTTTGGCACAATTACTCCCTGTGTTCTTAATGCTAAGGAAAATCTGGTCAAAGACAAAACAATTGCAAATCTTTGTTGGAAAAAGAAAAGTGTCTCAGAGGGCACCTTATGAATTTGGGCACATTTTTGTTCTGAGTTACAGCTCAACCCAGATCAACTGTATAGCCTCTAAAGGTATGGCTGGTTTTCATGTAAAGTAATTGTTACACCTCACTGAGTACATACTGACCAGCGAATATGCTTTTCCTGTGTTATGAGGAAAAGCTCTGAATTAGTCATCGCCAAACTTGAGGACTAAATTATTATCAATATTGTCTTTCATATTCAATTTAGTAAAACTCTGTGGCTTTGTTGACAAGCATTTTCTAGTACATAGCTACATGAGTTAATCTCTTGATTAACTCATCTGTTAACAGATAGTCCTCGTACGAAATACTTTTAATTATTCTCATGTCCCTGATGATTTCATGCTTTGTGTCTTAGATTCTCTATTAACATTAATAATTTCCCCCGTGGGTGGGAGAGATGGCCCAGTGGTTAAAAATGCTTCTTCTTAGACTCACAAAAGATCCAGGTTTGGTTCCCAACACCCATGTAGGGTAGCTCACTATTACCAATACTGCCAGCTCCAGGGAGCATGACACCTCTGTCCTCGGCAAGCCTTTGTACTCATGTGTACATATACATAGACAAACACACACACACACACACACACTTTACAATAATTAAATCACAGATACACACATAATTTAAAATAATTAAGTCTTTAAAAATAATTTCTCCTATTTTCTTCATGCTCAAAATTTCCTGATAAAGGTTAGCCATATTTTTAAAAAGTTACTTAACACTGATGTCTTTAAATTTATTATACTTCATCTTCACCTAAAATAGCATTTAAACTTTTTTTTTGAGATTTTATAATTTGTTATTTTCCTCCCTTTCCTCCCTCCAAATCTTCCTATATACCGTCCCTGCTCTCCTTCAAATTGATGACCTGTTTTTTGAAAAGTGTTATTGTTAGTTATTATTAAAGAAATATGAGGCTGGGGTCAACCGATCTTCTATGCCAGAGGTTTAGTAAGTGGGTATGGAGGGAGTGGGAGAACAGGACATGGTGGGGAGAGAGAAAGAAAGGGGAATGGGGCACCGAGAGAGAGAGAGAGAGAAAGAGAGAGAGAGAGAGAGAGAAAGAGAAAGAGAGAGAGAGAGAAAGAGAGAGAAAGAGAGAAAGAGAGAGAAAGAGAAAGAGGAGAGTAAGAGAGAGACCACATGACAGGGTTGGCCCTTTAAGGGGCAAGGTAACCACACCTTCCACCTGGCTGGTGACACATGATGACATCATAAGTTGCTGGGTAACCCAGGAGCAGGTTGTGTTCCAAAATACTAACAGTTATAGCAGTCATATATGTATGTATACATACATGTATATTCCCAAACATAATCTGTTCAGTCTATACAATGCTACTTGTATGTGTTTTAAGGACTAGCTGTTTGGTACTGGAGGTCCTCTCCCCTGGGGAAGGCCATCTCTCCCACTCCCAGTTTTCCAGTTGATTATAGTTCTTTGTGTAGGCCTGAGGCCTCATGGGCTTTTCCCCATCCACCTTGGCCTGTTCATTGGTGTCATTCTTGTTCGGCTCATGTTTGAGGGCAGGCATGGTGGTGAGACTTTACTAAATTCTTTTCCCCGTCATTGGACCAAATCTTGAGTTCCAATATTTACAAAGTTTTAGTTTTCTCAGTTTACATGCTAAAATACGAAAACATTTCTATTGGCATTAAGGTAATTTATAGAAATCCTGTCTCCAAATTATAAATTGAAATGTTTTCAGTTATGTAGGTTTGATACAGTATCATACTTTCTTTATGACAAGTAAAAATTACATATAGCGAACAGTGTGAGTTTTGATTTATGTCTGCGGCGTAGAATTGCCAAATCAGGTTTTGAATACATGTGTAGCCTCAGAAACTATTTTTGGTATGGCAAACCCAGAGAAAGTCCACTCTTCATTCAAGTTTTAAGTCTAGAATACAGTTTTCTTAACTACAGTCACCATTATAGACAATAGATCTCCTGGTTTTCTTCCTCCTAACTCACATCTTAGCTTCCTAGGAGCTTCCATGCCTTAGAAACTGGTAACCATTATTTTGTTCTCCTTTATATGGGTCCAACTCTCTCAAACTGTGCATGTGAGTGAGCACACTCAGTGTTTCTCTGTGTACCTGGCTTTTCTCAATTAACCTATTCAGATTATCCTTGTCACAAATGATAGGATTTCCTTCTGTTTCTAAGACACTCTACAGTTACAAACATTCTCTTCCTATCAAACAGACAAATAGACCAATGGTTAATCAAACAGCTGAATCCTTATTCACAATCCCCGGGATGGAGAGACGAGATAAAATAACCATATCCAGATTTCAAAAATCACTGTATAGATGATGGGAGGAAAAATGATCTACAAATAAAACGTGGGTCTAAGTGTGACCTTTCAAACTTGTCACACATTGAAAAAAATGGGCATTTAAGATAAATATGTATTAAAAGCGGGTCCATCTCTTCTTCTGTGTCTCACGTCATAGGTTTTAAGCCCGCCAAACAGTCGAAGCTTGAGCCAGGCAGACTACTGACCAGAGATGCCCGAGCATAAAGGGCCTGATTTGAAGGTGAGGTGAGCGAATATCAACACAGGTCACACAGGAGGGGGGGGGTTCTGTGTGCTCAGGAAGCTTCCATGTAGTGAAGGAAGAGTCAGACCTACCCATGTATGTTCCCTAACTTTCTGCTAAGTACGATTATGCTTCACTATTTGAGCAAAAATACTGAAGGTGCTAAATTAGTCTATTAAGAAAAGCTACGTTGTATAGTCATTTATTTATATAACTGAGATAGTGAAAGGGTAAGATAAACATCCTGTCGAGCATTACAGTGAGATCAAATGAGAGACATTAAATTGGGATCCTCACTTTCATATGTGGCTTATTTAGAGTTGACCTATAAGGTAATCCAGAAGGGGTGACTCCAAGCAAGCTGTAAATGGAATATCTTGTTGATTACCTTAAGGTATCCAACTGAACACCTTTGAATGAGGACTGCTACGTTAAGGTTTTCAATGGTTTACCTTTCAATATTTGGCAGTTTTTAAGCACTTGCAGTGTGAGGTTTACCTGCACCTGAATGACAGGATTTGGCCTTTGTGTGTTTTATCTGGAGTGACAGGGATAAACTGCCACACAGTCCTGGAGCCACTGTGTTGACAGAGGTTGCAGCAAAGTTGATTGTGACTGTGATTATGGAGAAGTGACCATAAGAGACATAGCACTGCCTTTGGAGGAAGAGTCTATAGAGAAACCGTATTTACAACCACTTCAAAGTTAGTGTCTAGTAAAAACTAGACTTAATTCATACTACTACTCAACATTTAACACACTGCATATGTATTTAAAAGATGGACTGAGTGGCAAGAGAGATGGCTCAGTGGTCAGGAGCACTTGCTGCTCTTCTAAAGGACTCAGGTTCGGTTCCCAGGTCAAACAGCTCACAACGGCCTGGAACTATAGCTCCAGGGACTCTGTCCCCTTCTGCTGGACTCTGTGAGCACCCACCGCCATGCGAGCCAATACCGATCCACGTGTACACATATTTAAAATTTAAAACTCTTACAAATAAGACCTAACAGAGTGATCTAGTCGATACAAACAGTATCCTTAGCCCACCATTGCCATGGAGTGATCAGTGTAGACGTGATCTACCCCTTTTCCCGGTGTTTCACGCTCTGACATTAGTGAGCTCCTCCAAAGCTAAATCATGATAGAATTGAATGAATTCTTCATTTATAAAATAGCTATCAATAGTCGTTGAAGCTTTCCTTAACAGTGAATTTTCTTCTTCATAGGTTTACCGCCGTCCCGCAACCCGTTCTGGATGATTACATTATTATGTTAATTCTCTCTACCCTTGGTGCATTATATTGCAACATGCAGTTGTTTATATCATTGCACGCGGGATCACTACTAACACTGCATTACTAGTGTCTTATCATTATTAGGTGACGAAAGAAGCAGGCAGAAAACATCCAAAAATGTTGCGTGAGCTCAGTACACATCCATTTATTAATGCAGATGCCAGCGATTGCATCAGACTGGGCGTTTGGAAAAGTCATTAACAAAGCAGTCGCCGAAGATTTGAACACAAATTAGCCAATCGCACCGGCCTGTGTGTTTTTCAGACCCAGCAGCGGAATGGTTAAGAGAGATGGCGCCAAATCTGCTTCTGCTCCTCGCATACTAGACCGGCATGTTTACACAACACAGTCGACATAACAGCTTCCTGTTCCTGGGGGGGGGGGAGTCTGCTCACAGCTGTGGGTGACAGTGGCAAAGTGATGTTCTGCAGCCAAATATTTAGATACAGACTCTGGAAAGTCAAATCATAAAAAATCCAGACAAGGCAAGTATTTGTAACCAAGTTGCATTTGGGGCATAGAAAGAACGTGAATTACAAAATCATGAGCAATTTACTTGGAGTAGATTTTACATTTCCCCTCCTATATATATATGTATGTATGTATGAAGATGTCACTTTTTGTTTTTCTGCAATACATAGAAGTGCTGCATTCAGCATAGACCACTGAATATTTTTAAAAGAAACATCTGGTCGTAGAGTTAGGTAGTCATAAATATTGTTAGTGTTTTCCCTCCAAGAAGTAACTTATCATAGGAAAGTTAAACAGTTCTTGCATTTCACGACTTCCCAAAGAATGAAATAGGGTAAAGCTGAGACAATGCTACATGGCAAATGCATCAGGTTACCATTTTTTCTTTCTTTCTTTTTTTTTTTTTTTTTTTTTAAATTACAAATGTGATGAGGGGGAGCTTGGCAGTTTTAAAGAACACAGTTTCATCAATATATCAAACATTAACAAACTATTTAGCATTGCTTTGTGTAAGTTTGCTCGGAAAGCATTTCTTCACAGTGATATTTTAGAAAGGTTGGGAACTGGTCAGCATAAAATATTTCCCACCTTTTCTCTTGTAATTTGTATGCAAAAAATCATCACAATATATCTGCAACTATAAAATTACAAACTTTCTAGAAGTTGCTGCATTTCTAGGTGTGGTAGAAAACTGGATCTGCCAGGTGTCTACAGTAAGGTGAGGGTAAACAGAACAGAAGTTGAGTCATAGGTGCTTCCCGATAGGTCACTCTAAATGAAGCTAACAAAGACAACCAATGAACAAACTCCAGAATGTTTTTGTAGTTTACTTCATAGAAGAGAAAGTGGCAATGAGAAGAACATTGTAAAAGATAAGTTTTGAAGTTTCACTTTACATCATAATTTTGGCACTTCATGGAACATTTATTTCTCAAAGACCAGAACTGGTATAAAAGTTTTTTTTACATACCTTGTAGACTTTGTGGTTGATTACTGGCAAACATCAAAACGCAGTGAGTTTAAACATTCCCGTGAATTTTCACATGCATGTACGGGTCAAACAACGGGGGGTTTATGAATTCACGAAGACGACATTTTGAAGTATTTGTTTCAGGCACTCTCTTCAGTAGACCTCGTTTCAGACTTGAGCCTCACGAACTCTTTAGCGACATCGTCGCTGGTCCTCTGAGAGAGTATTCTAAGGATGGTTAAGCCAGTTTCGTCCACAGAGAGATTTTTGAGGAGAGGGTACCACGCCCCGTAGCTCCCTTTCTCTGCGATGTTCTGCAGCTGAATGACTGTCATCCCAATTATTCTATCTTCCCGGGCGAAGCAGTAGTCTTTCACTGAGAGGTGAAGTTCGTAGGCTCCTGGGCGGTTTTCAGCACCCAGCATGCTGTATGGATCAAAGATATGAGATGAGTCAAACTTGGACTCAGCTACAGTTAAACTTCACTCACAGCTTGCTATATGGCCAGAGTACTGGATCAACTCCGTTTTTTTACATATTAGATCATTATTATACAGGTATTGCTTAGAAATCAAACATACATTTCCCCCTAGATATAAAAATGATGCTTTGTTGCAGGTATGTCAGACTTTTTGACATCGTCCTCTACAAATGTGTAGAGCTACATTTACAGATGTCCTGAGATGCCTGTACCTGCTTACTTCACTGACGGTGAGAACATCAAATAGGGTTGGTGAATCGAATATTACAGTGTATTAGATAAGAGAGGCTCTGTATCGATAACCATAATAGAACCTGGGTGAGGGATACTGTTGGGACAGTCTCTGTGCTATTTCCTTGTCAGCTACAAAGAATCTTTACCCCTGCCTTCCAGAGAAGCTTTTCTCTCCAGGGGCCTTTTCTCAGGAGAACAGACTGTGAAGCACCATTCTTAAGATGTATAATTGTGGGATCCAGATTGTCCTCTCCTATTACTTGTACTTCAAACACAGTCAACTCCTACTGGATTGTTATGACAATCTAATCCTCTATTGTGGATCCACTTGTCAGCTAGTTCCAATAAAGTTATTTTTGTCTTATTAAAAAAAAAAGATGTATAATTGCTATGTATGTCCAGAGTACATCAGTTTCAGGAGAGGTTGGTGCTACAGTGTCCATTCTTCCCTCTGAAAACACTTAGCCTATACAAGTAACAGCCAGACACAGCTTGCTGCTGTATAGAATGGCATGTTAGGGAGGTAAGGGGCAGGAAGCAGGGAATATTTCTTTCTCTAGCCCTTGTTTTAATCAGCTCAGATAGTCTTGTCTTTCTCAAGAATGTTCATCTATTTGTCACCAGTGGCAACTTTCAAATAGCAGTGATATATATATATATATATATATATATATATATATTTTTTTTTTTTCTGAAGCATCTTGTGCAGACAGATGTTTGTTTACAGGTGACACTGGTGGCTAAACTGGTCATTTATTTAGAGAAATAAGACAAACAGGCAAGAAGATGGCATTCTGATGGGTAAGAATCAGAAGAGCAGAACAAGACAGGAGTGGCCTTGTGTATTGAAATCACTGGCTTTCCCAAGAACATTGGCTTGGTGCCTCATGATATTACAGCTGTATCTTGGCCCAGAAAGTAGATGTTGTAGATGGTAAAGACATTTAAACTAGATCAAGGTTCTTGTGTGACTTGAAGGGAAGGCTACAGACATAAGAGCTGGTTTGTTAGCAGAGTCACTGTGGTGATATCGGGACTATTGATACACATGGCAGGAGACAGGGACTCACTACATAGG
Organism: Meriones unguiculatus; assembly: GCF_030254825.1. Lineage (NCBI taxonomy): Eukaryota > Metazoa > Chordata > Mammalia > Rodentia > Muridae > Meriones > Meriones unguiculatus. The sequence continues at coordinate 15,372,006 of NC_083354.1, read as the reverse complement.
GCTGGCTGGGAACCTCCTATGAAGACCCAGCTGCCTTGCCTTGACCATCTGCCTTAGCTCTCTCAAGGGCATATGGACTCTGTTTTATGTTCATTTCTGGGTCAGCTCATTTATACAGATACAGAACTTGAGAATTTTTCTCCATACTAATCTTAAGTTATCCAATTATGTATTTGATATCTCTTGTTAAGATGCCAAGGGATCTCCAAATGAAGAGATTAAAACAAAAATTCTTGCTGTTATCGTCACCACCTCAGTCAATTATCATCTACCTTGGGGATCAGGCCCCAAACCTGGATCAAGGTTCTTGTAGTCAAGTATCTTGCCTTCACAGTGCAATGCCGACATGGCACTGCAGTGCTAGAGTTTCCCCTGTTCCAGCTTCCGGTGGATTTTGAACAATTCCTCCTACAAGGACATCAATAAGAGTAAGAGGTTTTGATACCTCAGTTTCCTGTTGTGTTTGCCTTGAGTAAGTAGGTGCCTTCTCTTCATGGAAGATCTGTTTCTCGTGAAGGGACTGACAAATTTTTCCTTTCTCAACTTTGGTAATGCCCTTCTGTGCCTTCCCTTACAAACCTCTTTTTTTGGACATGTTTGTAAAGTAGGTCTCAATCATCAAACAGTCTTGCATTCTACCTCTAGTCAGATGTAAATTCTCCCATCACATTCAGAAGGTTCATTTTTCTTTCTATCTGGCTAGTGGCTATTTTATCTCCTGGGCTATTGTACTGGAAAGGTACAGGGTATCATCACACACTTGGTCTCGCTTCCCTGTGACTTTCTGTCTATACAACCAACACTATCATTTAAAGACAGATATTTGGAATTCAGCTTTTCATTTGGAAAACCCTCTAGGCCCCCTCAAGAACTGAAAACCGCACTTCTACGTGAAGGCTTCACCAAAGTCATTTAGTCTCACCCTCCTTCCCATTGTATACCGCTTCTTTAAATGTGGCAGCCTTCCACTTGATCATGATAATCACACTTTTTTTAAAAGAATCTCTCATCTCTAGAAAGACATTTCTATGACAGCATTTCAGGCCAGCTGCTGTGTTCAGCGCCTGTAACACCGCCTGATATACACAGCTGCTGAGGAAATGAATCAAGCCTCGCTTGCTTGCCGTGTGGAAAATGGGAGGAGACTTGTGGGTTTTACTTCCCACTCAGAATCTTCCCGTAGGTTTTAGCTGCAAACCAACTAGCATCCAGTTAAGTGAACAAGAAGCGTTTTGTTTCTGACTTACAACTGGAAGGTTTCATTGTACTTTGGTGACCACGTGTTGCTTTTTGTCTTTGTCCCTTGTTTTCTCTTCTTGTCCCCTAGGCTGGGTCCCAGCATGCACACTTCCACGAAGGGACGGAACATGGCGGTGGTCTGCCAGTTGAGGTCGTTGATCGCAATCACTGAAAAGCAGGAGCCAAGTTTTAGCTGATGAGCATGTGGGTGGAATCTAGCGTCTTCCGCTGGGCGGGGGCTTGCATTTGAGTGTGTTCTGACTATACCAACAAGAAACGTCCCACAAGTTGAAACCTTCGATGCCCAGGAAAGCTCCTTTAAAGGAAAAGCTCAACTTGAAGCTTTCATTCATGTGAATGGCCCTTATAAGGCAAGGTAAAACCCTAATGATTTTTCATAAGCACGAGGGAAGCGCCATCATGAAACATTTAGAAAATAGATTAAAACTAAGCCTATGTTAGTGCACATACTTTCAATATCCGTGCAAAAATCAGACCACCATAGATTATAGATATTTTTATAATCAGCATTATTTACAAAACTTTGTCATGGTCATCTAATTCATTATTTCTTTCCCAGTTGCAAATTCCATCATATACTAAATGCTATGGCTGTTTCCTATTTCAGGACTCACAAACAATTCTAAATAAACATGTTTATATCCCTTGGTTGGTCTTGGCTATCAGTAGGAAAGTATCTCAAAATTTCTACTGCTACAGACTAAAACTATGGGGATTGATATGTACATATTTTTAAAAGACACTGAAGAATACTGACCCCTGATTCTGTATAAGCAGGAGTACTTTGGATTTGTTTTTCCCCTACGTATTTGTCATATAATCTCTTCCAATCCATAGAAGTTTAGGAACATGGTGAAATGAAAAGATACATTGGGGGACCAAACTGGATATTAAAATGAGCAAGTCTACAATAAAAATAGAATATGGGAATGTTCAACAAAATGGCAGATTTTTAATGAAACCTTTCAGTTGGAAAGCAGGGCTCATTTGTTTTTATAACATCGAGCCATTTATTAACAAGGAAAACCAGTTAGAGTTCACATAAAATGAGTAGATTATGTGACTAGTTAAGAAAATACAGATCAGTTTGAGAAATTATATTTAATGGTAAAATAAATCCACTTTTGAAATTTAGCTCACAACGTATCAAGTCTTTACATGTTTTAAGGTTAAGAATTTGTTTTTTTTCTGAAGAAGTTTTAGTCACATCCTATAGCAGTTAACATTTAAAAATTATATACAAGAGAAGTGATGGTTTTCATATGATTTCTGTAGATGGTGAAGGTTATTAGGTGATGTATCTGCACCCCAGTGTTGGGCTTCAGAGCTGGGACAAGCAGCTAAGGTGCCTTTTGAACCAAGGCAGACCTGACCCTCAGATTCTCCCAGCATCCCTTGGTCCTTACAGGGCATGGCTAGCACACCCTGCCCAGTACCCTGAACTCTCCAACCCAGGAGAACTCTTCCTACCCCCAGAGGCGCTTCACTATCTAATCCAGACATTTTGGTTCCCTCTCCTCTCTCTCGCTGCATTTTCTTTCTTCCCTCCCTCTCTCCTCCCTCTGAATGTGCTGTCCCCCCCCCCCCCCGCACGGCAGCTTTCCTGAACCCACCGAGAACTGCTCCCCATAAACTTGCATTTGTATACTTTAACTTGTTTTGAATTGGCCCAGTTCACCGCAGAATGGGTCGTATCATCCAGATGTACCTTTTACGGTGACTTTATGCTCTCCAGTCCCTGGGGTGGTGGTGACATCCACATGGACAGAGATCTGGCCGACAGTGTCTTTGGAGGAGCGACCTGCAAATGGAAGAAATGTACTTAGCATGTTCAGACTACATATCTGTGGACATCTGTTTTCTTTGCCTAAAGATTAAATGCTCATGTCTAGTAATATCTCATGTTGGGTACTGATCGATACTCATGGAGTTGACAGTGCAGGCTTTGGACTTGGGTAGAGCCATTTTTTAAGGCCTATTACTGCAAATACTGCCTACCACACATTCACTCAGTAGAAATACATTGGATGCTCGCTGCCTACCGACATGAAAATGTTCAGTTCCCCCCTCTCTGTGCTAATCACGCTGTGCTGATTACATTGTTGCTTTGCACGGTCTTATTAAGAAAGTCCTACACTGTGAGACAGCACAGCCCCAAGAACCAAAACAACGAGTCTGCATGCCGAGCTCCACTCCCATGAAGCTCAGCATAGGACAAGAGAGACTAAGGGACACTAAGCGTTATTGCTATAGGTAAGCTTAGAATGTACACACAGATCACCTACAGGGTCGGTAAGTCCACCATAGTCACAGTGAGTCATGGCTTGGACCTAGCTACAAGAGTCTCGTCATTTAGGGGCAGATAAATAAATCCAGGCCATTGCTGCATTCTTATACATCTGTGATCCTACAGAATCTAGTGTGTTCTTCTGTATCAGCTTTCTCGTGTCTAAAACGAAGAGAATGCCAACCACTTTCCATACTCACACCTATTAATATAACGATTATGAAAACACCAGCTTGAAGCATGTGCACTATTTCACCATATATCTTTTCACTTACAAAATATTGTGACATTGTTTTCCTAGTGTACACGAAGCTGCTACCACCTGCTCTGTGGCCTGGAACCTCAAGCCGACCACAAATGAACTGTTCAGGGAATCTTTCTTGAAAACGAATCACTGAGGTATTTCACTGAAACTGTCCCTATCCACACACAACATGCTTCTATATTCCAGAGACTCCACAGCTCACCCAGAAAACGCTTAAATTTAACAACCATTTTCAGTAAAGTTGCAAGATACAAAGTCAACACACATAATTCAGTAGCTTTCATGCCAATAAAATGAGGTTGCTGAGAAATGAGGAAAGCCATCTCTTTTGAACAGCTCCCACCCCAATGAAGTTCCCAGGAACCAACCCCACCAAAGAAGAAAGATTTCTACAGTGAGAACTTTGGGGTGCTGACAAGAAGGGAGACACCAGGCAATGGAGAGGCTTCATGCTCCTGGATGGGTAGAATTAACGCCGTGACAAGGACCGTATTGCCAACAGTCACCTACAGGTTTAATGCAACTGCCATCAAAATTCCAATGACCAGCCAGGAGTGGTGGCGCACGCTTTAATCCTAGCACCTGGGGAGGCAGAGGTATTTTAATCTCCATGTGTTTGAGGATAGCCTGGTCTAAATAATGACCAGTATATAGTGTTCCAGTACAGCAAGGACTATTATCAGGAAGCTATGTCAAAAAATAAAATCCAGTGGTGTTCTTCACATAATTAGAAAATGCATCTTAAGAGAAGGAAACATGAAAGACCACATATAGCCAACACAGGCCTAAGTAGAGAGCAGGTTGCTGGAGGTGCCCTAGCTGACTTTGAACTATTGTGTGCTTATAGAGTCAAGTGTGGCAGGAGCACAGAAAAACAAAGGAACAGATAAACTAGCAGAATAAGGCAGTCCAGAAATAAACACACACAGCTATGTGCAGATGATCTTTGATAAAAGGTGTCAAGGAGAAAAAAAAAATTAGTTCAGGAAACCTGAACTGCTGAACCTGCCAGAGGGAAACGTAGAAAGTTACAGTTAGGTTGTAGGTACAGGCAGGAATTTTCTGAGCAGGACTCCCATTACTCAGGATACAGTCCCGAGAATCAACACACAAGACCATATGAAATGAAAACGCTGCTGCGTAGCAAGGGAGGCCATCTTGGCCAGCTCTACTTCAGACAGACATCTAGACTATAATAAAGTAATTAAACATAAATCCACAAAACTGTCGGTCAATAAGGGGTAATGAAATGAATAGTTTAAAAAAAACCCATAAAAGTCCAATATTTTAAAGAATGCTCAGCATCCATATCTATCAGAAAAAGGGAAACAAACAAAACCACTACGATTCCATATTACCCCAGTCACGGTGGCTGTGACCAGAAAGGCAGTTGAGACAAATGCTGGAGAGGCTATGGGGAAAAGACACCTTGTCCACAGCTGTTGAGAGTAAGGTACAAAGTACTGCAACAATAAGCATAAAAGGTCCTCAAAAAATTAAAAACAGAAAGACCACGTGACCCAGCTATACCTCTCCTAGGCACATACCTGAAGGAGCCCATACCTTAGCATAGAGAGATTTGTTATGTCTCCGGAACTGAAAAGCTTTACACTGAATGAGATGACCCTGTCTCAAAGACGAATCACCACGTGGCCTCGGAGGCAGATTCTTGCTTTTAATGTTTCTATTTACATAGATAATGGGAGAGTGACTATAGATTGAAACTAGGTGGGAGATCACAGATGGGAATGAAGGGCTGAGGTGTGGTGACAGGTCACATGAGAGCAGATAGGAAGTGAGTGAGTGTGGGGGTGGCAGAAGGGGAGAGGAGGGAAGGAGGAGAGGCAGGGGAAAGGTGAAGGGGGCAAAAACAGCAAACCCAAATTTGAAAAAGGGCATAATGAAACCTGAAGATTTTGCAAGTGATGAAACATAAAATGTTGAATATTTATGGTAAATACTGACTGCATAACCAGGATCAGTATACGGATGGGAGCCTGTTGTTCACCACTAAGATGCCCTCTTAAGTCACCATTTTAGGCTGCATTTGACACTGAGAAGGAATCATTATGTAAGTGAATTTTCAAGGGAGGAAGAGAAGGAAGGCCCCTCACCCCAGATGGTTTCAACAACTTAGACAATAAGAATGCAGACTGTGACAGCAGTAAGGGAACAGTAGGGCGCACAGCTGGGCTCCTGTGATTTAAGAGCAGTGGAAAAATAATCTATACCGTCCCCACACTGGTAATAAGCGTATGCTGGAGTTTTCCTATGCAGGATGATATGCCTCTCGCTTTACTCTCCATGCAGGATCGACCTCCCAGCCCCATACACACATAACTCTAGGTATTTCTTTTTCAAACACTCAGGTCTTTCGCATACTGATTACATTTAAGATTATTCTTAGGCGTATTATTGTGTTGCCTCTGTGTATGCACATGTGCCACCTGGGTACAGTATCTACAGGATGCAGAAGAGGGCATCAGATCCCCTGGAACTGGAGTTACAGATGGTTGCAAACTGCCATGTGTGTGGGCCGGGAACTGCACCTCGCCTCGGTCCCCCAGAAGAGCAGCAAGGGCCGTTAAAACCTTGGGGTCACCTCCCCAGCCCTGCACTTTATCCTGTGTCTGTGTATATATTGTACTTATTGGAGGTTTATTCTTTAGTATTTTATCCTACTCCATTTAAAAGCAGATGCATTTTCTATTATAAATTACACTAGGGGAACCCAGTAAATTTTAGCAACAAGATTTTTTTTTAGTGGAATATTTCCACTTAATCTTTTGAGGCTTGCAAATATACACAGGTACCTCTGAGCTAATAACCTAATGTAATGAAGAACTTTTCCTATTGACACTGTGGCCAGATGTACTGGCTTTACCTTGAGAGCACCAATACCTGATAATGCTAGAAGCAGACACATTAATTACTCTCAAGTCATCATCTATGCCTTCCTACTTGCTCCAAGAGGCTTGTAGACTGTACGTAGCGTCAGTTGTACTTATACTCCAGTGTCAACATGGGTTTGGCCCCTGGAGAATCCTAGCTAGAAGAGAAAGGGCAGGATAGTTCACCCCAGGTGTTTTCTGTAGGTACTATCCTCTGGGTTTCCTTGGATGGCTGGATCCTGTAACAAATTTTCTTCAAGCATCCCACTTTAGGTGCTGTTCTCTTCTCTGGCTTTTAACCTCTTCCATTCCTGTGTAGCTTTTGTCAAAGGGAGGCTCTCATACTGTCCCTATGTCAGTATGTTGTGTTACATCCTGCCTATGTCTTTGTATGTAGTTACTGTTAAATTCTACCCCATCCACCTTAACTTGGCTGTTCCTGTGGGTTGTAGAGTTAACAACATCAGTGTACTAACTATTACAGGAAGGCTTCTAGGATTTCCACAGTATTATTAGGTTCTGTGGATGAATGAGGTATCTTTGGTGAAGGACCACAGGGCTCAACTACTTCGGTATCACACTACTTCAGAGCTGTCATTATGTGGGCCATGGGGGAGGGAGGGAGGAGGGAGTGCTTAATCAGGCTTCTGAAGGTTGATTGGAACTGTCTAGTGGACAAAGGGGACTGAGTGACAGTCAGGCAGCAACTACCACCTATAATTACAGCTGCAGGGGATCTGACATTCAATACTGACTGCTGTGGGACACCCACACAGGTTCTCTCTCTCTCTCTCTCTCTCTCTCAGTCTCTCTTACACAAACACACACACACACATACACACACACACACACACACACCCCTGCAAATAAAGATAAAAACGCTTTGAAAATGTTAGTTATCTTAGCTTTAAATATTTTAAAATTGAAAAGCTCACTATTTTCTAATCATGTTGCGGGGGCCCAGGAAACCAGGCACTCCAGTTGTTTGTTTTAGACATAAAGCCGAGACTAGTACATTGACGAAATTTCTGTGTCTGGGCAGAGTTAGTGGTGGTCTTCTTATGTTTACTGCAAGATTCTGATCATAGATAAATAGTTCAGTTTCACAAGAGGCCTTCTAAGGACTAAAGGACAGACTTTCCATACAAAAATTAACACCATCTCTCCAACAACGGTAAAAATGTGGGAGGCACGATCTAGGGACGTTCAATCATCACGGCTATTTGTTCATGCCTGAACATATGAAAATTAGGAAAAAAATTAAAAAAAAAACAAAACTAGCCATTCAACCTTGCTTAGTGCCCGAGAACTGTTTCTATGCAGCCAGCAAGCCAGCCACAATCTGCTTCAACCTACCATGACTGCCAGCAACTGTGAGCAAGGGGAGCCAGAGGCGTAAGGAGTACTCCGAATGGCTCCCTGCTTCCCTTTCCACCGAGCGTGATTGGGAAGGCAGACTCACGCTGAGGGAGCCCTGGAGGATTTCTTTCCTTCCAGGCAGTTACTTCAGTCGATAAGGTCAATACTCTCATGGAGCTGACTAGTCTGAGGCTCAGACCTTTGCAGCCTCAGAACACTGGATCGTTCTGTCAGTAACCGCAGGTGACTGGAAGGTGGGTATGGATAACTGGATCAGTTATACATGAAGTCTTCTCATGTGAGGATGAGCCAACACATGGCATGTGATAAGGGGCTTTTTGAAAAGCAGACTACAGGCCAGAACTTTAATCACAGGGGAAAGACTTAGAGAAGAAAGCCTCCCTTTGGAAATGGTGTTCCTAAAGCTGGAATAAAATACCGAGCCAGAATCAGAGCAGAATAAAAGCAATTTTCTCTAGGTGGAAGTCTTGAGTTCTAGGAATAAAAAAAAAAAAAAAAATTAAATTCGTTTCAGAAAAATTAATGAAGTGTAAACCACACCAATATCCAGGTAGTTGAAATGTTTAAATTTCATAGATACAGGGCAAAATGTCCTAGAGAATTTCATAAGTCTCCAAGAAAGAAAGAAGAGAGAGTCCAACTGGCTGTTATTTTTTATTCCCCAAAGAGAAATCTAGAAGGAAATGAAGCAAGGCCTACTGTTATGAAAGAGTCGATGATCCTAGACTTTTAAATTTAGCCAGTTGCTTCTCATATATTTATGTACAGATGAAATGTCAAAATTTCAAAAGTTCAGGAATGTTTTGGTATTGTGCCAGAAAAATTACTCATAGACATATCAACCAAAGGAACTCAAGACTGGTAAGACCCTGTGGCCCAAAGCATGGCAGAGACCATGAAACTTTTATTGTTGTTGTTATTATTATTATATCATTATTATTTTTTATATTATTATATTATAATTACATTATGTTAATCAGTGTCTGTGTGAGATGTGAGCATGTGAGTACAGGTGCCAGTAAAGGCCAAAGGCACTAGGTCCCATGGAGCTAGAGTTATGGGCAGCTCTGAGCTACTGACATGCATGCTGGTAATAAAAATCAGGTCCCTTGCAATAGCAGTATGAGTTCCTAAACACTGAGCCATCTCTCCAGCTCCAGTGATGACTATTAAATATAACGATGTATTGTACTTTCACTATCAGGTAAATATTAGTTGTTATGTTTCTCCTGCTCAGCTTCAGCTTATGAGGTTCACACCTTGCATGCCTCTTTCTGCACGTGACACAAAGAATAGCCTCCACAGAGGAACTAGAAGGACAGGGATGATGGGCGGGTTGAGCAGGATCACAGGAATCATGGGTAGGTGAGGCAAGGGATGATGGGGAGGTTGAACAGGAACACAGATGTTAAGGAGGAATGAATTCTTTCATATTAACCTTCAACAGCTTGCTCTCTTGGATTTAATGTTAAGTGTTTTGTAAGTCACTCAGTGGTTAATACATTTTAGTGGAGATTTCTTACAATAAATGAATACTGGTCTTGCCTGGCCTAGACCCAGAAGGATGTAGGGGCAGGGTTCCTCCTATGCAGAACATTGTGCATTCAAATTTGTAAAAAGCAACTATTTGGATAGATGTTCCCACAGTCTAAGATTTACTCAGTAGCAGCTCATAAACATTCCTGGCAGTCCTTTAACTATGAATATCTAGGGAGTCAGGGTCATGGCTATTTTCTGAATTCTAATTGATATGGTGCCTAGGAGAAAATGAGATACTAGTGACCATAAAAGAAGAAGTGAAAGAGAGTTTTTAAGTTATAGAAGTCATCTACAGAAATTTTGTAAAAGGGAAAAAATGATTTAGTCTACGTAAGACCTTACAAATACCTTGTTTACAAGGGCAGAGATATCACAGATAGGCAGAAGCTCAGTCTCTCCACTACATGCTTTGGGTTTGCATCCAGCATGTACTAGCTGGATGACATGGGGCAAGGCGTTAACCCTCTCCGTGCTTCCATTTTATTAGGTTTAAACTAAGATCTATAGGACCTGCACCCTTTAGTTGTAGACATTAAACAAATTATTACTTGTAAAGAACTTACAAGATTATGTAATATATAGAAAGGGTTTTGTAAACATTAGACATTCTTACTGTGGTAGTTTCATCTTATGGAGCTGTGCACCTATGAACTATAATAATGACTGGCGTGGGTCACAAAATAGACCATGGGTCCAACAGTGGCATGAATCTTATGGGGGTAACCAACTGCTTTCTTATTTGATGTAGGGCCAGCTCCACTGGAGGAAATATATGCTTAGTACTGTAAATGTGGCCAGGAACTCATGAGCCGGTTACTTACTCCTTTTATTTTTTTTCCAAATTGCCCTCTAAATTCTCATCTCTATATCCAAACATTTGTGTAGATCTCAGACCTCAAAAGAGAAGTCTCTCTGTGCGATTGGAGGGTGGTTAATGTGGAAAATCGCAACTGGTTAGAGGGCAGAGAATAAGCATCTGCAAAATGCTCAGGGATACAAATTGAACATCTATCTCTATCACCCTGCCCACTAGGGCTCAGGACCATCTTAGAAGATGCCTCTTGGCAGAGTAAGAACCAGAGCTGGGGGAGGGGTGATTAACAGATGGAAGCAGTGTCTTTTGGACTACAGCTATATGTATTACATGGACAGAGCTACAGCAATCATGTGCTCAGCAGCTGTGATTGCCTGCTGAGATGAAGCCAGCAAACTTATGGGCATGCAGCGGGGAGGGGCCCAGGGCCTCCTACACCTAGCTGAGGAGCTACTGACAGTTGGTGGTTTCTGAACGAGGAAGAATAAGTTTTTAAGTATGTGGTCCCTGGTAGGTAGACCACGCTCCTTGGATGGTCTCAACCTATGGGTATATGGGTATCACAAATTGGTCTTGGTGGATTATTAAAAATGAAAAAAAAAAGGGGAGGTCATGAAGTTAGGAGGGGTGCAGGATGAATCAGGAAGGAGTTTCGGGGGGTAATGGGGAGTGAATATGATAAAAAAACATTGTATACATATATGACATTCTCAAAAAATTAATAAAAATATATTAAAATAATCATTACCTCCATTGGCTGAGGAATTTCTTTCCTATGAACCTATCTTACAGAAATACTTGCACAAATGCACAAAGATGGGCAAGTAATATTTTAGTAAGGGTTAAAAAAAATTAGGTGTCTTAGCTTGTGCATGAAGAATAAAACAGTGAGCCATGACATGGTTCTTATAGAACACCATGACTCCACGTGAAGAAGAGTGACGGGCATCCGTACCTGAGTTACAAGCAATGCAGAAACATAAAAAGCCACCCAGCATGGCAGGATGAACAGTTACGCCGCTGAGTATCACGAGGTAGAAGCACGAGAGCCCTGCGCTCTCCCTATCCGTGGGAACACAGGCTTCCCTCGCGTGGCCCTGTTGCATCGACCAGAATGCCACCCTCCCTGCCAAGCCTACCTCGCCTGTTCAGATTGCTGACTGCAGCAACTAATTGAGCAGTGTTGCAGGAAATTGGTGACACGCAGCGATGGGTGGATGGAGCCGTGTCCGCAGTGGTCGGATAATAGGCACCCGGGGAAGGCAGAAGACTGACTTCCGTCCTGTCATCAACCCAAAATGCTTCTCTCACCGAGCGCTCAAGTCCTACCAGCCCAAAGCCATTTAAAAGAATCCAACAGAAACTAGCCTTTTTGTGGATCACGATGCCAGCAAAGCGAAAGAGGCACCGTGCTGCGGGCATGCATTAGAGTTCTCTCCCAGCTCAGGGCTTCACTGTAGAAAGACAAAAAGCTGGAAATGGAGAAGCTACTGTGGGAAGCGAGAAACGGGATGCTGTGGCCCCTCTTGGACACAGCCGCTCATTAGGAAGGGCACAGCCACAGATATCAGCTCCACTGTGTTCTAACCTTTACGGGAATCTGGGCTAATCCAAGAGTTTGGCAAGGACAGAACAGGAGATAACAAACAAACAAAACAAAACAACAACAACAAATAAACAAAACCGCAAAGGACAGAACGAGGCAGATTTGGCAACAGGGAAATATAGAGGAGACAGGACTTCACTCTGTAGCCGAAACGGAGAATCTTAAGCGCACACCCTAGGAAATCTCATTGCTTTCTCATCATTCTCCTAGTCATCCACTTTATTGATTGATCATTACGAGGTACTAAACAAGAGCGTGAAATTTGGAATGTATAATAGCAAAGACTAGAGAGGAGCAAGTAAGCATGCTTTTCTTTCTCTTATCTCTATATGAAACCCACCATTGGGTGAGTGCTGTGGAAAATGAGAACACACAAACACATTCTTGCTTCTCTCCCCACAGGGAAGTAGGATAAAAATACAGAAATAGCTCTGCCAGAAGACACAAATTTTACCATCTCATGGATTTTGCTTTCAGTCTGGTTCAACTGTGTGCGAACTGTGGGCTCGGACACTCATTTTGGCATCTTAGGATTTTTTTTTTTTTTAAACACTGATGAGCGGAGATAATCACACTCCCACCATGAGCTCAAAACAGGAGGTCACCTTGGCTGCAGTCTCTGCCTCAGACATATTAAGGGCTATTAACATTAATATCCCTTTGTCCTTGTGTTTTGACGTGGGTAGGATGATCTAGTTAATTTGTTTTAAAGTAACATCTCATACAGGAATCAAATCTCTTTATTTTGTTTTGAGAGAAATATGTGAAATATTTTAATTTCTTTAAAAAAAATCAAGGCTTTGATGAAACTGAAAAAAAAAATTAATCATTTCTTACTTGGAATGCATATTTTCTTCCAAAAAGCCTTTAATGTCATCTGGTAACCGAAGAGAAATGGGTAATTTCTTAAAAGGATGGAAGCAGAAAGCACACCTTTTGAGGAGACACAGACAGAAATGGAACTGTCTGAAGCCATCAGGGAGGGGCAGAAAGGAAAACAGCCCAGAAAGAACTTCTGAAGACTATGTTTTACACCTGCCATGACCAGCGAACCCTGAGTTCAAACAGCACGGAGGGCTCCCACAGAGCAAGCACTAAACCTGCTTCCCCTCTTCCTAAGGAAAATGCTACCCACGTCTCTTGAAAAACAGCACGCGTGCGTGCATGCAGCAGCAGAGATAAGAGGCAATATTCCGAGGCTGTCTAAATTCTGACTAATTCTTATGGCTCTGTCTCTCTCTGTGCCTTACGGCCCAGTCCTCAATAGAGACCTGCCATCTTTCTTCCAACTCATCCTCTTCTGCTGAAACCACCTGGGTTTAGCCCGCCATCGTTGCCATTGATAAAGCAGGATTTACTGTCAACGGTGTAACAATCCACCTTTAAAACAACTCAAGTTTGGAGTCTAATTGTTTAAAGGATTTTTTTTTTTTAAGGTCTACGAATTGAGGTCCGCTGCGCCCTTCTTTGCACCCACTCCAGCTCCTGCTTGGCTAACCATCATCTCCGCTGATGGAATCCAGGACTCAGTCATTCATTTATTCATTAGGTGTGCATCACATATTCAGTACCTCGATTTTAGGTACTAAAAATTGTCGAGCTCCGTAATTCCTGGGACTCACCAGGTACTAGAGGCACCCAAGGAACGTTCAGCTCTAAACCATGTCTGCTGGCATTGAAGTTTCTGAAGGTAGCCAAGGTTAAGGGGGTTCGGTGCAGCCCCTTGGCAGAGGGGGACCCCAAGCAAAGCCCAAAAGCTTTGTAAGAGTTTGTAGGCTCCCTGCACATCAGAGCTGTAGACAGGCAGTCAACACCAAATGGAATCAGTGCTGTGAAAGAATGAGGAAGACAGAACAATGGAAACCTGGGGAGGGGAGGAAAAGCACCATGGCTATTTGGGCAGGATCAGGGCTGGGCTAGCTTCTCATGGGACCTGGCTCACAGGCCAAACTCCAGAATTCAATGATCCTTCTGTACAGCGGCACTGTCCTCCCCAAACTAACCTCTCAGACGTCAGTCTCTGAGAACCCTCTGCCTGGATGGTGAGGATCTGTTGGTGATTTGGGGGTCCTTTCTGAGGCCACTATCAGCTTCCTCCTGATTGATTATTCCCCAGCCCTGCCACCCAGCAGGTGCCATGTCTTGGGTCCTGGGCAGTGAATCCAAACCAAACCCTTGGCTAGGAGCAAACAGAGTCCCGTGCCGGCTTTCAGAGAAGAGTTTATCACTACGTGGAGAACAATCCTGCTCTTGGTTTATTTGGGCCTGAGTTTGGATTGCTCCTTAGGCTTCAATGGCCTGTCAGAACACTGTCTGAGTAACTAAAAGGCCGGGGGGACTTTGCTACCATGCTATATTGCACTGTGCTGGCACTGGGAGAAGTGTGGAGATGGGAATATTATGCTGCCTGAAGCCACATGCTTAGGAAGAACTGCCAAGTTTATACACACACACACACACACACACAAATCAACAGCAAGTCTGCCTTCTTTCTGAAATCAGAATTAAGAACAGGAGTTATACATTAGGTCTGCCTATGGCAATGAAATCCAGAATACTGGAAACTCTTCGGGCCACCAACCCATTTTCTTCAAAAGTAAAAGACAGAGGAGAAATCTGTCGATGAAAAGGACTTATATATCAAGCTGAAAAGAGAGGTTAGAAGAAACCATAGTTCTAGGGACCTTGTGTGTTAGAGTTGGAACAATCGCAGACATCACAGGTAAGGCCACTGGCTGACTTTGGAGAGAATGTGGTGTCTAGAGCTGGGATGGGGTACAGAGAGGAACTTCTGGGCAGAAACAAGTTCTCTTAGTTAGCCCTGGGATTCTTATCTTGATTTTCTGTGGCTCTGTGTTTTGTGTGTTGTTTTATAAGAACAGTAAAAATGATAGTTCAGTTTCAAGATAATGTCGAAATGTTTTAAAATATACTTAGGTTTTATCCAGATAACAGGTGAAAATACTTAAGCTACAGGTCTGTTGACAGGTTGACCGAATAATCTCAAATCAAAATATTCAAACAGTCTACACACCAGCTGTGGCCCTGTGGCACCCCTCCCCCACTTTTTTGAGAAAGGGTCTCTCTGTGTAGCCCTGCCTGGCCTGGAACTTATGTAGACCATGCCAGGCTTGAACTCACAAAGATTTTCCTGCCTCTGCCTCCTCGTGCTGGGATTGAAAGTGTGTGCTACCATACTTGGCTGTGATGGGGCACCCCTGTGTCTTATTTCTGTGGCAAGTTGGTGAGGTTTGGGGTGATGATTCTCTTTCTCTTCTGAAATCATCCTACTCTCATTTCACACCCAGACCAATCAAATTGATCTCTTGTTGTCACAGAAACCTAGGAACAATAGTGTGTATTACTCCGGGTCCTGTGCTAAAGAGCTATTATGGTAATTAAAGTGTTTCAGAAATGTATTTGTCTCCTCTACCTCTAGCCTGGAGCTCCATGGTAACCGCCTACAGGTTTGCTTCCCTTCGATGGCTCTGTGGTCCTCAGAGCCCACTGAAGAGCTCATCTCTTCCCAGCAGCTGCTAATTGTTGGAGAGAGAGTTGCCTGTTGAGTGCCAGCCAGGATAAACCAGCAAAGAGCTAGTGGGCAGAATGGGAGCAGAGGCCAGGGAGTTGGCTAGAGTTTGTGTTTGTGTCACTGAACTCTGGAGATAAACCACAAAGAGACACAGAACATCTGTTTACTCCTGGGTGGCATTAGATGGATGTTCTCTTCTCCTGTAGAACACAGAGATTGATAATTCTCTTTCTTAACATGTCCTTGTCTTTGCTTGCTTCTACTTCCTGATTTTAAGGGGAAATGGAACCTTAAGGAAATGTTGACCTTGGGATGGCAACTGATTTTTCCACCTTTCTTTCCATTGTGAAAACCTCTTGGTGAGGTGGGTGTAGATGGATGCCCTAAAGTTTGAGACAAATGGAAGAAAAGCTTGTTCTCTGTGCATATAAACAGAATAGTGAAACCCTTAGCTAGATTAAGAAAAGGAGAGGTGACGAAAATAAAATCAGCTAAGGAAAGGGACATGCTATAACTGAGACCAAGGAGAGATAAGGCTCATTAGTAGTTATGAGAATTGTATGCAACATTTGTAGTGTCTTTACCTAGATTACATGCTGAACAATCAAGGAATTTAAACAGTCCAATAATAGCAATATTGGAAAGGAAATAGAAAAAAAAAAAAAAAAAAACAGCCTCCCAAAGCAAAGGCAGGACCAGAAAGATGCTGGATACTAAGTTCCTCTAATGAGGAACCAATACCACTCCTCTTTAAATTATTCTTCCACACAGAAGACAGAGGAATTCTTCCAAACACATTCTGTAGGGTCAGTGTTACCCCAATGCCAAAACCAGAGGAAGGCATAGCAATATTATCAATAAAAACAATACAGGTCAATATATTTGATAAATTGATGCAAAAATCCTCAACAAAGTCCTAGCAAAACAAATTCAACAGCAAATTAAAAAAAATCTTACGAAAGTTGGGACTAGAGAGATGGCTCAGTGGTTAAGAACAGTTTTTGCTCTTGAAGGAGACTGAGGTTTGGTACCCAACACATACATAGTAGCTTATCTGTATCTCCAGCTCCCGAGGATACAATGCTTTCTGGGGCCTCTATGGGCACTAGGCACACATGTGTTTCAAACATATACACATAGGCAAAACATGCATGTATAAAATAAATGGCTCTTTTTAAAAGATCTTTGGAATTCAAGGAAGGTTCAAAATATTCAAATAAAAATAACGATACACCAACATGATTGAAGAATAAGAACCTTGATGGCATCTCAATGAATGTAAATAAAATGCATTGGATTAAAAATGCAATGGCCTTTCATGATAAAAATGCTGAACAAATTAAGTAGAAATATGCCTCCACATATGCAAAGTCATTTATAAAATGCCAACAGCTAACATCATGCTGATGGGGAAACACTAAACCTTTTCTCTATAAGAGCTAGAACCCATTCATTTCATCTGTACTCAGCTATGACAATGCTTAAGCAAAATTGCCAATTCATTAAGTTAGAACACTCAAGCCAAGCACTCAATAGACCATTCCTAACTTCTGCTGACGTCACATCTCATATTAAGGACTTCAAACTCTTTTCACTTCAGACTTCATTCTTGTTATGGTTGGAGTAAATATATTGTGTAAGTCATTTAGTCAATTCCAAGAGACAGAGTAATTGATAAAATAAAAATTACCTTTCAATTATTTGTCTACATTTCTATAGAGCTCAAGGCTATGCTATTGAAAAATTGAATCTTCCCCAAATAATCCCAGTAATGACAAAAATGGAATCTGGTCAAGAATTTGGGAATTACTTCTGGAGAAGATATTATATACAACTGTATTAGAAATCTACTCTTAGCCTAAGTGCTGGGAAGTATGTTTCTGTGAAGTTTTCACAATAAAATTAAGAGTTAAAACACAAGTGCTTTACATAATCTAAGCAACTGTAGAAAAAAAAAAAAACCCTCATGCTTAAGAATCAAGTTATATAGGATTTGTCATATAATAGAAATTACTGAAAACACATTTGGGGTTCTCGCATCACCCTGCTTTTACAGGTGAGAAAACAGACATGGAGTTAAGTCACTTACAGAACATAGTGAAAAAGATTAGTGCCAACGCTTAATAGTAGCACACACTTCCTGAAGGAATCTCAATTTACTTGATAAAGTAAGCAAATTTAACTCGTTATATTAATATTTCATTCGAATATGAGAAAACGATGCTTTGGACTCCAGGGCCAGTCAATGTACCACAAGAGAAGCAGGATGGGGAAGAAAGAATTCTACAGAAATGCCTAACTTCCCCATGCTGAGGAGTATCTGTAGGTCACTGAAGATAATACCTGAGGTAGAGACGGCCACCCTGAGACTCTCCAGCAGTTCTCACTGACAGGCTAGCCCAGTCTCTACTTCTGACTGCCTGATTCACACTGGGACAAAACCCCATCCTTCTGGAATTAGAGTGATTCACCATCCTGAGTGCCAAGGCCAGTTTTATTCTCTCATGAATGGTAAAATGAGATGAATCATCTTTTCCCCATTAAAAAAACGATACTGAATTATTCATTAATTCATTGACCAACTTGACTCATTGAGATATTTTATTATAGAATATAGCAATATTGACTACAAGAAAGTCTGTTTTTTATGTAACAGAAGTAAAAAGATGCTTGCCATTTCTCATAATTATGAACTGCATTCTAAATATCCTTATACCTTCAGGTAAGTACAGCTCTCACTCCTCATCAGGCAAGCTTTTCTTGGCAGTAGATGGAGACCACTATAAAACACCACAACTGATCATGGTATACCCAGACCCAGATACATTGACAATATAACAGGCTCAGGGAACATCACAGAATTAATAGAAATATTAATGTTAAAAGCCAGAGAAGAAAAGTCTGTGAAATTGTGCCTTCTAGGAATAGCAGGGATACAACACCAATGATCGCTCAATAATATGGCGGCCTAAACCAGACCTGAACAAAGAAAACAACAGACATGGCATCATGGAAAAAGGAAATTTCAAGGGGTCCCACCCATAGACAAGAACTACAGAAAGCTAATGACTTCTGAGAGAGGGAGAATTAATTGTTCTCAGGGTTGGGTATCTAAATGGTTATCAAATACCAAGTGGTCAGCCCTAAAATAATTTACATATATATGTATTATTATATATATTTATTATATTATATTATATACATATTATATATATATATGGTACATATATATGTATCATATATATAATGATCTCATCAGGTTGTATTTGTATATTTATATATTGTACATATAAAAACAAAGAAAAAGGGCCATGAATTCAAGAAGGAGTGGGAGTTGTTAAGGGAGATGTTAGAGGGAGAGAAGGGAAGAGAAAAATTATGGAATTATATTTAAAATATACATTAAAAAAGAAGTGATAGGTTAAGTATCGGAGGGTAGGGATGAGAAGCCCAATGGAGGTCACTTTATTGAATTATCATCACTCTTCCCCTCTCCCAGTTTGATTGTTTAAAGGGAGGTGGTTGGTTGTTTGGGCTCTGGTGAAGAACTTCCATCTTAAATGCTTATAAATGAGTAAATGGTGAGGAAAGAGAGGGTGTATCTGGTGTGTGGAGGTGCACAGAGGTATTAGGAATGGTAACTGTAAAATTATTATTTCAGTGTGGAAGATATAAAAAATGATATAATCTTTAAAATATTCCAAAATCTATACTTTATCCAAAGTGTCTTTTATACCAGCTGTATTGAGCAATTGGTTGGGGGTTGTTTTCAAGAATGAGGAAAGAAGGTAGCGCCCCTTTTCCCTGTAAATTCTGTACCAATAAGAAACTTCAGTCTCATGTGATGTTTTAGTGGCTTTTGAACCTTCACCAAAGAAGCACTCACATAAAATCAACAGGATATCATAGTCTCAGGCTATCTGTGTTTAGTGTCACATGGCTGTACTCTCAGCTCTTAAGAGACAGGCAGAGGGTCTCAAGTTGAAGGCTAGCATGGACATTAAAAAAAAAAACCCCAACCAATGGAAATTGAGATACAAATTTGAATCCCAATAAATATTTTCATGAAATCTAAAAAAGCAGCAGATAATTGCTATAAGAAGCAAATTATTTAGATACTGTCTAGTCATTCTTCTGAGAAAAAATTATCTTGGAGTGATTATTTAATGAATGGAAGCTGAATTAGTAAGAAGTCAGTTACATCACTGAGCATCTAGGGAATTCTGTTACATTTTTTTTCCTCCCCCAGTCTTCAGGAACATTCAGTTAACTTAGGCTGAGTCCCTGACTCATCTCCATGTTTTATTGATTATCACTTGTGACTGTTAGAGGGTTCATGATGACTTCCCCTTATAGAATACAAGCTCAGGATGACAGGGGCTCAGCAAGTCTTATTATCCCTGCAAGAGAAAACACTAACTTAAAATAAGGTTATGATGAGTTTAGAAACAGTAAAATAAAATAAACAGATGTAAATTAACAGTACAAAACCAATGGGGTTAATAAATCTAGACTATAATTACAGTCTTAAACTTTCCATTTTTAAGCGAAAGGCTTTTATCTGTAAATCCCTTGAACTTATGAAATCCAAAGAAAAAAATGATGACAGCAGACATACTCTTGAGAAAGAAATCAAGTCAGTGCAACAGGAAGGCACAGGATGATCGATCAATGTTGAGAGAATATGTTGTCTGTATGGAAGCATCACCTGTCAATAAGAAACTTATGGCCTGTAGCTGAGGTAGAAAATAGGATGTGGGACATCCAGCAGGAGAAAGTATTCTAGGAGAAAGCCAGGTGCATGCAGATTCACCCAGCAAGATGTGAGGAGGACAGACACTTGGTAAGTGAGCATAGGTAATCAGTCACATAGAAGAATGTAGATTAGTATAAATGGGTTATAATGGGTTATTTTAAGTTATGAGCTAGTCAGAAATGAGCCTAGCTATATGGTCAAGATATTTTGTAAAATATTTTGAGTCTCATGAGTCATTATTCTGGGAACCTTGGGGCAAGAGAAAAAACTGCCATCCTACCCCCATCCAACAATTGCAAGAAGGATCTAGAAACAACTAAGACACAATCAACAAGCAGACAAAATGCTCTTCTCAGCAATGTTCTTAAATGTAAATAGACCACATCCTCCAATGACAAGAGAGTGGCTAAATGGACAAAAATCTAAGCTCTAGCCCAGGCTGCATCCAAGACACTCACCCCCACACCAAGGACATGTACGAAGTCAAGTGAGGGACAGAAACATAGTCTATGCATATAGAAGTGAAAGCCAATAGGAGCGTCCATGTTTATATCAGATAAAGTGGACTAAAAACAAGAGACAAAGAAGGGCACTGTAAAACTATCAAAGGGTTGATTCTGAAAATAAAATTGGTAATTATGAATAAATATACAAGCAGCCAACATTAAAACACCTAGTAAACAAAGGAAAAAAAATGAACAAATCTAGAGGTAGAGACAATAGAAGAGATGAGCCCTTGATTCCCAGCAGTCAAAAGATATGTAGGAAGAACACAAACAGCAACCTTAAACTGTACCCCAGGCCAAATGGATATAAAATAACAATTCAGAGCATGGGCTAGAGGTAATAGCTCAGTGGGTTAAGTGATTGCTACAAACTTAGGACTCGAATTTGAGTCCTCAGAACCCACATAAAGCAGATGTGACATCATATGCCTGTAATCCCAGTGCTCAAACAGGGAGATAGGGGAGTGAGAGAGAAGAGTCTTTGGGGGTTCTTGAGCTAGCTGGCCTGACATGTGTAGCAGTAAACTAGAAACACCATATCAAGCATGGACCAGCATCCATCTGAAGTCCACATGAACACTGTCCTGCCATACTCCTCACAAATGATTACATGTTAGTAAACACCAAAGCTAGAGTCACCATATTACCTGCCTTCAAATATATTACAAAGCTATAGTAAACAAAAAGTGTGGCACTAGAAAAAAAAATAACAGTACAATGAAGCAGGAAAGCTAGCCTAGAGATAAATAGATGAATCTGCATCCAACTTATATTCAACAAAGGAACCAAGAACACATGATGGATAAAGAAAAATGTTTTCAATGAAAAGTGCTGGGAATTAAGAACCTATACACTGAGAAACTAGACTTTTACTTTTAACCATACATAAAAATGAACCAAAATCAGATTACAGAAACAAATGCAAGGTCTGGAACTGTGTAATCTTAGGAAAACACAGGCCAGATGAAGTTCTAGATTCTTAGTGCTGGCCATTGTCAAAGCTTTGCTTAAGACTGCCTCTGACATGAACTCAGGGGCCTGCAATTTGATCACCTCCCCATGAGGGGGGAGCAGCCTTACCAGGCCACAGAGGATGACGATGCAGCCAGTCCTGATGAGACCTGATAGACTAGCATCAGAAGGAAGGAGAGGAGGACCTCCCCTATCAGTGGACTTGGGGAGGGGCAGGCGTGAAGAAGGGAGAGGGAAGGTGGGATTGGGAGGGGAGGTGGGAGGGACTTTATGGGGGGGGGATACAAAGTGAATAAAGTGTAATTAATAAAAGTTAAAAAAAAAGATCTCAAAAGCATATCCAGGAAGACACGTGGGATTGTGTTAAGCCAAAAAGGATCTGCACAGCAAAGGAGACAACCAATTGAAGAGACAGCCTAGAGGTTGGGAGAAAATATTTGCAAAGTATATATCTGACATGATATAAAGGATATATGGGGAACTGCATAACTTCAATAGTAAAACCTCTTGACTCTACTGAAAGGAAACTATATCTAAATAGACATTTCTTAAAGGAAAATGCTCCTCCCCCAAAAAGAAAGTTTCCTAGCAGCCAATAGGTACAGGAATCCACACTAACACTACTTATCAGAGTTGAAGTGACCTGCCCCATCTAAAAGGCATTTCTGGGGAGACACAGAAAGCCTTGAATGCTGTTAGTGGGGATGCAATTTAGAGAGTTCATTATGGAAATTGCTAAAGAAAAACTTCACAAATATAACTGCCATATGTTCCAGCAATCCAACTACTGAGCATTTATGCATTCAAAGGGAATGAAGTCAATATGCCCAAGAGAGGTCATATTGACCTCTCAAGTTCACTCCCAAGTTCATTACTGCACTATTTACACTACCAAGGAAACAGAAACAACCTGTACATCCATCAAAGGATTGCTGGAGAAGCAACCCTGGCCATCTGAAATATTAAGCGAAATACTATTTAGCACAAAATACACAAGTTTTAAGGCTCTAATGCGCTGTCGCACTAGGTTTATTAGTGAGCGATTGATTGATTGACACAGGGTTTCACTGTGTAGCTATGGCTGTCCCAAATCTCACTATAGAGACCAGGTTGACCCCAGATTCACAGAGACCTGCCTGCCTCTGCCTTGCAGGGGCTTTTAAAGGGATTGAAGGCATGCAGCAGCCACCCAGCTTCTAGTTTTATTGTTATACTACGCGCACGTATATATTGAACTCTACAAAACGGATTCAACAAACAATGAAACACACTAGGACACATACAAGTGTGGCGGCTCATCTGTATCCCCGTCTTTGGAGGCTGAGGCAGGGTGGCCATGAATTTGAGGTCGGGCTAGGAAACATAGTGAGTTCTACACCAGCCTGGGCTTCTGTGCAAGATTTCTCTCAACAAAACAAAATCCCCACAGCCCCAAATCCACAACCCTTTATTTCTGTGCTATAAAATGAATTATGACTCCCCCTCCCCAGCAACAAATTCCTACCTGATGGCACTGGTCCTAACGTGTGTGTTTGGAGTGGGTATTTTAAGGAAGTAGTAGGTTTACATGAACTCAGGATGGTTCCTTCAAGCTCAGAACTCAGATCTAGCAGTTCTGCTGTCAAAGGCTACCAGAGATCTCTCTTCTTGCACACAGAGGCTGTCTTCATAACTATTATCAGTCACAACGCATCACTGAAGACAAGTTTCCTCATTGGAAAAGCCTCGTGATCCTTACGGGTGATGAGAGGACCAAGCAGGATTTCATAGGTGTGGTGCACAGCGGATACAGTGACTGTAATGTTTGCCTCGTGTTCACTCACCTGCCACCTACATAGGTTGACATGGTGTAGCTCACCTCTTTTGTGGCCAGTCTACCCTTGCGCTTTACACAGCGGCTCGCCCTGTGACCTCGTGTCCTTTCTCACTGTGGGCAGAGCTTGCTTCACCCCGTGGTACTCCATAAACTCTACCTCCTGAATGTTGTTTCAGGACCCATTTCTCTCTTAACTCCATCTCCCATCTGCCCAGTGGACACATTCACCGAGATGTGGACACAGTGGAGAGGAGGCTGTGAGCAAGCCAGGAGGATCACCCTGATCAGAATAGAACTACTGTCGCTGACCACAGAGTACCCATTCTCTAAGAAATATATTTCTATCAGCTTGCGGTATTTTGGCATGGCTTCCCAAGTCCACTGAAGCTCAGGACAGATCTGAGAGTCCCCCCCCACCATATCTCTCTCTGTCTTCCTCTCTATGTCTCTGTGTCCCTGTGTCTGTTTCTGTCTGTATCTGTCTGTCTCTGTCTCCTTCTCTCTGAGGGGCCAGCAGCTTGCTTTGTGCTGTAGACCCTGCTCTTCTTTTCCGAAGCCCCCTGACACTCCTGCCCACAATAACCTCTCCTTTCTCTGATTATAGTATCTGTTACCATATACTAAGACCTAAAATAGAAGTAGCAATAACAATGGTTCTGGAGTCTCATAGTTATCCTTAGACAGTACTACACAATGGTGCTTTAATATCAATCCAGAGAGTTCTCTCCTCTTTTTCCCACTATGCCCTTCCTCCCCCTCTTCCTTCTTTTCCTCCTATCTCTTTCTTTCTTTCTTTTTTTTTCACCAACCCCTTCCAAAGCCTCTCCTTTGACAAATTCTTTCTTATATCCCAGGGTATCCTCAAACTTCCTACATAGCCAAAGATGACCATGGAACTTCTGATCCTCCTGCCTTCACCTCCCAAGTGAGGGTTACAGCTGTGTGCCACCTTATCTGGTTTACCAATGCTATAGATGAAGCCTACAGCTTCACGCATGCTGTGGTTTTCTTACTGTTAATCAGAGCACTATATAATGACTGGTAAATTTCTTCACTGAATAAGTTCTGTACGTTATGACCTACATGGTCAGAGGCTGCATGTGTGGAGGTATTGTGTGTGACTTCTGTTTCAGGCAAGGTTTCTATACACAGAACATTTTTGTTGTTGTTGTTGTTTGATTTTTGTCTTTTGTTTTTTGTTTTTCAAGACAGACTTTTTCTGTATAGCCTTGGCTGTCATGGAACTCATTCTGTAAATTGGAATGGCCTCCAACTCACCAGAGATCCGCCTGCCTCTGCCTCCCTGAACGCTGGGATTAAAGGCCTGCACCACCACTGCCCCGCTCACAGAACAACTCTGAGACCCTTTGAACCAAACAAGAAAATTTAACCTCGCTGTTATTTCAGCCTGCAGATTTCAACCTGCAGATGAAAACCCAGGGTCCCAAAAGACTTCAAAAATCGATCACTTTGAATTAATTACATCATGGCAAGCAACCGATTAAAGTGTAATTTACTTTGCAGAGCCAAGTGTTTTAATTGTATTTCTTTCTAAATGAAAATTACAATTCAAAAAGAGAATGCCTGGCCATTATGGAACAACTTGAAGGGGTATAAAATCATAAAGAGGCAGAAAATATCCATCACGATTTATCACTCAATTGACACATTTATTTTAGGAGCTTTGGAAAGAAATTTATATATGATGGTTATTAATTTAGTAACTTTCGCCATGCACTTTCTGAAGAACTCCAACCCTAAGTCTTCCTTCATCTCCCCTCCTCTAGTACCACCACCGAGGCACCCCTCATCTCCCACTTAGCTTCTTTGCCAGAGTCTCTAATATATCTGCCTGAATATCACATCCCCTATTCGCTACATTGGCTTTTTGCTCCTATTGAGTCAACGATGTCCATTTCTCTCGGATGCAATGCCTATCTCAAAAGAGCTTCTGGAAGCAATTGAGGTGTGACGGCAGGAATCCAAAGACCTCCGTCTGACTTTACAGAGTTTTCCTGAGGTTTGATTGAGAGAAAAAAAAAATACTTGAAGGCACTCATAAACCGCAGTAGAATGTGCGTGGGTGATAACAATTCGATGTCATCCCCTAAAGGCAGATGTTTGTGTTTGTTCTGGGGAAAAAAAAGTACAGGGTTCATTTTCATTCCTGGGGTGAACCTTACAGTTGAGAAGCAGAGAAAACTGTAAGTCAAGCAGCCAGGAATTCCAATGTCATAAAAACTGAGTAGAACTGGGTAATGAGATCTGCCTTGCATGCAGAAAAAAAAAAATGAGAAAGAAAAAAAGATCATAGAAACACAGAATTAGTGTAGGTGGATAGTGTTATTTAAAAAAAAAAAAAAACAACCAAACAAATAATCTTTGAGGTATTTGTGGCAACACGCAGTATTGGGAAACAATGGAACTACAGCTTGATGGTTCTGCAGACTCAGGTCTTACTCGATCTTCTTTTTCATGGGCCTCAGAGAGGTTGCTCTGGCCCTGAACCTACAGGGGACAGACAGAGCAATCCACAGTGGAGTGTGCAGAGCCTAGCCTTACGGGAAGAGGGGAGAGGACTGAGGGAGGTGGCAAAAGGAAGCCACCCCACACAGTGGTGGACTGCACTCTTTAAAATGTCTGAAATAAGAGGGCAAGATCAGCTCTTAGTGGGGCCTGAACCAAAAGTAGCAAGCCATTTTTCCCAGTTGCTTTTGAGTTTTATGTGACAGATCGAATAAAATACGGTTTTAAGAGCTTGATAAAAATCAATAATCTAATTTTACCGAACTCCATCTACCTCTCCAGTGGCACTCACTATCTCCTCCCTTGTATAATAAGTAATAAATGGCATCAGTCACACAATTCTGAGCTTTTCCCCCCTCCGACCACCTCTCTCTCTTTCCCTATCTCTGTTTCTGTCTTTTTCTCTATCCCAGCACTCCATAGTTTTCTAGCACAAGACCATGAAGAGCAGCTTTCAATGAAGAGTGTGATCAGATAAATTCAAATCTGAGGGCTGCGAGAGAACGTAGAACTGAATAATATCAAATATTAGGACCCCAATACATCATGCAATTTAAGATATTTAGGCTTAAATAAAGAACCCTCATTTGTCCCAATATTTTGTGATTTTTTTTTTAGCCAGCACTGTACCAAGTATTTAGAATTCAAGGTCGAATGATCAGAGTCCTTGTGAGAAGACAGAATTATCAGCTAGCAACTGTGCTATGACTCCCCTGCATGGGGAATGATACAAAAGGGGCATTTTTGCTGATGGATAGGGAGGGAGATGAGCCAGCAATCTCACCCACAAGAACAAATGATGACAGAAGGATGAAATCAGGCTACACATGAAAGGGTTTCCTCACAGCAGGGACCTTTTCCTTACATTCAACTTGGGTTCCTATGAGCATGCCCAGTATCTAGGTAAACTGAGAGCAGGCTGGCTGGTTTCGACAGCTTGAAACAAAACTAGACATATGTGAGAAGAAGTAATCTTAACTGAGAAAAGGCTTCCACGATATTTGTCGGTAGTGAAGTTAGTGAAGGTACTTAATGATTCATGTAGGACGGCCCCGCTCACTGTGAGCGGCTCCACCCCTTCTCAGGTGGTCTTGGGGCATATAAGAAAGCCAGCTGAGCGAGCCGTGAGGAAAGCAGTAAGCAGTGTTCTCTCATGGTCTCTGCCTCAGGTTCCTGCCTTGAGCTCTTTCTCTGACGTCCTTTAAGGATGGGCTGTGATGTGGAAGCATAAGCCCAGCCAACCCCTTTCTCCCCAGGTTGCTTGTGGTCATGGTGTTTACCACAGCAGTAGAGACCCTACCTAGGACAGAGAGGGCTCTGGAAAAATAATGGCAAAGTAACAAGTTCGGAAGCATTAGTCATCGACGGGAAAACCAAATAATCAACTTAGAGCTTGTCTACTAAGAACTAGGAGATTCTAATCAGATCAAAATGCATGGTAGTGCTGGTGAGAAGGCTCAGAGGGCGAAGGCACTTGTCACCAAGACCAACAGCCTGAGTTCAAGCCCCAAGACCCATGTCTATAAACTGGGCAGGGGGAGGGGGAAGGGACGACGACAGATACATAGTTGCTTAAGTGCAATAAAAAGTTGTTTAAAATGAAGACTAGGGCAGAAGATAAAGTAGCACCATTTATTTAACGTGAGGGGGAAGGTCGTGGGGCGCCCTAACATAGCAGCCTTCCTTGCTCAGGAGGATGGTGGTACTGAAGGTTATCATCTCGCCTACCGAACTACGTGGCTCAGAGATTGGCCACATTTCTGAATCTGTGTGACTCTGTATGCTCATCTGGACGGTGTGGGCATGTCATTAGCTCCTTAGGACTTGGGAGGAATTATCACAGTTGCAGCCAGCTTGATGGATGACAACAGATGTGTGCCCACTCGACCTGGAACCTTACATAGCATGCCACTTCCACTCTTAAAAAGGGGTCATCCTTCTGGGAGCCTGTCACAGCACACTTCCTATTAAATCTGTCTGCATTCAGCTCTTTAGCCAACTGAAGACACCCCTTGGGCTTTGTGAAGGGAATGTCATTATACTGTGACATATGAGACAGCAAGCATCACATAGTCTTCTTGCTTCTCTCCTTGTGCCTCCAGAGAAAGGCTGAGCCACTTAAATGGTCTCTGGGGACAGGACATGATAGGTAGATTGGAAACAGTCAGATCTCTGGTTGCATCCAAGGGCTTAGTTACTAAAAATGAAACACTACTTTTAAAAACCATCATGACAATTCTGTACAATAAAAGAACTTCTAGAGGCATCTCCATCCCTGATCTCAAGCTGCACTACAGAGTAATAGTAATAAAAACCACATGGTATTGGCATAAAAACACAGGTGGATCAATGGATTTGAACTGAAGATTCAGAAATAAACCCACACACCTATGAACACTTGATTTTTTTTTTTTACAAAGAAGCCAAACCATACAATAGAAAAAATGGTGCTGATCTACATACATGTCTGCATGTAGAAGAATATAAATAGATCCTTATCTATCACCCTGCACAAAATTTAAGCCCAAGTGGTTCAAAGCCCTTAATATAAAACCAGATATACTAAATGTAATAGAAGAGAATGTGGGGACTAGCTTTGAACATATTGGATCAGGAGACAACTTCCTGAACAGAACACTGACAGCTCAGCAATTTATCAGCAATTGATGAATGAGACCTCATGAAACTGAAAAGCTTTTTGTAAGGTGAAGAACACCGAGAAAAGGACAACCTGGCAGCCTACAGAATGGGAAAAGATCTTCGCCAACCCTACATCTGACAGAGGGTCAGATATATATATATATATATATATATATATATATATATATATATATATAACTCAAACTAAATACTAACAAACCAAATAATTCAATTAAAAACAGGGTACAGAGATAAACAGAGAATTCCCAACAGAGGAATTTCTGATGGCTAAGAAACACTTAAAGAAATATCAAACATCCCCAGTCATTAGGGAAATGCAAATCAAAATGACTGTGAGATTCCATCTTACACCCATCAGAATGGCTAAGATAAAGAACTCAAGCGACATTCTAATGAGGCTGTGGAGCAAGGGGAACCCTCCTTCATTGCTGGTGGGAGTTCAAACGTGTATGACTGTGGAAATCAATCTGGCAGTTTTTTACACAATTGGGAACAGTCCTCCCTCAAGACCCAGCTATACCACTCCTGGGCATATACCCCAAAGATGCGCTACCACAATACAAAGTACACTCGCTTAACTATGTTCATAGCAGCCAGGAAGACAGGAAACAACCAAGAAGTCCTTCAAGCAAAGAATGAGTGAAGAAAATGTGTTACATTTACATAATGGAATACTACTCAGCTATTAGAAACAAAGACATCATGAAATTTGCAGGAAAATAGATGGAACTAGAAAATATCATACTGAGGTAACCTAGACCTTGAAAGACACACATGGTATGTACTTTCTTATAAGTGGACATTAGCCATAAAGTACAGGATAATCATGCTACAATCCACAGACCCAAGGAAGCTAAGTAACAAGGAGAACCCAAGGGAGAATGTTTGAAGGGGAAATAAAATAGACATCTGAAATAGAGGGAGGGAGAGAACTGGATGGGAGAGAGGTTGGGAGGAGAATAAAGGTGGAGATCAAGAGTGGGGAGGGGAAAGGCTGGGAGAGAGAATGGAAATCAGTGGGGGGCATCTCAGGGATGGGGGGTGCTTCTGGTAGTCTATGGTGGTGACCCTAGTTTAGACATCTACCAGAGTGGGATATACCAGAGCCTTGAAGAGGCCACATCCTGTAGCCAGACAGGACTTCTAGTAGAGAGAGGGGAACACCAACCCACCCAAAAAACATTAGACCCAAAATTTGTCCTGCCTACAAGTAGCGCAGGGATAAAGATGGAGCAGAGATTGAAGGAATGGCCAGCTAATGACTGGCCCAACTTGAGACCCACCGAGAGAGAGAGAGAGAGAGAGAGAGAGAGAGAGAGAGAGAGAGAGAGAGAGTGCTAACCTCTGATACTACTAATGATACTCTGCTATGCTTGCAGACACAGCCTAACATAACTGTCTTCATGGAGGCTTCATCCAGAAGCTGATAGAAACAGATGCAGAGACCCACAGCTAAAAAGTAGGTAGATCTCTGGGAGTCTTGTAGAAGAGTGGGGAAAGGACAGAGCGAGCTGAAGGGATCAAGACTATCACAAGATGACCTACAGAGTAAACTAACCTGGGCCCATGGGGGCTAGCAGAGACTGAACCACCAACCAAAGAGCATGCATAGGTTGGACCTAGGTCCCCTAACAATTAGAGTGTGGGGGTGGGGAGTTACTGTCTCTGACTCTGTTGCCTGGCTTTGGATCCCTTTCCCATAGCTGGGCTGCCTTGTCTGGCCTCAGTGGTATAGGATGCACTTAGTCCTACTCTGACTTGATGTGCCAGGGTGGGTTGGTACCCTTGGGGGGCCTGCCCTTCTCTGAGCATGTGGGGATTGAGTAATGGGGGAGAGGGTGAGGTTGTGACTGGGAGGATAGGAGGGAAGGTAGCTACAGTCAGGCTGTAAAATGAGAAAACAAAAACCATCATGAAGTTAGAAGTGGCTGCGTACTTTAGTGTTACCTCCCCACGTCCTGACCCCATTCCAATCTTTCTCCCAGAACTGACCATCAGGCGAATGTTCACTGATGCCCTTGAGTCTTAAAGCTCATTTCTTTATTTAAATGCTGGTTCTTTTTGTTTTATGAGCAAAGGATGTGTAATGCAAAGTTCCCCTTACACCTCTGGTAAAGAACAAAATAAAACGAAACCAAACCAACCCAGAACACCCTTTTCACAAGGAAGCACATCGAATGATGGCTTCTTTACTACCCTGGGAACACCTTTCATATCTTGAGGAACATAACTAAAGATAATTAATGGTTCCTCTAGGTACTATGACTCCAGAAGATACATTTGAGAGGCTTCCAAATTTTATTGCTAAGAATAAGAATGTGCTTAGGTAACTAATTTGTCTCTCAAACTTTCCGTATTGGATGTCATATATTGTAGCAAATAACACGATTTACACTAAAATTATAAAAATTATGTGACTACAATTGACCAGACTTTACACAACTACAGTGCAATACAACAGTTTATATTGAAGTCAACTCACAGAATCTGAGATGTGAGTCCAAAGCTATCTATTTTCTGTTTCAAACTAAAATACATTAGACTACACTTCTGCTGAATACAAATTAGTAAAATGATGGAAATTATCTATGTTTTCAGACATTTCAATAAGCAGAAACTCAAAGATTTTATTCAAAGGAGGCAAAAAAGGGATCTTCAAATAAAAGCACTTCTGCTCATTGATTTTAATTCACATAGTCATTAACTGGAAGAGATTATTTTCCTTTATGAGACAATCGTAACTCAGACATAAAATATCCCTTTTCTGTGAAAGGCTTCCATGATCATTTTTTTTTCATGCCATAATAAAAGCTCAGACAAGGAAAGAGAACACAGCTCAGGATGGCTCCGCAATGAATCATCCTGTGCCTCCTTCCATCCCGTGTTGCCCATTGAATAAACTCCATTTAATATATCCAAGTCTTACACATTTTTCACTGTCTGTGACACTATGAAATATTCAAAGAGCCTCTGGTTTAATGAAATAGCTGTTAGGAAAAGCACCTTTTTCCTGTTGAATATTGTTATCAAGATGCAAGAAACGCATTTTTGGACCAATTTCTAAAACTGTAATCCATGCATCCCTAAGGACTGACAGTGACTGCCATTTTTTTTTTTTTTCTTTTAAAAGCCAACTACCCAACTCAAACCACCGAGTCAACTCCCGGATGAAGAAAATAATCAAAACTGCAACAAAGATCAAAATGATTTCTACTAATTTCACTCCAGACTGACTACAGTATTTATGCATTTTAATTCTGCAGAGAAACCAAGGCTCTTCGTATTATGCCTAGCGAGCCAAATTAAAAGAAATACTGTTATCATGGCCAGTGTGTGGGGATTTTGAAACTTCAAGTGCAAATCTTTGCTTGCTTGGCACATTCTTTATTCAGAATACCTCCTTTTGTTTCCTCATAACCCTGCTGACTTAATTCTCTCTCTTTCTCACTAAGCAGGACCTCCAGCCTCTGATCTGTGGTCCTATAGGCTCATTTGTTTTAATACTTGGTCCCTGGCTGATGTGGGGGAAACCTCAAGGA
Source organism: Meriones unguiculatus (assembly GCF_030254825.1). NCBI lineage: Eukaryota > Metazoa > Chordata > Mammalia > Rodentia > Muridae > Meriones > Meriones unguiculatus. Next base: position 15,339,656 of record NC_083354.1, on the reverse strand, counting down.
GGGTTCTAACTGGATGGACAACCAAAGCTTTTTAGACACTGCAAATTTTCTGAGACAATCTCCCTTGCATGCAAAACCATTGTGTTAGATCAACTGATACATGACATACATGATATGTTTCTACAGGATACTGATCATCATATGGACTGGTTGGAGGTGATACTCAGTAAATGTTTATCATACGCATAAAAAGTAAAATAGTTCCTTGGTGTTGCAGGCATTGTCAGGATCTTAAATACTCATCAGCTAGGCTCAGTTCATTCATAAGACCTTATGAATGCTTCTATATCCATTTTGAATTTGGGATTTATTTTCTAGCATTTGGAATAGAAAGAGAAGAAAGTATTGTTTTAATGTTGTAGATTTCATTTGAACTCTATCTCATAAATTTCTAATGAGACATAAAGAAAAAAATCAGCATTTCCCTTTTCTTACTTTTTCCTTTTTCTCTACTGGTGATACTTAAAATGTGTTCATAGAACAAAGGAGGAGGGAAAGAGGATAAAATAGAAAAGGAACAGGGCAAGAAAAAAAAAGAACAAAGGGAAAAGTGAGCAAGTTAAACCAATTTATGAAAAGTTAATTCAAGTATCTTTTTAAAGGAAGCATGTCTTCCAACTTGAACATAGCCCAAAGAAATGATTAAAAGTAATTGACTTTTCTCTTCAATATAATATTACAGTTTATCTATCAGAGACAGAGAATATAGGAGAGAAAGTCATGGGAAATAAATCTTATAAAAAGAAAGGAAAAGAAGAAAAGTTGACTTTGGTTAATTGCTTCCATGCTAAGTTAAGGCGGCACAAGATGGAAGACACACCAATGAGTCAGCCCTCTCTGGAGTCATTTAGTGGTGACGGTTTCCAGGAAGGAGGTGTTCAGGTGTTGAACAACTGGCTTCCCACTTTTAAGCATAACCTGAGCTTGAGTTCTCCCAGAAATAGAATCTGAGACAAATACCCAAGAGTGGGAAGGAGTCTAGTTGAAGTCAAATGCTACTGCTGCACATGGTCCTGAGGGAGCCCACCTGGGAAGGCATCCCATGAAACACTTGGTCAGGGATGGGGGGAGGTGACAGTTGGAGAAAGAAAGAAAATTAGAATGAAGAAAGGCTACCAGCCAACCACCTCTGAGGGGAACCTGAACTCTCAGATGAGCATATAGACTGAACATCACAGCCGTGAAAATACCTTCTTTCGTCTGAGGCATCAACTTTCTGTTCTTTTCACTTAGAAAGAATTGTGAAAGCTGTGCTATTCTCTGTTAACCCAGACCCTCTATTTTTAACCATGCTTCATGTTCTGCCTGTTATTTCTGTAACTGTGAGGTTGAGTTTTAATTGGGCGATCTGTGTGCCTTGCTCTCGGGTCAAGAGCTACTTAACTTACTCTGTGAGCTCTGTGTCTCTATGAACTTCTTGATCAAAGCATCAGTAGTTTGAGTGTAGAGGCTGAGAGCATATCTCAGGGAATGAAGATCTGGGCTCTTCTCCAGAAAATTCTTCTTCAGGCCATTTCCTCCTGCATGAAAATATTGCTAAAAAGGAGAAAAGGAAAGTTATATCAGCAAAGGCTCTAGGAGGAAACATTGGGGGAAGGTATTTTTCACTCTAATAGCGGAACTTAAAAAAATTCCATTAGGTAAGTTTTCAGGTAAGTACTTAGAAAGCAGGTACCATTTATCCAGTGCTAACTCATCATCAGCTAACTTAGGTTCAAGACAGATCTCTGGAGACCTTAGCTGTTTTCATCTAAAATGTCAGTTATATAAACCGGATCTTGAAGGCACAATGGTTAGAATCCTTCTAGAGGGAGAGGGGCAGGCTTCAGGAAACATGACCAACTCGATTCTTGATTTCTGTTTCTGAAGAATAATGAAAGTTACCAATATTTTACAAAGAAGGTAGATCCTGTTACATATTTTACAGATACTTTTTTTTCAAATTCTAGACCAGGCGTTCATTCTCTCACCTTGTCCATCTTCATATCATACCTCTGTGTGGCTGTGGGCCAACTTGAGCAAGCACAGTGCTCCATGAACACAAAACGTGCAGTTGATTTTCGTATGCTCTTGTCACCTAACAAAGTCAAACCATCTCAGCTTTCACACACAATAGAGTAGACCTATGTTCACCAAACAGCAGTGTTAGTACTGAGGGACATTAGCTTCTTCATGTGCTGTGTATGTACAGGCACCTTTCTGAAATGTGAAACGTCTAGAAATAGGTGATGAAACCATAGACATTTTCTGTTTGTATAAGATGTTCATAACATTCCACCAAATTTAGAGGATTGATTCTTCCTTAGTCTCTTCCTGTAGAGACAATGCTAGATTTGGAACCTAAGCCCTCTTTGGTAAGTACGGTCCCCTAGAATCTATAATTGTCAACATTTGCAGTATCTGTAATGGTCTCCAGTGTTAACAATATTTGAGGATGGGCTCAACCACTGAGCTGTCTTTCTAGCTCCTTGTTATCTACTTCGATCTTAGAAGATGTTGAAATATTTTGTACATAGATGGCATTTGTTGAAGAGTAGGAGCCTGAAATTATTTTGAATATTGATGGGTAAAATCTATGCTTGTTTCTTCAAAAAAACGCAAAACAACACATTTGAGGGTGAGAAACTATTAAATGGAAACACTGATGGATGACGGTTCAGCCTTGTGTTGCCTTTGTACCACCTTGGGGCAGAATGCTCTGGAGGCCTGACGAGATGGCTGGAGGCAAGAACAGGAGGGAGTTCTGGAAAGGCAGACACTCTCTAGTCAGGGTCTCTCAAGTTAGCTCGAGTCTGATCAAATCTGTGTACAAGTGCCAGAAGATTATAACAGGAGGAGGAGTTATCAAAGGTGACACAATGATATTTTAGCATGCGTCAGGAAAGTTGGGTTAAAAAATTCAGTGACCATTCTCTTTCCAGTATCCATCAGATCATATTCCCTCTCCATTGTCTCTGAGCTGTTTTGAAAGGTGTGATTGTGGAAAATGACTACTATGTGAATACTTCTGTGTATGGAAATGCAAAACTGATTATTTCTGTCTGAACACAGGCTATTCCTGCTCTGTTCCCAGGTATTTTTTTTTAAAATATTATTTGTACAGGCGGTTTACTAGTTTAGCTTTCCTATTGCTTTTATGAAGTTTATTCTTGAAATTTTACTGTGAATGAGTTACAACATTTTACTGGTTTGTGCACTAAGTAATGAGTTAAATGACATTTTGGGCATGTTTTCATAACTGCTTCATTACGCTATATTCTAAAAACAACTCTGTAAGTCCTCACACCAGCATCTGCTTTTATGAGGTCAACCACAGTTCTTATTATGTTACTCGTGCAGCAGGGCCATGGAGTGTGGGTCTGGGAAGCCTCAGTGGTACTCTCTGCATTCTTGCCCATTCTTCTCCTCCTCCTTTTAGGAAATATTCACTAAATCTATACCATAAATTGAACTTTTTTGTTACATTCCAAGAATATAACATAAAACAGGTACTACATTGTTTTTTCCTGAAACAGATTATAACTTAATGGGAAAATTTAACCAGTGTGTAAAGCAAGTAACCAAGCATACATGACAGCTATAGAAATTGTTTGGGTAGAATTGAAGGACCATTAAGAGAAAGCCTTTTAACCTCTGTTCAAAACGACCAACCTTCTTCTGTGTAGAGACAATAGCACGTCTGCTCTTTTAGAAGTCAGTCAATTTGGGCTGGTCAATTAGTTAGCCCAGGAACTATCCCATAGAAAGACTAATTTTCTGTAAGTCATACTAAAGACATGTGAGGAATAATGTTGGGGGTCGTTCTAATGTTGGTCCTCAAGACCTGGTTACACTTATCCTTGTTTTGTAAACCTGCCCAAAACATACCTGATTGGTTAAACAGCCTATATACCTGGGCAGGGCAGAATGGGACAGGCATGGCTAAGGTTCCTGGGCTTTTGGACTCAAGAGAGAATCATGGAAAACAGACAAATGGGAAGAGAGGAGACAAGAGGATATCAAGATGGGTTAGTGTGGAGAAGAAGCCATGTGGGCCCAAAGAAAGGATTCCAATAATGGCATGGAAAGGCCCAGATGAAGACTACAAGCAAGCACCATAAAATTATGTATGGAAGGTAGACCAGATGAGGAGGATTAAGGTGGATGGCACTGGGTGGGGGCTGGGAGATGGATGGTGATGATACTGAGACAGTGTAAGGAAAATATCTGCCTGGCCCAAAGGAAATAAGGTAATTATAAATCTAACGGGTATCTGTGTCTTATTGTTTGTGCTAGCAGGTTAAATAATACTGCTAATCATAGCACTAATAATAAATAATATATAGCACAACACTCTTTTCTCTTTACTACAACAGAAAAATTATTCATTATTCATTTAGTGACGTAAGTGTCCCTTTCCCCCCCAGAATCCCTGCTCCCTGTAAAGTTAATAGTGACTTGCCATTAGGTGTTGTTGGATCTGTCTGAGTCTTAATTCAGAGATTCTTAAATTTCTCTTTTTCTTCTTTCCTGTGTCTTTCTTTTGGATGCTTCCCAGAGCCTAAGTATGTTTTCTCTGGTACTTTGGGCCTTTTTTTCACTCTTTCTCTGAAGTTCTTCTCCCCACCATGTGCCTACCTGTCTACCATGCAGCTGACCTTTATGCCAAGTTAATTCAGTCGCAGAGCTTTTTCTCTTCCTTTTCTTTATCCCCCTCTGACTGGGAAACTGCTGAGGTTTTCAGCTTGCCTGCCATGGCATTTTTCTCTTAAACTCTAATAAAATTGTCTCGGAGCTTCAAAAAGTTGTTTGATAATATACACAATAGAGGAGAGCAAACGATTGCACTGTGGAAGGAGTCAGCAAAGGCCTCTGAAAGAAATTCTGAAGCGACTATATATCTGTTTCTTAGGACTGCAAGTTTCTGTGTTTTTGAGACAAGGTCTGATGTAGTTCAGGATGTGCTTGAACTCAATACATAGCTGAGGATGACCTTGAACTCATCCCCCTGGGATGAGCTGGGCAAGCACTCTAGCAACTGAGCCACACTGGCAGCCAGTGCTGCTGTCTTTAACTTCAGCAGCCAGTAGATAGTCCACTGCAATGAAGTAGACACCAGACAACCATGCTACATCACCGGCAAGAAGCCTGGGGGTCTTAGCATTGTCTAACAAGAACTGAGAGACCTGATGGCTCTCACGCTGTGCTTCTTCCCTACAGCGTTATAAATACTGTCTGCCAGTTTTTCTATTCTAATTTCTATATTGTGCTCCCTAGAATACACACATTGCCCCGAGGCTGTGGAAGTCCTAGAAAAGCAAAGAGAGGCCACAGGCTCAGAGATGCAGAAATTGTATCAGCATAGTCAAGGGCTTGAGATTTGTTAAAAATGTCTGTTTAACACTCTCTTTTTTTTTTTTTTTTTTTTTTTTTTTTTTCAATGCAGTTTATTCAGGAACATTGAACAATCCTCGGACCCCGGGGAAAGCCAGCCCACAGCTTAAATAGCCTCTGGGTAGCCAACCCAGGCGTGCCACGGGGGCAATGCAGATAGGTCCACATACATAGAAGCAAGCCAGATCCTCGGCCTTAGCCAAATGTGGAGTTGTTCGTGACAGAGAGCACTCACCATCGGGAAGGTGGAAGGCGGAAACCAGCTCCATCTTTCAGGCATAGCATTCCGCAGCTCTCTACAGTTCCCCCTTTTTGTTTTAGACGCATCAGGCAAGAGTAGAGGTCTGATCTCTGATATTAGAAATAAATTGGGACTTTGTACCGATGTTCATTTAGGTGTCATCCACCCAAAGAGCATCAGACCCGTCCGATACCTTTTTCTCAGAGGCGGGACCTGGGGCATCAACCCGCATGCAATCAGACATGCTCTTCTCTGGGTCCAAAGCGGCTGACCCTGAGTGCAGTGCTTAGCCTCGCATCCTGAGCGTATCATTTTAGCTTTTTATGGTATCCAACCATGCTTGGGGAGAATGTCCTGCTTCAATGGCTGTAAAGGCCTGAATGATCATGGCTGCATCACACTGTTGTGAACACTCTCTTAATAGTCCTGGTTTTCAAAACTATTTAGCCACAGATGGACAACGCAGACCTTTTGTGAAAAGTTCTGTGGCTACAAATGTCCTATAGAAGAGAATTTGGGAAAGCTGGGAAAAAAACATGACCAGAATTGACATGCTTGAGACTTTTTTTTTTTTAAAGGCCATGGAGGAAGGGGACAATAATTAAAGTTTGAAGACATAAACCATGTGTTCATCCTTGAACCCTTTATAATAACTCTATAGGAAGATGTACTTTTCTGTCAAGGCATTATTTTGTAGATCTAGAGAAACTGGGGAGCTAGTCATGAAACAAAAATGGAAATACGTTTGTTCATGAGCAATGCCAGGGTCTTCAGTGATGATCCTTAACTGACTTCTTTCTTTTGGCCACAGGGACTCAGAAAGTCTGTAAAGGACCCAGCAAGCAGGGTATTTAGAGAGCAGATTGGCTGGGGCATGTATGATGGTGTTCTTTTCAGAGAGCACTTTAAAACAGGGGATGCTACAAGATTGAAGTCTTGCATAGGGGGTAATGCTGTCAGGGAGAAAATAAGCCATGAGGTGCAGGGAATAGAAACAGGCATACAGCCAAATGACACAGCCACTGGCTTCTTAGTCAGGGAAGGAACTGATTTCTCTGTTTATGGAAGTACAGACTACCGAGACATGCTTTATGCAAGCCTTTCACTTATAGTTGGAATCAGGTGACAGCATCCCAGAGATAAAAAATCAGGAGGAAGAGGCCACCATTATAGCATAGACCTCGACGCTTGACAAGAGATGTCACATAGTCTTGAGCCTTTGCCAGCCCTGAAGGAACGAGAAGTGGGGTGTTTATTTGGACGGGGCTTGAAGAACACCCGTATGAGAGTGAAAGTCTTAAGTCTTAAACAAATGCCAACATCCACAGCTCAGCACAGTTCAATTCTTCTTTCATTACACACCAGAAGGAAATTGCATGCTACAGGGGAATTATACGCTGGAAGAAAATTTGAAAATGCACGGCTTTGAAGCTTTCTGAGGGTTTTCCCCCAAGCATGTGGCAGTAGATTCTTTTCCATCGATTGTAAACAAAAGACAGAGGGTCGGTTGCTCACTGTTCTCTGATCAGCCTCATGACCAAAACCCTCCAGTCTGGCCTCTTAAGAACCTCTGTTTACACTAGTATAAATTGGGAAAGAGAATGAAAAGAAGTCACGGCAATTTATGTCTTCCTCATTAAACAAAAGAAAATTTCAATTCTGTTGGGGGACTGAGAAAATGGGCTGTTTATAAGGGATACAGATATCAGCTAGGTCCTGTGCTATCTGTGGCTGGCCGTGGGTTGGCTGGTATTCTTCTGTGCACTTGCGATGACACTTGTCAAATATGTCCTTGAAGCTGAGCCAAAGCTCAAGGTTAGTTCATGGGTGACAATGGTGGCAGCAAAATCATGGGTATTCTGGAATGATAAGCATGTATTTACCAGATGAAATGGCAGGAAGATCATGGATGGACCTATATTCATAAACCCCTGGGTTAGCCCAGGATGCCTCTTCTCCTTGTCCTCAGTGTCACTGTGAGTACCATTGCTTCTCCCTTTACTGTGTCACTCACATCAGTCATTCCTATTTTGCCTCTTGATGGTGGTCCTAATCTAGGACTTGCTGTAACTGATCTCTGGCTGGATCATGAACTACACAATCTATTTTGTGCATTTTCATAGAATGCTGTGCTGAAATGATATGTTCAGGCAGCCATATTTTCAGGTCATCAACGAGTACTCTTTTATAAATATACCAAGGACATGAGATGACTTGACTTTCAATCTGGAAACTTAATGTCAATCCCAGTTTACACTGCTTTAATATGCCAACTCCCAGCAAAGTCTAGCCTAGTACTCAGAGTAGTCTAGTCTGGGCCCCATACTCCTGCCTCATGCCTGTCTGCAGTGAATTCCTTTCTTTCTGTACATGGTCACGTTGTAAATTATGTCAATTATGTGAACATCGCCCACATCCAGTCAACCCAGTGATATCCCATAGAGCCTTCCAGACCATGGCAGCTCTTCCCAAATTCCTGACCTTTTCTGCCCAAGGGGACTCTCTAAATGTTGACTACTTCTTTCTCATTCATAGATTTTATTTTTGTCATGTATACATTCAGGCAGTCATATTTTCAGGTCATCAGTGCATCTGCCTGCATATGAATGGGCAGTGGAGCTTTTCAAAGTATAGTTACAGATGTTTGTAAGTCACCAATGTGGGTGCTGGGATCCGAACTTAGAACCTCTGAAAGAGACAAGTCCTCTTGACCACAGAGGCACCTCCTCCAGGCTCCTCACCCCTTTCAGTCTGTGCTCTTCAATTGCTAACTGAATCGCCTGCCCCGCCTCTTACACTGTCGTAAGGTAATACTCATCCACATTTAGTTTTCAATATACCTCTGTCATCTTTTAATCTAGGCTAGACATTCCTTCGGGGTAGGAACAGCATTGTGTCCCAAAGGGGGTATTAACTCTCTGGGGGGGGGAAGTTAATGAACCCCACTGGTTTGTGCTTTTGCAGGAAGAAGTGATGGGATGAATACTAAATCAGAAGGCCAGTAGCCTAGACCCTGAGAAACGGAACCACTTTCAGGGAAAAGAATCAGGCTTACCAGGGAGCTCCACTGAATATATGGAAGACACTAAGAGGAAAGGGTGAAAAATACTGTAGAATGTGTGGGACCCTGGCTTTCATGATGGGAAAAGCACACTTTCACCATCAGGCCATTTCTCAGGAGATATGAATGTTAACGTTTATGAAGAGCTCTGTATGTGCTGTGACCACTTTAGTGAGAACTCATTTAGTCTCCTTCTGAACCTTCAGGCATCGGTGAGTGGGACCATTCCATGTGAGTCACCCACTATCCCAAAGTTCTGCCTGCCAGTGACCAAGTTTCCTTCTCAGTCCCAGTATGTTATTTATATGCATATCTGGAGTCATCCTCCAACAAAGCCTTCCATCTCAGAGTCATCATAACTCCGGCTTCACTGCTCTCAGGGCGGAAGTATCTCTTCTATGTGACGAGGGGCTGGAGAGTGTGTGTTTAAGCGTTATGTGCTTTATCTTAAACATAACTGGAGCTCTTCCTGCCTCCCCCTCCCATTTTTTTTCTGAAACTGCAGAAAACAAAGCACTTCAGTCCTTTGTTTTTATAGGAAGAAGATTATACTGCTAAATACAAAATCAGGAAAAATATTGTCTGAATTCTGAACAAACCATTCTTTTTATAATCCCAATAAAATTCGGTAAACCCTCTGATTCTTCACTGTTGCTCATTCACAGTCTGTTTTTGCTAATGTACTGGAACTTGCAAGTGTTTTTCCACAAGTCTGCAAAGGAGACTTTTTTTTCCTTTTCAGTTCCATGTACTATTTTGGCTACGAATTCCCATCACCACAGTTTTTAAACTGTAATGTACATTTGGCAAAGTCACATAGATATCTCACTATGCAGACTTAGATATGAGCTATGCCCTCCTTTAATCTGTAGAGGTCTTTTGAAGATACTACTGATAGATATTCTAAAAATATTTCTGCATATCTTGATTCCTCTTGTATGAATCAGATCAGAATTGCTGCTCATTCATCTTTCAGAGTTTCCTTTTTCCTGACCAACTGAAGCTGAGATTCTTGACTTTGGTGTTTGAGTCTGGGCATTCTGGCCTCAACCCAGTGCCCCTCCTTGCTCTGTGAGACTTAGCCAAATGTGACCCATCTTTCATCCAGACTGTCTGTGGGATTCAGGATGATACATTCCCTCTCAGCACTCACTCCTTTTCTCTCAGACCTGAGATGCTTTCCCCTCTCTTCTGTTCCTAAATCCTCCAGCATCCCTCCCTGTGAGAATATCATAGATACCTAGGGAGAACTCGTTCACTACCCTTTCTGCATCTCCCTGGGCTTTGACCAAGCACTCCTGTTTCTGGGCTGGTGCTTTTCTGTTCTGAATTCAAAGACCCCTGGTATCCACTTACTTCTGTATTCTCTGTGTCTAGTGAGCTCTCAGGTAATGGCTTTTGAATTTCAATGCCACAGACAAGGTAGGTTATTTTATCCTTCCCATAAGCAGCTGAATTTTAAATAATGTACAGAGTATGTAAAGTCTGAACACTGTGCAATGATTAAAAAGAAAGATGCTGAGAAGTTGTCACTGAAATTGGATAATGGAGGGAATATAGGACAGAATTTCGGAGGCTTGCAGTGTCACTCAAAACCCATGCTCAGCTATCCTGTTTGATCTTGAATACAAATAATGGTGTTACCTAGGTCTGGGGGAAAAAAGGAAATAGGAATTTGTTCGGTCTAACATGCAGGGCATTTAAGAAAATCAGATGAGGAGATGCACACATGAGAAAGATTTGACAAATGCCTACATCAGTTCGGCCTGTTTTTTGTTTTTTTTTTTTTTTTCAAACTTCACAGCTCTCCTCAGCATTCCTTTTCCATCCTCAGCTTACTGGGCTTAATTGACCCAAGGAAGAAGCAGGGTCATACCTTTGGGAGACAGCCACTGGCATCTGCTGCTTTGTTTTAAGAACAACCCCTCCCTCCACTGAGGCTCAGTTCTCTGACTGGCCTCTAGACAACTGTGGATGCTTTAGTCCTTGGAGTTCCGGCTTGGGAAAACTGATTGACAGAATTCAGGTATAAACCTAGGTACTGGGTCAGAAGAAACTCCTTGTAGGCATAGGTCCTCACAGGATGATTCCCAGATAAAGAATTGCATCACAGAAATTAGGGCTGAGGGAAACTGGGACCCACAGGCTCCGAAGGAGCAGGGTTAGACCCCAGTCCTGGAGAGATGATTTGGAAATAGCTAACAGGGTCTCGGGTAACAGGTAGGAGTTAAGTTCCCAAAGAATCCACAAGTGCCACGTGGCTGGACTGAATGAAAGATTTACAGATCACAGACGACAGAATGTTTGTGACACTGAGATATAGATAGAAGGGATTCATGTGAGGACTATCTTACAGTTTGGAGGAGAATGCAATATGCCAGTGGTGGGCAGGTACCTCCAGCCAGAAAAATTAGAAGATGATGAGCTTAGAGACAGGAGTCAGATTGATTGATACATTTCTATTTCCACAGGACACATTCCACTTTTTTTTTAAACTCCAAAGCATAAGTTGTTCTAGTAAAATCCAGGAAGGGCTAACCTCAAATCCTAAAATTTTACTTTTCTTTTCAGAATGTGTTGTAGTGTGTTTCCTTCTCTCTAGTACTGATCGATTTATACATAGCCAAGAGGCTTCTTACTCAAATATTGGAACTTTCAGGAAAAAAAATAGTTTTGAATTTTTTCTGTATTTCTGTTGTTGTCACTGCCTGGATCAGTTTATAACAGCAGGTGAGGTGGACGTGGTACATGACTCAGGACAGTGAGGTGGGAGGATCAAAGCAGACAGCAGCTCTTCACGCCACCAGACATGAAAGATGATCGGTGTCCTTTTCCACGAGGAGTGTCATCAGTAAACACAGTTTAGGAAGTCAATTTTCTTTTCTAACCCTTTAATAAATACAGCCCCCACATACATACACGCACACACGCACTACATGCCACATACATACACATACACCACACCACATAAATACACCCCCACACACTTAGACACACATACACCCCATAATACAAACACACATACACCCCACGCACTCACACACACTACACCACACATGTGCAGTCTCTCTCTCTCTCTCATAGCCCAGACTCTCTCACAACACATACAGAACATCATACATCCCATATACCTAGACCACACACATGTAAGCATACCGCACACATATGTATACCACACACACCACACACAATATAGACGCGTGCTACATTCCACACGCACACACACTCACACGCACGCACACAACATACTACCCCACCCCCACAAAGTTATTTGGAAAGGAAGCACTTTTAAGTCCCATTGAGACCCATGAACATTTAACTCTCACTGCGATACTTGTCAGTCCTTTGCTATGTGAGATTAACGCTTGTCGTACAAGATTTCTGAGTTTTCAGTGGAATTCCAAATGAAACAATTGTATTACCAAGAAAGAGTATATAAGGCTGGTGTTTCAAAAATTATTTCCACAAGCGTAGAAATCCTGAATACAGATTATGCTAACCTAAAATCCTCCTGAACCATCTGTTTAACTCCATTGGGGGGAGGGGGGTTGCATATCTTTCCTTGAGAACATATGTGGTGATATTTTTCGTTCATGTTTTCTGTAGAGATTCAGAGGAAGAAATATAAAATAGAAATGTGCTGTGGTTGAAGTGAGGGGATGAATGAGCCGGAGCTAGCAGATGTCTGGAATGCATCTATTTGGCTATCTCCCGGTCACAGCTGGGACAGTTGTACAGCGGAGGACTCACCATGGAGAGATGCAGGTGCCCTCAATGAATATCCATGAACACCATATCCTACCTTTATAGTGGCCAAGACCACCTCCATTATTGCACATTGTCTTGGTGTCAGACCCTTGGCATCTTCTCGAATCATATGCTCCTGGAAGATAGGTTAAAAATTGCTCAGAAAATGACAGATGGATTTATTTAGTGACCTTAAAACAAAAATCTAAACAGTTTCTACATACAAACATTTTCTATTTAAAATATCTTCTTAAGGGTTTAGAGAGGTGGTCGGCAGTTAACAGCGCTCACTGCTCTTGCAGAGGACCTGGGGTCAGTTCCCAGCACCCATGTAGCAGCTCACAATCATCTAGCCCTAGTTCCAGGGGCTCTGGTGCCCTCTTCTGGCCTCTGTGGGCATTGTATACACACAAAGTTCCTATATACATGAAAGGGAAGCACTTATGTATATACGAATAAGCAAATCTTGGTCATTTTTTTCCCCACATTTTTGATAAATTTCCAATTGTCGAAGGAAGGCGAAGCATCCTGAATAAAAATGAAACTCTGGCAGAGGTATACCATTATTTACATTCCAAATTAATGTTAACTGAAAAGATAATGTAACCTAAAAACTCTGTCCCAAAGGCTTTTCACTTCAGTTCCTTGATTTGTGTTCTGTCCCTCTGAGGAATTCAAGACAGCAAGGAGATTAAGGGGGTCAAGTTCAGCCTCCCAATGATCACAGTTACCGAGTGTTGTAAGTACAGTGTTCCAATTGATTCCCTTTCTCAGACCCTCTGGATGTTTGTCCCTTACTGGGAAGAGCCCCAAGGAATAAATCAAATGAGGCTGTGGAGATTTTCAGACTTTTAGTGTCATTTTAATACTTTAGAACTGATTTTAATATGTTAACTAGCTTTTCTTAATTGTTCCCTGTAATGTGTCTCAAGCCATCATTCAAAGATTATTTAAGAAAATGATAGAAAGTTAGAAAATATAATACTAAAAGAAAAATTTTAAAGAATCCTGATGCTATATTGGTACTATTTTCCAGGGCTGTGCAATTCTAGTTAGCAATGCTCAGCATACTTATCCATACTTGCTCTTTCCAATATTTAAAAATATATACTAATAAGCAATATGTGTTGTTTCTACAAAGCTATAATTGCTACCAGCAATAAGTCATTGCTGCTCAGGTTTCTCTGGCTGCTCAGGTAAGAGATCTGTAGTTAACCTACAATTTCAAGTGTATGTTAGTAAATGGTTTTGATATTGTGTCAAGAGTCTAAAAAGATTGAGGGACATTTAATTTATTTTTATGTCAAATAATTCTGATCTTATTAAATAGCAATGGCAACCTTACAAAACACACATATATTATAACGTCTCTGAGTATGAAGTAACAAAAGCATATGTCAGACTGTAGGAAAAGCCCAGAAGTTTAATTTTAAATCATACATCTCAGACTAAAAGAATTGAAAAATAATTTAAAAAATTGAACCGGGGGACTAATATAGAAATTCAGTAAATGTAGAAAAACAATTATTTCCTACTTTTGTTTTCTTGGTTTTGGGTTCTTTTAAATGAGGTAGTTACTTCTCTATATCAATCTATCTCTCAAAAGATGTGAATTCTGAATGTATCCATCAGTACGATGTGTCCACCATATCATCCTACTTAGATCTACATTCAATCTTACATCTTCAAAATAAAAGTAGCTTTTTTTATTAAAAAAAAAAAAAGAAAACGATACCCTAGTATCATGAGAGTGATTCACTTTGTTAGGTGTGAGGTTCTTCCCATTAGCTTCAGTTTTGTTGTTTTGCATAAGATTGCAGAGGAGTCAAAGACCATAACCAAGCAGTATGACATGGGACCAAGTTTTCTCTTGTTGCCATAGTCCTTCACATTATTGAATTATTACAGTAGTCTTGCTGTAGTAACCCTTACTCAGTTTTCCTTTGGTAACTTAGAATATTCACCAAAACCTAAACCACTGGGGACCTACAGAGGACACTAGCTTGTTATCTTTTCTGTGCACACAGCCTTTCTGGTGACCCAATCTGCATTTTAAATAAAGTAGGTAAGAGTTGGGTATATGAGATAAACCAACTGGCCCACAGCATTTCTCATGGCAAAACAGCATTCCTTCAGAGCTAATGATGAATCCATGCACTGTAGACTTTAGTGGGATTCCTGACACAGAGTTGGGAGGCTGATTTCCTGTATGTTGTTGATTGTGTGTGTGTTTTTAACAAGGATGTTAGAGCAGAGACAACCACCTAGTTACCGGAAAGACGGTGTGCTCAGGTGAGCCGTAAAACAGGGGGAAGTGCAGAGCTGAAAGATAGGTTCAGGGTCTTAAGAAATGGTAGAATCCCCATCCAAACAGCCATGAGAACCAAAGTCAGCCTGATCCATCAGATCTCACATAACAACTTCACTTTTTGCTCACACCAGCTGGTCTTTCTGTCATTTGAAGCAAAGAGGGTCAATGTGATATTTTACTGGAAAATGGAAGCTTGAGTAATAGAGTGTGCAAAATAGAAGTTGGACATACTCTTAGGGGAATTTCTTTTGTCATGAGATTTAAACAGTTTCATCTTCATGGTTTTACATGAGAAACTTTAGTCCCTTATTAGCCTATTTTTCAAGGTAGCATCCAGAAATCCCAGTGTGGTAAACAAAAATGATAAAGAGACAAAGAGCCAAGATTGTAAGCAACAGCTTAGTACTGAAATCTACTTTATTTATTCTGTCTTAACCATCCACAGCACTGAGCACTTGTGGAAAGCAATTTTAGGGGATGGTTATATCTTTTTAAGATGTAATGTAGAAGATAACATTAGGAAACTGAACTTATAAGCGCAAGCCTTATTCCAGTAAATAAACATGCAAGCTGATTATCTTTCCTTGGTGGTGTGATATGAAACAATACTTACGATACTCATCTTTGAGATACCAGCTGGAGGCAATGTGGGTGGTGGCAGGATGATCAACATAATTGTAAGGATCAAGCACTAAATTTTTTTAAGTTGTAAAAAAATTACATCTATAAACTGGAAACCTAAGTGTTTAGCTCATGCAACGGAGATTAGAAAATATTAAACCATCTTCCATGTCTGTGTCCCATCCCTGAACTATATTCTAGTGGGTTGGAACAGAATAGAAGCAACTTGTATTTTAACGAGAAGTTTGTATCCTACAGATACTCCAAGACTTGGGAATCCCAAGTGATAATTCAGGGCAAAATTATTTTGTAAATAAAATGCTCACTTGTAACAGAGAGGTGAATGTGTTTGAGAGTCTACGGTCCCTTTCGATGACTTTTATTTTCCTTTATTGTGTTTTTTTGACTTCAAGACTTTTCCAGGTTTCACTGCCTCTATTCAGTTTTCCATTTTGCCTTTATTTAAAGCATGTTTAATACAGCAAGACAAAAATGACCTCTTCCTTGCTTCCAAACTTAGAATCTTTGAAAAAAAATTATTTTTACTTTATGAGTGTTTCTCCATATGCATGACTGTGAACCATGCATGTGCAGTGCTCATGGGGTCAGAAAAGGGTATCAGATCCCCTAGAACTAGAGTTACAGATGACTGTGAGCCACCGAAAAGGTGCTGGGAATTGAATCCAGGTCCTCTCCAAGAGCATCCGGTGCTCCTAACCATGGAGACATCTCTCCAGCCTTAAAAGTCTGAAAGTCTTAAGGCGAGTGTATGGACACAGATGTGCTTATGTCCATCCTGCTGTGTGAGAGGCCATTCTCAGCAGGAGGGTGGGATCTGCAGAGCTACAGGACATTTGCATAAGGCTAACCAGTGTCCTCAGGTCTCTTACCTTCAGTTTGGATAACTGTCCCAGATCTTTAGCTGCAATGAAGATCATCTGAGGTCCCTGGAATCACAGCGGGGAAGAGAAGGAGGACTGGGTCACCAGATTTTCAGGAATAGAGTTCAAGATCAAAGCAGAGTCTTTTTTCTTCCATTATGAAATTTTGGGTTTTATGTCAGGTGTGCATAATGGATCTATTCTGAAGATGGAACAGAGATTATCTGGCAAGGCTGGCAGCGTGCCAGTCAGCATCAGCGCCCCACTTCTGGGAGTGCTAAGTCTGGGTTATGGGACCTGCTTCCCAGATAGGAAGCACATGGACCAGACTTTTAACTATTTTCTACAGAGATACTCTCCTCACCCTCCTCCCCAAAATAGATGTGTGTAAAAGCTTAAGACATAAGGCTGAACAAGGTAGGGACATTCTTCCCAAATGGTGTGTGGCATCTGTCAGAGACCTTCTCAACTCTTCTCACAGTAGGAGATTCCCCTAGAACATCAGGGTCCTGTGCAAAACCAACCGACCAACCAACCAACCAACCAAACAACTGATGTGGAAATTACTGGATACACCATTCAGAGCACTCTACATTAGACAGCAGAATCAAGTCTGCCAGTGTATGTGACTGGAAAGCTACCAAGTTTGGCCAAATTCACCAGCAGCCGGGAATAAAGTTACAAGCGATTCTCAACTATCCTTTCTGCTTTTTTCCAATTGCAGAGCTCATGGTCATACATGAGAACAGGAACCATCATTCATTCTTTTCTGTGGCCATTATTTTTCTGCTATTCTGCTTATTTCTAGTACCAAGCCCAGTAGCGCCGAAGACATATTAATTTGACGCTTCACTGCTATTTGATCATGGATGATAGAATGAAACAGTTTCACACTTGCAGATGACGGTGCCAGGGAGCCTTGAGGTCATCCTACACTTTCCCGGAAAGACCTGGTCTAGAGGATGAAATTACATATGGGATTTCTGATGTCGCATTACATGTACATTCTCAAAACCCAATAGTCTCCAAACTGCATAGTGTAGTGGGCCTGATGCAGAGAGCATCAGTGGACAAGCTAACATGAGCCCAAGCAAATTTCCACTGAAGTTACTAAAAATAACCGTGGGCCGGTGAGATGGTTCACAACGTAAAGGCAGTTGTCATCATGTCTGATGACTCAAGTCTGATCTCCAAGAACGCAAGTAATGGAGGCGAGAACGGACTCCCATTAATTGTCTTCTGACTTCCACAAGGACATCACAGCACAAGCACAGAATCCCCGACTCACAGATCAAAATAGATAAATGTTTAAAAAAAAATGTTACTTTAAGAGATCACTTGGATAGATTGAGGTGTAGGTGATGGCTGCCCTGGGGATGATTAAAATGCAAAACAAGTAAGCAAACAAACACCCAACTCCAGCTGTGGGTTAAGGCTGTGCATGTGAAGTGTTTCTCTGAGCACAGGCCAGTCTCTCAGGGGTTGACTCTCTTCTGGGTCCATCTTTCTGTGTGGAGGAGCCTCCGTTTGTGGTTCTCTTTGGAACAGGTCTGTACAATAGCCACATTAGAGCTTCTTCCCTCCTCCCCATGTTTCTGCTTGTGGAGAATTGACATACACACCAGCCCACTGTTATTATCCCCTGCTGACCAAGCCCGTAAAAGCTAACTTGCATTGTGGCACTATTAACTAAACTAGCTTTCATATCAGAATAAGACCTCTGCGTGCTTGAGTTATTTGTATGTGACTTGACTGTAGGCTCCAAATAAAGAGATCCTACATTCATGGCTAGGAATTAAGTCAAAACATCTTCATCTTACATCTTGGCCTGCCTTATTTAAAAAAAAAAAACAAAAAACTTTCTGCACATAAACCATTATTGGATGCATAAGGACCCAACATACGTGATTAATGGTTTTGACGTGTGTTTTTAGCGTACTTTATAGTTACTTGCTATTTGATTCCATTTATCTTTTCTTAGTCACACGCACACAAAATCAATTATCTCAAACACTAGCTTTCCCCCCCTATTCTTGCTTGGTTCAGCATGTGTGAACTGAAAATCCTGCACTGTGTGACCACTTGATCATTGTGAAGCTCTACAGCTGGCTGAGCTTTCTGCTTTCTCTTTTATTTTCCTGCCCGTGATACAATCAAGCCCTTCAAATCCACAGAAAGCCATCTTTTCTATTAACCTCCAGGCAGGGAGGCAACAGATGAAAGTTGAAAGGAGTGCTGAAAAAAAAATGTAATGTGACCGCACTAGACGGGCCCTTCTTTCTTAAGCTGTAACATTTAAGAAGCATAGTGGCTATCTTTGGCTCTCAGCCTGTTCTCTGTGGATTCATGGTAATATTAAATTATATGCTATTAAATTAAATATAAATTAAAAATATGTTAGTAACTAGATAACTTTAAAAATTGAAGTTAGGCTCATCTCCCTCCCTCTCTACCTCCCTCATTTCCTCCCTCCCTTGGCCCTATGTAGCCAAGGATGACCCTGAACTTCTGATACTTCTGTCTCTACCTCCACAGAGCTAGAATTACAGGTGCACCCTACAGCACCTGAATTTATGTGGTATTGGGGATGGAGCCCAGGGCTTTGTGCATACTTGATACAAGCCTGACCAACTAAGCCACATCTTCAGACTCCTTGACTGTTTTTTTTTTTAATATTTAATTTTATTTATATATTTATTTGTTACAACTTATTCACTTTGTATCCCCCACTGCAGCTCCTTCCCTTGTCTCCTTCCAATCCCACCTACCCTCCTTCTCCTCCCCCTATGCCCCGACCCTAGTCCACTGATAGGGGAGGTCCTCCCCCCCTTCCATCTGACTTTATTCTATCAGGTCTCATCAGGGCTGGCTGCATCATCTTCCTCTGTGGCCTGGCAAAGCTGCATGCCCCCAAGGGGAGGTGACCAAAGAGCCGGCCACTGAGTTCATGTCAGAGACAGCCCCTGTACCCCTTACTGGGGAACCCATTTGGAAACTGGGCAGCCAACTAAGAGATGAATAACAGTTAAGTTTGAACTTAGATAGCTACTTTCATTTTTAAAATTGATTTAGACAGGAAGAAAAGTTCTTTAATCAACCATTGTTAAAATTTTATGTGCCAAGAAATGATTTATACACCCAAAATGATTTAATTCATACTCATCTGAATGAGAAACGATCAAATAGGGTTTTGTGTGCAGGAGGGGACCACATTCTAGGTACGTACTGTTTGGTCCGTCAGCGGGGGTAGCACAATCTGTTTCTCTATCTTGTTAAGAACCAGCTTCCAGAGCTCCTTCAGAACTCGCTTCAGGACGGTCTTCTCGCAGATCTTTGCTGAAAGGCTTAGCCTGAAATATGATCAGATGTACATTTACTCTTGAGTCTCACTCATGTCCCGGGCGACAAGGTTAAATAGAGAGTGACATTTTCCACCAGCACTGGAACCCTTCAACAGCCCCTCACAGCCTTCAAATACCAGATCCATTTATAGAAAATATATGTACAGTTAGGAAACAAGATTTACAACATATAGTTATATATGACATACATATATTTAACTGTGCTTCACATTATTCAGTTTGCTTGATGGAAAATGAAAGCAGAGGGAAATGGTTGCATCCGGTTTCCTACAAGTGAAAAATTTCCTTTTTACTGGTGAATAAAACTCTATCGTGTATGTGACACTTTCCTCCTCCGTTTATCTGTTGCTGGACACCTGGGCTGGTCCTATAACATGGCTGCCATGGCTGGTGCTACAGCAAAGATGGGTCTCTACATGTCTCTCTGCTGTGCTTACTAGGCCTCTTTCAGGTATGTTCCTGGAAGTGGTATGGCTGGATCACACGCAACTCTACTCTTTTTTTCTTCCGATGTTTTGAGAAACTACCTATACTGATTTTCAGAGTGGCTGGACAGTTTGTGCTCCCACTAGAAATATGCAAGCAGGGGCTCCCCCTTCCCCACATCATCACTGGGGTTTGTTGCTGTCATTCCTGGGCCATGGAGCAAAATGAGCATGTGACACAGACATCTTTCAGTCCATCCAGGATCCAAAGTTTTGATAACACAAACAAGCTTTCCTCACGTGAGATAAGGACTAACATTTTCTGATGTTTGGGCACACCACCTTGTCCTGATTAGACTGGAACTGAGGAAAAAGAGACTAAAACCAGTGGCATGCTTGTAGCTCTTTATAGGTCTCTGCTAGATGGAAATGGAGCATATAGCTCATTTCAGGAAGTGCTTCAATCTCAGGAATGTTGAGAAATGTTTTCTTTATAGGGGCCTAGTCTAGGATAATGTGAGTTCTACAGGGATTTTCTCAAACTCAGCTTGAAGACTTTTGGGCCTCCACTGTTTGCTTTAAGTAACTAAAACCAAAGGAGGACTCCCATAACTGCTTCCTTAATGCAGTCAGAGCCAGCCAACTTCCTAACACAAGCCATAAGACAGCGTTTTGAAACCTGGATTATCTAGATTGGCCAGACATAGAACCAAGTGTCACGTGTGCCGTTGGCAACGGGGATTTCTCATTTTATATGTGGTCCCGTATTTCATGAAAATCTACCCAGTCAAGTTTCTGTACCCCTGTGTGCCTGTTCCCCACCTGTATTCATTCAGATCCTATCCACCTTTAAATTCCCAGCCCACATGAATTCTTACCCTCTTACAAGACCTTCAATCTGTCCCTTGTTGTGTATATTTATAGGTACCTTTCTTCTTTATCTCTTCCAAAATTATCAGTGCCTTGAAAGCAGAATTGGTGTCTTACTTTGATGTATCTCCTCTGTCTTAGTCATTCTTACTATGACAAAACGCCATGACCAAAGCAACTTGGAGAGGAAAGGGTTTATTCAGCTTATACATTTCCACATCACAATTCCTCATTAAAGGAAGTCAGAACAGGAATTCAAGCAGGACAGGAACCTGGGGGCAGGAGCTGATAGAGAGGCTATGGAGAGGTGCTGTTTCCTGCCTTGTTTCCCCTGGCTTGCTCAACTTGCTTTCTTATAGAACTCTGGACCACCATTCCAAAGATGGCACCACTCACAATGGGCTAGCCACTCCCGCCACATCGATCACTAATTAAAAAAGTGCTCTACGTGGGTTCCCTAGTAAGGGGAACCAGGATTATCTCTGATATGAACTCAGTGGCTGGCCCTTTGACCCCCCCCCCCGAGGGAGGAGCAGCCTTACCAGGCCACAGAGGAGGACATTGCAGCCAGCCCTGATGAGATCTGATAAACTAGAGTCAGATGGAAGGGAGGAGGACCTCCCTTATCAGTGGAGTTGGAAAGGAGCTGGGAGGAGATGAGGCAGGGAGGGTGGGATTGGGAGGGGATGAGGGAGGTGGCCATGATTGGGATACAAAGTAAATAACCTGTGATTAATAGAAAAAAATAAAAATTTAACTAATACAAAAAGAAAGTGCTCTACAGGCTCGCCTACAGCCCAACCTTATGGAGGTATTTTCTTAATTGAGATTCTGTCCTCTCAGATGACTTTCGCTTGTGCCAAGTTGAAATAAGTACACCCTCTAGCCAGTGACTTTAAAATTACACATTCTGACTGAGCCCAGAGAACTTCAACTTTCCGTATCTCACACAATTATCTCTTTCTTAAGTATAGTTAAATAATTTCCATGTATTTTGAAAGGTTGTAACTCTTTTCTAACTTTATACATTATCTCATTTTGCTAAGACTAATAAGGAATGCCACATAGGATGATATAATCCATTGTAATTACAAGTGGACTATTAAGCATGTAAAATGGGGGCTGGAAAGGTGGCTCAGTGGTTAAACATATTGACAGCTCTTCTTAGAGGGCCTAGGTTTGATTTTCATCACCCAATACAGCAGCTCACAGCTGCCTGTAACTTCAGTTCCAGGAGACCTGATGCTGCCTTCTGGCTTCTATGGGCTTTGCATGTCCATGGTACATACATATACATGCAGACAAATGCTCATACATATGAAAATGAAGAGTTTAAAAAGAATGTAAACCTATCTAAATGTATTGAAAACGAGAGTAAACTCACTTTTCTCCATTCTTGTATTCTACAAGTGGTAATATAGATCCAAAAATTACTCAGCTAGATATTGGCATTATCAAAATTACCTAGATGTTCCATATTCTCCATAACTTTGGTTTCAGAGTATGTAAAGCAAATGATATTATTAGGGAAAAGTCATGACTCAAACCATTGATTGGCATTCTGAAAAGGAAAGAAATTCCTCATGAGGAATAGGAGAATCGGGATTGTCCAGTCCCATTTTCTATAAACACTGTATAGAACCAATGATCTATATAGAGCCCTGTATAGGACCACCGTATAACCAAATGCTCGTGTTTGTAGGTACCGAACTCTGTATTGTCAGAGAAGAGCTATACAGCATGACAAATTCCAGGGGGGCATTCAACAGATAATGTCATAAAATTCTGTACTAAGAAACTAAAGATACGAAGAAACACCTTTTCCTTTATCATCTCCATTTCCTGGCTTTCTTCTTTCTCATACGTCCACCTGCCTATCTACCTTCTCCACACTGTACCATCCATCTATCTATCCTCCTCAAAATTGCTACCCACAGAGTGAGACTTAATTTTTCTACCACGTACTGAAATTAAATTGACAGAAACATCAGCCTTTCATCTGCAGTCAGATTATAACCAAACGGAAATGGAGTTGAGGTAGAAGCCATGAGTGTGTACAAGAGGCTCCTCCTACTCATTGTTGCTTTGTTTGATCTGTCTTTTCAATTTTCAGCCTCTTGTTAACTTGCCACAACGACAATAAATGTGATAATGTATATAAACTACTAGATGCGACATGGATCTTTCTTATGTATTTAAAGTTATTTGTTTCTCTTGCCCACCACTAGTTCTGGTTCTGAGCACAACTCATACCGCATCTAGAATGTCTGCAAACACAACCATCTCTGATTTTTGAAGTTGGGGGGTTTGAAATATTTGTATTGATAAGGTGAAAGAATATAGGAATCCAAAATGCTTCAATATCCTAAATTTCGCCCCAACCCCCAGTGCTAGGGAGTAAACCCAGGGCCTGACATCTGCTAGAAAAGCCTGTGACATTGAGCTGCCTCCCAACCTGGAAACCTCAAAACTAGGACTCAGATTCTAGACTATTTCAGGTCTGAGAACTTTAATTTCGGCATGTACAGCTGGTATTCCTATTTATAGGATTGTGTAGCTAGTTGCTAAAGTAAATGGTCTGGGCTGTGAATATATTTTAAAATATTGGTGCTCTGAGCCTACCAAAGTTTACTAAATCAGAACCTTGGAGCATAGAGACATGAACGAAACAAAATACATACACCAACCAACCAGCAAACCAAGCAGAGTTGAGAGTTGTTTTTTTTTTTTTTTTGGTTAAGAAAACTCCATGCCAACCCACTCCCAGATAGACTGTAATCTCAAAGGCACTAGGGGCTTGGGCTTTCTCTAATCCTTTCCAGTGATTAGAGCTGGGTTGAACATAGGTAGGCGCCGATTATGTCGGGCTTTGCTGAATTCATTGTATTCATGCACACGCTATTTTCTTCTCCTGTGGGTTTCTGAGGAGAAATCAGATATCCTGGATTCAGTTTGGTCTTTATGCCCCCAAAAAATGGGAAACAATGAGGAGCAGGAAATTTGAAACCTTTCTCTGCTTCGGAACAGCAACTCCCTGAGCCAACAATACTGGCTCCTCTCCTTTTCTTTTCCTTGCTCATACAACTACTAATAAATTCGAAGTGTACTGCTTTTTTTTGTATGCATATATCTGTGTGTGTGTATGTGTTTGTGTGTGTAGGTGTATAGGTTCATATGCCCATGTGTGAGAACATGTGAATATCAAATTTCACTCTTAGGACTTCATACCTCAGAATCTCCCCACCTTTGTTTTGTTTTTTGCTCTTTGGTTTTTTGTTTGTTTATTTGTTTTGTTTTTTTTGAGACAGGGTTTCTCTGTGTAGCCTTGGCTGTCCTGAACTTGCTTTGTAGACCAGGCTGGCCTCATACTCACAGAGACCTGCCTGCCTCTGCCTCCCTGAGTGCTGGGATTTCGGGTGTGCCACTGGGCCCGGCTTCCACCTTTGTTTTTGACACAGTCTCTTGTTGGCCTGGAGCGCATCAAACCTGTGAGGCTAACTGGTGGGTGAGACCCAGGGATCCTCCTGTCCCTGCTGTATGCCCTGCACTGGGATCAAAAGTATGTGCCATTATGCCCAGCTGCTGCTCGGCACAGGTTCCTACAGAAACCGGAAGAGGATCCCAAGAGTTGGAGGTACAAGCAATTGTGAACCAAACTGTGGTCCTCTGTGGCGGCAGCAGCAGCATGTCCGCTTAGCCCATGAGCCATGTCTCTTGATTGGACGCTGGGGATCAAACCCTGGTCCTCACGCTAGCCTGCGAATACCATGTTCATTGAGCCATCTCCCAGGAAGTTCTTTTACAATCACTGTGTACAGAGAAAACCAAAACCTCCCCTAACGGATTAGAAATCAGAATTAGAAATTCTAGGCAACAAGCAAAGGTAAAGTGGGCCAACAACTTACGTCTTATCCAAGAAGTCCATGAGCGGCCGCAGCGCAATCTCTGCGTCCATCGCCGCGCTGCCTTTATTCGCCGCGCTGTTTCCGTTTGCTCGCATCTGACTCATCTCGGCACCCATCTGCTTTATACACTCCTCGATCACAAGCTGGAAACTGAGAAGAGAGAACGCAAGCTCTGGAGGAGACGTCGATAGACTGAACCGTTTCGGATGGAATGGTTTTCCTTCCTCATTTGCCTGCAAGGCTTAGTGGCTGTGAACATGTGCTTTGGATCTTTGTGTGCAGAACAGACCGGAACAGACCTGCTCTTCAGGTGGGTCCATGCAACAGGCATGCTGTTCGTTCAGCTGCCGTCTCCGGTGGGGACAGCTGCTGGGCCTCTGAGTGCATTCGGAGAACTGACTACTCCAGAGAGACTATGGGCACTGGGACCTCCCTTCTTCCCCATTTTCTGTAACTCCACACCCTCTTTGTTTTCTCCAGTCTTTCCGGCAACTCCTTTCCAATTGGCTATGACTATGTAGCGTTCTCATAGTCATTAAAGAAAAACAACGTGCCCATTAAAGTTGAATTTCAGACAGTAAATATTTTTGTGTAAAAGTGTTTGTTCTAATATTTGGGGCGTAATTGTACTAAAATCACTTACTGTTCATGTGAAATTCAAATTGAACTCAGCTGTATCTAGATATTACACATTGAGATGCTTTGAACTTAATCTTTGGTCCAAGAACCCCTTTCTTGGCAATTGCCTGTGGTTCCAAATCTACTTGTGCAGCCCTGGCTTACACCCCACACTCTTCATCAAACCCCATACTACTTCATCAAATCGTCTGTGTAAACTGTCCATGTGCAAGTCTGCGTTCCTTATAGCCGCCATCTGAGCAACCATAACCTTCCGTGAAGTACCATAAATCTGACGGCTTACAAGATCCAAAATGTGCTTGTTCGGTCAACCTATCACCAGCCTTCGCCCTCCAACTGTCGCTCTGTCCAAGTCTTGACAGATCCCTTTACAAGAGAGACCAGGTTTTGCTGCCCCGGTCAAAAGTCTTGGGTAGCTTCCAAAGCCAGTTAGAGAAAAATCTGAAAACATTGCAAGGATGACAATGGACAACAGAGACTTGAGGGAGTCCTTTCCTGCCACTCTGTTCTGATGTTTGTGGCCGCGAAGGCATAACAGCATCCCTGGAGCTCTTGATAACTTCTGGGTCTGATGTACCCCTGAATATCTTATGGACACTCTTAGGGTCCTTCTTCCAGGGAAATGCTGATAGCTTCCCGGCATCTCATTTGTCTGAGGGATATCCTAGCTCTGCAGAGTCCTTTCCTAAATAACTCAAAACAAAGTCACAGCCCCCTGAGCGCCCTAGCCACTCTGTATGTTTTTACTTCATTACGTTGCCTATTACTTGACACATGGTGTGTGCTCAGTTATCTATTTACTACCTATTACTTTTATTAACTATAAATTCTCACAGAGCAAGAACCTATTTTACACACGATGACACAAAGTAATCGGTTCCGATGCCTGGCACAAAGTAATTGGTTCGAGAAACACTGGGATGATAACGTAAGATGGTGTATTATTATAGACAGAAGTATGAGGATATGTCTTTAGCTAGGCTTTCTCAACACAAACAAATGGCAGCTCTGCAGACGTGACAGGTGACTAAGCTAAAATGTGGGGACGGCTTTCTAATGATACGCATCTGGAATTATCAAGTTGTGTGCCCGGAATAAATACAGGTTTTGTATGTCAATGACACTACAATAAAGCTATTAAGGAGTGAGTGTTGGTTAAGTGCACCCCTGGGGTACCGCCTTCCGCTTGCCTCCCGTCCCATCACTCAGGATTTAAATAGCCTGGAAGAGTTCCCCTTGTAGTGTTTCCATTTATTTTCCGTATCTCCAGCACTGATGCTGGTGGTCTTTACCTGAGAGAGGCAAGGGGGAGTCTGAAGGAGTGGATGTGCGTGACATTCATTACTGAGATGCTTCTGACAACAGGGATAATTAGAACATAGGTGCATTTGGGAGGGGAACACCCACTTAGGAGGAAAGAAGGCACGGGAAATGTCCAAATTACTGGGTGGCAAATGACCTTAACACTGAAATCAATCCAGCCTGGTTCTTCTCCCTCCTTGTTCCTGCTCACCCCTCCGTAAACAGTGATAACACAGGCCATGCTATCAGGAAGGTTACAGAAGCATCAGTTCCTCAGATTTTTCCTCAGGTTTGGAGCTTTGCTATATATTGCTTGCTGTCTGAATTAAATAGGATATACGTGTGGGGTCTTTTGTGCACACACATGTACACATATTTAATAAATGCATACTGTGTGCCAAGCATGGTTCCAAGTGATTAGAACGCACAAATGAACAAAATGAACACAACTCGTCCACACACGTGAGACCGCTCACTCATTTTACCTTTTACCTTGTGGAAAATACTTTACCGAGTCTGCCGTGAAGTATTTCTTTTCTTTCTTTCTTTTTTTTTTTTTTTTTTTTTTTTTTTTTTTTTAGTTTTTATATTTTACCAAAGATAGAAAGCACTCAGTAGATTTAAAATTAGACCATTTGGGTATTTTTTTTTTCTTTTCCTGGCATTCCAATAGTGGGTTTATAAACCCTTGATTAGTAATTCTAAACACCTCAAGGTCAGGGCCTATATCCACCATCATTTTGGTACTTAGCAATGTTTGGCTCCTGCCTTCTCTTTGGGCTTCTTCACTGTTTATGACAGTGTCGCATAGCTGACATCTTATTTGCCACCTGATCCATATGGATGTGGCTCCTTTAGCACCTGTTTATATATTACATTAAAATAACCTCCTTGGGGGCTCTCACCATGATCAGTTTAAAACCCTCACCAATCAGCTTTTATGTGGCCATGTCTGTTGTTGGCCTTTGGTGTCTACAAGGATGAGTGGAAGGAATCGGGCAGGCATCCATCTTTGCAGCGATGTATATATTTGATAGGGAACTAGCACAGATATCTGATATAATGACAGAGCACAGGAATGTGGGAAACGCCTACTTGATTGACTGACGACAGTGGCATCAATGGTCCCTCTGGCGGTAGCCACCTCTAAAGTAACTACCTTTTCTCCTCCTGAATTGCAAGCCAATACACTGAGGTAAGAGAGGGTCTGAGCAAAGCACAGCAAACTCAGGTTTCCAATGTGTAAAACGCAGGCTCCTGAGCAGATTCAGCCTGTGAACTTAATCAGCAGCCAGGGTGTGCAGTGGGGCATCTGAAGAAAGGGTTCACAGCGTTGATGGACAAAGACATTCTGCTTTTGCCTGAGTCTAGAATAAACCAAACTACAATTTGCTTAGTGAATTCACTCACGAGGTCTTCTCTTTTTCAATTCCTTTATTTTTTATTTTTATTTGAAAAGGATATTATTCCCCAGCTCGACTAAAAGTAAAACCGGTGACTAATGACAGCAGCCTTCTCTGGCACCCAAGGGACCAAACCCTCCCTCTGAGAGTTCCTAGGAGAGAGCCTTCAATTATTTACACTCAGTCCAGGCAGCTTCTGGCACTAATGGTTCCAGTAAAGAAATGGACTGAACCGAAATGAGTGAGCAGTGTGTGTGTAAGCAGAAATTTAAGGGGCACACATTTTGAACCTTCTAGACCATTTTACAATTGATCACCGACATGAAATCACTTGGTCTGTGGAGGAAGCAGGTGATCTGGGAGCATGCCAGGTGCCTGTGAAAGGTTTCCGACCGGGGTTTGCCTCCATCCTGAATTCTCGCGAAGCCAACCTAACAGCTAAGCGTACTGAAAACAGTCTGAAAGATTTAAGGACAGGAGAGGCGGTTGGCTTTTGGAGTGAATTCTCTCCTTGTTTAGAAGTCTCCGACCCCAAAGGAGCAAGCTCAGTAGTCCTCCAGACTGACTTTGCAACGCTGAGCGGCTCCCTACGGACTTCCCACCCACCTGTGTGTGCCGTATCATAGCAACAGCAGACAATAATTATTCTTCTTACAAGGCAAGCGTGATGGGTGGCCTGTTTACTTCAAGAACACAAGTGACCGTAACCGGACTCAATTTGTTCTGATATTTTAAAAATAATAAAATTGGGTCCTGGGCAGCTATGAGTTTTGGCACGTAGGATAAAATACATGATACTCTTGTGTCAGAGGATGGCGCAGCCGCAAGAAAGAGCCATTAAGAATAAGGTGGTTTTACTCTGGTCAAGAGGAAGAAATGAGCCTGGGTGGAGGTCTAACATTCTGATGGCTTGGTTTAGAGGACCAACTGTCAGAGAGGTAAGAGCGCCCCTGAGGAAGGTGAGGCCACCTCTGAGGAAAGAAGGCTCAGCTTAGGCCGCGCTGAAGAGACGGGCTGAGCAACTGCCTGCTTAGCTTCCTTCTCAACGCTTCTCCAGCACAGTAGCTTGCTGGGCTGCAGCACAGCAGCCTCCGTTTCATGACTCCACCTGTTTTTCTCTGTCACTGCTACGGGGCAGGCTTCCCTAACCCTTCAGGCTTCCTATCTGCTTCCTCTAAAGCCCTTCTTTCCACCACCCGCCAGACTTCCATTCCCACCCCCGTCTTCTTCCCTCCCTCCTTTCTCCTCTCCTGCCCCTCCTGCTCCTCCTCCTTCCTCCTTCTCCTCCTCCATTTCTCCTTTCTTTCTCCCTCCTTCCTCGTCCTCCAAGCAACTGTTGGGATTTACAGCTTGGCTCTCCTGGTGTTTTTCTTTTAAACTCTAATAAAATTGTCCTCAAATATAATCTTGTAAAAATAATGCACTTCTACAACCCTAATAGCACCAATCTTTCTTTCATAACCAAAGTTTGTCTTGATTTTTTTTTCCAAATCTGAGTATGTGATTTAGTCTTTGGAGTAACAGTGGGATGATAAATCTTTTTTTTTTTTTTTTTGGATGATAAATCTTGCTAATATATTCAGCTTTCCTCTCTCTTAAACAAAACACAAAATCAAAACTTTCTCATCAAGAGGATTTAGACAGTTTACAAAAATCAACTATTAGAGTAATCTAATAGTTTCTGCTTTGTTTAGCTATCTTATTTCCCATAAAGTTATAAGCAGATCTTGCTTTATTAGATGCCCCTTTACGTCCTCTAACTTTTCTAGATAATTCTTTGCTGCCTTTCATAGCTAAAGGCAACCTCTTTTTTTTTTTTATTCCTTTGCATTTTTTGTTCTTTAAAGTTTTTCTTTGGTTAACACATTAATTCACAAAAAGAATGGAGGCGGGCCCCACAGGGCTGAGCCAAGGCCCCATCACTGTCACTTCTCCAGCTAGAGCAATTGAGTCCCGTATCTCGCCCCTGTATCTCTGAAACAACTCCTGCCATTCAGACCCAAGGTAGAGAGAGCCTCCATTTTGCTGATTAACAGTCAGGCTGAGTCAGCAGGCTCATGAAGGTCACTAGCAACACAGCACAGAGGCAAGATACTGAGCTCAATGTAGGGCAGAGGGAAAAGAAATGTACTAAGCTCTACAGAGCCAGGATGCCCCAGCTCTGTGTCTGAGCTGTTCCCTGAGGACACTCTCCAAGCTGAGAGACGTTGAGAACATGCCTCTGACAAGCAACAGAACTCTGTCTGGGGCTTTACTGGGCTTCCTTCTGCTATCTGAGAAAACACAATGCTTCCAGACTCCCCTAGTCTTTCTCAGTAAGTATGGCCTTACTAATCATTAAGTGTTTACAAATCATTTATCTTTCTAGAACCCAATTGAAGAGGAGAAGTATTCAAGCTTTTGCCCTGAAGATAATTTTACAGCCACATGGGGAAACTGAACACATAATTTAAACCAATAAGCAAACGCTTATTTAACTGATATTTAAAACAAATTTTATATCAAATTAACAGACTCCTTCCAAGATATATTTAATTTACACCTGTTTTAATAATTGGTAGTAAAATGTCTGCTCTATCATACGGGGGCAGAATAAAGTTGATCTCAGGTTACGTCTCATTCTTTAAAAACATACCCTAGATGAGGCAAGTTGACTTTTAAAAATATAGATGCCCATAGTTTCTAAACTCTTGCTCGTGAGGTAGCTGGATCATGAACATTAAGTGACACTGAGGTCATCTGGTCTGGAGCTGGGTATCACTTTTCTGAGAGGCAAGGAGAATGACATGCCAGGCATGAGCAGAACATGCTTGTGATGTAAGTTTTCTTCCTCCCTGCCTCCATTCTCCCCCCACAACCCCCTGCTCTCTAGCTCACGCTGGCATTGCAAATGGTTCTGAGCTAAGATTTCTGCCCCCAGAGAAAAGCAAGGGAAGTAAATGAGTCCATCAAAGCCCAGAGCTGGGTATTGTGAGCACCACCAAGGTGAAGGATGTACAGACATCTTTCAGCAAGGCATCACTCTTGGATCCTGGGGTCATGAAAGGTTTTTCAGAGGAGATGATGCTTGGAGCGGGTCCTAAAGCAAAATGAGTAATCATTACGAATAACACCTGATACAGTCAGACAACTCATCAGGATGCTTACCTTTCTCCGTAAGTGATGCTGAGCTCATCCAGAACCCCGTTGAGTTTAATTTGAAGTTCTTTTAGAATAGTGCTAGCTTCGGGGTCTAGCTGCAGAGAGACGATAAAGAACGTCACTTGGGAGTTTTCAGAAGGAAGCTTGGGTCTACTTCTCTTAGAAGCACTGTACTTGTAATATGGCAAGACCAAACAACAGTAGAAACATATTTTTTTTCTTCTCATTTTTTTGGTCTTTAAAATGCAAAGACTCAGAAAAATGAAGAAACCAGTAAGGATTCTCATTGTAGAGAATATTGATTGATTTAATAACATGCTGAAGGAGGTAAGAGCTAGAGGGCAAAGCTTCTCTTGGTTATAGTGATGGGATGCAAAGCATGGCAAGAATACTCCCCAGAACATGATTATTTCATGATTTGCAAAATCCAATACACCATAAACACTAATTGAAGATATGCTTTGATTGAAAATATATTTCAGTCTTTAATATAGCCACAAATGAATGGGCATGTTAAAATAACATTCAACGATAAAAAAACAAAAAACAAAAAAAACAAAAAACACACCCTAACTTTTGAGAACAGGCTAAGTATCTCAAATCTAAAATACCACAGACCAGAAGCCTTTCAGATTTCAGAGTTTTTCTGATTTTGCAATTTTTTTTTTTTTTGCGTAGCATTTGCTCACGTGACAATTGTTATTTCAACCCTGACCAGTTCAAAAATGTAAAACCTTTTGAGAACCAAGAAGACACTAAAGACATCTTCAAGTTGGAGCATTTTTGCATTTTAGACTTTTGGATGACACAGCTAAGCCTGTGTCGTGCCCGGTCTTACTGGCAGGTGTTTGCAGGTATTTTCTAGCTTTGTAAGGAGTAGGACCAACAAGTCTCCTAAGCCCTTGTGTTTCCAGGAGAGTTCTGGTCTGGTTTTTCTCCCAGGGTATCCTGTGTAACGCAGGGGAAGAGTCAAAGTTTTGTTATTTATTTGTTTATTTATAAGAATTAATTTTTGTAATGACAGTGAAAGATCAACATGGAATTTATCATCTATAGATGTTTATCCCATTGGTTGTGTTCTTGCAAATTAAAAGTAGAGTTGAATTATAAACAAGACCTTCTAATAAATGTATACCATCAAGAAGAGATAAATTCATGTAAAGGATGATGTGTCACAGTCTCTGAAATGGAAATGTCAATCTTCCTTCCTTTGAGCCTTCAGAAATTAAATGTCCTTCCATTAGCATGTGCAGCTCTTTGACAAATTGGTCCTCTAATGAAAAGAGGTTGGGGTAGAGCCAACTTCTCAAAGTGAAACAAATAAATTCATGACCTATAAACCAAAGACCTGGGAAGTATAGGAAACAAGTGTGAGAGCTTCTAGTGATGGAAACTCATAGGGTTGTTGTCTAAAGAAGTGTCCCTGTGAGGTCACAAGAACACTCCCCAGGACATGATAATCTGCGATACCCCAAGAAAAGGGGCCACAGGTAGACAGCCCCTCCAACCCCAGGCAGCCTGGATGTTTTCACTCTACTTGCTTCACAGTGGCTTCAACACTAACTTTTTTTCCAGAATAAATTTGGATAAAGTTGTAGAGAGAGAAACACTCTCATTTGGTTTATCCCCTAGGCTCCCTACTCCTATGAATACAATGAGGACAGCTTCCACCCTCAGGTCTATCGTCTCTAAGAAAATGGTATGGTTTTCTTTTTTAAAATTTTATTTATTTATTATATATGTAGTGTTCTACACACATGCATGGTTCCACACCATAAGACAACACCAGATCTCATTATAGATGGTTGTGAGCCACCATGTGGTTGCTGGGAATTGAACTCAGGATCTTTGGAAGAGCAGCCAGCACTCTTAACCTCTAAGCTATCTTTCCAGCCCTGGTTTTCTTATTAGTGTGAGATATTTATTGAGGTAAGTTTTATTTGTTTATTTGTTAAGGCAATAATACTTTGAAAGTCATACCAAATAGTTCCATGAGCCACTCAGAGGAAATGATGACATTTCCCCATTAATTTATCTTAGGTATTTGTGAACAAATATTTCTTATCCAAAAGCAATCTACAGATTCAATGCAATTCCCATCAAATTACCAACACAATTCTTTACAGACCTTGAAAGAAAAATTCTCACCTTCATATGGAACAACAAGAAACCCAGAATTGCTAAAAACAATTCTCTACAGTAAAAGATCTTCAGGAGGTATCTCCATCCCTGATCTCAAGCTGTACTATAGAGCAACAATACTAAAAACTGCATGGTACTGGCATAGAAACAGACTGGTGGATCAATGGAATCGAATAGAAGACCCTGACATAAATCCACACACTTATGGACACCTGATTTTTGACAAAGATGCCAAATCCATTCAATGGAAAAAAGACAGCATCTTCAACAAATGGTGCTGGTCTAACTGGAAGTCTGCATGTAGAAAAATGCAAATAGATCCATACTTATCACCCTGCACAAAACTAAAGTCCAAGTGGATCAAAGACCTCAATATAAAACCAGACATACTAAACCGCTTAGAAGAAAACATGGAGAATACCCTTGAACTCATTGGTACAGGAGACAACTTCCTGAACAGAACACCAACAGCACAGACTCTAAGAGCAACAATCAATAAATGGGACCTCATGAAACTGGAAAGCTTCTGTAAAGCAAAGAACACTGTCCTCAGAACAAAACTACAGCCTATAGATTGGGAAAAGATCTTCACCAATCCTATATCTGACAGAGGGCTAATATCTAGTATATATAAAGAACTAAAAAAGTTAAACAGCAAAAAATCAAGTAATCCAACTAAAAAATGGGTACAGAGCTAAACAGAGAATTCTCTGCAGGGGAATATCGAATGCCAGAGAAACACTTAAAGAAATGTTCAACATCCTTAGCTATCAGGAAAATGCAAATCAAAATGACCCTAAGATTTCACCTTACACCCATCAGAATGGCTAAGATAAAAAACTCAAGAGACAATACATGCTGGAGAGGTTGTGGAGAAAGGGGAACCCTCCTCCACTGCTGGTGGGAATGTAAACTTGTACAACCACTCTGGAAAGCAATCTGACGCTTTCTCAGACAACTAAGAATAGCGCCTCCTCAAGATCCAGCTATACCACTCCTAGACATATATCCAAAAGATTCTCAAGTACACAATAAGGACATTTGCTCAACCATGTTTGTAGCAGCCTTATTTGTAATAGCCAGAAGCTGGAAACAGCCCAGATGCCCCTCAGTGGAGGAATGGATGCACAAATTGTGGTATATCTACACAATGGAATATTACTCAGCAATAAAATCAAGGAAATCCTGAAATTTGCTCAAATGGTGGGATCTGCAAAAGATCATCCTGAGTGAGCTATCCCAGAAGCAGAAAGATATATACTCACACGGTATATACTCACTCATATAGACATATAATCTAGGATAAACCTACTAAAATCTGTACACCTAAAGAAACTAATCAAGAGGGAGGACTCTTGCTAAAATGCTCAATTCCTATCCAGAAAGGCAAAGAGGCTGGATATCAGAAGAAGGAGAAAAGAGGGAACAAGTCAGGAGCCTGACACAGAGGACCTCTGAAAAGCTCTGCCCTGCAGACTATCAATGTAGATGCTGAGACTTATGGGCAACCTTTGGGCAGATGCAGGGAATCTTAGGAAAGAAGTGGGAAACAGTAAGATCTGGAGAGGACAGGAACTCTACAAGAAGAGCAACAGAACCAAAAAATCTGAGCACATGGGTCTTTCCTGAGACTGTTATTCTAACCAAGGACTATGCATGGAGATAACCTAAGACCCCTGCACAGATAGATGCCCATGGCAGTTCAGTATCCAAGTGGGTTCCTATGTAATAGGAACAGGGACTGTCTCTGACATGAACTGGTTGGCCTGCTCTTTAATTACCTCCCCCTGAGGGGGAAGCAGCATTACCAGGCCACAGAAGAAGACAACTCAGCCACTCCTGATGATCCTAGTCAGAAGGAAGGAAAAGAAGTCCTCCCCTATCAGTGGACTTGGGGAGGGGCATGCATGCAGAGGGTGGAGGAAGGGAGGGATTGGGATGGGAGAAGGGAGGGAATGGGGGGGGGAACAAAGTGAATAAAGAGTAATTAATAAAGAAAAAATTAGCAAGAATTGGTTACTGTAAAAAAAAACAAATATTTCTTATCAAATAACTGGTTATTTTTATACAAATCAAAACTGTCAGACTACAACCATTTAAACACTGACTGACACTTTGAATTTTGATAGACACATATTTCAGAATAAATATGGATAGAAGGGCTTCTTTTATGTGACAAGACTAAATGAAAAAAAAAAAAGCCTAAAAGAAGATTTTTATTTTCCATTATTACCCAGTTCAAATAACGCCACCAAATCAAGCAAAGCAATTCTTAGGTCAATGTGTTTCTTTCAATACCTGTATGCTTTTTGTAATGTTAGGAATATGACTATAAAATATATTTGTCTAATTATGAAAAACTGGGAGTAAAGTAATTACTATCCTTCATTTTATAAAGATTTTTAGTGTGACACACACACACATACACGCATGTGGGTTGCAGATGTCTAGGATGACCAGAGAGGTTCTCAGATCCCATGGAGCTGGAGTTGCAGGTCGCCCTGAGCTCTCTCATGTGAGTGCCGAGAACAAACCTGGGGCCCATCTTGGATGACTGGCAAGTGTTCTTAACCACCACAGAGCCATCTCTTCAATCTTACGTTCTGCATTTTTTTTCAATATGCAAAAACTTTGGAAATTTTTCTCATTCCTCCAAACTCTCCACAGATTTAAGAAATGGTAGACCCCACGGCTTAAATTATTTACAGCTTTTTTTTTTTTTAATTATTGGCTATTTGGAAAAATAAAAAAGCTATGCAACATTTTCATAAATCTTTCCACATTAGCCTGGTTATATGAAAGGTAAAAGATGAAAGCAGACTTGATTTTTATTCTTATTTAAAATTAATGCTAGCCGTTTAAAACAGTCCTGGAATAATACTGATAATAAATTAATAAATTAGTAACTGAATTAGCATATGTATATGAGTTTAATTGGCTAGCTATGTAAATTAAGCTTCTGTGCAGAGAGGAATATACTAAAAAACAATTTACAGATGATGAATCAAGTTCTGAATTTGTATTAAAGCTGACAAAACAGATTTCATATGTTCTTTATGAGAAGGTTTAGGAATGTCAAAATCTGCTATGGTAAAATCTAGTCCTAATGTGCAGGACAAACTCTAGTCACATGTAGATAGAAACTGACATTTTATATCACTGAGTTATTTTAAATCACTGAGCCCCGATTATGAAAAGACTGTATCTAAGATAGCTAGCAGGGGCTTAGAGAGATGGTTCAGCAGTTAAGAACACTTCTGTTCTACCAGAGAACAAGAGTCTGGTTCCCAGCACCCACATTCATAGCTCACAACAGCCTATAACTCAAGGTCCAGTGGATCTGATGCCCTGTTATGTCCTCTATGGGTACTGTACTTACATGTACATAGACAGACACACGTTTTTTTTAAAAAAAAAAGTCTTGCAAAAAGATTGTTAGTATCCAAGCTTTTATTTACATTCTTTTCTTCTTCTTTCCTTTTCCTCTCTCTCTCTCTTTCTCTTTCTTTTGCTTTCCCCTTTCCTCCTTTCCATTTCCTTTCCTTTTCTTTTCTTTCCTTCCTCCCTTCCTTTCCTCCCTCCCTCCCTTTTTTCCTTCCTTTAGTACACAAAAATCCTCCTGTTTCCACTTCCCAAATGCTGGGATTAAAGCCATATAACAGCACACCTAGCTTCTTATTTTATTTACCTAAAATACAAATAATTTCTCACTTCCTTTTGCAAACCTTCCCCAGACATTCCTTACCAGAGGCAGGCAGTAGCTCTAGCCTTTCTACCAACTGCGCCTTTTCCTATTACTTTGTATTCAAAACTCTTGTGTTGTCTTTTCTATAGACCTTTAGCTTCCTAAGCAAGACAATGGATCTTTTCCAGAGTCCTGTAAGAACTGCGTGTACTAAATGTCTGAAAGGGGGCACTGGAGATGATGCACCGAACCATCAATTTTCCTCACAAGAGTTATCCTGATGGCCAGTATGATTTTTCATAGACATATTTAATATTAATAGTATTTTGAAATAAAATCTTTTATTCATTAGCAACAATATATTCTGACTTATCAAGTTACTCTTGACTTCAAGTACTTGACTGCTTGCCAGACCATGTCAAATTATACCCTGCCATCAGTTCAGAATTCAGTTACCATACCGACTCGGCATGAATTTCTGCTTCTTTTTCCTAGCACCGATTCTCTCTCGGTGGCTCTAATCAGAACGTACGTACGGCCTCGCCCTCTCAAAAGAACCGACAGTGAAGCTGATATGAAGGTTTTGCCGCAGCTACAGCCAGTATGCTGCAAAAGGACATGGAAACGCTTCTGGTATCTCCTTAAAGTCGCCTGTAAAATAGATGCCACGGGAGTTCCAACGCTCTTCAGCGTGCCGTTTTCTTCACCACATATTCTTGCTGCCCCATTTCCTTTCTTTCCCGAGGGCCTCTAGGGTGCCCTGCTTTGTGGTTCGGAGCCCTGCCTCAGTGTGCTCACTACCCACCCGAAGGTCTCCAGCTATGGAGGGCCGGCCGTGTTGTCTGCCTCTCCTCTTCCTGGAAAAGGAGGCCAAGATTTATTTGTCTGGTGGTTAAAGGCTTCGGTATTTTCAACTTAAAACACTTAATATATATATATTTTTTGCATCAAATATGCAGATATCTAAACCCTTCCCTATTTTTGCGTTAGATCTTTTAACCTTTTTTCTACTTAAGCTTCGTCCTAGGCAAAGTCTGTCACCATTTCTATGAAAACCGAAGCCTGATGTCCTGGAAGCCTTCTGTGCAGCTGAGGACTTCCTCCCTCCCTCTGGGCCTCGTGCCTCTAACCAACCTCACTTCTTGATTCCTGCTGAATCATTCCGTTATTAATCTTGCTTTCCTGCTCTATAAATACACTCTGATAATATTCACATACACACAAAAAATAGACTAATGGAAGAAGAAAAGCCAAAATTATGTGAAACAACCTTCCCACCAACATCTGGCTACTTCTTTCCCTCTTGTTCACCATTAGTCATCTGCGGCATAGCTTCTGAGCTGGACAGTCCACTGCAGAGCACACTATAGGTCACCCTGATCTCTTTACCGTCAGATCTGGTGATCTTATTTACCCCGCTCAGCCTCCGCTGATACTGCTGTTTACCTCTCAAGCCCTTATTTCCTTCTCTGTTTCCCCAAGGCTTGTCCTTTTTCCTATTGATCTCAAGTCCTCTATATACCCTTTAAATGTTAATGCCCTTCAATCTTCCCTTCCTGTTCTTCATCCTACTCTCCCCCGAGCAGCTACATTCAAGTCTACAGTGTTAGCTACCGCTCCTATGCTAAGGACTCCCAATTCTCTTCCCTGCATCCTAAACAGCACCCCTGGACATCTTGTCTAGTTTCCTAGATTTTTCCTTCTGAGGGTCCACATGTACCTCCATCAGAACATATAAATATGGAACTCATTTGCTGTCTGGCTTAATTTATTTCTCTTCTTGTTTTCTCTGATTGGTAAAATGCAGAAGTCATGTTTGACTTCGATAGTCCTCTCTTTACCAAGATAATGACCAATCATGCCTCTGAAACATCTTTTCTACTTCACTTGTCCTCTTGGAGCTCTGACTTAGTACTTTCTCACCTAATTTACAAGTTGTATCGTTTTTCTGATTTCTCTTTCCATTCCCCTTAAAGGTTGTTCCTGGAGTTGATTTAATAAACTCAAGTTTGATTTAGCTTTTTCTGAGCCCTTGAGGTGGCTTTCAACAGGGAATGGCTTCCAGCAATTTCTCACAATCTTTTCTGTCTCTGGCTCTTTTTTTTTTTTTTTTTTTCAAAAAGGTTGATTCACTCTAACTGTTCCATTTTTTTTTCAGATCCTGTTTACTTCAGGAGCCCTAGTTCAGCCTAAAATGCAACTGGGAAATCAGCAAAAATTCCATGTAAACCTGGCATTAGAGCAATCTCCTTGTAGCGTGATGAGATCCCACTGGATATTGTGATATGCTGTCAGAAATAAGATATTTGGTCTGTATTGTAAATAATCACAAATGCTGCAGCTCTGATGCTGGTACTCTGTTTTCAGTATTCTTGTTTCTTTCTGGAGAGACCCTCCTCAAGAACTCACGTGATCACACGCAGAGGCAGACAGCTGCATCTTCCTTATCCCACCTGGGAGGGCATGGATGCTTTTGTAGAAGCATCAGTCACTGTTCCTAAATTCATAGATTGAACTCTGATTTCAGAACGTTGAAGAGCCTCAGTGGTATTTCTCATCTAACTAGACAGTGTTTGTAATTAGAAACCATTACGGTATTTCAGATCAACCTTTAGATATCGTAAGGCACTTTCTTCAGCCTTGACAAATGGGTGGGAAGAGATTCCGTCTCTTGGATTTCCTCTACAGCTTTGAGTTGGTGAACACGTAGCACATTTTTGGGTCCTATTTCTACTTTTATGTGCTCTTTATCTTTGAGCTACATCTCTCTCTGAACTACACAACAGTCTTCCCTCTTCGTCTGATGTTTTTTACCTTCCCTGATACACAACACACTGTCCCTCGGCTTTGTGGGTGGCTAGAAAGGTTCTAGAGCTTCTAATCACAGGGTTTCTTTCTTTCTTTCTTTCTTTTTTTTTTTTTTTTTTGAACATAGTCCACAATCCTTTTATCCAGGGTGGGTACCTGAGGCTCAGGTGAAGTATCATGCTGCTGGGGCTGTGAGGAGACTGTTGAGAAGCACTCTCGGGGGCTTGTGGTCTGAAGCGATTCCCATCTGAAAATGTTGTCGCAACATGTACGCCTCCTAACAGCTTGGTTGGATAGGTGCATAGCGCTTCTTATCTGTATCTTCGGACTATGTGTGGGGCTGTACAAAGCCCGGAGGACTCAGGGACAGAAGAAATGTGCCAGGTTCTGTCTGGATTTTTGTTGTTGTTGTTTATGCATCGCCTTTTAGAAAAGCCTCCCTTTGTTTAGACCATTTGTCTGCTTCCCAGCACTGAGCCTGTTACACTGAACTTCAAGTGTCAGGGCAGAATGCTCCACGAATCAATTGCATGGGCTACTCTGACTAGCAGGGGGAGAGAGGACCAGCTACTTCTACCAGCCCAAAGGCTGGAATGTCATCACTTGAGGCCCATGGAAAATCTCCCACAACCTTGTTGTAATTGTCTCTCTGACGTACCCACCAATGTGTTTTTAAAACTTGCTTTGATTTATAACTTCTTTAGTTCTGTAAAATGACAAAAGTAGATGAAACTGAATCCAGGTTGGAACTTGGAATTTGGGGTGACCTCAGCCTGTGTTCCTCAGCCTGTGTTCCTGTGCCGTGGTCACTCAACTCTTCTCTAGAATAAACTATCTCTTATTTCCTTTAAGCTAGTTGATCTCAACCCTCCTAACGCTGTGACCCTTTAATACAGTTCTTCATGTTGCTGTGACCCCCGACCATAAACTTATTTTGTTGCTACTTCATAACTGTAATTTTGCTACTTTTATGACTTATGATGTAAGTTTTTGATATGTAGGATATCTGATGTGTGAACCCTGTGAAAGGGCTGTTCAACCCCTGAACCAGTCGTGACCCATACTTTGAAAATCATCGCTTTAAGGCAAAAGCTGTGCTTTGTGTGTGTCTGCATAGACACGAAAAAATAAACACAATAAAAGAGTACAAGAAGCCAAGATTTTTGCTGCTGCTTACACTGTTTATGGTATGTTAGCGCAGCTATAAACCATCAAAAGTGACAAAATAATAAAGTGTATTACTGCGGAAGATGATAGGATAGAATAGAGCTCCGTGTCTGTCTCTCCTGGCTGTGGCATGCTTTTCCCTTAAGACATTAGTTTTAAAAAGAGGCCGGGCAGTATGTGGGTGACCCTGCAGGCTGTCAGAAGCTCTGGGGTGCAAGGTTAACAAGCAGCCACTTCCCAGGTCTTACATCTCATTCTGACATGGCTGCCAGCCCAGAAACCTCAT
The DNA here is from genome assembly GCF_030254825.1 of Meriones unguiculatus. NCBI lineage: Eukaryota > Metazoa > Chordata > Mammalia > Rodentia > Muridae > Meriones > Meriones unguiculatus. The sequence continues at coordinate 15,298,286 of NC_083354.1, read as the reverse complement.
CCCCTCCTTGCTACCTTCCTTTCATGAGCTTAGCAGTGAAGCCCATCTATACGTGGGAGTTGTTCTGGACTCAATTGTATCTGCTAAATTGCGTCAATCAGGCTGCTCCTCTAGCGCATTGTTCTCTTAATTTTCTATTAAATACAATTTGAACCACCTTAATTACGGAGATGGCTAGGAGGAGACAGAAACCAGGCAGTACCTGCAAAGGCCAGGATGTCTGATGTTCATTACTGCTTGTCGCTTGGTGCTACAAAACTAAAAATAATTGGTTGCATTTTCCAACTTCAGCTGCATGCCACCTCACCTCTGAGTTATGGCCACATGGCGAGATGCTAGAAGTTTGACTTTATCATGGAATAAAATACAGCACTCAGACTTCCCTTTGAAGGGTATTCCCAGATTAGAAAGAGTCGTCTTTCCTTGGAACCCTTTTCTCTTTTATTATTCTGACTTCCTCAATAAACCCAGCATTTTTTTTTTAAGTGCAGCTATCTTAGCACTCACTGTATTTCTGATGCCTTGTATGATTTACAGTGCCCTGAACTAGGTGATGGATGGGTTAAGCCGGAGAGGAAGAGATGGGAGGAAGAGATGCTGACAGTGGTCCAGGTAGCAGAGATGCCTAGTTTCTGAGCATGTCTTATTTTAGGTCAGTGATTCTCAACATCTCCTTATGTTGTGGTGACCGCCAGCCATAAAATTATTTCTTTGCTACTTCAGTAATTTTGCTACTGTTATTGATTGTAATGCAAATATCTGTTGTTCAAGATATCTGATATGAGACCTCAAAGGGGGTCGTGACCTGACAATGGTTGAGAGCCATTGTTCCAGGTGCTGAAAGATAGCCTGGCTCTTAATTGCTGCCCTATGGGTGCTTCTTCTTTCCAGACTCCTTGAGGCCAAAGACAATGAAAAATGCTTGTATTTCCTTCCCCAGTTCCTGCCCCCTGCAGGTACAATAACTCTTAGTAGGCACAATGGATAATTAAACTTTATAATTTACAAAGTTTTGAAATTGCTTTGGGAGACAATTTTGGAACCAAGAGCAAGTTATAATTAATTGAATTGTCTGTTTTATTATTGAGCTGCCTAATATATGTTTATAATTTAATTTATTCTATAATTTATTTTGTAGTTACTGAAAAATGATAAAAAACAGGATATTGATCCTCATTAATTTATTACTAATAACATTCCTATTTATATTCAGAAGGGAAAGCCAAGATCAGTCATATCATCTGTATATATGCTTATATACATCATCTGTAAATATATATATATGACGTATATATGTCATTTGTATATATGCTTAGCACCCTTTAAAATTACAAATTAAAAATATAAATGCTACTAAGCAAAACAATGTATAAAATATAAATAAAAAGTCTATGTAGTGTTTTTAAGAAATGATAAAGTTTTTCATATGATTGTAAAAGAGTTACCTATATTTCAGGTTTATTATTTTAACTAAAAGTCCTTGACTACACTACTGTGTATTGTCCCAAATTCTGTCCAATCATGTTAAATCAAGGTTCAAAGAACAAAATGTTGGCTGGTTGAGGGTGGTCCAGTGATGGGAGAAAGGTGTTCTGAGCTGTTATCTTTTCCATTTGCTTAAAAAAGATTTAACCTAATTTTATGTGTGGGAGCGTTTGTATGCATGTATGTGTGCTCACCATGTATGTGCCTGGTGCCTGTGAAGGCCCAAAGAGAGTGTTAGATCCCCTGGCACTAGAACTACAGGCAGTTTGGAGCCGTGTGGGTGCTGGGAGCTGAAGCTGGAGCCTCTGGAAGAGCAGTGAGTGTTCTTCACTGTGGCTCCGTCTCTCCAGCCCTCGAGTCATTTTTAGTCATGCTGTTCCTAGTCCACCAACACAGAGCAGTGGTGCTTGGAGCCCCAAGGCCAATGGCATCAGAGCCACCATCTGGTGGTTCTTTACCAACTCGAATCATACAATGCTCCCCGTGGCCGGCTAAAGCAAGTCCTCTGGGGCTGGAGTTCAGCAGCGTGCTCTCATAATCACACCCTGAAGCTAGCCAGCAAGCTCAAGTTCAGTGACCACGGCTATGGAGACTTCCTGTCTTCCAGCAGTGAACTTCACCCCGGGCCCCTGCCTTCCTCTCTGGTCTGAGCTGCTCGGTGAACCTCCTGAGTCTTTGTGGTTAATTGGTTTGGAGAAGAACTTCATTGGGTAACTGTATGTCACACTCTGGGGCAGCCAAAAGCTAGCTCAGCATTACAAACTCGGAATAATACGGACACACATGATTGAAACATGAGCAAAAGATGAAGTTGCTCACTGAAATAGACCGTGGGATATGCTACATAGTCCTTGGCTCCACTGTGCACAAACTTACTCTTACAATCCAGGCCCCAATGTGTCTTGAGTCAGAAAATGAGACCTGTCATTAAAAATCATGTTACTATGGCACCAGCTGGGTCTGATTTACGGGAAACAGAATAGAAATGCAGCTTAACTGAAACTTTCTTTCTCTTCAAGTACCTCAATAAGGAATAGCGTCTAGAGTTTGGAGCACTGTCAATAACCATTAAGCTGATGAATAGAATAACCACAGGTACCGCCGCCATTTCGAACGGTTACGCCACAGTGCAGACATCCTCTGCTCACGTGGCATAGTCAGAATTCTCCTAAGTCAACTTAGGTAACTTTTGTGGAGTATCCAAACCAATACAGTATGACTTCCTGCAAAGAAATCAAATTACACATAATTGTATTTTCTTGTTCATGTGCTTATGCAAATTAGATCACAGATCAAAGGAACATTTGGATGGGCCTTCCAAGGACTACAACAACAACATGCTCATGTTAGGAAATGAATACAAAGAAGCTGTAGGAGACACACGTGGAGTTTTAGTCAAGAAACAAACTAGTGTAGACGGCGTTTCTGTTTGAGTGACTCCATCTATCACAGAACTAACTAAACAATCGTTTACCAGTGAGCGGCGTTTCCACGATGCCCTTACTGTTACTGTGCCACACAGAGGCAGCATGGCAGTACAGCGATGGTGCAGGAAATGGTTAACCTTCGTCCCATCTGGTTATGATACAGGCTGCAGCACAGTGATCCCTAACTGACAATGTTTCCATCTGGACCCCATGTGGATGTTTTCACCGATGAACAGCACAAAACCAAAATGCAAGTGTGAAACACTTCCGTGTCCTGGGAGAAGAGGCTGTCCAGCGAGGGAAGAGCTGTCCTGGCACTCAAAGCAGTATCATGCAGTCATGCTTGCAAGCAGCCAGCTGTGGCCAGCTGCGGCCAGCGCCAGAAGCAAGCCTGTGGGGAGAGCCCAACTAACAAGCACATGGCATTTAAGACTATTGTGAGCAGACGAACAAGCAATCATTTGCCAGTTTGACTTTTGTTGAGACAAGTACACACTCCAGCATAAAGGGGTAAATATAGCAAACTCCTGACAGAGGAGGAGCTGGCCTGGGGTGGAGACCGTCCCCTGTACCAGTTAAGATTCCCTACACAAGCTGCATGGCGAGGAGAAATTGGCCACTGATGTTAGTCCACTTGGAAGAACATATTTATGATTTAAGAAAAATGACGTGTGTGCACATGTGTGTGCTGGTATGTATGTGCACATTTATTCATATGTGTGGAGGCCAGACAATGATAGCGGTGCCCTACTCTATTACTCTCTGCTTCATTCCCTTGACACAGGGTCTCTGAACCTGGAGCTAGGCTGGTCAGCTAGTCACAGGGATCCTCCTGTCTCTGCCCCTGACAACACTGCTGTTACAGGCGTGTACTTGCGAATGTGATCATGCCTGGATATCTGCATGCATTTGGGGGAAATGGAAGTCAGGTCCTCATGCTTGCACAGCCAATGGTCTTATCCACTGAGCACCTCCTTATCCTCACAGGGTAAAACTTTCAAAAGCTGTTGACTATGCCTGTATCAAGTACTGTGTATACTTTTTATATACAAAGGTGACTCCTGGTCACACTCTAATATTTTAACTCTTTTTCTTTTTCCTTTGGATTATTTTGGGGGTGGGGTAGGGTCTCACATACCCCAAGCTGGCCTTGACCTCACTACATGGCCAAGGACAACAGCTAACTTCTCATATCCTTTCTTCCATGTCCCTAGCTCTGGGATCACAGCCATAGTCTACATGGCCAGTTCCCATAAAATACTTTTTGATTTCTGTAAAATCCCCAAGGGAAGGAACTTGTTGAAACTGTTGCCACTCACAGATGACCCTACTGGGAAGAATCTACAGATCATCTTCATAACCAGGGTCATGAAGGAAGCTGAGGAGAACAACCCACAACTCTAACATACTTATGTGTTAATTAAGCACGACTGTCCTGGAAAGGTGTGCATTATACTTGGCCTTGGGTTTGGGTCTTGTTTTATTTCTAGGCTTCACAAACCCATAAGCTAGTTCTGTTGGGTCAGCTTAAAGCTTGTTCTTAGCGACAGAAGCCAGATTAAAAAGGAAGGGAAAGGGGCTCTAGAACAACATAGAAAGAGGGACAGGAGAACCCTGAACAGGACTGGCTTTAGCTCAGCGGTTACTTCGTCAGAGAACCCTGAACAGAGGGAAGAGGGGCCAAAGGTATCTAAAAGTAGGAAAAAAAGGCACTTGGAGCCACTGTGATGCATCTGACAGATTCAACAGAAAACTGGCCACTAACTCAATTGCATTTTCCATGCTATTGAGGGGGCTCAATAAACAGGCGTAGCCTGTATTATAAAGAATTTATACATAAACCTGGTTTAGAGTGTGAACCTGTGCCTTTCAAACTGGTGATTGCATCACGAGTAAGAATCGCTTTTGACTGGTAAACAAGTCTCCCCGTTAGGTGCTTAGCCAGCGGGTGGCCTGGTCCATGCAGTTTCCTTTAACCACAGGCCTTGTGTGCCTTTCGTCTGTCAGTTCTGATTTGTCTAGTTAATACTCAGCTCAGCAAAAATTATCGGCATTAGAGCTCAAACACAACGGCAGAGAAACAGTCGGAGCAGAGGGGGGTGTTTCTAGAAACAGGTCGTTTAATACGTAATTCCATTCTGAAGTGACTCCTGCTGCTTAAATCTCACTGAAGTTTGGACATGAGACTTCCTGAAAGCAACGAGTGATGCCTTCGCTACTTCTAAAAGTACTAAATAGACTTCAACGGCTGAATATGAAGCATCAGGGAAATTAGAAAGGGGCATCTCGTGTGATGATCTCCAATTGCCACGTCCGTCGCTTTCAACAGGAGAATCTAGAAATGCGACCGATGCCCTCAGTCGCTGGAGCAGGCATTGGCGCCCTGCAGGGAGCGAGGCCTTAGTTCACACAAGCTGAGCTGAGACCACGAGCACAGAACAGCTCACGAAGAACTTGTATTAAAACAAAACAAACAAAACATTTTATAGCATCACAGTGCATTCCAGCACTTCTCATTTCCAGGAGGCCAAACAGTGGCTTCATCTCTTTACATTGGTGGTGGTGGGTGGGGGGAAGCTGAGTTCTCCTTAGATTTCAAGACTATCTCCTATGACGAGGGCCATGGAGAGGACTCTGCAGTGTCAGACATTCAGAAATAGAAGGGAAACTTGCTTTCGTTTTGAACCTAGCTTTCTTCGTGGGCCCGCAGCTGGCTATGCAGAAAGACCCACTGATGTAAGTGAATTAGAAACACTGTGAACACAGCCTCATCAGATCTGTTTACCCTTTTAATTGTCCCCCTGCATGTACGTAGCAGCTGAGCAGCTTTGTCTTCATGTGGTCCTCCCCGCAACTGGTTTGGGGGCCTTCTCTGACTCTAATGCCTGCCTTTAGATCCTGTTTCCCTTACTGGACTGCCTTGTATGACCACCATGGGAGATGGTGTGCCTAGTACCCCTCATGGGAGGGGTATGTGAGGAGAGGGGACTGGGAGGAGAGGGGGTTTTAATCAGGACTTAAAGTGAATAAAAAATAAATTAATAGAAAAAAAATATTTACTTTTTGTGTATGAGTATTTGCCTGCATGCATTAAGTACCACGTGTATGCAGTGCCTGAGGAGGCCAGAAGAGGGCATCAGATCCCCTAGAACTGGAGTGACAGATGGTTATGAGCTGCCGTGTGGGTGCTGGGAACTAAACCTGGTCCCCTGGAAGAGCAGCCAGTGCTTTTAACTGCTGAGCCATCTCTCTAGCCCCAAGGGGTTGTTTTATTCTTGTTGCTCTTGGTGGTGTGTGGGATGAGACGGGGAAGACCAACTGTTCTCTCTCGCCTTCAACGTCTTCCCCATTCCTCAATTCCCAGACGCTCGCATCAGTTTGTAAGAAAAGACAAGACCTTGGCAAGCAGGATGGGGAGGGTGCGATCTAAGGTTTTGCTCTCTGCCCGATCCCAACAAGCAAATGAAAGAGAGCACGAGGGCCGTGCAATGGCCTTCAGATGGAGGATGAGAACCACAGCCCGCAGAATGGGCAACCCGTGCCATCACAAACCTCGTAGGAGAATCTCTCCCCTTCCTTCTTCTGTTGTCGGAGTTGCAAGGCACGGATGTTGAACAGAGACACGACACATTATGGACACGACACAGAACACATTTGACACGGCTTTCACGATGTGAAAAATCAAGCACTGACAGCCAAAACTACTATCGGCGCAGTACGGACTCTAAACCAAGCGTCAACTTTAAGATGACAGTGTACAACAGTATAAAATGTAGTCTTTATCATACTACTGATCATCAGCACATTTGTATACATTTTAATTTGTACAGCAGCATGACTGGCTTTCTCTCTGCTCCTGAGTATACTTCATTTACTAAAATATTGTCATAGTGATCGCTAAAGTTGTTAGTGGGACTTTAGGGCTTAAAAACAATTCCTGTTCACCGCTAAAACCCGTTTCAAAAGGGAGGGCACTTTCCATAGCAAAGCAAAATGCTACTCACATCCATCCAGCCAAGAGGCATTTGGTAAAGACAGGAGCCAATGCTCACTCACCTCTTTCCCGCCCATGGATTCAAACATTTTTTCCAGCTGGACTCGCAGTTGCTGGATGTTGTTCATCAAGATGCAGGGCTTACAGAGAGAGCGAGAGAAAGGAGAACGTGAGCACCCTTTATATGTCACCTCTGGAGTGGGTTTAGTTAAAAAGTGCATTGCTGTCGCTGTGACCAAGGATACACACCAAATGTAACCATGCTGATACTCTGAATGATGGCTTTTAACAGCTGGGACTGGAAAGAAAATAGAAACTCATTTTGGAGAATACAGTTTAACAACAAACACATTCAGTACTGCATGGAGACTGGCTACCAGCACTCTTCTTTTCTTCATATTTTGGTAGTTTGAACGTAGAAATTAGCCATATTTTATTTATGCTATTGTTTTTTGATACAGTGCTTTATGTATTCCAGGCTGGTCTCAGACTTATTAGATGGCTGAGGATGACTTTGAAGTTCTGATTCTCCTGCCTCTACTTCCAGAATGCTGGATGGCAGGTGTGCACCACCGGTCCTAGTTTCTGCAGTGCTGAGGATTGAACCCAGGACTTCATATATGCTTTGCAAGTGGTCTTCCAATGGAGCTATATCCCCAATCTACCACATTCTATACTGCAATTTTTTTTGAGAAAACCAATTATTTTCAATTCTCTGGTAATTCTATTGCTTTAAAACCAAAAGAGCATCTGCGTTTCCTATTTAAATCCAAGAAGACGCACAAAACATTTAAAACACCTTTAGTGAAGTCTCAAGTTTTCAATAAATCCGGAAAGCTATTGACTCTAGTCCCTTTGTTTCCTCGCTCTATACCAAGTGTGTTTCTCTTCTCGTTCTCCTCTTTGCTCATTTGGGTTCTTTTCCATCACTGAGGTTAGAATCTTCCTCATTTTCAACTTTTCTATTCCCTCCTTTCATTTTGTTTTATAAAGACTTTGTGTTAATTTTTTTAAACTCATTAGTTAAATATACACACGGTACATGCTACTGAGGCTTCGGGTAGGCTGCGCACTGTGCTTGCATAATATACTTAAACATTTAAGTCGTTTCGAAAGAGGTAGAAAAGGGTAATGAGAATATAAAACTTTGTGACGAGATTATATATCAATTTAGAATTAATTTCTAATCAGAAAATATATGTTGGCACAGTTGAAAAATCATTAGGTAGTTGTTACACATTGATCCTGCAGAGTAAGTGGCTCAGAGCTGGAGATGACAGAGACAGGAAATGGACACATCTTCCAAGTGGCTGGGAAGCGAGCCAGTAATGAACCAGAAGGTCAGACAAAGGACTCATGGGCCATCAAAGAGGCGTTAGCTCTCATCAGTGGAAAGATTTTATTATTACCTTAACCACATCACAGACCTTTGAGAGACTTTGTACTTGACTCTTAAAGTGACCACAATCTAAGTTTGATTTATGGAAACAATTTCAAACCTCGATTCTATTCCCTGGATTTTGGCCACTTAAATATTTTATTTTTAAACACAGATAACTGAGATTTATCCTCCAGAGTTTCTGATTGCTGAACTGGATGCTCTAGACCCACTTTTGATGCCCTCCTCCACTCCCCAAACCAGTCAGCAGTCTTTGATCCAGGTCTCCTCTATTATATAGATGTATTAAAATTTTTAGTTTTATAGGGCGATTCAAAACTTTTCTGACTTCATAAATGAAACTGAAAGACATTTTCAGCTGGGGAGGCAGAAAGGCAGATGTAGGAGATGTGTTTTGGATTTCGGAAAGCCTACCAGAAAGAAAGCTGAGGTCAAAGCATGACCTTGGCACCTGCTAAGTAGAATACATGGGTAGACAGCTCCGATACCGGCTTCCCTTGGGCCCAAGCAAGCTGGGCTCTTCTGCCATTTATCTGATGTTAGTATTCAGGCCTATTTTTCCCCAGCACATAGAACAGGACTGGAGTACCAATTCTTTACATAAAAGCCACATGCTAACTCAAATGTAACCATTTCTGATCTTTAAAAAGCTAGGAAGAGTAAAATGGAAATAAAGTTGACCTCATTTGTCACTCACTTGGCACAGCGGGAGTTCACCCCATGTAAAAGAGTATGGAGGAAGAAGTGATAAAGTTGAGTTTTCTAGATAAACATAAAGCCAAGTTTTCCAAACAAGTATAAAGATTTCCTCCTTTGCAAAACTTTTCATAACCTTGAAAGGCCCCAAATCCGCCGTTATTACATTGGCTTATCAAATCATTAATAAGAGCTAGATTACTGTTCAATTATTCCTCAAATCTAAGCACAAAACAGCTTGATTTTAACAATGTTGGAATCAATGAGTAAGAATAAATAAATAAATAAATAAATAAATAAATAAATAGATGTGTTCATAAATCTATTTAGGCATGGCAGGTGCCTAGAATCACAGAACTGAGGAGGCTGAGGGAGAAGGTCTCAAAGTTTGAGATCAGCATAGACTACGCAGCAAGACCTTGTCTTAAAAATATTTGGAGAAAAAAAAGAAACCCTAAGTTAACAGAACAGTGTCCTAATCTAACTCTTTTGTTTCCTGAAGAGTTTATGGAAATGAAAGAATATCCTGGGTATAGCTGTAACTCTGCATGTGTACATTTTGTTTTTCTTTATAAATGTATCATATGCATTTTATTTCACCGTCATTGAGAACAATTGTAAACTTAAAATTTGATTAATAATAAAGTTTTATTCAAACTAGAAAGTGTTTGCATTTAAAAAGATAAAACCTTTAAAATAAAGAAATGTTGATTTAGAAAAGGACACTCTGGCATTGGTTGGGATGGGGACAAGAAGTATGAGAGTGGCTTGACCACTTCTGATTCAAATTGTCACAGTAAGGTGGAGCCAGACAGTTCACAACAGTAATCCCCGCACTCAGACGGTGAAGGGATCAGAAGTTCAGGGTCTGGCAAACAGGACGGAAATCAGAAGAGGGAGAAAACAGGAAACAGGACGGGAGCCTATCACAGAGGGCCTCTTAAAGGCTCTACCCAGCAGGGTATTGAAGCAGATGCTGAGACTCACAGCCAAACTTTGGGAGAGTGCAGGGAATCTTCTGTAAGAAGGGGGAGATAGAAAGACCTGGAGGGGACAGGGGCTCCACAAGGAGAGCAACAGAACCAAAAATTCTGGGCCCAGGGGTCTTTTGTGAGACTGATATGCCAACCATGTACCATGCATGGAGTTAACCTCGAACCCCTGCACAGATGTAGCCCATGGCAGCTGAGTATCCATTGAGTTCCCTAGTAAGGGGAACATGGACTGTCTCTGACATGAACTCAGTGGCTGGCTCTTTGATCACCTCCCCCTGATTGGGGAGCAGCCTTGCCAGGCCATAGAGAAAGACAATGCAGCCAGTCCTGATGAGACCTGATAGGCTAGGGTCAGATGGAAGGGGAGGAGGTCCTCCACTATCAGTGGACTTGGAGAAGGGCATGGGAGGAGAAGAGGGAGGGAGGGTGGGGTTGGGAGGGAGTAAGGGAAGGGACTACAGCTGAGATACAAACTGAATAAACTGAAATTAATATAAAAAAGAAAAAATAAATTAATTTTAAAAAAAGAAAAAAAAAGTTCAAGGTAAGCCTGGACTACATGGGGCCTGTCTCAAAATCAACAATAATATAGTATGTCACATTACAAAAAAGAGAAAACATTTAATAAAGAAATCTTGATTTAGAAAAGGACGCTCTGGCATTGGTTGGGACATTTTGTTTAACTGTGGACTATAATTCTAACTTCAGACACATCACATGTTATGGTCATGCCTTTTTGAAAATTTTATTTATTTACTTGGTGTGTGTGTGTGTGTGTGTGTGTGTGTACCTGTGCACACATGTGCATGCACCATGGGACTCGTGTAGAGATCAGAACACAACTCTCAGGAGCCAGTTCTTTCCACCTATCATTACTTCTAATGATGTAACACATGTCATCGGGCTTTTATGGCGAGTGACTTTACCTACTGAGCTAGCTTACAAACCTTCACTGTTACACTGAAATGTCTACCTTTAAATGTTCCTCACTCCATTTGCAGAAGACGATGAACCGATGAATTTCAATGGTTTTAATTCTCTCTCTGTCTTGAGATAGAGTCTCATTCTATAGTTCTGTTTGTCCTGAAACTCACTATGTAGAACAGGCTGGCCTTGAACTCATATAGGTCCACCTGCCTCTGCCTCCTGAGTGCTGGCATTAAAGATATGTGCCACTATGCCTGGCTTATGGTTTTGCTTCTTAAAGGAAATAAACAAAAGACACAAACAAAAGAACTTCTGTTTGTGACCACTGCAGGCAAGGCCATGTGTTCAGTTAAGACACTTTGATGAAATTTAAATGATTTTAAAGTTCAACAACAGAATCCAAAGGTAGCCAGGAGACCACTGGCTAGGATGAAGCCAAGGAAAGGTGCAGGTGCTGAGCTATGGCATTTACATGGTGCTTTTGATTAACTATAAAATTTAATTTTGGGGGCTGGAGAGATGGTTCAGTGGTTAACGACATGTATTGTTCTTGCAAAGGACCTGAGTTCAGTTCCTTCCACCCACATTAGGTGGCTCACAACTTCTTGTGACTTAGGTTCCTGGGGGATTCCACACCCTCTTGTGGTCTCCTTGGGCACTGCCCTCACATTTACACACACACACACACACACACACACACACACACACACACACACTGATTTTGAAAAATAAAACTCCTATGCAAAAAAAAACCCCAAAATAATATACTAAATATTGATTTATAATTATCTGAGGTTCTTTAAAAATATGATTCAGAATGTTAGTATACGAAATGGAAGGTTGCCCAGACTTTAAGGGGCTGACCAAAATCAATTATTTCACAGCCAACTTCCCAAATCCCCATCTTGACATTTTAAATAAAAATGAAGTCTTTGCTGAAACTCTAAGACACTCTTCTGATCTGCAGAATAACTCTGGAGGTGTGTATCATCTTTTAACCTTTAAATGAAAGTATATGCTTCCAACAAGTAAGCAGTCTCCCCGTTAGAGGGCTGGAGTCAGAGGTGGCTGGAAGTCAGTGCTGAGATTGTCTGAAAGTTGTAATCACATTTCCTGGCAGCATATTAATGGAAGCGAAGCAGGCATCTACTGGAATCTTCAAGAACCATCAGGACTGACTTGTCTTAATGAGCTGTCATCTGGGGGTGAGCTGGGTCGCTCCCGCCCAGCTCATGATTCTCCTCCAGCCTTGCAGACTACAGCGGGCTGGTTTTCACTTTTATTTTTGGAAGAGGGAGGGAAAGCTTGCTCTTAAAAATCCTCTGTGTGTGTGCTTCAATGTTACCCTTTTTAAACATTCTCACAACATTGGCTACACATTTCTCCTGATTCTAAGGACAGCAAATTAGAGCACTTTCCTTTACCTGGTGAAATCGCTGGTTAGATTATCCCAAACCACTATAGGTCATCTTGATTTTCTTTATGCCTTTTTCTGAGTAAGTTGTAATAGTGCTTTGGGCTTTCCAAGCTTTTCCTCGACCATCACAAAGCAGGCAGATGTGGGTAACTCCAAGATGGAACATCATCGCTCTGTGTGCTTATGCCCCTTCTCAATTGATTTGAAAACCCAAAGACTAACATATACTTATTTTAGGATTGGGAAAAAAAGCAAGAGTGGTTGACCTCAACATTCACTTAAGTCTTAACTCCCTAGTTCTCAGCTCTGGTGCTTTATGAGTTTGTGTATTTTCGATGGTTTATCACCTCATTTCTTTCAACACACAAAACCGTGATTGGCAAGCACTGGCTGCTTTCTCCCTTCCATCTGGACTTGATAGGAAACCAACTCATGATGACTGGAGAACTTTGCAGGCAATGCCCAAGATACCCTAGCTTTTGTCACGCCCTGTAGAAACAGACACTGACGATATTCCTTACTTACTTGGTGTTAGCACAAGTTTCCACGTCGGGACACTCTCAAGTGGGATTGGGGTGGGGATGGGAGTGGGGGGTGGGAATGGGAGTGGGGGGTGGGGCATGGTACTTACCACTGTCCCCTTATCGCAGTATGAACTGAAGTCACTCGATACAATTGCAGCGTACTGGACCAGAACTTTATTGATGGTCTGAGAGAGAAAAATATTACGGCAAAGCATTTGAGTTAAGTGTGCCTCTCACAGAAACGCTATCCAGGCAAAGTCAGGCAAACATAACTCCCTTTAGTTAAGGAGAACCTTAGGCGGGCTCAATCCATACCCGTGTCTAAAGAGGGACTACAAATCACTGTATGGGCATGATTGCATTGTCAGAGTTCTGAAGAGCATTTCAAATACACCTCCGAGATCCAGTCTATCAGAACATAACCCACTCAATCATATGGTTATTTTCTCACTTTACTCAGAAGACACACAGGCTGTCCTGTGGCAATCTCCTCGCAGCTTAGGGACTCAATATCTCACGATACTGGACACTTCCCCACCTTTCTTGCAGGGTGCTGCAGGCTTGGGGCTCTCCCTTTGGGTGTCTGCCTTCTAACTTCCTCTTGTCATCTCATCGCTGTCACATTAAAGTTATTTGCAGTGGCCATTTCCCGACTTTCTCCATCATTTCTCTCTGCCTCACTTGTAACACCACTCAACAGTGATTCTCTTCAGCAACATGGAATTATTGGAATTATGCCATAGACTATCACAAACTTTGGTTGAAGTGTGAAAACCCAGCTTTGTCTCTTCTGCCCTCTCCTTTTCTGTACATTTGCCTGTTTACTGTTTTTCAACAGTGCGCTGTTTACTAGCCCAAAATTTGCCAAAAATGTTGCCTACTCACTTCTCTTTTGCACCAAAATTTGTGATATTTTCTGCCTTTCTCTAAAATTTCCTGTGTGTCTCTGCACGACTTCTGCTTCTGTTAATTGTGGAGGAGAGAGAAAAATGAACCAAGTGTACTAATTAAGTGTATCATAATCGTGTGAAAATACACTGGGGAGTTTCCTTTTTTTCAATGTTTACATTCATGTAGAAGTCAACTGTGGATGCTATCTTCTTAGAAAAGATAAAGCAACAGTAATGATTGAAATATGTTATTTGTTCACAGAAAAATAAAAGACCAAACTCATCTCCTTTTAATATATATATATATTGGGCTAGAGAGATGACTCAGAAGGTGTAATCATGTATTGTTCTACAGAACCCAAGTTCCGTTCTGAGCACCCACATCAGGCTACTCCCAAACACTGGTAACTCTAGTTCTCAGGGATCTGATGCCCCCTTCTGGCATCTGCAAGCACCTGCCCTCACATTCACATACACTGACCCTGATGCATACACATACATATAAAATTATTTTTAAAAATTTCCCCCCAATGGTTCACAATTCACTGAGATATTCTGAAGAGTTAAGCTAAGGGGAAGAATATTTAGCCCACTGACTGAATCTACCAAATTTGACTATAAACTTGTTTTATTGACTTTTAAGTTCACAATAAGAAGCTAGAATTACGGGTAATGTGTTGGCAGGAGATTGATGCTTTGCAGAAGTGCATGGTGCTAAGATAATGAGAGTCAGTTTAAATAGAAATTTGGCCTCAAAAAAAACAGAAGATCTCATTAAGTAGTAGATCAATAAATCCAGGGAAACAGACGGCTGATTAGGCAGAAGTAGCTTGCGAGTGAAGCTGTTCATATTTCCCTTTAGATGCCATGCTGAGTGACTGTGGGATTTCCTGGGAGTGCGTGCTCATCTGTGCCTGAGATCCCAACTCTCAATGCAGTTTCTTAATGACAGTGCAAAGCATGGCAATTATCTTACCCTGTCCCCCAAACTCACTCTCTCTCTCTCTCTCTCACACACACACACAAGCTACAGCCTTCAAGTTCTAACTTGCTGTATCTCAGATGTAACATACTAGAGGCCAGGGATGGATGCGGTGGGGTGTGGATGTAAAAATACCCGTCAGGGTTCAGTGTCATTCAGACGACCGCTAGGTGACTTGTTGAATAGCCACTTTAACTTGTTTTCCCCAGAGAAGAGCAACCCTCGTGGTGATCTAGAATTCTCAGTGACTCCCCCCATGGTGTGCTACTTTGATCTACTTCAGAGGAAAACATCACCCTTGTCTCCCTAATTGGAGAGAACTGGTCCTGGTTCTCACGCTCACTAGCCTACCAAGGCTAACGTTCAAAACACAGGATGGACTGTGGGTGAGGAAAAGCATGGGTCACACTGGGTATGGCTAGAGACCATATACCCCTATGGATCTGTAGAGGTCTTCTTTAGCCCTGAGGATTCTGTACCACTATACTCATAAACCTGAATGAAAATCTTCAATGCACATTTGAAGGCCAACTTCCATTTCATTCTAACTGATTCACAAAAGTAAGCCAAATCTGGTCATTATTTCTTTAACCCAAATTAGCAGTTGCTTAGCGCATGCCTTCCTAGATCAATTGCTCCTGAATGTGACTCCGGGAGCTGTCATGGGCATTGTCTGCAAATGTGGAAATGCAGATTCTCAGATCCTGCATCAGATCTGTGCAGTCAGCACCTCTGGAGCCATCCTCAGCAGCCGCTAGTGGAATAATTTGCCCGCCAAACCTCAGAGCAACAGGCGGCAGGTGGAGGTCACCATTCAGAGAGGAGCCACGTGGGGAAGGAGTACTTAGCAAGGTGCATACAGGGTTTCCATCTTTAAAGCATTCTGGCTATAGAATCAGTAACAGTGAATAGGAGAAGGAGAGATGGAGAAAGGGGGGCAGGTTGGGGAGGGAGAGCATACCCATCACTCATGAGACAGCCCCTTGGTGAATGGCTGCATCTCTTTTTCATAATCAAATACAGTTTACATGGAGGAGTCACAGATGGTATGGGGTTCAGTGCCATGGAAGGACAGCGAGTCAGAGCTCCACACTTGAAAACATGGAGTCCTAATGGGATTCTGGCAGTCAAGTGAGAGTCTGTGACATTTAACGGATCAACTAGGATGACTAAAATGTCCTCTGGCCTCAGGACATGTTGCTGGCATATTGTAGGGGCTGGCCATCAACACCCAGCAAAGTGCTGATTCCCTGAGCTATTATCAGGTCAGGATCCTGGGGAGGCCCATCTATTGTTTTACTCCTAGAATCTGTAAGTTGGAAGTTCTTGTTCAGAGGCTATCTTTATTCACAGTGAGCATGAACATGTGAGTGTGTGTGTGTGTGTGTGTGTGTGTGTGTGCGCGCTTAAGCCCAAGGTTGACATTGGGGATTTTCCTCAACTGCCACTCTCAACTAGACTGACAGGGCACACTGAAACCTATGAATCCTCCTGTCTCTGCATGCTTAGTACTAGGATTACAGACTTGTGACACCTTGCCCAACTTTCTACATCTATGCTGGGAATCAAAACTCAGGTCCCCGTGCTCGCACAGCGAGTGATGAGTAACTCAGTGGTCTCTCTAAGCCCCTTAGTCACGTTTCAAGTGCTGACTAAATCTCTGCGGGGAGGAAGACTCTCCTACCAACCTAGCCTCAGCAAAAGAGAGACTCCATCTCACTGTGTCTTTTACCTGTTTTAATACATCCAGTATATCATAAGTCTCCCATTTATTCTGCCACAGATGCCTAGGCTTGGCCTCAAGAGTAAAAACAGTTGATGAGATTCCATTCCCCAACCCAACACTGGGTTTCAGAAGGCAGTATGGTTAGAAGTGTCACTCCAGGCCATTTCCAATGGTGACTCCTGTCAATTACCCCGTCTGTTCATCCCATGTCATCATTAAAAAACCTTGGGAGGATAATGATGTGCACCTCACAGGGTTTTAGGGAGATAAGTGAGGCACCATGAATAAAATGATTAGTGTAGCATTGTTCTTTTGTGTTTACTTGTTTGGTTCTTTTTGAGACAGGGTTTCTCTGGGTATAGCCCTAGCTATTCTGTATTTCTTTTTGTAGACCAGGTTAGCCTCCATTTCACAGACATCTGCCTGCCTCTGCCTCCCAAGTGCTGGGATTAAAGGTGTGCGCCACCATGACTGGCTTAAGCCACTATTCTTGATGAATTTTCACTATTATTTTTTAAAGTTAGGATTAGGTTTCAGAACACAAGGAAGAACAATATGCATGTCTCATATTCCTTAGCTCCAGCATACGGCAGACGCACACCCTGATGTCCTCCAGGGACCAAAGGGGATGTTTTAAGTAATATTGGAGATTGTTATTTCACTGACTTTAAACAGCTTTGTAAATGCATTTGTTTTATGTGTGTGGGTGTATGTTCTCCACCATGTCTGTGTGTGCACATGAGTGCAGTGCCCACAGAAGCCTAGATTCAATGGCACGGAGGCTATAGGAGGATGTGAGCCACCATATGGATGCTGGGACTTGAACCTGGGTCCTCCACAAGGGCAGCCAGTGATCTTAATCACTGAACCGTGCCTCCAACCCTAATATTTCTTTAAAAATTTAACTACCTGTATTTTTCCAGAGAAGTGGCACTGTCACACTAATATCCAGTCCTGATGCAGCAAGCTTACAAACCTCCTTGTTCAAAGCCTTAAAGACTCAGCACATCTCTGTGTCACCATCCTGAAATGTCTAGTGTTGGTTTTTGTTCATTAGTTTGTTTGTTTTGGTACCTTATAGAGCTGTGTACACACTTTAGTAAGAGGGAATCACTCCTGGAAAACTCATTTTAGATCGTTGAATCTTCTGAAATGCCCGTGGATCATTACCATCTCTCATCAAAAGAAAGTATTTTAAATCACTGTGCTATTTCAGTATAGTTTGATACAAGGATCCAAGAAGCACATGATCTTTAAGACTAAAAGGCTGCACCTTATGTTAACATGAGTCAAAACCAAACTCGTAGTCTGTTATTATAATTCACATTGCAAGATATGAATTATATTAGCCATCAACTCTCACTTTATCAACTCTTTTACATAAGATGCAAGTTGTAGATTAACAGGCTGATATTGGTAATGGATTTCAATGAGTTTTACTTACTTTTATAGTCATATAATTAACTGTTTCAGCCTTTTATTTTTTTTTATTTCATTGTAAGACTCTGTGTGAGTTGCTAAGAGTTACATGTTTTTCAAATAATTCTCAAAAAAACCAGAAAATTATTTTTCAATGCCAATTGCTAATTGCTATGTTTCTAGGAAATGTTTTTCACTGTCGTTATATTATTTTCCTGTGATAAGAATTAGGCATTACTAGGATATTCAATTTCCCAGGGATTAAAAATGCTTTATTTATGTGAATTTTCGTAGTGCCAACAAAATCTTTACAGTTCCTCTGTGATACATATAGAATGCTATCCCTTTTCATCTTGCTTAGGCAACGTGTTTTCCTATACATCCTCTTTCCAAAGCTCATTTGTGGATCTCCATCTACACCTCACAGTGTCACTTTAAGAAGAGCTGGTAGGTCAGAGCTGCTAAAGGTGAAGCAGGAGCGGAGGCCTCAGCCCTTCACTCCTCTATGATCTTTCTTCTTCTACAGTTTGCTTCAAGCACTATCTTCCTAAGGAACACACTAACACACTTTTGAGAGGCAACTATATAATGTATAGCTGTTTGTTAAGAAAGGGCTTTGATGATTTCAGGGATAATTATACAGATTTTTACCATATTAAAAACGAGATAATCACCAGGAATATCCTCTTTAAGAATGACCCAAATAAATCATTCTTAGCTAGTATCTTAACAAGCGAAGGGTTTTCTTAGTCATTCCAATCAACAAAAGCTTGAGCTTAATGCTGAATTCATAGCAGATAAATACTGTTGTAGAATTTGGCTGACAGTTTGCCTGGGATCCTTCTTAGGGTCCTAGCTGTTGGACAGCCATAGATATCTCTTAGATAGTCAAAATTGTACAGCTAATTTCTTCACTTAGCTCTTTGAGCCTGCTAGCACCCCTGCTCTCCCCTTGTCAGACCTCTCAGACAGGAGCTCTTGAGTCATATAATAGTGAAGAGGTCCTCTCTAGGGTCACCTAAGCTGTCTGATGTTCCATGACCCAGAAGTAAATCTCTGTGAACCATGGAGCTTATAGATGTAATTGTTACCACAGGATGATCTGTTCTGACACAGTGAAACAAGACACTAGCTTCTAGAAGACATCCTTACTAATTAGAAGAAAATGTAAACTTTTCTCTGAAAGGCAGGCCCAATGATAGGCTCAGAGCTGAGCCTCCCATTCACAGAGGACCTTCGTTTTAGTCTTTTGGGGGATAATGACAAGTGAAGTTATAGAAATGTTATGTTTATGGTTAAAAGCAGTCACACGCTCAGTGTGCCCATCTGTTATGAGCTAAGTGGTTTTCTCAAAACTTTACAGTCAAAAGCTTTAATCACCAGGCGCCCAAGATGTGACAAATATTCAGATAGAGTGTCTTCAATTTGTTTAAAGCTAAGGCCTTAAGAAGGCCATTAAATTAAAATGATACCTCTATGGTAGACACTAGAATGCAATTGGCAGGTGTCCTTCTCAGATGAAAAAAATAGATTCACAGAGACCCTTGGGTGCTCCAAGGGCAGTCCCTATGACGGTATGTACAAGGCGTCTTTGTTATTTAAGATACCCAGTGTACTGCATTTCCTTATAGTGGCCTTAACAAACAAAGACCTTAAATGTTTCACAATGTAAAGTGGATTTTGGCATTTCTTAGTTTTCCAACAAGACAAATGTATTTTTGGGTTTATTTACTAAGAGAATAAAATTTACTTCCTTATTCATGAGATCCAGAAAGTGTATGTTCTTAAAACTTCTCTGATTGCTGGATGATTTTATTTGAAATTGCCAGAGTGTAAAGTTTTAACATTGTCATTATGAAGTTTTCGGAGCCATAGATTATGCTTATTCATGATAATACCCTCAAAGCAGTAGCCAGGTGCGTAGCTGAGGCCATCAGGGAGCTCTTCTTTGAACATCTGGAACCAGATGTGAACATCTGGCCCAGAGCCAGACTAGTGTTTCCTTCAGTCAGTCACAGAAGCAAGAGTGTAGCCACAATCCCAAATTATTAAGTGTAATGCAACTATCCTGTTTCAAAATTCTAAAATGGGGGCTGCATCCAAAATGGCACAAATCTTAGCCCTCTGACGTAGCAGAGATGTTTAGGTTGGCTAAACATTCAGAGAAGACACACCTCACGCAACCTACCTTTGCAAATCTTCTCATTAAGTGAGATAAGGCTTCAGGATTTGGACATTCCAGCTTCTTAATGATCTCAAAGCTCTGGTTCAGCTGAGCGAAGACATCCACCACAGAACAAGAGAAGAGGGCATGTTCCGATGTCTGCTGGAACTGAGGGATGAGAAGAAAGATGGTCTGAGCAAGGGATCGAGGGAAGGGATCTTCACTATGTTTCTAAACAATAGATCCTGTCACACCCAGTCCCTGGGTTAGGGTTGAAGGTCAATGAGGAGGGATTCTCCCCAATGACCAGGAGCTTGTGAACCTGAGAACTGAAGTCCTGTAGACTGCCACCCTTTGGGAACCAAACCATGGGACAGAGATGGAAAAAGCAGGCAGTTGTTTATGCAAGCCTAGGCTTAGGAAAATGGGGTAAAGGCTCAAAGAAAAATTCTTAATTTCTGAAAGGGAATTTCTCATGGATTTAAGTTGTTATGGGTGCACGATTCCCATACTCGGTAGAGCTGTCATCATTATCACTGTCATCATCACCACCCTTTGCCTCCTCCTCCACAGGCACATTCGCTGACCTCTTTGATCTGCTGATCTGCACTGCAGAGATTTGCTCTATCTTTTTCTTAGCAATCAACCTTGGAAAGACATGGTGGTGACACCTGAATGCCCAGCACTTGGGAGGCTAAGGCAGAAGGATCAGAAGTTGAAGACCAGCTTCAGCTAACACAGCCTGGGCTACATGAGACCTGTCTCAAGAGCAAATCAAAACAAAACAGTTCTGGTCCTCACCTCTTCCTGGTAACATGCTAACTTTAAGGAAGGAGAAAATATAACTGCATTACACCTTCAAGGGGTAAAATACCACATTAAAGATAGCTAAAAGATAGCCCTAGACATCAGGACTTTGCTGAGGTCCATTAAGGGAACGTATTTCCTTCTGCTAAAGCATGTTTCTTCGTGTATGAGTACATTACGTGCATGCATAAAGAGGCCAGAGGTAGATGTTGAATGTTTTCCTCATCACTCCTACCTTTCTTTTAGAGGGTTCCAGAAAAGCAGAGTTTGTATGAGTCTGGGAGGGGAATCTTGTAGAGTCAGACTTACACAATAGAGAAGAATTTGGGGGCAAAGCAATGATTGATTTCTCTTGTTTCCTTTTATTTAACTGGCTCCTCTGGCTCTTTGAAATTGTCTTAAATCTGTTTAGGTCACTGAGGAATTAAAATGGAACTCAGCTAAGAACAATGAGCCCTACATTTCCTACTTGCTCAAAGGTGAGAAAGGTAATGGAATTCTGGCCATGCTGGACTCACGCCATCTTTTTTGTCTCTTCCCAGGGCTCCGTGAAGGAACTCCATGGACACATCTTCATTTTCATCTAGCCACTGCATAACAAAAGGCTCAAACCACCTACAAAAAAAAATGAGTATGTTACCTCCCGGAACACCATTTGTATGTGGTAAATGGCCATGTTGCTCCCATGAGGGTGATCCAGGATCAGACATCTTTCATTTTTGTTCCTTTATAGAGGGTTATACTTCATCAAACTTATTTTCCTCACTTTCAATCTTTCTCTCTTTGTATTTACATGCTTCCCAACATCCACTCTTCAATTCCCTCCTATTCAAGGTTCAAATTCCCACTGACTGTAGACTTCCTGTGCTGTGTCTCCAGATCTACTATCCTACCATACCATAATTCCTTTCCATTGAATGGTATGGACCCATCAAACTCCTACAGGCAACATGCTTTACCCTCAGCTTCTTAAATACTCCCCATGAGCTACCTGCTTTGGTTTTTGTGACTAGTTTGGGGTAAGTTTCAATATACACTTCCTATTTTTTTTTTCTACAAGGATGTCCAGTTGATCTTGTACCATTTTTTTAAAAGTCCATTCATCAGACAATGGGTCCGTCTTCAGGCTACTTTCTTTTCTTGGTACATCTGCATCTACTGATGTCCTACTTTCCTAAATCTGTGTCTTTTAAGTAAGTCCTGGTTACAAATGGTATAGTTCCCAGCTGTCAGAGATTGTCTTCAACATTGCCTGCAACCAAGTAAGTCTAGTCCTTGATCTTAAGGAGAAACTTTGGAAAATTTATTGATAAGCATCATACTTCTTTAGCCATTTTTCTATTTTTTAAAAATGATTAAAAAATATTTTAATTATGTGTGTCTCTGTGTGTGTGAGTGCAATGCGTGGGGCCAGAAGAAGGCATTGAATCCCCAGAAGCTGGAATTAAAAGTAGTTTTGAGCCATGTGATGTGGGTGCTGAGAATTGAACTCAGTTTCCCTGTGAGAGAAGTGTTTACTCAACTGCTGAGCTATGACTCCAACCCCCTTAATGGCTTTCATATTGTTTTTATTTGTTCATTTGTTTGTTTGTTTTAAGGCCTATTTTATTGGATTAAGATAGTTTTTAATTGGGTGTGGTGCCACACACCTTTAATCCCAGCATGGGGGTGGGGGGAAGAGAAGGCAGAGGCAGTTGAATCTCTGAGTTAGAGGCCAGTTCTAGGATATCCAGGTCTACACAGAGAAACCCTGTTTCAAAAACCAACCCAACCCAACCCAACCCAACCCAACCCAACCCAACCCAACCCAACCCAACCGATCCTAACCAACAAACCAAGACAGTTTTCTTCTATTTTTAGTGCAGTACTTATTTTTGCAACTAGCCATCATTTCTCTTATCTTTTCAGTTTCAGGAACTCAGGCTTTTGTATCTTAATTGCATACATTGTCATTTTAGGGGGATATAATTTATAGTTTTTGTTCCCTCTCTTTATATATAAACATTCTCTCTAAGCCTACCTTCAAATTTTTATGCCTCCTGTGCTGAATATAAGTTAGCATTAATCTTATCTGTTATATTTTAAGTTTTATCTCAGTTCTATAATTTCTAGTTTATTCTTATAGATTTAAATTTTCTGTTAAAACTTTAATATTTTAAATCATAAATCAAAGTCTTTGTCTGATAAGATTAACATTTGGGGGGGTTCTAGACAATGGGTCCTCTGGTGAAATAGGTCCTAAATTTTTTACTGAATGTTACATTTCCGTCTATGAAAAATTCTTTCCCTTTTTAAAATTTTTGTGTATTTTATGTGTATAAGTGCTTTTTCTTTTTGTCTGTGTATGACATACTTTCCAGGTGCCCATTGAGGTCAGAAGAGGGCATGAGGTCCTCTGGAACTGGGGTTGCAGATGGCTGTGAACATTCTGGGAGCTTAACCCAGGTCCACTGTCAGAGCAGCCAGGGCTCCTAACTGCTGGGCCACCTCTCCAGCCTCGTGTGGAGCTTCTGTTGATTGCTTCCTCCAGGGAGGATTTAAGTTTTCCCTTGGAAAGGACACGAAGGGATAACACCTCTCTTTGCACAAGGCTGGTTCTTAGGTTGCTCTTTTCATGTTTGCTCTCATTTAAGGACAGAGCCCTCCAGATCCTACCAAGACCAGGGCAGTTTACAATGCTTCTCTCCCCCACCCCCTGGAAGGCCGGCCCTTTAGCTGTTGTTCCATAGTGGGGCTGCTCAAGTCTCTACTTATTAACAGACTCCTGGCTCCTCCATTCGACTTAACGGTTTTCTTCCTTAGTCTTCACATTCATGTAAATTATGGGTGGGAAATAGTTCAGATCCCTGGAACACAAGCAAATGCTGAGTGGGCAGGGTGGCATGATAGTAGAGCATTAATCCCAGCACGTGGAAGGTAGAATGGGGATCTTTGGAGTAAATTGACAAGTTGGTTAGCCCAGTCTGTGAGGTGAGCTCTGGCATCAAGTGAGACACTTTGCTCAGTGAGCAAGGCAGGGCGCTATTGAGAAAGACACTAAGGTTCCAGCCTCTGGGGAAAATACGAATGGAGTCATGTCCATTTTTTTTCTGTCCTTCCCTTTCTCTGGAATTTGAACATCAATATTTGCTTCTCTCTAGCAAGACTGCTGTAAGTTCTGAACAGCAGAACTGTTTGGCCTTCAAGTCCACAGAACTGCCAGTTGGCCCATAGACGTGAGTGTAGACCATGGTGAGAAGTCCTGTAGGCAGATGTGTGCTTCTCCATTCTCAAGGATACTAACTTTTCAGCTGCCCGGGTTGCTCTCTGACTGTTTACTCTTGCTCACTTTCGTAGCTGGTGTTCAGTATGCATGCAAGTGTGATTTTAGCTTAATCTGGTAAGTCTAGACAGCTAGAGGCAGATGTCTGGCAGACAGCTCTTCTGCTTCGCTTCCCTGTTCCCAATCAAGATGCCAGCAACTGTTTTGTGTGCATTCACTTCGTGTCTAACTTTTTTTCTTCATTTATTTTTCCCTCATATGTTTTTAATTGAACAAATTCTCAAAATTATATTGTCAGAATTTTACTATGTGTCTTTAACTGTTGTGTTCTTATTTCAAATGCTCTATATAATAGTAAGCCTATAAACAGTAAGAAATGTATAATATTTTGTTTTTAAATTTTTTGAGTTAGTAAGATTTTTTTTAAATAACAAAATGAATGGCTTTATTTTATTTTATTATTAATTCTTACAAAGTATGTATATTGATTGGTACATATCTTGGAATGTGTATACCTTGAGGACAAGTTAAGTTGATTAGCATATACAACGAATAAGAATAAAGCCTTTATAAAAAGCTATAGAAACCCCATTACTTTGTATGCTAAATTAAAATATTAAGAAAAATACATTATTCAACACACTTATGACATCTGGGGTCAGAACACATAAAATCAACCCTCAGCAATTTTCTAGAGGTTATTTTATTATTATTTTCTAGAGGTTATTTTATTATTATTATTTTCTAGAGGTTATTTTTTATTATTATTTTTTGCACGTGCATGTGGCAGTTGGATGTAGGCCTCAGGTGTCTTCCACGGTTGCCATCCACTCTATTCATTGAGGCAGGGTCTCTCAATAGTCCCAGAGCTCACTGACTTGCCTGGTCAAACCAGGTTACTCACCCCAGGGGTCTTCTGCTTCCAATTTCAAATTGTTGGGTTTACAGGTGGGCCTTTGTGCCCATGTGGCATTTACGTGGGTCCTTGGAATTCAAACTCCATTCCTGACATTTGATTGACAAGCACTTTGGCTGTTGAGCTACTTCCCCAGCCTAGATCTTAGCAATTTTCAACTATATAAAATGCTGTTATGAAGTAGAGCCACTCTGTTTTATAACAGCTCTCTTGAGAACATCCCCCTCATCTGAAGCCTGTATCCTGCAGCCCGCATCTTTCCATACGCCCCTTGCGGTGTAGACAGTTGAGTTGTGTCACCATGCTGTTCCATCTCACGTACCTCCATAAGGAGATTACACTGAGGCTGTTAGTATCCTGCCATTACATTGCTCATTAACTCCTAAATCTCTGCTCTGTCCCCCAGTCTCGATTGCTTCCGATTCCCATGATGCCTAATGACTAGTACATGCCTCACAGAATCTATTTATAACAGTCTAGTTTAAAGCTATTTTCTGATATCACTTTCTATTGATCTGAGGAAAGTATCTTAGACCCCCACTAGAAGAGCAAGACTGCCAATGTGTCAGAGCCCATGTAGCTACCTTCATTTCCATATCAACACTTTCCCTTTTTTTTTCTTGACATAACCTGATTGAGTTTTAAAGGTCTACAATAGAGCTGCAGCAGTCCTTCAGTTGAGTGACACTCTTCTTGTGTATATACTCCTTAAATTAACTTGTTTCATTTCACTGTCATAACATCTGTGATAATCAATATCGCCTGAATATAAATAAGCTTGTTCAGGGTGAGGTCCTTATCTTACTAATCTTCTACAGAGACGAGCCTGGAAAGACCCCTTGGCCAGAACAAAATAGAGTCCTGATGCTCATCAAATACAGAATATTCTTTGAGTGGCTGAATAATTAAAAATGTATTGATTGATGCTGTGACCGTTACTCTCAACTGTCAATCTAATGAGGTCTAGAATCACCTGGGAGTTGAACCCCTAGGCATGCCTCTGAGGGATCATCTTCATTCAGTTAATTCAAGCGTGAAGAGCCACCCACTCTGGGAGGCACTATTACCTGGGCTGGGACTGTGAACTGCATTAAGATGGAGGAAGTGAGCTGTGCACAAGCATGCGTCTACTTCTTGACTGTGGATGCAATGCGACCGGATGCCACAAGCTCATGCCTCCATGACTTTCCTAACATGGTAGAGTAGAGACTGGAACTGTGAGCCAAAATAAGGCAACCTCCCTTACATTGTTTCTGTAAGGCATTTCATCGTGGTCAACAGAAAAGGAACAGAGACAGAGATGAACTCATAAAATGAAAATGTCATTGCAAAGTAATGATTTCTATTGCAGATACATGGATTTCTGTGACAGTTATACCTTGTATTAAAATAAAAGTCTGGTTATTTATAAAACAGTAGAGCATTCTAGCATAATTTTCTTTTTCCCACTTTCCGTATGTGTTTGCTGTGCATGTATGTATATGCAGGGTCTTGCACGTGTGTGTGGGTATGATGCACCTGTTTGAGCATGTATGTGGAGGTACGTGATTGTCATTGGGAGTCATCTTCCTTGGCGTTTCCACCTTATTCACTGAAGTAGAATCTCTCAATTAAACCCAGATCTCACTGATATGGCTAGTCTTGCTATCCAGCTTGTTTTGGGAATTCCCCCCCCACCCTCTGACAGGGCAGCCTCCATGCCCAGCTGGCATTTCATGTCGGTTTCTGGGACTCCAAACACTGGTCCTAAAGTTTGTGTCGCAATTGCTTAAACTGCTGAGCTGTCTCCCTAGCACTATGCATTGTAGCACTTTCGTAGGAAATAATTTCATCGTCTAAACCAGAGCCCATTCTGTGTTTTTTTGTTTTTTTGTTTTTTTGTTTTTTGTTTTTTGTTTTTTCCTCTTTGGGTAGCTAAGTAAGGCATTTTTGAAATATGCCATGCCATCCTCATGGACTCGGAGACATGAAAATCTCTCCACATTAGCTTT
This sequence comes from Meriones unguiculatus, assembly GCF_030254825.1. Classification (NCBI taxonomy): domain Eukaryota; kingdom Metazoa; phylum Chordata; class Mammalia; order Rodentia; family Muridae; genus Meriones; species Meriones unguiculatus. The sequence continues at coordinate 15,271,265 of NC_083354.1, read as the reverse complement.
ACTACAGAAATGTCTGCATTCAAATGAGAAGTATCTGAGGAGCTCTTAGTCTTTACAACTCAGCTGTGATTTTTGCAGCACTGTGAATTCAGGACAAAGGGGGAGAGTGAAAATCATGACTTACAAGGAATATTCCGGAACAGCATCCTTGAAGGCAGGAAGTTCTCTCACATACTCATTATAAAACCATTTCACTTTGAAATGCAAATTCATATAATCGGTGCTCTTGCATAATCGGTGCTTCTCATGTTCTGTAACAGATAAAATCACACAATTAATAAAATTTGGCTTGCAGACAATGCCACTGGGTTTGGATCAACCTTTATTATTGGTATTTCTGTAAAGAAGAAAATTGTGTATTCCAGGCAAAGAGCATTGCTGAAGGCAGCCCGAATGTTCTGTAGCAAACAAAATATAATCCTGGAGGGACAAGAAATTGGCTCAGGGGTTAAGAATGTTTGCTGCATTTACAGAGGCCTGGAGTTTGGGTCCCAGTGTTCATGTTGGAGGGCTCATGACCACATAGAATTCCAGGGGAACTGACACCCTTACTCCTCATCTTTCAGGGTAGCAACACTCAGGTACACAGAGCCACACACAGAAACACACATAATAAAATAAACAAAATAAGACAATCTTTTGTCCTTAGAGGGAAGGCTAAGTGATACTATGAAGTGGTTTGTGTATTCTATTGTGTCTCAATTTAAAAAAAAAAAAGAAAGATGCGAATTTTGATGGAGAAAGACTAACAACATAGTAAAATTTGCATTTGTCTGGAGGCTCCACGCTTTGGCTGCTTTTAGCCAGATACACGGCGACAGAAAGACATTCTAAGGGATCAAACGCGACTTAAAGCAGCAGCTATAATCGCCGATTAACATGGGGAATGTGGGACATGTGCACGTGGGTCAGGTCACATCCCGACCTAGTTTTAACACTTAAAAGAACTAAGACGGTTGAGGAGAGAGAGATACATTTAGCTTCTACGCCATATCATACATTTTCATTTCCTGGGAGGAATTTCCTAGTGTGTGGCTTAAAGGGGCTAGCCTAAAGCTGTTTACGGAATATGGGCACACAGGACCGGGAAGGAGAGACCCTCGGAGCGGTGCTGAATGTGTCAGTGTGTGCTGTGTATGTGTGTGTTTGTGTAGGTATGTGTACAGCGTCTTCCTTAATTGCACTTGTTTATTTTGTTGAGACAAGGTCATTGAGGCACGTGCTTGCTGGCTGGGTGTGGCAGGCCAGTGGGACACAGGGATCTTCTGCTTCCCTGGCTGGGATGGCAGACTCTCACCAGCTTGTCCGGCTGCTTACCTGGATCCTGGGGCTCTAGACTCAGGTCTCATGCACCCACAGCATGCCTTTACTCAGCAGCTGCGTCCCCAGCCCGGGAATATGCCTTTCTCTGTTCCACCTCACTACAGCGGACCTGCTGGCCTCATCTGGCAGCAACAATAGACACAACCAAATCCTGAATCTCTCTGTTTTTCTTCAGGATGTAAACAGCCTCCTCTGAGAAATCCCTCTGGGAGTCAGTGACTCTCAGTGAAGCTGGGAACTTTGCCTCCTTATAGAAACCCCCCTTGCATTGCATTCTGTGGTAAATAATGAAAAACTAAGGTTGAAGAAATTGGATTGTTATTGAAAACAGAAGACATCAGGGAAATGCAAATCAAAACGACCCTGAGATTTCACCTTACACCCATCAGAATGGCTAAGATCAAAAACTCAAGTGACAACACATGCTGGAGAGGTTGTGGAGAAAGGGGAACCCTCCTCCACTGCTGGATTGACTGTAACCTTGTACAACCACTCTGGAAAGCAATCTGGTGCTTGCTCAGAAAATTGGGAATAGTGCTACCCTAAGACCCAGCTATACCACTCCTGGGCATATACCCAAAAGATTCTCTACCATACAACAAGGACATTTGTTCAATTATGTTCATAGTAGCTTTATTTATAATAGCCAGAATCTGGAAATACCCTAAATGTCCCTCAACTGCGAATAGATAAAGAAATTTACACAATGGAATACTATTCCGCTATTAAAAACAAGGAAATCATAAAATTTTTAGGCAAATGGATGGAACTAGAAAAGATCATCTTGAGTGACATAACCCAGAACCAGAAACACATGCATGGTATATATTCACTTATAAGGGATTATTAGCAATATAATACAGGGTAACCATACTAAAATCCACAGACCTAAAGAAGCTAAATAACAAGGAGGACCTTAGGGAGGATGCTTAATTCTTATTCAGAAGGGCAAACAGAATAGACACCAGAAGTGGTGGAAGAGAGGCAACAGGACAGGAGCCTACCGCAGATGTCCTCTGAAAGACTCCACCCAGTAGGGTATCAAACCAGGTGTTGAGACTCAGCCAAAGTTTGGGCAGAATGCAAGGAATCTTATGGAAGAGAGTGTGTGTCTTGGGGTGGGGGGAGATAGAAGGACCCAGAAGGCACAGGAGCTCTACAAGGAGACCAACAGAGCCAACAAACCTGGACCCAAGGTGGCCTGCTGAGACGGATGCACCAACCAAGGGTCATACATGGAGAGGACCTAGACCCCTGCTCAGATGTAGCCTGTAGGTAGCCCAGTCTTCACATGGATCCCCTAGAAAGGGGAACAGGGGTTATTTCTGGCATGGACTCTGTTACCCACAATTTGATCACTTTCCCTTGGTGGGCCATCCTTGCCAGGCCACAGAGGAAGAGGATGCAGACAGTCCTGCTGAGTCTTGATAGGTTAGAGTCAGATGGTCGGGGAGGAGGGCTCCCCCTTTTTGTGGTCTAGGGGAAGGTAATGGGGGGGGAGGAGGGAGGGTGGGGCTGGCTGGAGATGAGGGAGAGGGCTACAATTGGGATATAAAGTGAATAAATTATAAAAAATAAAATTAAAATACCTAAAAAGCAATTATTCTGTGGGTGTGCTTGAGTATGGCATCATACTAACTTGCCAAGTTCTAAGTACAAGTGGGAAAACTCAATATTTTGCTGCATGCCGAAATAAAATGTTCAAATTAACAACTTCACATTTTCAAAATCTGGCTCTGGCTCAGATACTTAGCTACTCAGAAATTTTTCACAATTCTGAACGTGTACGTGCTGGCTGGCCAGGATGGTGAATGTTATGTGATTCCTTTTTCCCAGGTTTGTGGATGAGCAGTGTTAGAGTAATGAGCATGGAGTCTGGTATTGATTCTTTGACATCCAGCTAACCATCTAGGGCTAGATTTGTCACGTACCAGGAATTCCAGTCACATGGAAGGACAAGGGAAGAGAATTGCTAGGACAAAGCCAACCTGGGGCCACAGAATTACGTGTCCTTCCTGATTTGTGAGAGTGAGAAGAGAAAATTCACAGAGTCAAATGAAAATGGAACACAGCCTACAGTCAATGCACTTTTAAGAGAGGTTCTTAGAGCTAAGAGTTCCGACGATAAAAAAAATATCAAAGAGCTAAAATATATAGCCTAGTATCACATCCCAAGATCTTAGGAAAACTGGAACAAGACAAAGCTAAATCTGGTAGAAAGAAGGAATAATCATCAGAGTGGAAATAGAGATTAAAAGAGCAGCGCAATGGACCAATGAAAGAGAGATAAACATGACAGAAAAGTCACTTCATAAACTGATCTAAGATACTGAAGAAGGGATGAAGGGAGGGAGGGAATGAGATGGACACAGACAGACAGACACACACACACCAAACTCATAATAATTATCTACAAAAGAGCAAAGAACAAGCAGTGTATTTAATAAACAAATGATCTGAACAGACACTTCTCGAAAGAAGAAATACAAACGATCAATAACTGTGTTAAAATATCAACACCTTCAGCCATGAGAGAAACAAGAACCACAGTACAGAAGTTCCTCCTCTTCCCATTCCGAATGGCTGTATCAAATGACAAAAGCGGTCAGCTGGAGGGGAAAGGAACGGAAGCCTCCTGCTGGTAGGAGTAGCAGAGCACTGTGGGGAAAACAGTACTGAGGTTTCTTCAAAGCTAAAAATAATAATACCACATGATCCAGGTTGAGCACGCTCAGCTATCAGGGAGGAAGGGAAGCCAGCACACAGAAGAGTCGCGCAAGTTTACCGTCACCGCCCTCACAATGGCAAAGTGACAGAATCAGAGTGGGTGCCCGTCGGCGGATCAGTAAAGAAGCTGTGGATGCGAACAGTGGAGTTTTATTCAGCCACCAAAAAAGCTGCCACGTCATGTCCAGGACAGACGCAACCAGACAACATTATGCTCTGTGAAGCACAACAGACTTTTGGAGACAAGTATTAGATGTGTTCTCACATTGATAGAGCCTAAGGGGAACAGTGATCTGGAAGTTAAGAGTGACTGTGAGGGTTAAGGTTGTAGGAACCCTGAGCTGGGAGGAGAGAGGAAAGGCAGTGGGGAGGGTAGAATGGATTAAAGCACAACACACTTACACATGGAACATCGCGATGAAACCAATAACTTACAGAACGAACATGAGTTAAGCTTTATATAAAATACACTTATATAACGACGACTTTAAATGTTTTATGTATAAAAATTAAGTGTTTGACTTAATCGGATTTTTTAGCTATATTCAAAATTTTACTTAGAATGGCATATTAATCAATTAAGTTTTAGAATTAAAATCTTACATGAAATTGTATTTTTGTGAGCTATAATATCAAACCATGAGATTTGGAGAAAAAATTGTTTTTTAATTCTTTACGTATAAGACTGACTGTAAGCTCAGATTGGGTAGACAAAGAAAAATTTCAAGTAGAGCTGAGATAAGCAAAAAAGACCTAAAGGAAAATAAAAATGAGAAAAATTTCAGAGTAAAAGTGTACTTACATTTTTTTTTTTTTATTTAAAGGAAAAACTTAGATCAGCCTGGGTGCGTAGTTTAGAAAACATTCTATTGTTGAGGATGTAAGAAGAATACAAATTATTTGAAAATTGTTATTATTACAGATAGTAATTTTGTTGAAATAAGGGTGATAAAGTGTATTTGCCAGAAGAAAAACACAGTGAACGCTGGGAGTATGAATTTAAATATTGAACCAGTCAGGGCAGAAGACCCACATACACACACTGAAGATGAAGTTTTAACTTTGCCGTCTTTCAAGAAGTTAAAGGAGAATTGGCACCACGCACAAATGTTACCATGTTGCTGTAGAGAAATAGTCATTAAGGTGCAAAGAACGAACACAGTAGCAGCTCATGAGCGGGGGGGGGGGGGGGGGGGGAGGGGGGCTTGGGCCACCTGTTCCGAGCATGTTCTCATATTAGTGGAATTCCGAAGGGCTACCGGCTTTATTAATACAGGAGACATTCATGGAGGGCAGGCCCGATCCCGGCGAGGCACTGGGGATACAAAGGAAAGTTCCACGTGCTGTGCTCTCCATCTGAGGTGCATTGTGGGTAAGAAGGAAGGGTGACAATTTCAACAGTGTGGCAAGTGTGTGACTTGCAGGATTCTGTAACCTGCTATAGGAGATGAATTTAGCTCAACTACTAGTCAGCCACAAAAATAATTTCCTATAGTGGAATTTAGTGGAGAAAAAAAAATAAACAATAGGGACATACGGGACATACTACCTAAATGGGACCTACTTGCCCTTAAAAAGAACCCTACTTCATACTCACTCTTTGTTATGAAATCATATAACTGTCCCAACTAAAAACCCTGCCCTCCCATTTTTTGCCTCTTGTGTTTTGAAATGATTTAACGGTAATTTGGATGAGCCATATGTATTTCACTAGTCTTCCCTTTGCAGCATTCTCCACACCATAAAAAAAAGCAGTTTTTCAGGTAGAACACTTGTCTATTTGCTTAGCTAGCTTTAACTTCACTTCTCTTTAAGGACATAAGCTCTTCCTTTTTGCTAATTTACATAGTCAATTTAGAACTCACAGACCTCTTCGGGTCTAAATTTTTAGATACCCTCTTAGCAGCCCCGAGCTCTGCTATCTCCAGGGCTCCAGGGAGAGAATTTCATCAGCTTGATTCACTGTAACTACCCTGGCCAGGCCTTTTCTTCTTTCTTCCAGCTTCCGAGTCGCTCAGTAAGAGCGGGCATCTCTGACCTTTCTAAAAGGCTAAGTCTGTTTTTATTCTTGCCTGGGGACTATTCATTTTCATCCCTAAGAATTAAGCTGGAAAATAACATGAAATTATCATGGTTTTCTGGGGAAAATATTCTTCAAATTATCGGTTTAAAGTTTGTTTAAACTTTAAACAAACTTTTAAAGGCGAGGTCTCAGGTAGCCACAGCTGGCCTTGAACAGCTATGTAGCTGGAATGGGATGACCTTGAATTCTGATCCTTCTGTTTCTACCTTTCCAGCCCTGGCATTCCGGGTGAGCGCTGCTTTAGTGGTTTGAATGTGAAATGTCCTCCATAGTTTCAAGTATTTGAACACTTGGTCTCTGGTAGGTGGTGCTGTTCAGGGAGGTTTGGGAGGTGCAGCCTTGCTGGACGAAGTGTTTCACTATTTCACTAGGGGATGAGCTTTGGGGGGTGGGGGGAAGCCTTGCACCATTTCCGATTACCTCTTGTCAACTTTCTGCTTGTGCCACCATCCTTGCCTGCCGCTTGCTGCCATGGTTCCTCACCAGGATGGGATGGACTCTGGTCCTTCTGAAACCTTCCACCCAAATAAACTCTTCCTTTTCCAAACTGCCTTGGTCGTGGTACTTTATCATAGTGTCAGAGAAGGAACTAGTCCATCCGCTATGCTTGGTCTGTGCAGTGCTGGGCTTTGCGCATGCTAGCCACGCACCGTGGAGCCCCATTTCCAACCTCGGCTTCTGCTTTTCCTAACACAGAAGGTAGCTCCCGGGTGAACCCCATTTCCAGTCCTAATTTCTGTGTCTTTGAGCCGTGTTTTTCTCACAAGCTATCAGCTGATATTTACTACTCTCTGCGGATGGAAACAAGAGACTTGCGACACCAGCTGTTGTCACGCTCTGCCAGTTCAAGGAGAGAGGGACTGACATCCCTCTATGAGTTGTGCTCCTTGCCTAAGCCAACAAGGGACCTGCAGGATACTGAGGTAGTGTGTGATAGAGCACCGATCTTGAGGGCAGTATAGTAAAAGACTGGAATGAAAGAGTATATCGGGTTTGCCTGTGATATTTTTCCATAAACAGCAGGAATAAAGAGACGCTTTCCTTTACGTCCATTTATTACTTCACAAGGACTCTCCATAAACACCATGAGCTCCTGTGGCAGGTTTGACTACTTGCTAAACCTTGTTCTTGTTTGCCCAGGCACACAGGCAGACTATGTGCTAGCCTTGCTTGCTGCATGAATTTAGGGCTAAAGAACATCATGAGTTTAGGTTAGAAAGAAACTCTTGTCAAATTTCCCATTTTCTTACTCTCAAATACTGGCCAAGTGCAGACATCCAGAGCACAGTTCCAAGGTCCTACGATTAGCAAACTCCACATGTAGGATGCTGGGTCCCTGAGCCACATGGCATGGTAGAGTTGCCCAAACTCTAAATGGTGCAAGTAAAAACACAGCAAAATTTATATTGTGCTAAATTGTCTGTCTGTGGAGCTGGGCCACATGTTACTATATTTCATTGCGCCACAGAAAGGTTTTCAAAAGCTACTACTCACTCCTTAATTATTGCCTCGGCCTCTAATTTCCAGTTATTGTATCTTTATTGTGTGTTGGGGGGTGGCGGGTGGTTGAGATGGGCTCTCATGTAGCCGAGGCTGGACTTGAACTCATTACATAGCTGATAATGACCTTGAGTACTTAATCCTCCTGTCTTCCTCTCTGAGGTTCTGGGATAACAGGCATGTACCACAGGGCCTGTGTAAGAAATATATGCAGGTTCTGCATGTGGGCTGACCCCCTGCAGGCCTTCCAGGTAGGCTAATTAATATCTTGGGTAGTAGTACAGGGAATCCCCGTGAGCCCAGAGACTTAGGAATCTCTGCATTTCACAATCCAAAACCCACACCCATAATGTGTGCTTTTCCCATAATGTGTGACTGAACCTTGCACAGGAAAATTTTCAAAAGAACCATAATTACATCTGCAGTATTACCCCCCCCCCAAATATCAACGGGAGAGATTATAATATCAAATTCAGAAATATTCCTCAAGTCATCTTGAATCCCACTCAATTATTTATGTGCAATGCTGACTATGTTAATAAAATTCTCTTGAGCTCATTTGTTTCATGTGAGAAGAATGACTCTTAAATTTGTTTAGCCATCAATCCTCCTACATTTTTAATTTTGGCAACAAAAACTGGACTAGCTCATTACATTTATAAAACAAACTATTTAATTAGCTTTTCCAAACTGCTATATAATAATTTTGTGTAGAATTTAATCTTTGAATTTCAGTGGGAAATATAAATATTTTACTAGCAGGATAAAAAAATGCTTACTTAAAATCATACAAAGAAAAGGCTTCGCAGTTAAAAAAAATCTGGCTGTTTTTGTCTGGAACATACTTATTAGCATTTAGTTGGAAATGTATATCTTTTCAGGGAGTTAGTATTTATGTATAAGCTTTAGACATAATGTGGAAACATATGATTATATGTAACATATACAATAGAGGTGGTACACATATAATTTTCTTTTCTGCTTTTTTTGAGGCAGGGTCCTGTGTCATGCACATTGTTCTAGAATTCCTGATGCACCTTGAACTCCTGAGCCTCCTGCCTCAATCTTGTGGGACTACAGGTGTGTGCATGACAGCATTCAGCTATTCAACCCACTTTCCTGACAAGGCAAGTGTCTGTCACCATCACAGTGCTCCTGTGATATCATTTACTGCACAGCTACTTTGCTTTGTCCCAAGAGATAGGTGCCATACATTATCTTTCTGCACAGTCTTAAAACCTCTTCTTTGGAGATTGGCACCGTTCTCTTTTTTCCATACGTGGTGATGCAGGGCTGGAGGGAATACCAAACAAAAAACAGAGGTGTGGTTCAAGGTCTTTGAAGATATGATGGGTGTCCTGCTCACAGTTGCACAAGCTGATTACCCAGCAACTTTTGTTTAAAAATTACAGACTGCTGTACACACACACACACACACACACACACACACACACACACAAACATCTATGCTACTGCAGTTCTTTAGTAAGTATACAGAGGGAGAGGCCGTGGGTTCTCATTCATATACTGAGAAAATAAGCCATTTTAGATAAGCCTGATAAAGATCTAATGACATTGGCATATCTCCGAAGGTGAGGTAGCATCTAACCTTCTGCCTGGCAAAGTGAGGTGTGGTATTAACAATGCAGAGGAGGAACAAAAGGGAAAAAAACTGTACATAACATGCTAAGAAAAAGGAGCTTGGACTCACGTGACTCTTCCATAAATGAAAACCAGAAAAGTAGATCACGCTTATCAGGTTTTTCAATAATCACTAACTGACATTTCTGACAGCCCAATTATTAAAAAAATATGCAAAGAAAATAAAGCTAAGAAAAAAAAAAAGAAACTAATATGCTTTGCTCTTTGGCCACCGAGAAGGATGCTGGGAGCTCAGGAGGAGCAAGGAAACAAGCTCAGAATTCCAGCAACTTTCTCAGCACAAGCCAAGAAAAAAAAACAAAAAACCATGCAGATTTCCTTAGTTTACACGATGTGGGTAGATGTGCCTCCCAGATAGATCCTCTGGCACATCCACTTAGAATTCTGATCTAGACCTACTGGCCATAAAGCAGGGCTGGAAGGCTCTCAGCCCTCCCTGGAGAAGGCTGTGCCTGAGTCCCAGAATGTCAGGAGCAGCGGGGAATGTCCTTATCATTTGGGCTAGGATGGACAGCCATGAGCAAAACAAACACAGCGGAGGTGGAGCAGGGTTCAAAACAGAGATACACATCACTCTGAAACACAATGGTAAATTTCAGGCACCCAAGAAGCTACTGCCACAAATTGAGCAACCTTGGAACAAGGAAAAGCACTGAAAAAGAAACAGATACAGACTCCTCTTGGTTGGTGATTTTTTTTTTTTACTTTAAAAAGTGTTTTATTATAATAATTATTATTTGTGTGTATATGACATGGGAGTCATGCCTAGGCCCTGTGAACTTGGGAGGTCAGAGGACAACTTTGAAGGGTCAGTTCTCTTGCCCAGCATGTATGTTTAACTGCTGAGGTAGCTCACCAACACCAAATATGGTTCTTTTCATCAGAATCCTAACAGCAGAGGCTGTGCAGAATATTTTCATGAGAGTCAGAACTGGGAGCTGAAATGTAGACTTCAATCATGTGTGCAACACATACTCAATTATGTACTATGATCGAGGTACTGTCCTATGGGGAGAGTATACAACACAGAAGGAAATGCTATCTCCACCACCAATAGCGTACGATATGGTGAGGAGACAGACACTCCTTGATGCCTCGCGGAAGGCTGAAGAGGGCAGGGGGTGAAAGAAGGATGAGGGCACACTCCCTTCTTCAGCAGAGCATTCAAGGAAGGTCTCTAATGGGAGGAAGCCAGAGCAAATGGACAACAGAGAGCAATGTACGCAGGCATTTCCCAGGAAAACATGTTAGGAAGAAGACAGAGAAAGCGACAGACTCTAAAACAGGAAAAAAAAAAAAAAGTTTAAAGTCCAAGGAGCTGAAGGAGGCCCCTGTGACTGACATGGAGGTGGAGGTAGGGGTGGGTGGAGGGTAGTGGTCAGTTGAGTTCAGAGGGGCCCCAGGACCAGGTCACACAGGAGGTCTGTAAAACCTCTGAGAAAGACCTTTCTTTCCTGTGCCATAAGCAGCGGTAGGTAACGTGTTTCTAATCTACATAGGTAAAACACTTTAGTTCCTGTCTGAAAGAGAGAAGTTTGGGAGAAGTTTGAGGCCACTGTGGTAGACCAAGCTTGGTGGGGACAAAGGGACCTTGGAGTGGGTGCTGTAATGCGTTGTGGGGTTGGGATATATTCTTGGTACCGGGTCTTTCCAGTGTATAACCCCTTTCCTTCCTAAATTAACATTCTAAAAAGGGAAATGGCAGTCTATTAAATTTGCTCCCACTGCCTCTTCTGCGTAGACCCATAGATTCGTGTATGGAGGAAACAAATAGATTGATGAGCTAAGCAAAGGGGAGACGGAAGACAAGGCTCAGTAATCGGTGGAGCTGAAGGGTTCCCAGCACCCACATGGCGGCTCATGGCTGCCCGTTAACTCCAGCTCCAAGGGATCTGAGGCCTTCTTTTGGCCTCCATGGATATTGCCTGCACATGGTGTACATACATACATGTATGCAGGCAAAACACTTATACACAGAAAACAGATATAAGCAAACCTTTAAATACTACATAAGGAGATGGCTTTTTGCCACACTCCTACCCCCCCTGCCCCATCTTTCCACCTGTCTTGCTGAGAACAGAATGGGTATTCAGTCACCCTGTCGAGGGGGAGGAGGTCTCGTCAGCACTGGTCTCGATCTGTACATGTTTTGGCTTATAGATTCTACAAGGGCAAATCACTGTCATATCTCAAACACCTGATTTTCTGCAACAAAAGCACCTGTTTATGCCTTCCATTTTTTTTTATTAAGACTTGTCAATAAAATACAAAAGTGATTTCTGCTTTAATATGTAGGTCGTATGAGCTACTCAAAAGTAATCAATTGCTTGCCTTTCTCAGAAGTTTATAAGTTTTTACTGCAAAACCATTGCTTAAAATGTTTTTTATTAAAAGACGCAAATCTTTACAGAATTTACTTCTTGTAATTTCCTGTGCACTTGTCATTACTTATTTAAAAATAACCTGGAGTTCAGACACTTTTTTAGGAAAAAAAATCAATTTTTATCAATTATTTATGACACCCAAAACCAAAAAGAAAGTAATTCTGGTATTGGTAGATGGAAAATAAGCTATTTCTCGTTAGCATTTGGGTTTGTTGTCATTTCCTTATTACTCATGAAGGAAATAGAAGTAAATACTAGATCATGAAGATAAAGGGAAGACAAGGATTTATTTAGATTACAGTTTGTAAGTAATTGAAAAGCTAAGTATTTGACTATTTTTGAGCTTATTATTGATGCCTTTTTATTTTATAATTTATTTGCTTAATAAGTTAAAAGTTTTCTTTCTCTTTGCAATTAGTTTAACTCTAATAGGATAGCTTTGAGTTAATCAAATAGAGCTATATTTATCACCCTGCACAAAACTGAAGTCCAAGTGGATTAAAGACCTCAAAATAAAACAAGACACACTAAAACTTTTTAGAAGAAAAAGTAGGGAAGAGCCTTGAACTCCTTAGCACAGGAGAAAACTTTCTGAACAGAACACCAACAGCGCAGGCTCTAAGAGCCACAATCAATAAATGGGACCCCATGAAACTGAAAAGCTACTGTAAAGCAAAGGACACAGTCAACAGAACAAAACAACAGCCTATAGATTGGGAAAGGATCTTTGCCAACCCTATATCTGACAGAGGGCTAATATCCAGAATATATCATGAACTCAAGAAGTTAAACAGCAACAAATCAAGTAATCCAATTATAAAATGGGGTATAGAGCCAAACAGAGAATTCTTAATAGAAGAATATCGAATGGCAGAGAAACACTTAAAGAAATGCTCAACATCCTTAGCTATCAAGGAAATGCAAATCAAAATGACCTTGAGATTTCACCTTACACCCATCAGAATGTCTAGGATCAAAAACTCAAGTGACAATATATGCTGGAGAGGATGTGAAGAAAGGGGAACCCTCCTCCATTGCTGGTGGGAATGTAAACTTTTACAACCACTTTGGAAATTATGGCACTTTCTCAGACAATTAGGAATATGCTACCTCAAGATCCAACTATACCACTCTTAGGCACATATCCAAAATATGCTCAAGTACACAACAAGGACATTTGCTCAACCATGTTTGTATCAGCCTTATTCATACTAGCCAGAACCTGGAAACAACCCAGATGTCCCTCAATTGAGGAATGGATACAGAAATTGTGGTACACTTACACAATGGAATACTACTCAGCAATTAAAAACAAGAAAATCATGAAATTTGCAGGCAAATGATGGGAACTAGAAAAGATCTTCCTGATGAGGTATCCCAGAAGCAGAAAGACACACATGGTATATACTCGCTTATAAGTGGATATTAGACATATAATATAGGATAACTATACTAAAGACTGTACACCTAAAGAAGCTAAGCAAGGAGGACCCTGGGTAAGATGATCAATCCTTACTCAGAAAGGCAGATGCGACAGAAATTGGAAGAGGGAGAAAATAGGGAACAGTACAGGAGCCTATTACAGAGGGCCTCTGAAAGACTCTACCCAACAGGGTATCAAAGAAGATGCTGAGACTCATATCCAAACTTTGGGAGAGTGCAGGGAATCTCATGAAAGAAGATGGAGATAGAAGGACCTGGAGGGGACAGGAGCTCCACAGGGAGAGCAACAGAACCAAAATGTCTGGGCCCAGGGGTCTTTTCTGAGACTGATATTCCAACCAAGGACCATGCATGGAGATAACCTAGAGCCCTTGCACAGATGTAGCCCATGGCAGCTCAGTGTCCAAGTGGGTTCCCTAGTACTAGGGATAGGGACTGTCTCTGACATGAACTCAGTGGCTGGCTCTTTGATCACCTCCCCCTGAGGGGGGTTCAGCCTTACCACATCATAGTGGAAGACAATAAAGCTAGTCCTGATGAGACCTGATAGGCTAGGGTCAGATGGAAGGGGAGGAGGACCTCCCCTATCAATGGACTAGGGGAGGGGCATGGGAGGAGAACAGGGAGGGAGGGTGGGATTGGAAGGGGACAAGGGAGGGGGCTACAGCTGGGATACAAAGTGAATAAATTGTAATAAATTAAAAATAAATTTTAAAAAATCTGAGCAGGACAAACTTACAGTATACTGCCTCAGTGTCAGGTAGGCATGGGGTGGGGCTCGGAGGCTAGAACATGAAGACCTATGTTCCATCCCAGGTATGATGGGACATGCCTGTAATCTCAGAGCTTCAAAGGTGGAGGCAAGAGGATCAGAAATGAGTTTGGGCCATGTAAAGCTTTATACACATAAACATACACAGTCATTCACATCCACATCCACATACACATACACATACAGAGATGGGGAGGGAGAAGAGAAAGGAGAGGGAGAGGGAGAGGGAGAGGGAGAGGGACAGGGAGAGAGGCAGGGAGGGAGGGAGACGGAGGATGGCTTTCCACAAATGCTTTCATGACCTCTGGAAAATAAAACTGAGCAACAATGCTTTCCAAAATCCAGGAGGCTTCTCAAAGGTCTGATTTATCTCACATGCTGTGAGTACGAGCTGGTGAGTCTGGGTTCTGCTTCCGCACCTCGCTGCCAGGTTTCCATCTCCAGATGGCGGCCAGGCATGACAAGCCTCTCCTCTGCTCCTCTGGCCCACCAAGAGAAAAATCCAGGGCAGCTCGTTTACTCTGGGAGAAGCTTGTTCATACACTGGACACCTGTGTCCCATGGTTCCCACTCAAGGGACTCTCTCCTCAACGACCTGCATTAAGGACTCAGTGGAGCTATACATCCTCAACTGATCCCAGGCCTCAGGAAACAAGCAGATACACAATGCCCCCCCCCCCAAGCTGTGTCTTCAGAATGAGAACATGCAGGCTGAACACAGTACAGAAAGAGAGGGGGGAAGGGGGAGAGAGAGAGCGAGTGTGCCTGTGCTTAGGTTTACCTCAAGAAGAACAGCCCAATCTACTCCAAGAACACCCCAATATTTTCAGATGTATCTGGGGGTCCTTATATACTAACAGGGTATGGTATGCCCTAATTTTCAACGACACTAAAAAGCTGAGACAGAAAATTGGGTACATACAGGAAAGAAAGGGGGAAAAAAAAAACCCTGTCGCTATTAAAATCTCTGCCAGATGAAACGGGGAGAAGAACACTACTCAACAGGGATTTCAAAGTAATGGTCAAAAAAATGCTCATCAAAGCCAGGAGAAAAACAAGAACAAAGAGAATCTTAATAAACAACAAGAATAAGACGTACCTAACAGAAACTGTACAGGCAAAGGCTACTACAGCAAACTGAAAAAAAAAAAAAAAAAAAAAAAAAAGAAAAGAAAACGATCAATATAAGGGTTCAACAGAAAATTAAATCAGTCAGGAGGAAGGATCCGAGAGCTTGACGGTTGATCACTGGAAGTAATTCAACCTGTGCAATAAAGATAAATGGGGATGAAGATGAAGGCAGACAGTCTGAGACACAACACCAAGTGTGGCAGGAGAGGGACAGAGCGATGGACAGAAACATGTTCATAAAAGAAGTGGTGGAAATGTTCCCAGGGGGGGAAAAAACCAAAAACAAACACAAACAGAAACAAACAAACAAACAAAAACCAGAATCAATATCCAGGAAGCTAGAGAAGTCTAATGACTTCTAGGAAGCCCACTCCAAGACACGTCATTATCCACATCATCACCAAACTGTCTACATCTACGCGTGGAGAGCTCTTTGAAGGCATAGCAGGAAAGCAAACTGTTAAGTACAAGGAAACCTTCGCTTAAGCCTTGTAGTCAGAAAGCGATGAGTCATAAACTGAAGATCCCGAGGAACAAACCATTTAAAATCCTCCAACTAAGAACCCAACATCCAACAATCCCGTGTGTTAACGTGAAGAGGTGATTGGGTTGATGAGATGGCTCACCTGGAACTGACGCTTGCCGCCAAACCTGACGACCTGGGTTCAATACCCAAGACCCCCACATGGTGGAAGAAGAGAACCCACTCCTGAAAACTGTCCCTTGAACTCCACGTGCTTCACACTCACCTACCTCTACATTCACACGAAGATTAGATGGACGGCTGCGATAACTTAAAACTCCAAGGTTGAGTCAGAACTATAACTCATGAAGCTGCAACCTGCTTCTAGCTGCATCCCTAGAATAATACGCTCCTGTACAGTAGCTAGAAACCAAGGGATCCCTCAGCAACTTTATGACCCGATATTAGCTTCCCAAATTAGCACTGAAAGTGCTTCTACTGATATGTCCTCATCCTTTATTTCTTCTTGTTTTCACAGCTGCGAATAACCTTTACTAAGCTCTTTTTCCTTTTTGAATTTTACTTAGTAATTTTCCAATTACCAAAGTCACGTGTGCTTGTCACAACACTTGGGAAAAAATTAAAAAAGAAACAAAAAAAAAAAAACCAAAAACTCTCCCCGACACACAAACAGCAAGGCAGTCTTACAATTCCCACATGGCCCTTCTACCGAATGCTGCTACCTTACCAAACCTCTCCCTTCTGTGTGTGTGTGTGCACATTCATACATGTATGCACAAATGTGTGCACACATGCGTGTGGCCTGCTTGCATTTGCCTACATAGATCCATTAATCGCCTGTAACATTTCATCCCTCAGGTCCAGATTCTTGGCTAGATGCTGACCTCTCCAAAGGACAGCTGGCCCCACAGGCACATTTAATCTTTAGCTGGTCCCTGACATGTATTTCTCCCAAGTCCGTCAGTAGTTTGTGTGCTAAAGGTCCCTTGCATTATAAAATATTATTTTCATGCATACGTGTGTGTGCCTGTATGAGTTTATATGCATTGCATGCATGACTGAGGTCAGAAGAGGACACCGGATTTCATGAAGTTGGCATTTCAATCAGTTGTGAGCCCAGATGTGGGAGTTGGTAACTGAATCCAGGTCCTCTACAAGAGCAACAGGACTCTTTTTTTTTTTTTTTTTTCAATGCAGTTTATTCAGGAACCTTGAACAATCCTCGGACCCTGGGGAAAGCCAGCCCACAGCTTAAATAGCCTCTGGGTAGCCAACCCAGGCGTGCCATGTGGGCAATGCAGATAGGTCCACATACATGGAAGCAAGCCAGATCCTCAGCCTTAGCCAAATGTGGAATTGTTCGTGACAGAGAGCACTCACCATCGGGAAGGTGGAAGGCGGAAACCAGCTCCATCTTTAAGGCATAGCATTCCGCAGCTCTCTACAGTTCCCCCTTTTTGTTTTAGACCATCAGGCAAGAGTAGAGGTCTGATCTCTGATATTAGAAATAAATTGGGACTTTGTACTGATGTTCATTTAGGTGTCATCCACCCAAAGAGCATCAGACCCGTCCGATACCTTTTTCTCAGAGGCGGGACCTGGGGCATCAACCCGCATGCAATCAGACATGCTCTTCTCTGGGTCGAAAGCTGCTGACCCTGAGTGCAGTGCTTAGCCTCGCATCCTGAGCGTATCCTTTTAGCTTTTTATGGTATCCAACCATGCTTGGGGAGAATGTCCTGCTTCAATGGCTGTAAAGGCCTGAATGATCATGGCTGCAACAGGACTCTTAACCACTGAGGAACCTGTTCAGTCCAAGGCCAAATGTATTTCAAAGAAAATCTCAGCTGATGTTTTGTGTACTGAAGTTTGGACTTTTCTAGAAACAATCCGAGTTTCATGAGGATTCATAACAGTGGTTCTCAATCTTCCTTATGCTGCTACCCTTTAATACCGTTCCTCACGTTGTGATGACACCCCCCCCCAAACCATAAAATTATTTTCACTGCTACTTCATAACTGTAGTGTAAATATCTGTGTTTTGGGGAATCAAAACCCACAGGATGAGAATCACTGATTTAGGGGATGATAATTAAGCTCTCTGTGGCATCACTTCCTGCTGATACTTCCCTCCCCGAACTCCTTGCCCTGTTCTGCTACCACACCTCTGTGTATTTCTGAGTCAGACCCCAAACCAGATCCTCAGGGTGTGCCCCAGTTCTGACACCGGAGAATTTGTCATGTTAAAGTGCTACAACTTGACCACATTTTTGGAATCATCCTCATCCCTATTTTTAAACATTCTTCATCCTCATTCCTAATTTTAAACATTCTTATTGACTATGTTTTCCTTTGTCTTCAACACATTTCCAGTTCACCTAGTTTCAGCCGTAGTCACTATATTCCTTAAATTTACCTGCAAGTTTTCCTAACTCACCAGTTACTGTCATTTCATGCCGATGTTATACATAGTAAGTAGTCCGAATCCCGAATACCTTTCCTCAGGGAAGTACTCAACCAGATTCTGTGCTTCCCGAAGTCACACTAACTTCCTCTCATTCTCCACTGCACAATCCCAGTTTCAGAAGTGACACACCCCCTACATGCATGATCCCTACTAAAATTGTAAATCTCTCATTTCTTGTTATTCAAATGACATTTTGATTAATTTCAATCTTCTTCTGCTTAAGAATACCCTTTCCTTGTGCTATGCAATTTTCAAAAGTATATTTAGTTCAAGTGCAATGAATTTTTATCTTGTAGAAGACAAAAATTAAGTTTAATTGATAAACAATCATACTTATCGATCTTATGTTCTATTTTTTTAATTTTTTATTTAACTTTTATTAATTACACTTTATTCATTTTGTATTCCCCCATAAGCTGCTCCCTCCCCAAGTTCACTAATAGGGGAGGTTCTCCTCTCCTTCTTTCTGATCTTAGTCTATCAGTTCTCATCAGAAGTGGCTGCATTGTCATCTTCTGTGGCCTGGTAAGGCTGCTCCCCCCCAGGGGGAGGTGATCAAAGAGCAGACCAATCAGTTTATGTTAGAGGCAGTCCCTGTTCCCATTACTATGGAACCCACTTGGACACTGAACTGCCATGGGCTACATCTGTGCAGGGGTTCTAGGTTATCTCCATGCCTGGTACTTGGTTGGAGTATGAGTCTCTGGGAAGTTCCCTGTGTTCAAATTTTCTTGTTCTGTTCTATTTAAAAGTCAACTGGTAAATATATTAAATTTTATAATATTTACATTAAGATATATAATTAATAGCTACAATTACTAATTAACCAACATTATCACAACTTAATGTTAAATATATTATAGTTAATATTTATAATTAAATTATAACAATCACAATAAATTATGATTAATGTTTACTTATTTTTTAATTTTATTTTTTTCTTATTAGTTACATTTTATTAACTCTGTATTCCAGCTGTATCCTGCTCCCTCATTCCCTCCCACTCCCACCCTCCCTCCCTCATCTCCACCGTGCCCCTTTCCAAGTCCACTGATAGGGGGGACCTCCTCCCCATTCATCTGATCCTGTTTTATCAGGTATCTTCAGGACTGGCTGCAAAGTCCTCCTCTGTAGCCTAGCAGGACTGCTCCTCCCTTGGGAGGTGGGGAGGTCAAAGAGCCAGCCATTGAGTTCCTGTCAGAAATAGCCCTTGTTCCCCTTACTATGGGAAACCAATTGGTTACTGAGCTACCACGGGCTACATCTGAGCCGAGGTTCTAGGTTATATCCATACATGGTCCTTGGTTGAATGTCAGTCTCAGAAAAGACCCCTGTGCCCAGATATATTTGGTCCTTGTGGGGCTCCTATCCTTTCCCCCTAATTCCCCTTCTTTCATATGATTCCCTGCACTCTGCCAAAGGTTTGGTTATGAGTCTTAGTGTCTGCTTTGAAACACTGCTAGGTAGAGTCTTTCAGATGCCTTCTGCGGTAGACTCCTGTCATACATTTAATGCACATCCCATCTGTTTTTCTAAATGAGGATTGATCATCTTACCACGTGTCTGCTCTCTTGATTATTATTTTAAGGTGTATAGATTTCATTATGTTTATCATATCTTATAGGTCTATATAAGTGAGTATATACCGTGTTTGTCTTTCTCCTTCTGAGATATTTTACTCAGAATGATCTTTTCTAGATCCCACCATTTGCCTGCAAATTTCATGATTTCCTCCTTTTTGATTGCTGTGTAGTATTCCATTGTGTAAAAATACCACAATTTCTGTATCCACTCCTCCGTTGATGGACATCTGGGTTGTTTCCAGGTTCTGGCTATTACAAATAAAGCTGCTATAAACATGGTTGAGCAAATATCCCTGTTGTGTACTTGAGCAAATTTTGGGTATATACCTAGCAGTGGTATAGCTGGGTCTTGAGGATGCACTATTCCTAATTGTCTGAGAAAGGGCCAGATAGACTTCCAAAGTGGTTGTACCAGTTTACGTTCCCACCAGCAGTGGAGGAGGGTTCCCCTTTCTCCACAACCTCTCCATCATGTGTTGTCCCTTGAGTTTTTCATCTTGGCCATTCTGATGGGTGTAAGGTGAAATCTCAGGGTCATTTTGATTTGCATTTCCCTAATGGCTAATGAGGTTGAGCATTTCTTTAAGTGTTTCTCTGCCATTCGATATTTCTCTGTCGAGAATTCTCTGTTTAGCTCTGTTCCCCATTTTTTGATTGGATTACTTGGTTTGCTGCTTTTCAGCTTCTTTAGTTCTTTGTATATACTGGATATTAGTCCTCTGTCAGATAAAGGGTTAGTGAAGATTCTTTCCCAATCTGTCGGCAGTCATTTTGTTTTGATGATGGTGTCCTTTGCTTTACAGTAGCTTTTCAGTTTCATGAGGTCCCATTTATTGATTGCTGCTCTTAGAGCCTGTGCTATTGGTGTTCTGTTCAGGAAGTTGTCTCCTGTGCCAATGAGTTCTAGGCTCTTCCCCACTTTTTCTTCTAACAGATTTAGAGTATCTGGTTTTATGTTGAGGTCTTTGATCCACTTGGATTTTAGTTTTGTGCAGGGTGATAAATATGGATCTATTTTCATTTTTCTGCATGTAGACATCCAGTTGGACCAGCACCATTTGTTGAAGATGCTGTGTTTTTTCCATTGAATGGTTTTGGCTTCTTTGTCAAAAATCGAGTATTCATAGGTGTGTGGGTTTATTTCTGGGTCTTCTATGCGGTTCCATTGATCCTCCTTTCTGTTTCTATGCCAATAGTATACAGTTTTTTATTACTATTGCTCTGTAGTACAGCTTGAGATCGGGGATGGAAATACCTCCAGATGATCTGTTGTTGTACAGCATTGTTTTGGAGATTCTGGGTTTTTTGTTTCTCCATATGAAGCTGAGAATCTTTGTACAGATTCAACGCAATTCCCATCAAAATACCAACTCAATTCGTTACAGACCTTGAAAAAAATATTCTCAGCTTCATATGGTTAATGTTTATAATCACATTATAATTAAATATATTATAATGTTTATTTTTAAGAATGGCTCAGGGCAAGTTTTTTCTTGAAAATAGCCAAGAAAAGCTAAATACATTACATATTTTAGAAAGCTTCCACACACTTTTTGTGGCTTTCTCAAAGAGCTTTATGTTGGTTGTTTCTCCCAATATTCCATCTTCCACCTGAATCCTATCCTCCGCCCTTTTACTATTTCCTCTTTTTTCTTGCCTGCCCCCCTTGCTCCTCATTCCACCTGCATTCTCTGCCCTTCCCTTGAAATCTAGCCCCACCATGCCTGCCTGCTTCTGATTTCTGTGAACCCTAGACCGTGCACGCACAGGTACAGCTGCGTGGACGCTATGAGTTTGAGAGAGTGCAAGTGCAGTTGGGAGGGAAACGGAACAGAGAAGAGTCAGAGGGGAGGGGGAGAAGGTGAATTTGATCAAAACACATTATATGCATGCAGGAAATTTTCAACTGTTGAAAATAGAAAAGAGAAACTACGGTACATTTATACAATGGAATACTACTCAGCAATTAAAAACAAGGAAATCATGAATTTTGCAGGCAAATGGTGGGAACTAGAAAAAAAAATCATATCCTGAGTGAGCTATCCCAGAAGCAGAAAGACACACACAGTATATACTCACTTATAAGTGGATATTAAACATATAATATAGGATAAACATACTAAAATCTGTACTTTTAAGGAAGCTAATCAAGAAGGAGGACCCTAAGTAAGATGGTCAATCTTCATTCCAAAAGGCGAACGGGATGGACATTGGAAGAGGGAAAAAACAGGGAACAGGACAAGAGCCTACCACAGAGGGCCTCTGAAAGACTCTACCCAGCAGGGTATCAAAGAAGATGCTGAGAATCAGAGCTGAACTTTGGGCAGAGTTCAGGGATTCTTATGAAAGAAGGGGGAGATAGAAGGACCTGGAGGGGACAGGAGCTCCAGAAGGAGAGAAACCCAGAACCAAAAAATATGGGCCCAGGGGTCTTTTGTGAGACTGATACTCTAACCAAGGACCATGCATAGAGATAACCTCAAACCTCTGCACAGATGTAGCCCATGGCAGCTGAGTGTCCAAGTGGGTTCCCTAGTAAGGGGAACAGGGGCCTTCTCTGACATGAACTCAGTGTCTGGCTTTTTGCTCACCTCCCCCTGACAGGGGAGCAGCCCTATCAGGCCACAGAGGAAGACAACACAGCCAGTCCTGATGAGACCTGATAGGTTAGGGTCAGCTGGATGGGGAGGAGGACCTCACCTATCATTGGACTGGAAGAGGGGCATAGAAGAAGAAGAGGGAAGGAGGGTAGAATTGGGAGGGGGTAGGGGACTACAGCTGGGATACAAAGTGAATAAACTGTAATTAATAAAATTAAATTAAAATTAAAAAAAAGAAAAAGAGAAAAAACAAAACAAAAGAGAATAGGTAAAAATACAGCAAATTTTAATAAAATCCAAGAAAGATAGACAGGCTATCAGAAAATAGTGCACAGTTCATGAATGGTAGAAGATATATAGAAAACCACAGTAAAAAGTGTTCATTCGGCTATATGAAATGTTTAATTGTAACTTCAGTACTATTTTTCATGAGGGGTTTGTTAATATATATATTATTGTGTGTAGCTGTGTGTGTGACTGACAAAATACAACAGCCATGCAAATGACAGATCTAATGCTCAGTACTCTGATTCCACCTTCTACTTTTCCTCCACATTCCCTCTTGAGCTAGGTACAACCTAGCTGAGAAAGGCTCCATTGCTCTCAAAGACACCCTGCTACCCTGTATCACATTCATTCCTCTCTTGTATCCATGTGAAAGGTTCCCCCCTCCACCCTCAGTTTCTTCCTCCTCATGTAGCCGAGATGTTGCTACCGTGATCACAGATCATATTTGTCATACACCTTCAACTGCTAGGCTTTTTCTTGTGTGATCTGTATACATATATGTCTGTGGATGTCCATGCCTGTGTGTATTAGGAGGTGTGGTGGTTTGAATAGCAACCCCCCCCCCATAAACTCATGTGTTTGAATACTTCGCCCATAGTGGCAATACTATGAGATGTGACCTTGCTGGAGGAAGTGTGTTGCCCTGGAGGCACACGGCAATTAATTATATGCTCAAGCTAGGCCTAGTGGTACAGTCTCCTTCGGCTGCCTCAGATCAAGATGGAGAACTCTCAGCTCCTTCTTGAGCACCATGTCTTCCTGCATGTCGCCCTGCTTCTTGCTATGACGATGATGGATTAAACCTCTGAAACTGTAAGCCAGTCCCAATGAAACGTTTTCCTTTGTACGAGCTGTCATAGTCATGGTGTCTCTTCACAGACCTGATCTATGATTCTCTTGTCTTTTCCCCTTGTGATAGGGTTTCTCACTGAACTGGGAGCTAGGTTAGGAGTGAGTGAACCCCCATGATTCTCCTGCCTTCATCCCCCAAAACCCCAGCTCTGGGGTTACAACCAATTACATCTTTTTTTTTTTTATGGGTTCTGGAGATCCAAACATAGGTCCTCATGCTTGCATAAAGAGTGTTGTTTTCATTACCACAATGAAGACCAGAGGGATTAGAGAATTAGCACAGTACATACACAAATAAAATTTTAGACTAATAGATTATTCTCCTGGATAACACTTAAGCTAAATGAATCAAAATAGAGACAGATTATCCAACACAGTAAACCTCTACAACAAAAATAATGCAAATCTAATGGAGAGTGCCTTGAGAAAAATATTATATGTGGGGAAATATTTGAAAAACGAGAATCTGAATTTTGCAAATAATCCATATAAACCTACACTTCAAACAGTATTGAATGAATTGAAGAACAACGATGAAGGGCAAGAACAAAATGAAAAGAATAGGAAGAAATAAAATCAGTCAACACACATAAAGCAGGTGCTCAATTCCTCAGTTCCAACATAAATTCCGAGTCTAAGCCAGGAGCTTCAATTTTGTCATAACAGCAAACTTAAAGTCATTATAGTGTTCTGTTCAGCCAGTGCCATGCTGAAAGAACAGCCATCTATTGCTTATGGCAGTGTGCAAACTTGAAAACACTGGGAAATAATTTGGCAGTGAGTCCTAAAAGGCATACAGCATTTATCTTCTTTGAGTCAGTAATTCCCAGTAATTCACCCAAAGGTATAAACAAAATAGGGGGAAAAAACCCAAAATACAAGTATGCCTCTATTGCAGCATTATCTGTCACACCTTAAAGAATGCTAACAACCCGATCATCCAAAAACAGGAAGCAGTGAAAATAAGGACAATTACAGCTCATTGCATTATTATGCAATGATGAACACACCAGGGTCATCCAAAGTGCAGACACAATGCTGAAATCCACCAATGTCAGTGTTACCATCATAGAAACCTCCATTTGTAAATGAGATTGGGCACATTCAGGAGGAATGACTCCTAAAGACATTCTACCATACCCATAGATCAGTGTCTTGCTTAGACATCATCATCAAAGACAACTTTCCTTGCAGTAGATGGGAACGTGGAGGCCACACTGAACAATGTGCCGAGAGCCAGAGACTTTGGGATACTCAGTCCTAAACGGGATGTCTTCACCGAGCCCCTCCCCTCAGTGCTCATGGAACCACGCACAAGAGGTGGCAGAAAGATGAGGAGAGCCAGACGCGATGAAGGACACCAAGGAAGCAGTGTATTTCAGACACAATAGGCTCGGTGCACATATGAAGTCACAGAGACTGTGGCCACAAGCACAGGTTGACACAGGTTCAAGCCAGACAGGTCCCAGTGGTAAGAGGAGGAAGTGGGCATGTGCTCTCATTCCTAACCAAGAAGCTATCTCCAAATGACAACCATTTGCAAATGGAAACTTCATCTTCAGTGGAATCCCCCTGCGAATATTAACCCCATTAAGGGCAGGCCCCGTGCCTAGCAGTAGATGGACAACACAAGATGAACTCAATGGTATTTTTGTAGACTTTCTGTCTCCCAATGCTTTGTTTGGACATTTTTTTTACTTATTGGTCTTCTCCTTGTGCATTATAGTTTCTAAATTTGTGTTTTCTTTTGTGTGTGTTTCCTGGGAATTTTCTTTTTAAAATATATACTTCTGGTTTGTTTTTTTATTTGCCTGTTTGTTTTCTAAAAGAGAGAGAGAGAGAGTGAGAGAGAGAGAGAGTGAGAGAGAGAGAGAGTGAGACAGAGAGAGAGTAGAGATGGCTGGGTGGGGAGGTGGGGAAGACCTGGTAACAGTTGGGGGAGGGGAAACCATGATCAGAATATATTGTCTTAAAAATTATTCTCAATAAAAAAAATGCTATTTTTGTATACAACACTAGAAAGTAGGATGAAAGGATCATGGTGAACTTGGATTTTATGCATTAGAATTGAGTAGCATAATTGCATATCTGACCAGTTATGGAGCAGGTCCCATGTTCCCTGAAGGTTAGGAATCCATTTCATAGGTGTTCATTCAGACTTTGGATTTCTTATGTCTAAAGACAAACGTCAAGGTGTAGGAGTCTTCATGTTCCCTGAGGAGCAGTGACACCGTGTTGCTGGCTCCTTCGTGAAGACTGGCTAATAGTTCATTTAAACAATGTTGAAATTGGTGTTCCTATGAATGAAGCTTCAGTGAAGCATTTTGAGAGAAATTTCCCCTGGTGGAGAGGGAAGTTTTGAGTATGTACAGATGGGAGTGAGGCAGCCTCTAAGGTCCACCACCTAACTAAGGTTTCCATGGAGATGGTGTGTGCTCTGGACCTTTAGGTGTGAGAGGCAAAAGAAAGAGAGAAATACGGAAGTGGGAATGGACAAAGCTTTGCCATCATCTTAGGAGTGAGGGCAGGAGGAGCACACAGCCTGACTTGGGAATCTGAGGGAGACCCAGGACCATAATGACGACACTCTGAAGCCACACGAGATGGAGGAAGAAAGGCTTTGGAGAATGGACACCTTCTTGAAGTTCTGGCAACATCTAGAAATGTTACCCAAGTCGGCTGTCAATAGAGGACAGTTCAATCTCTAAAACATGTGGCTCATAAGCAGCCCAAGGGTTTGAAAACGTGTAGCGTGCATCAAAGCAAGGCGTGTGCACCTCTAAGGAAACAGTATCACATTGAGATTGTGACTATGCAAATCTAGGAACTGAGAATGAGGACCCCGTATGCTGACTAGACTATAGAGCAGTCAATCTTCATTTAAAGTCTGTGTTCTTAAAATACGCATGCTTACTCTCGGTAAGCACAGTGTCTTAGAAACGAGAAATGTCTACATTTAGGTCTCAGTTCAATTATAGACATGAGGGATTTTTTTTTCTTTTCTAGAAGAAAAGCAAACAGATGGCTTTTACATTGGAATCCCTTTCTTTTTTTTTGAAGAAGTGTCAGGGTCATGAAGAAACACATGCAGGGGATTTATTTCGACACAGGCTCTGCACAATTCAGACATTCTGTGCAGCTCCAGCCCTTGACTGGGCAATCTGACCTCAGACGCCCACACCGGCTGGGTTGTAATGCGACATTATTCCCCTCACCTGGGAGAGTCTGAGGGCTTTAACTAAAAGCAGTCCCATCATATGGCCTAAGAGCTCAGCAGGAGGTCACTTGAAACTTACCAGTTTTTCTCTTATGAACACATCCATTCCTACCATTTAAATTAACATACTGTTTTCTGCTGTCAATTAAAGTAAATTTACTTTCTCCCCACCCCCACCATGTACCTTACAAGTTTCCTACTCAAACTGTGTTTAATGACGTAGGCTTTACACGTCAGTTCTAATCACAAATGTATAAGGTGGAATGCAGGAGTGAGACTACTACAGAGTCTAAGGACGGGAATTCAATTCCTAGCCACAACCTGACTACTTCATCAGTCCCAAGGCTGACTGAACTCACTCATGTCTTGGATAACCTTTAACAGAGATCCCAGCAAGGCTTTCTCCTGATAAACTTCTCCACAAGAAAACTTTCCCTGATGCCTGACTTCTGGGAATGGCTGAGCCCTATGTAATAAGGCTAGGAAAAAAAAAAAGGAAGTGGAGGAGGCAGGAGCTGTTATGTGAGCAATAAAATCACTTGTAAGACTAACTTGGACTTTTTTTTTATTACAAAACCCCCCAAATGTTTTGAGAATTATAAGTTTTATAAATTTTGGAGCCATCTGTTGAGTAGAGGGCTTATTTTTTTTCTGCTTATATAATAGAGGCAACAACAATATTTAGATGCTGCTGAATATGTATGTCAAGCCTGCCAGCCAGAAAGTGTTTCGTGACTAAAATATCATGAGCATAATAAAAGAGCTAAAGATGGATGTGTGTTTCCTCTTCTGGGACATTCTGGGGACTCGCCAGCAGGAAAAACAGTAGATGCTAAATGGTGACCAGTAGGAGCCGTTGTCTAAGGGAGAAGCTGGTTTTATAATGAGGAGGGACATGGGTTTTCTGGCAGACACCAAGCAGGTGAACACACATGCGCACAAAACAAATAAGCAAATGGCAGGCAGCCATCAGAGAAACATAAACTCCAAATTTCATCTACAGGATCAGTCTGGTATTTAAAATGAGTAGTTTAAAGACAAATATTTTGCAATGCATTAGCTGCTTTGCATTTTGTGAATTAAAATAGCTCATCCCCATCCCTTTCTAACTGTCATCTCTCTCCTGCTTGTTCAGCACATCTGTTACCAAAAGTAATTCCTTGGGGGACATTTCTCTGCATTTATTGACAAGATAGAATAGCCGTTTCCACCAAGCCTCGTCTCATCTTTCTCAGAAGTTACTCTGCTCACATCTGCCTGAATAATTGTGAATATTTGGCTAGTTCCTGGTTCCCAGTTAAACAATGACCTTCTCAAGGACCCAGTTTCTGTCTTTGTTTTTTGTTTTTTTGTTTTTTGTCTAGAATATTTATGAGAGTACTTAACTCGGATTATCTATTTTACGTTAGCACACTGAGTGGCCAACTGAATAGGTAACTTTTTTTTTGTCACCATTTGGTATATTGAATAACAAACCATAGATCAACTGACAGCTTAAGAATAGTTTTGAAACTGGCTTTGAACTGACAACTCACAGAATGGCTTACGCTTAGCGGCAGTGAAGCTAGAAAGTCACAGGGTCTGAACGCCATTAGCGGTTTCCGCAGTTTCTTCTACTTTATTCGTGAGCCCCTCTTACTTACCAAACTGTGTAATTACATCTAAGAGCTACAGTTACCGAGAAGAGAGGATCTTCTGAACTCTCAAAAAGTCTACTATGCCCAGGGGGGTAATTTACGGAATTTAAGATTAACAGTCAGTGGTGCTGCAGAGACACTTTACTGGTTAAGGGCACTTCCTGCTCTTGTAGGAAAACCAGGTTTGGTTCCCAGCTGCCATGTTTCCAGGTTCATAACCACCTGTAACTCCAGCTCCAGAGGATTCGGTCGTACCTGCTTCTGGCCTCCACAGGCAACTGTATACAATGTGTCACATAAATTCACGAAGGTGAGCATGCACAGACAGACAAACAGGCAGACACACACACATACTCCAGGGAGCATCTACTTTTGTATTTTTTTTTTAAAGACAAAACTCTAATAAAAATCGGTGTCTGGAGAGATAACTCAGCATTAGGAGAATGCACTGCACTGGCCGAGGGCTGGAGTTCAATTTCCAGCTCCCTCGGCAGGCCGTTCACGACAGCCTGTAATGCCAGCTTCTAAGGATCTCCTACCTTTAGCTTCTGTGACCGCCTGCACTCATGTGAACCGAG
Organism: Meriones unguiculatus; assembly: GCF_030254825.1. Classification (NCBI taxonomy): domain Eukaryota; kingdom Metazoa; phylum Chordata; class Mammalia; order Rodentia; family Muridae; genus Meriones; species Meriones unguiculatus. The sequence goes on along the minus strand of NC_083354.1, from coordinate 15,242,534 downwards.
GCACATACGCTTACATATGGGTAATTTAAAAAAAATGATTAAAAATTAAAAAAAAAATCATAACAAAACTAACAAAAGCAAGCATTCACCGAAATAAAAGCCCAAACCTAATACTTGGCCTGCAATCTTCCACGATGGGTAGAGTTTCCCCAAATTGCTTCATTTGTAAAGGTAATCGGAAACCAACACTTTATAAAAATGGGACCTCCTTTAACAGCATCGCTCAGCCCAGTATTTCTTCAAAGAGAACTTGTGATACGATTTATTCTATCTGCAATTCCCACAGGAAGTGTACCTCGCTAAGCGGGCAAGATTGGTCTAAACCCAAGCACACCTGTTCCCCCAGTGACACTTGTGAATACAGTTACCAAATGTCATTTCCTCCCCTTGGAGCTAGATCAGAGATGGACAAGTGTTCTCTGCCGCCCAGCGTACTCATCCTGCTTCCCAACATTCTTAGCTTATAATGAACATTGAGAGCAGCTGTTAACCTCACGGGTTGTGTCTTCCCTGTAATGGACAGGAAATGAAATTCAAATCCCCATGCAAACAGTTTTATTCAGTTAGTGCAAATTTAAACAAGATAACTCTTCACACTTTTGACTTGGCATAGGAAATGAGGTCTGACAAGCCATTTAACCTCTGGGCACCTTAATTTCTGTGAGTCCTGTTGAATACTGAATTACTTCATAAAATGTTGGACAGCTTAATATTCTAATGAGCATGAGAAATGAGCACATTCAAAAAAAAAAGTCTAAACTTGTAAGTAAAATGACTCAATACAAAGAAGATGGAAGAGATTGATAGTCAACTTCTAACAGTTACTTACATTTTTACACAAATTATCTACAGATTTGAGATCGATGCCAGCCTGGTTTGGTTAATCAAGTATTAACCAAATGTGATGGATTAGTTTTCATTGCCAACTTGATACAACCTATGATAGCCCGGGGAGAAGCAGTCTCAGTTTGAAATTGTCTTGATCAAGTTGGCCTTGGGAATGTCTGTGGGGTATTTTTTTCTAATTGTATTAACTGAGGTCTTAAGACCCATCTTGAATGTGGGCAGCAGCACTCCCTGGCCCGAGGGTCTGGGACTGTGTGAGAGTGGAGGGCGGTAAGCCGAGTACAGGCAGCAAGCCAGCCAGCGAGCCCGAAATAACTTATTTCTCTCCCCTCTCACTGGCCGCTCCAAGGTCTCGCTACTGTGATTTCCCTGACAGGATGGACTGGGACTTGGAATTGAAAGCCACCTTAGTCCCTTTCTCCCCTAAGATGTCAAGGTATTTCCCGAAGTCCACGGGAAATGGAGGTGGGATATCAAGACATGACATTTGCACAATGTAAAAACCAGATGCAACAAGGCATGGGCATTCCAAATTGAGCAAAATAAAAGTTAACAAACCGTGTCTTAAAGGCGGTATATGAAGAGGCTTACTTTTTTCCTCATTTATAAAACAGCAAACGTTGAATCTGAGACTTCCATTTCTTATATTCAAGACTGTTTTCTAGCTAAATATATTCAAGTCTGGAAGGTATGCTTTTAAAACTGATTTGAAGGTCAATTATACACTTGTTCCTGTATTTATACTCACAACTTGTCATATTATTTTGGCAATAAAATGTTTTATTGACATACACTTCAGTATGTCATCTGCATCTCATTTTAAACAATGTAAGAGAAAGTGCTATTAAAACTCAATTTTAATATCTACATCTCTTCTATTACATTTGTTCAGAAGAACATGATGTTTTCACTCTTGAGACTCCTGGGTTGATTCTACACTAGTCTCCATAGGCGAATGGAAATCGATCAAAGAAAGGGCAGAATACCAATACCATCACTGCATTGCCTTCACAGCTCCAGTATCAAGTTCCCATAGAGATAAAGAATGAGAACCAGTAGATGAAAAGGCGGGCTGGCAAGATGGCTCCCTGAGTAATGAACGGTGCTTGCTGCCGAGCCTGCTGACCTGGGTTCAAGCTCCATAACCCCCATGGTGGAAAGAGAAAACGAACTCCTGCAACCTGCCCTCCAGCCTCAGCACACACACATGAAGTAAATACACAAAAATGTAATATGTTTTTAATCAGAAAGCAATGAATTCGAGTGGGATTCAATTACAAGCAATAACTAAAAGACGAGTGAATATTTAAAATACTAGTATTGGTTAGTAACCGGTTATGTATCGTTTGCGTTATGCTGTGTCTGCGTGAGAGGAGAAGGCAGAGCTGCACACTGGGTAAGAGCCTGTAAGCCAAGCACTTGGAAGGCCGAGGCAGGGTTCACATCCCTCCTAGGCTGCTTAGGAAGTTCCAGTTCAGCCTGTGCAAGGAAAAAGGAAGCGGGGGTTGGACCTGACCTGACTGAAATTGATGGCTGTCAATCCGCAATGCCGGGAGCTAATGCATTGCTGAACGGTAGGAAATGGAAGTGTGCTAACCACTCAGGCGATCTGGAGAGAGCAGAGTGGAGATGCTGTAGCTGGTACTAGCTTGACGGAGGAGAGGAAGGAAGGGGGGCGGATAACATTTTGGAGGCAGAAGAGAAGTAATTTGTTTGTGGATTTCTGTGGGTCCAGAAACAGTGGCAAGGCAGAAGGAATACACGGAGCAAAGATGCTGACAGCTGCAGCATTCCCTTCCTTGTGGACCACTGAACTGCATGACCAATAAAGCATTGCAGAATTAGTAAGGTATGGCTTCCCACACTCTACACATACACACTTATGTATATATAGACGTAACACACTCACACACACACATAATTTATTCCTCACTCGTACATTACATCCCGATTGCAATTTCTTCTCCCTCCACTCCTTCCAGTCTCCCCCACCACCTCCTCTTCCCCCCAGATCCACTCCTCCTCCATTTCGCTTCAGAAAAGAGTAGAGCTGCCAGGGATATCAGCTGAACAAGACATCACACAAAACCCCGCGCCGTCGCTGCTCGCTGCTCTTTATTTTAAAACCAAGTGGAAGATGGGAACCAGAACTAGAATTTTACTGTTACAGCCTGACAGGCAGAGGAGAAACATCCACCTAGACCTTCATGGACTCTTCGTATATTGACCCCATGGCAAAGAAAATATCTGAATGGGCAATGTGGGACCTGCCAGGTCCGTGGAGCTGGGGCTCTGGAAACTGAGTTCTATTTACTCGAGATTCTGCAAAACTCACCAATATGGAAAGCAGAGATTCATAGGCTACTTCACTTAATTTTGGAACACAAGGGGCTGTTCAACAAAAGGACTTGCTTATGCTGCTAGTGAGAGGCACATTCATAGTCTAAGCCAGCAGTTTACTTTTGCTTTTGCTGTTTAATTATCTTTTCATTTGGACCTAGAGAAAACGGGTTAAATCATGTATTTACTCTTATGTCTATCAAAGGAGCTCAGCATATCATGCAGGTCATAATATTTTAACTATCTTTCCCTGAAGCAGACAGTAAGGTGAATGGTGGCCAGTTAAAGGTGGACAGCAGTGTCGCAGGCCCTCACAGATGTTCGTTTTGCTTTCCTGTGACCTGAAGGGCAAACGTCTTCATTGATAGTCACTGCGTTTATCACACACATTGTTTATCCTGCCTACTCCAGACACAAAGCAAGCAGCTTGGGTTTCATTACGAAGAGGATAGGAAAGCAGGAGGGAGGACACGGAAATTCCGGAAACTTTCAGAGGAGGATAGTGTGAAAAGAATCTGCTGTGTGAAGGTGGCATGTTCCCAAGTGCAGGCAGTTGAATTGATCCTCGTGCTTTCCTTGAAAGCAAGGATGACTCAAGTCTCTCTGATCCTGAGAACTGTTTAAAAGGTGAGAAACGGACGGTGATAGTGTCCATTGAGTCACCCTTTTGGCTTCTGTTTATTTTCATGCAGATGCCCTCACTCACTGTACTGTACTTTGCCCTACTTATGTGTATTTCAGTTCGTCTACACCACAGCGTTCCAAATGGCTGTATGTCTGGGAGGCCCTGAGTGCTTTTAGGTGCTGAAGGGAAGGCAGTAGAAGGAAGTGACATGAGGGAAGAAATATCCAAACTAGCAAGAGCAGGAGGTCTGAAGACACTGATCTACCCAATACCCACTCTCATGGATCTTTAGTTTACCATCAAATGACACTGGGGATTTTATTTTCAGGTAACAATTTTATTTGTATTTATGGAATTTGTATTTATGGATATATATGCGTGCCTGTGAGTGCAGGTGTCTGCAGAAGACAGAGTAAGGTATCTATCAGAGCCTCCGAAGCTAGAGTTACTGGTGCCTGGGAGCTGCCCAATGTGAGTGCTTGGAATCAAACTTTGGTTCTCTGCAAGAGCAGCAAGACTCTTCATGACGAAGCCATCTCTGCATCCCTGCCAAAGAGTATTTAATAGATGTTTTTAGGTATTAAGACTGTATAACCTGACAGTGGATTTTATTGGCCAGCCTGTGGTATCTGTTTGATGGCTGCAAGTTAGCTTTATCCCATAAAGGGAGTTTTACTGTATGTTCTGTGATTCCTGCTACTGTAGAGTGGATTGTTGTGTATTAGGTGGTTATCCTGAGGATTAGAAAGCAAACCAGAGTTATAGAAGCTATGATATTACTAACATGAGCTAGACCAGATAGGAGAATCTTGGAGGAGAAACCAGGAAACCTTATGGGACACCATGGTACTCTTTCCAAGGTTAGCAAGACAAAGATGACCATCTCTTCCTGACTTTGTTATCTCTGTGATCAGAAGGCCAACAGCAATATAGGTAAGTTCTTTAAGTGACCTGAGAGCTATATTTTGGGGAACAGATAATAATAATTGTAACAGGGTTTGAAAAGAAGCTTCCTCCCAGAAATTAGCCAACATAGATGATAGGGGAACAAGCACCTTCAGAACGTATGGATCATGCAGTTGTTTATAAGTTGAAGGAAAATGTACATACAGTACATGATGCTGAAAACCTGAAAGGCCACTCCAAGAAGCCTCAACAGCCTGTAACATCCAATGAGTACCTAAGGAGTTGACCACAGTCATTGGCGATTGAGACACAATGGTAAATCTCAGCCTTCACTTTCAGCTGCACTGTTGAGGATCACTGCTACCCAGACCCCTCACTATCACTTCATGATGCAGAGATGAAGAACAGCCCCTCCAAGCTCAAGCAAGCCCATTCACCCAGGAGCTGCATTATAATGAGGTGCCCATGTGGTCCCTACACAGACTGAAAGTGAACAACCTTGATCAAGGAGACTAAAGCCAGGGGAAAGCTGACTGCCTTGTGCATTTATAATTCCAATGCTGGCTAGTCCAATAGTTTTTCGATAAACTGATTTCTTTTTCTTAATCTCTGTCTGTCTCTCTCTCTCATACTAAGGATCAGGCACAGGACCTTGGGTATGATCCCTTCAGCCCCTAGTTCAAGCACTGATATGAGAATGTTTCCAGTCATGTGTCCCTCACTCTTATCAATCTCAAATATGGACACACCTTCCAATATGACTTGAAGCTCAGCTACAATCTCTTTAACAATCAGTATTTTAAGGAATCCTAAGCAGTCTTTCATATAATTGCTGTCTACAAACTACTTTAGTCCTGTGGACCTTCCCAAACATCTGGCCCCTAACACCTTACCCTGAACATTAGACCTTAATGTCTAACTCTTAATGCCAGGTCCCCTAACACCCTAACATATGAACCCTAATATTTGCCATCCACTTCCTGCCCTGACACCTGGGCCCTAATATCTGACTTCTATCTTTGACTCTTAAAAAGAACTTTGAAGAAACAGGTCTGTTTGCACCAAAGAGAAAGTATCCAGATTTAAGAATCTCCAATGCAGCCAGGTTTAACTAATGCAACGACAAACATGTTTTCCATTGATTTTCTGACTGGTTGAACGTTTCGGTAACATGAATACTGAGGCTTCTGGATGATTGACATGATGATTTTCTTTCAAGTTCTTGCTCCCTAAACCATGCTGGTTAAGGTTATCAATAATTAATATTTGTTGAGTATGTATTAACTGCCGGGCACCTCTTTCCCTCACTCCCTTGCTTGTCTGCCATTCTGTTTTCAATGCTTTAGCTTTAGGATTTCAGTCTGTATGGAAATGTGGAAAGTAAGGATTGGTAAGTGTAACAAACTACAGCAAACTGAAGTGAACACAGAGTGGGAGAGCCCCAGATCAAAGCTGGCCCTGGCTGCAGTCTCGGGAGACGATCAGAAGAAACTCTGCATTAGAGCATGAGGTCAGACTTCTCATCTGAACACCATCTTCTCCCTGTACTTCTTTCCCTGGGCTTTCTTGTGATGCTTAACTTTGGCTGACAGGATTGAAGCAGAGGCCGGGATAGGGAGACCTCTAGTCATGCTCCCAAGGGTTTTCCCAGAGAGGATTAAGAAGGCAGGCGAGACCAACCGTGAAGGTGGGGAAGAAGGCCAGCCAGCTCCAACATTTTCTCCCTCTGCGTCCTGGCAGTTATGATTTGAGTATTCTGCTTTATCATGCTTGCACCATGGCCTAAATCCTTTAGAATATGAGTCAAGACAAACTGTTCCTCCGTCATAGTGCTTAAGTCCAGTGTTTTGTCAGGACTGTCAGAGCATTCTGGTACCAGGCTCCACTCAAGAGGCATTATATCTTCAGCAGTTACATCAATGATTGCAATATTGAATTTGAAAGGTGATTTGTGCCAACCAGGAACACAAAATACATTGCCTCAAACAAGCTGAGCAAAGACGGGGATAAAGCAGCTTTATCTTTTAATGAGAAGCTCGTGAGTTCATGTAGAAAAGATAAAAGGCTGTTTCCTGAAGCAGCCAGTCCTTAGGTCCTAGCCAGCTCTGTTTTGTTGCCCCAACTCCATCTGAGCTACTCACCAGTCCTACTCAGACGCTTTGACCACAGGGCAAATTATGTAAGAACAACACGGCCAGTCTAGGTCAGTGGCTTGAAGCAGTGCTCCACAGTCAATTAATTTTAACAGTGTTTTATGAGACAAACAGGCAGAATAGCAACATGCAAAAGAGGCTGCCTGAGAACTATGCTTAAATATACACCTTCAATTCTTGAGAGACTTTTAGTGCGTGTTTTTCTCTGCTAATCGTTATTCATGCTACATAAGAAGGAGGTGGGGATGCTTCTTGAAAACATTTATTCGGTTGAAACGAAAAAAAGGGAAGAGAGAGTGCCAGATTGTCACATATCTTCCTTCACTGTTAACTGACCCCTGAAGGAGACTCTTGGAAATCCTGGAGAGTGTTTCATTCTTTGTATGGTGACTGAAACATTCTCCTTCCATTAGCACTGTCTTGAAGAGCTTGCAAGGAATGCTGAAGACTCATTTTAGGGTCAGAGAGAGTGCTCAGCTCTTCCAGAGCATGAATTCAGCTCACAGCTACCTGTAACTCCAGTTGCTGCTGGAAATCTGATGTCCTCTTCTGGGAATCTGATGTCTTTTTGGACACATACTGTATTTACTTGTCCAAAAATGTTGTTTGTTTGTTTGTTTGTTTATTGAGACAGGGTCTCATTATGTGGCACATTTTGTCCTGGAACTTGCTATGCAGACCAGACTGGCCTCACACTCACAGGGATCTGTCCGCCTCTACCTCCTGAGTGCTGGCGTTAAAGGGATGGACCACTGTACCTGACTTGGTACTTCTTTTTAAGTAAAGATATTTGCTCTAGTTTCCCTTCTGTTGTGGTGGTAAAACATTCTGATCAAAAGCAACTGAAAGTAGGAAAGGGTTTATTTGGCTTATACTTTGACATCACAGTCCATTACTGAGGGAAGTCATGGCAGCCTGAATATTGCTTGCTGGCTGATTCACAGGCTTATAATTCAGGCTTATAATTCAATAGCCTAGGACCACAGGCCTAGGGATAGCGCTGCCTACAGTGGGCTGACCTCCCCACCATCTCAAATTGCCATCAAGACAATCCTCCACAGACATGCCCACAGGCCAGTCAGACGGAGGTAATTCCTCAATAGAGGCTTCTCCTCTCAGATAACTCAAGGGTGTGTCAAGTTGATAATGAAGGGTATGTAATAAGGTCAACAACCGAATAGATTTTAGGAAGTTTCTGTACCGGCAAACATGGGAACCTATAGGCAGACGGTGTTACCTTGAAATGAATCTAAACCATCGGTTCCTCTGGAGTATGGGTAGAGCCATCTTCCCCTGATCCTTTGAGAAAATGTTCTCCTCTGGTTGTATAGGTAAGGTCAGGTAAACAAAATGATCAGCATGTCCAAGACCACAGACGGGCTTGTCCTTCATAGCTGTTTCTATTGCTCCATTAAGCAGTTGTGGAGTAATTTCTGTAGTTTGTTGTAGACCATATAGATATACTACTGTGTTAGAGGAAGTTTCATCTGAGGGTGTAACACTAGAAACATCTTGTGTGGTTGTGAGAAAAGACTAGGAGGACGAGAATCCCAGGCAAGAGGATAGCCATGATGGAGAATGATGAAGACAAGAAGGAATCCTTGCTGACCTTACTCGATCGGCTTAGGTCACTAGAGGGACATTGTGCCAAGAGCTACAACAGGAAGCATGGAGAAGAAGCAGGGGAGGGGGAAAGGGGAGGGGGAACAGAGACTTCACTGCTGACCCTGGAACATTTTAGATGTCCAAATGGAACTCAAGGAGGCCTTCTTGGAGAGGGCAGGGAATGGGCCCATGAAAACCAAAGCTGCTTGGGGGATCTTAGTTGCTAAAAGGCTGGTGGTTGTTCATCTGACTTTTATGAGTGATTTCAGATCCTAAAGAGTTAAATTAGAGTGTTATAAAGCATGCAGTTGGAGGTGGGAGAGATGAGGGAGTTGGATGGGTCAGTCACATGTTATAAAAGAAAGACTTCATTCATACTAAGGAATCTGTACCTGTGAGCAGTGCTGACGTGATTTTAAGAATTAGATAAAAGTTCTCTGATTGTGAGAGGCAGACTCTGGTTTACCAGAAAGCTAACTTGTAAATGACCATGTATGTACCTCATTTGTCAAGTAAGGAGAACATCTGAGTGTTCTTTTTGACGGCATCGTTTACATTTTAGCAAAGCTGAAAAGCGACGGGTCAAGGAGCATGGACCCTGGGTTGGTCCTACTCCATCAGTGAATCTTCCAAAATGGCTAAACACTTTTCTAAGCTGCATCTGAGAAAGACAGGCCCTTCCTTTCCATTTCTCTCAATACAGTTAAGTTCCGTGTGTGACCCGCTGGGACCTGTAAACTCATCCCCACCAGACTCTCTACACTTATTTCTTGCTATGCGCTGAATTTTCTTTTTTCAAATGCTCCATGCTGTGACTCTGTTTCTGTGTTGTCATTTACCTGGGGAGTTTTTGCTCCTCTTTCTTATTCAGGTCTTTGTCAAGGAAACGTTCCTCACTGACAGCTCCTTGGAAGCCGTGTTGAAGCCGTGTTGAAGCCGTGTTGTTTCTACCTCAAGTCTGACTGAGAAGTGTCTCCAAACCCCCATGGCTATCAGCTCTGCCCTCTCCATATGGCAACTGTCTGCCCACAGCAGTGCTTGCAATTCTCCTTCAGAGTCTTGCTGAAAGAAAGGACTGTGGCTAATGTCCTTTTGTACTACCTCACGCTGAGGAGGGTGGAGTCACTTAGTGCTCCCTGGATCACTACATGCTTGCTGATTGTGTCTGAAGAAGGTTTCTACATTGCTTCGTGTTCAAGGCTGGATGTCAGTTGGTGGTCCCATCACAACCTCTGTGTGTAGATGTGAATCTCAGACAACATTTATAGACATAGTTGGCCTAAGTCTCCACTGTTTGGTTTACACTTGCTGAGCGCTGAGATCCTGGTGAAAAGTCTTCCTATTGGCCCTGTGTGAGTGCTGGCCACACTTTAACCACACTTTAGAAGTATTATCTCCAAGTCTATGGAGACAAATACCTAGAACAGCACTGTTCTGCCATCCTCAGGTGTGGTTCATATGGGGGAAAAGTTCCCACAGACTGTTCATGTCTCTGCACATCTCTACAGGTGAAACACATACCATGATTTTTCAGCTTGGGTGGTCTGTTGAAAAAAAAATCTTTTCTTCAGAACTTTTCAATTCTTTGTGACCTTCATCTCCTACCATGTAGTAATATAAGTTATAACTAAGCTAAACACAAAGATCCATACTTTACTGTGCTAATTAATGCTTTACACTTACTCTAGAAAATACAGATAATGTTTGGACTCACCTTCTAGAGCATATTTCATATCGAGAGCAAAGAGAGACCACATGATTTCTGCACTTATTTTTCCCATGTTTAGTTCCTGAGGGAACCTAAAACAAAATACATAATATTAGTGTATTAAAAAAATAATAACATCCCCGCAAATCCAAACGCCTCATGTCACCCATAAGCACAGTTGCCATTAAATGGCTTAGACAGTTCATGTATACTTTCATTGATATAATTTCTTTTTACTGACTTTAATAAGCTCCGGCTTATTAAAGATGGAAAGATCTCCCATGCTCATGACTTGGCAGGATTAACATAGTAAAAATGGCCATCTAACCAAAAGAAATCTACAGATTCAATACAATTCCCATGAAATTACCAACACAATTCTTTACAGACCTGGAAAGAAAAATTGTCAACTTCATATGGAATAACAAGAAACCCAGAATTGCTAAAGCAATCCTCTACAATAAAAGATCTTCTGGAGGTATCTCCATCCCTGATCTCAAGCTGTACTATAGAGAAACAGTAATAAAAAACTGCATGGTACTGGCATAGAAACAGAATGGTGGATCAATGGAACCAAATAGAAGACCCAGAAATAAACCCACACACTTATGGACACCTGATTTTTGACAAAGATGCCAAAACCATACAATGGAAGAAAGACAGCATCTTCAACAAATGGTGCTGGTCTAACTGGATGTCTACATGTAGAAAAATGCAAATAGATCCATACTTATCACCCTGCACAAAACTAAAGTCCAAGTGGATCAAAGACCTCAACATAAAACCAGACATGTTAAATCGGTTAGAAGAAAAGGTGGGAAGAGCCTTGAACTCATTGGCACAGAAGACAACTTCCTGAACAGAACACCAACAGCACAGGCTCTAAGAAAAACAATCAATAAATGGGACCTCATGAAGCTGAAAAGCTTCTATAAAGCAAAGGACACTGTCATCAAAACAAAATGACTGCCTACAGATTGGGAAGGAACCTTCACCAACACTCTATCTGACAGAGGGCTAATATCCAATATATATATAAAACATATATATATGTTAAACAACAACAAATCAAGTAATCCAATTAAAAACTGAGGTACAGAGCTAAACAGAGAATTCTCAATAGAGGAATATCAAATGGCAGAGAAACACTTAAAGAAATGTTCAGCATCCTTAGTCATCACGGAAATGCAAATCAAAATGACCCTGAGATTTCACCTTATACCCATTAGAATGGCTAAGATGAATAACTCAAGTGACAACACATGCTGAAGAGGATGTGGAGAAAGGGGAACCCTCCTCCACTTCTGGTGGGAGTGTAAACTTGTACAACCACTCTGGAAATCAATCTGGCACTTTCTCAGACAGTTAGGAATAGCGCTTCCTCAAGATGCAGCTATACCACTGCTAGGCATATAATTGAAAGACACTCAAGTCTACAACAAGGACATCTGCTCAACCATGTTTGTAGCAGCTTTATTTGTAATAGCCAGAAGATGGAATCAGCCCAGATGCCCCTCAGTTGAGGAATGGGTACAGAAATTGTGGTACATCTACACAATGGAATATTACTCAGCAATAAAAAAAAAAAAGAAAAAACAAGGAAATCATGAAATTTGCAGGTAAATGGTGGGAACTGGAAAAGATCATCCTGAGTGAAGTATCCCAGAAGCAGAAAGATACACAGGGTATATACTCACTCATAAGTAGATACTAGACATATAATATAGGAAAAACATACTAAGATCTGTACACCTAAGGAAGCTAATCAGGAAGGACGACTCTGGCTAAGATGTTCAATCCCCATTCAGAAAGGCAAAGAGGATGGACATTGGAGGAGGGAGAAAACAGAGAACAGGACAAGAGCCTATCATAGAAGGCCTCTGAAAGTCTCTACCCTGCAGGGTATCAAGGCAGATGTTGAGACTCATAGCTAAACTTTGGGCAGAGTACAGGGAATCTTATAAAAGAAGTGGAAGATAGTAAGACCTGGAGAGGACAGGAGCTCAAAAAAGATAGTAAGACCTGGAGAGGACAGGAGCTCCACAAGGACAGCAACAGATCCTAAAAGTCTGGGCACAAGTGTCTTTTCTGAAACTGATACTCCAACCAAGAACAACTCATGGAGATGGCCTGGAACCCCTGCACAGAGGTAGCCTATGGCAGTTCAGTATCCAAGTGGCCTCCATAGTAATGGGGACAGGGACTGTCTCTGACATGAACTGATTGGCTTGTTCTTTGATCACCTCCACCTGAGGGGGGAGCAGCCTTACCAGGCCACAGAAGACAATGCAGCCACTTCTGATGAGACCTGATAGACTAGGATCAGAGGGAAGGGGAGGAGGACCTCCCTTTGCAGTGGACTGGGAGAGGGACATGGGTGGGGAAGAGGGTGGGTAGGATTGGGAGGGGGAAGGGAGGTAGGTAGAAGGGGGATACAAAGTGAATAAATTATAATTAATAAAAATAAAAAATGTTATAATGAAAAAAAAAAAGCTGTGGCGTTGAGCTCCATGCCAAAGTATAAGCTAGAAAACAATACTGCGTGGTTGGAAATAGACATTATTAATTTGGCACCAAAGTAGCAGAGCCCAAAGATTCCTGGGGATGTCTTTGTGAAGTGTTTGGGCAAGATGGCTCATCTGTCTTACCGTGTCTTGTATGCATCCATCTTGAGAGTAGATCAAATGAACCCCAACAACAGATACCGCTTAACCCCAGAGGGGCTCACCACAAGGATGCTTGAGGTGCACATATAGACACACAGGTACACCAAAGCATAGCAATTTATGTGTTTTAATCCCAATCTGGAAAGATTAATTCTGTAAATTCATCCTGTTGAAGCTAGTAAGTATTACCTAAGCACACGCAATGTTGCTATGACCTTGAGCAAGACAACACATGTGCAATTATTATTACACTTTCTACATAAAAAACTGTATACTTCATTGATACCTGACTGAAAGATACACATCAGCATGTCTCATAATATCCACTCATATTTTAAAATGTGCATTTATAGGTTGATTTACAAAAACTTAAACCTGAAATTTTATAATGAAAAATCAATAAACATACACACATATATACAAACTAGTCCTCAGCCTTCAATATATCTTATCCATATAAAAATAATCATAGACAAATTATTTTAAGGGATGTGCACAGATGTTGATATCACTCAGCTTGTGTTACATTAATTTTTATGTTGCAAGCAGGCAGAAGTAAAGTTATAAATGATATAATGAATGTTTTGGGCTCATGGAAGAGAAAATGGATAGTTATATTTAATTTTTTTTAAATCAGAATTAAAGTAAGAGCACATCAGGTCATAGCACCTGAACAAAAAGGACAAAATAAAATTATACATTAATTTTACTCATATACATGACTTCAAGCATCTCCATAAAAAAATGAATTCGATGGCTTTTCATGGTTTACTCTGAATTATACATCGGTGTATATCTATATGTATATATGTACATGTGAATGGTGCCCACAGAGGCCAGAAGAGGATGCTAGATCTCCCTGGAGCTGAAGGCACAGCAGTTGTGAGCTACCTGATGTGGGTGATCAGAATCAAACTCAGGTCCTCTGTAAGAGCGGCAAGTGCTTTAACCACAGGGCAGCTCTTCAGGATCCAAATTCAGTCTTACATCCAAGCCAGTAAGATTACCATCAAAAAGATTTCTTGCTAAAGGACAAGGTTAGTTCTACATTCACAAACTAAAGAACGTAATGTAACAATCAAAGGACTGAATGGAAAGAAAAAGTTATGGTCACTGTACCAGATGCAGCAAACACATGTGGCAAACGCCGCCATCCATTCATGTAGAGTAACCAGCTTCTAAAAAGCTGAAATCAAAGTAAATTTCATTCATTTCATAAAAATGAATCTCACAGGCCCTTGCCATAACAATCCTATAAACATAATGCTAGCTGGAGCTGAGGCCAGAGTCAGAAGAAACAGGAGCTGGAGACCAGCCTGGGCTGTAAGCCAAGTTCAGAGCCAGTCTGCTCTAAAGAGAAAGATGCTATCTGAAGAAACTGCAACAACAAAACTTTTGGACCTCATGGTTAATGATCACATTGTACTGTCAGGATCAAGGCAATGATATTTATTCTTAGTTTTCCTATTAAACATCACTGAAAGTCTGCAATTCTGTAAAAGAAGCAGAAGACAGAAGAAAGACGGGCAGGGAGGGGGGGAGGTTGCATGTCAAGGTTGATGCTATGACACTATGCAAAGAGGATGCTCAACACTCGACTAACCAACCACGAGGCTTCTCCACTGACATAATAAATGGAATTGAGCTGGATTTATAGTAAAATGGCAGGTTTATTGGGGCAGCTCTTGGGTGGGTTCACCTACCTCACAGGAGGGGTGTCAGTGAAGTTGCCATGTGGAGGGAGACAGAACAGCAGGGAGATGGTCAAAGAGAGAGAAACTGCAGCACAGAGAGAGAGAGGGGACAGATGGAAGGAAGAGAGGAGAGCAGAGGGGGAAGCGGAAAGGAGTGGGAGAAACAAAATGTCTGGAATAGCGAGGAACCTCTGGGGGAAAGGAAACCTTGACCCTGAGCTGAAAAGTTTGGGATAGAGGGCTGGGTATGGCAGCCATGCCCTATAACAGGTAGGGACTGAGGGATGCTGGGAGAACCTGGAGACCAGGTCTGCTTTGATAAACAGGCACCTCAGCCCCTTGTCCTAGGCTGAATACCAGGACAGAGTGCTGAGAAGACCCTGAAGGCTTTTCAGGGTGGGGGTTTTTCACTCTGCTTTCTCCTCCTGTGAGGACATGGTGTTTAGAAACACAATTACAATTAAGATGGCCACACTGCTGGCCACAAGTATAAATCAGTGAACAAGAGCTTAGGATACAGCCCATCCTGTAATTTCCTCTCAATGCAAGCCCTTCATAGCTTAGGAGGAGAAAAGATGAATCGTGGCTTTGTGAGAAGGAAGAAGCCATGAATATCTATCTGCTGGAGGCTGCAGAGTTCACAGGAAAGACTCTGCAATACCTGAATCAGAAAACTTCAAAACACCGCCTCTAGAAATCAACCATGACTTTGCACAGTTTTCACAGTTGTATGCAAACTGTCAAGGCTCAGTTCCAATCTTTAAAAAATTGACTTAAGGGAGCTGATGAATACTGTTGAATCTCCAACCCGGAAAACGCCAATGCAAATGAAATCACCCTTTAAAATAGAGCGACACTGGAAAAAAAAACCAATCTACATAATAAATAAACCGGCAATATCGATATGAAAAGAAGTGTTCTGAGTCAGCTGGTTAGAGAAAGAAGAGGCTGACGAACAAGTAAATTAAAAAGAAAAAGAAAAACAAAGGAAAAACCTAAGGCTCAGCAGTTAAACGCAAGCATTGCTCTTGAGGGCGACCAGCATTCAGCTCTCAGTACCTACTTCAGTTGGCCAGCTACCACTGGTAACTCCAGCTCCAGAGAATGCCACTCTCTCTTCTGGCTTATGTACTTCCATGTACACTTGCCCTCCCTGGCCCCAGACATACACACATGAAAATAAAATATATTAAAAAATAAAATAAAATAAAAATATACATTAAAAAACCACAAAAATCCTAAAAAATACAGGAAAAGAAACGCCTACTTTAACAACATTTTAAGACATTTTAATTAATGTGGCGGTGAAGTACATGGTTTCAGACCACAAACTGTAACGACGCTGTCGCAGTGGCCTCCCGTTTCTGTAAAGGGCTTCGCCTCTTACACAGGGCAGACACTGAACCCTGGACTCCTGCCTACCGGATCCATCACCACCAACATCGAGTGATGCAGTAGAATAAGATGTAGCTGTCAAGGAGAAAAGACAGAGCTGCCGGTGGCAATGTTTTAACTGTGTGATTGCAGGATTTCCTCTCACAGCAAGCTTTAATTTACCTAGCATTGTTTTAGGAAATTACCTTTAGGCTGCGGAACTTCTGAGAGTAACACCTTCACTTTCTCAGTTTTTGTCTAGAATTGCAAAAGTATTTCTTTCCGACTTGGGCCATGCTATTTATACCCAAAGATGACATCTTGCTATATTGAATATTTTTTTAAATTGCATACATGCGTGTGTGTGTGTGTGCGCGCGCGCGCGTGCATGCAGGCACACACTGTGTAGCTGTGGAGGCTAAAAAGGGATGTTGAATAAACTGTAATTAATAAAAATAAAAATAATTTAAAAAAAGGGATGTTGAATCCTTCGGAGTGGGGTCCCGGGGAGCTGTGGGCCATCACAAGTGGGTGCTGAAAACGGAACCTGGGTTCTCTGGAAGATCGGTAAGTTTTCTAAACTGCCGAGCTCTCTCTTTGATCCTTATATCAAGTATTTTAGGTCAAAGTAATCTGGCAAATGTCACTCGTGAAAAGGCCTTTCTCTGCTCAGGGAGAGCTTGGAGGACCTTGGCTTGGCAGGTGAGACGTGCCATCCCTGCGCCCAGAGAGAAGGAATGTTCACTTGTGAGCCATACAAGGCAGGACGAAGACTCGCTGCCTCCCCCAGCCAACTACGCTCTCACAGCGCTGAAATGGTATGAAACTGATTTCTGATTCCCCTGCGACTCTCTGTTCTCCATCTCTACCGTGGAAACACCCGATCTATCCGCTGCATTGTCCACTCCCAGGACTACTTCCATGCCCTGTAGGATAGACAGCAGCTACATTTATGGACATCTCTCTTGTTAGTCTGTCCTCTCGCAGGGACCCCAGAGGCGAACTCGGAAGAGCGGAAGACACAGATTCTCCCTATTCCTCTCCCTCAGCATCTCTCTACCACAAAGTACCGCCGCGGCTATAGACGTGAATTTCCTTGCATATACTTGAGGAAATATTAACTGTAAAAGTGCAGTTTGTGAGAAAGGCAAGCTTACAGTTTACAATCTGATTTTGTTGCTTTTTTCCTATCCTGGAGGGAAAAGGAAGAAAAAAAATGCGTTATTATGAGCAAAACTAAAATAGATGAAAAATGGAAACCGTTCTTCCCATGAAGAGACACTCCACTTTCCTTATGGGTTTTTCTAGTTGGTTTGTTTCTCTTGGGTAAACTTTTAGGTTTCAATCTTTAGTATTAAAGACTTATTTTTATTCTTTTCAATTATGTGTGTGTGTTGTCTCTGCATGGCATGACCTGAGTGCAGTGCCCCATTAGACCTGAAGAGGGCATCAGCTCTGGAATTACGTGCAATTATCAACCTCCAAACATGCAAGAACCTAACGTGGGTGCTTTAGAACAGTGGCAAGAACTCATAACCACTGAGCCATCTCTCTCCAGCTCAGTTTCAAAGTTTTCAGAGTCATAAAGCCATGATACTTTTTTTTAAAAAAAAATTGTTTTCTTCAAAGACTTTGGAAATGCACTATCTTGTTTGGCACCAAATTTTATACTTTGAATTCATACTACATTCTCAGAACTGAGGAATGATATTTTTTAAAGATTTATTTACTTAATTATCTATCTATCTATCTATCTATCTATCTATCTATCTATCTATCTATCTATCTATCTATCTGAATGCTCTATCTGCATGTATACCTGAAAGCTATTAGAGGGCATCAGATCCCATTATAGATGGTTGTGAACCACCATGCAGTTACTGGGAATTGAACTCAGTACCTCTGGAAGAACAGCTAGTGCTCTTAACCGCTGCGCCATCTTCAGCTCCTGAGGAATATTTTAAAAGCAGAACTTTTGCTTCCAACATACTCGGTTGATTATTTCTGCTTTTAGTTTGGGATAGTGATGAAATCTATACATTTCAAGTTTAACATATTCTGGCTATTTCCCTTATCAAATAATAGTGGTAAAACCCTGTGGCTAAATCTCAGTGTGATCCAAAAGGCAGATATTTGATTTTTCTTTTGCTGCAACTAATTGACCCAGCAGAGTAATTACTGGTTTCTTTAAGCTCACTGCATCATTTGTCATGTGGGAGTGATAACAACTGTGTAACATGCGAGTTTCTCTATGGCCTTGTGAGGGTTAAGTGAGATTTTGTACTGAAATGTTTCATATGCTCACTTGTTCAAAATAAGTACTCAACAAATGTTTGCTGCTGTTAGTAATAAAATCTTAACCAGAAATAAGACATAAAGGAAAATATTTATTATCTATCAGTTTTTAATTATTGGGAAAATAATTGTCACAGAAAGTAAATTGAAGTTATTTTTATATTTGCTTGTTTTGGTCTTTGAGGAAAAAAATAAAATGATAATAAAATTAATGGCAATCAACTGAATTTCAGAAGAAATTTTTAAGTACTCAGAAGTAAACAGATTTTAAGACTTCAGAACTCCCGGGGGACACACCAACCATTCATGTGCTAATTAGAAATAGTTCCAAATCAGGGCGGAAAGAGAGGTATCAACTCTGCACACATTTCCTGACTGTGATGGTTGGCATTAATAGTTAGCTTGAAACAGCCTACAATCATCTTGGAGGGGGGTCAAAGTGAGGGACCATCTACATTTACATTGGGTTAGCCCGTAGGCAATTCTGTAAGTGATTCTTTTAACTGGTGTGGGAAGACCCAGTCCAGAATGGGCAGCCCCATTCCCTAGGCAGGGGGTCCTGATCTGTTTAATGACATTAGAGAAATCAAGCTGAGTACAAATGTACAGGCAAGCACCCAGGCATTCGTTTCTCTCTGCTCTTGGCTGTGGATGTGATGTGACCAGCTCTTTGAAGTCCCAGTCACCTGACTTCTTGGCTACCAAGGAGTATAACCTGGAGCTGTGAAGTGGTACAAACCCCTTTCTTCACTCAGAGGCCTTCTGCCAGGGCATTTTATCAAAACAGAAATAAAACCAGAACACTAACTTCGCCTTGCAGAAATTATGTATTTTTTTAAAAGGTTAAATTTAAACTTATACAACACATAAAATAGTCTCATATTTATGTACATATATATGTGTGTATGTGTATTTAAGTGACTTCTCTTAGATAAACCTAATAATTTCTATATACAAATTAAATTCTCCCATGTAAAAGACACTTCTTTTGCATTTTCAGTGAAGCCTCAGTTTAATTTAATTGATAATTTCTAATAGGGTTGTTTAATGAAGGAAGCAATCCATTCCTCTATTACAGTCTGCCTCCTCTTTTTAATTTGTAGCAATTAATACGGAGCATAAATATTTTAAACCTTGAGTCTTATGAGACACAACAATTTAACAAACCAATTTATTATCTAGCAAATATCTTAGTGAAATCAGGAAAACATAATCTGCCAAATTTGATAATTCGGATTCATTAGTCAGAGCAGATAAAATTAGAACCCATCAAGTGTGGAGTTCCGCTGCGGGGTTCAGTCTGAAGAAAATTTTCTCATTCTGCTCTGCTCACAGACAGGAGCCTGGCATAGCTGTTCTCCAAGAGGCTCCACCCAGCAGTGGATAGAAACAGATGCAGAGACTCACAGCCAAACATTGGGCGAAACGGAGGGAGTCTTATTGAAAGGTGGGTAGGAAGACAGAAGGACCTGGAGGTGCCAGGGGCTCCACGAGAAGACCAACAGAGCCAATTAACCAGGGCCCAGAGGGGCTTGTGGAGACTGAAGCACCAATCACAGCCCATGCCTAGACTGAACTTAGGCCCCTACACAGATGTAGCAGATGGACAGCTTAGGGTTCATGTGGGTACCATAGGAAGAGGAGCGGGGACTGACCCTGACACGGACTCTCTTGCCTGCTTTTCCATCACCTCCCCCTGGTGGGGCAGCCTTACCAGGCCTAGGGTGAAGAGGATGAGCTCAGTTCTCATGTGACTTGATGAGCTGGGGTAGTGAGTAGGGGAGGCTCCCCTTTTCTGAGGAATAGGAAAGGAGGGATGGGGAGAGAAGGGGAGAGGGTGGGGCTGGGAGGAGAGGAGGGAGGGGGCTAAGATTGGGATGTAAAGTGAATAAATTAAAAAGAAATAAAAAGCTTATTCTTGCAGGGGGAGGAGCAGACCATGCTCGGTGTAACTGGCAGTCACGTGTGCAAGCTGAAGTTTTTTTTTATCATCAGTTGGCATCTGAGAGACATGTAGTTTCCTTCATAATGCAAGTGAAAGAGAATTAGACACACATACACACACAACACCACTTAAACAGAGCCTGTTGGTATAATGTTCTTTTGGAATGCATACAATTTATCTTTGTTCATTCAAATGTTGATTTCTCTACCCCACTATCTGGTTTCAATCCAGACATTGCATTGTAATGCTTACTCTAAGCATCACCTGTCTCAAGGTTTTATAAACATGTCACCGTTTGTTCTCCATATTTTCAATTAAACAACCAGCCCCAATGCTGAGCAATAGAGAGTTTAGGGTGGGACATCCTGGTCTGGAGAGGGGAGAGAAGAAAATGAGTGGGGGAGAAGAGGGAGGAGAGAGAATTGGCAGGAGAGGTCTTGGAACCACATGGAGAAATGAACTGGACCTAAGATATGACCAAAAGCAAGTATAATGGGTGAAATTTCCTATAATGGTAGGAAACTATGCGGGCTTGGAGGATTAGGATGGAGTAACTATTGTTCAGCATTGTGCTCTAGGTTAATTAAATAAATTGCAGTCTCTGTGTGGTGATTTAGTTATACAGCTGTTTAGGATTAACCACTGATTAACTAGAAAAATATATCGATAGTAAATATTAGGAACCATCAACAAGAGTCTAAGACACAAGGACCTCTGATGACCATATATAATGTATAGACCTAATTTGAATCCTAACTGAAACAAACCATACCAATAAAAGAAGGAAGGAAGGAAGGAAGGAAGGAAGGAAGGAAGAAAGGAAGGAAGGCAGGACAGAAGGCAGGCAGGCAGGCAGGAAGGAAAGGAAGGAAAGGAAAGGAAGGAAAGGAAGGAAAGGAAAGGAAGGAAAGGAAGGAAAGGAAGGAAAGGAAGGAAAGGAAGGAAAGGAAGGAAAGGAAGGAAAGGAAGGAAAGGAAGGAAGGAAAGGAAGGAAGGAAAGGAAGGAAAGGAAGGAAGGAAAGGAAGGAAAGGAAGGAAGGAAAGGAAGGAAAGGAAGGAAAGAAAGGAAGGAAAGGAAGGAAAGGAAGGAAAGGAAGGAAAGAAAGGAAGGAAAGGAAGGAAAGGAAAGGAAGGAAGGAAGGAAGGAAGGAAGGAAGGAAGGAAGGAAGGAAGGAAGCAGACACCGTATAAGACAGTCAGGAGGAGCTGACTACAGGTTGAGACAGACTTGGGTGCTGGCACTGTTCCTACTACTGTGGGGCTACTGTGGTGAGCCCCAAACTACCAAGACTTCCAGAGGTGGGTACTGACATACAGAGAAGTGGAATCACGTGGTATCTGAGAGGAGCTTAAGGTGATTCAGCCAGAAAATGAAAACTCAAGAGCAAATGAGAGAAAAAAATGTAATGAAGTTTAATGGTTATTAAATTGAAATGATGGAGACATGTTCTATTGTGTAGTTATCTGTACTTTTTTTTGAGGTTTTATTTTATTTGTTTTTTCTTTTTTTAACTTCTTCTTTTTAACTTTTATTAATTACAGTTTATTCACAGTGTATCCCACCTGTAGCTCCCTCCCTCCTCCCCTCCTAATCCTCCCCCTTCTCCACCCATGCCCCTCCCCAAGTCCACTGATAGGGGAAGTCCTCCTCCCCTTTCTTCTGATCCTAGTCTATCAGGTCTCATCAGGAGTGCCTGCATTGTCTTCCTCTATAGCTTGGTAAGGCTGCTCCCCGTCAGGGGGAAGTGATCAAAGAACAGGCCAATCAGTTCATGTCAGAGACAGTTCCTGTTTCCATGACTAAGGAACCCACTTGGACACTGAGCTGCCATGGGCTACATCTGTGCAGAGGTTCTAGGTTATCTCCATGCATGGTCCTTAGTTGGAGTAGCAGTCTCAGAAAAGACCCCTGTGCCCAGATTTTTTGGTTCTGTTGCTCTCCTTGTAGAGCTCCTGTCCCCTCTAGGTCTTACTATCTCTCCCTTCTTTCATAAGATTCCCTGCACTCTGCCCAAAGTTTGGCTCTAAGTCTCAGCATCTGCTCTGATACTCTGCAGGGTAGAGCCTTTCAGAGGCTCTCTGTGACAGGCTCCTGTCCTGTTCCAGTTTCCCCCTCTTCTGATATCCATTCTCTTTGCCTTTATGAATGGGGGGATTGAGCATCTTATAATATCATGACCATCTTCATAACAATTTTTAAATGTTAGAAGAAGTAATTTAGCAAAGCCGCGTGTGAACACAGAAGTCAGCAGCTTTGACACATTGAATATTATTCTCAGAACAGACCATGTAAATTCTGTATCAGAGCAGCCTATACTCAGTGGTCTCTGCCAGAGAAAATGTAAGCTTTTATTTAACAATAATATACTAGATTATCCCTCACTCTGAAAATCTAGAAGAACATACCATATTTTTATAAATATGATATATATGTGTAGCAAATGTTTGAAAATTTGGTTTATTTCTGACACTGGATACTCTCTGCTACACAATCTTAAAGTGGAAGAAAACTGACTTACATTTTCACTGCACATACACTGTGCTGTGGGGAGGGTGCTCACTGCTTGCTTTTTATTGCTCTGAGAAAATACCGTGACCAAAAGCAACCTGTGGAAGAATGGATTTCCTGGGCCTTGCATGTTCGGATCCTCGTTCATCACTGAGGGAAGGCAGGAACTCAAGCGGAAGTCGTGGAGAAATGTTGTTAACCGCCTTTGTTTCTCTGGCTGACTCAGCCTGCTTTCTTACACAACCGAGGACCACCTGCCCAGGGCTGGTTCCATCTCCAGTAAGCTGGCCCTTCCCACAACAATAATTAATCAGGAAAATGTTCCCCCAGCCTTGCCTACAAGCCAGCAGGATGAAGGCATATTCTCAGCTGAGGTTCCTTATTCCCAGGCGACTCCAGCTTGGGCCGAATTAGCAACAAAACTAACCAGCACAGAAGCTAGAGGGAAGACCTACATAGATGAGGACTAGTGATGGCTTATGGGATTGGCATCCTAACAGAAGAGAATTAAAGGGCCAATTCTCTACAGTTGGAAAATTTCAGATTATTCTGGTATTAGGAAGAAAAAGATGAGAGCAAGGACAAGGTTTAGAGAACAAAGACGAGACAGCAAAAAGGGAAAGTAGATATTCTAGCTATTACATATAAAAGACCAGGTTACTTTGTCCAGAAATTGGAGGAATCTGAGGCATGAAGGAGATGAATAATTAATAGATGGTAAGATCCTGTTATTGAAGATATCATGTGTTTTATGTTGCAGAACACAGGGAAATAAATCTTGAATTGACCAGGAAACTCTTCCTGCTGGCTAGTTTTCATAACTCTGGGAGGATTATACAGGCATCAGTGGTCCTGTCCAACACTGAGCCCTGTATACCATGATACTGACCTTCTAGGCAAAATGCACCACTAGTGGCAAGGCTCTCCTGATTGGATCTGAGGCCTCTCCATAGAGAGATTTCATGCCTGGTTTTACAAACATGATTAGAACCCTTGACTAGGGAAGTCACAGGCCCTAGGAGAGAATCTATTGTTATTTTTCTACATGGCCATGTTGTCAATTGCCTTTTCAATATTAAATATTTGTGCTGCCCTCAACCTTGGTCAGAGAAGCTTCTTGCTGTAGGGAGTAGTGGTTAGAGCAGAGATGCCTGCCAGTGCCAAGGGCTGAGAATGCCACTGTGAGCACTTAGCTGGAGTCGGGATATTCCTACCAACAACAAACTGCAGGGCTAAGGGATCACGGAAGAGGGGGTGGGAAGACAAAGAGCTGGAGACCGGGAGGGTCGCTTTGCAATGCTATCTTGTTGACATGCCATGGCTGTTGTACACACGACCTCACCGGCAGCCGTCATTACCTGCACAAGGCCTGGATAAGATCAAACCTGTTAGAAATTCCATCAGAGAGGAGGGGGGAGCTCCCAAGACCCCATCCCCAGCCTGCGGAACTATTGCGTTGCCAGCTGCATGTAGAGGGAGAGTCAGTTCTCTTTAGGGATATGTCCACTGGTGGTTTCCTCAAGCCCTAGTCACATTTTTAACTGGATTTAGTGAGCTAAAATTTTTTTTTAATGAATAGGGGCATGGAAAGATGGCTCAGCAGTCAAGAGCAATTGCTGACCATGCAGTGAACCTAGGTTTGATCCCTAACACCGACTTGGTTCCAGTTCCAGGGGATCTGATGCCCTCTTCTGGCCCCCACGGGGCACTGCATGCACGCAGTGTGTATAACACACTCTCACACACATAAAATGAAACTTTTTTTTTTTTTTGAGACAGGGTTTCTCTGTGTAATATCCCCGGCTGTCTTGGAACTCCCTTTGTAGACCAGGCTGACTTCAAACTCACAGAGATCCCCCTGCCTCTACCTTCTAAGTGCTGAGATTAAAGGTATGCCCCTACCTGCCTGGCTAAGTAACTCTTTAAAAATAAAAATGTTAATAGGTGGGTAGCTAAGAGAGGGGGAAAAAAGGATGAGTCTGGAATACTTTTTCTTGCACTAGAAATTATAATTGAATTGAACCGAACATAAATTATGAGTCAAACTGTCTTGGTCAGTGAAGACAATAAAATTAATGAACCCACATCTCCACAGTAAGTCTGTGTCATTGTGAAGATGATAATACAGAAGACATGGGAAAGCTTCTGCATTAAGCAATATAAACGAACCAAATCCTGGGAAATATTTGACTCCACCGACAAACAACTATACTCTTTGGAGTTTAAATTAAAAAAAAAATGCTTATTACTACTGAATTAATATTTGCTGATAAAATTATTTCTATGGTTTAATTAAAAAACCTTTCACTGTCATTAGAATACAGGTCGTACATGAATTTAGGCGATGCGTTTTTAATGTCGGAGTGAACCTTGCCGGCTTCTCTACCCAGCGTACTTACTGATTGAGAGCAGGAGTGTAGGCAGTCTTATCCTCATCTATAAGCGTGACCATCAGTGTGATCAGCTGCGGCCAGAAGTCCAGGTTCTTGGTGGTCGGTCCCTGCTCTTCCCGAGGGACGTCCTGCTTCTTGCTCTGTTGACAAGGCAAGCGACAGGCAAAAGAGGTTAAAGGAAGGCCACAGGAGTGCGCTGTCCTGCCCAGGAGAGGAGCAGAGGGATGGTTCTGAAAACCTGAGTTGATCAGGTGAAGAGGAGGCTAGGGTTCCCTCTCTTCACCGAGTAGGATGAAGCCAGCAGCCAGCCTCCTCTTTCTAATCTCCCCCACCCGACCTTTTTTTAGGGTTTGGCTTCGGTCAGTCTTTCATTTGTCTCTGGAAGGAAAATCCTCCCTCTGAAGGACACACAACCTTATTATGGAAACTTTCTTTCTTTAATATGGCTTCTCCCACAGACAGAGATCAAAGCTTATGTGTATAAAGGTGTGTGTGGGGGATTGAGGGCAAAGCAGGAGAGAGAGGGGGAGGGAAAGAGAAGAGAGAGGGAAGGAGGAAGAGGGAGGGAGGGAGATATTTATCAAGCCTAAATATTTTGTCCAAGGTCATGATGGTAGTAGGTTTAAGGAACTCAAAGCTGCCTGGTTACAACTCTACAGTTAACAACTGCTATCTGCTTTGTCTGTAACCCAATTCCTGCCTACAACTTTACCTGATTTACTTCAGTTTTCTAAACCTACCCTTTTCTACCTTTACTTAAGCCACCTTTATTTAATTTTTTTTCCAGGTTTTCACACTGTCTGAATTCTTGATCACCTCTAGAAAGCAGACATGGCCTGGGATGGTCTGGCTTCACTTTAAGGTTAGGCAGGATAACAGTGATGGTAAATGTTTAATGTACAAATTTCATTTTCAATATGCACAACTCTTTCCAATGTACAGGTAAATTATCCTTATTTATTTTACTGGGTATCTTTTCTTAGAGTGCTTATTTTATATTTACTTGTTACATTTAGACAAAAAAAAATGACCAGGGAAACATAATTTCATCTCAAGAATACAAGTAAGTAAGGCATGTAGAATCTATGACTACTTTTTCTAAGTCATTTTGCTATGTCCAGAATATCTGGAAACCTTGGTTTGTAGCTCAAGAAAATAATGTAAATTGTGCATTAGATGTGACATGGCTCAGTCTATTCTGTATTCAGTCACTATGTTTTCTGTTGTGACTAGAAGTTTAGCGATCCTGTGTTAAATGGCTATGTGTGTTTATATTTTAATTTTTACCCAGACATATAACTTAGCTATGTTTGAATGAGTCATTTCCTTATTACCATTCTCACTTGAGTGAATACACAGCCCCATAGTATATTTAGTTTAACAACAGGGAGGGAGAATAGAGGAACCCATAGATATGACTCATTAGGTAAGATGAAGCTGTGTGTCTCCAAACACAACATACAGAATTATATGCTTGTGTGTGTGTGCATGTGTGGGTGATTCCTGTGAAGAAATGGTGCTGTGGCTCAAGTTCAAGACAGTTAAGCAACCAAGAAAGGCTTTGGTAACAAGGTACAGCTATGCTGAAAATATAAAAGACCAGGACAACAAAAGGGGTGAAATAATATAGAAGTGAACCTGGATATTTAAAAAGAAATGAGCTTCAGTATGCAATAAAAACATAGGAAGAGAAATTAATGTAAAGCCAATGGCTACGTGGCTGTTTTATAATCTGTCTGCAACTTCTCCTCATGTTGACGTGGTTAACTCCTGAGATAAAGAAATCTTAGTTCTAGCACTTTGCAGGTTAAAAATAAGAACCCTGTAATTGGCTTAAGAACTAGGACAGGAAGTTTCAGACACTCGGGCATCTAAGATCCCCATGAAGACCATGGTGGGCAGGCTATTGGATAGGAAAAAGGAGAGCGTTCATCCTAGTCTACATTTAGACTAGTCTGAGACGTGTCAAGTGTCCTTCTATCTCCAAGGCAACCTGCGATGGTCTTGACATCTGTGGACACAGCCTTCTTGATTTCCTCTCACAGACATGCCGACTCTCCCTTTCTGTCCATTATCTCTTCTGTTTCTAAAAACTGCACAAGAGGACTATCCTGTCAACTCATCTCAAGCTAAAATAAAACACTTGTCAGCCTTGAAGATTGAATACGCAATGAATAGACCTCATACAAGAGAACTCTGACCCATGGTCTGTGGCAATCACTCCAGACAGCCAAACCACAGCCTCTGTGGCAACCAAGGCAGGCTAGTTAAACTCTGGTGAGTGGCTGAAACTCCTCAGAAAGTTATTCCTTGTTCCCAACTCAAGACCAAACAGAGAAAGCCATGTATGCTCTTCAAGTCAGCCACAGGGACAGCCCACTTCTATCAGTGGATTCTCAGCCTCAGTGTCCCTCTGCTAATGTCTTCAGTCATCAACACAGGGCCTTCCAGGTGGTCACTGTGGGGAGGCTTTCCCACTTCCCTGCTCGCCTTTGAGTCTTTGCCTAAACACAGTGATGGTGGCTCAGTTACTTACTATATATAGAAAGAACTGAATTTCAAGGCAATGTTTTCATTTGCAAGGCCTTCAACTGTTTCCAAATATTAAAAGGCTTGCTTATCATTATCTATAGCCTAACAACGTGGGAACAGCGTGAGGGCTAGCATACTATCCACTTCCTGTTCTTATCTAAAAACAAAACCCAAAAAGAAAGCACATAGGTAACATGTAAAAATATACAGCCTTCCTTGTTATTTCTTAGTTTTAAAGTCCTAGTTATATGATTTATAGACACAATAACAATTTATGCATACTAAACATACAAGACTAATTTTTTTGAGCTTGGTATCTTGAGTAAATCTTTCAGGAAGCAAAAGTTATTGGTGCCTGTGTGAAATCCCAGCCTCTCTTCCAATTTCTTGACTGTCATGGCTATTGAGCACTCATCGACAGTTCGAAAGTTATATGCACAGTCAAGGGCTGGTGCATTTCCATTTGACTTTCCTCCCGGTTTCAGAGTGCTCCCACTTAACTCCCACACCCTCTCGTGACAAATAGTCCTGCCAAGCGACTAATCTGTATTGTCCATATTGCCATGGCCTTTTCAGTTGCTTTTCCTGCTGATGCCGATTAATTCTGCTCAGCTTCGAGGATCGCAAGAAACTAGGTCTGGACTCTATGGGAAAATCTAGAAGGTTCCAGGTTCTACTCCGAGCTCTACAGAGACTTCCTGCTCTGTCAACCCAAACAGAGAGCCACTGGAACGACACAGCTGGGTCTACAATGACACGAAGATCACCCATCTTGGCAATCTTAAAAGACTAATAATGTTTTAACTGCCTTCAAGCAAAATGGCCCAAATCTCTGCTTTCAGTTTGAAGAGGTGAGAATGGTCAATGCAGCAAGATAAGGAACTAGATAAGCCTCCTATGGAGGCTTTTGTGTATGGACAGAGGGGGTCATTGAGGTCTTTCAACCTAATGTGAGTCTCTTGGTCACCACAGCAAAGGAGAGTAGGGCCCGCTCTTGGTCAGCTCAGAGATGGAGTAGAATCCATACTCATGCATTTTAAGTGAAATCAAGGGGCCTTTCCACAAACAATACAAAAGAGGGAAAGACATCAAAGTTAAAATCAATGTGAAAGCTGAAGCAAATTATTTTCCTTGCTTCTCTGTGCTGCCCAGCAGTTCTTGGCTGATCCCACAGGGCTGAACCTTTCCCTTGTTCTCTACCACGCTCCAATCCTGGAATATTCCACCACATCTACTGTGACTTTCATATCATCTGGAGATCATTTACAAAGGTTCAGCTGGGGTCACATAAGGTCAGAAAAGCTAGAAAACTAGTCCTTAGAATTCGATGTTTTGGAGAGACTGTTTCATTACTTTTCTTTCCATAGTTAAAAATTTCTTAAGATAGTAGAAGTCAGATGTATTTGTTTACCAGCACACAGAAAGATAGACGAAAGTATTTCTTAATAGAACAATGGAGATTTTTGAGAACTATTAAAAAACAGCAGCATCAGTATTTCTCCATTATTTAGAAAATTATTTTTTTTTGCTTTCTATAATCAAACGCATATATGATCCTTAAATATTTAATAGTGTGTTACCCAGTACAAATGGGGAAATTTCTTTTAAGCCAATGTGACTGCTGATCTCTATACAATGCCAACTCAACATGGTGACTTTTTTTACAAAGTTGATAGCACAGCTAAAAGTTCCAAAAAAGTTAATACACACACACACACACACACACACACACACACACACGCATTTACATTTATGTATGTATTTACTTGGAAACACCAATGTTGTGCACCAATATCAAAAGCTGCTCTTTCCAGTCATTTGAACAAAATTCCAGACGCATTGAACATGCTCGGAGTGAACAAGAAAATCCCGGAAAACAGCACTTTTGTTCTTGTTGTGGTACCCAACATCACTTTTTGGTCTCTTCTCACTTACCACCTGGAGAGAAAGCATCCTGAGCCCATTAAAATAACTCTCATCTGTGCTGGCTGAGAGACGTCTCCCTGTAGTATCTTAAAACTCCATAAGCAGGGCCTCATTTGAACAAGGCTGTGTTGCCCTTTACCTCTCTTTTTGCCTTTGGCATGATCGCCACATCTCTGAAATTACTTTCAGTGTCTTCACCTTTGATCTACCTACTTCAAAGGTTCTCGCTGCTATCAATCTTTGATGCCACTGTCAAGGTTGCTTTCCTCATCGCCTAGATTTTACTGACACGTGGTAAGTACTTAAGCTCTGCCCATTAATGGGAGAGAGCTGGGCAGCTACGCTTAACAAAGCAGAAGGCCTGGGCTCCCCTAACTGGGTGGGTAGCCGTTAGCATTCTGTGGGGAAATCTGTTTCTCTTCACCATACTCAAAGCGGTAGCCTCTTAGCCTTCTGGGATAGATAGGATGCAGTTACCATTCTCATGCTCCCGATCTGTGTCAAAGATGAAATTTAACATCCACACTGACATGTTTTGGGGAAGCTCTGAGTTCTATCTCATGCAGAAATATCTTGCGCCGTGAAACAAGCCTGCATTGGAAACCACTGTTGGCTGATGCTTTTCTAAGCCTGAAGCACTAGGCAGCTACATCTCAGTCACCTGGGTTCATGGTGAAACACAGTGGCTCTTATAGCCCTTTGTGGCTGGCCTGTTAAATCCCAGTGACTGAAACTATTGCCAAGAACCTGACTCATCTAAAAAACACTGTTCTTATCAAGTCTCCATGCTTCACACAGTGGAAGAGTCCACCACTGGTTAAATCAGGCAAAAAGCGCCCTCATTTTAAAGAAAGTGTGTGATACAGTCTGCCAGACGCTTACTAGATTTTGCATTCTGTCACGACAACAGAAGTCTTTGATGTTCACCTTTATACCTGACAAGCTTCCAAATACACACAGGTCCCCCGGTTGTAGGAGGTAGCAGAACGACTTGCTGACTGTTTACACAGCAAATACAATTCTTCAGACTAATACTCACTAGGAATAATCACTGACATCCTCAAATTGCTCACTGGTGCTGGCTGAGATCAACAAAATGGACACACAGGGGCTGCCAATATGGCTTAGTGGTTGAGAGGACTGTGCTGCTCTTGCAGAGGACCAGGGTTCAACTCCTGGCACCCACATGGCGGATGACAAATGTCTGCTCCCAGGGATCCAGTAGCCTCTTTTGGCCTCCTGCTACAATTCCTCTATGTGGTACTAGACATATATGCAGGCAAACATTCACATATACAAGCTTTCCTTCCTTCCTTCCTTCCTTCCTTCCTTCCTTCCTTCCTTCCTTCCTTCCTTCCTTCCTCCTTCCTTCCTTCCTCCCTCCCTCCCTCCCTCCCTTCTCTCTCTCTCTCTCTCTCTCTCTCTCTCTCTCTCTCTCTCTCTCTCTCTCTCAATAAAGTGTCCTAGGGTTTCTATTGCTGTGATGAAACACAATGACCAAAAGCAACTTGGGGAGCAAATGGCTTATTTCACTTACTCTTCCGTATCACAGTCCATCATTAAAGGAAGTCAGGAGCAGAACTCAAACAAGGCAGGAAGTTGGAGGCAGACGCTGAGGCAGAAGCTGTGGAGAACTGCTTTCTGCCTTGCTTCCCATGGCCTCCTCAGTCTGCCTTCCTATAGGACCCAGAACCTCCAGCCCCCAGGGACGGCCCCACCCACAGTGGGCTTGGCTTTGCCCCATCAATCAGTAATTAAGAAAATGCCCTAAAGGCTTGCCCACAGCTTTTTCTTTCTTTCTTTTCTTTTCTTTCTTTCTATCTATCTTTTTTTTTCCTTTTTTGGTCAAGTTGACATAAAAATAGCCAGCACAGAAAGGAATGATATTTCCGAGCACAATACATTAGAGACGATTAAGAGGAACATTCAATTTTTGTGATTTTTAAGCAGGTGAAGGTGGCTGACATGGAGGCTGCTGAGTCATCCCACTGGCTTCTACTACCTTTTAATCCTATTGCACTTGCCATTGGGCGCATCATTGCATGAACTGGCGTGGGGAGGCACACAGACCTTTGACAACAGTGTCTGTGCATCATTCTCCCCCCTCTATTAATTGACATACAGTCTTAGGATCACAGAGATGTGGATACATGGGAAATGCATATAGGCTCTGTTTTTAGGTTCAACCTGGAGATTTCCTGTGCAGCACTCCCTGGAGAAAAGGGGTGTCAATGGTGGGTGTGTTTAAGTGCTTGAGAAGGTGTGATGAGAACTTTCAAGATGCCCGCCCGAGGTTTCACATTTCTTAGGTTATGATAAAATCTTCTCTAGCACCCCAAGGCCCATTCCTAGGACTCATGAGGAGGAGGGAGACAACGGACTCCTGAAAGCTGTCCTACGACCTCCACAGTGGCATGCATGTTGGCACAGATATGTGCAAATAATAAATGAAGAATGAATGAATGAATGAATGAATGAATATGGCAAAAATCAGATTGTGATGTAGAGCCCTTATAAATGCAATTCATTCCTTTATGGAGGAGGACTAAGGGGCTTTTTTTTTTCATCCTTTACTCCTTTGACCATGCAAGGATTTGGTGCTGTGTCATGACACTAAATTATTAAACACCAAATCTGCAGGCCTATTAATTTGGGGGTGTCACAAACAGGTTAAGAGAGCAAATGTTGGAGTACTTACTTGGTAGAAGGTTGATAGAAATACGTGAAGATAAATGAATAAATCTTCATAAATAAGATAAATAAATCTTTATTATTTCTACCAACATTTATATTTATATTATATCAAATCTGGAAGAGGTCACAGGGAGACCTGCGAGGGTCCAGCTAACAGGCGTTACTTGCCACTGGCATGAAGGTGCTGTATAGAGACTGGACCTCAGCTCAGTCCAGTCACAGTAGCCAAAGCCACAGGCTGGAGAGATGGCATTCACCTCACTCCTTTGCAAATTATGTAGATCTGAGGACACAATACGCTACAGTTTTAAACCATTGTGGTTCAGGGAGCGTTGTAATTCAATAGGTTAACTCACACCGAGCATGATACTGGCAGTATAAACAGGTATGGGGGGGCTGAGCGGAAGTAGGCAGACCGAGGGCTTTCCAGGAGAAGGTGAGTGGAATCAGACTTCTTGATAGAAGCAGGATCAATGGAGAAATGATTTTTTTTTAAATTTGGCTAGGAAAAGTTGATACCTGTCATTGAGTGAAAGGAAGTGGGCAATGCTTTCTCCTGCAGTTTGTGTGGACAGCAGAGAACAATATACGTGGAAATCCTGGGTAAGCTGCCGACTTTCTCACAGCTGTGTAGAATTATAGGGAGCGAGCAGCTGAAAGGCAAAATGCTCATTTTCCTAAGCAGAAGTCAGAAAAATACAAAGATTCCAGGATTTCCTCGGCCCTAAAAATTATGTATTTACCTCCTCTATTCCTTCAGAAGGCAGGGCTCTCTAGGGAGCATGGCACAGCCAAGGTGCTTAGCTATGTGGTTATGAGAACAATACGACCTTGTAAGAAAGATGGCTCTAACGAACAGCTCGGAGCGGTTCAGAATAGTCATTGTGTCTGATGTGGTTTATAAGTATCTTCAGTCCATCGTCACATTGCTCTTTGAGTTTTTGTCTAAGATAGGGACCCCTCTCAGAAGCATTGAGTGCTGTTTTTATCTAGTGAAATGTCCAAAGATATTGGAAATAAACATATCAAGTTTGAACTGAAAGG
Organism: Meriones unguiculatus; assembly: GCF_030254825.1. Classification (NCBI taxonomy): domain Eukaryota; kingdom Metazoa; phylum Chordata; class Mammalia; order Rodentia; family Muridae; genus Meriones; species Meriones unguiculatus. The sequence continues at coordinate 15,209,279 of NC_083354.1, read as the reverse complement.
AACTAAGTCTGTATGGTACAGAACATAATAAAACAAAGCACGATAGACCTTTGTCTCTCCAAGCATCTACTGGCAATAAAAAAGCAAGCCAAGTCTTAGACTGTAACAATGAGTCATGGTTAGGGAGCAGGATAGATGACTCAAGGTCATGGCCAAGAGCCTAGAGTATCGAGCCAAGAGTTGGGAGAATGAAACACCACAGAGAGCAGGAACTGGCCCCCATCGAGCTCAGACCATGTGTTTCCAGGGACATTTAAGGATTTCTAAAGTCAGGATACTCCCGTGACTGTCCCATCTTCTGTCTCCTTCCTTCTCAAATAGAAATAGAAATTGCAGTCCTGTGAGCTGAGTCACCTCACTTACATGGTGTGTGTGTGGTGGGGCACAGTCTGCTCTCTGTTTTCTGGCAGCTAAAGGAAGCACACCTGAGACACTGAACACAGGCAGGGGCCCTCCCTCTGAGGTTCTATCGTCATCTTGATTGGATCTAGAATCTTCATGCTTGTCTCTACAGTACCTACAGAAGCTTAAATTCCTAAAGCCAGCAGAAGTGTTTCCCTGACTTCAGAAGCACCCCCAAAGTTCCCTGCAAGAAAGGGGCTCCCATGACCGGCCCAGGCCTCCCTACTCTACTCTCTCCTTTTCTCATTTCAAACCTGTTAGAAAACTTAATTCTAATGTAAAGCCTCCTCGACCTTTGATTTGTAATCTAAATATGAGTTCAGATTTTCTTTTTTTTTTTTTTTTTGGTTTTGCTCTATGTGTGGTTGTTATTGTTGTTGTTGTTTTAGTAGGTTCTCTTAGCAGAGGCAAGAGACAGGTTCTGTCCACTGTCGAAGGACAGGCAGGAGGCAAAAGTCTGATTAACTCAAGCCCCTGAAACTTTCTGCCAATCACTTTACGGTCAAACTTATTTTGGAAAGGGGAAGTGATATTGAAAACATTGCCTCTGGTGGTGGATGTGCCCACAAACTCATAACAGCTGTGGTGACCTGTGTAGGACCTGCACAAGCTCAGACGACATAAAATTCCTGCAGCAATGGGGAGATGGTCTCTAGACCGTCCCCCTCCCCCGCCCCTTTAATGGGCAGCTACTGGAAGTTGGCATTGCTGTGGCAGTTGCTCTTCTTTGAGGATGCACCACAATCCAGCAGATGCTCCACAGTCACGAGCAAAGGCAGCACTTACTGCCTTAGCACTTACTGACTTAGCAGGTTATTAAAAATGGACAAACTCACGGGGTCAGGAGGGAGGGTTGTGTGTGTGTGAAACTGGAGGAGAAAACTGAGTTAAAATGGGATCATATTTTATTACAAAAATGTCTGAAAAAATTCAAGAACAAAAAAAAAATTGCAAAGAAAATTGATACGAGAAACCTTGCCTTCTGGACATGATGTAGTGGGTATATTCATAAGCTCACAACAGCTGTGGTTACCTGGACAAGACCTGCACAAGACCAAGCTAAAGTTCTGGCCTAGATGGGGGATCTCCACAGACCACCCCGTATAAATGAGGGTGGTGTAGATAGCTCAGTGGTCCAGCCGCTGTCTAATTTGCATAAGGCCGTGGGTCTCACCTCCAGCATTGCAAAGAATGAAAATAAAAATTCATAATTATCTGAGGTCGTGCATCCTAATAAGCTAAATTTTGCCAGTGGGCAATCAACGTACACCCCAAACACTGTGCTCTACACAATAAGCCCATGTATTTTATATGACAATTAAAAATAATTTAAAATTTAACTAGTAAAATTTGGCCTGTTAATGATGACCCATTTACTTTTTGTAGTTAGCTATAACTCACTGGCATTTATAGAAGATTTAGTTTTCTTGTGTTAGTGAGAAATTCTCATACCTGTATCGTGTTGAAATGCTGTCTGAAGGGGAGAAAGGCCAAAAACCCAGGAAGCTATAAATAACTGGAGCACCTACTTGAAAGCTATAAGTAAAAACCTGACAGGATGTCAAGGGAGAAATCAGAATGATTAACTGGAAGGCACCGCATTCTGGTTTCTTCAGAAGTGGACCAAAGCTGAATGGCAGTGTTGCAATTCCATGTGAATTAGGCTGGCTCTGCTGGCAGCCGCCATTACATCAGAACATAATGTCAGGCTGCTGATGTCTGAGGTTTTAGACTTGAAAAGGGCCTATTTTTTTCTCTGCGCCTAATGAGAGGTCAGCGTCATCATTATAAGACTTTTCTTGATTCTATACAGTGAGCAAAGTCCCTCAGGGTGATCATCGTTCCCAAAGTCGAAGCTGGGTACGCAAAACAGTTACCAGAGCCAGGCTTTGCTGAACTGTTTCTTAATGTCGCAGATGCACAGTTGATGGGTGTTAAGTCAGATACTCAGAGAGTCACTTCTGAGGATGTGTAACAGGTCACTGTCACTGCTTTCCCCCATTTGTGTATAGAACACAATGGGACTGATTAATAAACACACTAAAAAATATTAAATAAATACCGAGGGATGGCTCTATACAGTGGGGTGGGCAAGCTCAGCAAATGAAATCATGGATGAGCAGCGTGCTCACAGGAATCAGTTCTCACCTAATATTAGAAGCAGAGGAGGAGGAGGATATAGTCAACACTAGTGGAAGATTCCTGAGCAACCAAAGATCTCAGTGAACCAATGTTTATTTCCTTAAAAAATCAGAAAAAACTTTTAATGAGAGCCAGATTGGCCTTTACACCACGGTAGCTTTCCCCTTTGCCTCATGCTCAGTGAAATCTCAGGCCCTCTGTGGGCACCTGAACTTGCTCAGGGTCACTTTTCCTCTTTATTTGTTTAATCCTTAGTGATATATTAAAGTAGAAAAATTCTGAGAAACTAAAATAAAAAAAAAAAAAAAACAAAAACCAAAAACTGTCAACTTTCCCAACTTGGTAATGTAAATAGACAGGAAGCTGTGTTCCCTCATTCCATGTCTTTAGTAGCCAATAACATCTTTTTTTTAGACAATAAAATTTTAATCTAGAATTTCCTCATATCTAGGAATTCGTTGAGGAAACACAAATTTATAGTGCAGTCTTCTTTTTTAAAACTTTAGTATATTTTTAAATTATGTCTATATTATGATGTTGTATATGTGATTGTGTGTGTCTGTGGGTATGTTTATGTGCACATGAGTGCAGGTACCCGTGGAGGCCACAAGAGGGCATCAGATGCCCTGGAGCTTGAGTTACAATCAGTTGTTGATGCTGGGAATGGAGCGCAAATCTTCTGTAACAGAGACACACACCCTTACTCTCCAAGTTCGCTTTAGCTCCTCTAGTAAATTCTTTCAGTTATGCAGCTTCTTATTAGTGCTGGAACCATTATTTAGGAGTTTAGTGTCACATGGGGTATAGTAATCCAGAGGACCCATCAACAATATAGTTTGTAAATGTGGACCTTATGCAAGGTTGCAGTACAGAGGCATAGATGGAAAAGGAGTCAGCAAAGGTGATGCTAACATCTGATAGTAAAATTTCCAAATTAACTTTATCCCAAATTTGCACTTTAACCTCAGATGCATCCAAATGAAAAGGGATGTTGAATGGTTCGACAGCTTCCTGTTCTTCAGCTAATTGCCCTTAACAACAACAACAACAACAACAAAAATCTGCTTATAGATGTAAAAACACAGAGATGTTCAAGTTTATTTGTGGTGGTGACTGTAGAAGACTCATTCTTTTCCTTTGCAGTTCCGGATGCTCCCTCCTTGTATCCATGAGCTAATCCCTCCTTAATAGAAGTGATTCTAGTGTTTTCCCCTAATTAACAGTCATGAACAGTTTCGCCTGTTGCCTAAGAGAACAATGCCATGCTAATGAGCTCGTTCTCTTTTGTGAGATGGATTCCGAGGCTTAATAATGATAGAGAGGATAATCCTAACGTTAGCATTTACTGAACATCAGTTCCGTCTCAGGCTGAAACAAGAGCCTCCCAGCCATAACAGCTCCTCCCGACAACTGTGCGTTTAATTGTTTAATCTGGGAAACAGGGGCCAACTCTCTTGGGCTGAATAGAACCTCTGCAGGTCCCATGATTCCTGGGGACTGAGCAGGCACTCTGCAGTTATGAAGAAGATGCATGAGGGTTAGGTGTTAGCATCACTATGTTCGGGGAGGGAGAAATAAGCTCAGATGCAGACAAGTCGAATACGTTGTTTCGGTCCCGCTGTTTTAGGCCCCTTGTTTAAATGCAGGCCAGTCGGGAGAACCAAACACAGAAACGGCGAGGAGTCCCTTCACAGAGGAGGCGACATTTGATTTGGATACAGAGAGGTATTTGGATTCTCCACATATTATTTAAGGAAAGGGAAGAGACCAGAAGACAGTTCGATCCCCACGATAGTAAAATGGGCATTCCATCAGACCTGGGAACAATCCGTTCAATAGATAATGCTGGACTTGAAAAGCCAGTTCATGGGGGCCCCCGCGTCACTCCCCCAACACCAGGTAAAGTACCAATAGCAACAAACCATGGGTTAACATTTGCCCAAGGCCAGGGTCAGGCTGAGCAAGGCAAATGCCCTTGAGTACAGCGCTTAAGGCTTGGCTGCAGGAGTTTTAGCCTGGTACACCTCAGTTCTGCCATACCAGTTGAGGTTTGTTTGTTTGTTTGTTTGTTTGTTCCTGCCCCAAGCTCCATAGCTGTATTTTCCAACACAGTGCCACCAGTCACTGGTTAAATGTGGTTATTCAAATTGAACAGGACTTTAAAAAGAATTCTTCTTCCATTTTCCTAGTATTTCTTTGAGTGCATACTAGCTGCCCTTGGCCAGTGGTTGTTTTGTCAGGAAGGGCAGGGATTCATTTTCTCCGCCATCATGCACGATTCTATTGCATGGACCTGACTTGACTCCCTGTAAGGACAGGCAACTGATCTTTTTTTTTTTAAATTATTATTATTTTTTTATTTCTCAACTGAGTCAATAGCTCAGATTTTCTTTTTTTTTTTAATTTAATTTTATTTTAATCACAGGTCATTCACTTGTATCCCAGCTGTAGCCCCCTCCCTCTTTCCTCCCAATCCCACCCTCCCTCCCTCATCTCTTCCCAGTCCCCTTCCAAGTCCACTGATAGGAGAGGTCTTCCTCCCTTCCATCTGACCCTAGCTTATCAGGTATCTTCAGGACTCACTGCAATGTTCTTATCTGTGGCCTAGTAAGGCTGTTCCTCCCTCGGCGGGAGAGGGGGGCAAGGGGGCTCAATGAGCCAGTCATTGAGTTCATGTCAGAAATAATTCTTGTCCTCCTTACTAGGGAACCCACTTAGGTACTGAGCTATCACGGGCTACATCCGAGCAGGGGTTTTAGGTTATATCCATGCATGGTCCTTGGTTGGAGAAACAGTCTCATAGAAGACCCCTGTGCCCTGATATATTTGGTCCTTGTGGGGCTCCTGAACCCTCTAGGTCATACTAACTCCCCCTTCTTTCATATGATTCCATGCGCTCTGCAGAAAGTTTGGTTGTGAGTGTCAGCATCTGCTTTGATACACTGTAGAGTCTTTCAGAGGCCCTCTGCAGTAGGCTCCTGTCCTGTTACTTGTTTTCTCCTACTTCCAATGTCGATCCCCTTTGTCTTTCTAGGTGAGGATTGATCATCTTACCCCTGGTCCTTTCTTGTTTATTTTCTTTAGGTGTACAGATTTTAGTATGTTTATCCTTTCTTATAGGTCTAGTACCCACTTATAAGTGAGTATATACCATGTGTGTCTTTCTATTCCTGGGATACCTCACTCAGGATGATCTTTTCTAGATCCCGCCATTTCAGGCGACTGATCTTAACTGGGACTAGCACTCGAAGAGACTCCAGATTGAAGGCAATGGTAAGAACATCCTTTGTAAGGATGCCATTTGTTGAGTCATTTGCACCTGTACTCTAGAAGCTGAGCTGTCAAAGATTTAATCTTCATCATGCACCACACCTCATGTTTACTGATTAGATACTGTATGCAAGGCACCGTGTGAACAATGGAAGGAAAGCGACTTTCAAAGACAAAACAGCCTGGAACGCTCACGCAAAAGCATCTGTCACATAAGCTGAGCTTGGTTGTCCCATAATACATAGAATAATATGAGCAAAATAACAGTAATTTAAAGCATAAAAATAACATCATGAATAAGAACGAAATATGAAGCAGTTGTGGAAATTACCCACTGTTACATCTATCAGGAGATTGTTTTGGGAAAGGTGGTAACAAAGTTGAGCTTGGGGATAGGTATGACTGAGAAATGTGAGTGTTGTAAAGGAGAGACCTCGATAGCACAAAAAAAGGCAAGAGGGAAAGTTAAGCTTCATGGAAGAACTTTTTGGATTGCTCAGATCATAAAGTGCAGGAGGTTTGTCTTGGCTGGTTGTCTGGTTCTTTTTGTTCTGACAGGTCCTGAGAAGCAGTTTTAATATTGATGGACATAAACAGCAATGCCACTAACAGGCTCCCTTGTACAAAATTAAACTTCGTAAACTGTAGGGCCGTGTTTCCCCCCTGAGGTTTGTGGATAGGCACTGAGATTTTCTAGGGAAGAAGACAGCTGGGAGAGCTAGCAATCCGGGATCCAGCTGGGTCTCATGGAAGAGTGGCCTGTTCTGTTCCAGCAGGTACCATAGAGCTTGGCATCTAATGTTCAGGTGTATTTTAAGCACCCGGACAAGCGACATCTAAATATATTTTTAAAAGTGGACAGACATTTCTCAGAAAAACAATAAAGATGTCTTCTATGAATCTCCCGTCAGGATATCTGGGAACACTCAAGCCTGTTGCTATGACGAAACAGCCCGTGCTTAGATGGTATTTAGCAGGAAGGTTGTCAGGAAGCTTCCTTTCCCCCCACTGTGTCAGAGTCCTTCCTTCTAGCCAACCCCAGTGTTCTCAGTTATAACCAATATCCCGAGCCAAACACTCACAAAGCTATTTAATAGATACCACTTTACCGTTTCATTATTCAACTGACTGCATATTAAATACGCATCTCAACAACAACAACAACAATGAAAAGCACACACACCCAGGCCCAGTAAGAGGACTCAACAGGTCTGAGGACTTGCTGCAAAGGCTGACAACTTTAATTTAGCTCCAGGGACTCACATGGTGGAGGAGAGCGGATTGCCACAAGTTGTCACCCGAGCTTCACATATGCACTGGAGCATGCCTGCACCTCCATCTCCCACGTAGAAGTAAACTAACTAAAGAGCACTATGGCTAATTCAACGTGCAAGGCATAGGGTGTGCGTGCGACTCTGTGGGTCAGTGTGTGTGTTCTTGTGACATAAATAAATACAATAAAATGCTTTCTGACCAAGAAGCCTTTTCATCCAGGGATTTGAAACTGGCAAAACACAAAGCAGGATTAAAAGCAACCTCGGTAAAGCCATGAGGGAAATCTCGAGGAGGGGACGTCAGCACGCTAAGCTGCTGGCCTCTTTGTGACATTCTGCTGTGGCAAGGAAGTGAATCTGTCATCCACGGGGCAGAAGTGACACATCGAAGCAGCGTGCCATGGCCTCAGCAGCTAATTCTGAACAACAGCGTAATTACAACAAACCAGAAGCCTTTTAAAATCAAATTAAAGTCCCTTGTAGCTGGCAACGAGCTGCTTAATCTTAAAGGGAGTCATTAATAAGACAGGGGCTGGAGGGGACATCCAGAGGCAGGGCCGGAACAGTCTGCACTGGGACAGCGACAGATTCACCAAGTTCCCTGCCATCCTGCGAAGGTCAGAAAAACTGCTTAATACTGAGTATCTCTAAGACAAGCAAACTGCATCCATTCTAAAACCCAGATGCTTTACCAGGGAAAAGGATGAGTGGTCCGAGCACTAAGTCTCCAGGAACACCTCAGTGTAATGGGAATTCCCAAGGATTTATATTTCCAACATGGGTTATTGCTGGGCTCAGGATTTTCCCTGGGATTGGCCAAAGGGAAGCCTAGGTAAAAATTTTATCATGTGATCACTAACTAGAAAGACTCGGATGCTTCTGTCAGGAAGTTCAAATCTCCTAGGAGTCACGGCCGATATGGAAAATCATGAGTTAACGTGGTCATTGGTGCTATTCCAGATTCCTAGGGAATGCACGGGATATCTTGCACATCATAAGAGAAATAAGTTTGGATACATCAAAAGGAAAATTGGAAGTGGTGGCGATGGACTAATAGGTATTTATTTATCTACAAATCTATTGGTGTGAGTGTGTGTGTGTGTGTGGGGGAGTTGTATCTACATGCATGATTGTAAATTTCTGTATCTCCACCATACCTGACAAGGCTAATCTTCGATCTTAAATAGATATGTAAAATCTTGCATGCGTATAAGACATAAAGTGAGTGTGAAACTATCTAGGACAACAAAGGTGACTCATGGGAGTAGGTCAGGGCTTAGGGAATACACCCAATGTACACTACAGACTTGTGTGTAAATTAAGCCAACAATTCTAGCAGCTGGAGAGATGGCTCAGGGCCTGAGTTCAGTTCCCAGCGCTCACTAGATGCAGCTCCTGGGGATCTGCTGCCCTCTTCTGGCCTCTACAGGCATTGCACTCACACATGCACACAGTCCACATATACATAAGTTGTGTGCCTGTGTGTGTTCAATTCACTGAAGAAAGGAAGTGTCTCCTAACAGAGTCCTGGGTAGTAGCAGAGAAACATGCTTCCCAAGAGTACTAGGGCATGGAAGACACTTGTAGGTGGGACAGTGTGCAAGCAGAGGCATGGCCCAGAGAGCAGAACCTCAGAGTGGAGTCTGTATGCAACAGAATCAGGAAGAGACCAGACAGAAGAAAGGGCATCCCAGGCATAAAGGTTCTGTGCTTCTGCAGATCTGGGATAGAAGGTTCGAGCTCTGAAAACACTCTTCCCTGGAGAGCAAAGGCGAGGAAATTCAAAAGGATCGTAACTGAAATCCTTGCCATCCGATCTTGCTACTGCCCTGGCTGGGCACACGTTAGGGTCAGGATCAACGTGTGTGGTGGAGGAGTCTGCACAGTGGAAACAACCCAATCTGACTGTGCTGATGCCCAGTGGCACCAGCTCTAACGTGCTACTCTAACGTCCATTGGTTTCCTACTCCATGTCAGTATCCATGGAGTGGGAAAACCAAATCACGAGCTAAGGGTGGTACTAGCATTTTCAAGACACGGATGACACTGACAAAGGCCTGCTAAGCTGTTTAATGAGAGCATACCGTAAGTATAATCAGGCAGGTATCTCTTTCCTGGCAGATACCCGTGGAACTTAAATAAAGGACCACATTTTCCACCAAGTTTTAGGTGTTTGCTTTAGATTCATACGGGCTTGGTTCCGTGTGAAGTATTATTAAATTGAAACCTTATTGTCCCTCACTGAAAGCATGAACGATCAGCTCAACCAAATTACAAGAGCCCCTGACACTTGATGCTGAATTGAATTTGAAATTGTATCGACTGACACTAAACCCCACGGGCCCCCTATATCCAAGGGGGGAGTAGGACACTGAATTGGAATCCTGATAGATACCAGGGGCCAGAGGGCTCTCAGTACAATTACTTACAAATAAAATATAACTTAAAAAACACTTAGCCATTTTTATGCAATTAAAATTTTCTTTTCATTTTAGGTAATTTTTTTCTTGGTGAAACGCTTGGCTAGCCACCTAATTCATTCCTGTCTGTTAGTTACATCACTGACAGATGACGCAGCGCTCCTGGTGTCTTTAACAACAAAATAATGTGTTTATTTTCTCCCACTGGATCCCATTTCTTCTGGTTTTGTATTGTATCAGTTAAGCAAAAGACCCTTTTTTCTCAGTTTCACAGCGCTGATAGCAAAGGTCAGGCTGGAGTTTCTAGACAGTATTAAGAAAGTATCTGTGCTAAGTGGACATAATTTCAGCTCAAATGAAAGAAAGAAGAATTTTAACTTGCTTCAACACAAAGATATGATTGTTGTTGGATTTTTAAAATATATTCAAATTAGCTCATTTTTATTGGACATTCTTTTTTTTTTTTTTTCCAATGCAGTTTATTCAGGAACCTTGAACAATCATCTGACCCTGGGGAAAGCCAGCCCACAGCTTAAATAGCCTCTGGGTAGCCAACCCAGGCGTGCTACGTGGGCAATGCAGATAGGTCCACATACATGGAAGCAAGCCAGATCCTCAGCCTTAGCCAAATGTGGAATTGTTCGTGACAGAGAGCACTCACCATCGGGAAGGTGGAACAAGGAGTATTCATGGAGATAACCCAGAACCCCTGCACAGATGTAGCCCAGGGCAGTTCAGAGTCCAATTGGGTTACATAGTAATGTGAAGAGGGACTGCCTCTGACATGAACTGACTGGCCTGCTCTTTAGTCACCTCCTCCCGAGGGGGAGCAGCCTTACCAGGCCATAGTAGAGGACAATGCAGCCACTTTTGATGTGAACTGATGGACTAAGATCAGAAAGGAGAGGAGAACCTCCCCTATCAGTGGACTTGGGGAGGGGCATGCAAGCAGAGGGAGGAGGGAGGGTGGGATTGGGAGGGGAGGGAGGGGCTTATGGGGGGATGCAGAATGAATAAAGTGTAATTGATGAAAAATTTAAAAAAAAAGGGAAAAAATAATTTAAGAACCTTAAATGACTTTCAAAAGTGGAGGAAAACATGGAGTTAGTCAATTTACATGGAGCACGTCTCACCCCTGGGGGCAATGGTCTCCTGAACCTACTCAGACCTCAGACACCACCACTGCTAGTTTTATTGGACATTCTATAAATACCCAGAGTTACCAAGGATCCCCAAACTGAAAATCATCCTTTCAGAGGTGAGATGCTTATCTTTTGCATACATCAGTGTGTTCTAACACACATGACAGAGCTACAACAGTTTCGTAAATGAATTATTCTAGAAAGGACAAATGATCTAAATGGCGATGGAGTAAAGATCACCTGAAGAGCCTGTGAGCTGCTCTCCATGCTCCCAATCCTGTCCCTCTAATTAAGTCTCTCCTGCTGTCCACTCCCTACTTATGACTGTGAATCTCATCGCATGAAGCTCCTATTTAAAATTCCCAGAGGCCCCACTGTTCTTTCAGGACAAAATCTAAACTATTTACTTTGGCGTCCTTCCCGTCTGCTTTCACTTCTTGGCCTTATCTGTCAGGAAAACGGGACCCCACGTTGTTGCAGTCCGCACAGAATTCACTGCTTTGTTAACCTGTATCAAATGAATTGGAACACCTTCATTCTCACTGGGGCTCAGGGTCAGCTCAGCCTTGAGATTGGTAGCAGCGACTCCAGCTGTGCTTTCTGGCTGCATCAGCCCCTCTCCCAAGTGTGAGATTGTGCACAGATGTGAGCTCATTTCTTTTTCATAACTCTCTCTCCAGAGCTTGTGCATGCATTCCCTCTTTACTCTCCCGGGCCACTTGGCCACTTTCCGTCAAACCGTCAAACCGTTCCCGTTACTTCTCCGAGTCACAGGGTAGATGCACACAATGATGGAACCTCCTGCAGGGCGTGGTGAGTAGTTCTGGGGGGCTTACTTTCAAAGCCTTCTGCTTCAGCGCTTCTGGATGGGGCCTGAACATGTGCTTCACTAACCAGCCTTCAGGAGCTGGTGATTCAGTGGACCCCAGACCCCACCATTTGCAAACAATGCACTAGGGAATGAACCTGGGAGGTGAGTGAGTTAATTGCTCTGGCCACAGAGAGTGCCTTAGTCTACTGCACACAAAGAACAGGAAGAGGCCGGGGACTAACCGCACAGATAGGTGCATTTGTGGGAGCATAAAGGTGACATGATATAGGCACACATTTACATCCCTAGCTTAACACCAACTACTGAGCTTTCAACCTCTAGCGCCTTGCCTTCCCTTGGTCAAGTGTCAGGGCTTGATTGAGTTAGGGGAAGAGTAGAAGGCTGTTTGAATATAAAAATCCTCTTAATGTTCATTTTTTTTTTTCTTTTAAAATTGAGGCATTTCGGTACACCTCCACCATTACCACAGCCAGGACTGCACAGTTTTTGAGAAAAGCCACTAAAGGAATAGCAATATTGTTTTGAAGAAGAAAATACAATTCCTGTAAGAAGTACAGTTCTAATAGCAAGGGGGGGTTGCATAGGCACTGAGATAGCCCACTGAAGAGCGACAAGGATCGTTGGTACAGATTTCTTTCTGGCCTTCTCAGCCATTAGCTTCTCAAATGGCATTCTTCTAAAACTTTTGCACTTGCCAATTAGTTTGTTTTTCTGGGTTCTCCCTGCCCCCCAAATAAATGAGTGAAGTGAGAACTTGTAATTTCTGTCTTACCACTTAAAATTTATCAGCGTGCAAAAAGTATGTAGAATTTTACACTTCTAAAAAACAGCTGGCCCTCTCCCTTTTAAAAGAGATTTCAAGCAGTAAGTTTAGAATTCGGAAAGCTACTTTATTCCTAACGTGGAGCTTTACAACTATTTTCAAGTTTAATATTTCATGAAACCAATTTACAGAAAGCCCTGCTGGATGGTGGAAGAAAACAAGAAAGTCTTTCCTCTGTTCTCTAGGCTATGTTTTAGGATGGATACAAAGCAAGACAGGGAAGAAATGGTCTTTGTTGATTTAATTCTCCTCTATAATTCATGCTTTTATTTTCAAACTTTCAATGAAACATTACTTTAAGGCAATGTTTTCATCATACTCCATAGCAGAATAGGTGAGTCAGACATTTAAATATTACAAAGGTCTATACGATACGTAACAGACAGAAAAACATGACGAGGCCGCCTTAAAATAATCTAGTTCTTAACCATAAAATAACTCCCAAGTGAGCTATACGTTGATACAACTGAAGGCATAAAATTATTTTTTAAAAACCCCGATAAATATGATTTAAAGAAATTCTAACTGTAGCCCTTATCAGAACAAAGATCCAATTTCTTTACTGTAGAGCAAAATCCTACTGATCAAAAACGTCATAAACTTTGGTCAAGTATTGGAGTTTTGTGTGAAACACGTTTAAACATCAATAATAAGATAAATGCATATTAAAAACTCATCAGTTATATGTGTTTTTCACATCCATCAAATTAAGAAAAATCAAAACAACTGCTGTGTTATTATGTGCTAACGTTACTCTCCACCAGAATTCACATATTGGATCTAAAATCCAGGAGAGCATTTTAAGTCCGAGCCTTTAGAGCAGCGGCCAAGCTGAGGACCTCTTACTCTCGTCAGTGAGACAGTGTCCATGTGAAGGGGTAAGCAGGAGCAGCCAGCTCCTCTGCTGAAAGAGGCACGCTCTGAAGGTGAAGCCGGGGACGGAGAGAGCGGACCACACCAGACCTGCCAGGGTCACAGTCTGGGCCTTTTCAGCCTCCAGAATGACAGGAAATGAAACTGTTTGGCTTATTAATTATGCAATTTATTTATTTTTTTTAGAGCTGCCCAGATGGCTGGAGACATCATAGAGTTCTTTATGGCCCTAGAAAAGACCCTAGTATAGGTTACTGCAGTGCCTGAAATACTGTAAAGCCTGTTTGGAGGGTAATTTGCCAGTGTCTCTTAAAATTGTTAATCTGTTTCCTGTAAATCAAACACGTCTCTTAGAATTCTACGAGATATACTTTCTTTTACAAGACAGAAAATTGCATATGTTTTATAACATTTTCCCAGCGTTGTTTTAAATAATGTAACAGGAAATAATATGTTTCTATCAAGAAGGACAAGTTAAATAAGCTGTGTCATGTTCACCCAGTGCCATACTCTGCGAGTATGAAGTATGAGAATATTCTTGGGCATTAATTATGAGACCATCCCAAAGACACAGAAGATGAAATAAGGCTCATTATGATATTTCACAGTATGCCACCATTTTTATAAACCACCATTTGTATATATGTATATATGTGATCTATTTAAGTGTAATCTTTTTGATAGGATGTAGAGAAAATTGTGAATATTGCCATAATCTTGAAGATTTTACTTTTATTTTTAATTATGTATATTGGTGTGCATATGTGAATGCAGAGGCCAGAAGAGTACATCAGATTGCCTGGAGTGGGCTTACTGGTGGTTTGGGGCCTCGTTATGTGGCTGCTGGGAATTGAACCCCTGTCAGAGCAGTAAGGGCTCTTAATCCTTGAGCCGTCTCTCCAGCCCTGACTGTGATAATTTCATGCAACATTTTGTGGTGTGTGTCTGTGCTTTCCTTGAGTGATGGCGAGGGTGGAGATTTCCCCGTGAATGAGGGTGATGGTTTCTCTTGTGTGGCCTTGCTGCTGTGACCAGCTGTGAAAGGGACCTGTGCCAGAAGCGGAGCCACCGGAGAGGTCAGGGCAGCAAGGCACATTTGCAGAAGTGGTGATCTGGAGAGGGCTCTGGTGCCAAGCTTGATTATAGAGCACATTGCGGTGCTTCCAAATACCTGAAAGATTTGCTGGGGGCAGATGGGGAGTGACAGCCTTTGCACTTCAGAGGGAGACTGGTGGGCCCAGAAGAGTGGATTTTGCATGTTGTAAATGGCACCCCTCTATAACTAACCATGCGGCTCCATAAAGGAAGCACTGAACCCAAGGTGACCTTTCAATGCGTGTCACTGACAAGTCCCGGCGCCAATTTTTAATTCAAGAATGAATCACAGGATGTCTTCCTGGGCATCTGCAAGCAGGGAGGCTCCCAAACAGCCTCATTTAGCTCTCACAGCAATTTTGGCAGCTAATGTCATTATCCTGATCCCCTCTTAGTAAACAAAGAAATCAGAGCTTAGAGGAATTTGCCAAGGCTAGGTTGCTCTCTAACTGACGGGAACTTCGGTGTGAGTTCAAATGGGCCCCTTTTCAAAGCTTCAGCAACCCCTAGCTTATTTCTTGTGCCAGCCAAATCAGGGACAGGGTTCTGTGTTGAACAAGGCAGGCAGGATAACCTGTTCCCATCTAGGTCTCAGGAGAGCTCCCTGCAAATGAAGGAAATGGCCAGATTCTGCAGCCCCACTGAATGCCTGATTAGCAACAAGGAGGTTTCCATCTGGAATTCTGTCTGTGGAGCAGCTGGGTGTTTGACATTCTGCGCGGAATCACCCTGTGTAGCTAGAGAAAAAGTCAAAGGACTGGGTACAGTGGGGTGGGGGCCTGGGCCATTCAAGGCTCAAGGCCGTGCCTTGCAGGTGAAGGGCTGTGGCTGCAAGAAAGTCAGTAAAGATGGTGACTGGCCACTTAGAATAGAGAGCATTTCGAGGAGAATGGAATGGCCAGAGGCACCAAATGCTTCTGGGAAACCAAGAGAGGTTAGAGGACTGAGTGGTTAGGCCAAGGCTATGGGACTGGTAACCTAGTGAATATAGTTTTTATACGAGTAACTTGAGTCCAATCACAGGTGTCAACTTGACGGGTAGGAACTACCATGCTGTGACTTTTCAAAAAGATTTGCTTCATGTGAATATAGTGTCTAAGGAGGCCCGGATAAGGGCTTTCGATCCCTCGGATTTACACATGGTTGGGAAGGACTATTCTCTGCAAGCATAACAAGCGCTCACAAGCACTGAGCAGTCTCTCTACACCCACACTGGAGTCTCAAATGATGCTAGAACAATACTTTATTAGTTTCTGTGCATTTAAATCCCAGTCTTCCTGGAGACACATAAGTCAACTTATTCCCATATTCTGGGGGCCACTGGCTCTTCCTATTATGTACTTTAATACTACATCAAGTGTTTCCTTCCCTGGAATCTGACATTCTTTTAGTTATTTGCCTAATTATGGCTTCCCTGTTTATCCGCTGCTAGACTGCAAGTCCATAGTGATAGTGACTGTGTTTGTCTCATTTATTTCGCTTTCCCTTGTTTGCACAGTGTCTGCTCCATAACAAAGCAAATAAAAAAGATTATTATATATCTGTAAATTTACTAATGGCTTTAAACTCTTTCCCCCACATAAGATGGAAACCCCAGAAGCAATTTTCCTATATAATTTGGGTTGTTTTCCCTTGGCCATCTTTACCATCTTCCTGCTTAAAAAAAAAAAAAAAAAAAAAAAAAAATCAAACAAACAAAGACAGAATCTAAAAGATAGATTTTTTTTTTTTTTTTAAGAGCAATATGGCAGGAGGCATTTTTCAACAAGGCATTTGAAAGAATGGTAAGGAAATAGAACACAGCCATAGAGGGCCATGTAGAATATTTGGGAAAAACAAATGCAGCAAGGAAATTAGAAAAAGAGACCAAATCATTCCTTCCTGAGATTCTATCATTCTTTAGTTTTCTCTTGAAATAGCATGCAAAGAGCATGGGCCACTGCAGTCTACCCACGTCTGCCAACCAGCAATTATAGTGTGGATCAACCCCACTTATGGGTTACCACCAAGCAATGTGTATGCTTGGTAGGACATTGGATAACATGTTGCCTGTTTATCCCAGGCCTTTTCTTCAACACTGTTCTAACATGGGGATCTTCCGAAGAAACCTGAGATCATAACACTAAACATGAGACTTTCCCAAGAAAGTGTCTAGTGTTGACTCTACCTTGCTCCATGCAAAGCCATCATGACCTTAACATTGTTATTGCTGCTCACAAATAAAAAAATAACAATTTATTTTAAAGATATATATTCCTATATATAATATTTGTTTCTAGAAAGCAGTTCAAGTTAATGAAGGTAACAGTATCTGGATTCCTGGAAGGTTTTAAATGTTAACTTTTAGAATAAAATATATCACACTTAATCATTGGAGACCCCGTTAGTTGGCTCAGAGCTCCTAACAACATCCTTTCAAATTTCACATTTGCCTTTCAACTTAGGTCTGTATTTTGACAAAATTACCATGTAATTTTGACTTCCGTTGGGTTCTATCCTGTGTGTTTTTAAACATTTGTCGTCACTGATACCTCTGCCCTGATTGCTGATTTTCCAGGTGCTTGGCATTATGTCTTGGTTTCATAACCCAATTCTAAAAAAACAGGAAAGACATTCTGTCTATTTGAGAGAGGAGGAAACCCCGACTGAGGCTCTGCTCCACTAATTCTAATGTATAAGCATCAGAACACACATTGAAATCAGTCTTAGGGTTTGAGCATGTGTGCATTTACAAACAAGACTATTAACTATGGCCCCCACCACATTCACAGAATACCTGTGATATGTGACATGCTGTGAGGTGCATGGATAATTATTTGGTGGACAACAGCTACAGAATTCCATTTTCTTTGTTGGTGATTATAGTTTGTGCCATCAAATTATTTATCCGGTGACATTGATTGTGCAACTCAAGATTCGGCAATACCACTGTTGTAATGATTACCCTTTCAGCTATGCAAAAAGAATTACATAAAGGGTCCTCTAATTTCTGGGAAAGTGGAAAGAGGGATCTAAGGCTGAAAGGGTTAGAATAACTTTGTAACCTGTATGTCTTCTAAAGCCTATAGTTTTGAGTTTTAGGTTCAGGTTAAGCTAAAGCCTCTTAGTACCTTTCTAGAGAATGGAGAAATGTGACCCTATCTATGAGGACAGATAGAAAAAAAGCAAGCAAGAAATGACCTTCACTCAGCAAAAAGAACGACCAGACCCTTGTCTTCAAGATAGTGTTTCTTAGCAACAAATCCAGACTTCTTCTGAGTAGCTCCTGACCTCCAGCCAAAAGTCCGCAGCCCCTAATCTTCAAGGATGAGCTAACCACCCCACCTTAAATTGCAGCTGCATCCACACTTGGCAGGAATGGCCAAGCTTGAGCACCTAAGACTAACCAATTATCTTACTTTATAGCTTCCTCATCCAATCCTAAATTGCCAAAACTGCAACTTCAAATTTCCCAAAATATTTCTTTTAAAAACCTAAAGGCCTTTGTCTCCCGGTGCCACTCTTTGCTGACCGGCAGGGGTGACCCCATTGTGCAATGGTTAAATTAAACCTCTTGCTTTTGCAATGAGTTGTGTGGTCTGTGAGAGTTTCTGGGAAGGGCACAATCTTAAACTCCTGAGCTGTGAGACCCCAGGTCTTACAAGGCTTAGAGAATAATACAGAAGAAAGCACAAAAAATGGCTTTGAAGAAGACTTTAAATATGATGTCTGAGTATTTCACAACTGAGTATTTCCTCCTCCTTCCTTTTCCTTATTTGCGGGGGACACAAGGTTTCATGTAACCTCTACTAGTCAAGGTCAAGGTCAAGGTCAAGAATGACCTTGAACTGCTGACTCCCCCGCCCCACCTCCACTTTCCAACTGCCTGGATTACAGGCATGGGCTACTATGCTAGGTTTAACTCATGGGTTTGAGCATGCTAGGCAAGCAGCCTGCCAATTGAGCTACATCTCCAGGCACAACCTCTGAATTTTCAGTGGGAGCTTTGTTTCTCTTTCTCTAGAATGTTTACTAAAAGAAGAAAAATAAACAGGGGAAAAAAAAAAAAGTGAGACACTTTTCCGCTTAATGTTGTACTGGCCCAACGTCAGATTTCCCTCGAAGGAATTGCTACCCACTCTGTGAACTGGAGCAAGACATTTAATTCTTCTCAACACAATTATGCACCTGAAAAACAGGAATGATAATATCTGCCTTTGCCACACAAAGCTATTGTGAGGAACGGATTAGCTCAAGCGTAGGAAAATGATGTTCAAATGCGGAGACACCGGATGGGAATCCTCAAACCTATGGTTAATGTGAAATTAAATGAACATACCTTGCCATTTTCTGCTAGTCTAAATGTATTCAAACAGACATCAGAAACAGAATAGCGGCGGCCATAAAGCTGCACTTCTCCTCTTACCGGGTCTATTAGCTGAGAATAGAGTTCGTGGCAATTGTCGAAGATATACTTGTACGTGGAATCCAGGCAAGCCCTGACGCAGTCCTTCACCACCGCACTGGCCTTTGGGGGGCTCTGAAGCTCCAGAACCTGACAGACAAATCACTTTCTTAAAAACAGTAGAGTGCAGCAAAGCCGTGAAACCATTTAAACTATATTCAATTCATTTCACTATGTTAAGAAAGATGTGGCCTGGGAAATCTCCTAAGTAAGGCAGAGCTGAGTAGGTAAGGGAGCCTGTTGTCTAGAACTGATGACCTGAATTTATTACCTGGAACCCACACAGTGGAATAAAACAACTGAGTCCTGCACATTGTCCTCTGACCTCCACATATGTGCCCACCTCTCCCCTCAATACATAAATGTAAAATGCTTTTGTTCTTTTTCTTCTTCTTCTTTTGTTTTCAAGACACTGTTTCCCTGGCTCTCCTGGATCTCACTTTGTAGACCAGGCTGGCCTCGAACTCACAGAGATCCACCTTCCTCTGCCTCCTGAATGCTAGGATTAAAGGCGTGCACCACCACTTCCCAGCCTTAAAACATTTTTTTTAAATAACTCATATATGTGTATATACACACATATATGTAAAACATGCACATATATTTATGTTAGCTCTCTGAGATAGTAACCTCCTAAAAATGGTCACGGTTGTAAACATACAAGCAGAAGTGTTTCACATGACCAGGAACAACATTTTCTAAGTGTCACGTCATCAACTGACAAACGCTAACTAATGGTAGCTGAGAAAAATACCCTGGTATGTTGTTTTGTTTGCTGTCTCAGTACCTGCTGACCAACTCTCAGAATATTCTATTTCAAAGAGAAAAAAAAAATAAGTCCATTTCTTAGCAAGCTGTGTTTGGAAGGCTTAATTATGACTGTCCAGAATTTGTTTTTAAAGAAGGAAGAGATCTTAAACAGAAATGCCTAAAGAGTCTGGCAGATTATAGCCAACCACGCCAAGGAATCCTGTGGCCAGTTCTCATACAAGCAATGCCAAGGCTGACGCTGTGCACTGGCCCCACTGGGTGAGCAGGAGTTGGCAATTCTCCTACAGTAAAAGAATTAGCAAACCATCTCAGTTAGCACTTAAATGTAACTTACTTTCACTTTATAGTCTCTACTATTTTTAAAAGTATCTTGTATAGTTCTTGAGAGAGCATCCTTTAAGACAAAGTTAATTCTGACCCACTGTCTCAATGTAAGGTGACTAGAAAATGTGTTTCCTTGATAAAGCCTACGTTGGAAAAGTCATGTAGCCCAGGATTACTGGCTGGACTTGGACATTACTGGTCAGGAAGCAGGATAAAGCAAAGCTCTCTCAAGGGACAAATGTGTCATACCAAGGCATTGTGGGAATGAGCTGAGATACCTTCATCCTGAAGAAGGTGATGCTGGTCAGCAGGTCCACGGTGGACTTCAGGTCCTGCAGTCTCTCACTGTTGCTGGCTGGAAAGTTTTCCTGGTTAAATAGGAAACAGAAGTGGGTTGCTGACATCAAACCTCCAGTGTAGAAATTAATACAAGAGACTTATTGTGAAAAAATTTAAAAGCTGGAGATAGGTCATATATCAGTCAAAACTATTCTAAAGTATTTTTAAATGATTTTAAAAAAAAATTATTACAGAACATCCCCCCCAAACAGAAGATTTAAAAATATACTGCTATTCATCTTAGAAAGCTATATCTTTTTATTCATCCTCAGGGTGCCATTTTCTTCAGAGGTATAGCCACCGAGGAGCTGCTATGGTCCAATAAATAATCTCTTACCACACCCAGACAAGAAATCTAATTAAAGTCAGTGTGCCACACACAACATGAAGCTATGACAGTGGTAGGAGGGGACTGGTTGATAAGTCTGCCAGCAGGAGAGGGTGGTAAAGGTGGAGAATGGAGGGGTGAAAATGACCAAATTCTTCAGATCAGTGGGTCAATCTGTTCAACAATAAGGAAAAAGTTTAAAAAGTACACCACATTATCATTTTTTGCAATGTTAGAGTATTCATTCCTGCGTATAAAATAGTTTTGAATAAGTGATAGGAATATCTATTTTAAATCTTTTTATCACTTTCCAAAGATGGGTTTAATTTTCAAAAATTACTTTGAACATGGCACAGGTGATAACATTTACTTCTCAGCCACAAGGAAACTTCTGAGTGTAGAAAATAAGATTGTGTTCCAAGATCTGAAATATGGTAAGTTTCAGACATGACTTTCTCCTAACTGAACTGCAAGGAGACAGGTCACTTAAAAATGCAGGTATTCGGAAGGCTGGAGGAAAAGCAAGGTGCCATTAGGAAAATACTTGAAAGAACAAAGGCTTTAACACTATGAAATTTTTCTTATTAACTAATGATTGTTTTCACATAGATTTTCTATAGTCATTGTATTTCTTATGACCTTGAGTGGGCTTAGTGCATAAATAATGATAATGTTCATAAATAATAATAATAATGTTCAGGGCTCTTTTTGCCCTAAAATAGTTTCTATAGTAGGCTGGAATGTGTGATGATTGTGTTCTTAAAATCATGTTAATTCTAACATGTAATTAGACCTTGATAAAATTTGGTTTGTAATTTCTGGAAATATCCAGTTATCTGTCTGTCTAGCCATCTATCTATCTATCTGTCTGTCTGTCTGTCTGTCTATCTATCATCTATCTGTAATCTATAAACTCATCTATCCACATATTTATCATTTATCCATCCATTCATTTATCCATAAATCTATCCATCTCTCTGTCTATATGTCTATTCAGTCACCTACTTATACATCGGTCTGTCTGTCTGCCTGTATAGCCATCTATCAATTTATCTACTCATCTATCCATCCATCCAATCATCAATTTATCTATTCATCTATCTAACCATTTATCTATTCATCATTAAGAGACTAATTAAAATGAGTCTAAAAGATACATATATACAAATAAGAAAATATTCAAATAAACCATTGGTGAATGTAAGGTATAGAGAAGCACATACAATTATGACTATAGACGTTTTGTAACTAAATTTTCAAGATGAATTTTCAAAGTGAGGCTGGACCTTGTGTTCCCTTGATGAATTAGCTCAGGGCTCTCTACCAGATGGTGAGTAAGGATTCCAAGATTGAGCTGTACACACACAAACTACTGTTATTGTTAGGGTTTATGTGCATGCAGAGTATGAGAACAAATGGTCTTTTGAGGATTGCTTCTGATGTGTCAGACTCAAAATGAGCATGTTTACTTTTCCACTACAGGATGGGTAATGATACACTATGGCAAGAAATCACCTAGAGCAAAGGCAGTCGTCTACCTTAAGGGACTACCTTAAGGAGTACCTACCCTGTATTTTGACAGGTCGATCCTTAAAGAGTTATGCAACTGGTCCAGTAGTTTTATGAATTTCTCCCTCTGTACCAAGGAAACACAAGACAGAGAGATGGAATTAAGCAACCAACCACCCACAATGCAAACTCCTCAGCTGTCCATGAGAATTACTCTTCTCATTCTACAGAGACAGAGGGGCATTTATTTTTTATTTTTTATTTTTATTTTTATTTTTTTTTGTCAACCGCTGTCAGAAGTCACAGAACTATGCAATCACAGGACACAACTGTGGCTCAGAGTCCATCTCTGGGTCTTTGACACCATCCCCATTCTACAGGTAAATCATCCTACCTCTGTGCACGAGAGGAAATGGTGCAATTGTCCTACCAGAGTACCTGGAATTAGTCTGCAGAGAAATGAATTTCCACCATTTCTCTTTATAATGACTCACAGTACTGCAGTGTGTCAGCAGAAGAAAACACAGCTCACCCCTTGTTTTAATCCTGCACATTATCCTGGGCCCCCAGAAAATCAATGACATATTTATTAATTTCTAATCAAGGAATGGGAACAGCTGGTGTGTGTGTGTGTGTGTGTGTGTGTAAAAACAAAAACAACGACAACAAAAACACATTTTAAAAAGACATTTTTCCATTGGGAAGCAAGCATAGACTTACTAAGCTGAAGGGATTGAGTGCTTATAAAGGATTTTATGATTGATCTCTGCAAATACTGTAAAAATTGAGTTCCTACTTCTCACTGCTGTCATTGAGGCAGTGTCAGTGTGGGACTGCAGTCTTTGAGTATTTGGCTGAGGTGAGGATGGAGTTGGGTTAGTAAAACATTTGGTTGGAAGCAGAAGTGTCCGATATAAACCAGGGGGCAATATTAAAGCTGGACACACACAGACTCTGTAAGTGAAGCCTTAGTTTTGTTTCCTGCTGCTGTGATAAAATAAATACCTCACAAAACCAGCTTACGGAGAAGGGTTCTAGGTTCCAGTCCACTTTGTAGGAAAGTCAAGGTCACATGAACTTTAAACAACTGGCCACATCCACCATCAAGAGCAGAGAGCACGCATGCTCAGCTTTCTCTCCCCTTTTCTTTTCTTTATTTGCCTTTCCCCACAGTCCAGAATTCAAATTTAGGGATGGCGCTGCCCACTTTTGGTCGGGCTCTTCCTACGTCAGTGAGTGCAATCAAGATAGACCCTCACTCCACATATATACCTAGAGGCCAGCCTGATCTAGACCGCTCCTCACTGAAGCTCTTTCCCAGCTCAGTCTACCTTGTATTAAACTGGCAACTGGAACAAAACCATTGCAGGTAGTAGACACAGCACTGTCCTGGATTTCGGTTTTCTTATAAAAGTATAAAACAATGAGCCGGTGCAGGAATGACTGTGAGGAGGTAGTCTATAAATATATAACTACATGTTGCAGAGTATTGACAAGGTGGACGCTCTCCTCTATTTGGGAAATAGAAGAAGTACGGGGCATGCAACTTAGTCTTTGAAATTACTGATGAGAGTAGAATTACAAACTTGAGTCAGCAACGTAAGTTGAAGACCTTTAATGACTTTTTTTTTCAATTAAAAGTTCAGAATTTTCAGTGAATTGCCATTACCAGAACCACACATCATCGAGCAAAGGTCACTTGGAGAAAACATGGAAGCTGAAGAAGGGTCTGGGACTTTGTTAAGCACACTAAGATCAACTAGTCCAGCAAAGCTCCTGAGATATGCAGATGAGCTTTAGACTTTAGATTTTCCTGTGCCTGTCTCAACCACATGTTCTGGGGAAGGGGAGCCAGCGAGCTATGCTGTCTCTATTCCTGCCCCCTCTACATCCATCCATCAAATGAAAAATAAAGATGAAAGAGTTGCTACATCGGAGAGTTCAGGGCCACAGTAAAGTTAATCAGTTGGGTGACTATAAAAGTCAGTGTGGTTCTTGTCACATCTCTGGAAGCTGTGCCTGACCTCTCTGATTGGCACAAATCATCAAGACAGCTGACCTGACTGTTCAACTGCACGTGGTCCCTAAATCACTGATCCTATTCCACCCAGCAGGGCCGGCTGAGCTGGCCAATGCCCAGCATCTAATTCTCCATCGCTTTTCAATTAGAGAATTTCATGTGGTGGATGTGCCCAGTTAAAAATGCTTACCTTCCCAGGCTTCATTAGACAATGGCCACGAAGAGAGCATTGGCTTGGACAATGAGACACACTGAGTTTACTAAGGAAGAAGGACTCGGCTTTCTTTTGTCGATTCATTATTGCTTGAAAGACCCCAGAAAGAGTGCTTGGTGGGATCTGTTCGTGTTACGAGTGTTTGCTAAATATTTCCTTATCGAGTGCAGACTTCAGTCTTATTTTCATTTGTTCTTTGTGATTCTCTTCAGCTGAGGAAGATACCAGATGCTAAAGCCTAGTTTATGCCTACAAGGTGAGAGCCTAAAAAAGTAGTAAGAACGCTAGAACTATATACTGTTAAAATTCCATGTCTGTCCTAATTATGTGTATCTGTGGGTGTGTGCATGTGCATACCTGTGTTTGAATACAGATATGTGCAGGCATGTGTATGGGCCAGGGGACAACCTTGGGTGTCATTTCTCATTCCTCACCATCCACCAGATTTTCTGAGACAAGGTCTGGAACTCACCAAGTGGACTAGGTTGGCTCACAAGAGACCCAAGGATCCACCTGTTTCTTCCTCCTTAATTCTGGGTGTCTTAGTTACCTGTTTATTGCTGTGCTAAGACGCTATGATCAAGATATATTATAAAAGAGTTTATGGGGACTACTGTTTCAGAGAGTGGGTCTATAACCATCATGATGGGGAACAGGATAGCAGGCAGGCATGACTGTTGCAATGGCTGAGAGCTCACATCTGAGACAAACATGAGGCAGAGAGAGAGAGAGAGAGAGAGAGAGAGAGAGAGAGCGCTAACTGGGAACTCTGTGGGTTTTGAAACTTCAAAGCCTGTCCCAAGTGACACGCCCCTTCTAACAAGACCATACCTCCTCACGCTTCCCAAACAGTTCCACCAACTTGCAGACCAAGTCTTCAACACATGAGCTCATGGGGGCCGTCCTCCTTCACACTGAAATTATAAGCCTGTACCATTACACCTGACATCTTATATGGGTTATAGGATCAAACTCTGGTTCTTGTGCTTTCAAGGCAAATTCTTGCACTTTCCTGACTGAGCTGTCTCCTTAGCCCCTATCCGCACTTTAAAAAAAGAAAATCACACCCCTGAACTACACTACCCCAGTGTTTTTTTGGTATTTTTTTTTTTTTTTTGCCTTTAGACTTAGATTATATGTAGCTAAATCTTATTCAGCTAGGCTCGTGAGCTTCTATCTTATGGGCACAACCCGAATCCTGATTGAGGCAATTCTCGTATTTCTTCTCCCATCTCAGTTTCCAGGGCTCTGCTGAAAATTTTACATGCAAGGAAGAAAGAAAACTGAAAGGAGAAATCTGCTGGGCTTGTTGTCAGAGAATCCCAAATCACATCCGATGAAGCAAAATTAAAAGTGTTCTTGTTGATTGAATTTTCAAAGAGATTCTTTAAACAGCAGGGACAGCTTGAGATGTAATTTTGTTTGCCGTGTTTCTGTTTAACTAGAGAGAGATTGCCTTTGAGACAGCGGAGGGGGCCTGCTATCTGCATGGCATGATCTGAGGACTAAATAAGATACCGAGTGATTAAAACATGTTTCCCCTAAGGGTCACGGAGCCACCCTGGGAATGGCTACATTATTCAGTTCTTTGTAGTAGGTAAGGGCCACACTTGACTGGTAGGCAAATCGTGATAACAATACTAGGTAGTATCACTTATCAAAGCTTCAGGTTTAATTAGGCGATTGGAATACCAAGGCTAGTGGCCAGCAAGCTATCTGAAGAGACCTAGAGAGTGGATGTGTTCGGGAATTTTGTCACTGTTCCAATCTGACACTGTAGCATGACAACTTTGCTAAATAATATATCAGTGCTTTGGACATGGTTACTTCTCAATAAAACTTTATTGATGAATAGCAAAATTGTAATTTTGTGCAATTTCAATGTATCACAAGATCATAAACTCCTTTTGATTTTTAAAAGAACTTTAAAAACAATTATTTGATTTTTGTATGTGTGAGTGTTTTGCCAACATGCATGTCTGTGTACTACATGCATGCCTGGTGCCCATAGAAGCCAGAAAATAGTGTCAAATCCCCTGGAACTGGAGCTAAGGGTGATTGTGAGCCACTATGTGGGCACTGGGAACTGAACCAGAGTCCTCTGAAAGAGTAGACAGTGCTCTTAACCACCGAGCCATAACCCCAGACCAAAATGTGTAGCCCAGGCTAGCCTCAAACTCGTGTCCTCCTGCTCTCATCTCCTTCAGCAAATCCCACCAGTGTGTACCTTCATAACCAGCTAAAATAACTTTTGAAAGCATAAACATCATTCTTAACCCGTTGGCCATGTAAAACTAATAGGTGGGCTGGATTGAGCTCCTGAGCAGAGGGAACACCAAGGCCAGGGAGGGGAAGTGGCTGCCTCATGTGTGCATGTTGAGAAAGGTCCCCCAGGATCCTGGGAATGGTAGGAAGAAGAGTTCCTTTTAAGAGAGGCTGTCAGCCTCCGCACAGCCACAGCTTCTTTCTCCAATTCCCACCTCACTGTCTTGGTCACAGAGTGCCTGAACTTAGATGGAAGTTGAAGCTGCTCAAGTTTTGGGGCCTTTACCTGCCTCAGCACCTCTTGGAAGAATCCTGCCTCTGTACCCATGTGATTGATATTGATATTAAATAATTAACATATTTCATTACTTTCTAAGTGTTTGTTT
The DNA here is from genome assembly GCF_030254825.1 of Meriones unguiculatus. Classification (NCBI taxonomy): domain Eukaryota; kingdom Metazoa; phylum Chordata; class Mammalia; order Rodentia; family Muridae; genus Meriones; species Meriones unguiculatus. The sequence continues at coordinate 15,182,406 of NC_083354.1, read as the reverse complement.
GGCCCCTCATAGGAGAACATGGGAAGTATTGACTTGTCCTAGTTTATGCCATGGGCATCCTAAGACTCTTTTCATCTGATTTTTTTTTTTTTTTTTTTTTTTGCATAGGGTTCTTCCTGTCTCTGGAGCTTCCTCTTGGAGTGTAGAAGCCTTCTAATTGTTTGGTCTTTCTCTGCCACTTTGAAATGTAATTTTTTTAAAAAAATCTTTCCAGTTTTCTAACCCATGTATTTTTTCCTGAAAATCCTGGGAGCCATCACTTTGTGCTGAAATGCTCTGGGAGAGAATAGCCCCTGTGTTCCAGCCTCCTTGAGCCAGGAGGGCCCTATCACTGAGGCAAGTGAACGAGCAACATTGGTTGTCACAGGGAGCAAACTGCTGGCTCAGAGCACTTCAGCACGCTGGCCATATCCCGCTGTGCATCCTCCGACGATCTCTACAGTGTCCTCTCTAATACCAGCCTATGAAGAGCGGTCCAAGTTTTGTTGCAGTGGGCTTGGATAGAGACCAAAGCACATACACTCTCTCCTCTGCTAACATAGACTTGGCTAAAATCATCATCATCTGTTCTTCACAGGCCACACTTTATTCTTATATCAACTGTGACATAAATGTAATAAATGTTTTACCATGCTTGAGAAAAGCCACTAAAATATGTGTGGCATTAGGAATGAGTTGTAGAGATAAACTCCCCTAGATTAGAACTGAAAAAATCATGACCTACTCCTTAATGTGAAAGAGTGAATAAATCTTTCTTTTCTTCCTGTGAAATTATTTCAGAATTTTTGGCATATAAGGAAATGACCAAGTAATATATAGTCAGAAACCATAAAGGAATTCTTTCTGGTGTGTAAATCAATGAGTGAAAACATTTAGTTTGTGCTGCTAATGGTATCTGTCATAAGTGTTAATTTTACAACAAAATTTAAGTCTCCTGTAAAGCCATGTAAAGTTTCACAAACAAAAAATAGACTGTGTCTCTCTACACAAGTGATTTAGTAAGTCATGAAACAATGATGGGGCTAGAGAGATCGCTCATTGGCTAAGAGCGCGTTTGTAGAAGGTCTGGGTTTGCTTCCCAGCACCCATGTTGGAGGGCTCATAACCAGTTGTATCTCTCTCTCTCTCTCTCTCTCTCTCTCTCTCTCAGAGGAAATGATCTAACAATCTTTTCGAAAACATTCTTCACATTTATTCCTCTTTTGTCTCACACTTCATTTTGCTACTGATTAAACTTGGTATCACATTGCAATCCCGGGGTCATCAGCACATTGGTCCCTCACTGGCCCCCATCAGTGACCAGTGCTGGGGCCCGCTCTCTTCTCACTCCTCTTTGATGTCACTGCTTCCTGCAGCTCAGAGACTCAACACCAATGCTTTTGTTCTCTGAGTCCTTCCCATTGATTTTTCCATAACGATCTTAGTTTCTGCCCATCAGTTGTGTATGTGCTGTCTATCATATTTGGAAGAAGGCATAATATGCGCGCCTCCCCTCACGCCTGCTTCCTGCTTCTTGGCTTATTCCTGTAGCTGGTCAAGTTACAGAGGTGCTTGCTTTCCAGTCTCTCGTTACCAGCATGGAGATCTCAGAAAGACTTGACAGGACAGATATCCCCCTGTTCCTTACATTCCTGATGTGATGAAAGCAAATCATTTCTCTTGCAAATGAAGGTATTTGGAATTATCATGGAAGTCCTTCGGGTGCTTTTGCAAGCACGTGCTTTTCTGTTAAGTGCCCTTCTACCTAAAGCTTCTAAGACAGCGTCCAAACCACAACCGCTGACGATGCATCCAATCATCTCTCCCCTCTGCCGCATTCACGACACAGTGGTCCGTCAGACCTCCCGTCTCAGCGTACTCTGCACGTTAAACCTGCAGTCCAAATATCTCAGTGTCCGTAAAAGTCCCCCAGGGATCCAGTATCACTCTTCTAATCACCTCCCTCTTTGGTACTCACCTCTAACTGCTCTGCAGTAGGCGGACTGCCTTGTGCACACCTCGAAAAAGATGTCTTTAGTTTTCCATTATGCGCATGTATGTATATGTGTGTGCTTGTGCTGTGACTGTGAATGCAGGTACCTGAGGAGGTCAGAGACACTGGATCCCTCTTGGAGCTGGAGTTACAGGTGGTTTTCGCCCACCTCAGATCTAACTGGGCACAGGGAGCCTAACTTGGGCCCTCTGCTAGAGAAGCATGCTCTCTTAACTGCTGGGCCATCTCGCTAGACCCTTATCTACACTTTTCAACTTAATTTGCATCTTCGGTTTTCCTTGTTTTTACTAAAATGCTTCACTAAGTCTTAGTTTTTGGTTTTTTTTTTTGTTTGTTTGTTTTGTTTTTATTGCTACCTCTTGGAATTCCAACCCACCATTCCTTTGTCAAGCTCCTAGCAGTTCCGTAAGACCGCCTGTCATTAATTATTCTTTAGTCTCCAAGCATTTGTAAATGTTGCATAAACTTCTGTGAGAGTTACTACCTCTGAGAGAGATTTGTGTTTAGTTTCCACATTTCCTTGATTGTCTCATTAGAGTCAAAACCTCAGAGAGAGTGAAAGTCAAAATGTATCTTTCTTTCCTTCCCTCAGCTGTCTCTGCAGCTTATGGGGACTTGCCAAATGAACTGGAAGAACAAGCAGGCAAAGAAATGAGCCCGTGGGTGGGCTGGAGACGGGGGTGGGGGCTGGTGGTAGAGGGGGGGCTGGAGATGGGGGCTGGTGGTAGAGAACGGCCTAGGCTGTGTAAGACTCTCAAAGTTTTTTTTTTTTCTTTCCTTTTTGTTTCTTTTTTCAAGACAGAGTTTCTCCACGTAGCCCTGGCTGTCCTGGAACTGTCTTCTCTGTAGACCAGGCTGGCCTTGCTTGAGGAAACTTTTTCAAATACGTTATGTTTTGGAGATTTGAAAAAAATCTGGATTATACTTTCAAAAAGGTTAAGAGTGAGTATATAAACTGTCATGGTACCCTGAGTACCTCCTTTAGTCCTCGGATGAATAAGAACTCAGGGCTCCGAAGAAGTGTAGTTGATATGTTTGGTTTAAGAAACAGGATTCTATTCTACAGTGAGAGAAAAATACACAGCCACATACCCAACTGCCAATTAATCGAGTTGTGGTTTGATCAAATGTTTCATTTTTTTTTTCTGCTTCTGTTCTACAAGATGTTATTTGATTTACAAAATGAAGTTTGCTATAAGCATGTTGTTACTGAGATGTGAAATGTGCCGAAATCAATGTGTTTTCTTCTCTCCGGGTCAGTGTGAAGTGAAGTGAGGGAGCGTGGCATCCAATTTTCCTCCAGGTGGCTTTTATGGAGGCTGTTAATCACAGACCCACATCTTCTCCGAAGTAGAAAGGCGAGATGTTCTGCAAGCCCGGCTTGTTCTCCACAGTGCACACGGGCAGGATAGAAGCAGAGCCATTTCATAACACAGCATGGTTTACGTTGTAGACAAAGTCCCAAGACAACAGGCTCTGTTTCCAAAGTGATGCCTTTGTTGCAAAGTCTTCTCTGGTCTGGAATTTGCCCATCACAGTATTTGGTTGAGCTGACTCCAGAATGTTTGCTAGTCCCAGGTCCTGCAAGAGCTGATCTAACAACAGCAGCTGACCGTGTATTGCTTACGTTGGTAAGCCAGGAGGGACAAACCTCTCGTATTTCATATAATTCTCGAATCCTCATATATGCACATTAGAGTATGGATTCTTAAATTTCATCTGATCCTTACTTCAAATTTGGGAAGAAGGTCAGGGTAGGACTCATTATCTTCACGGAGCAGGTTGAGAAACAGGTTTTGGTGACAGAAGGGACTTGATAATAGGCATTACTGAACCTGTTGTCCACAGTCCCAGAGTCATCCTCCGTTACCCACATTTCTTTGGGTTTGTTTTAGAGAGTACTTGCCTCTTCCCTGGGGAATTCTCCCCACACAGTACCTGCATGCTCTCCCTCTCACATGCAAAGAACAGAACTCTAGTCTACCAGTGGCCTGTGTCCTCCTAAGTGTCGTTCTTCAGTTGTTTTTATTATATGACACAAACCCCACATTTGATTTCTACAATGGATATGCTGACAAAAGTATCCTCAGTGAACCTGACTGGAAATGCTGGGGAGACTGGAAGGGCAGGGGCAGTACTAACTATGGTGTTTTAGGAAGTTTTTTCTGCAGTGACTTTTATCTTCTCTGAGAAAAGAGAAGGTCACAGGAATACCCGGGCACTGCCGACCATCACAGCTGCCTCCCAGGTGCCCTGGCTAGACTCCTAGAATCCCTGTGTCCTTCACCAGCCCCATCCTCCAGCTCTGTCCACTCTGCTGAGTTTGTGCCAGGAAGGTTCTGGAATCTGTCCTTATATTTCTGTCTTCACCAATCCCATCTCTTCCAACTACTGGGGTGACTTTCAATTCACATCGCCTTTCTACTTTGACCAAAGACAGTTTATGTCTTACAGGTAGACAATGAGTAACAGACCTCAGAGGGCCTCTGTGCTTTTACTTTCCAATGTTGGTACCTGGTACCTTTGGGTGCTGCAGGCAGGCGGTTCTCGGTAGGTGCAGATATTCATAGAGCCACCCCTCCTTCCTTCCAGGGAATACCAGTGAAAGCAGCTCCACACAGGTTATCACGGGGATGCAGCTAACCATAGCGAACCGCAAATCTGCAAACATCCAGCATGTCCTAGAGAAATCTCAGGGCACTATCACAAAACGTGTCTTCTCCTAGTGCAAAACATCATCTCAGATGCAGAGAGTGAAATCAAGAGAGTCCTGCTGTCTGTCAAGGCTCTTTCACTAGAACTATTTCAAACTAACCTTCAGTCGTGGGACATTAGACTAAGACACCTCAAGGAAGTTCCTTGTTCCTCTGTAGTAAGATGACTAGATCATTGTACTATTTCGTCAAATATCCACCTTCTTTTCCCCTAGGGTACCGGATCAGACTTGCTCTCTTTTCATATTAAGGGGACATATTATATACTCTGTATAATTGCCTGGGGTGGGGGGTGGGAAGAAAGAGACTATTTGGGGTCAAAGATTCCTTGAAATCTTTCTTAAGTCCCATAGACTACTTGAAAATTTCAGGTTCCAAAAATAATAATTACTTACCCCGAAGTTGGTAGCAGCAAAGCGATCAGAGGCGGAAACCTGCACATTGGTGGGGACAGTTGTGTGCGCATAGAAGGCATTGATGTTGGCCAGCAGGGCGCTCATGACTGCAGGGACGCCCGGGCACATGTACTTGGAAGACAGACATGAAAAGTGCCTGCAACGTTTGAAAAAGGGAAACACACAGCGCTTTTACAAAGGGAGCTAATTCACACGCCAGCTCATCTTCTCACGTCGGCATCGAGTTACTCCTCAACGACATCCGTGAAGAGGAGCAAAAGCGCCATGGTCTCTGTCTGGAATAGCAGCCACGTTCGGCCCCTTAGAAATTTCACATTCACACCTGTGAAATAGCGTAATCAGAAAGTGACGTCTCGTGGGGGCTAAGGGCAGTTTCTTTGGACTATGTGGGTGCTGTGTGCTTGCTGCCAAGGTATAGATCCTGGCAAAGTCCATTACACCAGAGCAATGGCTGAGGGCACAGGTTCTCCCTCACTTCCTTTACCCTGCCCTTAATTATTTAAGAGCCTAAAGTGCCACACTCCATCCAAATACTCATTTGATCCTGTCTGCTCCTCCTGGTGCCTTCTATTTTGCGGTAAGAGAGGCCCCACTTCCACTCACACTGGATTCCCTCTGTCAGCTTCACACCTGACTTGAATGGCGCTTCTGATGTTTCAGGCTTGAAGGGCCTCCATCAGCAATTCTGTTTTCTAAGCACTTTGTTACAGACAGGATTCAATTAGACAAACAACTGAATGACGCCAGCCCTGTGCACAAAGGCTCTCGATTGAAACCTTGAATAATAGAATCATTAATAACATCAAAAGCATCAAGTGCTCTATTCTGCTTTTCTCAAGGAAACCCGTCTCGTGTGAACTCCGTCAAAAGATTGGCAAGCCGAAAATTATTAGCTTATGATAATTGCGAAAGATAAAACACACGAGGCAGGATGACTCTTTGTGTTTAACTTGATCCCATTTGCTCAGATAGTTGAGTAAATTACCACCTGTCTAGGCACCTCTGCATTCTGGGTTACTGAATGCCCCCAAATGGGCTGAATAACATAAGGGCATGTATTGACAAAGCAAGCCAGTGTCAGTCTGGAAAACTGTGGCCTTGCTACGCTCACAACTGGGCTAGATTTCTACCTCTCCCTTCGCAAAATTAGCTGATGAACGTAGGTCAAAATCATGGTCCTTGAGGATGAGAAGTGACAACGTCCTAGCGGTTAGATGATGTTTGTCATTTAACCCTAGAAATAGAAATGTATCTATGTTTTTATGTTACTATTTATGAACCTCTTAAAATTAATTAATACCCACCAAGAATGCCACAAATGGAATGATATGGCTGAGTGGGCATGGGCATTTGGTGCCACACCTCACAGGCTTAACACCATGCCTGGAATCTAGTGGTGGAGGGAGAAAACCAAACCGACGACTTAAAGTTCTCCTCTGACTTCCACACACAGCCTCTGTGGCACACACCAGAATTCCCACATGCTTATACACACATACACGAAGTTAATAAATGAAAACGTCATTTAAAAATTTACACATGAGTATCATAGTGATGCCATATTATGAAAACATCTTGTGTACACCTCTTACAAGAATGGAACTTTCACCGGACCTCACAGAAAGAACTGACAACACACCCTGGAGTCACATTGGACTTAAGGCCACTCTACTACTGTGTACTCAGTCTATTTGTTTAACTTGCTTTTAAGAAAACAGTATCACAGTCAGCCTCACTTGCCTTGGATTTTCCATGTAATCAACTTTTACGACCTAAACTAATGCATGCTATAACCTTAAATTATGTGCTCTTTCACGCCCCCCACACAGAACAATGTGTTTGTGCCATTTGCTGAAAACAGCAAATATTGAGGTTGAAAAAGATCTTCTGAAATGAATATCTTCCATAATGTTTTTTTTATATCGGTTGATAAACAATGACATTTGTAATACTGTTTGGTGTCTGGGTCACTTGGGGTTCAGCTGGAGTCAGTGGCTTAATCCCTTGTCAAACTGTTAAAGACTTCTGTAAAGTGTCCTGTTCCTTTAGCATGTGATGCTTTCTGGGATATTCAATAAAAGAGAGGGAAAAAAGCCCTTTGTTAGAGACAGAAACTCATAGATATACAGAAACAGACACAGACAATCACATGACACTCGTACAGACACATTTGAATACACACAGACACAGCCACATAGCAGACAAATACACAATAGACGGATACACAGGGCTAGACAAAGATAAAGGCACAGGACAGTCTTCAGGCGGGCAACAATTCAGACTAACACAGCAGAAAGAGGACAGAAGACTCAGGAAGCACGAAGTGGATACTTCAAGTCTGTGCTCACTCTTGGCTAAATGACACCAAGGGGAGGGGCTTTTAGTCCTTTTCTTAATGCAAAATGATGCATTATTTGTAAATTGCAGTTAATCATGAATGAATTTAATTCACAGAGAATACCACAAATGATATAAAAATTATTTCAAGGAGAGATTTTAAAACCTCAAAGATCGGGGCTCATGTTTTTCCTTGCCCCTCAAAATTCATAAAATTAGATTTGTTAGACTCTCAGTACAGGCCAAGAATTATGGAACATTAAATCCCTAAATATGGCAATTTGGGAGATGGTAAAAGATAGGTATCTAGGAAGAAGTAGAGGCATAATATCACAGCTAAATGCCAAAATAAACTTTACTAAAACTCTAAAGCCGGAAATGGAGGGCATCACAAGAGCAACCGGGTTCTTGGTTTCAAAATGAGATAGCCAGGCAGCAAATAGCTCATTGAGTTAAGGCGCTTGTCCAGTGAACCTGATGACCTGAGTGCAATCTCCCAAACCCACATGGTAGAAGGAGAAAACCAACTCCAACAAGTTACCCACTGATCTCCACACACACGGCACAGAAAGCAGTCTTGCAATAAATGAATAAAGTCCAATAAAAATTGAAACAAACCCATACAATCAGATTGGGTTTCTCTGTGTAGCCTTGACTGTCCTGGACTCACTTGTGTAGACCAAGCTGGCCTTGAACTCACAGAGATCCACCTGCTTCTGCCTCCCTGAGTGCTGGGATTACAGGTGTGTGCCACCATGCTCAGAGGCTTTATTTCTTTTAACTGTCTCCTGTGATGGGTTTGAGTGGGTGACAGGTTAGAGGAGATAGGATTAGGGTAGAAGACACAGCCTCAAAGGTCCAGGCCATGAGCTGGGAAAAGAATAATCAGAAGGGAGGGGCTTGGGTTGAGAGGCCAAGTGGTAATCAGGGAAGAATGAAGAGCTTGGTGTTCAAGGAGGTCAGTGCAACAAATATTTAGAAGATGGGTCTGAAGTATGATCTGTTTGACAGCAGTGAATCTACTTGCAGAGCAGCATGGACCCAGGCACATGACAGATGTGGAGGCAAGTGTAAGAGAATCAGCAACTGGGACATTGGAAGGAGGAGAAAACAGGAAACAGAGCAGGAGCCTACCACAGAGGGCCTCTGGAAGGCTCTACCCAGCAGGGTATCAGAGCAGATGCTGAGATCCATAACCAAACTTTGAGCAGAGTTCAGGGAATCTTAGGAAAGAAGGGAGAAATAATAAGACCTGGAGAGGACAGGAGCTCCACAAGGAGAGCAACAGTACCAAAACGTCTGGGCACAGGGGTCTTTTCTGAGACTGATACTCCCACCAAGGACTATTCATGGATATGACCTTGAACCCTTGCTCAGATGTAGCCCATGGCAACTCAGAATCCATGTGGGTTCCCTAGTAATGGGAATAGCGACTGTCTATGACATGAACTCAGTAGCTGGCTCTTTGACCAGCTCCTTCTGAGGGGGGAGCAGCCTTGCCAGTCCACAGAGGAGGACAATGCAGCCAGTCCTGATGAGACCTGATAAGCTAGTGTCAGATGGAATGGGAGGAGGACCTCCCTTATCAGTGGACTTGGAGAGGGGCATAGGTAAAGAGATGAGGGGGGGAGGGTGGAATTGGGAGGGAAGGACAGAGAGGGCTACAACTGAGATACAAAGCAAATAAAATGTTATTAATATAAAAATAAATTTAAAAATATTTTGATAACTGAAAAGAGAGAGAGAATCAGGAACCAAACACAGAGTACCACGGAACACTGCATAAAAACATGATCACCGCGGCCCAGAGAAGCTCAGGAAAGACCTCTACAAATAAGGCAGGGCGAAGAGTTGCTGATGACCAAGAGATACTCAAGCCATGCAAAGGACTTGATCTCACTGAGAATGAATTTGCCCAGGGATGAAATGGTACAGACCAAGACACATTTGTGCACAGTCAACTCCATCAACCACTAGGAAAGAATTCCAGAACAATATGTCCAGGGCCTTCTGTGGCGCTCTACACCATCTGTTAGGTCAGATACATCTTCGTTGGTCAGGGGACCTCATCAAATAATTCTCACAGGGTAAATGTAAGTTAAAATGTCATCTCCCAGAAGCCGTAATTGTTCTCGAGGAAGCAGATGGGTAATTTTAAGAGATTACCTTGGGTGTAAGATATTAGGAGGATGTGTTTGAGAGAGGGGGAGGGAGAAAAAGAGTCTAACAAGAAAGAAGTTACCTGAGGCCCTCCCTTTTTCTTTGTGTGTGTGTGTGTGTGTGTGTGTGTGTGTGTGTGTGAATTATGCTGTCGTAAATGCGGCATGCGGATAGACTTAATCATTTCATCATGGTGTCTAGTCAAAGTGTGCAAATAGATGTCTCTCAGTACACTGACTTCCCTCCTTTGGGGCCGCCTTCCTCTCTTTCCGGGGTTGTGTGCTGTGGCTGCAACCCACAGTTCTGCTGTCCTTCCTGAGATCCTAGTGAAGGCAGCGATTGCCCACACCCAGGGACAGACCAATGCTTTTGTCTTAATGAAAACAAAGCAACAGGAGCCAAAGGCATTTACACAGAGTTGAAGGGAAGAAGACGAGCACTCAGGTACCTTGATAGGGCAGTTGATCATCGTATCTATTACTTCAGGAGCATTTGGCTGTGGTACATGGCGGTAATGTTGAAATGCTGAGATGATGACCACGCTCTGCAATCGCTCTGCTGAGAGCGGTGTTCTAAATCATCCACAACATTAGGCGAGAATTCATCTCCAAGAGCTGACAGAGATACCTTATTCTCTGGTTCATACTAAAATAAAGCAATTCCCGGGGTATGCTGGGCACCAGCTGGAGGCCCAGGAGTCAGCCTCTAAATCTTCCAGAAGGCTCCAGTAAGACCAGAAAGGAAGGCAAATCCTACCAGCTCCAGAAAGCCGGAGTGCCAGTTAATGAATTTTAGCATCAAGGAGCAACTTTCCTTAACTCCAGGGCAGCTGGTTGGACTAAAAAACACCCCATGGTGGACTGGGGTCTCAGCTGGCCAACAGGAAGTGGGGTGACACATCAGATGCCGCTCCTTGTGTCTCCGCACTGAGAGCCTGGCCGAGCTATTTCCCAGCAGGGCTGCCCATCTGGCTCTGCTCCACAGTAACCGCCTCCTGAGGCAGGAAAGTCTCTTGTCATTTGTCATACCTACCCCCTCCGTCATTAGCCATGAGAGGATACAACTCCTAAATGGCAGTGTAGCCATGCAATAGGGGATAGGCAATAGGGTGGGAAGCTTACTAAAGGAAAGGGTTACTAGAGAGAAGGCTGGGAAAAGGCAGACTGCGGAGATGAAGTCTAACATTTTACGTACTGCTTTTAGGAAGACAAAATTCACTGGTTGTGGGTGATGGGAATGCAACCCAGGTCCTCGGCAGTAGCAGCCAGTGCTTTTAGCCACTGAATCATCCTTCTAGCAGCACTTGATTAGGGGCCCAGTGGAGGCAGGAGCCATCCCTCCTGCTGAGTTCTAATGGCTGTGGCCCAAATCTGGTCTCTATGAGGACAGATATTCCTAGGAGGAAATCTTTTCTATAAGCTGACAATGTGAGGATGTGAGGTTTTTGAGGGGAACTAAGATAAGAGATTGGGATTATCATAATTGGCCCGATGGTAGCTTTTGAAAATGTGTCGTAGAGAGATCCTTCCACGCTGAAAATGCTGTGAGAACACAGCAAAAAGACAGTCTTCCATGAACCAGGAAAATGCTCTTCACAGGACAACCTTGATCTTGGGCTTCACTGTCTTCCTAACTCATGAGAAATAAACTCCTGTTGTTTATAAGCCATCCAGCAGTTTATGGCATTTTGTTATAGTAACATTTATAGGCTAAAGGCATCCTGTACACGGTCATACAGCGAGATGTTAGGGAATAAATGAACCATGAATTCTAAGATGCTGGGCCTGAATCTGACCTTGGCTTCTTGTTCACTGCTCTGCCCTCTGGTCCTGCGACAGTTCAGTCCTCTTACTGACCCTGAAGGAAAGGTCATGCCTCAACAAAGAAGTCAGCTGCCCAACATTTTCTTTAGGAGGCATGCGTGTGGTGTTAGCAGCTGAAACAGACCAGGTGTAACACCTCTAGCCTGGAGATGAGTTTGTGACAGCGGCACTGAGAGACAAGTCATTAGTGACAGCAAAAAGCCGTGAACCAAATGCTTCTTCTCATTCGGCATCACAGAGGACAACCCTAGCTTAGCCAAATCCCACATTTCAAGCACAGCTTCGGCTAATTAAGGAGTTAAAACATGTGTTAGCATGACAGAAATCACTTCCCAGGAGGCTGGGGTGGTAAAGTGTCTGACACACAAGCTGAGGATCTGAGCACATATCTCAGGCTCCACACCATGACAGGTGACACAGCACACATCTGTGATTCCAGAACTGGGGAGGCTGAGCAGGCAGATCACAAAGCTCAGTGGCCAGCCAGCATAGACAAAAGGTGGACAATGACAGAAAAAGATACCTAGCATGGACCATTGGCCTCCACATGTATGCACGCACACAAACATGCATACATACATACATGCATACATACGAATACTACATATACCAATCATATCAATATATAGAATGAAATGAATAAAATTCCATTTATGTTCTCAGTGGTATTAGGCCATTATGAGGAGAAAATTATATGCTCACACAAAGGAGAACTATGAAGGTACACTGGCATGATGGGAATAGTTTTCACGTTTTACCCCAAGAAGCAAAGCACACAGAGTAGTGTGCTCCCTGGACAGAAGGGGCAGATCTTGGTTCTCACTGCTGCATGATGAAAAGGCCCTTTGGTTGTGGATTGATGCCTGTGCTTGCCACATGGGCACAGAGTCTTAAAGTCCTTGACTGTTTGCTTATTTTCATGGGAGAATTACAATCTCTGTTCCCATGAACACTTCAGAGGAAAGGTAATACGTGGGATGACAGATTGTTCCTGATAGGGAGTAGCCTGTGGTAAAGGGGAGTGCATTTACAGTCATCAGGATGTGGAGTAGAGGACTGGAAAGCCGAGTCTTAAAGCTCAGGTTATTTACCAGCAGAACAGAGTTTACATCCTCTACAGTCTGAGAACTACTCATGAGAAAAATCTAAATACACACTCAGACTCTGACTAAAACATGCCTCCTCCCATTTATCCATCAGGCCTATTCTCAAAAGAAGCATAATTGTACCTAGGAGAAACCAATGAGTCTCTATTAGGAGGAAGATGATGAAGCAATAGGGCAATTTGGCTAAGCATACAGTCTATAAGTGTCAATAGAAACTTCTAGGAAAATCCAGAAGAATTGAACCATTTTGTCCTTTTCCAAACTTGTGTGTGTACTATACCAGTGGGATATGCTTTCTTCCTTAAAGCATAGTGGCACAACTTGGTGATTTTTAAACTTTCTAAAAAATATTTTTTTCACATGTATGAGAATTTTGTTTGCAGGTGTGTATGTGCACCATGCTCATGGAGGCCAGAAGACGGCGCTAGATCTCCTGGAACCAGGGTTATAAACAGCTGTGAGCTGCCATGTGGGTGCTGGGAATTGAACTCGGGTCCTCTGGAAGAGCAGCCAGTGCTCTTAACCTTTCAAACCATCTATCCAGCCCCCAACTTTCAAGTTTTAGGTATTGAGAGCACAGGATTCTCAAATGAGCATGAAACATATACTTCCACGTGTTTTGTTGGCTTGCTTGCTCATCAAGATCTCTTGGCTTATTTTCTGATAGGTTATGTATGCATTTATTTTTGGGCTTTAAAGCAAAGGTTTAAAAACAATACTGATTCACTATTTCATACATGTAATTGTGAAGATAACTGTATCTATATACTGCCCTTTTCCAGTTGAGTTATTTTATTTTATTTTATTTTGCCAACAACCTGTTGGAAATTAGCTTACATTTCAGTTACAGAAACAGCATTTTGGAGCATGGTTAAACAATTGCTGAAAGGTATTTTAACCCCTGACAACAAGCATCAGTATCTGAAAGTTTATTTTCAAATTACTGTAAGGGATCACTGTGGTATGCATGGGAGTATTTCAATACAACTTACACAGTGAGGGAGTCACATACATCGATTTAATTAAATTCGTCTTTTCCCCTTTATTTGCTTTTGGCAATTGAAAACCTCTGACACCCAGAGATAGGTCAGGAGAAAATGAGATTCAAAAATAATGTTGATAGAAACCTCCACTTCTGGTTCCTCCTATTGCAAACATGTATTGAGTTTCCAGCATGCTCCCAGAACTTCCAATACGGTGAAGTAAACGCAATGGCTCGTCCAGGTTTCAGTCTGTACCATCTTACTAAGAATTCAGGTCACCTCTAAGTTTCTCACCGTGCTGTATTTCTTAACTGTAAGTAGTTTTTAACTGTGCTGACGTATTGACACACAATTAGAGCCCTCTATCAGTCTATAAAAGCAATTAATTTCCAGCACCAATCATAGATCAATAATATAAGTAAGTGAAGAGACTTTAATTTAGGAATTATTAGATTGTCAAGCAATAGATTTTTTTTTCTTCTGGCGAGGCAATGGCAAATTTTGTATTGACAAAGCAAAAACTATCCTGGAGAATGCTAATGAGGAAAAATGGGACACACACACACACACACACACACACACACACACTGCAGAAAAAAAAGCAGATTCCCCCACAGTATTTACCATATGGGCATTACAGAGACACCTCAGCAAGTATATGCACATACACACATAGTAAATAAATAAATGTAAACAAAAAATAAAGAATAGAGATGATGAAGGCCAGCTTTTATTTCCATTGGATTTTAAATGGGACTTATGATCACCCCGGCATCCTACAGTACTTACGTCATAGCCTGATAAATGGATTCAACCCCATAGCGCATGGCAAATTCATCCACTATTTCTTGAGAGGCATCATCAAAGAAAACCTTCCAGGCTTCGTCACCTTTGACCTCGGGTATTTTCACGGTGCCGTTAGACTTCACTTCAGTCAAGTAATGGAACAGGTTCTGAAAGCGAACAGTAGGCAGTTGTTCAGAGGCTCCTCAGGCCAGGGGAGGGACATTTAACTACGCTTCTCTATAGAATGCCCTTGTATTGCCATCACATCTACATCACCAGCCTCTGAGTGTAACAGGAATGGCTTAGATTATGTTAAACTGAATTTATTATGGGAAATAGGCCTTTGCTTCTGCCTGGGAGGCCGTAGAATCAATAATTCATTTGCCTGTACATAGCCAGCCATTTCCAGAAGGAAGCAAGCATGTTTATATGTAAATATTTCTACATAAGGTAATACACTTTACATTTGTGAACTCTGAGTAAATTGCAGTGTCCTGGTTGAATAATGGACTGTTGGCCACAATCTTACAAAAGATTGTCACATAATGATACTCTGAAGCTTTCGATACAGAATGGTAACAGCCAGGAAAATAGTTGAGATTAAAAATGAATGGGAATTTTGTTGATAAGGAAATCACCCCACTGCATCCCTTTTAATGTCTAATGAGTACGGATGCTATAGTCTAGAAGAACCTTTTATTGGTTATAGACCTATCTCTTTTTAAACTTATTTTTGATGCTAAGGCAGTGTGCCGAGGTTGCACGTGGAGGTCAGAGGATAGCTTGGGAGAGTTGGTTTTCTCCTTACACTGCACGGATCCCATACATGGGGACAGGAAGCGACACTTGGTAGCAAGCAATTTTCCCCACTGGCCTAGCTCTCCAGCCCTCACTTTCCTGAACTAGTAGAAAATACTCTGGAAAGCACAGCATTAAGCACTCATCTTCTCTGCTGCGGTTCCAAGACCAGAGATCCTGGCCAAGCCTGCGTTAAGGACTGCTTTCTTTTTATTAGTCAGAAAATGGAATGCTGCTTATTAACATAATACCTCCAGCGCATGAGTCATACAGTTCATCAGAGATTCTGTATCTGCTTACTGTGCCGACAATTGAATACACCATTCCTCTTTCTTTGTTCGGCAAACCGGTGTTCAAATCTTTACACGTGTCAAATGTTTAGAGGTACAGACTTTCATACGTGTATTTAGAAAACTTTAACGTGTAAAAAAAAGCAGTGGTATAAGCTGGGCGGTGGTGGCACACACCCTTAAAACCAGCATTCAGGAGGCAGAGGCGGATGGATCTCTGAGTTTGAGGCCAGTCTGGTCTACAGAGTGAGTTCCAGGACAGCCAAGGTTACACAGGGCTGTCTTGAGCACTTCCCCACCCCCCCGCAAAAAAAGCAATGGTATTGTGGTAGGTATCTTAGTGTCACCATGATGACAGAGACTCAGAGAGTGTGTAGGTTATTCTGGCATCTGTAGGGGATTGTCTTGGCTGGCTGACTTGAGGAGGAGAGACCCACTCTGAATGGCGACATCATTTCACAGGCTGGAGTCTGGGCTGAATGCCGAGGCGAGAGAACCCTGAGCAGCAGCACGTACTGATCCTCTCTCTGCTCTTGACTGTGGCTGTGAGCAACTGCTCCAAGTTCCTGCCTCTCTGACTTTACAGCAGTTCTGGACTGTAACACGGAATTGTGAGCCAAAATAAAGCATTTCTCTTCTAAGCTGCTTTTTGCCAGGCATTTCATCACAGCGACAGCCACCTTGCTGACGCCTTGCCCCTCTTGGGGACGTGTTCCTTCCTTCTCTTCCAGAGCACGGGGCAAGGACCACTCCTCAGCTCCATCTCAGACTATTGGATATTTGGGAAAAGTATAATTCTCACCCAAGAGGGTCTTCAGTGACTCATCTTACCTCTCCAATGCAGAACTGGAGGTGGCCCAGGGCAACCGGTCAGTGCGTGTACAGCAAGGAACAGACAGGAACTGGTGACTCAGCCCTATGTCACCTGCCTTGAGTGCTCATTCTGAAATCCCACTAAAGGGCCAGTTTTCCACTGGGTTTTCACACCTTAGCACACGGCCTGCTACCCCAGCTACCACAGGCAGTCTGAACTCCACAAACCCAATTCCATGACTTTTCAAAATCCAGCCCTTGTTTTGTGATTCATAACAAGCTCGTCCCAGCCCCACCCCAGTTTGGATTTAACGAAATGGGTTTTGTGAGTTACCTCGTGTAAACAAGTATATTGTATATGGTAGGGTGCGACCTTCTCTTCTCCCTTTATTTCCACGTTGATTTTTAGTCGGATGGCCCCAGACACAGCTGACTTATCTGTCCGTTTCTCTGAGGAGAAGCAAGAATGCCCTTGATCAGTTATTTCAACGAGAGCATGATTCTGACTCAAGTTTCCCAATGTACCAACTCACTACAACCATCAATACCTGCACTGGGCCCACCCAAGACTGTTCCTGTCAGCAGTCAGCCAAGCAAGGGGGAGGGGCTCAGGGGACCCTGCTTTTATCTGTGAACTACTGGCTATTGGCCATTGAGAGACTCCAGGAGAGAGGGGAACCACTGTCTCTAGTTTCATGTGCACTGCAAGGCCACCAAACTTCAAAGGATAAAGCTAAACACGTGAGCACAGGGAGTGGCCCTATCAGTATCAGTGGGTCATACATATGAAAGAGATTTGTGTGTGGGAGTGTATGTTGACAAGGAAGACAAGCTGGTGGGTGAAAATGGCCCATATGTTTTACGCACATGTGCAAAATTGTTAAAAAAGAATTTATGGGTTGGAGAAATGGTTCAATGGTTCAGAGAAGTTGTCGTTCTTGTGGAGGATCTGGGATTAGTTAACGTTGCCCACATGGCAGCTGACAACTATCTTTACCTCTGCTCTCAGGAGATTCAGTGCCCTCTTCTTGCTTCCGTGGGTAACAAGCACGCCCATGCTACGCATACATTGTTAGATGAAACACTCATACACATAAAACACAAATCATAGATAGTTATAAACAAATTTAAGTAATAGAAAGGAATATGAATTAGCTACACACAAACACAAACATAGGCATACATACATGCACACAGAACATACATACACATATGCAGGCATACACATCAGCACAAATACATACAAATACAGCACACTCTTACGCAAATATATACACATGTGCATTCATGCACACATGCACACACACACACACACACACACAGAGACACACACACAGAGAAAGAGACTTACCTAGGGAACACCTCATTTTTCTATGTCACGTGACTAAGTAACCATGACCTCACAACGCTTGCCTGTTATGCTGTTGTAATTGTTAAACTGCCTCTAGAGAGTTCAGATGGAAGATCAAAGGACCCCTTGCCCTTATACAGTAAAATTAAATTCATCATGGGGCAATTACAAGCAAGATAATCGGAGCATAAAATTCATGAGAAAAGTGTCTCATTTGAAAATTCCTTCTCAGCATTCCCTTGTTCTTTTTGTACTTCAAAAGATGAGCCAAATTCTGGCTAACAACAAGATAAAAGCAGCTTTCGTATAGTCTATCTACAGCCTGTGCTTATATGTAAGTGTGGTATTAATTATTGAGTGGAATCAAAATACAATCAGTTTATTCAGTAATTTGATTTGAGTCAAGGGAAGCAGCACACACCTATCTGAGCTTTGGAACAGAGAACATTCTTAGGCCTATTACACAGAGCTAAGAAATATAAACTAATTCCATCTCTCTCTTGACTTCCCTCATTTCCTGTCTTTCTCCCTCCTCTTTGCCTCCCTGAAGGCAAACAACAACAGAAATGAGGGCATGGAAATACCCCATGAGCAGCTGCAGGTGCTGAAGAAAAGGCTTTCTACATAGCACATGTTTCTTTCCCAGGTTAAAGGGTAGTTTCACATCAAAGATGGCAGCCTTTTAACCAAATAGCACAGCTAAGCGCCCCAGGAAAGTGGTTAGAACCCGGTACGAAATACATGAATTTCTGTTGTGGTGTATAACTTTATGCTTTATCTCAAGAGGATGCTATTTAATTATAAAAAAAGCAAAAGTAAGGATCTAATTAAAATATGATTTTTTTTGAGTATTGCACAGGAAACTGAAGTTTTCTTCCTTTAACAGCTTACTTTCATATGTAAGGTTACTTAATAATTTAAATAATATGTGGGAGTTATAACTTAATTTCAAGCTTGGATTCCAATAATGAGAAGTACCAGTGTTCTTTAATTGAGATTTTTCAACTACTTTATTGAGCTCCCGGTAAAGCTGAATACTTTGTATTTAGACTAAGTTAAATTTTCCTGTTTCTTTAAGTTGTTACATAATTTAGAGTTTTATTAATTCATTGAGACTTAATTTTGAAAACTATTATATTACAAAAGTTTGTTGTTGTTGTTTTTTTTTTTTTTAAAGCCAACATTCTGTAAGTAGATACAGCACATTGTGAACCTACGTGATAATTCTTTGTGGCCCTGGGGCCATGTCAGCTTCTGTTGGATTCCTGATCAGCCAGTCCTCAAAATTTTAATTTACCATTTCCCAGAATGCTATTAGGAAATCTTTGAATCATGTCTTTTATGGAAACTAAGATAATTACAGATTTGTACTATTACTAAGTCATCAGGAAAGACCCCAGGTTATTCTTCAATTCAAGTAGAAGTCAAATTCAAACTTGTCTTATTCCTATTTCCATAATAAAAGTTCATTTAAATGTTATATCAGCTAAACTCATTGGTATCTTCAGGATTGGAACCCATGTTAAAGCCACATCAATTTTTCCTGGCGTTGCTGGTAAATGGCCACTTTTATATCACTATTTGGAAAAAAATTCTGACTCCATAAAAATCTTTTTTTTTTCAATTTCTTTTAAAATATTTATTTTCAATTTATGCGCATGTATGTGTTTGGGTGAATGTGTGGCGTGTGTGTGGTTGTCTGCGGAGGTCAGAAGAGGGTCTGGTAAAGTAGAGCTATGGGCAGCTCTGACTCACTTGACATAGGTGCTGGGAACTAAACCTAGCTCCTCCAGAGGAACAGAAAAATGCTGTTAACAGGGATCCACCTCTCCAGCATTCCAACTACGTATTTATTACTAAATTTTCATTAATTATCTGAATTAAATAAACCAAAGAGTGGCCACAGATTCCCCAAATATTAGACACATAACTTCGAAGCTGTTATTATGCTATGAGTTTCAAATCAAGAGTGGTACAAACGTTCTCTGAAAAAAAGCATTCAGTCGATTCTTTGAGTTTTTTATTTTCACCTCAGACTTTTTTCAATAGTACTAAATCTTAATCTATGAATAAATACCCTTCATTGCTAGTGAAACTAACCCAACTCAGAGGTCAACAGATCTACAAAGAAATTCGATTTTTAACGGTAGGAGAATATAAGCCATGCTACAGGTGCTCTTGAATTTTAACTCATTTTCAAGTAGGTATAAAAAATAATCACCTAAGTTGTACCAGACATCCATCTCGCCACTTAGAGTCCTGACTTCCACGATCGTCTGCCCCAGGAAGTCATCCGACTCCTTCTTGAAGTGCTGCTTAACTCTGGATTTAATGTCATCGTCTTCATCCCATACCCGGACCTTGATGCGGTCTGTCGAGTTATGACACTCACTGAAAACAAACGTGCACAGGTCAGTGACTGTGGGCTGCTGCTCCAAAGGGCACGGGGTTGGAAAGTGACTCTAAGCCTGGCTGGCTGGTAAAGAGATGTTCATTGAATTATCAGTGAGGATTCCCCGTGACCCTTTCTAGCAATGGGGGTTGCAGGTACCTAATGCAGGTAGACGGGAGAAGAGTGTGATTCAATACCAAATAGGCAAAATTCTTTATCCTGTTTTACGCTATTGCCTGTGGCTGAAACAGCAGAGTCAAGCTGCAGTAAAGATTTTGGTTTAGGTATTTCCACTTTTTCTATTTGTAACATTTTCTCGAACAACATATCAGTCTAGAAAATTCCTAATCGGAACCATAAACTAATTTTATTGCCAGGAACATTCAGATCAGACAACCGAGTTCATAATAGAGGCAGCCCCTGCTCCCCTTACTCAGGAACTGACATAGAAACTTAGCTGCCTATAGGATACAACAGAGCAGGGGGTGTAGGTGCTCTCCCTGCATGACCCTTGTTTGGTGCATCGATCTCTGCAGGACCCCCTGGGCTCAGGTGTTTTAGCTTTGTTGGCCTTCTTGTGGAGCTCTTGTCCCCTTTGTGTCCTTCTATCCTCTGCTCCTTCTATAAGACTCCCTGCAACTCTGCCCAAAGTTTGGCTGTGAGTCTCAGCATTTTCTTCAATACCCTGCTGGGTGGAGCCTTTCAGAGGACCCTTTATAGCAGGCTTCCATCCTGTTCCCTCTCTTCCACTGCTTTTGGTGTCTATCCTGTTGCCATTCTGAATGAGATTTGAGCATCCTCCCTAGGGTCCTCCTTGTTGTTTAGCTTCTGTAGATCTGTAGATTTTTAGTATGGTTACCCTATATCATATGGCTAATACAAGGCACATACCTAAACACAGTAAAGGCAATATATAGCAAGCCTATAGTCAACATCAAACTAAATGAAGAGAAACTTAAATCAATTCCACTGAAATAAGGGACAAGGCAAGGCTGCCCACTCTCTCCATATCTCTTCAACATTGTTCTTGAAGTCCTAGTTAGAGCAATAAGACAACTGAAGAAGATCAAGGGGATTCAAATCAGAAAAGAAGTCAAAGTATCACTATTTGCAGATAATATGATAGCACATATGAGTGACCTCAAAAATTCTACCAGGGAACTCTGACAGCTGATAAAACCTTCAGCAAAGTGGCTGGATACAAAATTAACTCAAAAAATCAGTAGCCCTCCTGTATACAAGAGACAACTGGGCTGAGAAAGAAAACAGGGAAATAACACCCTGCACAACAGCAACAAAAATATAGAATATCTTGGTATGACTCTAACCAAGTGAAAGACTTGTGTGGAAAAAAAAAAACCTTCAAGTTTTTAAGAAAGAAATTGAAGATGTCAGAGGTTGGAAAGATCTCCCATGCTCAGGGCTCAGAAGGATTAACATTGTAAAAATGGCCATCCTGCTGAAAGCAATCTACAGATTCAATGCAATCCCCATCAAAATACCAACACAATTCGTTACAGACCTTGAAAGAAAAAAATCTCATCTTCATATGGAAAAACAAAACAAAAAAAACCCAGAATAGCTAAAACAGAGTCCTTCCTGTTTAGTATTAGGATAGTACCTGGTTATTTACTCAAAATTCATGTTAAATTTGCCTTTGCTATCTATAGGCAAAATGTCTATGTAGTAAAAAGAAAACACTGAGACCCATGTGTGTGCATGACTCATAGAAAATGATCCAAAGGTAGGGAACACGCTAGTTAGGATGTCATAAACCTCACACTGACAGGACTGCAGAAGATGTCCTCTTGGTCACTTTCTGATAAAACACATCCCGGCTTTAACGTCAAGGAAGATGTTGTGCTCTTAATAGATGCTGAGTAAGTAGAAGGACTCAGTAAGGAGCCCTGTAATTTCACTCATGATTCTGCAGAGGACAGCCAGGCTCTCTGCGCTTCTCAATGATTCCATTGCTCTTTCATCTTCATACATGAGAAGCGTCTTAGATTTACGGAGAAGCTGCAATGCTGACAAGAGAGCTCATGTATTATTTCTCCCAGAATCCCCTCTGCTTTACATGCTACGGAACAAATCTCTTCACAGCTAGCATGTATCCAACATTTCCCATTTTTCTCATTAAGTCTGGCCAGAATTACACCTTTTTTTTTTTTTCTGAGACCTATCTTATTATTTTTATAAATCCTTTTTTTTTTTTTTTTTTTTTTTTTTTGCAACAGTCTTGAGCCTTTTGTTTCACACTAAGCTTTCTGGCTTTATCCTTTTTTTTTTAAACTGTCAAACACTTTTAATGTTATATGGATGGTCTTTCTTTATTATTTATTATTTAGTATACTGGGCAATGTAAGGCCATTTTCATGCAAATACACCCAATGCATGTTGAGCACTGCCCTCTCATTCCCTACTGCTACCATCTCCTTCCTCCCCTGCCCCTCCCACTTGTTCTCCTAAATAGCCTCCCTTCTTCCTTTACGTCATATACACACACATCTGTGTAGCTATATGAAATCTCGAAACCACACATGAGACAACATGCAGCTAGAATAACTGTTTTGAGGACGTGGAGCTTCACCCTGGATTTTATGCTTTTACCATCTGTTGTATCGTTATTCAGTTATCTATCTAATACACAAATCAGAGACAGAATTAAAACCAGAAAAAAACAACTTTTTGTGGAATTTTTGGTTTATGACATGTAAACATGTTTTTGTTTTAATCCCGGGTGTGGGGCATGGGACTGATTGGATTGTCCAGAGCGGCAAACCATTTGCCTCATGCGGGCTCTGAGAGGGGCTCTTTGCCAGCTGCAGATAGTTTAAATCTGAGGATTCTGGAGAGGGGATAAATGCCGGAGCCCAGAGAGTGCTGAGGAGGCTCCAAGGAAGAAGAATGCTGCTGGTGCTCCCCCCCTGCTGCTCCTGGTTGTGGTTGCTGCAGCTTGATGAAAAGTTGGAGATCTCCTGAACCAAGGAGTGGTTGGACTTTCCCCCAAGGAACCCAGTGGCCCTAACCAGCAGGAATTAGCCTAAGAGGACTCTGCCCTTTCTCCCCACTAACCTTCTTTCTTTCCTCCCCAGTATGGGGTGTTGGAAGGGACTGGGGTGGAGAAGGAAGAGTCTTTAAAATCATAAATAAAACCGTTTTTAAAAATAGGCCTAAAACAGTTAGCTTTATATCATGTTTTGTGACTCGTGTTCATTCCACAGTGGTTATTTTAAAGCATGAGGGCGCTACAGGTAATAAACCTAAAATGTGTAGCTGACCTTGTGGAGGAGATGACAGGGCAGAGTTTGAAGGTTTTCATCACAAGGTGGAGAGCCGAGGCCTCTAAAGGCACCAGAGCAGCACAGCTGGCCCAGCTATGCTGACGTTCACAGCCTACCAACTGAGACATTTGACACACCGAAAATGTACATTCTTTCAAAAGCATTTCCTTTCCAAATATGCGCTATAGTAGATTGGTGCCCACATTAGAGCCAGCCAGACAATGGGCAGAGGCACAAGGGGTAGAGAGATCGAGGCTCCCTCTTCCTGCTTCCCGCCAGGTAACATGGTTGAGAAGATTGCAAGATGGAGCCCTGCAAGACTGAAGAAAGCTGACTGCTCAGTTATCTGTAGGTGTGTGTGTGTGTGTGTGTACAAGTACTCACACACAGAAGATTCTAAGTACAACTTCAGAGATCAAGGGCTGCCCCAGGACACTTTTAGCGCCTTCCTTCTTCAGGTTCCCTAAGTCCCTCTCACTGACAGTGATGGAGTGTTTAGTGGCAAAGATTAGATTAAAGGTAATGCATTCTCTTCCTTCACCCGAGGCTGCTGAGCATTAGGTAGAGGAAGAGGAATTTAGACAGTGGTTTCAATAGCTAAGTGGTATGGTTTTTAGGCTTATGTAGTTACTTGCTCATCAAATGGTCTTGGAGCCCATTTCTTGGAAGCCTGGCCAAATTTCCAGGAAATGGAACTGTCAAGGGTGCCTCTGGTTTGAATGTCTTTGGCTGCACTGATAGTGGTCCTGAGTCTCACAGCAACAGGAAGACCACATGCCTGTAATTCTTGGGGTGATCTCTTCTCTTCTGCTGTCACTTTGCAATCTTGCCCAAAGGATCTGAGAGTCTATGTAGATGTATAGTGTACCCCGGGATCTGGGGGGCCAATGGATGGAATGAACTCCCCATGAAAGAAATGCCAAGGCTGCTGAATTGATTGACTGAGGAGCTTCTTCAGACACATGATGGAGAAGGTGCGCATGTATTTGTTCAGCAGAATTAGTTATTTTCCGTGAGCCAGCAAGTGCGGTTATTCCCAATCTTCCCTTTTCTTTAGGCAGGAGGCCTGACATTGTTTTCCCTTCTTCTTTCTCTTTAGATACCCCCTGGACTGTAGGAGGAAGAAGACTAGGTGTCCTGAAATTAGGCCACAGGATGAACAAAGAACCCAACTAGATGCTTATGGAAAGGAGAAAACGCTTACCCAAGACTAGACTTGGAAACAAGCACAGTGAAGTCGATTTCATTTTGAGGTGTCCTCTCTTGGGCAGGAGAGAGGATGCCTTCTTGTCACTCAGTAAGCCTGGAGTAGGTGTCTATAGACGCCAAGTACTTAGGGATGGGTGAGGCCATCTTGTTTACCTACACAACGCCTCTCCTTCCACTCCCTTTGCATTCTCTACCACTGTCTCCACCCTGCTATTGTGGAGAGGTGTCAGACACACCTTTGCAATTGATCTGTAGCTGCCTCTTCTACTTTCTCATTTCATTCCAGGTCATAAATATAAACTAATTTGCAAAGACTCAAAAACAGCACAATGAGAAAAACTGGATGGGTCAATCAAGCAAGTTTCTATATTATTCCTGAAGGGGCTATATCTGGAATTCTTGTTAAAATGAATGCATAATTTTTAAACAATTTCTTATGTATCTCTGGTTAGCTTTAAATTAAGTATTGTAATGAACATTGTGTTGATAAAATTTCCTGCGCTGTTTTAGCTCAGTGAAAAGCTGGCTGTGGGAGGAGTTGTCTCCACACCCACTTCAGACCCAAGCATGGCCATGTCAACTATCCTTCAAAGACCCTGTCTTGGGTCAGGTTGGCTCCATGACTCTGTAATGAGTGAGAGAAAACAGCAAAACAGATCAAGAGTGAAACTATTACAGCTTCGAGAATAGCTAGAATGTGAACCATTTCTAACAGAGGTTAGAACATAGTATGAAAATGCTCACCTAGGGAAGGAGAAGTTGGGAGCTCTGAACTTGGAAAGAGTGTTTCAAGGCTTCCCTGGTCTTTTCTGCTGGGTGAATATGGTCCCCAACTTAATGATGTCATCTCTGTCTGCTGCTACTTGCTCTTTTGCTGAGGGGATACTCTGCTTCACCTGGGACTCTAGTTTGGTACCCCAGTGGGCTGCCTCCCAAGTTGATTTCCTGCTGTGTTTTTCTGATTTGCAACTGTTGCCTTTGTCTGTCCCCTCAACCAGGCTGCTGCAGACACCTCTGCTGGGTGTTCTGAGTGCTCCATTTGATGCCGTGCTTTCATTTACTGTTCTTTTCTGCCACTCGCTATTTATTCTTCCACTTTTGCTTGTTATATAGGTAATAGACTCCACATTCAAAAGAGGAAGCGTGGCTATCACAGGTCATTCTCTGATCTTACGCAACACTTGGTAGCTGAGCATAACCTTCTGATAAGGTAACAGGTGTGATCAATGGGACCATTTGATGCAGTGCTGGGAATCGAACCCAGGGCTTTGTAGATGCCAGGTGAGTTCCCTGCCAACCCAGCTATTTCCAACCTCACAGCTATTTTTTTTTTTATTATTATTAAGCTGCCATGGAAGCTTGTTATGAAAATCCAAGTCTAATTCTAATTTGGGTTTTGGCAAACATCGAAGCCACCATTTGCCAACACACTTACCACACAGGAGGATTAAGTCAGAAATTCTAACTGAATGAAGTAGCAAAAGATTAACAATACAGAAATTTAGGATATCAATTTTGTTGATTTATATCCTAAATGATTTTTTTTAATCTTAAATGATTTAAGAGAAACGGATGAACCGTTTAAAATCTTTTAGTCTGGTGCAGTCTGTGCAGTTTCACAGCTACTTATGATCTATTCCATCCTTTTGATTCTCAAAGGTTTGCATTTCAGGGAAATAAAGATACGTAATGAACACAATCTGAAAACAAGAGAAATATCACATTCAAGAGAAAAAACATCCTCCTCCACGCAGAATAAAGAGGGAAGCATGGTTTTAATAACCTGAACTTTTGCGGCCATTTACAATCTGGCTAAGGAGCCAAGCCAGAGCTTCTGGCTCAGTTTTAAGTTTATGAATTTGGCTCTTTTTTTAGCAACAGAAAATAAGATAATTTGTTGCAAAAACTTTTTATTTAAAATGAGCCAAGTACTGCTACAACCAGGAGATTTCCTCTGTGTTTTTCCTTTAGTTAAAAATAATTTCCTCCCTAAAGAGTGAGGTAAATTTCCAGCTTTACAGTTTTTATTGTTAAAGGATTCCTGAGAGCACAATGTACTTTATACCTTGCCAAGTATCTCTCTCTCTCTGTGCCTCTATCTCTGTCTCTCTCTCTCCATCTCTCTCTATCTGTGTCTCTGTGTCTGTCTCTCTGTCTCTCCATCTCTCTCTGTTTCTTTCTCTTGCTCTCTCTCTCTGGCTCTCTTTTGCTCTCTCATGCTCTCTCAATCTCTGTCTCTTTTTCACTCTGGCTCTGACTCTCTCTTGCTCTCTGGCTCTCTTTCTCTCATTCTCTGGCTCTCTCACTGTCTCTCTCTCACTGTCTCTCTCGTTCTCTGGCTCTCTGTTTCTCTCGCACACTCACTGTCTTGTTCTTGCTTTGTCTCTCTCACTCTCGCTCTCTGGCTCTCTCACTCTCTGGCTCTCTCGCACACACTCTTGTGCTCTCTCTCTCTCTCTCTGGCTGTCTCTCATGCTCTCTGGCTTGTTCTCTGGCTCTCTCTTGCTCTCTCTGGGTCTCTCCAGCTCTCTCCCTGGCTCTTTCTCTGGTGGTCCCTGGCTCTCTTTGGCTCTCTCTGGCTCTCTGGCTCTCCCTGACTCTCTCGCTCTTGCTTTCACTCTTGTTCTCTCTCTCTCTCTCTCTCTCTCTCTCTCTCTCTCTCTGGCTCCCTCTCTGGCTCTTTCTGGCTCTCTCTGGCTCTCTCTCTCTGGCTCTCTGGCTCTCTCTGGCCCTCTCGCTCTCTCACTTTCTCACTCTTTGGCTCTCTGTCTCTCCGTTTCTTTGTCTCTGTTTGTCTGTCTGTCTCAGTCTCTGTCTCTGTCTCTCTCTCATACACACTCTGTTATTTCTTTTTTTGACAGGTGTTCTGGTTAGGGTTGCTATTGCTGGGATAAAACATCATAACTCTTTCCCACTGCGGTTTATTGAAGAAAGTGAGGACAGGAACTCATACAGGGTAGGAATTTAGATGCAGGAGCTGATATAGAGGCCATGTTTCTGCTTACTGGTTTACTCAATGGCTTGCTCAGCCTGCTTTTCCTTCCCTCCCTCCCTCCCTCCTTCCTTCCTTCCCCACTCCCTCCCTCCCTCCCTCCCTCCTTTCCTTTCTTTCAATTTTATTTATTTATTTTATGTATGAGTGTTCTATCTGCATGTGTGCCTGCTTGCCAGAAAAGGGAATCAGATTCCAGTATGACGGTTATGAACTACCATGTGGTTGCTGGGAAGTGAACTCAGGACCTCTGGAGGAGCAGAAAGTTCTCTTATCCACTGAGCCTTCTTTCCATACTGCTTTCTTATAGAACTGACCACCAGCCTAGAGATAGCCCCACCCACAATGGGCTGCCCTGCCCCCCTCCCATCAAGCACTAACTAGGAAAATGTCCTACAGCTGCGTAGTATGGAGGCATTTTCCCAATTGAGGTTCCTTCCTTTCAGATGACTGGAGCTTGTGTCAAACTGGCATAAAGCTAGCCAGGACAACAGGATTACTGTCTGTGTGTTCTCTTCGTTTTTTAATTCACAGGTGTTATAATATTTTAAAACCAATCACCACTGGGACAATTGTGTTTTGGTAGCCATCCAAAATGACTAATTTCTTTATAATTATTACTATTTTGCAAAAATTCCCATTGGTTGGAAATATTTCTAGATTTAGTTTTCTACATAACATCCAAATATATATCTCTCATGACTAACCACACACACACACACACACACACACACACACACACACACACACAATATTCTTTCAACCCAATTTAGCAGAGATTATCCCATTGTAAGATGGCTTTCTCTAGTTAGGAGATGTCATGACATCAATAAAGCCTGAATGCTCAGCGACCACATCCGTGCTCAGTGTCATCCCCCGATCTCTGCTTGTGAAGGGGCTTTGTAAGCTGATGTTTAAGTACAAGTTTTGCCGTCAACTGAGGCAGAGCTAACTCCTGCCTGTGCCCCACTCAGCAACTCTTTCAGAGAAGAAGCCATAGCTAACAAGGTCTCCCTTACAAATCCTGCTTGTGGAGAATATGCAAAATTTCTGGCTACGTGTCTGTTTACCAAACAAGATTCAGCTCTTCTGCTCTCAGGCCACAGGAGAAGACACATTAATGACAGGTGGGTAATACAGAAGTGGACCATTATCTTTCCCTCTATCTGCACTGAAATTAGTTGGGTGCTTACAGCAAAATATAGCTAGAAAAATTACTGAAGATTCTTGGCTTATTCTTCATCATTCTATGCAACAATAATGGCACTCTAAAATATCTTCTAGAGGTTGTAAGCTATCTCTCTTCAACTCTGGCTGGAGAGGAGGGCAGGGACAGAGAAGAATCTCTAGCCTTGGATGTGCTGTGAGAGCCATTCTGAGGCTGCCTTTCACAAGTAATTACAGTCTCAACTTAATTCCCTGAAATCTGACCCACTAGAAGGAAGGAGGGTGAGAGAGTTGGCTTCTACACTTCCTCTCCGTCAGTTACTGTGGGTTATGAAACTTGCAAAAAATATTGGTTTCTCGTTTGTTATTGAATCAATATCTCTCATCTTTTATATCTAAATTCTTTAAAGCTATTAAAACGAAAAGACAAACTCATGATTTTAAAATTCAGTAGCAATGCAGTGAAACCTTTTACCTGAATTTTTTTTTTTTTCCTGAGTCGGGGTCTCATTTTGCAACCCAGGCTGGCCTCTACTTTGGAATCCTCCTGCCTCAGCCTCTTTTCAGCCCATCCCACGATAGTGTATAATCTTAGGGATAAGCTACCACGTGATGCTTTTAGCTTCACTTAACATGAGCCTTTAGTCACAAGAGTTAGAACAGCACACAGAATTTTACGCTTATGTTTAACACACTTTGGAAACCCGAAGTTCATTGTACAAAATGCTGACGTAGAAGCTGATGAAAAGTGAAACAAGAAATCTTGCCACTATAACTGTAAAGTTGCATTTATCTCCCCCCTCCCCTCTCTTTCGCCCCACCCTTATTTACACACATCTGTCGTAAGTATCTCCCTTTCTACTTCTGTGTCCTGTGTATTCTATTTTCCTCCCCTCTCCTTCCTCTTACATAACATACACCTACACCCAAAGCCACATAAATGCACATGCATAAAAATGTAAAGCTAGGACCTTGGAGCACAGAAAAACGTGTGTGGTATTTATCTTTCTTGGTCTGCTTGAGCTCATTTACTATAGTGATTTCCAGATTTCGCCATTTCCCGGCAGCTCTCATGATTCCTTCTAAGGCTGAGTAAACCTCCACAGCGTATGTGCACCACATCATCCGTCTATCTGTTGAAGGGTGTCTTGGCCGCTCCGTTTCCTTGCTGTGGCGAATGGTGCAGCATTCAGCATCAGCGTGTACCTATCTCTCTGGAGAATGTGGAGTCCTTTGGGTATATGTCCAGGAGTGTTGTAGCTGGGTCATACGGTATTTCTAGTTTTACTTTTGAGAAATCTATATGCTTATCTCCATAGTAGTTTATACTCCTACGCACAGGGCTCTTTCTCCCAAGCACTTACCACCTGCTTCCTGGATAGTAGCCATTCTGACTGGGGTGAGGTGGAATCTTATTATAGTGAGATTTTAACGAGTGCTTTAAATTGACATTTCTCTAATTGCTAAGGATTCTGAATACCTCTTGAATATGTTTACTGAGCATTTGTATTTCTTTCTCCTTTTTGAGAACTCTGTTCTATTAATTCACTTATTATTTGGCATTTTTCTTTTTTTTAACTTAACTTTCGTTGTTCTTAATATTTCCTAGATTTTTTAACTGTCTGAAGTATAGGAAGCAATGGTTTTCTTCCACTGTGTGATCTGTCTCTTCACTCTGTTAATGGTTTCCTTTGATGCACAGAAGCTTGTTAATTTTATATAATCCTATTTGATGATCCTTAGGGTTATTTCCCTTGTTCTTGGAGTCCTGTTAAAACAGTGTTTATCCGTGTCTGTAAACATTTTTCATATGTTTTCCTCTAGTAGTTTCAGCATTTCAGGTTTTAAATCAAGGCTTTTTAACCATCTTGAACCATTTTTTTTTTTTTTTGGTAGGGTAAAAGATCTGACTCTAATCTCCTTGTCCTGTCCTTCAGGTGGTTAGCCAGTTACTGGTATATCTGATGAACAGGTGATATATTTTTTACACAGTGTATATTTTTTGATACTTTTGTCAAAAATTAGGAGGCTCCATACCTGGATAACCTGATATGTTCTTTTGATATATGTGTCTGTTTTTGTGCCCGGCACCACTTTGTGAATTTTTGAGAGAAGTGGATCTTTAAAACATATCCAGCCCCCAATACTCTCTTCTAACTCTCAGAATTAGACTTTCTGTACCTCAGACCTTCCATGAATTCTGTATCTAATGCCTCCTCCTCAGATACTAACGTGGCAGAGAAAGCGGTCCTAGGAATAAGTTAAAAAAAATATTCACAATCAAACAACTCTAAAATACAAAGAATGAGATCTTTATTAATTAAAAATTCAGTATTTTAATTATGTACACCTGTGAGTGGGTCTGTGCATATGAACTCAGGTGCCTGCAGAAGCCAGGAGAAGACCTCAGACCCCCAGAGCTAGAGTTACAGGTGGTTTTAGGCCACTGTATGTGGGTACTTAAACCCATGCTTGGGTCCTCTGCAAGAGAAATGTGGTCTTTTTTGATGGCTGGGCCATCTTAGAATAAATATTTGTTATTTATTATGAGCCAGCCCCAGAATAAAATATTTAATAATGTATTTAAGATACTTAATAATATAAAAAGCAATTGATATCTAATTTATATTATTAAAACAATAAAGATAAGCTGGCTTGACTAAGAATCTGCTTTAGTGTCTATTTTGCTGTGAAAAGAGACAGCCCAGGAAAAGAGCGCTCAGAGGGAAGATGACCATGCCATCTTCTGAAGAAAAGGCTGATGTCCCACGCTGGGGTGGCATCTACCCAACCCCCTCTTTGTTCACCCTAAGACCTCCCCGCACTGACCACTGCTCACTGTGTTTCTGCGGGGTCAGATGACTTTTCTCTTCTCTCTAGTGAACAATGACTCATCTTTCAAGACTCAGATAGGCTGTTCTCTCTCAGATCTTCATCCGGCCCCTCACTTTGGATCTCAAGGAACTCCACAGAAGAGGGGAAGGAAGGCTCATAGGAGCCAGAGGGGTCAAGGGCACCACAAGTAAAGGGCGTACTGAATCAGCAGAGCAGGGGACATAAGGGCTCACGGAGACTGAAGCAATAATTATGGAGCAGGAATGGGTTTGTGCTACTTTCTCTGTATGTCTGTTCTGGTTGTTCACGTGGTGTTTTGTGGGGTTCCTAATAGTGAGGGTAAGTGGTGTTTCTGACTCTTTTGTCTGCTTTGGGAACCCTTTCCCTGCTACTAGGTTGCCTTGTCCAGCCTTAATATAAGGGTTTGTGCCTACTCTTATTGTGACTTGCTGTGCTGAGTTCAGCTGATAGCCCTGG
Source organism: Meriones unguiculatus (assembly GCF_030254825.1). Lineage (NCBI taxonomy): Eukaryota > Metazoa > Chordata > Mammalia > Rodentia > Muridae > Meriones > Meriones unguiculatus. The sequence goes on along the minus strand of NC_083354.1, from coordinate 15,150,480 downwards.
AAGGCCTGCTCTTTTTCTGAAGGGAAACAGGAGGAGTGGATCTGGGTGAGAGGAAGGGGGACTAGGAGGAGAGGAGGGAGGGGAAACTGCCCTGGGGATGTATTGGGAGAAGAAAAAAGATATTCTCTCTTTGAGTAAACATTCTCAGAGTTACTGATTGTATATTTATTTATCCAAACCCTACCACCTGCACCAAGCTTTTGTTGAAAATTTCTTTACTGAGTGAATAAGAAAAATATTATCACAGGGGGGACCATACTCTAACTTTTGTACCTTATTAATCATTATACATTTGCACTCTATAGCTAGTAGGATAATCCTTGTCCATAAACTTGAACTACTTGTGTCAATTTGTGAATAAAGCCTACTCTGGATTTATGTCTAGCACTTATTAGACATTAATCAAAGCTGTTTTGGTCAGGTCTGACGTTAAGTGTCAGTATATATTCTCTGCTTGAACATGCTTGTGTGAGGCATGAAGAGTGTCTCTCTCGGTGGTCTTGGAGACTTCGGCTGTGATGGGAAGCAAAGAAGATGACACGACCATGCAGGGTCTGCTTGGCGTTGCTCTGTTGCAGCTTTGTGCTCCAAGACCCATTACACAGCATGAGGTTTTCACCCACTGTATTTGCTTTGAGGTTTAGTATGCATTAGACCTTATGGTATGGGAGAAAGGAGTTTCACCAAATATCTGCTCATATTCTATTTCAGTCACTGACTAGTGAGGTGGCCCTAGGCAAGTCAGTCGCAAGGGCCTGCATGCCTAATCAAGGAAATCAGAATATATGATACTGATTTTAAGAGGATGGCTGGGAACATATGCTCCATGACTGAGCTGGATACTCGATAGGCTTTTTAATTACAGTTAACTGACTATTCCTCAGAATCACAAACCTCATATGTATAAAATATTCTGAGTCTAAGAGCAAAGGGGGACCTGAGAACAGGCACACAGGCAAGGAAATTTTAGTTAACGTACTTACCAAAACCTAAGAAATTGATTAAAGGATTGGTGGAAATCTTAGTTTGGATGTCTATTGCTGTGATAAAACCTCACAACCAAACCAACTCAGGGAGGGAACGGTTTGTTTCCGCCTACATGTCCAGTTGGCAGTCCATCACTGAAGGAAGTCGAGGCAGAAGCCTAAACAGGAACCTGGAGGCAGGAACTGAAGCAGAGGCTATGGAGGAGTGCAGCTTAAGGCTTCAGTCTCACAGCTCCCTCACTCACCCTGCCTTCTCATTAGTATAAAACATCTTTTATACTTTCATGAGTGACCCAGGACCGTCCACTCTCCCCCCAGGATGGACTTTCCTACATCAACCATTAACCAAGACAATCAAGATAGACTTGCCTACAGCCCAATCTATGCATGCATTTTCTCCATTAAGATCGTCTCTTCCAAGATCTGTCTAGGTTTCTGTAGAGCTGACAGAAACTCAACCAGAACAGAAGATGTTAATGCAAAGTCATATGCAATTACCAACCATACTGCTTTATAAGTATATTTTATAACGTCAGATTTTTTCACTAAGAAAAAGGTGTCTTATGATGTGGAATTGTCATAATGATTTCTTATTTTTAAATTCAGTGTGTTTTACTTGTAGACATTCTGTATACGTCATGTCAGGCTGTAGAGGGCTGATCCTGTAAGAATGGTTTTCCCAGTGACACTGTAACCCTGGTGGTTTCTCAAAGAACACAAGTCACAAAAGAATGCCTTTCTCGGGGCCTGGAGAGATGGCTCAGAGGTTAAGAACACTGACTGTTCTTCCAAAGGTCCTGAGTTCAATTCCCAGCAACCACATGGTAGCTGGTATTACTCATAGTAACCTATAGTGAGATCTGGTGCCCTCTTCTGGTGCACAGGCATACATGCAGGCAGAATGCTCTATAAATAATACATAAATTAAAAAAAAAAGAATGCCTTTCTCAGAATGAATGCTTCCTGATAAGCAATGCATGGCTCTATATTAATTTATAATTGAGTATATATGTGATTATATGTGTATTTATATAAGGATATATCATTGTGAGTGAAAAATATGAAATATACTCATGTATATGATAGGAGATAGCTATATATGCATATAAAATATTGCATATATGCATATACTAATATAATGAATTTTACTGAAATAGTGATAAAAGATGTTTTATACTAATAATTTTATAGTTTTATCTAAAATGCATATATCATTAAGGACTAGTTCAGACTATTAATAGGAATCATATGTGTCTCTGTGTGTCTGTCTCTGTATGTGTCTGGGTGAGTGTGCATATTTCTGTGTGACTATGTGTCTGTGTGTTTCTGTGTGAGAATGTCTGATTCTGCATGTCTGTGTCCATAAATTCGGGTGTGTGGTGCAGAGTATCATTGGGGAATTACAACCACCATGTATACTGATGGTCAACCTCTGTTGAGTCAATGTCTGAGCCTCTCTCAGTTTGTCTCACTGGGAGCGTTCATTTTCTGACTTTCTCTTATTGCTGGATTTCATGAGTCACCTGGGAAGCAGTTAGCTTCCAGGAAAGGATGCTGCTCCTAAGAAAATACCATGTATGGATTCAATTCAGTTTGCCTTAGTCGATAAGTTCTGTTCCCACAGCTTGGCTGCTTTATAATGTAGCTTAGCCTTATTGTTGAAGCGTAAAATCGAAAGTGAAGAGTGGTGGGTGGGCTTTTGAAAGTATGAGGACCTTACTCTTTTATGTAAACTCAGAAGGCTTATGGTCAGGAAGGAACAAAGTGCCCTTGGTAGACAGAAAGGCTCTAGCAGCAGGGAAGCTTCCTCTTTCCTCTCTAGGCAGTAAGGCCCTCTCACTTTTCTTTCCATTTTAAAGATGTATTTTATTTTTAATGGTTTTTGTTGATGTTTTTGTTGTTGCCTGTGTGTGTGTGTGTGTGTTTCCCTCATGATAGCAGTGCCTGAAGAAGGTATCAGACCATCTAGGGTTAGAGTTACTGACAAATGTAAGCCAATGTATGGGTGTTGGGAACTCAAGTCTTGTCCCTTGCAGGAGCAGCAAACTTTCTTAACCCTTTAACCATCTCTCCAACTCCCCTTGGATTTCTTTGTTGAAAATGTTTTCTTGAACATGGGACTTTTCCTGGAAAGGGAACATTGGCTTTAACCCTAAGCTCTTTCTATTATCTGATGAGTTCTGCTTTGCTGGATGCACATGGCTGATTCCCATGCATTCAGTATGCATAAGATTTAAACTGAGCTTTCCATTTAAGCAGGGCCCAAGCCATCATTTCTATACTCCCGAGTTACAGCCTGGAGCCCACCACCAAAGGGGTGTCATGTGTATGATGGTAAGAACAGTTTGAGACCGCTGAGTCCAGGCAGTTTAATCTAACAATTGTTTCATAGTATAGAGTTGCATTTTATGAATCCTTAACTGAAACATGAGCAGTGAAGAGAAAAGGGATGCCTCTTACTCCTTCTTTGTCACTTGGAGCAGGACGAAGGGATGTTTGCCTGATTATGAGAACCCGATTAAAGAAGAAAAAAGGAATCCATGAATAAATTTACCAGGATGTGCTCATTCCTTCAAGGCTCACCCAATCCCAGAAAACAGTCCAGGGAATTTAAAACTGGGAATTGCTCACACTATGACAAAATGGTTGAAGCCCTATGAAAGAATAAAGGACCCTGAAATGAGCACAGCAGGGAACCATTAACACACCTGTTGGAAGGAAGAAGATATAGGTCAGTGGTGCTATAAGGGCCCAGAAGCAAGGTCAGAGCAATGAGGCAGTACCAAGAGGTTTGCGTTAAAATTGTGGAGGGGCTCCACCCACAAGGAAACCCAAACTTCGCTGGTGCAGCTCTTCAAGACAGAAAAAGAAGGGAAGGAATACAATAGTTCAGGTTTCTGCCTTGAGTTCCTGCCCTGGTTTTCTTCCTGATAGACTATAGGCTGAAACAAACCCTTTCCTCCCCAGGTTGCTTATGGCCGGTGTTTTTATCACAGTGTAGAAAACAAGCAAAGAGAATCATCTCTTCATGATTCATCCATCTGCTGGTGGACATCTAGGCCTTCTCGTTATCAACGTTCCGTCACATGTGTGTGCCTTATGTCAAGTCTCCATGCACAATGAAGTGGTACTTAGATGGCATCCATAATTCTGTCACAATTAGCCCTATCCAGAACACCACGCATGTGTTGAAAGTGTTTTAGTCAAGCTCTTCAGCTGAATGGTGTGCATATTAATGATTAACCTATATGCATTTATAGACATGGACACTCATGCTTTCAAGAGAGCCACCAGAAATCACACTTGTGCTCACCCTCATACCTGATTCTTTATTCTCTGAGAGCAAGAATGATCACACTTTAATCTTTTAAATCAGGTAACAGCAAACCTGCCTTTTTATACTATACTGATGCTTTAGGGAATATATCTGTCATCTATGAAGGTGTGTGTGTGTGTGTGTGTGTTTATGTGTGTTGTATTTACATGAAACTTTCAGTTTTTCCTATTCAATGACTTTAAAACAAGAACAAGAACAACCTTATTAAACCTCCTCTCATCTCTTGGAGATTTTTTGGAAGCTTTAAATATTTCCTGCCAGAGAAAAGAGTCAAATAGCTGAAGTTCACATTTCAGAAGATTCAATTCTGCAGACACCCAACTTTCCTTTCTCTTAGACTCAATGACTTTGTAAGAAAAGGAGGAAGCCACACAGAACTTGATTCAGTAGGGAGGCAATCTCAAAAGTAAACACTGTTAACTAATATCCCCTTCTTCCCAAACATCAGAGACCCCAGGGCACAGACACTAGCCTAGAGAAAGGTTCACACCAATCACCAAGGAACTGTAAAAGACGAACCTTAGGAAATTCATTCCAATTACTTTTCTACTTAAATGTAAGCATTAACCAATTATCTGGAATAGAACAATTCTGCTTCAGCAATGTTGGTTAGGTATCAATTCTCTCTAGACACATGCAGAGACTATCATGCAAAATGAGAAGCGACAATGCAAAAACAACCAACAAAATTCCAAGCCCCTAAACACCCACTAAAACCTGATAGTGTCACATTGGTATCTGTCTGCAATGCTACTCTTTATCATCAAAATGCCAAAAAGTTCTTAAAAAAAAAACTCTAAAATTTAACATACACACACAGACATACATTTATATTATTAAGAACATATAGGAGTTTGGACACACATTATTGCAAACGTATAGTGAGTTGGAACTTTCTATATTCTTGTTTTAACAGACCAGATTCTGGCCTTCTGCAAGTTTTGTAATTAAAAAATTTTTTTTCATTGAATATAGATACAGCTCATTTAAAAATCTGCAACCAAATAGCATGCTCTAGAAGGTTAAGAGATTGGTGACTGAGGTAGATTCATTTTCATAAAAGATATGACTTTGGGTGGAGTCATTGCAATTGTCATTTTTTTAGCTAAAAGGGCTCAAGCATTAGCAATTTCATATGCTTTCCCTTGCATAAGTACAAGTCAGAGGACTGGCTTGCTCTGACTGACCAGTGACCACTGGCTCTATGTAGGGTGGACATTATCGCCTTGACCTCTGAAATCCTCAGGAAGGCTAGTTCAAAATCATTAGCCATTTGTTTGTCTAAAAATGTCAACAACAACAAACAGATTTTGCTTCAAAAATGGTTAGTTTCATTTCAGTCTCTATAACTGAAAATAACACTAGATAAACTGAAATTTTGCTCCAGCTACTCTTTAGAACTAAACAAAGTAGGGCCAGATAGATAGCTCCCCGAGTAACAACACCAGCTGCCAAGGCTGATGAACTGAGTTTGATCCCACGAACCCACACGGAAGCTGGTCCCTGACCTCCACATGCCTATGCTTGCTCCAGCCCACCTCATCCAAAAACCAAATAAAAGGATGAAGCGAGCTAAAGATGATAAGCAATAGCTTAACAATTAAAGCCTGATTTAAACCATTTAAAAAGTGGCCTCTGTGTCACCAAGATTAAAAAGGTCAGTCTTTCTCTCTCTCTCTCTCTTTCTTTTTTACATAATTTTCCCAGTATATCTTCCTGCAAAGCAGAGTCCTACAGAACAATAACTGCCTGATGCCGGCAAAGGCCTTGGCCAGCACCCTGAAATGAGCTATGCCAGTTTCTCCCAGAATTACCGATGATGGTTCTTCCTACTGTGCCTTCACTATTCTTTCAGGTTCTATGGGGAGAAGTCAGGATAAGGTGAAAAAGCATCGCTAGGATCTCAATAGATGGAAGCCCAGGGGAAGCCCAAGTACTTCTACTCTTGTACTCCCTTCCACTTAGCTGAGTCAAAGTAAGTTCTTCTGTGCTGCTTTCCTGCTTCTCATTCTAGTCAAGAACAGCCTGGAAGTTCATTGAACATGTGGAAAAGAAAATAGTAAGCTACTGAGAAGACCTGATGGTCTTCAGTCAAGAAAATGTTCTGGAGATTTGGATGAAAAATGGGCATCCGAGCTCACCAAAATACTTTTTGGGTAGTGAGTATAGAGAAGGAAGGCATGCATTTGAAACTTGTAAGACAGATGCCATCAAGAGAACTATAACCTGAGGCTGAAGTAATGAAGCCAATTAATGAGGAAGATGCTGCCATGGTGGAAGACCAACCTCAGAAAGCTTCATTTGAAGATAGCCATGAAGTTTTAGATTCGCTTTGTGCCCAATATTATGTAAGGAGATCTCAGTCCCAAGTGACCTCAAAAGTTCACTGGGAAAACAACACTAACACATATGAAAACATGGCAATTGTGGGAATATGTTTAAAAAAAAAAAACACTAAAATACCATAAGAGTAATGTGAAAATGTCTACACACATATAGGTACCCGAGATGGCACTCATTTCTGCCTAGAACTTTCAGACTCCATCCACAAGCTGTGAGCAGTTGCAATAGCGTTACCCCCTCAAAGAACACGTGGTGAGAATCAAGTGCTGAGAACGGGAAGCCAAAGGCTGGGGTCCTCGCTTTCCATGTGTGTCTTCAGGAAAATGAGCATCTTTTTAATCCGCCGTGAATGTGATAATGAAAGCCTACGACACTGGGATACCTCTGGTATTCAGAAGAGTTTAGATCCGCACCAGATTGCTGGGCACCATCAGCAGTCAAGAGCAAGGCATGGGGGGTAACGATGTCACTGTGAACTTTGTTTTTGCCTCGTTTTCAGTTTCTGACTTTTACGAATTTTATTGAGTATCCTTCCGTTGGCTTTTGCCACCTTCTTAGACATAGCACTTTGTTTTATCATTTTCTCAGTCATTTTAAATCTCATATGTATTTAAAAATATCACGATCTAAAATATAGCCTTTCTTGCACAGTGTTAAGATTCTTATAATAATAGATTTCTAGCTCTGTTGTTGAGAATATTGAGCAAGTATCATGACTCATGTAATCTAAATACAAGTAATTATTTTTATTTAAAGATTTAGTACATTTTGGAAACTTTATTAGGGGTGTGTGTGTGTGTGTGTGTGTGTGTGCGTGCGCGCGCGCGCGCACGCCAGAGTATAAAATGTGCCAGATTTGGTTCTTGGCTTCCCCCGTATGTCTTGAGGGTTGAACACTGATCATCAGGCTTGCTGTCAAGAGCCTTTACCCACACAGTCATCTCAACAATCCATGTTTAGTACTTTAAAAAATAAATTTAAATGACCACCTAACGGTATGTTATATTTGCTACTCTAATTGTTGTGCACAGCAGTTGTCATTTCTTTTCTTGCCTTTATATGCATCTATGTTCTCAAATTGTATGTTTTTTTCTTTTTACCAATTTTTTTTTGAGATTATAATGTAACTGCATTATTTCTCCCTTCTGTCTTCTCCCTCAAAACCCTCCTTTATCCCCGTCCTTGCTCTCAGATTCATGGCCTCTTTTCTCATTAACTTTTGTAACATGTGTGTATGTCCATAAGCCGCTCAGCCTGTGTAACGGGTATGTTTTCAGGGCTGACTGTTTGGAATTGGATAACCGCTTAGCATGATTCCAAGCTTCTCTGTTTCCCGGAGCACTGCCTTTAACAAGTCCTGCAGGGAAGGCCATTTTCCTGTCTCTTTGTGTCTGAAAAGCCTTCATTTTGCATTTGGTTTCTTTGCTTTTAGAAGATAGTTTCTCTGGACATGGCGCCGAACTCGACAGATCAATCTCCTTCAGTGATCTGAAGGCGCCATTCAACTTTTGCTTATCCGTATCCCACAGAACTGGCTATTTGCAAGGCTTTCCCTTCATTGGTTTTGGTTATTGTGTACTTTGGCACAGCTTTTGCATCTTTCTTATGCTTGACTTTGCATTTTTAATTGTGATCAAATTTGGGAAAGAAAGACACTTTTTACTAGCGGTCTTTTTCTCCTGTCTCCTAGGGATTTTTATCAGATATCACTGTAGGGAGCCGTGTTTTAGAGTCTCCTTACCCATTAATATTTCTTCAATGAGCTCCTTACAGACATAGAACATTCTTGATTTAGTTCTCAAATATTACTTTGCTTTAAGTACCCTTTATCTAGAGTTAAATACGTTTCCAAGCCCTGCCAAGTGGCCTTGCTGGGCAGAAAGAACAGACCAAACCCTTGCATGGAGAGGGGAGGAAGCACGGAGTCCCACCCCTACTTGACATACTATTGGCAAATGGTAGTTGCTGGAAGTGGGAGAGTCAGTTTTCCTTAAGTGTATGGACCCCAGTAAATTGACCATTCTGTACTGGACAGACCAAGAATATATGGACATGTATATGAGTATAAGAGTATATGCCCATGTTCCATTTCCCAACTTCCTCTGACTGGCTGCTGGCCTCAACCTCTGCATCGTCTGTTTTTCCAGCAAGAATGAAGCCCCTTTCCTACTTGACTCCATGTCTATAGTGCCAGACAATGACACCCACAGATATGCCAAATGGATGATTTTTCTATAGAGTAATAGAGCTGGGACTTGTGGACAAAACTACCTTGGACTCTAGATTTTGCTTTGCACAGAGGAGCATCAGTGGAGGTCCTTAGACTCCCGGTTTGTCTAGGGAAGTGTCAGGATGTTAAACTTCTGACCTGCTTTCAGATAACTGAGGGAAAACATCAAGAAGTGGAGGGAAAAGCTGAGCAGATGGATGGACAGTGTGGTGCTTGGATTTTAAAAACACTGTTATGTTGCACGATACTTGATCCCATTGTGAACCCCAAAATTGTGACCCGTAAAACGGTACTTCTTGTTTGATGTGGTTAATCCCTATGACACACATTTAATCCAAGAACTTCTTATTGTAAACAGGTTTATCATGGTGCTGTTCACCCACCCCTAGCACACACCCTTAATCCAAGAGCTTTCTGTACAAAGGATTTAATAAAGTCAACCCTAGGTCAAGAGGTGGAGCAAGAAACCAGCTGACAAGGTTTTAAGTGTAGGAGGGACTTTGAGTTGAGGGGTATGTAAGACAGCATGGAGAAGTAGAAAAAAGCGGTTAGCTTAAGCTCTGGTTTTAGCTTCAGCTCCTTAGCTCCCTGGCTTTTTGGGCTTTGAGCTAGCAAGCCTTTGGCCTTGGGTTGGTTTTTGTTTTTGTTTTTGTTTTTGTTTTTGTTTGTTTGTTTTTTTTTGGCCTTTTCCTTCGGGGCTGTCAGTTGAGCTAGTGAGCCCTTTGGGTTTTTTCCATCCAGACCTAAGCTGAGAAGGAAGGTCAGCCGGGTGCTTTGTCTGCCTCTCTGAGCTAGCAGGTTTTCACCCAGCATCTGGTTCTTGAGCTTTTATTTGTAAAATAAAACATCTTTTAAATATAACACCGTGTGCTCTCTCAGGTTGATTGAGGGCCCTTACTAGATACATTACACTCAGGGAAACTTGTTTTAATCTGCAAATGAGTGGCTAGCAGAACCTCTTGGCGTCTGACTCTTTCTTATACACATAATACAAATGGGTCTCCTAATCTCATCTCATCTAATCTTTAAGGTATGGTTAAGGGGAAGGTTTTTATTGTAGATGTGAGGGAGAGCACAGCCAGAGGCATCTGGAAGAGTCCTGAGCAGGGAGAGAAAGTAGAAGACTGAAAATGGCTAGCAAATTGAGAAGCAAGGTGAGAAGCAAGAGCAGAGTAGAGGGAGGCATGAGGAGCAAGAGAGAAGACAAAGAGCATGGGCAAAATAGAAGTCCCAAAGAACAGACAGCATATAGGTTATAAGGAGAATGAGAAGCTGTGGGGGAGGGGAGCCTATGAGCTGGAGAAGTTTATGGTGTGGAGGAGGTGAGAACAGCTAGGTACTTGTGATACTGAGGGAGCCTGGAGGCCAACACATATTTTGGTTTGCTAATAGGCACCACAGGTAGCTATATGTCCCTTCTGCCAGTAATAAGGGAAAGTGGCTCCTTCGGTAGAGGGAACCAGCTCCAAAACCCCAAAAGAATGCTGGCTTTTTTGTTTTAATTTTTATTTTTTAAAGATTTATTTATTTAAAGTACATGAGTGCTCTACCTGCATGTATACCTGCTGGCCAGAAGAGGGCACCAGATCTCACTATAGATGGTTGTGAGCCACCATGTGGATGCTGGGAATTGAACTTAGGACCTCTGGAAGAGCAGCCAGGGCTCTTAACCGCTGAGCCATCTCTCCAGCCACCAGTGTCCAAGTGGGCTCCTTAGTAATGAGAACATGAACTGATTGGCCTGCTCCTTGATCACTTCCCCTTGAGGGGGGAGCAGTCTCACCAGGCTACAGAGGAAGACAATGCAGCCATTCCTGATGAGATCTGATAGATTAGGATCAGAAAGAAGGAAAGGAAGATCTCCCCTATCAGTGGGCTTGGAGAGGGACATGTGTGGAGAAGGGGGAGGGAAGAAAGGACTGGTAGGGGAGGAGGGAGGAAGCTATAGGGGGGATACAAAGTAAATAAACTGTAATTAATAAAAATTAAAAAAAATAAAAACCAGTTGCTCTTAAAAGAAAGAAAGAAAGAAAGAAAGAAAGAAAGAAAGAAAGAAAGAAAGAAAGAAAGAAAGAAAGAAAGAAAGAAAGAATGCTGGCTTTTGTCTAACTACCAGAATTCAGGGTTATGGAGTTTCCTTTGGACCTGACATATAGATTCCCATTTTAAATTCAATTATTTACTAAGGATTTGGAGCATTTTGTTTGAATTGCATTTCATGTAGTCTAGGCTAGCCTCATATTCATTGTGGGGCATAAACTGGCTTTGAATTCCTGATCCTCCTGCCTCTACATTCCATGGGAATGGATCATGGGATGAGACATCATACCTAGCTTCATTTTCAGTTTGATACTAAGCAAAGATCATGACCTTCACGACCTTCTCCATCTCTGCCTACAGATCACTGCAGGACAGTGTTTGGAGCTGTATTTTTTTTCATGGCTTGCTGTTTATTAATTCTCTTTGGGTTTCCAACTCGTGTTTTAAGAAACTCAGTCCACTTTCTATACCCCTTACTCTCTTTACAAAACTCATAGGTTCTAGTGCAAAGCAATGACAAAATAGGTCCCTGTCTATTGTCTGCCCTGGTTATAGATTGGTGACAATGGGCTCAAGCTCACTGTGAGAGGCAAAGCTGCTTGGAGTACCTCCCTTACAGGCACATTCACAATATAGTCTGTGATTAGTCAAAACAAACAACCAATAGTTTAAGCCCATAAAGGGTGACTAGACTCTCTCCCACTTTGAAAAATAATGAGAACATCTTCCGTGACAAATGATATGCTAATTCAGATACCATCACGGTAAGCTAGCTCAGGCAGCTAAGGAAATGCTGCCTTTCCCATCCAGCCACAGAAGGGACCCTGTGAGTGGCCTAGGCAATAAATCAAATCTCGATTGCTTTCCACCTGTCACTTTAAAATATTAATCCGCTGTGGTGTGCAGGCATTCTTATTTAATTGTGGTGTTAAATAAACCATCTCGTATAGAGCACAGTTTATGTTTAATTCACGCTCATCCCTGGCTGAGCAGCGCATGGCTTGAGGACAGCCAGGTGCCTGTGGCTCTTTGTCTGCTACCAGAGCTGCGTGTCTGGAAATAGATGAAGTCAATAAACGCTTCAAAAGGACCAAGGCTATCGCCTCTCTTAGTAGCACTGTCCCAAGTTCGGGGTGCTCTGGGGTGGCAGGGCCTCCCACAGTAACACTGAGTGCAAGGGGAGAGTACTGTCTATGCACACGAATGAAGAGGTTTGAGCGTGGCATGCGTCTGCAGGCTTTCGTGTCTGAACACTTGGTGCTGAGCACTGCTGGCAAATGCCGCGGAACCTTTTGAAAGCAGAGCCGTTCCCTGTTTCCGGTCTGTGCTTGGCTCTCAGCGGTAGTCACAACACCACCGCTCCCATGTCTCCTTGCCCGGATGAACCCTTCCCGCCAGCGGTAAGCGAGGCTAAAGCTGCCATCCCTTGAGTTGCTTCTCGCCAGGCATTTGGTCCCAGCATCAACAAGTAAATAAAGTAATTTCTCATGATTTGAAGAATTTAAGGGGTTCTCTAGGCACAAAAAAGGATGCTACATCCAGAAAACGGTTCTAGAGTTATAATGTTATAGAGCAGCTCATGTTTTATAAAAGGTGCAATCTCTCCTTAACCCAACGTGTTTATTGGTGCCTAGCACAGTGTTCTGTATACAGGGGGCGCTCAGGGGAAGTCAGAGAGCAGAGCTGGTTTTCCAGGGAACTGTGTGAGTAGGATCTCTAAAGCACAAACCATTCCTATTCAACACTGTGGTAAAGGAGAGCTGTTTGCCTTCCTACTGCAGGCATTGTGTTGCTGAGAATTCCTGTTAACAGAATTCCTTCTTATGAAATGATGCGACGCAGCGCTTCCCTGCTACAAGCTGATGTCTGTCTTCTCTCTAGGAAGAAGTCAACATAGTTTTTTTTTTTTCTCTGTTTTAGAACAAACACAAAATGAACAAACAAAAAACAAGGAAAAAAAATGAAGCATGAAGACTAGGCTAGAAAATCCTCTTGAAACATTCCACCAACATATACATGAGACACAAGTTTCTTAGCTCTCACATTTACCATTAAATGAACATACGTAGGGTTATTTTCTCGCTGTATCCCAATGGAAACAGTGTCTTCCTCTCCCTTTTAGGGAATCGTTTATAAGTGCAAAAGATATCATTATATGTAGAACTAGAATCAGATGTCAAAATTAATCAAAAAGTGATTATTCAGATGATTATCAAAGAGCCAAGACTGCGAACATCTTAACTTCATAAGACATTTTCATCTCCAAAGAACTATACTTTGCATTATCACAACTAATTTGTATGCGGTCTTTTGGAGATGAGGGGTGTGTGAAGAGCCCCTCAGGCTCGAGGCTTCTGGAAGGACATTAGGAGTTGTGCTATCCCTCTCTGCAGCACTCTCCAGAATGGCCCATGCGCATGCCATCCATCCATTTCTTAAAATTAAATTTGAAGTTAGCATTCAATGTATTGCATTTCCTGATGGCATATTCCCACGTACTCTGTTTGACCGGTCCTCCTTCCTTTTCCCGTAGCGGATCCTCTTGGCCTGCCTATTACACATGCTCCATTGCACGCTCATTTCTTTTTCTCATCCTTTCTCCTCCTCTCCTGTGATACCTTCTTTTCCTTTTCTGTTTCTAGTTTTATGAACTCACACACACACATACACATAAACACATACACATACATACTATACACATACACATACATGCATACATACATACACACACATATATAACACATGCATACACATATATACAAACAGACATACACACATACATACCCAGACATAAAAATACATATGCACACATACACACATACACACACACGCCTAAAAATTAAAATTTCTCAATTTAAGCTGTGCAAGAAGTGATTAAGAATTAAAATTGAAATGTTTTATCATAAAAATCTCCAGAGGCCATCACAGTATCTTTAACTGAGGGACAATTAAACTCTATAACCAAACCCAGAATTTGAACAATAATTCCATTTTCAGTTTTACAAGCTCTGTGTTGGCTTGCCTCTGACAGAGTAACAGCACTTTTTAGAGCAGAGAATCTGGTTGTGGGAAAAGGCACATCTGGTCCTCATCACTTACGTCTTGCATTTGGCTTCACAACAGGTAGCTGCTTTTTAGAGCTGGCTCTTCCACAACCCATCTGAACTTTGATTTTCTCATCAACGAAATGAAAGCGATGGACCTAACAACCTTTCAAGTCTGCTACTCTCCTTCTATTTTAGCAGGGTTTCAACTCCTCATACTCTGCCCTCACTCATCTTCACTCTTCGAGTTGGAATACTTTCCACATGAGAGCATCACCACTCTGTTGCTGAAAGTCCTAGAATCTGGATATACGCTTCTGGGTGCTTATCTGGGTGTTTTCTAGGTTGTCTGGGACTGACTTTATTTTTGGCTGGTGTGAACTCTGGCCACTATTGTATCTAGACCTTCTACATGATCCTGATGTGGATGGCAGTGTTTTCCCTAATACAAACACTTATCACTACTTGGCTGATTTCTCTTGGGGAACCTTTATAAGATTAAATATGACAAAAAATGTTGAGATGGATTTTTTATTTCTCAACTGCTACTGGTCAGCTACGTATCAAATTCCTTAGGCGTGTTTAGTTCCTCCCCCCCAACCCCGCGCGCCATGTCTTGCATTGGCTCTTATGCTTTTTTATTTTACTTTCACCTATCATTTAAGTTCAGGTTCTCAAACTTTCATCCCAGTTAACACTGACTAACAAGGATAATATCCTACATTAAAAAACAAAAACAAAAAACAGAAAGTCTAGAAGACATACAAACATGATAGAGTTCAGTCAGTGAACTGACACCTGCAGGAGAAAAAACTTGGCTGAGCCTCATAATCACTTCAGCTTCCTGTCTTAGGAGACTGTCCCAGCCACTGCTCAAGAGATGCAGAGTGACTGTGGCTCTCTGAGCTGGAAAGACAAAGCTCAAACTCCAGAAAGAACAAGGTAGCTGGAGGGCACAGGGCACAGTATTGAAGAAAGTGACCCAGAAGGAGGGTTCCAACCTTCTGTTGTGGATTCCTTGTCAGAAGTCAGCTGAATAATGATGAGGGCATGCTTGGGAAAACACCTCAAGGCTTGCTTAAGAACAGTGGATGGATTAAATTCAACGGAACCCAGCACCCACCCAGGGCCAGGTAAGGAGCCATTTTCCACTTAAGCCACTTTCCATGAGAAAAGCCTCAGAATTCAAGAGGCAGTAAGCTCAGTCTGCATGATCATCCTAAAGCCCTATTTCAATTCTATCTCATAGATTGTAAAGCAAGACCAATAAAGCAAGAAATAATAATCAAGCAAATAAAAAAGTATGTAACTGATTTTCGGAACAAAGAGTAAGAATTACAGAATGTCAAAACACCAAGCTGCTGACAAAGTGATATTTGCAGTGTTGTCCAAGACACAATATAGAAGTAAAGATATGCAAATAGAAAAAACCTGCAGCAGACAGAAAACCTTGCAGACAAAGCTAAGCTTTGTAAATGGAAATTCTCAGATTGTGAGTCAAGGGCATCAAACATTTACTATAGGTATTGTCTAGCCTCAAAAAGTGCACAGACTCTTAGGACCAATGGAAGAAACGCAACTAAGTAGTTAGGAGAATTCAGCAGCACATATCAATTTCTTTTCCTTACAAGCCATGACAAATCCCTTGAGAAAGAAAGCAGGAAAAGAATGCCATTGATTATGACCCTGAAGAAAAACAAACAAAAACTCAGGAAGAAACCCAAAAAAGGAGGTAAAAAAAAAAAAAAAAAAACCTCCACAGTGGAACCAGAAAATGATGCAGAAATGTAAGAAAACCCTTGAAGATTCAAAGATAACCTGTGTTCCTTGATAGTGTGAATTAATAGTGTGAAACTGGCCATACAGCCAGAACAGCCAATGCTATGTAATTCCACTAAAATATCAGTGGCGCTCTTTATAGAACTAGGGAAAAATCAGAAGTCTCATATGGAAACAAGAAGAACAGCACAAGCCAAATAATTCAGAGCCAAAGGAACAATACCCAAGCCATGCACATACACACATACATACATACAACATAAACTAAATCTTTTTAAAAAACCAAACATTCTGTGCAGCAAAGAATATTAAATTGAATCAAGTCAGAGGATCAAGAACCTGAGAAAAGTTCAAGAGGACTCAATGGAATTTTGATAACTCCATTTTTGAAGTTGAGAAAACTCAACTCCACTTTTCATAACTCCATTTTGAGGTGAGAAGCAGAAGTGATATTTACAGAAATAATGACTGAGATTTTTCCCATTAATGAAAGAAAAATTCAGATCTACAGTCTCAAGCAGCTCAACAAATCCCAAGTACTAGACACGCAAGGAAAGGGACACTATACCACATAAGGATGACATTATGAAAATGAGAACAAACTATCAAAGGCAGCGGGAAGGGAGAAGGCACATGTGCCCTACGAAAACAAGGACTACAGTAGACTTCCTGCAGAGAGCAACAGAAACACAGACACAATGGAATGTAGCTTGCAAAGAATTTCACAAAATGATAAGCTAACCCATATGGACATACCAATACACACAGAAATAGAACAGGAGCCCAATCCAATGTATGCGTTCTCATCAAAACTCTCTGCACAGAAGATGTAGTGAAAGACATTTTTCCTAAATGAAGAAACAGCAACCTCGGCAAAGCTACAGCTAGGATTTGAATTAACAAAGGCAAAAAACGCTTCCTGGTAAGCTAAGGATGAGGCTGGGATACTTGCTGGCTCATTTCCATTTGATTTAATACTAGAATCTCATACAGGGCTATTAAGAAATGAAAATTCTATCTGGAGTTGACTCTTTTGCGGCTTCGTTTTGAAAAGAAATGATAAACTGATTACAAAATTAATATGGAAATAAATGGAGCAGGCTTAACGTAGAAAGCTTTCTTAATTGAAGACTTCTTGATAAGGGTTTGGCCTTCAAGCTCCATAACTTTAAGTATAGGCAGACAAACAGAACAGAACAGAGTCCTGAAATACAGCCACCCACACACACACAGAGCTGAATTTCATCAAAAGGTAAAGAAGCAATTTAGCTGAGAATAAACAATGCTTTCAAAACGACAAATACTCAACTATACATAGGCATAACTTATATCACACTAAATTTTACTTAAATATGCATTAATATCTAAGTGTAAAACTATAAAGCATATGCAACTAAAAAATACAACTCTGTAAAAATGCCAAAATGTTCGAGTAGGCACATAATCGAAGGAGAGACACAGCATGTAAGCACAATAATGCTTACAATTCTTAGTCATTAGAAAGATAATAATAAAACCTATATAAGATGCTACTGCATCCAAGGCAGAATGCTTGGATTTTAAATGCTGAGATTTAAAAGATTTGAGGCTTAGCCTTAACAAGTCCTGGAAGTTTGGGTTATACCAGGACTCCATATTAGATAATGAACTGAAGTGGAAATACTATACAACAATTAAAAAAAGGTAAGAACTAGCAATGCATTCTAAAATTCAAAATATGTATGCTAAGTACATGGAAGTCTATGGAAGAAAGGGGCATGCCTCATGACTCTATCTATGAAAACGTAGAATATGAGAAGCCTAAAATATGCCACATGAGCACACAGATTGGCTTCTGCTTGGCACAAAAAAAGTCATTGAGAAAGATGTCTATGGGGCCTGACAAGCCTTTTAGGGGTAAGAGATAAGCCAGCCATCTTGTCTAAGGCAGTGATTTTACAGAAGGAGGCATAATAGCAAAATTTAACTGTTCACCAATGTGTGGATTAAGTCTGTGAATGAGGCCTCAAGGCAAGGTATTTTTAATGTTTTGTTTGTGCAGCTTGCATCAAGCATCTGAAGCTGTGCCCTCCCTGCACGATGCTGTGGCTGTCAAGCCACCTCAACCCTGAGTTCTCTGCTCTCGATGGCCAGTTGCCATCCTTCTCCCCTGTTGCCCTTAACCAGCTTTATTCATTTACTTGACTCCAGTAGAATTTCAATTTGTAACTACCTATTGATTTCTTGTCTTCCACTTAAAAAGAGTTAGCGATTCGCCTGCCCATCTCTCTGAGAAGAGACACCATTCAAACCTCATCGCTCATTTCATAGTTACACAATCCCAAATGATTCCCTGAGCCAATTTTTTTAACACTTTCTCACTGGTCTATATTCAACCAAACAACAAGAACAAAACTCCATACTTCACTTCTTAAACAAGTCCAAGATCGCTCACTCAGTATGTAAAGGAGGGTAACAACGGATTTAAACTCCTTAATGGCTTTCTATCAGATAATAACTAGAAACTTTTTTTTTTTCTCCAGAAGAGTTATAGAAAGCAAAGAATCCTGGAGAGAAAAATGATTTCTTGCTGGTAGGCGGTAGAGTTTATAAATAACCATCCTCACAGACAATGAAAAGTCATAAAGTTATTATCATCAGCCATTTCCTCTCATGTCCACCATGATGGATGGGCCAGGGGGTACCCAAAACATGTCTTCTATCATTAGTCACAAATCTTCACCTGTAGTACACTGCTTGTCCGGCCCAGGGATTCCTAACTCTGAGGACTCACATCCCAAGTCACAGGCTACACGGTCAAGCAGCTCCTGCTTCCTTCAGTGCTGCCATACTTGTGCACCTACTTTTATGTATTTTTCGGAAATGAGCAAAACATTTCATAATATTAAGCTTAAAATTCTAGTCTCCCTTTTCAACGTTTCTGTGCGAGATTAAAATATAACGACGACCTCGTTAGTCTTCCTGAACTTCTTAAGCTCATTCTCAAACACTCCTGTCTCTGCGACAGCTTTACGGGGTGTACTTACAAGTAAAACTTCTCATCCCACACCGGATTCAAGTTTCCAAAGATGGTCTTCGTTCTTCTTTTATTTTTGCCAACTTGAACCGTCACATACGGGTCGCTGGACCCCGTTTTGTCTTTTGCCTGCAAGCCTTGTGCGGAGACCACTGAAATGAACCAGAAATCAAGGCTTCAATAGGACGATGCTTCCAGAAACAAACCCACTAGAAGAGAATGTTTTCTGTCGTTTCGCCCTGGGTCTGCAGCTTCAGCCTCAGCTCTCTCATTCTCGCAGCCTGCTGAACTCCACAGACCTCCACAGCAGAACATGCATGTGGACCGCAACATCTTCCCTCCTTCTTCCTGCTGAGCACTTCCCACTGTGTGTGCCTACCACTTCCCATTGATCCACTTGTTGACCGACACCTAGGCTGAGTTAGTCTCTTAGCTGCTGTGGACTGTGCTGCAGTGAGCACAGGAAAAAGGCTATTTACTTAAAATAGTGGTTGGGGGTCTATACTTCATGGTGGGACCATTGGAGCATATGGTAATTCCATTCTGAATTTTTAACAGGACTCTTGTTGTTCTGCATAACAATGGTATTAATTTACATCCCTCTCACCACTGCACTGGGCCCCTTTCCATCCATATCCTGACCTACACTTATTCTTTGTATGTTAGGGTGACAAGCATCTAACGTGTGAGGAAGTAGTTCACTGTGTTTGAGATCTCCATTTTCCCGATAATCAGTGATACTGAACATTTTTTTTTTTGTATGTACTAGTAGTGCTCTCTAGGTATAAATCTCATTTTGATAAATGTTGACTCAGGTCTTTCGTTTGCTTATTAAAGGAAGCTCATAACAAAATTCTGCCGCTTCCCACAGGATGCATGAGCTTAGGGGACACTGCGTTAAGCGAAAGGAGCTAAGACAAAATTGCGTAGCTCCTAGAACAATACTATAACTACGGCAGTGTCTGCAAGAAGCTGTTGAGGTCCTAGGGAAAGATAACATGGTGTGTGTGTGTGTGTGTGTGTGTGTGTGTATGTGTGTGTGTGTGTGCGCACGTACGTGCATGCATTTGTAAGTATGGAAATATATAGTTTACTTTATTATTTGGTAAAAGGAACATATTTTAAGGGATACATTACACATCAAAGTGACTACCGCACATGCCATGTACCACATTCTTAAAACACAGAATGGGTGTCATGATCTTTCAGATCAAAATGATGAATCCACATACTCTGTGAATTAGCTAGTTAGATTTGATCATTCTGAATTATATTTATTCATATTTGAGGACACCATGCTGGCCATGAGTAGAAACGTACAGGAATAGCTATAATTTTCTTTTAAAAAATCAAGAACATATCCAATGATTAAGTACTTACATGTCTGTACTAGCTCAGGTTACATGCACCGTATGTGAAAAAATGTCCAACAAAACTCAAATGTATGTGATCTAAAATTTTCATAGATGATGTATGCGTATAAAGAAAGTATCTTTATTCTATTGTGTAATAAAATAAGAGTTAAGAAGATGGGGCTATATTTCTGGCATTGCTTATTTTATGTGTATCCCTGCATGTATCTATGTACAGCACCTGTGTGCAGTGCTCAAGCAGGTGGGAGAAGGGCATTGGATTCCCTGGAATTGGTGTTATAGGTGGTTGTGAGCCGCCATGCAGGTAGTGGAAACTAAAACCAGGTCCTCTGAAAGAAGAAAAAGTGCTCATCCACACTGACCCGTCTCTCCAGCTCCAATGCATACGTGAATATCATCCAGAGGATCAACCTTAGAGTTTTAGCTTAAAGAATTTAAACCATCATTGGTCTTAAGCATCAGGTGGACGAGTGTGTAATTACTAAAATGATTCTCCTTAAAGCAGCACACTAAGAGTGAACCTCAGTGAGGTTCTGCTGTCACTGTTCAGGAGGAGGAAACTGAAAAGCTAGCTGACTTCTGAAATCTTTAGGGTATTGATGAGTAAATTAACAGAATACAGACTAAGATTATTCTAATTTCCCTGCATATATTTGAACCTAATAGGTAGGTTTGTCAACACTGACAAGATTTTTAAAAATCTATTGATTTTATTTATAATTTTTCATTAATAATGATTCCTGAATTAAAAACCCTCCACATGGAATAAAGCACTAAAGAAACGCGTTTTACCTGTAATGGTTATTTTTGCTGACCACTTAGATGTTCCATCCAGCACGCTCTGCTTGGCAGCCTTCGTGTACTTCGCGAAATCCTCCTTGGAGATCTGGAACATTTCCTGGATGACTTCAAACACCTCTGGCCTGTTCCTCTCCCGGATCTTCATTCTTTCTTTCATGGCTGTGATGATGGTCTGTGTCTTGTCCTCAGCACCATGCTTAGAACTCTTCTCTGCTGCTCCTGCAATGGGAAATCAGTGGCTGTGTGACTGTACAGGAGTCCCTCTGTGATGGCTCAAAGGGAGATGCATGGGTGTCAAAGACTTAGTCTAGAGGAGCTGGGACGGCTTTCCTGCTAAACACCAGGAAAATGAATCACCTCACTGAGAGAACTTAATCCTTATTAGCATTATTGGCAGATAAGTGGACTTCAATCATCCATACAACCATAATACTGGAATAAACAAAGAGTTCTATAAGTATTTGGTATGAATTAAAAATAAACTTCAACAGCGACATGAAAGATCCATGTGATCAATCAGGGTGTCACATAAACATGCGTGTATTCAATGACTCTAAGAAAAACTGAAAACCGGATTGGCAAATTTCACTTGAGAATCAATAACATGGAGCTCACCAAACTTATTCTCAGTGGGAGGCGCTGTAATGAGATGTTGGGTTTTCTTTACATTGAAAGAATCCCATTCCACACATTACAGACCAAAGCATAGTGCAAAATTCACCTGAAGTTCTTCTTTGCAAGAAGCACTCAGAAACTACTGGTTTGGATGATTTATCACCTAGCAGGCAGCACCTCACCAACATACTCACGGTGTCAAGTGGGCTGAATTTTACTCTCACCCAAACATGTTTAGGTTTATAGGGAGCTTTTGTTTATTTGGTGATTGACATCAGACTCCTGGGTATTCCGTGCCTCACAAATGCTTCTGGCTATGGGACATTCTCCAAACACCACATCTGTGGCCTTCAACTTCGCCACTCACCACAGATATCTTCACTGCCATGTGTGGCTTCCTGGGCAGTGAATGTGCACACATGTGCACACACCTGTGTCATGGCACACTTTGTCCCTGTCAAGGGTCTGTTTACTCCTTCTACCACGTGGGTCCTGGGGACTGAATTCACTCTGGCAGTGTTGGTAGAAAGGCACCTTTCTCTGCTCTGCCATCTTACCCACCAGCCCTCAAATCATATTTAAATGAGAAGATTAAAAAAGAATGAATCCCACTTTAAGGAATGTTTTAAATATCGTATTCATCTGTTAAAACATGCCCTATGACAGCTGTGCATCTGTAAATTATGTGCCATTAAGTAATTAAGCATGTCTGTAATTTACCAGTAGCAGCTTGACTACACAGAACATAATTCTCACTCACTGAAATACAGTTAGGCTGGACTGTGCGGCTCCCCTGCCTAACAAGCATATTTGGAATGTTCCTTAAATATCAAGGATGGATAGAATAGACCCGCAAGATTCAAAGCATCTGGAGAAATTTGCTTAGTGGCAGTCACAGTCAGATAGGCGAAGGCTGAGAGGCAGCATGAAGATGTTCATACCCAAAACGTTAAGGTCATGGCCACTGGTTCATAGGGAGGCTCTCGAAAACAATTCTCCAGTCCTATGGCGTCAAGGGCCGAGGGCTTATGCTTCTAAATTCACACAGTAAATGCCCACAGAAGCTCCAACCACCAGATTTAAAGCCGGAACGTCAAGAGATTGCTTATCCCAAAGAATCAAATCTCTGACAATCAACTCTAAAAGCTCTCACTGCCTTTGATGCTGTAGTTGTGTTTCTGCTAGAATATGGACGGATCAGTCAGATCTGTGAACTGAAATTGCCCATTTGGGGAGGGAAGGCTGACTGAAACTTATGTTTAAGCCCCTTATCTGTCATTTCCAGAGAAGACACATAAGCTTTGAAAATTTTCTGCATTTACATTTTGTTTCTGAAGAGCTTCGATCAGAGTTTCAGACATGAATTCATAATTAATTTGGTGGATGAACTGTAAGCCCTTTCCATTGCTCTGTTGTTCATCAAACCCACATCTTAATTTTCCAATCAGACTGTTTTTTAAAATTGCTGTAATTTGTCACGAATTTCCAGTCCTTTGGTTTTATTCTGTTTGTTTCAAAGTAATTTCAAAGTAATCAGTGATAACTACAAATAAGCACTTATGTGTCTTTCAAAACTCCCTGGCAGCTTTCTGAAGTAGTCAGACCCTGGTGATCGGCAGTAGCTGAAATCAGAGGAGATGCATCGCAGCAACGGTCCCTGTCACATATGACACGCTGCTCAGACACAGCCTTTATGGCCCATTTAAAAATGCTCGATGGACAGATCAGGCAGTGCAGTTACACACAACAGAACCGGGAGAGAATTTGGCTTCGATGGGAGCGAGTGTCCTCCAGTCAGTGAGAATGCAGCCTTACACAGAAGGGGACATGTTCTACACAGGGAAACTCACTCCTTTCTACGTAATTTCACAGGAGTATCAACCAGAACTTCTTGTTTTCTGTATCTTGCTTTTTTAACCTATTGTTTGAATGATGAAAATTTTCATGTGAAATTCATACCTTTCTGTTTTACTACTCTAGTATTTTTCCAAATCAGTAGGTCTGCCTGCTTGTCCTCTCTCTTATCATTTCTTTCACCCCTCTCTTTATGAATATACTCTGTGTTTATATTTGTATTTATACTTATACATACATAGAACTCCAACACTCGCCTCTGCTCCCAGTCCCGCTCTTTCTGAATTTGCTCAACAGGCATTCTCTTTTTTTTAATTATTTTTTCAAAATTATTTATTTATCCATTCATTCGTTCACTTTACATCGTGATCATAGTCCCCTCCCTCCCTCTTCCTCCATTCCAACTTCCCTATTTCTCAGAAAAGGAGACAACCCCCCCCAAACAACCCCACCCCAGCTCATCAAGTCACATCACGTCTTGAGCGTATCTTCTCCTGTGTGGTCTGGTGAGGCCGCTCCACTAGGGGGAAGTGAGCAAAAAGCATGCAACAGAGTCTATGTCAGGAACAGCCGCTGGGACTGATTTGCATGACCTTCAAAGGGAGAAAGTGATAAACCTTAGAAGCATAGGTTGGCATCATTTTCTACTTTTGAGTTAAAATATTTCTCTCGGTGAGTACAAGGACACTTTTCAAATCTATATTTATGTTCTTCCATCTCCCTGATTATCGCCCCACAGTTCTCCCCAGTTTCCCCATGAGGTCATATGTACCCTCCATGCTGTCTCTGTTGCTCCCTTACCGCATCCCTGCAGGGACCTTTACGGCCACAGTTAACAAGGCAGGGGAGGCTGGAAGGCAGTTTGTCCAACACAGCTCAGCAGCAGGTGTTGGTTCAAATGTCGGGAGTCTGACCTCTGCTTGTTTATTTTAGGCAGGTCTTTGCACAAACACAATTAGCTGAAAAGTCTTCTGGTGATAATTAAGTCAATCCTGTATGCACAACAAAGCATCCATAAATCTCCTTGAGGAACAAAGCTAGCTACACACAGATCATACGTGTCCATGTCCAAGAACATACTCTTTGTCAAGTCTATGGAGATATGTTCTATAGACTGAATGGAAAAAAACAGGTTTAAGAATGAATGAGCAAAACTAACAACAGAGAAAAACAACAAAAATTTTAGATTATCCTTAGGGACTATTTTGAAAACCAGTTCTATTCCATAAAAGAAGTCTCTTAGTCATGTTCCTTGTAGACAACAGAAAGATCGATTTTGTTTCTTTTCTTTTTCTTTCTTTTTTTTGTATCCTTCCATCTTCTTCTCTAAACTCCTTCTTCACCACAATATGGTTCCTTTTTGCTTTCTTAGTTCTTGTGGTGACTCCAGGCTACAGATTCAGAGCTAAGACCCAAAAATGAGAGAGAAAATATTACATTGTCTTTCTGGGCCTTGGTGACCTTGCTCAATATAATATTCTCTAGTTGTGTCTACCTATATTTGTTTCTTTTCTATTGTGTCTTAGCTGTGTCAGTTCCTCTCTTTTTTTCTTATTAATTTTTATTTTTATTTATTTTTTTATTAATTACACTTTATTCACTTTGTATCTCCCATAAACCCCTCACTCCTCCCCTCCTAATCCAACTTTCCCTCCCCCTTCTTCACCCATGCCCCTCCTCAAGTCCACTGATAGGGGAGGTTCCCCTCTCCTTCCTTCTGATCTTAGTCTATCAGATCTCATCAGGAGTGGCTGGCTGCATTCTCATCTTCTGTGGTCTGGTAAGGCTGCTCCCCCCTCAGGGGGAGGTGATCAAAGAGCAGGACAATCAGATTATGTCAAAGGCAGCCCCTCTTCCCATTACTATGTAACCCACTTGGACACTGAACTGCCATGGGCTACATCTGTGCAGGGGTTCTAGGTTATCTCTATGAATAGTCCTTGGCTGGAGTATGAGTCTCTGGAAAGAACCCTGTGTTCAAATTTTCCGGTTCTGTTGCTCTCTTTGTGGACCTCCTGTCCTCTCCAGATCTTACTATTTCCCACTTCTTTTGAAAGGTTCCATGCACTCTGCCCAACAGTTGGCCATAAATCTCAGCATCTGCTTTGATAGTCTGCAGGGCAGCGCCTTTCAGAGGCCCTCTATGGCAGGTTCCTAACTTGTTTTCTGTTTTCTTCTTCTTCTGATGTCCATCCTCTTTGCCTTTCGGGATGGGGATTGAGCATTTTAGTCACGGTCCTCCCTCTTGATTAGTTTCTTTAGGTGTACAGATTTTAGTAGGTTTATCCTATATTATATGTCTATATGAGAGAGTATATACTATGTGTGTCTTTCTGCTTCTGGGAAAGCTCACTTAGGATGATCCTTTCCAGTTCCCACCATTTACCTGCAAATTGCATGATTTCCTTATTTTTCATTGCTGAGTAATATTCCATTGTGTACATATACCACAATTTCTGCATCTATTCTTCAGTTGAGGGGCATCTGGGCTGTTTCCAGCTTCTGGCTATTACAAATAAAGCTGCTACAAACATGGTTGAGCAAATGTCTGTATTGTGTACTTGAGCCTCTTTTGGATATATGCCTAAAAGTGGTATGGCTGGATCTTGAAGAAGTGCTATTTCTAGTTGTCTGAGAAAGCGCCAGATTGATTTCCAAAGTTTACATTCCCACCAGCAGTGGAGGAGGGTTCCCCTTTCTCCACAACCTCTCCAGCACGTGTTGTCACTTGAGTTTTTCATCTTGGTTATTCTGATGGGTGTAAGGTGAAATCTCAGGGTCATTTTGATTTGCATCTCCCTGATGGCTAATGAGGTTGAACATTTCTTTAAGTGTTTCTCTGCCATTCGATACTCTTCTATTGAGAATTCTCTGTTTAGCTCTGTTCCCCATTTTTTAAGTGGATTACTTGGTTTGTTGCTTTTCAGCTTCTTTAGTTCTTTATGTATACTGGATATTAGCCCTCTGTCAGATGTAGGGTTGGTGAAGATTCTTTCCCAGTCTGTAGGCTGTCGTTTTGTTTTGATGACGGTGTCCTTTGCTTTACAGAAGCTTTTCAGTTTCATGAGGTCCCATTTGTTGATTGTTGCTCTTAGAGCCTGTGCTGTTGGTGTTCTGTTCAGGAAGTTGTCTCCTGTGCCAATGAGTTCTAGGCTGTTCCCCACTTTTTCTTCTAACAGATTTAGAGTATCTGGTTTTATGTTGGGGTCTTTGATCCACTTGGACTTTAGTTTTGTGCAGGGTGATAAGTATGGATCTATTTGCATTTTTCTACATGTAGATGTCCAGTTAGACCAGCACCATTTGTTGAAGATGCTGTCTTTTTTCCATTGTATGGTTTTGGCATCTTTATCAAAGATCAGGTGTCCGTAAGTGTGTCAACTGGCATTCTTAACCCCCAGCACTCTTCAGGTCTCCTGCTTCAGTGCGTCACTTTCTATCCTCAGAACATAATTTTTATTTTTTTTCTCCTTAACAGAAAACATAGTACTCTCATGGGGAACAGTCACGTTTTCTGTTCTTTACCACAGAAAACAAACAATGGGGCAGCGCTCTCTGTATCATCAGCACCTGCCTTCCTATGATACAATTACTGCCGGCTTATAAACACTCAAGCACCCCCGTTTTTAACACTCAAAACGACCCACTTACCTACGTGCAGGTCTTTCTAGCTGATAGGACCACGCTCTGTAAAATGGATAGCCTAATGTTTAGCACACCATTCAGAAAATAACATGTGCTTAATAGCCAAACTAATTCTTGAAGTAGTTAAAGGTGAGAAGACAAACACAATCAATTGAATGGATTACCTGCTTCTTGCAGACTGTGCCCTGACGTAATTCTGGACATCATCACTGACATAATCCATACTCCCCTCAATGCACAGTAATCAAAGTGCTGAAGAACCTGGTCCTTGGTCTCAGATTTAGAATTCATAGAAAACAAAGGCTGTGTGATTGTCAGGGTCAGAGCATCAGAAGGGCATGTACCCAGCTGCACATAGGAAGGCAATAAGGTGTGAGCGCATGCTGTTAGCAATGTTTGGGGTGAAGGAGACTGCTGGGGTGAGCCCCTACCAGCCAGTCACTGGCTGATGTGTTCTGAATGTTTGTAGTTCCCTTAGTGTCCACACTGAAACCTAATCAGCAAAGTGATGGTGTCAGAGGTGGGCATTCTGGAGAAGAGGAGAGTACCCGGAGCAAAGCACTGATGGAAGATGCCTAGTTCCCTTATAAGACAAGGCCAAGGGAGCTCTTCTCCACTCATCCTCGTGGGGCACAGAAAATGAATAGTTGGCAGTGGGGCAAATGTGAGGTGAGTGGGGGCTGATGCAATGAGAAATGAAATCCTGACATTCAGCATCTACCTAGTTTATGGTAATTTGCTAGAGAGTTACAATTGGACCAGAACACAGCCTTTTGCATTTGAATTCTCCTCTCCTTTCCTTTCTTTGCTTTCATCTCCTCCCCTTCCTTTCACTTTCCTTCCCTTCCTTTCTCTTCCCTGCTCTTCCCTTTCCTACCACTTCCTCTCCTTTTCTTTCTTTCCCTCCACTCCTTCTCGTTTGCTTCCTTCCTCCTCCCTCCTTCCCTCCCTTTTTTTTTCCTTTTTTTCCTCACTTCTTCCCTTCTCTCCATTTCTTTTTAGACAGAATTTCATTTCTCAGGCTGACCTTGGATTTGCTAGGTAGATGGTCATATTCTTGAACTTCTGGTCCTCTTGTCTCTACATCCTGAGTGCTGGTGAGCATGTCACGCTATGCTTGGTTTTATGAAGTACATTATTGCTAAGCAAGCACTCTACTGATTGATCTTCACTTCAACTGCCATAGCTATTTCTTCACCCTAAGCCTTAGCTGCCTCATCCATAGGCAAAAGTGAACAGTGGTAATATTTCTTTAATGAGGTTAGGTAAGGATTGAGCTAAAGTAGGCACATAGAGTAATAAAAAAAAGATAGTTATCATCATCTAATAATGATTAAATGTGCGATTTTAGAAAGTCAAACAGGCAAAGATCAGAGGCATCTATCAAAATATCTCATTCTAACAAGGAATTGTAGGGCTTTGCGCTTATGCCATCATTATTATGAAGCTTCTGGGAAGCTTCATGCCCAGTACCTGCCAAGGGCTACAGTCTTCATAGCTATTGGCCAGTCAGGGTCAATACAGTGCTTAAAGACAAAAGACAGTAAAGCCCAAAGAACCTGGAAAATTTAGTAAGTTTGTTTTTAGACATCCAGAAACCCTTACATGTGCTTGAGGTTAACGGTCCTGAGCGGTGGTGTGTTGGCATCCAGGGAAGGCACGGGGATGTCAGGGCTGAGGCACCCGAGTGCTGCATTTGCTGTCTAGCAGTTTGTAGTGTAGAAACGTGTCTTTCCCTGTGACATGATGTGGGTGGTCCTCCTTGGATGCCTGTTTTCTTTCCGGGGACTCACGTGGGTGGGCACAGAGGTGACATCTTCCCACCCTTTCCAGCAGTTGCTTTAGATCTGAGATAACCCCAGCCCTCCTCCTTTCACATGCCTTCAGTCTCTCCACGGAGCAGACTTGAGACTCCTCCAGAGGCCACCTCCTCCTAGGAGACTCAGAGCTGATAACCCACGGGGTTCTTGCAAACAAAGGCCCAGATAAGTAGAGGAGCATCTCTCCCACCCCTGTAGGTGGCTCTGTGATGAAAACGAGGGCATGTGGGCCCTGTCCTGCGAAACTGCCACCTTCTGCAGAAGTGACTCGACTGTCAGTGGATCTGCCCCCAAACCAAGCCAAATCCTGATGTCTGCTACCCTGGCTCTGCCTGGAGCATCCCCACTGCAGTGAAGCATCCTGATCAGCAAAGGCAGGCTCCTAGGATGAGTTTGGGAAATGTGTTCATTAGGAAAACAAAACAAAACAAAACAAAACAAAAAAACGAACAAAAAGCAAAACTACAAAATCAGGGTGAGTTCTTGTTTCTCACTGGTAACTTCAGAAATTTCCCAATTAGAGTAATAAAAATATCTTTTTGGCTTACGGGGACAAATCAGTAATTTTAAAAGGTACTCAAATTTTCAAATACATCAAGGGAAACTTAAGGGAGAGATTAAAGATAGAAAGACGTGTGTGTGTGTGTGTGTGTGTGTGTGTGTGTGTGTGTGTGTGTGCAAATGCAGGTGCCCACAAAGGCCAGAGAGGATGTAAGGTCTCCTGGAGCAGGAGTTATGGGCAGTTGTGAGCCACCCTATATGGGTATTAAGAACCAAGCTCAGATCTTTTGGTAGAGCAGCGAGTATTCTTAACCACTGAACCATCTTGACATTTTGAAACTAAGGGTGCTTATGTGGTTCTCCCCTGACCCCATCTCTACCATCCTCTTGCCCTCTAGTCTCTGCCTGTAGCCTCTGTCTCACAGATTCTTTTGCTTGTCTATGTCCCACATACCCTACCCAATTCTTCCTCATCACCTGTTATCATACTCTCGTTGTCTCCTTTCTAGACCTTTGGACTTCACTCTCACTTTCCCCTGTTTGCATGTCTCCGTCAGAGGCTAAGATCAGCAGATGAGGGCGGAGCTGGCTCTCATATCTTCCCAGCCTCTGCTACTCCAGCTTCATCACTTAGCCCCCACACACAGTACAGTTGAATCTGGTCCATTGTCTTTGGTGCAGCAAATAACCCCACTCCCATCCTCATCTAAGCAGCTGTAATTAAACCCCATTGGTCACGCACACTCACAAAAGTAGAAGGGGACAATTCGGGGAAAAGTAGTTCAGAGGGAGCAGGAGGAGCAAGAGATAGTAATAGGGGCAATTAAGATCAAAGGACACCATGAGCATCTATGAAGCTGGCAAAGTGTCACCTAAGTCACACAAAATTATAGTAGTGACAGAGTTGAAGGTCAGACCTTTTAAATGGAGTTCAAGGCTACAAACTACCAGGATGCACGGTGTCAACTGAAGGGCGGCTTCTTTACTGTTGTTCTGTGGGTACCCTTCGCTTCCTGATCCCACTTTTGTGGCCAACCAGAGCATGTAAAAGTTCTCCCCTATCTGTCTGGTTCTTTAATGGACACATCGTTGCTTCAACGTAACTCAACCTCTGATTCCACCGTCACCCAAACGGACTTATTCCATAGTTCAGTGTCTCTCTATGTTTGTTGAAAACTCAGCATGAGTGTAGGTGAAGAAGGAGGTGGTGTGAGGGGTAAAATGCTGGGCTGGGTGTGCATGATAAGCTGTGGGGACTCATGAGGGGAACCCGGGAAGCCCAGGCCAGCACAGCACACATGTCTAAGATGACAGGCATCGAGCAAAAAACCACAAGAGCTCTAAGGATCAGGTTCAGGGGCTCTAGTTCATTTGGACTAACTTTACACGTTTATTTGAAAGTTAGGGAAGAACACTAGTGTGTGGGTTCAGAGACCTGGTTTCTAGTTGAAACCTTTCCTGAAATAATCATTTAGCTCTTGACAGGCCCATCAAACTCTCTGAGCTCAATAGTCCACCAGCCTCTTCAGTCTATTAATCTAGCATCTCCAACTGTGTACGGTTATACAAAAAGATAAATATCACGTCAACCCAGACTACTTAAATTTTTCTTTATTTTTAGTTTATGTGTATGAATGTTTGGCCTGTCTGTCTGTATGTATGTATGAATGTGTGTATGTATGCCATATATGTGCCTGGTGCCCACAGAGGTCAGAGGGCATCATGTCCTCTGGCACTGGAGTTACAGATAATTATGAGCAACCATGGAGGTTCTGCAAGCCAAAACTTGGTCCTCTACAGGAAATGTCACTAGTTACATTCACCAAGCCATCCATCTAGTGCCTTCTCTCCTGCCTGTCTAGTTTTCACAATGGTTTTTACGCCTTTATCCATCATTTATCCCACATTTATTAAACATCTCTAGAGGTTGCATGGGCGTTAAGTTATAGAGAAGTAAATAGAGTTTACTTTCTTCCAAGAATAAATCCTCTACCCATGGGGGAGGCTCGATATATTCAACCTATTTGAGTGTCTCAAAAACATCGTGGCTGCGAACATTGGCCATGAGACCGCAGAGGGAGAAGAATCAATATCCAATTTGCAAACGACAGAAATTGCCAGACCCTATTAATACTGCGAGTTTAAAGGGGCTTGCGTTAGGACACAGAAGCATGGCATAGCATCAGTGGAGGAGACAGAGGACGTGCTCCACAAGGCCTGCTCGCTGCACAGTTCGTGACCAACTCTCCGCCATTATGGGAATTAAAATGGCCTAACACACATCTTGTGGGACTCTGGAGCCTAGTTTAAGACCTAATATTATGTGCACATTTTTGTTGTTCTGATATTTGTATCTTTTCTGTATTGTGAGGATGATCAAAGAAAAATGTTTTGTGATGGCTCACACCTGTAATCTCAGTACTTGGAGGGAAGATCCAACTACAAACTAACACCAACTTCCTGGTTAAAGCAACCAAGAGACATTTCTTAAGATGGCCTGGGATGGTGGGGGTAAGAAGTGATAAGAATAGTTTAGAGAGTTGATATTTTCCATGCCCCAGGTGAAATAAGACTATTCTAAAAATCTACCAGGTGCCCGTGTCCTTTGACTATAATAGCAGGTTAGATAACACCACTGTAATAATTATAGGCCAATATATAGGCTGATAATATAATTAACAGCAGCAACCCAGTTCCTGGTCCCCACCCTAGGGATTGGTACTGCCCATCATGGGCTGGCTTCTCCCACAGTAATTACCACACAAAATACACACATGATGGATAGCTTTAATTATGAGTTTGACAAAACCTAGACTACCCAGGGAAAAGAGTGTCAGTGATGTATTATCTACATTAGGTTGACCTTAAGGTATGTCTGAGGGGCAGTGTCTGAATTCAATTAAGTTCATCTTAATGAATAACCTCAGTGAAAAATTTAATTATATTATTTACTCAATATCAAAAAAGCAATGCCGGTTTAAGCTATAGAAATATAACATGGATATATTTCTAGAGTTTAATGGATGAGGAAATCTTTACTCTGAAAGACTAAAAAGGCAACAAGCCCATTTCTTTGGCATGATCCAAACCATTTTATTTTATTTTATTTTTCTCTACGAGATTTAAGCCATTTATTTTTAGATGGAAACACTTTTTCTATTTGTTATTGTTCTATTATTCTTATTTACAAGGACTAAATTTTAAAGATTTTTAAATTTTATTTGTGTGCGTGTGTGTGTGTGTGTGTGTGTGTGCGCACACGTGTGTACATGGTATACATGAGTGCAATGTTAATGGAGGCCGGAAGAGGAAGTAGATCCCTTGGAGTTGGAGTTACAGATGGTTATGAGCCACCCAATGTGGATGCTGGGAGCCAAACTCAGAACCTCTGAAAAAGCAGTTCACGTTCTTAACTGCTGGGTCATCTCTCCGCTCCCTAGATTAAATTTTAATTCAATAATATAATTTTGTCTTTAATTTGAATGTATAATAGTCACTCCCTCTTTAAGAGGTTATTCCTAATCATTCTCATCTCAAAGAAGTTGTTGTTCGTGGCGACATACACCGATAACCTCAGCAATAAGATGCAGAGGCAGAAGAATCAGGAATTCAAGCTCATCCTCAGCTACACGGTGAGTTAAGTCAGAGTTAAGGCAGAGAACAGGAGCTAATAATGACTGGACCTTTAAAAAAATATCTAATCCTCAGAACACAGCTATGAGATTGACTATATTTTTCTCATTTTATGCATGAGCAACTGGGGATTATATGGTGTTCATTTATTAAAGGTAACAATATTTAGATCCAGGTTTTTGTATAATTAACAGCAGCAACCCAGTTCCTGGTCCTCTGAGCGTGAGTCCTCTGAGGTTCTGCCTCAAGGTTCACAAATAAGGGGATAGATGAATGGGAAACCAGATGTTTTGTTAAAATATAGTATTGTTTATTGTTAACATGGCTTTAGTCTGATCTAAGTGGAGGAATGTTAATGTGCAGAGAACACAAGGAAGCTCTATGTACATCAATGACCGCAGTTAGCCGACCGTCACCAAAGCCCCAATCTCACATTTTCCTCTGCCTCTCTTAGTTCCGGGTAATCCATGAACCTTACCCCGACTACACTGTGTAAGAGACAGAGGGGCAGACAAGAGGCTGCTACGAAAAGGCAGTACGTTGCAAACCAGCACTCACAAAGAAATAGATTTCTTTGATAAAGTTTTTCAAAGAGAATTTCTGAATAAAATTCAGAGGTATAGAGTCAACTTACACACAGCCAAGAGAATGGGAGGTAGACATTTCTGGGTTCTGCTAGCAGATAAATAATTTTAAACAACACGAATTTAAGATACATTGTAATAAAAATCGCAGCGAGTTGCGTCTACTCGGAAGTATCAAAGGATAAAGAGCCCACGGTCTACCTAGAGTCAACACAGACTTTTTTTCCATGCTGCCTTCTCCGTGCAGCCTTCTCAGCCTTCTCCGAGGTAAATTTTATTTAGCCACATTCATTCACTTCAGGGAAACACATTTGTGTGAATTAAGACAATATCCTAAGGGTTAGATGCCCAGCTGCTCCTGCCTTTAACATTTGAAAACAAAATCCCCAGTTCTAACCTCCGTGCAGATACTGTAGAAGGATACCCCTGGCAGGCAGCAAAAGTTAGACCTGGGAAAGCTCCCCCTGGCTCTAATTTCAGTGGTGTGTCCTGGCTCCGCTTTGGGTAACATTCGATACAGTCACGGTCACACAGGATTATTAGAACAGACCAAAGGCCACTGAGGTTCTACACTTCCTGAGGATACACCTCCCAGCCGAGGACTCCCTCTGAGGACTCCAGCGGTGTCTAGTTCCTAGTTTAATTCTATGGGGATGCCCTGCTTGGTTTTTATTGTCTGCCTGACATAATCTAAAGTCATCTGGGAAAAGGAAATTTCCGCTGAAGAATCGCCTCAGTCATACTGGCCTGTGGACGTATTTGTGAGGGACCGTGTTAACTGTTCACTGATAGGGAAGTGTCCAGCCCACTGTGGGAGGACACATTTCCTAGGCAGGCAGTCCTAGGCTTTCCAGGAGAGATAGCTAAGCATAACCCAGAGAGTGGGCCAGTACGCAACATTCCTCTTTGTTTTCTGCTTCAGTTCCTACTTGAGTTCCCATCCTGATTCCCGCTTAATGATAGACTGTGATCGGTCAGATGAAATCAACCTTTTCACCTCCATGTTTGGTCAGACAAGAGAAAGGAGAACAAGGAGAAGGGATGTACCGCCACCTCTATGACAGGATGAGCCATCCGTGTCTCATTTTGATAAGTGGTAGGAGAAAGCACACAGAGAATGTGGATGAATGGGTCTCTAGAGATCCAGTGTGAGGACGCACGGCAGGCTCCACAGCCCGAGCACTCACTCTGCAGACAGTCAGCGTTGAGGAGGTCCTGGCACTTCTCGTGACATTTGACCCCACACTCCAGACACTTCATGCCTTGCCTTGCGATACCCCACAGCAGCCCTTCGCATTCGTAGCAGTAGGTGGGCGTGGTGGCTGTCCAGACCTCAAAGTTGTGCGGGGTAGTGGAAGAGATGGGGTAGATCAATGCCTGCAGCGTCTTCTTGAAGACATGCATTTTCTGTGAGGACAAGAGTGGAAGCAAGGCAAAGCAAATCAGTGGATTTAGGGAACTTCAACACAAAATGGACCATTTTATCATTGCCTATTGAAACTGGTATTCTGGGAGAGCCTTTGGTTGTGATGTAATGATTTTTCACTTGTCAGTCTGCTCACTTATTCTTCTGTTTGAAGGCCCAGTTTGGTCATTTTTAACTGAAAATCTCCCCAATGGTCTTACAAACCCGACTGGGCTCCACTCTCATAAAGGTTCCTCCTCAGTTCCCTGTGGTTTCTATCACCTGCTCACGGCTGTGCTGCACCAAACCTCAGACTCCAAGGGAGCTGACTACCTTACCACCCACGGCAGTGCTCAGAGCCTAAGCTAGCCCTGTCTTATTAACTCCAAATGCTAATTTACATGAGTAGCCTTAACCTCGGTTGGCTCGTAGTGAAATTATTAAGTATACGGAAAGCATTTTTTAATGCCAGCCACAAAACCCTCCGTAAACATCCCAAAGCCACTTCATATTCTCCCCAGCTCTTCTTTTCTAACTGGGGAGCCCTGCTAACCTTTCACCCTTTAAACAGTGCTTTACGGAACCTTTTCTGCAAGGAGTGGCTTTCAACACATATCACTTGGAAAAGATTTTGTCAACTAATTCATCCGAAATGTCTCCCTATAGATTAACGTGAAATGTGGTGTTCCCCGTGGAGACTGGCGCCGTCCAGTAAGATGACGTTGGTAATGTACTACAATAGTCAGAGTTATTTAATGAAAGCCTGCGGTACTTTAAATAGATTCCATTGGCTTTTGGCTTGCTGCTAATCTATTTTAAACTTTTGAAACCTTTCACAATAAACACCACATTCTAAAAGACAGGTATTTTTTTCAAATTATAACAAATCACTTACACCATAAGATAATTTAGCAAATATAAAGACACTGAAAAAAAATAAAAATTATACAATTAAGTTAGTTTTTTTTCTGAGTTAGGCATGGTTTCATGCGTGCCCTTCCAGTGTTTTGTTTGTGTGGAAGTAGGAAAACAACAACATTATTTTTATAGTGCTTAACAAATTTTAACAAGGAAGACCATTTTTAGTGTGTGCGAATAGTCCTTGGACCCTTTAGAAGGGAGAAAATTGTCTCAGGCCCGAAAAGCCTCTGCAGCCAAGAAGAGTGAACAGGCTGCCCAAACCCTAAACAAATATTTGGCTTAAAACCTCTGCATTGAGAAAGAAACTAGGCGTGTCACTTTAATATATTATTACTATTGAAGCATTAGGACACTGGACGGAAATAGACTTCTCCATTGTAAGTTTCAGAAAGAATACAGGATGACTGAGAAACAAAGCAATAGGGCGTCTTGCCAAAAGCAGCAAGTGGAATCGAAAGCCGTTGTCAGCGCGCCATCTGCCAACGTTAACAGACACATGAGGAGCACAGCTTGGCAGCCCCCATGTCATGTTCTTCTCTGGCACCCTGCCACAGTGTTAGCCTGTGAAGGTCCACGTCACAGCCTTCTACGGGGCTCCCTCGTGACATTATGTGAGTCGGCAGCTTAACAGACTCCAGAGGAGTCTCCTCATGAGGGCGTGAAGAAAAGCATGGCTGTTGCTCGAGACAGTGGTCCCCAGCTCACGCATACCTTTCGGGAAAGAAATACGTGAGCATCCCGTGGCACATGTTTAGCATTTATAGACACAAGCATCAGCGACATCCATGGAGTGAAACTGCGTTCAGTGTCACCTTTGAAAGGGACTTTGAACAGCAAGACTGGGCACAGCTTCAAGTTTATGAGTGTTAAAGCGGACACAGTTTCGGAGTGGAATGACTCATTAACATAACCATCATGGAAAGCTGACCATGATCTTAATATTTATTTAGGTAAAGTTTTAGTAGACTTGGAAAAAAAATCTAAAACACACACACACACACAAACACACACACACACACATATATATATATACACACATATATATATACATATATATCTATATACACACACATACACATGCATACACACAAAGGGAAGATGGTTAACTAATATTATTTTACTTATATTATTACATTATATTATATTAGGGATGATAATTATCATACCCCAGTGAAATTTGGGGGGTAACCCCAAAAGAGGTTAGAGAAGGATACAGTGGGTGAGGGGAAGGGCAAAGGACAGCTCAAGACAGCATAGAGTATTGTCTGTTTCCAGAGGGTGTGTAACCCGGAAACACATTCAGGAGGATCTTTCAACTATTATAAATGCCAGTCTTTCTCCAATCAAGTTTTCAAAAAAAATTTATATATACACACATGTATATGTACACACACACACACACACACACACACACACACGCACACACACAGTGGCCAGAGAAGACCAACCTGATAAGTGTAAGGAACCAAACTTCCTGTGAATTCATCCACAAGGAGAAACTGTAGCCACTTTAATACGGAAACTAAAGCTTTTTACCTCCATGGTAGAGACTGAATTTAACGAATCATCTGGCAGAAGCCATGAGGAAAAGAGTCGGGTGTTTTTAGTGGGTGTTGGGGAATGCGCTAACTGTTGTCCTTAGGAACAGTGTATCTTATCGTCCAATGCTCATAGCAAGGGTTTAAATGATAATAACGCATGTACCACACATTCATCATTGTCAAAACAGATACACACATGGAGATATAATTATTGATACTTATTTTCTCTCTATTTCATAAATATCTCCCTTGTATGCTTAATAAAAGCAGTCAAAACATAAAATAGGCTCAGATCTATGAATTAGAAAATCAGTCTCAAAATAAGTACAAAGGAAGTAAAGAATAAATCAAGGACAGCTAACAAAAATAAATAAATGAGTTTGATGGCAGCCAGTGTGGCAGCCCACCCTTTCTATTGTATTACTTGGGAGGCTGTGGCAGGAGAGTTGCTGCTGAGCATAATGCCAGCCTCGCCTATAGAAATGAGACCTATAAAATAAAATAAAATAAAATAAAATAAAATAAAATAAAATAAAATAAAATAAAATATTAGGAATGCAAAGACACGTGTCATGTCTTTACAAATCTTAATTATACAATCAATTAAACAGCATTGAATTCTTAAGTGTAGGAAAAGGAGGTCGGCATTGCCAGCCATGGCCTAGTGCAGGCTTAGTGTGTATGAGGCCTGGGACAGTTCCTAGCACTGGCCATGACAACAGTAACAGTGGAGAGGAGACAACCTTCCACAGCTGACACGAGTAGAAATTCAAAGCCAAGTCAAGAATTAGTGCTTAAAGAGCATGGCTGAAATTGCAACATGACATGACTGGATGCAGGGGTCACATGACCACCCTCAGTAAGCATCAGGTCCTGGTGGTTTTAGGCAAGTTTGGCAGAGCAGCTTACTCATGCAAATGGTCCTAGATTTCAAACCAGGGAAGATGCTGAGCTGCATTTTGGAAGCTAGTTTAATACAGATGTCACAGGAGTTCAAGGATATGACCAACCAAAGGCTATTTTGATTTATGAATGTAAACACGTGCATAAAAGGTACCTATACACACACACATATATATATATTATACGCTATGCTGTATGTGTGTGGATATAAAAGACGCCAAATATATATTTATATAATTATAATAATACAACATATTCAGAAAACCAAAATGTTTATATTAGTAAAGATATTGAAAACTCAAGGGCGGGAGAGTGTCTGTGACTTGCCCTAGGTCTTTGAGCAAATAAACTATGGAACTACATCCCCAAGAACCTCAGGCCAGAGACGGTGCTGATAAAGAACAGAGGATAATGCAGGAGAGAGTCTCAGAGATGATGTGTGCTGGTTCCTGTTACACAGGGCCTTAAAAGAAAAATCTCTAAAAGAACAGAAACCAGACCAAGAAAAGTACTTGTGAATAAGACATAATTTAAACGTGTGTCACGACTGCTAATTTCCACGTCAGCACTCCTAGAAAGGAACCCGAGCGTCATCTTCACGGAGACAGGAAGCACATGAAGTTGACTGTAGGCATTAGAGCCCTTCCCTCTCTGGGAAGAGATGACTGTGCTTTTGACTGTCTGTCTCTCTCACGCCAAAATGCCACCGCCTGCCATTTATTTCCCAGGCAGCCAGATCAATCCCTGCATGCCCAGGAGATGCCCGGTCCCTTCCGAGTGCCCAGGAGGACTTCAGAGATGCAATGTGGAAATCGTTCACTTCAGCATTTATGTCATTTGCCCATGTAATGACCGAACCCGACAGCTTGTCAGGAGTGACATTTAATATGCCTGCTCCACACAAGTCATATTTCATTACTGTTCAAGACAGGGGCCCCAGGGAAATGAGCTTGGTGGATTTGAGAGAGAGAGAGCTAACGCAGTTCATTCATCTATCCTATACCCACGGATAGGTCCCCTGCTCAGGGCTCCTTTAAACAAGTCAGATGGTATTTTTAGGTTGCTGACAAATAGATTGATGGGTAATTTACTTCCTAAAGGAAGATGCATTCCTTGTCTTGGGTCTCAGGAAATGCCGAGGCATCCCACTGACTTCTTTCATTCACTGGAAAAAGCATTCACATTTCAAATGAAATGGTGTATTATAGTAGCCAAAGGATTTGGAAACAGGCTTTTTGGTTGGGACTTTTTGTTTTCTGTGTTACCAGAGATTGAATCTAGGGCCTAGGGCTAGGGAAACTCTGCCACTGAGTTACAATACTAGAAGAATGCCAGATTATAGAGTATAAGGAAGTCAAAATCCAGAAGTCCTTCGTAAAAGCCCTTCAGCTATATTTCCTCAGAAGAAAATGACCAAACTGTTTGAGAATCAGTAAGAGTTTTCCGCTTAGAGCAGAAGCAGAGAATTTCATGTTGTGTCTAAATTATACTCAAAACATTACAGAATATCATCAGTCTGATATATAAGAAAAAGACCCCAATAATAGCCATGGCATTTTTAATCCTGAGCCACAACAGAAAACGTATCAAGACCACGGCCATACCTCCCTGCCCAGCACCCAGACTCTTCTGGCCTGAAGCTAAGTACAGAGCGGTCTGGTTAGGACTCAGATGGGGGAAAACACATTAACCAGCTGTAACCCAAAGATGAACAGACGGAGGTATAGCAGGAATAGCAAGGGTCTCTGCGTCCCTTCACACCTCTGAAAGGGCAGCTGTGCACTGAAGTGTCTGTATGTGTGCACGTACGTGTGGGCACGTGTGTGTGTGTGTGTGTGTGTGTGTGTGTGTGTGTGTGTGTGTGTTGGGGCTGCATTCTGACAGAAAGGTCTAGAAAAGAATTCACGGATGCAAGAAGACAGTGACAGGAAGCAGAATGAAAAACATGAAACATGTTGTTAGCAAATGTCACATAGAACGACAGTTAAATCGAGAGAGGAAATGTCCACAGAGTTTTTGTCCCATGAGGATGGCAGAGAGGGAGAAGTGGGAAATCCTCGTTCCTGTAAGGAAGGACACTGAGGCATTTCAGGGAAGTGTCTGAGTGAACAGGACTGAGTCCCTACAGCAGGGTGGCCAAGGCTCAGGTTGTTAACTAGTTCTCTCTCCTCAGGCTGTTCCTGAAGCCAATTACACCAGAACTGATGGGAGTGGCCAGCTCTCAGCAGGCTTTACAGCTCTCTCTGGGCTTCTAATGAGCCAGGTTTAAGAATCGCTGACCTAGATCTTGGCATCCTCCTTGTGTCTTCTAAGCATGAGGCCTTTTGCATTCAACAAAACCTTCTAAAACATCTACCTTGTACCGAACATTGTTCTAAGCAATGGTGATGAGAGAATTTAACAAGAACGATGACGAGACACACAGCTACCCTCTAGAACATCAGAGGCTGTGTGGAGAAGTTTATGAAAAATCCTAATATCCAATGTGGTAAGGACCAGAATAGTAGCTCATTGGAATTATTCCTCATCTTAATTCCTGTGTTAGCCAAATGATGAGCATGCGTGTATTCCTATAATCCTCTGTTTTGCTAGTGCTTCATTTCATAGGCAAGAATTTGCAGAATTCACAGAAATAACAATATTCATTATTGG
Source organism: Meriones unguiculatus (assembly GCF_030254825.1). NCBI lineage: Eukaryota > Metazoa > Chordata > Mammalia > Rodentia > Muridae > Meriones > Meriones unguiculatus. The sequence continues at coordinate 15,109,457 of NC_083354.1, read as the reverse complement.
GAATCAAGTAGTCTGACCATGTCCTAGCATAGCATAGCATACTATAGCATACCATATCATACCTCACCATGGAGGTCACAGCGAAATGTTGGAAATGGAAGAAACTAGCAATTCAACCAGAAAAGAGAGGCTGCCTTAAGTTAAGGGAAACTTCGGTATTAAATACCTTTAGGAATTTTCCGGGGAGAGAATAAACAGAGAAGTGGTATCAGGGTAGAATAACAGCCATAAAATCAAAAAGTGTGAGAGCCTCATCTGCGGTGAAGTCAGAGCTCTCAGGAAGTTTAGTTGAGGCCAACCAGGCTTTCCTTGTGTTTCCAGACACTCCTGGGACATTAGGCTACGCATGACAAATGAATATCTCAAATAGAGTGGCTATGTTCCCGAGAGTCTGACCAGTACGGTTAGTAACTGGCCAAGTACCTACCAGCTCCTCATTGTTCAGCGATGTCCTGATGACCATAGCGAGGGACAGACCAGATTTCCGGGCAGCAAGAGTCTGAAATAGACGGGATAATGATGGATTAATATATGGAGAATGCCTTTCAGAAAGCAAAGATGTAAGAATTTTAGCAGCCCCTGTTTTGGTGCAAAGAGCTAGGTCATCCAACCAGCTTGACTGGAAGTCACAGAATGTCAAAGCTGGAGACCTCAAACCCAACCTGACATTTGACCTTTGACAAGATTGAAGTCCATCCAAGAGAGATGACTACTTAATAGTTTCTGAGACAGCAAGAGGCTTCTAGAACGCTGCTATCCCTGGAAGTACGGACAGTCACAATCCATCAAGAAAGACGTGCACTGATATTACCCAGCCTGACTTGAGGGCTGATCTGAACTGCACCTGACACTGCATGATTCCTGGGTGTCTCCTAGAATATTCTGCTTAGCCAGTGGGGATGCATGCTCCCACACACCCTTAAAAAGTGAATAAGTACCACAGTACCCAGATAGACATCATCTTACATAGCAGTCAAGCCCTTTCCACTTCCACCCTTACAAAATGGAGCCATCACCACCTGCTTCTATGATGCTAACAGAAATGGCATTGCTGCAGAGAAATTTAGACACCAGAAATTCTGAATGAGATATGATCATGCCTACCAAGAGCAAAGAGAATTCAGATAAAAATAATGCACCTGCACAGTCCCACATGCTGGGGCTATACCCTCAGGGCTCATGTCCTTAGGGTTACGAAGCCACACTGATGACATTTTACATACACACAAGAAAATCAGTTTGCCCTGCAACCCATCTCTACTCACTGTATCAACCTGCAGAGGGTTATTTCTGAAGCTTTTACCCAAGGTAATTGTCTTCTTCATCCCTTATAAATATGCTCACTCCTTCCTGTGACTGGGATCAAAACATCTTGGGGAGGAGAAAGGTTTATTTGGCTTATGATTTCAGGTTACATTCTGTTATTTTGGGGAAGTCAAGGCAGGAACTCAAGCGGCTGGTCACATCATATCCACGGCCAAGAACAGAGAAAGAGTAATTGCAGCCTGGTTTGCTGGCTTTCTTCTCTCTTACGCTGTCTGGCCCCCACTATCTAAGGGATGGTGCCACCCACAAAGGGCAGGGACTTCATCTGTTGGTTATTAATCAAGGAAATCCCTCATAAATATGCCCACAGGCTAACTTAATCTGCATAATTTCTCACGAAGACTCTCTTCCCAAGTGATTCTAGGCTGCATCAAGTTGACAGTTGAAACTAACCCGCATGAAGTATTTGTTCCTAATTTTATAATTATCTAACATTTCTTTTGTATTTAATATATATATATTAATTCCACAGAACTGAATTTGAACTCTTGGAGACTTTAACAGTACACTCTCCCACCCCATATGTGTACGTGTGTATCACGATGGATCCCTGGATAGCCTAGAACTTACTGTGCACACCAAGTTGGCCTCCCATTCATGGACAGTTTGTCCCTCTTTATCATCCAATTGCTGGAATTACAGAGACAAATGGGAACTTAAACTTCCTATTTCTAAGTAGTTCTATTTCGCCAGCTTATCCTCTTTTTACCCCGTGAATAAAATCAGTGCGTGTCTGAGAAGAGCAGAGAATGATGAAATAAACTGAAAAGCACTTACCATGGCCTGAAGATTCCAGGAGCAAAAAGAAACAAAATTTAAATATTTAAACATATGAGAAATGGGAAAAGCATAACAACGTTCCCTTTGTGTAATGTTTTTTTTTTAAGCCCATATTATCCTTTTAAGAATCTGAGCTAACCACACCAATGTGCCATGCTTTCCACTGTAAGCTCTTATAGGACACCATCTTAATTATTTAACTTTGTGGAGATTTATGTGTGTGTGTGTGTGTGAGAGAGAGAGACATGAGTGCCCACAGAGTGTAGAATAGGGTGTCGGATCCTCTGGAGCTGAAGCTACAGGTGGTTATGAGGTACCTAATACGTGTGGCATGAACCAAACTCCGGTCCTTTGCAAGAGTAGTGTGGCCTCTTAACCACTGAGCCCTCTCTCCAGCCCCACAACATTTCATTTTAAAATTAAAGTGATTGCCTCAAGAAGCTTTCCTTAGCAATACCAAACATTTCTTGCATAAAAATTATGCACATTGATAGTAAAAGGAAAGTTATTTTTTTGTGTGAAGTAATACTTTTTTATAATAAACTGTTAAGATTATTACATCCCCTTAGAAAAATTCAAGTTGTTCTGGCCTAGAACCTTGTCTCTGCCGCTTGCGTACTGTCATCACAGCTGTGTGCCCCCACACCTCGTCCGCAGGCAGTCTGGGCGATACAGCAATAGTATTTGTCATTCTGAAGGCCTTTTCCTTTTTAGATTTATTTTTTCAATTATGTCTTTGTGGGTGCATCTGTGTTATATGCCACGGTGTTCATGTGCCCATAGAGGCCACTAGACAGCAGCGGATAGGTAGCTGTGAGTCACTGAACTTGGACACTGTGAAACCTCAGGTTTTCTGCAAGAGCAGTCAGGATTTTAACCACTGCAATATGTCTAGGCATTTTTCATTTTAATGACTGATAGAACAGAAACTACCGTCCCACTGTCAGTTCTTGGCATTTCTGAGTGGTCTCAGAACATTCCTTTACAGGAGGGTGATTTCCTCAGAGTCTTGTCCAGGACTAGCACAAACGTTAACGACTTGGGAACTGCAACCTTCTTTAATGGAAGAGCTTAGTAATTTAGCTAGAGTCAATTGTTACATGTTAGAGCTTTGGTTGGCATCATTTGTTTCCATTTTGAAGTCTGAAGTCTACTGTGCTGAAGTGAAGAAACCCAAGCAAGCTTTAAACTTTGTAAATTAATCTTGTAAACCTCCACAGTACTGAACATCAAAGCCCAGCAGCTTACTTGGTCTTATGTGCTATTTCTTTTAGCTCAATTATAAAGTGAGTTTAACTGAAAACTTGCAATTTCCACTGATGTCAAAGTCAGCTGAAAGGTTAGAGTCATTTCTTTCATCAGATACATTTTAAAGAAATAATGAATGTGTTAGTGCTGGGCAGAGTCTGGCCTCGGATATTTTATTCCATGAAATATTTATGGGCCATGGAGTCAATGAGAAAGGCCTTATATTTTAACAAAGAAAACATCAAGGCGTGTGTCCAGTGAGAATTAAGCAGGAGTAACTTACCACATCACGTACAATAGGCAACGTCTTTTTCCTGCGGAGGTCAGGCATGCTATCTATTCCGTACAGTCCACGCCCAGCCCTGAAGGGAACACAAAAGCAAGGATTGCAAGAGTTGACGTGACGTAGTTCGAGGAAAAAGGTCTCCACTTGTAGGCTCCAAGAGCATCCCGTGGAGGCCATGGTCTTCCATTAATTCACAGAATAGCGAAGATCCAAGACTCTAGGTCTTGGACCAGGATGAGACTCCAGCTCTGCCCCTGCTGATGATGTGTGGATCCCACATGTTGAAACGGTAACTGAACATGGCCTGGGGCAGACACACTGTTTTTCTGTCAGTATCACTTAGAGGAGATTCAATTTTTTTTAGGTGCATAGAAGTTGGTGTCTCCAGCCCAAATCACAACTCAAGTACTCTTGGTGGGAGAGCTGTGAAGACACCCTTGCCATCTAATTTCCATTAATTCCTTTGTTTTGTTTTGTGTGCTGCATTGGCATAGACTTGGCTCCAGATAGCATCTCAAGAACCATGGGAAAGTTTCAATCATTAAACCATAAACTTCTCTTACCTGAATATATCTGATAAATGTATAGGATTAAAAAAAAAAGTCCTTCATATTTTGTAATGGCAACAAAGGCTTGGTCAGCTAAATATCCATCCCAAGTATTTAGATTAAAATAATTTTCAAGAATGCAATAATTAAGCAAGTGAGGTAAATACTTAGGTATTAAAAAAGATTAATAAGGGGCTGACAATAAAGCTCAGTGGTTAAGGTCACTTGCTGTAAAAAAACATGAAGACTAGAGTTTGAAACCCAGACCTCAAAAAGCTAGATGTCCCAAAAACACCTGTAACACCATAACCAAGGTGCTAATGTTGTGTGAAGACAGTAGGATGAGTGAACAGGGCTTGTCTAGGAAATGCAAGCCACAGGTGTAGGGAGAGACCCTGCTTCAAAGGCAAAGAGTATAGCAGTGGACAGCCAATGCTCTTTTCTAATTTCTGTGTGCATGTGTACACTCTGAGCATGCTCACAGACACATAAACACCTACAGATGCATAAAATGCATCTTCAAAAATTTAAGTGCAAACAGCAAAACTGAATACTTGTAAGCTCGTTGTGATCCTGTGAGTGTCTGTGATTATGTATGCACCGTTAACATATAGAAAGCTGGTTTTCAAGCTTAAATCGCAGTTACCCATGTGGAGTGATGGCAGGTGGTACAGAAGTAGACTCACATATGGGTAAGTGGTTTTTCTAGTTATGCATCACTTTATAGTTAAAATAATTTTGTAAGATAAATTTTTACGTTTCTTGAAATGTGAGTTTGGTACACTGAACTTGGCCTCCTCTCTTTTGCTTTTGATTTTTTTGAGACAGGGTTTCCTGTAGTTCAGGATGGCCTCCATTTTCTATGTAGCCAAGGATGACTCTGAACCTGCCTTTACCTCCTAAGTGCTGGATGACAGGTTAGTGCCACCATGCCTGGTACCAGTGATTAAACTCAGAGCCTCTACCTACTCTGCTACACCTCAGCTCCAAAGCCAGCTTTTCCTTGCATCAAACCTGGTCATTTTATACAGCCAATTAGGTTCTAAAATCTATGACAGTATCTACTTATGTGGACGTGGTCTATAAACCTTTGTTGATGCCTTCCTTGCTCATCTTCTGAGGGCTAGCAAGCTCACTATAACAGCCCAGCTCTGTCCATCGTGGAAGGCTGGCAGCTCTGCTTCTATGATGGATTGATTGTAAGAGTTGATGACAAGTTATTGGTATTTTAGAGCCCATTTTTTACTGATGCAAAGATGGCCCCTGATGTGGCTTTTTAGCTTGACAGAGGACAATTTTGTCTTACTGGATTCCTCTCCCCCCACCTCCTGTCTCCCGGCTGTCATTGTTTTAGTTTCATTACCTTTCATGGAATCAAATAACAGATTGGTAATTTTAGACAAATAAATTATCAAAAGTGTCATACAGTTCATAAAATAGTGATTAAAAATAAAATAGTAATGATGATAAGGCAGCAACAAATGGATAATGGAGGCCCAGCTAAGTTTGGAGACAAAACATCAGACGATCTAATAAATGTGAAGCTTAGAAAATGCTTCAGAAGGCCAATGAGGTACTGACGCTGAAGAACGGCTCTGATGATCAGCAGCTTCAGTTTGTATGTGACCCCACACAGAATTGAGAGCTTTCTTCAACATATGAGGCTTTTAAAAAGAACTTGATTGCACGGTTCATGAACTTTGTAGATGACCTCATGTCCTACTGGCAAAAGGTAGAACTTGTCTGACTTTGGTCATAGTTATCGATAAAGGAGGGAGTTGAGTGTGGGTAGAGATTAAGATGGATGAAAGAAGAGAGACAGGGAGGGGGAAGTGACACGCTTAGTTCATGAGACCTAAAATCCTGTTCTTCACTGTGTGGCAAATATGCTAACGCTCTGGCCAGCTGTGTAGCTTGTGCCTGTTGTTGCAGATAGTAGGAGACTGAGACAGAGGGATTATTTAGTTGAGTCCAGGAGATTAAGCAATTCTGGGAAGCATAGAATGAAACATCGTTTCAAAAAATAAAAATAAATAAATAAATAAGCTGAAGCCAACAAAGAGAAAAGCCAACCACTTGCAAAGTCCTCCAGACTCAGTAAGTTTACCTGTTGCCCAGAATATTGTCGCTGACACTCTCAGCCAAGGGCTGCCATAGACACAAGTGAATGAAAGCTTCAGATTCTGGATCACAAAACAGTGCTGCTAATGCCGGCAGCAACTTTTTCTCTTTCTTCCACCTCCTCCCCCTCCTGTTCCTCTTTTTCCTCTTCCTTCCTTCACTTGCTCCTTTTCTTCTTGTTCTTTTTGCATAATAGCATAGCTTTTTTTACTCCATATTTTCTATTCTGTCATTCTCTTTTAGTTGAGTAATAATTGTGTAGATTCGTGGCATAAAGTAGATGGTTTTAATCTATGTATAATCATAATCCGTATATAAATCATAGAAAGGTTCAATTATGTTGACTCTCATCTTTTCATTGTGGTGCGTGATGTGTACATAAAATGTTCTGAACTTTAAAAAGCTGCAGACTAAGAAAGGAAAAGAGCCATAAACTCATTTTCTTCATACCTATCTTCACAAAGCTCACCAAAAACCCATTAGTGTATTTCTCCACGTCTCTCCTCTTCTGTTTGTAAATTTTCTTCCTTCTCCACAACTCACAAGCATGTAGCTCACATCCTAGGCAATGTAGCCTCAACAATATTTTCCATATCATTCACTCAGATTTTAGGCTGTGAGTCTAAGAAATGTCTCCATGTCTCCCTCTGTGAGCCATATTATTATAAGATATACATTAACCAATACCTTCCACGCCACTGCACATTCATCATACTAACTGCTGCCGTCAAGTATTGCAAAATGTTTTGACTCATAAATGATATAGCTGCCACAGCCAAGTCAAGAAACATAATCAATGAAGACAATGATTGAGAAGACGCTGTATGAAACAGAAGTGTTGCATAACTGAGTTGTGTATTGTATTTCCTACCAATTGTCATTTTTTTTTAAAATATTTTTTTATGTTTTCTTTACAGAACATGATCAAAATTGCCAAGAGCTTTCTGGAGCCTTAAGCTAAACTAAGACTCAGACATGTGAGAATCAGTTTCACACACTTCTTAAGCCTGCTGCTCCTATCCTAGGACTGTTTCAGCAGAGCATAGACATACAAAGACCTAGGCTAAACCTGAGCGCTCTGAAATAGTGAGTGCAAGGTAGAGGATCCTGTGTGTGTGTGTGTGTGTGTGTGTGTGTGTGTGTGTGTGTGTGTATGTTCCAGGTGCCCATGGAGGCCAGAAGAGGGTGTCAGATCCCCCCAAACTGGACTTACAGGCAGTTGTAAGGCCTTCCAGTGTGGGTGCTGGGCCCAAACTCAGGGCTTCTGAAAGAATAAGTACTCTTAAACACTGGGTCATCCCTTGAGACCACAAGATGAATTCTTAACCCCCACAGAGATAGGCATGTGATTTTCATATATATACACACACATTTTAATGGGTTTTTCCATGTAATAATCATAAAGATTTCATTGCAACCTCAGAAAATGTCCAGGCTAGGTGTGTGGCTTAGTGGTAAGGTTCTTACATCCTCAGCAGTGAGAAAAAGTAGTCTGCTCATTGGCTCCACAACACAGCTGGAGATGACACCATCCTGTAGATCTACACAAATGGACAAGCAATCCCACCAGGAGGGAGGAAGGGGAGATTAACTTCTAAAACTGAGTAAGACTGAAAATAACAGTATGCAAAGCACTGACCTTCAGGATCCTAGGTCACTTGTGACACTTGAAGTCCAACAACTGCGTAGACTCAGAGACGGCTGCCAGGATATCCGGCAGACAAGCAGACAAAGGAGACAGATAGTTCTAGGTAGATGCACTTTAATGGAAGCACCTTGGCTGCTGTTGACTGGATCAACATGGCTCTGTCTGTGGCCAACAGACCAGTTCACCATTAAAGTGGGGCTTACCAGGTGCCAAGAAAATGAACACAAGCACAGTTGACATGGACACGGTGTTTATTGTTCTAAGCACATGTATTTCCTTTCATCTTAAGAGATTACTAGGAGGTACAGTGACAGTTACTTCCCTCATTCTATGAATGAAGAAAAAGATTTAGAACCCTTCAGAGCTATCCAGAAGGCACTACCTGAAATGGCAGTGGTAGGATTTGAACCCACACCGCGAGGCTCACCAGATTACAATGACCATTAATGGATCATCCCATTAATGACCACAGTGATGAGATGAGGCCGAAGTTAATCCAGTTCTACAGTTCTTTATGAAGTGAAGCAGCTTGTCAGATCACAATGATACATGGTCGGGTCTGACTTTCATACAAAAATTGTCACTATTCACGAGAGCCACTTAGACTGAAGACGGTACAAATGGGATGCAGTGGTAACAAGCTACCTCTGAACTGTCAGGAAAATCATAATCAAATGAACCTGACAAAATGGATGTGATTTTATACATAAATCCAGAAAGAAGTACTCTGGTAGGGACATTTGCTTTATTACACAATGTTTTGAAATTATTATTTTCTTACTGAGACATGGTATCACCATAGAGCCTTGGCTCGCCTAGGACTTTCTTTGTGACCCAGGATGCCTTAAAATTTATGGTCATCTTTCCTTCCCCCCCCCCAAGTGTAGGGATTTTAGGCATTTGCTACCATGCATATCATAAAAGGCTTAAATAAATTTTAAGCCTTTTAAATTTTATGTTCTTTAAACTCTTATTTTAACTCTAAAACAGTAATTGTACCTTGTGGGCCTCAGTGTGGTGTTCTGATTAAGTATGCAATATAGATGTATGATTAAATGAAGCATATATATATATATATATATATATATATATATATATATATGGTCTTGCATACTCCCATGCCTCTTACAGTGAGATTTTTTTAAACTTACACATAGATAAGATAATTTTAGGATTTTCTTTGTTCTTTGCTGTTTCCTTTTCTTCCCATAAAAAAAGCAACTTAATTCTCATGGACATGGGTTTCTGTTGTGTTATTACAAAATAAATATAGGACAAACTCTCTATAGAACATATATTTTGTAAATTCTGAGAAGTGTTACATTCAGGTAGAGGGGTAATTATATTCTTGTTTTCAAAATTAATTTATCTTCTGTGTATGGATGTTTTGCCTGGGTGTCTATACATCCATGTCTGTACAGGCATGAAGGGCCTCTGGAGGCCTGAAGAGGGCACACAGTCCCTGGGACTTAGCGTTATGGAAGGTTGTGTGTAGCCATGTGAGTGATGGAGCAGCCAGTGCTCTACACAGATAAGCCATCTTTCTGGCTCCAATCATGTTCTAAATAGACCTGATAATGTGCTAAACGCAGGGATACTGGAAAAGAACTCTAGGAAGATGCCAGGAGAAGACAACACAAAAAACAGCAGACACTATATAAAAACTGTTCAGCATCACTCTTCACCAGGGCTCAGTGTGGTATCCTCGGGGGAGTCCATCACTGTTGTTAAAAAAGATGCTAACAATAGGACAAAGGAGTGGTGTTAGGAGGAATACTGAGAAGATGAAAATTACATAGTTTTGTGGGCTTGCAAAGTACAGTAGTCGTCATGGGAGGTAGTGTGAGGATCCCTCAGAAAGGTAACTAGCACAGCGACAGTAAATGAATGAAAACTTGATTACTGAGATGTATTCATAAGAAATGGCATATATATATATATATATATATATATATATATATATATATATGTGCATTTGTCACCATTTGTGACAATAAGGATGGCTTTGAAGGACGGCAGGCATAAAGCCACAAACATGGCATGATCTCTCTGGAAAAGATACTGACCTTGTGAAAGGACAGCAGGATCTGGCTGGGATGGCAAGCAAAGAGGACCACAGAAATGCTGACTAGAGGATCAAAGTTTAATCTGGATACAGGCACCAGAGTGAATATAGTTAATGTATTCTTCTTTTCAAAAATTGCTGAGATCAAAACTAAACATTTTTATTATAAAAATGGTATGTGATAGAATGTGTATTATCTAGATTAGGTGTAATTCTTCAGTGTATATATGCTTTAAATCACTGTATCTAATGAAAGCATTGTATCTAATGAAAGTTCTTTCTGTTCGTTAAAAAAATAATAAGATTATTTGCAAAGAGAAAAATAGCAAGCATTTTCCCCAAAGGTTGATCTTTCCGAATAAAAGACAAAGTTGTTTGATTTCCACATAAGGATGGCTGATGACTAATTGTCTAAAATCCATTGAATAGCTAATTCCTGTCTAAATCAGAAAATGAGTTAACTATTTATATATAAAAGAGATGACAAATTAATTGAAGTCCTAAAAAAAAATGAAAGAAAGAAAAGGAAACAATTCCTAGCAGTTCTGATTATTTCTGGGTTTCCAAGACAGTTGTTGGCATAGCTGTGTGATTCATCCTCTTAGAATCAAAGAACATTTAAGATTGTGTGAGATTAATAAAGAGACACTCCAAATCCCTTCAGTTTGCTCTTTTACTGGTAAACACACAATGACATTTTACTTTCTCACTTAATATTACATTTTCCCACACATTTAGCACAACTCTTTTGACCATAATCGTGCATGCCTATACCCTCTGAATCTCAACTCGCCAAGCTGTTTCCTTCCCATCCCATCTCTGTTTTCTTATTAACCGTTAAGAGTGAACAGATATTGCCCACGTAACTTAAGATTTACTCCTGATACAGGGTCAATCGTTAGTTCCTAGATGCTTTTTGAGCCTACATTGAATCACATCCAAGACTTCACATTATCTCTCAGAACCTCCAAATGCTCAGGGCTTCAGAGTCCACCACAGTCCATCTCTTCCTACAGTGAGTGACTTCCTACAGTGAGTTGACTCAGAGGTAAACAACACCAGCCCGAGTTCAATCCCAGGATCCCCCGAGGGGAGAGGAGAGAAGCTATGCTGGTCACTTCTCTCTTGCTCACCTCTACCCATGGTTTAGTTGTGAATCCTATGATATCATGCCTGTGATATTTTCATTCATTTTCCTACCACCTGAATTCTCCATCTGCTTCTTTGACTATTCTTACCCTCCTGTGTTTAGCTGGGAGACCAATGTGATCTGATGTATGTCTTAAGACCAGCCAGCACTATCTTCCCCTAATATATTTGGGAACAAATCAAGGACACAGAGAGTTGGCCTATGGATTGTCAAAGTAATGCTATATTTCTTAATGGATTCCTTAATGAGGGTCACAACTGGGATGATTTCTCCATTTTCTTTTCAAGCCCTCCATTCACTTTATGAACTTTGGTAAAATCCCAATTTGAACTACTACAATATTTCAAAGAACAAATGGTCTCTATGTCAGAGATACGTCATATTTTACTCAATTACCTATTCCTTTCTTGAGTATTTGACCTTGTAAAGCTCAATAATGCCCCTTAACAATTTAGGCAGGGTTCTCTGGTTCTAGCTCTCTCTCTCTTCCTCTGCCCCCTCTCTCACTTTTGCCCCTCCCTCCTTCCTCCTCCCCTCTCTCTGTCAAACCTATGTTCTTTTGAAGCACATTTCCAGAAGCATCGATCTCCCTATTATTCATTTTCGCATCATTTAAAAAAAAAAATCTAACGGCACTGAAGGGTTTTGAAAGAGATACTCTGGTGGAAAAGGGGAATGTAAGTCGTATTTCCAGTAACTAAAGACAGGCTGGAGAGGTGCCTCAGTGGTGCCAAGTGGCGCACTTGCCACTGGGTTCAGTTCCCAGCACTCAGACCAAGTGGCTCAAGATTACCTGTAACTTCGGATCCAGGAAACCTGACACCCTCTTTTGGCCCCTGTGAGTACATGAATGCAAACGATGCACATACATACACTCAGACATACACCCGTATACATACATGTGAAATAACAAATAATAGATTTCCAAAAATAATTTTTTTCATAGCAAGGAAAAAAATCCAATGCTCCTCTATTTATATAAGGTAAAACCTAAACCTGGCATTTGACTGCCCAGCCAGTTTCCTCACTTAGGCTTGGGGACAGTGTCAGCTGTCAAAGTTGAACTTCTAACCACTCAAGGTTTATTCTCTAACAATATATATCCTCAAGGTTTATTCACTAACAAATTGCCAAATAGACAATGCAGCCTCTTCTAGGGCTGTTTGCAACATCAACTCCCTTTACCTATCCTGTGGTTTATATGTACCCAAACCACCCTTATATGTTCTTGTATGCTTTAGAGCAGGAAATATGCAGCTCCCATACTTTCTCATAATTAGGCATCAATTGCTTTCTGAAAACAATTTCCCTTAAATTATAGCTCATTCTGGAAACTAGTGTTAAACTAGTGTTAAAACTTCTTAGTAACAGTGAAATTGTGTGTACAAATTTTACCTTGGCTTGGAGCTAATTTCCTTTGTAATCTTTTCTGAGAAATCTCTGGCTCCATTTACACATAGTTTGCAAAATACAATCATTTGTAATTAATGAAAGGACGGCTGCTTAATAGGCTATATTCAAACGTCATTAAATGGAGTCAAATACCCAGTCGTAAAGAAATTGTATTTCTTAAAATTGAAGTCATAGATTCCATTTAATTATAGTTTGTTAGAAGCCTGCCACATATTTTAATCCCTGAACTTTTTTTTTTTTAACAGTTAAAGCCTCTCCCCTTCATACTGAGAATCAGCACAGCCCAAAGGCAAACAGGAAAGCGATTAGGTGGTACTGTCCTTCCCAGGTCAACTCCTTCCGGTTTGTAGACAGTGTGTCTCATATCCTTTTTCTAGAAGCTTCTAGTTTCATGCTGATGATATACCCAACCACAAACTGAAGACACACTCAGCTTTACTGAGTAGCATCAGGGAAAGGCCTTTCTGGCTTGCTCACCTCGAGGACAGGCTGAAGAGGAGAGCGAAAAACAGAAACTCATTTCAGGAATCCCTGGGTCCTCAGATAAGACCACGGAGTCAAGTCTTGGTTATGGGAGGCACACTGGGTATTGCAGAGCTTTAAGGAGGCTATAGGATTCTAGTGCCGAGTCAGAATCACATACACATTGTTACGGTTTCAATCCACTGCTCACCAGAGGTGAGCGCTATAGGGAGTCCAGTAAATACAATGCATAAAGAATGAATTACTATGGAGTATGATTTGCCGTAATACATCATGTCAGTATAGTTTTTACACATCCCCTTGAGCAGGAGTCCCTGTGGACAGCTCAGGCTGTCCCTTTACCTCCCCAGGTATGGGGTCGACACTCTTGCGATTAACAGAATGCTCGCACCTGTGCAACATAGAACAGTCTCTCATCCCTGAAGTTTTGGAGCTGACTACCTCTTCTGCTTGGCAAGCTGCACAATAATTACGCGTTACAAAATAATTCATCCGCCGAACCATGGTGGTGCTCTAGGAAGAGATTACCCGGTGCCGTGTAAATGACAAGAAGCTTTCTGAGTGTACAGGCTCCCACTACAGGCTCCTAAGTGGCTGAATTGAAGAGGCAAAAACCAACCAACCAATGGTGTTACCATTGTGGCCAGTTTGTTGCTCAGTAAGAGATGAGCTAACTATACTTGCGTGCTTACGACAGTTTCAGATTAGAGACCATCAAAACCAGAAGCTCTACATATTTGCTTTCATCCCTAGTATTTAAAGTTGGGCTTTGCACATATTACTGAAGAAAATTAACGAGCGCTAAGAATTATTATTTAAACCGCTCTCTGTGGAAGTAAGCATGCGCATGTACGCAGGCACATCCCCGTGGAGGCTGGGTATTGAGAAAGTTAAAACCGCCTCAGATCTCAGGGTTCAGATGATTTTTTTTTTTTTTTTTTTTTTTTTTTGGTGACAGGTATGCTGCTGTGGTCATTGGAGGAGAATTTAATCATTTCTCTAAGCAGGATGTTCTGGCTGGCGTTACTACGGGGGCATTCTATATGTCTTCCTGCCGATCGGGGAGGAAAGTGAAGAACTGAGAGTGTTCCTAAGGGAGGCACCTGGCACTTCAGAGAGAGCTGCTGGGAGATCACACCCAACCGTAATGTATGGATTTAAACAATGACAAACCCATCTTCATTCAGGTTAAAGGGTGGGCCCCCTCTGCTTGATGGCTGCCGACTAGTTATCCAGAACATTTATTAAAAGCCGGCACTTAAGATACAAACGTGGGCATAAGGAGAGTGAATGGCACAGGAAAACACATAGTGGGGAAGCCTGTGGTGTAGGCCACCAGTTCTCAACCTGTGGGGGGTCATCTATCAGACACCCTGAATATTAGCTATTTACATTATGGTGCAAGACAGCAGCAAAGTCGCTAATATAAGGAAGCTATGGACTAATTTTATGGTTGGAGCCGCCACCACCACCTGAGGAACTGTATTGAAGGGTCACAGCATTAGGAAGGTTGAGAACCACTGCTCCAGGCAGCCGTAAGGAGATATCTGTCATATACCTCCGTGGCAGTCTTCTTTCAGTGTGTCTAGTTGGGATCGCGGACTTGCAGTGGTACTGGGTCATCATACGTAGAGGAAACACTCGCCAATGGCGCATACGGTTTCTAGGAAGCAGACTTCCTGGATACAGCCACCCAATAAGAACTGCACAAAAGTCCACCTGCAGCTTTCCTTTGGATGTTCACCTGCCTGGTGTCCACCCATAACACCTATCACACAGGTGCCCTTTCAGCAACCTGCCTGGCATTTGTCCGTGCCGCCAATGTCACAGATCCCTCCTCAGCAGTTTGAAGTGTTGGAAAGCTCCGTTGTTTGCACCGTGTTGATTACCCTGCCTTGCGAAAAGAGGTAAGGAAGACAGGCCAGGCTGACTCGCAAACTCATAAGCATTTTAGTGAGGGAGCGGAAGTGGCCATCTTCCTCCGGAAGCAAGTCTCTGGGCCCATGGCTTAGTAGCACGTCTCTCTGAGGAAGTTAAAACACTTGACACAGTGCTGATTGGGAACGTGTAGAAAATAACTGGGTTCTGGGAGTGAACAGAAAATAAGATGTCTTGTTTGAGTTCTTCCCTTAAACCTGGGGACAACTAGTCAGAGGCAGCTGACATTTGGCTGCTGGCCCAGTGGTGTGCTGTTGCCGGTCATGAAAACCAAGGGGCATCTGGACCTGAATTTTGGTTACAGGGCAGACAGTGGTGATGTGGACTCTTTCTCACTCCCACCCCTTTTTGATTTAGAGAAAGCATCGAATCTTTGATTTTTCCATATGTGGAATCTTCTAAGGAGCTTCAGCTTTGCACGCAGCCCTCAGCTCTCTTCATGTTGATCCACAGCAATGGTATGAAGGGTGATCCTGGGGGAGGTTCTCTGCTGTATAGCTCAACCAGCAGCGTACTGGTGCTGGCCCTGTCACCCATCACAGCAGACTAAACACACATTTCCTCACTTCCAGCTCAGATCTGCCATGGCAATAGCTTGCAATCTATCACAGTCAGACTAGAAAACAAGCTCTCATTTCAATGGAGAGCTGGTTGTGAGCTACCTGCCAGCTTACATGTGGCCACACTTCTGCAGTAACTCAGTACATTACTAACACCTAACCTCTTTGTCCTCTTCAGCCTATTGTTGGATTGACATGGACCCTGGAAGTCTTCCCATAGCTTGCTCATAGGAACAGTCGAGTTCTTAAAATTAACTATCTTGGGGTCAGTAAAATGGCTCAAAGGGTAAAGGATATTTGGTGAAACTGTTAGGGAAGAATAAGAAGGTGTGCCCTGGTTGGGGAGGTGTGTCACTGGCCAGCTCCCCAACTCTGTCTTATGCTTGTGGATCAGACGAAAGGTGTCAGTTACTGGTCCAGTGTCACGCCGGCTGCCATGCTTCCTACCGTGTAGGTAATGGACTAGCCCTCTGAAACTATAGTCAAGCCTACAGCTAAAAGCTTTCTTTTATACATTGTCTCTTGGTGTCTCTTGGTCATGGTGTCTCTTCACAACAATAGAACAGTGACTAAGACAGTTGTTTTGGTCTTATTTTGTTTTACTTTTAAGACAGGGTTTCAAGGCTAGCTTCAGACTCTCCAGGTGGCTGATGATGACCTGGTGCTTCTCATTCTGCTGCTACTGCCTCCCAAATGTTGACATTGCAGGTGTGCATAAACCCTTAGTTTATGGAGGGCTCAGGATGGAGGCCAGAGCTTTGTGCTGGCTATGTAAGCACCGGAACAAGCGAGCTACATCCCCAGCCCACGACTACATTTTCCCAAGCATGGGGATGGATACCAAACCACTGTGTGTTCTAGGTCCACCTCTGTGTCACCCTGAGACACTGATAGGAAAAGAAAAATCAATGCAAGCATGAAGCTCTTGCTGCCTCTTCAGCCTTAATACATTCCCTCACCTTTGACGTAGGCCTCTGATGTCTTCTAGCTTCCACACAACTACCTAGCCTAACCTTCGAATTTCTGGGAACACCATATCGGACCCTTCATAGTTCTTGACATGCAGAGAATAAAGAAAGTAATTTCTTGTCATTAACAGGAAATACAAAGCTGTCTGGTAGATTTGTGGGGATAAAGCACGGTGTTATATAATAACAGAAGCTATGTCAGATAGTACGAAATGGGGAGGTTTGTCTTATGATGGATTTGTCTTTCTTAATAAAGAAATTCATAATATATCATTATGCTTCAGTGCAAAACTATTATTATTATTATTATTTTGCCTCGTCATCCCTGGTCATGCTTACTAGACTGAAATGTTAATCACATGATTAGGAACCAAGTAATTATAAACAAAATAAATAACTTTTAAAGATAATCACTAATCAAAATTAACACCTGTTTTGCAAGACAAAAATGTATAATTTAGTTCGGTTTTCTTGCCAAGTGTGTTAAATTGTATTAAATGTTTCTTTTATTTGAATATCAGCTATGACAGATATTATAAGTGGTTATTCACAAGTATTCATTGTAATTAGTTATAGTAACTTTTAAGGCAGGAAATATTACTTCTCTGAAAGATTTATTTTATGTATATATGTGTATTGTGTGTGAATGCTTGTGTGTGTGTGTGACCCCCTGGAGCTGGAGTTACAGGCAGACATGAAGTGAACTGTCTGGTGTGGGTGCTGGCAGCCATCCTGGGATCCTCTGTAAGAGCAAGTGCGCTGAGGCACTAGCCATCTCTCCACCCCCCTCATTTCAAAATTAAAAAGGCAGAAATTGTGGTTCGGAAAACAATTGATCAATTTGTTACATTTCAAGTGTTTATATAGTTATTATAACAGAAGTTTCATTGTAATAAATAACCAAATAGTTGAACAGTATCCAGGATGTACTTTAAATCGAATAAACAGATTTTGATTAATATCTGACAAGCAATTTTTATGTGTCATTATTTAATTCAGGTTCATATAGTCACCGGATTTCTCAGTTCTGAAGACTTTTCACTCATCACCTGTACAGCAAGTTGGCAAATGTCTAAGGTCTGTTTACTCAAGAACAGTCGCTACTTGGGCTTCTTAGATGCTTGCACATAAGCATCTACTTAAAATATGAGTGTCGGTGGAGAAAGCATCGGTCTGAACTGCTGAGGCATTCTGGAGAAATTATAACTGGGTTAGAGAGCATGTTTCCAGGCTGTCTGTTCATTTCCAATAAACTAATGAGCAGCAATGGAGACATCAGTATAGTTTCTCTCCTTCTGGTTTCTAGATTTATTCCATCCTGACTCATCCTGCCTTTCTTGACACTTATATTTCACGTATCTGAGCTTAGTGGAATGGGATGAGAGGCAGATGGGACTGCAGAGTAACTCACAGCATCCCAAAGGAAGGACAATACAGGAGTCCTGAGCCAGAGGAAGGTAGAGAGCAAGGTGCTTGAGTACCGAGGGTCTTGTTAAGCCAAGCTTTCATTCTCTCTCTCTAAATTCTGAGTCACACAGCACAAGCGATCCTTGCTTCATTCTGGCTAGCCTGTATAGACCAACTGATAAATGCTAATGAGTTTGGTTCAAAATGACACATAAATAATATAGATAAAAACAGCTTTACTTTTATCCCACAAGACAAGGATACAAGAAAGCAAAAGTATTATGGTGGGGAATATTTGTTGTATCTGACATGTAAGGTTTTCTTTTCTGATTTTCAGTTATTTTCATCCAGGCTTATGTAATGGTAGAGACCTATGGTGTACTGAAGCCTACATATTAACCCTCAGTCTTATATTGCTCTACCTTGTCTACTTGCATAATTTTTATTTCTTCTTTATACATGATCCAGTTTACATATTCATCCTTTCTCATCACCTCTTTTCAAATTCAGGACTCATCTTCATTTTACTGCCAGGTGCTTTGAACAAGACCAGGCACATAGCAGTTGGCCAATAAATATTAAAGTGATGGATAAATGAAGAATTCCAACCTATTCAATAACAATTATTTCAGAACCTATCATCCTGCAAAGGACTATTACACATGCAATTCACAATCCACTCACCGAGTCCAAAGAGGAAATTTATGAGTCAAAACTATGATTTCTATTTAGCATGCTAAAGTAATGAGATAGTAAGCACCTATCTTGTTATAAAATCTGCAACTATGAAAGACAGATATGAAATTTTCATCCAGGCAGCCTAATGACAGAGCCCATTTTTTGGCTATTATAGTGCTAACTGTCCTTCATAATGGTGACTGAGTAATTTTCGAAAATATATAAATTATTCTTTGAATATTTTAAGAGGGTAGAAATGTGTAAAGCATTTTACATGAAGATACTTAATAAACTAAGTCAATAAAATATTAATTTTAAGATCTTTAATAGTCACTTCAGTTTTCTGGATAATTACAATGAACTAATCCATTTTTCTCCTTTCTCATGAACCTGAGTAGCTTTGGAATGCTAAAAGGGAAAGTTGCATATCCAGTTTCTTCTCCTTTTTTTGTTTTCATTCCTCCAATCATCTCCATTTCCAGCTCTGCTCTTATCCCTCTCTTCGTTAATTTCCCGTCATAATAAAGAATATCACTATCACTATCATCATTATTACCATCATTGTAATAGCATTACAGTTATGACCACCATCATCATTACCATCATGTCATCATCATCATCATTACCAATACCATCATCACCACCACTGTCACTTTTACTGTCATCATTACCATTTCCACCACCATCACTGTCACCGTTATTATCATTTCCATCAGCACCGTCATTACCACCAACCTCATGATCACTATCATCTTCATTTCCATCACCACCACCATCATCACAATTATATCAAAATCTGCTCTATCATCACAACCACCACCACCACCATCATCACAACTACCATTTTTACTATCATTACGATCACCATCACCACCATGAGTACCAATATGGTCATCGTTGCGGTGGTTTGAATGAGAAAAGTACACCCTAAGCTTGAGTATTTTGAACACTTGGTCCCAGTTGCTGGTGCTCTTTGGAGAGTTTAGGTGGTGTAGCATTGCTGAAAAAAGTCATGCCACTGAGGACTGTGAAGAAATATTGTCTTACCTTCCTTCCAGTTCACTCTCTCTGTTCCATTCTTCATGCTGGTCCGCCATGATGGACACTGATCCTTCTAGAACTATAAGCCTAAATAAACTCTCTTAAGTTGTCTTTGGTCATGGCCTTTTCACACAGCAACAGAAAAGTAACTAATACCATCACCACCACCACCATCATCATCTCTTCTATCATCATAAGTCCTGACATCATCATTGTCACCATCATCATCACCCTGGCTATTTCACTTAATTCTCCGATTGAGAAAAGTATACATTAGTAAAGCGTTAATTCTGTATACTCTGTAAAGATAATTTTTAGCAACACTAAACTACTTCTATTTCCACATTCCAGGAACAATATGCTTGTTGTTTGCATTTTATATGATAGTCTACATTAAAAAAAAAAAACAACTCAAAAGAAACTTCCATTCAGACAATATTACTAATAATCTTTAGAAAGATTCTGGGAAGATTTCTTACCTTGAAAGCCTTAGGCCTTTGCTATTCTCCTTTGATAATGTGGTTTAGAATTTCTAAAACAATGCTGAAAGATTCTAATATAATGATACAAACTCTTTTTCTCATTTTCCTTTTATGGCTTCAATTCTTTGCTATTAGACATCACATTTTCTGTAGGTTTTCATTAGGTAAGTTCTTTGGGTTACGACAACTCTGAGTTTTCCGGAAAGATTTTTCTCCAAATTAAAAAATATATAGATTTTTATTTTTCTATTTAATTATAAATAATTAATTTCCATTCATCTATTTAAGTGATTTCTAAATGTGCATACTTTAATCAGCCTGTCTAATTAGAATATTTTCTGTTACACTTGCAATCCTTGGATAAACCTAGCTCAGAAGAGTTTCCCGTTTGTCCTCCAGTGTGGTCTAAAACATTCCTGCTTTTCGCTCTTCCCATAACAAGGACTTATCAAGGTCATGTCAGTTTGGCAGCTAGGTTAGAAAATGTATCTTACTTTCCTTGTGGCAAAAATGAGCCTATGTTTTGGCAGAGTGTTTTCTGCAGGCTCTTTACCACAACGTTTCATTTTTAGAAGACCCAGATTTTTCTCTCCTCTGACCTGCAAATAACTAAAACAGAAGATCTAGGTTTAGGAGATCATGACATGCCCCAGGGCAAGTTCACAAGCTTCCCACTGTTCTTCTTGAAGTATTCACATTGCTGTTTCCTGTTTGACCTACAAGAATTTCAATTATTATTATTTTTTTTGTAAACTCAGCCATAACTTAACTGGATGGTATTTTTTAAAGTTTATTAAGGAAACAAGAATATAGAACAGGAAAGATATCCCAAATAGTGAAACACATTCTTCTGGAAGACAAAAACAACAAGCAAACAAACAAAAAAAAAATCTTAAAAACCTGGAGTCAGCAGGTTTACAATAGCAAACTGGCTCTCACGATATGGTTATGAGAGACAGGAAATTCTGTAGACACTCACAATGACCACAGTGGGACAAAAAGAGGGCACAGTTACAAGAATATAAGATGGAAAGGTCACTTTAAATTAATTCACCTCTAATGCATTTGAAGAAAATTAGGACAACCTTGACCAACTGTCCTCTCTGAAGCCATCTGCATTATTTACTCCATTTCCCCCGAACCTCATCCTGCACTCCTTACCAAAAAGATAACCACTGCTAGTCCTGATGAAAAGAAAGTACAGGCAGACAAGGCTGATCTGTTGAGGATGGGAATGGAGGAATAACTGAATTGCATATTTTGATCAGGCATTCGCGTTTGACTGGCCTTGTACCTGAGCATCCTCACAGTCCTCAGGCTATATCCACGGAACACAAGGGCTCCTCCATCCTCATGCCATTCTCTCACCTCCCTTTACAGAAGTTGTAAAGACAGAGTTGGCTACTTGAAACTATTTATGGGGCATAGTGGTTTGAATGAGAAATGCTTTCTACAGGCTAATTTATTTAAATACTTGGTTTCCAGTTGTTGGCTCCGTTTGGAGAGGTTGTACAACCTTTAGAAGGTGGAGCCTCATTGGTGGAAGTACATCACCGGGGGTGGGCTTTGAGGGTTTATGGCTTCAGTCCACTTCCTGTGTGTGGAAGTGACAAAATATGATCAGCTTGCTTCCTGTTTCGGCCGCCATGCCTTCTTTGTCATGGCGGACTCCATCCTTGTGGAACTGTAAGCCAAAATAAACATTTTTTCCCCTCAAGTTGCTTTCAGTCAGAGTGCTTTTATCACAGTAGCAGGAAAGTAACTAACACACTGGATATCTAAAGAATTGCAAACCATGGCTTATTTCTAAGTAAACTAATTTATCATTCCCTGATTCCACAGTAAGTCTCACAGGTACAGGTCTTTTGAGTGGTGGCATTAGAATCATTAAATAATCAAATGACTGCTTTCCTAATAAATAGATACTAGGCTTTAGAGCAGACCTACTTCCTGTCGTGAGCAGTGGCCCTCTTCTCCATGGAAACTCAGTTATTTGGGGAGTGGTTACTAACCAGCGCAGAATCAGATTTGAAACGTTGCCTTCCTTACAAGTGCAATACCAGGAATCACGGAAAAGAATGAAGAAAATTACAAATACATGCAGAGACAGCTTCTTATCCAAATGCTGGCTGAACTCGACATTTGAAAAATAGGGAAATCTGGTTTTGCCTTTAAGATTTATCTTCATTTTTAAGTGTGTGTGTGTGAATGCAGTGACTGCAGAGGCCAAAAGGCAGCATTGGATCCATTGGATCTGGAGTTACAGGCTGCTGTGAGCCATCTAATGTGGGTTCCAGGAAACAAATTTCAGTCCTCTGTAGGAGCAGTCAGTGCTCTTAATGGCTGAGCCTTCTCTCCAGCCCCAGGAAATCTGATTTCGATGAAAACTAATAAAAATCTATGGACAGGGACTTTAGATTATGGATTTTATCATCACAATCTACGTGAATTTATTTCATTGAGGACTTTGACTTATGTTTTCTTGGAGCTCATTGAATGACTGATGTTTAATGATGTAAGTTTTAAACACATATACGTGTGCTGAAGTCTTTGCACTTAATTGTTTGTGCATAACTGACTCAGAAGCACTTGCCATGTCTGTAGGGAGAAGGCTGCCTGTGTGAGTGACTGCAAACTAAGCAAGGAGCTTCAGGAAAGCCATCTGGGAACTCTCCTGCTGCTGGATGGTCTTTTAAGGCTTTTAACAATGTCTGATCACTTGCTTTTTTTTTTTTTTTTGTTTTTTTCTGAACATAATAAAACTCAATTTCAGTGAGAAAATTTGCTTTATACTTTTGGAGACAGGTTCTTTTTAAGATTACTTATTTTTATTTTATGTATATGAGCCATCACTCCAGCTATGCTGCTTAGGGGTCCTTCCTTCCTTCCTTCCTTCCTTCCTTCCTTCCTTCCTTCCTTCCTTCCTTCCCTCCCTCCCTCCCTCCCTCCCTCCCTCCTTCCTTCCTTCCTTCTTTGTCTTTTTGAGAAGCCAAATCCTAGAACTTACTTCGTAGACCAGGCTAACCTTGAACTCGCAGAGATCTGCCTACCTCTGTCTCCGCAGTGCTGAGATTAAAGGGGTGCACTACCACTGCATGGCCCTATTGCTTAGTTTTAATGACAAGACAAAGTCCATTTCATTACATTTGCAATTTCCTTCCGTGACGTTTTTCATCACAGGGTGGACTGAATTGGTAGTTGCTACAGTTGTTGTTGTAGTTATTACTATATATTTTTCACATTTGTCTCTGACATGAACTGATTGGCCTGCTCTTTGATCACCTCCCCCTCAGGGGGGAGCAGCATTACCAGGCCACAGAGGAAGACAATGCAGCCACTCCTGATGAGACCTAATTGACTAAGATCAGAAGGAAGGAAAAGAAGACCTCCCCTACCAGTGGAGTTGGGGAGGGACATGCATGGAGAAGAAGGAGGAACGGAGAGATTGGGAGGGGAGGCGGGAGGGAACTACAGGGGGATACAAAGTAAATAAAATGTAATTAATAAAAAAATGAAAAAAAAGGAGTGGTTTACTTGGTATCACATGATGTCTAAACGGTGTAGTATCTTCTCTATTAAATGATAACTACATTAAAAAAAGTGTAACATGTATATAAATTACCTATTTTATTTAATCTTTTTTTTGTAATAGCTTTTAAGTCAGTGACTGTGAGTTCAGTCTTGGTCTCAGTAATTACCGGTTATGGGAATTTGAACACACTTCCTTGCTATAGCTATAGGGTTAAGAGTATTTTAATCAGTGCAAGGTCCAGCCACCTGAAGGACCAGAACACTAGAGAGACTGACCTCCCTTCCCAGTGTATACACCCATTCTGCATGCAAGACACCACATCGTTTGACAATGCCCTAGAAGCATTTAAGCCCCTGAAGCCTTCTTACAACCTCCAAAACATTATCTAAAATAGGATTGTCTACCTGGAATGTTACATAATGTTTTCCTATTTTCCCAAATTATTTAAATTGAGTCTACCTTTGTAGTACATTGAATTTTTACTGAAATAGCTATCAGAGAGCCAAAGGTAAGGATGCCAAAATGTTGCAGGGCTTGAGCATGTATCCCACCATCTTGAATACTTGGTTGAACTCGATCCTAAAAACTTCTCCACCATTAACATTGATCCATGACAGGTGAAACTGCTGATTTAAAGGAGAATCACTGTTGACTCCAATTCTCTTGCATATAATTTCTGTTTATCTGAAGTATCCAAAAAATGGTTTAGAGCATCTCTTTGCTTCTGCAGACCGAGCTACACACCCTAAGACGCGGAACATTTTCCAGTGACTTCAAAAGAATTAGTCATTAGCATGGAGCTCATTTTTCTAATGGTTTTTAAAGATTTTGTGATCAGCTAGTGCAGCGAAGATGCTGCTTTTCTGGAAAGTGCTATTAAAGTAAATTAAACTTTTAAAAATGGTAAACATCAAAGAACTCAACTTATAAGCAACAAAATTCTAAATAGACTCTGAATAAGCCGAACACCCACATCCTTCAACTCCATTCTCTGCGTGTTCACTGGGAGTATTTATCTCCCACTTAAGGAGGTGGATTCTCCTAGTTCCCTTTTAAACATCTGACTCTGGGCTCAGACAGTATCCTGAGAGCCTGATAACATGACCTTCTTGTAACTTCTTGTGAGCACGTATTTATTTATTTGGGTATAGTAATTTGATAATAACTAGTTATATATATATATATATATATATATATATATATATATATGATATCATATGCTCAAAACAGACAGTCCAAGCAACAACAGGTTTAACTTTTAATGCTGTTTTAATGGCATAGTCTCATATATGAATTCACGTTGTGACTCTAGAATTTAGGGTATGTGACAGTGAAGAAACAAGCGTCAGCCTTTTTCAGGTGGGGCGGGAGGTGTGGATATCATTTGAAAAAGACATCGCGAGAGCATTAGTCACTTTTCCTTGTGACTCATGAGCTCATAAGTTTTACATTTTTTATCAATGCAATTACCCAAAGAAAGTATCTAATAAGTATAATAACTATCCCTGAAAGTCGAGTGAGAGTGTGTACATAAATAATTAGACATAGCAGGGGCCCAGAAAATGATGGCTAATGTTATTTGCATGAAATTGGCACAGCAATTTTCTCTGGGGTCATGCAATCTTGTTTTGAATCCCATTCAATGCTGAGTTTATGAGGATTAAATAAGATAATGTTTGAAAATTGTTTATCGTAATTCCACTTAGTTAAGGAATTCAAAATAAATGAAGTTTGCTGGTTTTAGGATCTTTACAAAAACTTATTTAATTCTTTTTATTAAAATTGAAATGTTTGTAATTCCATTTTATGTAATTGTTATTGTGTATTTCTACTATGTAAGGTCAACGAAAGTATATTTTTCTATAATCACATATTCACAATTGAATGTTTATTTGATTTTAAATTTAAAACATATGCTGTTAAAGTTAACTTTAGCATGATTTTCTATTAAGTTTAAATAATGTAGATGATGGTATAATTTTTTATTATGTTCTATGTACTTAATACTCTCTGGTGGGTCATGTGGAGCCAGCGGAATATTAAAACACAGTCTAGATTCTGCTAGAGTTTATCACCTAGTAGAGAGAAGATGCTCATTAAATTCTGATGTCTGTAAGGTGGGAAACAGCCGTATTAGCTTCATTTCAATCACTGTGACAAAACATGCTGATCAAAAGCAATAGGTGGGAGGAAAGGATGTATTCGACTTACACAGTTCCAGATTCTGGTCCATCAGTGAGAGACGCCAAGGCGGGAACTCTAGTAGTCAAAGGGAGTGAGAGGATAAATGTACCCTTGCTTGCTTGCTCACTGCTTCTGCTCAGCTATCTGCTTTCAGTCCTATCCAGCTCAGGGACCAGCCCATGAAAGGGTCTCACCCACATTCAGGGTACTTTTACCTACCTAAAAACAATCAAGACAGTCCCCTGACAAACACAACCATGGGCCTTCCTGATCTAGAAAATTCTTTGTGGAGACTGTCTTCTTGGGTGGTTACAGATTGCTCCAGGCTGCATCATATAATAGCTGACTGGCAGGGTTAGGGAAACTCACATTGAGCTGTACGAACTACCTGAGCGGAAGTAAACCATTGCCTGGGAGGTCAGCAGTGGATTTAATGATTATATCACACAACGCATTATTATTAAGACAAAAAGTTATATATGATGTTATAAGTGGGAGAAAACCACCCCAGTCGGAGGAATATGTAACCATGAGTTGTAGTAAGGATGGGTTGACAACCTCTTCAGAGAAGCACAGCTTAATACTTTTCACTTTTGTAGAAAAAAATTTGCTTATATGATTGAGAAATGTAAATTATTCTTTTGGCATGGGTGCTACTCAACTCAACATATCTTGTCTTCAGTCAGGTGTTGAGTCCTGCTAGATAGATGTGTATAGTTAACTGTAAAAGGAGGAGGGGGAATAGTACTTTGCCCAGAGGAAACTTTTACAATAAATGACTAGTGTTAGAGAGAGATAGCAACATCTCAGAAATCACAAATCCATCCTTCTTAGGACAATAAGACTGAATTATGGAGACCTGACGGGGCATTTTGTGACTATTGGAGTTACATAGTAATAGTTGCAATTTGAATTATCTGATTCTGGCTTGTAGACTGAATGGCTTGCCGTGGGGAATGGCTGAGTGTAGGCATCCTGCTTTGGAGGCTAGAATGGAAGCCCTAGGTTGGCAAGAGAATTGGTGGTGACAGAAACAGAGAGATATAAAAGATATTTAGAAGTCTGGTTCAGTTTGAAAGGTTAGTCTCAGAAAAGACTGTATATGAGCATGTGTAAATGTGATATAAGCCTTTTGATTTTTGCGTGTGGGTTACCAAACACTTTAACCAGATAACTAAGGGCAATTTGTGTTAAATAACACACATACCAAAAGAATATATGTATTCTTAACCACATAAACAAAGCTTCCTACAAAACTCAAAAGTATTAAGTTTCTTTTTTTTTATTTTTCTTGCCCTCCAGAATTTCTTTCTTTTTTATTTTTTTTTTAATTTTTCATCAATTATACTTTATTCATTCTGCATCTCCCCATAAGCCCCTCCCTACTCCCCTCCCAATCCCACCCTCCCTTCTCCCTCTGCATGCATGCCCCTCCCCAAGTCCACTGATAGGGGAGGTTCTCCTCTCCTTTCTGATCTTAGTCTATCAGTTCACATCAAAAGTGGCTGCATTGTCCTCTACTATGGCCTGGTAAGGCTGCTCCCCCCAGGGGGAGGTGATCAAAGAGCAGGCCAATCAGATTATGTCAGAGGCAGTCCCTCTTCACATTACTATGTAACCCAATTGGACTCTGAACTGCCCTGGGCTACATCTGTGCAGGGGTTCTGGGTTATCTCTATGAATAGTCCTTGGTTGGAGTATGAGTCTCTGGGAAGTTCCCTGTGTTAAATTTTCTGGTTCTGTTGCTCTCCTTGTGGAGACCCTGTCCTCTCCAGCTCTTACTATTTCCCAGTTCTTACATAAAATTCCCTTCACTCTGCCCAACAGTTGCCCATCAGGCTCAGCATCTGCATTGATAGTCTGTAGGGCAGAGGCTTTCAGAGGCCCTCTGTGGTAGGTTCCTAGTTTGTTTCCTGTTTTCTTCTTCTTCTGATGTCCCTCCTCTTTGCCTTTCCGGATGGGGATTGGACATTTTAGTTAGGGTCCTCTCTCTTGCTTAGTTTCTTTAGATGCACAGGTTTTAGTGGGTTTGTCCTATGTTGTATGTCTATATGAGTGAGTATATACCATGTGTGTCTTTTTGCTAAAGAAGCTGAAAAGCAGCAAACCAAGTAATCCACTTAAAAAATGGGGAACAGAGCTAAACAGAGAATTCTCTGTAGAGGAATATCGAATGGCAGAGAAGCACTTAAAGAAATGCTCAACCTCACTAGCCATTAGGGAAATGCAAATCAAAACAACCCTGAGATTTCACCTTACACCCATGAGAATGGCCAAGATCAAAAACTCAAGTGACAACACATGCTGGAGAGGTTGTGGAGAAAGGGGAACACTTCTCCACTGCTGGTGGGAATGTAAACTTGTACAACCACTCTGGAAATCAATCTGGTGCTTTCTCAGACAACTAGGAATAGCGCTTGCTCAAGATCCAGCCATTCCACTCCTGGGCATATATCCAAAAGAGGCTCAAGTACACAAAAAGGACATTTGCTCAGCCATGTTTGTAGCAGCTTTATTTGTAATAGCCAGAAGCTGGAAACAACCCAGATGCCCCTCAACTGAAGAATGGATGCAGAAATTGTGGTACATCTACACAATGGAATATTACTCAGCAATGAAAAATAAGGAAATCATGAAATTTGCAGGTAAATGGTGGGATCTGGAAAGGATCATCCTGAGTGAGTTGTATTAAGTTTCTTAATACTTAAGAAAGCCATTCTTACATATTCTTCATACTGGAAGTTGTTTGTTCTCACTTATTTGTCTTAATAAAGTTATGTTGTGTGATATAAAACTTAGAGGCCAGTTTGGTTCTAGAATCCATAAATATACTATAGAACCAAGAAAATGTTTTAGTGTTATGACACTTGATGCTATTTACTCTGGGCCAAAGACATAGTTTATCAACTGTATGTATCAGGATTCATGTTCTCCATCATATTCCACTAAAGGCAGTTTAAACTACAGAGCGAAGAAACAATAAGAGTGTCAGCTTCCAATACCCAGAAACAGTTTACCTGGAACCCCCAGTGGCCACACCTTTCATGTCCATAGACTTTTTTTTTTTAAGGCAGGCACCACTCAGCCACCACATGCTCCTAAGATCCAGAGAGAAAACAGGAACTAAGGAACAAAATACTCACCCAACAAAGATAAAACCAGATATCAAGACCTAAGCCTTTGTCTTCTCAATCCCAGATGCTTAGGGGAATTTTGGTAAAGCAATATTTAGGAATTCAAAGAACTACAGAGGCAAGCTCAAGTAACAGAATGCAAGAGATTGAAGAAAGAAGTCCAGGAATTGAAGACTTGCTAGAAAAAAATGAATACAACAAAGAAATTATGAATCTACAAAACTCCCAACACAAGACATCTTGGAATTCTGGAACACCACGAAAAGACCAAATTAAAGAGTAATAGGGGTAGAAAAGAAAGAAGAATCCCAGGTCAAAGACGTGTATGAAGGGAGTGGGCATTAAATTTTTCTCAGTTGTGGATTGCAAAGGGTCCTTGACTGGGTAGTTGTTTTATTAAGAATTTATTTATGTTCCTTGCTTGTTCTTCAGCTATGTCCCAAGCCTCTAACTAAGAGATCAATTGTCTCCACCTCTACATGACAGCGGAAGCCATGGTTAGTTTCCGTAGATTTTGAGTTCTACTTTCTGGCCTTCTAGTCCTCATTCCATTCTAAGTTTGGTAAATATCTTACACAGAGACAAGCTATGTGTTAAAGCAGATTTTTTTTTCCTCAAGTAAGATTATCGTTTTGCTGTTGTTGTTTCTGTGGCACATGAGCAGGATACCCTATGCTAGTCCCCAGTTTTCTTTCATCACAACTCTCAAATTTAGCAAACTGACCATGAGTGAAAACTGTAGGATCCCGGGCTCTTCGTGTACAAGCATGCTGCACCCTTTGCATACAAATCTTAATAATTTTACTCCCTTGCGTGAGCAAACTCTGGCACTTCACACTGAGAATGGGTCATTACCTACAGAGAAGCAAAGAACAAGTGTTGAACTATGCACCTTGAGTTTGCATGCCTCTCTTGGAATTTCCATTTGGTTCATGTCTCTCCTTGCAGACACAACCATGAAACCCAGGTTATTTAAGAGTTACTGCCATTAAACACACTTTATTTAATAGTCTAACAGTTAGTCTTCAGGATTTATACTGATACATTTTATTCTGGAGTGCCTCATGAATGGCTTACAAACACAATTAATTTGAGGCCATTCTGAAAAAATGGAATATTCTCACTGGGGTTGAGAAAGAGCAGTTGGGAAAAGAATAAGGAGGACTATCTGTCTCCTTCTAAAGAAACTTAGGTCCCACTTCAAACAAAACAAACTTGCTTTAAATTGTTCTCCACACACACACACCTGAGAGTCACTATGCCATTTAGTATAGAACCTAACTGTTGGTTTGAGAAAGTTGAAAACACATTTTTTCCTTAGAAGAACAATATCATAATGACTATTAAAAGTAAAGATGAAGAAAATTGAATACTGCTCTGCCTTTTAAAACAAAACAATTGTACTCAAAGAAACTTTGCATAAACAAAAAATTCAGAATAATAAATTCATGTAGCATCATGGACCACAAATCAGAGATGAAAAAAAAATAGAAAGATGGGATGGGGCTATTGGAGAAATAAATTGTTTAAATACTGCCTTAACACAGTCAAGGAAATAGGATTTTGTCTGTTGTAATAGAAAAATTGCTCTCTGGAGGGTGAAATGTACTGAATGTTATACATTACTAATTTAGGAAGAAAAAGAACATGTGATAATAACTATGTATACATGGCAATAACTCTGTATGATGCCATAATAAAGAGGGAGCACTCTGCAAGCTTCGTTTAGTACGATAGAATGCCTGAGATTGTGAATGTCACATTTAAATTAAAAGTAAAACCTAGCTTGCAAGTTAATCACAAGGAAACAGATCTATGGACAATTAAACAGAGAAACAAAAGTAAAAATATGTCTGATTTCTACTCTTCTGAGACGCCTTACAGTCCGCCACTGACCTCTCAGTGAGTGACCTGTGACAGAGCCCACTGTACAGTCTCCTGTTTCAGGGTTGTTTCATAAACTGCTGGATAAAAAAAAAATGCTTGGATTCTGAAGTTTTTAAAAGAGCACAGGATGTTGTAGGCCCAATGCATATCACCTACTCACTGTGACACCTCTGGGTTAGTTACAATGCCAAATCCAACGTACGTGCTCAACAACCGTTGGTATATCATATTGTTTAGGAAAGACCAACAGACAAACAGACAGTCTGCACGTGGTAAGTATAGATATATTTTTTCTAGAATATTTTCAACCCGCCCTCATTGAATCAACACATGTAGAAGCCATAGTTACAGAAGGATGGGTCTTACTATAGTTGACTTTACTTGAATATACACACATATATGAAAATACACATGTATTTTCTTGAGTATATATTTTGCTTAAATATATACATTTACTAAATTTATGTACAAGGCTCAATGCAGTCTTCCCTGGAGTATAAGTTGCTCCATCCAATTTTTTTTTATGTGCAAAGGCTTAAAAATACTGATCACAATATTTTCAGGCATCTAAAAACATAATTTCATGAGCCACCAATGGCTGATTTTGGACAAGCAGTGCTTTCTCTATTTCCAGGAAGTACCTATTACCATTAGTAGCAGGCTAGTTACGGTACAATTTTGTAGAACTGTTTCTGAATAGGATCAGCTTTATCTTTCATTGTTGCAGAGCACTGGCATGTAGTGAAAGAATTCACTCATCAGAGAATTTAGAACATGCAACAGATGAAGCTGACTTTGAGCCATTGTTACTTCTATAAATAACTCTTCACATATACTACTGTAAGTAACTCCAATAAAACTCATTGATTCACCAATTGGACTACTTTGGCATGTCATCAGTTTCCTGCTCGAGGTGAGTTGATATCTCTTCATGTATCCCCTGAATATTGTGACACATTAGTGCCACAGCCAGAATCAATTTCCTTGATATATGTGGTGTCAACCTAAAAATATGTGCTAATATTGTCAAATACTTTAAGACTATTCCTTGAAATGTCTTTGAAGCACTTTATGTATGCAGATTTCTAGGAGTAAAGACAGTAGAATGTTGATCTTGGTGCTACTGGGGATCACATGACAAAGCACAATAAACTGTCTTCATCTTAACCTGATGGGCTGCTGGAGATGTTTATGACTCATCTAGAGAGTTACACATTGGGTTCTGCAAACAATTCATCTTCGTGCTCCACAGAGAACTGGGGAAATGATAACTGTGTAGCAAACTCAAACTTAATTTTCAATCCGATATTACCATACAAAAATATAAGTACTAACACACTTGTACCTCAGTTGTGTTTTTAAACTATTATTTTGTAATATTAATTTTATTCTTCAATGTCAGATTTTCATGCCACTGGTTTACAAGCTAATCTTTTCTTTCTGGTTTTATAGTTTTATAAGTTATTAGAATTCTGTCTGGATTCTCAAGAATTTTATGATAAAGTCCTTACATCTTTTAAGCCTTGTTCCTATATTATATTATGCTTTGTTATCTAATATTATAGAGACATAAATGTGATGTGAGAATATGGGTTAGAGAAGTCTGTGGTGATGGGCCATGATTAGGTACCTCTCTGAACTCAACAAGGCATAATGAAAAAAATAAGGTATATAATTTAATATTTGATTGATTATTATAAACCTAGAAACTTCTTTTTTTATTTTCTAGAAGAGACAGACCCATGGTGCAATTTGTAGATTAAAATTGAGAACTGTAGATCTATGCATTATGGAAACACTTAGCATAACTACCAGGGAAATAAAACTGGACAATATTAATGATGAATGCTGAGAGAGAGGGAGAGGGAGAAGGAGAAGGAGAGAGGGAGAGTCTGTTTTCTTAAGCAATGTGTACCCTGGTATGTTGGCCATATTCCCACGGATGCCCCACAGCATGCTCATATGGGTATCACTAGTTGGACTCCATAGATTTCAAAACAGAAGAATTGAATTTGGAGAAGTGACATGAAGGGGCCTAGGATGGTAAAGAGGCAGGCAGTTACCACAAAAATACATTGGATACATGTATGAAATTCTCAAAGAATAAATTAAAATATATATTTTGAGTATTATGGCTAAAGAGTTTATACTGTATATCCTTTCGGGTTCATTTTAAGACATACTTATTTGAGTCTATGAGGCTGGAATGAAGGGATATGCTATAAAAACAAAATTATTTTTTAAAGTATACACTAGGTATTAAAGAGAAATTTGCTAAATAAGGGGTATGGAAAGAGAATTCAATATACGAAATTCATTATTTTAGGCACGAGATGTTTTCGCTATTCAAGGAAACTACAGTGAATGGTGAGCTTTGTCAAATTCCTGTCTATATGTGATCACACTATGTGTAGTCATAGCAATTCTTTACCATGTAATCTGCGCCCCGATCAGTTAAGCAGCCCCATATATGAGTTTGCATGTTAGAGCAGTGTTGAGTCCCTATAAAGATATTTGACCCTTCTACACGTTTCTGTGGAGAAGCATGGAAGTCACTGAACCAAACAATGTCTGCAAGGAAAAAACGCTCATTTTCTGAGCCCCTTTCTCTATTTGTATTCATCTTCGTTCTTTACCTACTGAGACTTTACTTCTCTAGCTGATCAAGGTCAAAGTGTAAGGCTAACTAGAACAGCCTGGCATCAGGACTAGGTGTTGTAGCTTTCATGCAGTGGTTGTATCATCACGGAATGGTGTTTTGTTTCACACTTTCTATCCTTCTTTCTTTATACTTCCCCTTATTTGCACTACACGAATATTGTTGACTTAGTGAATTCAAGTCCTACACAGGCTATCCTGTCGTCTCCCATTTTTTAAGAACCCAAGTTAACAGTCTCCTGAAGCCAAAAGACATCATGTGATGAGAGTGTTTATGGGTTCTACAGGAAGAAAGGGAGAGATCCACTTAGGTCTCCGCGCTATGCCTTCAGCATTGGATTTTCCAGAGAATTCTACATGAACCAAAAACATATTGGTCTGGGTATTAAGCAAGTAATACTTTTCTTGCATTAACAACATAGAACCCCATACAGAGAATTGCTGATGGTCAGCTATGATCTAGAAGTGTCCAAATTCATCAAGATATCTTCAGATATGATTTAAAAATAAATGAGGCTGAATAGATGGCTCAGCAGTTAAGAGCACGTGCTGTTTGCAGACGACGACCCAAGTTTGATTCTTAACACGCATACCAGATGTTCATAAACACCTGTAACTTCAGTTACAGGGGGGTCTGATGCTTTCTTTTGGCCCCTGCATTTATGTGCTTCCCATGCTTAAAAATGAAGTCAACCTTGGAAAAATTAAAATTAGGAACAAAAGCAGGGTGTTGACTGTTTAAATGATGAACTCACATGGGTGTCAAGGTCCCTCCCTGAAAGAACAGTGTCTTGCCTTCACTAACCTCTGACACAAGTTCCTCAGGAGAAGAGGAACCTTTTGCACCAGGGAGACTCAACTCGAGATTGCAGATTTTGACCAACCCTGTTTATATATGTGTTAGCAAGTAAGCTACTGTCAATAATCTTATACTGACCACCATGGATCTGAAACTATAAAGCACAATGGCACCAAGCTGCGTCTCCAGCTCACAGATGTTTAACTTATGTTTTAAATTTTATATTTGATTAGGTGTATGTTCATGTGTTATGGCTATGTGCACATGAGTGAAGTACCAGAGGAGACCAGAAGAGGGCGTCAAAAACCCTGGATGTGCTGTTACAGGTAGTTGTGAAGACTTGTCATGGGTGCCTACAAAAAGAGTCAAGTCTGAGCCTTTTTGCGGAGCAGCAAGTACTCTTAATTGTTCAGCCACCTCTCCACCATATGACAACTTAGTAATCTAGTTTGTTTATTAGATATTTGTGTGAAAATTAAGGATCACCCGTGGGGTATTCATAAGCAATCACTTATAGAACATACATTCAAAGTGCTAACAATCTAATGTAGTGAATATATATTAAAACAAGGAACTTTAACCTGTTTCAATGAATGCTGTTTCTTCCTCAGAATAAGCAAGACATTTTAGGGGAAAGGCAGATTAAAAAAAAAATTACCAATATTTTTAATATAAAAAGGGACAATTTGGCAGTCTCTTTACTTATAATAATGATGGCATCACAAAAAGCCAGGACAAATACTTCTATATTGCCTCTGTACTGTTTATATATTAGTAGAATTTGCCCTTCACCAGATGTAACCCTTGACGCCAATAATACCCATGCGCTATGATATTAGCAAAATGATTTTGTTTTTCCCATTTTCTTTGTAATGTTTCTGCTATTCTGGCTGAGAATTCCATTACTGGAAAAATCTTTCTAGTCCATTAACATGCATATTTTTCATACACAAGTGTCTGTCACCTGGAAATCTATTAAGTGCCTATCAGATATGGATATCACCAGAGAGAAAACTAGTTATTTGTTTTTAAACAGATATTTGACAGCATAGCCTTATCTAAAAGAAACAGAAATGAATTCTAGTAGCATTAAATTCTTTCCAGAGTATTTATTATGATTCTGTTGTAGCCCATGCACCAAAACAGGTGTAGGAGCATAGTGATTAAAATACAAGGGTATGGTTCCTTGCTGATAGGAAAATTGTCACCTTGTAGGAGAAGAGATGGCTATCAAACAGCTTATCACATAAAACATACGCAGTGAAACCATGAAGTGTTCCCTGAGAAGCAAGCAGCAGCTGCTGTGAGAGTAAGCAGGGAACTTGACATCAACTTCCCATGCAAGGGAGGCGATTCCCATTCACACAGGTCTGTGGTGTGTGCAAGGGCTGGTAAGCAGAGATGGCGTGTGTCGGAAACTACTCTAAACAGGTGACAGCAGAAAGGATGGAGTCCTAACTTTCTGACACATCACTGTCACATGCAAGGAGAGTGGAGGAAGCGACAGAAGACAGGAGGAGAGGGTGGGGAGGTAGGCCAGTTAACTGTAGGAGTTGCATTTCTGAATACCATGTGGACCTACTACTGTTCGTTAAGAATATACCCAAAACTCTAGTAGTCAGCTGTCTAGCTGCTGGGATCAGTGAGAGAAAGGGAAATGTGGCTGGTAATGGGCAACTATTACAAACAAACAAAAGATAATTTTTTATCCATGAAAGGCTGAGAATTGTGAAATCTGTTGACACTTGATTAGTGTCTAACCTCAAAACAGCTAAGAGGACATTAGACTTATGACCCTCGGAGGCATTTCCATGTAGCAAGCTTGTGAGCTCTTAATCAGAAGAGGTCTTCTAATCATTCTGTCGGGATTTTTTTTTAAAGATCCATGTTGAAATTTTTTTTAAAAAAAAAATTTTAAGCAAAATTTCACTCACCCTTTTGATGGTGTCTACTAGGTTTTTCTTGCTCACTATAGGCTGGTGGTAAATGTTTCTATGTCTTCCAGGCTTGCTGCCTCTACAGTCTGTGGTGAGTGCAAACATTTGCTTCCCATCTGCTCTGATGTTGGATCCACTGGGTGTGGCCCTTAGTCTGTGACAACTCAGTCAGTCACGTTCACTGATTATTGGTGACCACTGTTCATTAGACAAATACTCGTTACATGTTTCAAGACTCGTTCACATTTCCCCAATGTTTGCCTTGCCAAAAATTTATCCCATGTTTATCCCAATTATATGTTATACACATATATCTCTAATATGATATGATATGTGATAATAATATAATATATATACTATATATCTCATATGGTATGGAATATATATACCATATATGCCACATTATATGTTTTAAGGAATTTTCTCTGGTATTTTTCTTTTTAATTTCAAACTTAACCATTAAACTGCACTTTTGTAAAAGTCTTAACTTTTTTCTGCTCTTGAATTTAACAGACTTGTTAGGGTTATAGTATTTATATTTACAAGCTACTATTCATAAATTGCATTTAAAATTATAGTTATAGATTAGTCTACTTGAGCACAAAAGCAAGCCACTCATGAGCTGTTCAAGAACAAAATTCTTTCCATTGTCCATAGGCAGAAATGTGCATGTATGTTTCTTGGCTCCTACACTAGTTAGATTGAGCAGTCTTAAAACCTGTATAAGCAAAACCAATTACAATAAAAAGTGTGGGGCCCTGGTTCAGGAGCTTGAGATATTCAGTACTCAGCAACCAACTTAATGTCAACACACAAATCTAAGTTGTAAGCTAGAATGAAGGGGTGAAGAACGAGGTGCTCTGGACTCTGGACTCACAGCCACTTCAATGCGCTGCACAAGGATAAGGTTGGGCCCATTACTGTTCTGTCATGGAGATGGGACAGAGCCTCAAGAGGCTCTATAGGTAGGTAATGGTAGCTGCAGAGGAAGACACTTATTTTTTTTTCTTTTTTTAGTGGTGTAGCCACCGGCAAGTTGTCTGGGCTGCTCTGAATAACCTCACTCATTCTCCTGTAGGCAACTCTAGTGACACAGGAAAACCTAGTCTTTTAAAAAGACAAGAAAAAAGAAGTAGGGCTACTTGGTAGGAGAAAGGATATCAATGAAAATGTTCAGGGAAAATAGAGGGTGATGGCTTGTATATGCTCAAACTACCCTCTGTGCATGTTTGAAAATGTCAGGAAACCAATTATATGTTAGTACATGATAATCCAAAAAACAAACTATATAACTATATTGTTGAACTTTGATAAAATTATCACACTATTATGAGTAGGCAAAAGTCCAAGTCTCTAAAAATTATTATTATATTATAAAATTATTCTTCTTTGAGATTCCCATTTCTTCATGTTTTTTCTGATTACACTATGTTACAAAGAGCTCAAGCCTGTGTGAATCTTGCTCTATGCTCTATACCATTCTGTAGTGCTGTGACGCCAGCTTCAGTATGTTCTTCCTCCCTTACCAACACCAAAACTGGCATTGTCATCCAATGGAAAAGGGAACCAGAGAGTTATTTTTGAGAGTTATAAGAAATGAAATTAGACAGCTAATGAATTAAATGCAAGCTAAAAAAGTATAGACCAGGGATAGAGAGAGATGTGACAATTTGTTCTCTTAATAGTTGGGAAATATCTAATTCCTATAACTAGTCTCAAAGGACGAAAACATAATAAAAGAAGTTAATTAAAAATGGGGACTCTGGCTCATTAAAAAATTAGTAAAAAAAAAAAAAAAAAAGGTACCCTGACGTAACATGTAGAGTGAGCTTGAGAGTGGAGTTCTGGTGTCTTTAAAAGCTCAGTTATGTGATGTAAACACGTTTACATGTTTGCTTTAACCCCATGTGTGGGGTTTGGGGCTCCTTCAGATTGTCCACATCACTGGACTACTTGCCTCATACAGGCTCTGAGAAGGGCGTGATCTTTGTCAGCTGCAGATAGTTTAATTCTGAGGACTCTGGAAAAGGAATAAATGCCGGAGCCCAGAAAGGGACTGGGGCACTCTGAGGAAGAAGGCGGCAGCTGCTGCTCCCCCTGCTGCTGCTCCTGGCTGTTGATGCAGTTTGAGGAGAAGAAGTTGTCTTTTCTCTGATAACATGGGCTCACCCACGTAGTATTTATGGCTAATTTTTGGTCTGTCTGCCCATGATTCACTGTGGTATAAGTCAAGATAGTTAAGCGTGTAAATTCTTTATCACAGGGAATCAGCCTACTATTAAACCAAAGAGATGGCTTTTCTCATTGGTGAAATCTCTAAGGACCATAATTTTAAATATGGTTAAAACTGTAGTTACTGGGTCACTTGTCTAGAGTCACCCCATTCCTTTTGGACTTACTTTTTGTTTATTGTTATTAACGTGCTTTCATGAAAATATTTTTATTTCCTTAGTAAACATTATTGCATTTTACTAAGATAATACATATGTGTCTAAGCACTCATACTGAAAGATACGACAAAAATCCAAGCCTTGATCAGAAGGTAGCTTATCACACAGGCGCCTGCAGATTCAGAAACAGTAATAATGAGGCTTGCCCATGGGGCAGCCTCATCGCCGAAGAGCAGGGAATCGTGGAAACGAGAACGCTGGTTATCAGTGGAAATGCTTCACAACACAGTCATGCAACTGCCCGGGAGAGACAGACCATGAATGACTCCCAGCAAAAGGCGTACAGGGTCCCATCTAGAACAAAACAAAAACGTCAAGAAAGAAAGAAAACTCTGAACTGATAAAATAAAGGCTGAGGGTTTCGTTTCATTTTGGGAGAAATCAGGAAGATTTTTAATTATTCCAGGTCATGAAAAAAAGGTTAAACTAATAAATATTTCAGTTTTCCAGCTATGGTTTAACTGATCATACCATCGACCCTGGTATGTTTTCTACCACTATCAAATAAGGTGAGCTGGGAAGTGAGTCTTGGTCTTGCAGCTAGCATGCAAATGTAAGCAGTCCTCTGACCAGATCTAGACTGGCCAGCTTAGTCCTTCTGTGGTACATACGTACCTGTATGTAAATATCCACACACACAGAAGTAAAAGTTTAAAAAAACAAGGCTATTAATCACCATTAACATTAATGACCATTAAGGTAGTATAATAATCTGTTTACTCTGTGTCTGTGTTAAATGTTCAGCTACTTTCCTATCAACAGCAAACTATAGTGGGAATCAGAATTATTCTCTTGGACAGATGAAAAAAAGAAAAAAAAAGCACACTTCCAGAGAAAGGAAGTATTTTACCCCTGGTTATAATTTGAGTTGCTGTTTACCTTGAATTTGACTTGAGACCCCTGAGTTTATACATCAAACTATTGAGGTTCACTTTTAAATTAAAAAGGAGAGAAGAAATGACTCTTTTATTGATGTTTATATACGTACAATGATATCCTAAGGATTGATTGACAGCTTGTCGCAGTCTCTACAACATTTTTACCTACCTGTCTACCATTAGGAGGGAGCAATGGAGTGCTTATTTCTGCCTGCACCCGGTCTAGGCTCCTAGGCCTAGAATTGAATCTCAAATCACTGAAACTCAAATCACAAATCACCTATGATTTAGTCCCACATCCCTAGTCATCCATTCAAAGTTTCTAATTGGAAATTGTTGCTTATTATTTTCAAGCTAAGCATGCTACAAGCTGGAGTCATTGTCCAGAACTCTGTTTCAATAGTATTCCACAAACTCTACAATTTCTGGGTCTCTAAAACATAACAAGGCCCCTATTTCCATCTCACATTTCATGCAGCAGAGATTGGAATTTTCAAGCTGTTATCTATGACACCAGCATACTGTCTTCCCACAATGTAATGATACCTAAGGGAAGCGGGATGCCACTAGGATCTTATTTTCCCACAATGCAGTGATCTCTAACAGAAAATGGAGGCTAACTAGGTTCTGCATTTCCACGGACAGGGACACCTAAGGGAACACAGAGGCCATCTGGCTCCTGACTTCTAATGACTTGCTTTAGTATATCGCTGCCACCATCGTGAGCTGATAACATTTCAGGTATTTAGACTAGGTAAAGCAGGTTTAAAACCAGCAAAAACAATCTCATCTTATTAGCTAAAACTTCAGGGATTTCTAATTGGCACCAACCTGTCTTCAAAATACGTCACACCACCAGTCATGAGCCTCATATATCCACCAAATTGGACAGACCATTCTTTTATCCCAGTTATTGCTCCGGATCACAGTAGAGCAAGAAATTCCAGTCGATGTATCCAATGCCACAAGAGCACGTGGTTTTACTTTCCAGTTCCTGTACATTGTGTATGTCATCCTCTCAATCACTTTCTTAGCTAAAAGCAAGAAGTGCAAGAGGAAAGAAGGCTGCCTAATCATGTCTTCTACACAGATCCAAAGAACCCATAGAACAGATTGGGCTTTTGCACTTGCTACATTCTGCACAAACCTGTTGACTTGATGCCAAGTGACACACATTATTGTCATTTCCCATGAGTTCTTCCTTCCTAAATCTACCAGCATTAATATATTGGCACACTTTTTGACTATGTGTTATCTACTCTGCTGGTCTAAATGGAGTCTGCGTGCTAGAGAAACTGATTATCCTGTTGAAATGTTTGGTAGAGTTCTACTGTAGCTGGATTGAGAGCGAACACAAAATTGCTAACCATTAATGTGTAATAAGTCTGGCATGCTGCCAGTGGGGAAATGCTCAGTGGTAGGGTGCAGAAGGAAAGATTGGCTAAGCAGTGGGAGGAGCTGAGTCTAACTTTGAAAATAACAACACAATGTGGGTCTTCCTGATAAAGACGGTGAGACAGCACTTCACTTGACTGCAGTTCCCCATGACAGGGAGAAGAGAGCTGCAGCAAAGACTGACAGTCATGCATGGACCATGTGGGGAGGCTGGAGAGGAGACTGCTTTTTCAAGCTTGACTCCATGCACCTTCTTCAGTAGATCCCAAAGAGAGTACCTGCTCAGGGGAAGTGTGTTGCTCAGTTTAACTCTCTGATGGATGAAAGGTTCTTTCTGGTGAGCTAGACACTTGCGGTCTCTCTCCAGAGCAATCTAGTGGTAAGCTAGGGCAGGGAGATTCCCCAAGATCTTCCAGGATGGACGGTTACCTGTTCTCTCAGGGTTTTTCCAGTTTGACGTCTAGAAGTGTTCGCCTTGGAAAAATCCCTCTTTTGTACCTAGAAAATTCTACCTGTGGTCTTCATGAACAAAGATATACTTTTGGCACTCTGTCATAAAACTATCCCTCCCGAAATGCATCCTACTTAGCAATGGATGCCGAATAAGAAGTTTAAACACATTACATGATCCTGTAAATATATTATAATGTAATGTGGATGGAATGGTTGCCCATGGTTTTCAAACCAGGCAGTGGGACGGAGAGTCTGAGTGGTGGCATCGAATCCACTCATTTCAGGTACGGGTCCTGAAGCTATCTTTATCGGTATGGATGGATGATGTTGCGACGGTGTCATCCTTCTGAAAAGATTTGTACTTAGATTGTTCTAGCAATGATGGTTTGTGCACACCTCAGGCTCTGGCCTTTCCTACCGGCACTGTTGGGTACACCATCAAGATAATGAGCTGGGGGCACAGTGATGCTTATCAGGGCTGACAGAGTTGTCCGAAAGTCCTCAACGAGAAAGACGTCCCTGGCATGCCCCAGTGCATCTGCTGCAGGAGACTAGTGTCTCTCTAAACATTAAGTCTTTCATGCTTTTGACAGGTGGCTCTGCCCTAGTTGTTAAAACCTATACAAGGCTGCGAGTTTCAGCTCACGAGCAGTTCTTTCACTGTCCTCTCCAATGAGTTGTTTTTCAAACATGATGTTCTCAGGACACCAAAGTCATTGTTATTGTTATATGAGGTGTAGACATTCCTGCTTTAAATTATTCAGAGGCGACTATACATTCTTCCTACATGTAGTCAGACATTCAGAAATTCAACTGCCTCTCCAAATATAGCTTGTCGATTACTTTTACATTTAGACTCAGGCAAATTCTTTGGACAAAGGCAGAAAGCAGCCCCATTGCTTGCCAAAATATCATGAGAATAGAATACACAGTGCGTGTAATGCTTGGTGTGATGCAAAGCAGAAGTGTTCCAGAAATGATTTTAGTTATTTGAACGCCAAGTATCTATCAGTCTGGCATAACAGTGAAGCAAGGAAGCCCTGAAATCCTGTGGACCACGTCAAATCTCAGGTCAGATGTTTAGAATTTCTTTCACCTTGAGTATACTTCATGTCTCTGAGCCTCGGTTACTTTATTTGTGAAAGTATAACATTAACCTACTTCAAAAATCGTTATGAAAATTGAAGAAAGTGGTACACAGTGTTTCAGTGGTGGCTGGTTATAACAGCTCAAAAGTATTGGTGATAGGGTCATCAGAATAATTATGAATGAGACACTTCCATTTTTTTTAAACATCGCCTAAAAGTACTGCTTTGTAACAGCCCTGTCATTTATCTATGGTTTCCAAATAGAAAAGGTAGCTGAAGAAAAAGAAGCTTCTTCATCCAAGAGTCTTAGTTTTAGAAGCAATGTGTCTTGGGAATTACACTGCAGTTCCAGCAGCAGGCCATGAGATATTTTAAAGAAGTGCTATGGATTGAGGAATTTGCTGCTTTAAATGAGGGGTGAAATGTTACAAGGCTATAGAAGCTATTTTATGAACCGTGATTTTCTTGTTCTGTTGTGTTATTGTACGGCCTACAGAGAGAATCTACTAACTTCCTTCCTGCGATACAATGCTTATTAAATAAGGCTTTATAATTGTATTTATAATTTTTACCTACCTCAAATACTTTTATGAGAATTAAAGACAGTGCCTGTTTCAACATGGGCTGGTTATAACATATCAAAAAAATAATCATACTATTTGTATATTTTCTTGGGTGATATAATGGTCACTATAGAGTTAATAATTATTCCTCATTGATTTCTCCTCTGACATTTTTATGTTAGCTATACACTTGGGGTTAAGTCAGCAGGGTTAGGAACCAGGGTGTGTATCCCAGCTTTCTTTGTTCAGTGAGATCACCTTGTGTGTTTTGGCTTTGCCTCTGTGGTAGTTTGAATGAGAATGAACCCTATAAGCTCATACATTCGTCTACTTGGCCTCTGGTTGGTGGAACTATTCGGGAAGAATTAGGAGGTGTGGCCTTGTGGAAGGAGGTGTGTCAGAGGGGCAGGCTTTCAGGCTCCATAAGCTTTCTATCATCTCTCTTATATTCTCTGCCTCCTGCTTCTGAGAGGTAAAAATCTCAGCTGCTGCTCTGGCTACCTGCTGCCATCTAAAAGCATCTGAAAGCAAAAGCCAAGTTAAATGCTTTCCTTTATAACTTGTCTCGATCATGATGTTTTATCACAGTGATAGAAAATAAACAAATACAAACGTTGGTCCTAGGGGGTGGGCTATTGCTTTGAAGAATCTGACCAGGTTTGTTTGTTTGTTTTTGAATGTGGAACACTTTGGGACTTTGGACTAGAAAAGTGGTTGACCCTGTAAGCAGAGCTTAGCAGGTCATCCGAGGAGGGTCTTGAAGACAGTAGTGGTGAGAGCTATGCAGACCGTGGAAGCCTAGGTCCAGTAGTTTCAGAGGGGGACGATATTACCAAGTAGGACAGAGATGATTCTTGTGATATGTTGACAAACAGTGGGGCCGCTTTCTTCCCTTGGCCAAAGAATTTGCCTGAAAGTAAACTTAAAAGTCATCTGACTGATTTCTTTGGCAAAGGGGATTTCAAGAAAGTCTGATTTCGATTCTGTCATGTGATTATTAGTAATCACTCTTAAATGTGTCTACAATGAAAAAGAGTGAGTGGTGCAAAAAGAAACTCAAAATGTCCAGTTTGAAGAGAAAAAGAACACCAGAAAATTTGATGTTGGATCCAAGGCTTGTGCTGAAAGAATTAAGGAGAGGCCTTACCTGAATTGGGAAAAAGGGACGGGTAAGACTTAGGGTAAGACTCCACCTGGCTAAGCTTTCAACCTGTGAAAGCCAAATGCCTAAAGCATTTTCTGCTTCTAGGAAGCAACAATAAGCAAAAACTGCTGCAGATGTGATTCAGAGGTATCTGGATCCTTCTCAAGCCTGCAGCTGAACTTCACAGTATCATTCTTGTGGCTCTGGCTTGAGCTGGGTGCAATGGAGCATGTCTGTAATTCCAGCACTCAGGGAAGCAGAGGCAAGCAGATCTTTGAGTTCGAGGTCAGCCTGGTCTACAAAGTGAGTCCAGGACAGCCAAGGCTACACAGAGAAACCCTGTCTCAAAAAATACATATAGTCACGAAGATACATGAGGAAAGGGATTGTAGAATCTTCCTCGGTTAAGGAGAGCTGCCAAGGCAAGGCACTGCATGGCAGAACATTCCCTGAATGAAAGTCCTGGGAGGGCAAGAGGCCTCGAGAGGTCCTTATGTAAAGCAGTGAGAGTGAGTTCTGTATTTCCTTGGAGACGTCAAGATGTTAGAGGTGAAAGAACCATGGGATATCTGCCAAGGAGTGCTGCAGACAAGGAGTTTAACCAGACCAAGGGAGAGAGGTATGTTACAGG
Source organism: Meriones unguiculatus (assembly GCF_030254825.1). Taxonomy (NCBI): domain Eukaryota; kingdom Metazoa; phylum Chordata; class Mammalia; order Rodentia; family Muridae; genus Meriones; species Meriones unguiculatus. The sequence goes on along the minus strand of NC_083354.1, from coordinate 15,064,582 downwards.
AAGCCAAGACAGAAGGGCAGAACTCTGTAAGCCTGCTGATATCAGACATAGAGCTACAGAATGTGGAGTCTGCCCTGTGGGGTTTCATCTTGCTTTGGGCTGGTATTTTATCATTGTGCCCCTATTCCTCCATTTGGGAACAGTAATATCTATTCTATGTCATTGTAAGTAAACAATTTACTTTTTCATTTTATAGGAGGCCTTTATGAGATTGTCTGAAGTCCCAGAAGAGACTTTGGACTTTAAAAAGTGTTGAGACTGAATGAGAATGCCCCTCATAGGCTTTTATATTTGAATACTTGGTGTGTCCCCCAACTCCATTTGTAGACCATTAGTAGAAGGATTAGGAGGTGTGGGCCTAATGGAGAAGGTGTGTCACAGGGATGGGCTCTAAGGCTTCAAAAGCCCCCCTCTCCATCATCCTCAGTGTGCTCTATGACTCCTGCTTGTGAGATGCGACCTCTCAGCTTCTGTTCCAGCCTCCTGCTGCCATGCCTTTGCTACACCATCACGGACACTCACCCTCTGAAAGGTAAGCCCAATTCAATGCTTCCTTTTATAATCTGCATTGGTCTTGGTGTTTTATCACAGCAATAGAAAAGAATCTAACACAGTCATTTTCTAATACTGGTCATTATTCCACTCCATACAACAGGTAACATGCTCTAAAGTTATATAACTGACACTTTTTAAAGAGTGCTTGAATACTGATTTCACGAAGATGGAATTCTCTGCTCTTTCATTTAGAAGGTGTTAGGGGATTAAGCTGGATTGTGTGTGATGTATTTAAATCTCTCAGATTTATTCATGAATGTAAGGCAAGCCAGAGATGGAGAGATCTATCTTGAAGACTTGACTATGTAAAGGTTAGCTTAAGGATGTTGAACACGGAGGAGCTTCTAGGAAAATGTGGTGCATCTAGTGGTAAGATAAACATATTCTCTTCGAGATTATTACCTGATGTTCTTCTGGAATAGTGTTTTGCTGTGGTAGCACAGGTGAGCTGTAAATTTGCAACCCTCCTTCTTCAGCTTCCTGAAAGGCCGAGACTACCCTTACCCTATGTTACTATATCTGCCAGTCCATGAGATTGTTTAACAAAGAATCTAATTCTTCCAGGGACAAATAATTCCCACAGGCTGCTGTGGGTCTTCCCATGATGCTCCAGGGCCAAAGAGAATGTGACCTGCCCTGGATAGAATGCTAGGTATGTTTTGTTGTTGTTGTTTTTGTTTTGTTTTATTTTGTTTTGACGTTGATCCTGAAGGGAGAAAAATCCCTTCAGTGGGGTCAGGATAGTGAGGTGGGAGAAGTAGCTCATGCTTATAGTCTTAACATTCTGAGAGAAGATAGCCTTGGGAGTCATCTAGGATGTCCTTGCGGACATCACTGAAATGGACAAGATTTTACTAAGCAGACAGTTTGGAAAGCAGAAGAGTTAATATCTTATCAATGAAATTTGGGGTTGTGTTTTTCTCCATTCATAGGTATCATTAAATTACAGTGGTAAAACTTGACTGGTATTTAGGGTAAGGTATATCGGCTCTGCAAGAGGACTTCATGGACGCCAGTGTGTGCTTGCCTGCCATCCTGGTGCTCTCTGAGTGTGTGGTAGAGTCAGAAGTTCCCTTCCCTCACACACTCCTTTCAGCTTAAACCTCTATCTCTGCCATAATCATGCCTCGTGCTTCGTGAAAAGACTTTTCCTGTCATCGCTTAAACAAGCCAAACTCCTTCAAATGACTATTCATTTTTAGAAATTAATAGGTGCTATTTGAATGAAAAATGCAAATGAGAGCTGGGAGGAGGAACACTGCATTCTTGTCATACAATAGAGACAGGAATCATGAAAGCTATTTGAATCCACACAGAAGGACTGAAATTTCACACTGCAGATGAAGACGAGCTGGTAAGTACATTTGAGGAGGAAAATACTGTGCATAAGGAGACTAATCTTTAATAGCACAGAGATTGGAGAAACAAGCTACATCTGAGGTTAATGGCAGTGTGAATGGAGGTTAAAAATAGAGGCTTGTGATTAGAGTATTTGCAACAATATATTGTGAAGTCGGTCTCTGTTTCCATCCCAGAAGTTTCATAAAGTTAGCATTTTTTAATCCAGTCTTAATCTAAAGCAAGCTGTCTGCTCTAGACAGAACGAATTTTTTTTTTCCAGAAAACAACTAACTAGAAGCAAGAGTTAGGGCCTCCTATTTACCTTTGCCAAGGCTCATTCCTGAGGCTGGTACAGAGCTTGCTATGTGAGCTATCTCACTGCTGAACACTCAGAGACGGTTAAGCAGAGGATGCAGGATGTAGGATCAACTGGAGAGCCCCCCCCCACAAGACAACGGGTTGGGGGTTTCTGATTCATGAGAGTGAGAGCCAAGAACTGGGTTTGTGAACTAGGACAGCCTGAAAGAAACAATTCTTGGGTACTAGAAAGAAGACTGGATCCAAGAAAAAGTAGCCCCTGAGGCATTGGGAAGTCAGAACAAACCTAATTCCTGTGTTGAATGGATAATTTAGAGGCTGGCTAGGAGGAAATCTGAGGTAGGGGTGGGGAAGAGGGTATGAGGACAGGGTAGCACTCTAAACTGTAAGGAGAAATATAAACACAAAAGCAATGTTAAATCTGTGACAGGAATACAGAGACATTCACCCAGGAGTGTGACTCTAGTTAGGGTCTGGAACAACAGAGAGAGCTGTTGCAGTCAAGGTGAATGATAAAACTAATAAACAATCAGAAATATGGACTAGTATGTGTTTGTAAATTCTTGTGTACATGGGAAGAGATGAACAAACAGCCTTGGAAATCTGGGCTTTCTTTTTTCTCTCTCCCAATTTTAACCATTTGAAATTGAAGTCAGAATGCAAATCTCCACCCCGTCTCTGAGAGTCCCTCCCACCCTCTTCCTTTCCATCAAGAGCCATTCTCCATATTTCTTCCTTTCTGGTCCTTCCTATCTCACTTGGCCTGTTCTCTGACAAAGTTTAAGAATCCTAGTAATGGTGGACAGAAGCCATGATACATGTGCATAAGGAAACAGATACAGACCGTTTCAGAATCATGAACATTCCGTCACATGATGCAAAGAACTGTGGCAATCTTGAGAAGCATTCTGCAAAGAAAGCCCTGTAAGATTAGTGAAGGCTACCCCTGAGGGGGAGGGCAGCCTTACCAGGTCACAGAGGAAGACAATACAGCCAGTCCTGATGAGACCTGATAGGCTAGGGTCAGATGGAAGGAAAGGAGGACCTCTTCTATAAGTGGACTAGGGGAGAGGCATGGGAGGAGAAGAGGGAGGGAGGGTGAGATTGGGAGGGGATGATGGAGGGGGCTGGGATACAGCTGGAATACAAAGTGAATAAATTGTAAGAAAAAATAAATTAAAAAAAAAAAAAAGATTAGTGCAGGAAGAGGAAGAGGGATGGGGATTGCCAGTTCAAAGCTATCTTTCTTTATCTCTATGCTGCAGCATCTCTTTTTTTTTTTAATATCTTATTTGATTTATTCACAGGATTTGAACAAATTATCCATCAATTATATCTTCTGGAAACAAGCAACCAACTATGAAAAAAAATGTTTTGTATGTTTCCCAGAAAATTACATTTAACTAAAGCCAAAAGTTCAGACATTATGCTACTCAGTTCTTATGTTGATACTGAATCGCACTCACCGATAAGCATTGAGCCTCTAATTATATTTTTTTTTTTACTATTTTTTTTTTCAATGCAGGCTAAGCACTGCACTCAGGGTCAGCCGCTTTGGACCCAGAGAAGAGCATGTCTGATTGCATGCAGGTTGATGCCCCAGGTCCCGCCTCTGAGAAAAAGGTATCAGACGGGTCTGATGCTCTTTGGGTGGATGACACCTAAATGAACATCGGTACAAAGTCCCAATTTATTTCTAATATCAGAGATCAGACCTCTACTCTTGCCTGATACGTCTAAAACAAAAAGGGGGAACTGTAGAGAGCTGCGGAATGCTATGCCTTAAAGATGGAGCTGGTTTCCGCCTTCCACCTTCCCGATGGTGAGTGCTCTCTGTGATGAACAACTCCACATTTGGCTAAGGCTAAGGATCTGGCTTGCTTCCATTTATGTGGACCTATCTTCATTGCCCACGTGGCACGCCTGGGTTGGCTACCCAGAGGCTATTTAAGCTGTGGGCTGGCTTTCCCCAGGGTCCGAGGATTGTTCAAGGTTCCTGAATAAACTGCAGCATCTCTTTTTAATAAAATGAGTCTTGGTTTCTATGACTTAAAATGCTTCCTATTTATTTTGCTTTCTGGCTCTGTGACTTGTGCCTTCAACATTTCCATGACAACTTTCTGATCCTCAATAAGAAAAGCGCGCTTGATCCTGTCATGGACCTAGTTGGCACACGTGGAACCACCGGAGGCCATGCTGATGTGCTTCTTTGTTTCAGACAATCTCATAAGGACATTAGGCATGGACCTCCTGAGGTCTGCCTGGGCACATGCCACAAGTGAATTCTGGTGCTCTCTCAACCTTCTTGGTATAAACGTTAACGACCCTATTACCAGGGGTTTGAGGCAGCCTGGTTTTAATAGAGGCTGTATTGCAGGAATGCCTGCAATGGCATGTCAGGTGGTATGGACGATTCTGACTGCCTCTAAGCAGCATCCGTGGCAGAGGAATAAGCTGTAGCATCTCTTCAATTGTCCTTCAGATAAAGCTGGTGTCTTTGGAATAGGGCACAGTGAACCACTGAAATAGTCCCAATGCAGCTGAGGAGACTCCGATGACAAGTGTCCAAGGAAGGACTCCAAAGGGTGCCGTTCCAAATAAAATGACGGTTTATATTTGGGGAAACACCTTATACTATCTCATCCACAATTATTTACTCAAGTTTTGTTTCGTTGCGGCTTCGTCCCATGGAAGGAACGTTAGACACTAAGGGTGGCCCTGAGAGAGAATCTGAAGAGAGCACGGTAGTTTGACGAGAGTCCGCAGCCTCCACATCTCCAGAACCCAGGAGAGCATTGCACAAGCGGCTTCCAGGTAAGACTGGACCGGTCGAGGCCGTGCAGCTGGCCACTTACCCCAAGCAGGGCTCTGGGAGGAAGCCTTCTGCCTGCAGCTTTCGCGGCTCTGTCCAACCTGTCCTTCTTGGCTTTGCTTTCAAGTTATTCCCATCCAATTCCTCTTTCTTCCCATGCCTGCTGCGTTTTCAGAGGTACCATGGGTTTTGTTGACAATACCTGCCCCCTGAGCACTCAGCACTGAGGCTCTCCTCCCGGGAGCCTCATGACAAACTAGCAAAGGGCTGGTGCATGCTTTCCATATGATTCTTTCTTCATACTTATCACAAAATTTACCCGAACTTTATAAAACCACCACAATGTATATCCCTGAGATATGCGTTACCTTCCAGCCTTCTCTCTCTGTTTTTTTTTTTTTTCTTTTCTCTTCACATTTTCTCTCTCCTACTTCTCTTTAAGAGGCTCTTGTCATCTTCACACTGGCAAAAATAGAATGAAGCTTGGTGCATCCTCTCTGGTGACACTAAAAAGAATGTATGGAGAGCTGAGCGAAAATCAGAATATGGAAACGTCAGCTCTCTGATGTAGTTTCAGGAGGCATGTGCTGCATTTCATTGATTCAGGAGAGAGCAGGGCAGGATGGGTGTAGTTTGGTTTGAACTGATGAGGGATGTAAGAAGAGTGAGGAGGACAAGGCACACAGCCAAGGGGGAGAAAGGTCTCCCTGATTTTGAAGCTGGGTCCACTCTCAGCTCTCCAGTACAGTAAAACATGTGCTGAAGAGAAATGGCAGCCACACTACAGAATCCCGAAAGCTATCAGATGTTTTCAGGGAAAGTAAAATGAGTAAATCTCGCTGGAAGAACAGCTCCAGGTTTTGTTTTGTTTTTGTTTTTGTTTTTTTCCAAAAAAAAAAAAAAACAGCATTTTGCCAGAGACAAACTCACTTTTTTTTTTCCTTAAGAGTTTTATTTCAAATCTCTTTTACCACTCTTCTAAAAAGCATAGGTCAACAGCAACCATATTAAAAAGATAAAAATATGAATTAAATGTGTTCATAGTGATACAAGCTGTGTCTGTTTTTGTCTGTCTCTATCTCTGTCCTCTCTATCTGTCTCTCTCTTTCACATAGACACCCACACACAATACTCATCCCCTGCACACAGAAATATTCACATCACAATTTAATGAAAGTTTGGGTGCAGAACTCTGCTGCCGCCACAACGATAAAGATCTGAGTTCCGACATGAGTTATACGATCAGGTGTTTATGAAATGATGGGCACCGTAGCAGGTGAGGCTAGAGTCCACGTCACAGTGTCATGACACCATGCCATATCACATCCTCACAACCCTTCCTCCTTTAAGTTGCTTTTCTGAGGTATTTCACCATAGCAAGAGATAAAAGCTCAGGCACATACATAATAAAATACCTATTCATCATATTTATTGGGAAAAATTAAAATATAAATTTTATATATGCATATATATATATATATATTTACAGGGAGTTTAAGCTTGAAAGTTCTAAAGTAGCTAGCATGTGAATGTATTTAACAAAAGGAATCACTTGAAAACTGATAGTATTATAAAGCAACAGACTTTGAAAACCTATACCTTAAAAACCTCAAAATAAGTACAAAATTTTACTTTCTTATATATTATAGACAAGCAAATTAAAATGTCAACATATATAATACCTAATGCATGTTGATGGTAAATAGGCATATACATAAATGTATAGAGTTACATAAGCTATATCTAATTTTTAGTTCACTTAAAAATTTAGTTACACTTAAAAATCTAATTCTACCTGCCCAATGACCACACCAGCTCACATGCCAATATGGATGGGGGAAATTTTGATGAAGAGGTCCAGGCAGTCAATGGCTACTGAGAGAGGGAGAATCAGTATTTTCTGAGGATGAGCCCTTGGTAGGTCATCCAATCCTAAGTGGTCAGCCCCTAAGCACATATACACAGAAGCAACACTAAATGGACCTAATAAGTTGAGTCCATGACAAGAGATCATGACTCTGAGAGGGATTAGAGGGGGGCACGGGAGGACTCGGAGGGGGAGAAAGGAAGAGATAATATGAATGAGGTACTCACGCATGAACTTCTCAAAAAGTCAAAATTTAAATTAAAAAAAAGGGATATTTTACAGGGGAGAATACCTAATACAATGTTTGTCATAGAACATTTATGATAATAGAACCCATAGCATTTGTGAGACCACTTCAGCAGAAATCATTAGCACTGTTACATATGTGTTTTGAAACGTGTGCCTCATCCAGAAGTAATGAGGTGTAAAGTTTTGCAAGGCACGTGCCTAGATGAAATAGAGAAAAAGATGACAAAGAGGAACTGAAGCGGTGCTTATGACCCAGCACGGTGACTGAGCTCCTGGACTTCTGAGTTTGGGTTTTAACACTGACTTTGCCATTTTCTCCACTAACAAAAACCTTCTCAGGGATTTTTACATGTTGAGGTCCTCACTTGCAAAATGGATGTCAAAACAGGACTTAACCCCTGGCCACTGTATGAGTTGAACCAGTTATAAATGAAGTGATTCTCAGAGTTCAGTACAAAGCAACATTTACGTGCTTATAAACCTCACATGTATATCAGCCCGATTTTATGTTAAAATCTGAAGTGATGGCAATACCAAAGTACTGATACACAGGAATATATATGAAGGCACATGCACAGGAAGGGAGCAGGGGACAGACACAGGGAGATGCCCATGCGAAATTGGGGGCTTCAAAGGGGATAAGTCTTGCTTGGGCATTTGTTATTTTTATGATTAAATATTAAACACTTGCCATCTCCATTCATGCACTACCATGCCATGTGTAAATAATGAGGCTGTCTCCACTGAGTTATTGATACGCAGAACTATTCATACACAAGTAACAAAAAAAATAATAATAAAACAGAAGCAGCTCAGAGGAACCAGCAGTGTATGATGGCATGGCTGCGTTTATGAATGAGATGATAATTTTAGGTCCTAAAGCGGTGTGTTGATATTAGATCTCTCCTCCATGCATATGTCCATATTGAATTCCATGCAGATATTTAAGTGAGAACTTTTTGCCATGAGCTTGTGGTGTAGTCTTAATCAAGAAAACGACTATTAAAAAAGCAGCTGTTTAAAAACAACAACAACAACAGCACAATAGTGACATCATCAATATCATCATGCAAACACCTTGCCCATACCGGGAAGACAGCCAAGGGCAACCGGGATAGGAAATGCATTAGAGAGGGTCAGGCATACTTACCCACCAAACACCTGGAGTGCGGAGAAACTGGAGGCATCCAAACCGTTGCCACTTACTATCCGAGCCTTAAACGAATCACAAGAAAAGAAAACAAAGCGGTGTTTAGCGTGGGGACACCTACAAGTGGCAGACTGGGGGACACAGGCCGACTGCACTACACACGGAGCACCTACGATGATGAATGCTAAGCAGGGTCAGCTCCAAGTCAAAGCTGTGTTTGGGGGGGGCGGGGGAGGCTTTTAAATGAGCTGCGTTTAAACGAAAGCACTGGAAATGCGTCATATTCCAGATGCTCTCTGCCCTTAAATCTTGGTAGGTTGCAGTGGAGACCATGAATCAGCCAGAAAGGTCGGGACTTAGCCAGACTTGGGAACAGATGCTGTGTTTGACCGCAGCAGACCCCTGGGTTGGCGAATAGAAGCTAAATAAGCGCAGCTGGCGAGGTGTAACCCCTTCATAAATGCAACACACTGGGGGGACACTTAAAGGACAGAGAATGGAAAGCTGGGAAGACATGCATTTTTTCCACAACTCAGCAAGGAACCAAAACAAGGCTAACAGGTCACAAACAAACAGGTACAAAAGACAAGATCCGTCGGGAGGGAAGGAAAAAAAAAAGTATGATTGAAAACCTTTTCGTCCACAGAGCTGCTATCTGGAAGAGAATCGGGAGAAGAAGGAATAAATGTTAGATGGAGCTTTCCAAAAACTATTGAACACTCACATGAACAGACTCATTAGAACTAATAAATACCATAAAGGAACCATTCAAGGCTGAACCCCAAGGGACTAAGAGATCATTGAGTCTCATAATGTAAATAGCTAGAATTCTGACAGAGGGCTTGAGAAGCTTCCACAGTGAATTCTAGATTTAAAGGAAGGAAATGCGTCTCACAAAGAAGACAGCTGAAGAACCAGAGATCCTGGGGTCCAGTCGAGACTCTGCCAACCACTGCGTGCCTTGGACTAGCGACCCAACTCTCCTAGGGTCTAAACCCAGTTCTGACTGAGGTCGCACGTGCTGCTCGTTCACAACACTGCTGAGAGAATTAATCCTAGTGAACTTCAAGCTATACGCTAGCAGTTCCATTACCGCATAATGACCACAGAGGGAAGTTTTACCAGAGGTTCTTCATCCGCGGTTTCTCACTCAGTGAAACTTGGGTTGCATTAAGAAGAGCTCGCCTTACAGCTAGCAAGAGTGGCTTCTGCCACCATTAAATGACTTCAGATCTCATAGCTTGTATGTGGCAGAGGGAGGCTCAGATCCAGGGTCTCCGGTCCTCCCTGTGGTGCTTTGGAGACTCAGAGTTCTAGGTGAACCGCACTAGGCAGCAAAGCTGGTGGCTCCACAGCCTTCCAGTGCCGTTTGGGATAAATCAGGGCCCAATATATTTCACTTCACTTGACCAGGGACCAAGTAGATGGGTGATACGGTGCTATGAACAATCCTGGGTGTTTGTTTTGTTGCTCTGTTCACAGTCCAGTCTGAATCTGCCTAGATGATAAGGATATGGTCACCTGTGCCTTACATAAGAATATGGCTCTTAACTGTATATGCTTTTGGTTATAGAATAAAGCTGGAGGGGTGTCTCTACAGAAACTGGCAGGGTGCTAGAGCCGGGGTGACCTTGAAGTTCAGTCCACCCACCACTTTTAGACACAAATGAGACTCAGTAAGATAATGTTACCAACGTCACACAACTTAACAACCATCTTCCCTGCGGATAGTCTGAAATATGTTCATTTTTTGACTCATTAACTATGGCTTGATTACTATAACTATATCATTCATGCACATTTTAAAGTATCTCAGGATCGCCATTGAATATAAGGTAAAATTAAATATTTTTGATAAGTAATAAAATATAAAGCTTATTTGTGGCATAAATGTATTTAGATACCACATAAATCATAGCAAATAAAATTACATATTATTTTAAAAGAGTAACATATCCTACCCAAAATCATTTTAATCCCACAGATGACTCAAAATTATGGAATGACTAATACAATGTGACCTATCAATAGATCACATGTCCATTAGTCAGATAAGTTTCACCAGAACTTTAATAAGAATGAAAGGTTATTTGCTAAGAAGTTTCTAATTCTTAGAAACCACTTTAAAATAGGATTGGACTGTGTCTTGCTAAAGTTTAATGTTGCTAAAATCACTTATTTATGGTAGAAATACAAGCTTATCTCCATCATCAAGCATCATTTCAGTTTATCTCTAGATGTTCTGGCCACTAGATATTGAAACATGTAAATAAATAGTATAAAGATTAGAAGTCAAGGTGCAAAAGTGTTTTTTTTTTTTTTTAGAAATTATAATTTGATAGCCAGGAAACAAAACAAAATAGAATCACCAGGAAATTGGGAGGATTAAAAATATAGCAAAGAAATCAGCTATTCAGTAAATACATAAAGAAAATAAAGTCATTACTTACATGATTGCAATAAAAGATCAGATTTAAATATTTGATGTTTTGAATAATAATTTATATTACATGCTCTCCATTGATATCTGTCTTTCATGTCAACCATCCAATTGATGAGCCACCTTCCAAGGTCGTCACTAACCATGCAGTTGCTAAATCTGGTCCATTCGTTGTTCATTTCATTCATTTGTTAGTTCAACACTTTTTTACCATCCATGGACCCTTTCTGGTCATTCTGATGCCTTTCTTATCTTTCTATTACATCACCCCCTGAAACATTTCCAAAGTGCAGATCTGACCAGTTCCCCCCACTTTTCACAACCGGCCAGTGACACTCCCTGTGACAGTTTCATCCCAGCTTGCTGCAGCTTCCTGACTCATTTGTCTTCTATGAGCTAATCTTCAGCCATGCGTAAAGCACACAAGCCCCATCCCATGCCATGGCCTTTGAAACCTTTGCCTTGACGTGCGCCCCCCTCCTTCCTCAAATCTCCGCTGTGCCTCCTCATCCAGGTAACAGCCTGGTGCCCTTCCAAACCTGCCGGAAGTAAACACCATGCTCTGGAAAATTTTCATTCACCCAGGGTAAAATTACATCTATTTGTGGGCCTTCTGGGAACCAAACTTGGGGTCCCTCTGTAAGAGCAACTGCTATTAGAGCAGTTGCTATTAGCTGGACCATCTCTCTCGTCCCCTTGTTTGACTTTTAAAAAGGGAAACTTGGGTGATCGATAAAAAATATTGAAAATGCTTCAAACCTGAAATGGTATGATCCTGGAAAAATAATAGGTGAAAAAATGAGTGAGACATAAGCTAATATAAGCTAATATGGAAGAATTAATGACTAAAAAAGGGCTCATTTTCATAAAAAGAACCATGAACAGGTGACAATGTTCAAAAATACACTCTGCATCAATAATATTCATTTTATCTTCATACATATTTTATAAAATTCATGTGCATTACAGAATTAAATAGAAAACAATTGAAGGAAGAAAATTAAATGCAAAGGAAAATTGGATATTAAAAATTGAGATAAAGACAGTTCACAAATTAAATCGCAACAATGGTACTTAAGTGTGAAAATTATCTGATTTATTAAAACTATGCCTAATGATGATTACAAATTAACATGAACTAGAATAAAGATTAATTTTAATGGTATTAAAATTAATTTCCAAGGATATTGAGAATGTCATCAATCAGACAGTAGTGTGCATAACTGATGAGAGTGAAAATTATAATAAAAGTGTGATTAACTTTTGGTCAACCTGTTAGTGATGCATTGACAGACTTTTCGAGTTTGGGACATTGACAATAAGAAAATCTTTTTTTGTGGATGAACTGGTTTGTCCAGATGCTTCTGTGAAGTTCTGAGCAGAGATGTTGGGGGTGTGGCCAGTTGGGGAAACTGGGTAATTGCAGGAACGATTAACCAAGGCACAAAAGGGCCCTACTCTTATTCTTACAAAAGAGAAGCATGTGGGGACCCAGACAGAGACACACACCCGTGTGCGCACACACACACACAGACCAAGCATCATGAAAACAAGTGCAGAGTCATCCTTACATATCTCAAGCAGCTACTAAGCCTCTGAGAGGCAGAGGGTCCTCTGCTAGCATTTGCAAAGGATGCAGGTCCTGCCAGCATCCTGACTTCAGGTGGACAGGCTTCAGAGCTCTGGGAAAACCAATGTGAGAAATTTCAGACCATTTTGTTTGTGGTACTATGGGATGACAGACCTTGAAGAGTCACACATTTTTAAATACCAAAACACAATTATTATGTAGGGATGAAGTAATCACCTATTACAACAAATAACAGGGAAAACACACATGATGGAGTATCAAGGTGTGGGTCGAAAATTTTGTTCTATGACATAGATGAAAATCTGACCATTAATATCACTGCATTTAAATAGTATATGGTAGGGGATGTTAATGGTATATAAAACAAAACCAACAGAGTAAATCATGCTGGCAAAGTAATATTCTATTAAAGTATAGAGAAGGTTAGAGGCAGAGGGGCTTCGAAGAGACATTGCTAGAAGATTAACAATTCAATAGGATAGAATCTGTTTTCTGTTGTTTTGTACCTTCTATTAATTTGGTAATGACGATGCTGTCAACTGTGAAGTGACTAATAGTCCACCCAAGGGAATGGAAAGCATACTCTCCTTGAGCATACGTAGGATGCTTTCTGGCAAATTATATGTTGGGTCACAAAACAAATGTCAGTAAATTTAAAGATTGAAGTTTTGACCACAATTCATAGAATCATAAATCAGTGACAGGAAGGATTTTAGAGTTTTTACAAAGAGATGGAAATTAAATGATACATCCCTGAACAACTAGTAGGTCAATGAATAAATCAGACAGGAAAATTTAAAACATCTCAAGCCAAGAAAAGTAGATACCATGCACAAATACACACAAGATGCTGAGAAAACTCTAAAATCACTTACAGGGATAAATGGTCATGTTAAGAAAAAAATCTGTGGTGGTCTAATTTTATATTTCAAAGAAGCAGAAACAAAACCAATTCCATAGTTATTAGAAATAAGTATTAATACTGAAAGATAGAGCAGAAAAAATGAATCAGAGACTAGAAAGAAAATATAAAATGTACATAAAACTAATAGCTGTATTTTTGAAAATTTGAACAAAATTGACAAAACAGAAGCACAAATTGTAACAGCAAAATTGTGAAGAAGACAAAGATCTGTAATCCTTCAGAAGAACATAACAGCTCTCTGACACCAAGTCACAAGGCATCTATATGGATAAAATACATGATATTTTATTTAAAGTGATTATAGAAATGTAAGATTTAATAAAAATGCAGACAAATATTTAAATTATGGCAATGCAATATGAACAAGAAATCAGCCAAGAGAGACTTCTGAAAAGGAACCACACAGAAACTTAGAAACAAAGTGTTCAGTAAGTCGTGTGTATGTGTGTATGAATTATATTAGATGAAGAGAAAATAATTCAATTTGAAGCAACCTCTCTAAAAACACAAGTAGACAAAATAAAAAGCTGAAGAAAGACATAAAGAAGAGAATATTCAAGAGCTTTGAGACATGACCAAATGTACAAATATCTACTTTTTGACTACCTAAAAAGAGAAAAAGATGTTGAAGAAATATAAAGTTACTTAATGTAATTAAACAATAGCAGAGATTTCCCCTGATCTCAAGGAACATATGGGTATCCATGCACAAGAGGCCATTAGGACCCTATAGATACTTGGCTAGAAAAGATATCCACAATGGCACCTTACAGTCAAACTGTCAGAGGCTGAGGAGAAAGAAAGACTTCTAAACTGTACACGAGAAAGCCTCCAAGCTCCCTTTCAGGGAATCTGCACTAGACTGCCATGTGTTTGCCATTGGAAGAGAATGGAATGAAAGATCACCGATTCCTGAGCAGAACTGACTACAACCAAAGGACGCTACTACATGGAGTATGAACATCCTCCAAACATGACACACACATGAGGGTCTGTGAGATGAGTGGTTACGAGGGGGATTTATGACCTCCTCACCACGGCATTAGCCAGGAGTCATACTGTGCAGACTGCTCAGACCCTGAATAACCTTTTAGCCAATGTAGCTCATGCCTTAGATGTACAAAAAGGAATTAATGCTCAACTAAAAGGAGGCTTGATGGTGTTCAAATAGAGGATTGACCTCATGCAGGAGCAAATTGATACCCTATGGCAAACCGCTCAACTTGGCTGTCAATGAAAGTATGCTGGACTTTGAGTCACTAGCATACAACATGAGAATTTTCCTTGTGCTGCAAATCTGTCTAAACAATTGGCTAGCTATATTTTAGGTAATTGGACTGGAGAATTCGATACTATGATGGAGCAGCTGAGAGTGGCCATTGTCACGGTAAATTCTACAAGAGTGGACGCAGGACTAGCCACAGGATTATCATCATGGATTGCTGCAGCCATGAATCATCTGAAGGAATGGGTGGGCATGGGAGCGTTAGCAGGCCTTCTGGTGTTGGTCTCTTTGGTTTGCCTGTGGTATATATGCAAGATTAGAGTCTCACAACAGCGTAATGCAGCCATGACCATTCAGGCCTTTACAGCCATTGAAGCAGGACAGTCTCCCCAAGCATGGTTGGCTACCATAAAAAGCTAAAATGATACGCTCAGGATGCGAGGCTAAGCACTGCACTCAGGGTCAGCCGCTTTGGACCCAGAGAAGAGCATGTCTGATTGCATGCGGGTTGATGCCCCAGGTCCTGCCTCTGAGAAAAAGGTATCGGACAGGTCTGATGCTCTTTGGGTGGATGACATCTAAATGAACATCGGTACAAAGTCCCAATTTATTTCTAATATCAGAGATCAGACCTCTACTCTTGCCTGATGCGTCTAAAACAAAAAGGGGAAACTGTAGAGAGCTGCGTAATGCTGCGCCTTAAAGATGGAGCTGGTTTCCGCCTTCCACCTTCCCGATGGTGAGTGCTCTCTGTGATGAACAACTCCACATTTGGCTAAGGCTGAGGATCTGGCTTGCTTCCATGTATGTGGACCTATCTGCATTGCCCACGTGGCACGCCTGGGTTGGCTACCCAGAGGCTATTTAAGCTGTGGGCTGGCTTTCCCCAGGGTCAGATGATTGTTCAAGGTTCCTGAATAAACTGCATTGGAAAAAAAAAAAAAAACTAGTCCAGGGATGACTGGATAACGTCTGTATGTATTCAAAAGCATCAAAACCAGGTTGGATAAAGAGAAGAGAGGGTACCTGAACTTGAAGAGAGCTCTCTGGAAACACAAGCAGACAAAATAAAATGCTGAAGAAAGGTATGAAGAGGAGAATATCTAAGAGCTTTGAGACATGACCAATTCATGGATAAAGTAGGGTACAAGATCAGCATACAAAATTCATTGTTTTTTTTTTTTTACATCTAGATGTGATAACTAGAATTTGCTGAGAAACCATGGGAGTCTTTCTGTTTACACTAGTACAAAGGTGTAATACATTAAATAATAATTATAACAAATGAAACCCAAAGAACATTCATCACCAGGATAGAAGAAAACATCTAAAAGTGGAAGAGCTCCCATGTTAGGGACTGAAAGAATTATAATTGAATGTAATATATAATGTCTATACTACCAATGTGATCTGCAGATTCAATGCACCAATCTAATTTCTCCTAAAATATCACTCATAATCTTCACACAACTAGAACAAAGAGAAGGCACAGAGGACTTGAAATAGCCAAGCCAATTTTGACAAAGAAGGCCAGAGCTGGACGCCTACCTGATTTCAAATCATGGGGGCCAAAACATGACAACTAAATAGAAGAGAGGGGTCAGGACAGGCCTGTCCTTCTATAGCAGATTGACTACCAAAGCGCTAAGAATGTAAGAACATACATTCCGGGCGGACTGACAGCCTCTACAATATTTATTGAACTTGACTCCTCTCTTTCCTATATAAGGCTCAGGATTCATCAGAAGCCTAAATAAAAGTCAAAAATTGAAACCACAGTAAGACACCATGAAAGAAACACTTCAAAGTGTTTGTACGAGTAAGGATTTTCTGGTAAGACCCCAAAAGCACAGGCAATAAAAATAATAGATTAAAAAAACAAAACAAAACAAAATGAAGTTTCCGTTGGTAATTTCCCTATACAAATAGAAAGCCAAAAGCAAATCAAAGCTGTAGTAATAAACTAAAATTTTTAACATTTTCTTTAATGTGATAAAAATATATTATTAGAACCCTACATAAATTATTACACTTTAATAGAATGGTGCATAACTTATTACACTTTGAATCATGAACAATACAACTATTCATGTTATAATTTCTAAAATGCAGAGGTTGAATGTGTTCTAAAGTCTTACTAAAGTAATAAGATGAGGGAAAACCAACTGACATAGATTATTTTCCAAATCACCTAGTTTTGCTTACAGACTCGTAAGATTTGATACTATGGCTAAATAATACTGGCTGTGCGAGAAGTCTAAAATAACTGCTAAGCTATTAAAATGATCAATAGTATCAATTACAGTGATTTTTGTGAAATCAACATGGGAAGCTCCATATTAGGTCTATGTTTTAGTTGCAATTATCATTAAATGGCTGTTGTGTTTGTGTGTGTGGTATGCATGTGTCCGCACACGTGTGGTGTTTGCATGTGAAGGGGGGGAAGATATGGAGGCTGTAGGTTGACAAAGGGCATCTTCTATCACTCTCCATCATGTTTTCATTTAGAGATTTTTTTAAAAAAAAGTATTTTATGTCTGTCTATGAGTTCTCTGCCTGCATGTATGTGCTCAGTACCCGCCGAGGCCAGGAGAGGTTAGTGGGTCAAGCTGGAGTCTGACACAGTTGTGAGCTGCCGTGAGGGTGCTGGGAACAGGATCTAGATCTTCTGAAGGGCAGCTGGTGCTCCTAACCTCCAAGCCATCCCTGGAGTCCCCACCCGCTTCATTCTGTGAGACAGGGTCTCTCGCTGATGCTGAAGCTTATCAGTCTGGTTGGACTGGCTGGCCAGTGAACCAATCCTCCTGCCCTTCTCTCCACTGTTAGGACGACAGTTACATGTGATCATTCTGAGCTTCTCTGTGGGGGCTGGGGATCCAAACTTAGGTCCCCATGTGTGGGTGACAAACCTTTCCCCCACTGAGCCACCTTCCCACTCTATCACTAGATTCTTAATCATTTGATTAGGAAAAGCAACAGGAAAAAAAAATCTACTCATAAAAACAGCAGCTAATAATATTACACCTAGAATAAAAACCTAC
Organism: Meriones unguiculatus; assembly: GCF_030254825.1. NCBI lineage: Eukaryota > Metazoa > Chordata > Mammalia > Rodentia > Muridae > Meriones > Meriones unguiculatus. The sequence goes on along the minus strand of NC_083354.1, from coordinate 15,047,068 downwards.
TGAAAATTTTAAGTGAAAGATATTTCACAGTAAAAATATAAAGCTTTTTTTGGATAGCATTAAAGTAATCTAGGCATGGATTAAAATGTTATTTTAAAGGTAAGGCTTCTCAGTATTCAAATAAAAGCCCCCTCAACTTAATAGTTATAAAAAAGAGTAGTAATCCATATATTTTTCAGACTTTCATAGAGACATTTAAAAGAACACCGCTGGTTTTATCAAACGGTGAGGAATTAAAAAGTCAGAATAATTGGAACAGTGGATAATCGTCACTGAGAAGTTTGAGATGAACTGAGCCTGAGCCTCTTACAGACTGCTTATCACAGACTGGGTTAGCAGCACACACGCGTGGGGAAAACACACATGGTCAGGTTGATGTGACCAGCCCTTCACATGGAAAGGGTTAAAAATTAGATTTTGTTCTCAAAGCAAGCACATAAAAACATCTGTGGTGCATCAATTATAAACATGAGTAAAACTTAAAAAAAAAGTATGTGTGTGTGCATGTAGGCATGTCCATAGGTGTAGACCCAGAGGTGGAAATAAGGTGCCACCCTCAATGACTCGCAGTGTCATTGGAATTCCCACTGAACCCAAAGCTTACTGATTAGGTAGGCTTGCAGACCAGAGGGCACGAGGGAACCTCCTGTTTCTGCCTCCCCAGTGCTGGGGTTACAGATGCATGCCAACATGCCTGGCATTTTTCCGTGTGTTCTGGAAATCTGGTCTTAGAGCCTCCTGCCTGCAGAGCAAGCGCTTTATCCACTAGCCATCTCCCCAGCTACAAAACCTTAAAAATTTATATATAAATATAACAAGGTAAGAAACTCAGATGAAACAAGAGGAAAGCTTAAGTGGAAAGAGTGAAAATCCTGTCATGTCAAACATGAAATATTTGCACAATAAGGATGAAAGAGCAAAACCTGGCACGGCCCCTGTAACATTAGAGAGGGAGGGCTGCTAATAATGGTTCCTGGAGCAAATCATCAGGCACCTGAGAGCATTTCCGAACTAACTCCTGAGGGGAAATCTGAAAGAACAAGAAAGTTAGAAAGATTCACAAACTCTTCAGCTATGATGAGTGTTCCAGTCAACATAACTCATGTTCTTTCATAATCTCCAAAATGAAAACAATCTAACATCCTAGACTACAGCGCCGCTATGGGGGAGGCACCTCCATGAAGTACGCTAAGGCGTGAAAAGTCATACAAAGCTCTGGAGGGCAAAACAGCAATTTCTGGCAAGATTAAGAATCACTACCCTTTAGACGAACAATTCTGTCTCCAGGTGTGTGGCCCAAAGAAACTCGTGCTCATGAATATAGAATGATGTTCAGCCAATGAGGCAACAGCTTAGCAGGTAAAGTGTTTACCGCTCTTTCAGAGGACCAGACTTTAATTCCAAGAACCCACATCAAGTGGCTTGTAACTGACTGTAACTCCAGCTCCAGGGGATCCCGGCTCGATTCTGGCCTCCCCAGGCACCACACTCTTGTACAAACACACACGCATGCACGCACGCACACATGCACGCACGCACACATGCACGCATACATTACTGAAAATTTTAAAACTAAATCTTCAGAAAGACAGTTACTACATCACTTGTGATTGCAGAAACGTATGAAATGTCATTAATGCCCTTTAATGCAACAATGGATAGATCTCCCTATCTTCCCCTTAAGGAATATGGAAACATTTGACTGATAGAAAAAAAAAATGTCAACAGCCTCTGAAACCACAACAGTGGATGAAAAAGTGACTTAGAGAATTACCAATACGGCATTACTCAGATTAAAAATTTAGGGTTCCATGTCTCTATTCCCAGAGCACTCGTAGATGGTGAAATTAGGACAACTGATCCAAAGTGGTACACATCCAACTACTATGAAAGACTGTACCAGGAAGTGAAGGGCCGGGTCTAGGGAGGCAGATAAGCAGACTGCAGCTCTCCCCTCCCCCCCCCACCCCCAGTGTTTTCTCCTAACTAGACCTGTTTATGAAAAGATGTTACATCTGCTCAAGAGTCGGGCTCTGGGGTTTCCTGTCTATCCTCAATGCTGGCCTGGTCAGGGAAGGGTGGAACGGAGCACTCATTTTCAGTGTTTTCACCACCATGGGTTGGGCTGAGCTGTCTGGTGGTGAGGAGATTCTGGGGGAAGTGGGGAAGCCCGACGGTTCTTGCTGAGCAGATGGTAGGACCTTCTAGACTATATACTACTAGTCTGAAGAGAGGTAACTTTTCCAGGACTCAAAAGTACACAAACATACATACAAACATACACACGCATGCATGCAGACGCACACACATTCATATCCCTGCAGTAAGCTCAGAGCCTGGGACATAGCAAACACGAGTGTGTGTTTGCATCCTCTCCCTGCTTACGGACACAACATTTGGAGTCTCCATGTGTAATGATCACATGTTTTTTGCATACTTTTGTAACGATTCCTTCATATTTTGATTCCACCCACTGCTGAGCTCAAGGTGACATATCAAGTCAAGAATCTCAAGAGGATTTTCATTTTGATAGGGACATTTGAGGAAAAGAAAACCAAATTTGACTGTGTCACTGCCTACCCGCCCCACATATATCCAGGGCTGGCCCTGAGCAGAGAGATATGGTTTGGAAGAAGCAACTTCTGAATCACTAAGTCTTTGTCTTTCTGATAGAAAGAGGAACTTGAAGGCAGATTTTACTCTATAGGCTCCACTCCATCCCTGTGACCCTGTTTTTAGGGCAACGGATTTCTACCAGAGTGGCTTCCCTGGAAGAAAATGACATAGTGATGGCAGCTCTCTCCATCACCGCAGCCTGGCCACAATCTCTGGAGCAAAAGGGCTGTCAAGCCTCTGTAAATAAAATTAAAAAAAAATATGTTTGAAAAAAAGGGAGAGTCAGTGTCGGGTACCCATGTGAGGGCCGCCGGCAGAGCTCAGAAGAGGATGTTGAATCCCTGGAGCTGGAGTTAGAGGTGTTTAGGGGCTGGCTGGTGTGAGAGCTTGAAAGCAACCTAGGTCCCCCGCACGAGCAGTGGACCACTGCTTACCCACTCTTAGCCACCCAGCCCTCAAAGATATTTCTTTAAATGCCACCCTAAACATCTGGAATTCTTGCTTTCGCTTGTATCGGGGAGCAGTATCTCCTTTCATAGTTCACCAGGCACAACAGAGCAAAACACTCCTTTCTTCCCCGGAAAGATGTCTTTCCAACTTCCCATTTGCCAAAATCTCCTCATCTTGGGATGACTGAGACCCTCTCTCATCCATCAATGACCTATGTATTATGGAAAAGTATTGATCCAAATAACATGGAAGCGTTCGGCGACCACTTGCTAGAAACATGCTAGTTCCTGGCAGTAAGTCACTGAGAAATTGTATTGCCCAGGGTTTTTTTTCCAGCTGTACTGTGGAGGCATGAGAGGGTGAGGCAGGGCTGGCTGTGAGGCTGTTGCCTCTACCACGTCTTTCTGGGTTTCTGCAAAACACTGACAAAAATAGTATCAATCTTAAAAAGAATATAACCATTGGCTTTAGGTACGAAGATGAAGTTAGTTATTTGGATAGAAAGATATCACGGCTCTTCGACATTTAACCCATTTAATGTTTATGGATTTTCCACAACCGTAGGAAGCTTTAGTAGATTTGTGGGGGTTAGTCATTTCTGTCATCCGCCGCTTTCAACCATATGAACAGGACGATATGCCTCCCAGTATCGAGACAGAAACGAGAGAATATGTTCGATTTGTCAACAGGGCTGTTCTTGCGTCAGTTCAGAGCAAGGAGAAGGTAGAATTTGCTTTTTCAAAAATGTTTGCATTGCACCTTAGAAGAAAAAGACTCAAAAAAAAAAAAAAAAAAAAAAAAGAGAAAAAGAAAAAGATTCTGAATCTTTTTCTGCCTGGGCAGAGATGAGGCTCAGACCATTTGACTGCCTTCCGGCTGTGCTCATTGGAGAACTGGATCACGTGGACGACCTTCCGGAAAGCCAACATTTAGGCGTCTGCACTGGGACGAGGAAGGACCAAGACCTATATCCTTTCTGTTTTGGTCAGCTTGCTGATGGTGTGTGTGTGTGTGTGTGTGTGTGTGTGTGTGTGTGTGTGCCTTCGCGTAGTGGGGACACTATGGGAGGGATTTTATTGGACCCCTAAGCTGGTGAAGAAGAAAACCCAGACAACTTTTATTCCTACTGTTTGTTCTGGTTTGATGATCTGGAAAACTAATAACCATTAATTGTTACAAAAGGCACCACAGCTAGAGCAATAACGCCCACAGAGCATAAGATACATTTTTCTTATGGAGCGGAAACCTCTTTTTAATCAATTTGAAAGCAACTACCAGAAAAAGCATTGTTTGTCACCCCTATAATATTTCCATGATAAGTATTCTAGACACAGACAGAACTCTCACTTCCCAGTTTATGCACCAAAGACAAAACAATTTTATATTCATATCCCATTCTACACCAGGAATTCCATCACACCATTTTTTTTTAAATCTGGTGTAGCATCTTTGAAAATAGTCTGTCCCCCAAAGTATTTCTTACATGAGGCAAGAAATTGTCTATTAAACATATCAGTAATTGTACCTCAGATGGTATTTTGTTTTCTAAAATATTTTAAAATGTGTTTATTTGGTGAGGAGTCTGGCACATATGTGCCCTTGTACGTGAATACAGGTCAGAGGACAACTTGGAGTCTGTTTTATCTCTCACCAAGATGGTCCTGGGGATAGGACCAAGGTCATTGGGCTTGGCAGGAAGATGGCAGCCCTGAGGATGACATTTTTAATCCCTCTCCTTCAGTGAAGGTGAGTTTGAAAGGGGAAAGGGTTTTGAAAGTCTATTCTAGGGGGTTAGAGATCCACGTGTGTTAAATCCCATCCCACAGCTCACAATCCACTCTTATTCCTAGTGATCTTCTCTCTCATTAAGCATCACTTAACATATAGTTTATGAGAGGTATATTATTCAGGATGAAGGATGTATTTACATTTTAAAAAACACAGTTTGGGGGGTCTAGGAAGATGGCTTAGTTGGTGACGTGTTAGCCACCCAGCATAGGACCCCACTAGATCCCCACTGCCCAGCTGCTGGATAGGCAGAGACAGGGGCACTCTGGCATCCTCTGGGAAGCTAGACCAGATGAATTGGTGAGTGCCAGGTTATCTGGGAGGCCCCGTCTCAAAGTATAAGATGGAGAACAACTGATGAAGACACCCAGTGTCAACTCTAACCCCTGTATCCATGTATACACGTATCTGTATACCTACATATGCTTACGAACCTATACATCTATGACTAAGCACACATACATGCCACACACATGCGTGATGTGTGTCTCAGTGGTGTGTGTGTGTGAGAGAGAGAGAGCTGTAAAAAGGTCAACTATGATTACAGAGCAGTTGTGCGTGCTTTACTTTTAGTTTTATAAAACATGAGCTGGAGACTATGACAACCGCAGATAAAACCATCTGTGATTCTAAGGAAGGAACATCTGTCTGCGCAGGAGGTGCCGGGGACGGGGGAAGTGATGGTGGGTAGGTCTTTCCTCTTGGTGGGCTTGGAATACAGTATCCCACAGTAGGTCAAAGGGGTGGAAGCGTGAATCCAGATTCCAGATTTTTGCTTCATTCACTCTGTGAGAAACAGCCACCCTGTTGGGTGTGGCAGCGTACACCTTGAATCCCAGCATCCGGGAGGCCGAGGAAGACACATCTCTGTGTGTTTAAGGTCAGCCTCATCTACATATTGTGTTCCAGTCTGCCGGGGCTTTGTGGTGAGACCTTGTTTCAGAAAAAGGGAAGAGAAGCAATTCTCTGCGCTGAGGCTATACAGACAAATTACCCTTACATGGAACAGCCAGGGAGAATGCCTTGACTCTGAGTGTCTGAGCACTTCTGCCCGAGTCTGAGCAGCCTGAGTCTATAGCCCTCCCACCATCGGTTCCTCATCGTCATTGCTAAGTCAACCAATGGCAAGGATTTCATCTGGCTTTTCAGTCTCCCTTCTTTGTCTTCCAAACAACATAATAAGGGTGGAAAAAATGAGCCACATGACAGAACAGGGCAAGCCACTTCTTCTCTGGCCCTACAGATTAAGGAGCTTTCTGTAATTTAAGGCTGGAAATTCAAACCTACTACAATACCATGATTTTCAAGGCAATTATTGTTTTGCTATATTGTGGAGATTTGTGAAGTGTTATTTAGTAAAATACATGTATTTCAGAGTGAAATACCAAGCCATTATACCAATGGTACCAAGCTATTATCTCCAGATACTTGTTCTCCTTCCAAAAAGAAAACAGACATTTCTCACAAACAAAATAAAAGCCATTTTGTTACCTACTTAAAGTTTTTTCTGTTCCCTTTTCTCCCCATTTTATATACCATGGTCACAGAAATTTTTTCCCCCTCCAAAGTATTGTTTTGGTATTTTATGTACCATGATCTCCAAGTCATATAAACCATTCCTGTTTTGCCTCAGCTGAGATCAGCTTCAGGAACATTTAGAACAAATGACTACAGCCCAAATCCTCTCAAAATCCAGCTCTAGCCTTTCACAGGGAATTTTCATTCCAGAGGGTGTTTCTTTTGATATCATTCTAGGATGAAAATAAATGGACCGGGAGGGACGATCTCATTCGTTCTCATTTTTCTTAAGTAGATAGCAAAACCACCCCAAGGTAAGGGGGGGGGGGGGAGAATGCTGGTTCACATCAAAGCTTGAGCTGATTCAATCTGCCTGCACTGTCATCTATCACACTAATTCCCCTTGAACTAATAGCCGAGTCTCATTCAGAGGGGAAATCATGGCACCAAAGCCTGTCGAGTCGAGTTCCTGCTCTCAGCTGGCTCCTGTGGTTGCACCATAAATTTTAAAGCTTGTGTCATTCGCTGTGACTCCTACAGGCTCTGGTTCCTTAAAGGATGTGAAGGGGACTGCCATATTTCTTTTGCACACTACATTGCAATTCGTACTTGGCAAATATTTGTGTCTATTAGCAGCACAAGATGATAATTCAACTGTGTGAAAACCCAGTTAAGGTACCCACCTCGGGCAGTGTACATGGCTGTGTGAGTGAAGACGTTCAAACTAAAAATGTAAGTCTTAAATGTTAAAGGCTTTTAAACAATTACTATTGTTTCTCTTCAAATTACTAGGGATTAAATTTAGGGCTTTACACAGTATAGGGCAGCATTTAACCATTGAACTAAACCCCCTGTTACAGCCTCCCCCCCTTCCCTTCTGGTCCTTATTTTTCAGCTGTGTTCTACTGGGTTATTAGTATATTAATATTTAAAGGATAAGCACAATTATAATATGTATTAAGACTAAAAGAAAAGATACTGTTGAAAGTATTAAGGGGCTGGCTCAATCAATGAGAGCACATATTTTTCTTGCAAAAAACCTGAATTCAGCTCCCAACACCCATGGTGGGAAGCTCACAATTTATTATAACCCCTTCTACAGGATGTCTGACAACCTTTTCCTGGATTCAGCAAACAACATACTCATGTAACATAGAGTTACATAATACATACTCATATATATATATGTATAATAAAAAATAACTTTATAAAGAGCATTAACCATAATTTCATTTTAATAATTAAATTAGGTTTTGTTAATAAAGCATTTGTCATTTTTCTAATATTGCCTTTCCTGTAATGTATTTAATTTCACTATGGCCAAATAATGCTTATTGCATATTAGCCGTGAAAGAAACTAATCTAAAAATTTATATTTTCTGGAAGTTAGTCCCACATTAAAGCAGCCCTAGTTACACAGAGCCAGGGAGGCACACAAGATAAGGGATTCCTACACTGGCTAGTCAGTTTTGAAGTAGATTTTCATCTGAAGATGAAGAAACGAAGCACCTTTGCTGTTTTGCCTGACCACAGTGAATTGCCGACCATCCTCTTAGACTAACCTCATAGTCCAACTGCCCTTAATCTACTGGCTGATTTGTTTGGGTCTGTTTAAACTGGGGTTCTGGGATCTAAAAAAATTACTTTGAGGAGTACGGAATAAAGAAAGGCGTGAGCAAGGAAAGTGATCTGATGAGGAAGACAATAAGAATGATACCAGAAGCACAGAGTAGAGTTAACGTAGGTGAAGAAAGGCAGGGAGAACACTTTCCAGTGAAACCAAAGGACAATGAGAGAATGGAGACAAGTAAGAAATGATGCCTCTACACAACCTCAAACCCACACAAGTACAGCGCAAGGCATTCTAGGCAAACTCATTTCTCAATCACTTGAACAGCCAACTGAAGATATCCTTCCTTGATGTAAAATATTCTAACTTTTGGAACAGGTAAGTGGTCACTGGGTCATCTTGAGTTCTTGTTTTTATATTTGTTCTCATCAAGATGACTTAAGAGTCAGTAATTATCTATCTTTAGAAGAAAATTTTATGTACTCTGATAAGCTCCAACGCTGGAGCCCTCTCTCTACATTATTTCCTGCATCTGTGCCCAGAAGCCCAATAGTTCTGGTCACTCTTTCCTACTCTTAAAAAAAAGGCAGACACAGCCAATAGGAGAAGCTGTGGTCCTTCACTCATCTGGGTGATGAGTCAAAGGACCTAGCAGAACTGTCATACTGACGATCAGAATTACTGAGGCTCATTATAGTACCAGCCCGAGGATGGTTTTGGCACCTGCGGCACAGCAACCAACATCCTCCAAACTCTCAAAAGAAAGGACTTACCAAGCAGTTGAGGCCTCAGTGTCTGAAATAAAGAAAAACGACCTCTCTTTCTCTATTCACTTTGCTGAATATGTCAGTGGTTCTTACCCACTTCAGTGAAAAGCCAGGAAACTATTCCAGTTGTTTTCTTCATTGCATTTCTATTTATTTATTTATTTATTTATTTATTTATTTATTTATTTATTTTACAATTGCCCTATATGCTTCTTGAAGTGGTCTGGTCAAAAACTCCCCATTTGAACACTGACAATCACAGCCTCTGCCTGTTGCCTCAGTCACTGCCAGGAAATCTTGATCGCTGTGGTAGTTTTAATAGAATATCTTGGTTCCCAGTTGGGGAGGGTTAGGTAGCGCAGAACTGCCATAAGAAGAATGCTGTTGGGGTGGGCTCCAGAAGTTAAATCTCATGCCCCTCCCCTCCTATCTGCATTCTACCTGTGGTTCAGGATGGGAGCTCACAGCTCCCTGTTCTGCCATGCCTGTCGCCTGCTGCTGTTCCATATGCACCACTATGGACTCCAACCTTCTGGAAGTATAAACTCAAATAAACTCTTGTATAAGTTCTCTTGGTCATGGAGTTTCGTCACAGCAACAGAAATTCAGCTGTTAATACAACCTGTTTTTGTGCTTGACTCTCCAGGGCTTCAGATATATTATAAGAATACTGTTTAAATGCAGTGAATTGAATATATATATTTTTTCTGTTTTGTGATATACTAAATATGCTAATTTTTAGTATATGTTAAAAGATTAATACACTGATAGTTTCAGTAATACACTAAAAGATCCTTCAAAAAAATCCTTCAAGATGAAGGACACAGTAAGAAAGAGCCAATAGTGGGTAGTTACCAAAACAAAACAAAACAAAAAAACCAAACAAACTACATTTATTCAAATTACAGGAGCCCTGACAAAGGGTCTCTGTGCTGGATACCAGGGGCAAGTATTATGGACCTGGGGAAAGAGAAGGAAAGCAATGGGAAGAGCACCTATCTAAGCATACTGTTTGGACTCTCCTGTACCGTTTGCCCCTGTTATGGTAAAGCTGTCCCATCCTCAGCAAAGAGCCCCAACATTTATTCTCACGAAGAATTAACTTGAGAAGATATGGAAGCAGAACCCGTGAGAAAACATAGAAACTGAGATTGAAAAGCAGCAAAGTTAAATCCCCTGGCCCACTCTGCTTCTGGAACTATGGGGCAGGCATGGTTCTGTGGTCTGAGGTGGGAGGATGGGGCTTTTCTTCTAGACACAGGAAGGAGGCTTGGAGACAAGATAGCCTGATGAATACTTATACACACACATAAACGCATACACAGACACACACACACACACACACACACACACTATGCACATATGACCCCCATTTAGGCTTGCCAAATTGCCAATTATCAACTTCATCAGATACACAGTGTCTAGAAATCTTCCCAGTGCCTCAGACTTTTACATGAACAAGAGACAAAAACTGCAGAATAGCGGGAACCCAGAGCCAATGTGAGAGGTGAACACAACCAAACTGCAAAAGGACCTGTCAAAAGAAACCAGTCTGGAAAGTCGAATGAAAGTGAACTACAGTTGTAACTTTTTATGGATTAGCAACTTCATCACCTCAGGAACATGAATGAGATGCTACAAAATGAGTCATAAATGAGAAATAACTTCGGGTTATTAAATTTTAGTTGCTGACATAAAGCTTTAAAGTTTTGAAAGACGAGAATCAGAAAAATCACTCCCAAGTAAAACAAAGACAAAAATAAACTGAAAATGGTAAATAGAGAGTTGTAGGCCAACTCTCACAGGCCAACCTCAAATTTGTAGACATCCAGGAAAGAGCAGAGAAATGGATAGAGAAAAAAATTACCTAAGAACAGTCAAGAATAATTATTGTTGATACCTTACATGTTTGCTTTTAGGATAAACTGTCACCTGTTTTCATATCCTCAATAAAAGCAATAAAGTTTAATGTTAACTTCATTTTCAGAAAGTTATCAGAGTCAGCACATAGCAAACCATAAAGATTCTCCAGGAAAGGGGCTGGGGAGATGGCTCAGTGGTAAACTGCATGCCATGAAAGCTGAGGACTCGGTTTTGGATTCCCAGCACCACATAAAAGGTAGGCATGGCAGCGCAACCTGGAATTCTAGAGCTGGGAGTCTGGTGACAGGGGTATCCATGGAATTCACCAGGCAGACAAGCCTTGCCAAATCAGTGAGTTCTAGTTTCAGTGAAATGCCCGTTCTCAAAAAAGATGGTGGGCTATCACGGAGGATAGACACCTGACATTGGCCTCTGGCCTCTGTGTTCACGTGCATGTGTGCATAGACTGCAGGCACACATGTGTGTAAATAGAACCACGCTCATTTGAAACAGAAAAAAAAAACACTCTATGAGAGGGGAAAAAAGACGTTAAAAAATGATCCTCGCGAAGATTTGTTACTAACCTCCAAGAGGCAAATACAACAGACAGAAGCTAGGGACTGTAAAGGAACAATGAAGGTCTGAAAGGTTTCCAGTTAATGGCAGGATGAGAAATGGGATGGGGACAGTGACTGTCCAGAGCAATGACCTCTGGGTAACATGTACGATGTGCAGACTCCAAGGACTCTGCAGTGATACCTTAAAGGTCTACGTGCCTGGAAAATAATGAGGGTGTTCTGATAAGTCTAATGGTGCATGTAGGAAATAATTATCAGAGGCACAAAAATTATGGAAGGAAAGGAGCAAGGCAATCAATAATACCAGGAAAACAAAAGTCCCCAAGGAAGGACATTTACTAAGACCTCTGTTGGGCTTGTGACATAGCTTTGTGTATATCCTAGTCTGGTGAAAATTGACATGTAGAATAGTGGGATGCTTGAATGGAGGCAGAAGGTGTTGAAGGCTAAAATTTAATATAAGACTCATGAGCAGGTATAGGTGTGCACTGTCAAGCCTGATGGCCCGAGTTCAAGCCTCAGGACACACATGTAGAAGTAAAGGATGACTTCTGTGACTTGACAATCATGCTGTGACACATGGACTCACAGCCCCTCCCAAACAAATGTTAAACAATTACTAAAAATTAACATATGGGGCCCACAGAGGCAGCAAAGTGGTTAAGAGTGTTTAGTGCTCTTGTAGAGGACCAAGATTTGATACCCAGGGCCCACATGTTTACATCCATCTGAAATTCTAGTTCTGGGCATTCTAACACACTTTCTGACCTCCTCAGGCCATGTACCCATGTGGGCCACATATATGCAGGCAGCACACCCACATACATATAAATAAAAAATTAAAATTATTATATGAAGGTTGAAAGTGAGAGTCAAAGATTGGTAGTTGGAGTACCTTGTTTTAAAAAGTATTTGGAGATATATGCATGTGAGGGCAGGTGTCTTCAGAGGCCGGAAGAGCTCATCGGAGCCCCAGAACCTAGAATTGTGGGAGGTGGTTAGCCATTCTACACATCTGTGCTTCCCCATAACTTACTTCCTGTGGATCTGATTGTCAATCTATTAGTGATTTTTCTCCTTGCCGAGAGAATCCTGCATATGTGACAGTTACTTCCAAGGTTTGCTCACGCTATGTGAGTCAAGTGTTTTACTTATGATATGTTCTCTGCAGTTGTGTCCCTGGTTGTGACTTACTCAAAATGGAAGATTCACCACAGATTTCCAAAATCTTAAGTCTCTTTGTCTTTCCTTGGAAAAGGTTATGGAAACCTGTGAATGCCCTTGCCTTTTAAATCTTATCAATAGAATGCTTCTCCCACGTAACACCCATGAGCCCTGAAGTTTCAGTTCCCTTGGTCCCTGGAAGGACAGTACATCATCACAAGCTTACCTGCCCATCTCTTCATGTTTCCTGCTGAGTCTGTGCTTGGTGACTAAAGTGTGACTGATTAAAACTAGGAAAAGCAAGCATCCACCCCGCACCATTCTAGCCTTTCTCTGTGAAGTGGCTGGCTGGACTTGGCTTATTAGAGAAAGGGCAGTTATCAGTCATTGACCCCTAATCTCAGTGAGATTATTCTGGAGTGGGTAGGAAGATTTACAAGTTTCTCTTCTAATTACAATAAAGCATATGAAAGCTCTGTACCACAGAGGGCTGAAAGACTGCACCCAGCAGGGTATTGAAGCAGATGCTGAGACTTATAGCCAAACTTTGTGCAGAATGCAGGGAATCTTATGAAAGAAGGGGGAAATAGAAAGACCTAGAGGGAACAGGAGATCCACAAGGAGAGCAACAGAACCAAGAAATCTGGGCACGGGGGTCTTTTCTAAGACTGATACTCCAACCAAGGACCATGCATGGAGATAACCCAGAACCCCTGCACAGATGTAGCCCGTGGCAGCTCCGTATCCAAATGGATTCCCTAGTAACTAGTAACGGGAACAGGAGCTGTCTCTGACATGAACTCAGTGGCTGGCTCTTTGATCATCTCCCCCTGAGGGGTGGCAGCTTTACCAGACCACAGAGGAAGACAATGCAGCTAGTCCTGATGAGACTTGATAGGCTAGGGTCAGATGGAAGGGGAGGAGGACCTCTGCTATCAGTGGACTAGGGGAGGGGCATGAGAGAAGAAGAGGGAGAGAGGGAAGGATTGGGAGAGGATGAGGGAGGGGAAACAGCTGGGATACAAAGTGAGTAAACTGTAATAATTATTTTAAAAATTAAAAATTTTAAAAATAAAAATATGACAGCTAGTATTTATTAAAAACTGAACACAGTAGCAGACAGTGTGGGTAGTGTTTAAATCTACTGTCTGATTTTCATTATGACTTTGAAATAATCATCTACCTATTATGATTGCCATCAAGGAAATTGACTTCTCCAGACCCTTTAACTGTCTAGTAGTAAAGCCAGGATTATAACAAAGGCATACTTCATTCCAAAACTTATCTTAAAATTTTACTGAGCATAAAAGAAAATTTATTTGAATCTATCAAGCCATTACCACTGTTACTAAATAAACAGTCAAATCACTTGCAATCAAAACAATTTCTAATCCTCTGCAAAGCTTTGAGAACAACATCCTGAAATTAACTTTACGGGAATTAAAGTTCCATTAAATGCCTACAACATACAGGATACTGTGCTATTTCATATTAGTTATCTATTCTGCCTCAAACCTTCTAAGCTTTACATTATTATTCTCACTTGCAGATAAGAAAAATCAAAACTCAAATCAGTAAGATTTCTCATCTAGTAATAAATTGTCAGGTTCAAGTGTGAAGCCAATATGTGTGAGTGCCAAGTCAGAGATTTTTCAGACTTGTGCAAACGTAACTATGGCAGAAAGCAAGCTTGGAGGAAGCTAAGGAGGAAAGAACCCTGGTGTGTGACCCAGCCATCCATCAGCAAGGACATTCATAGATGACAATGAAGTCTTTCATGTCTTCATCGGTCCCAATTTCCTGATGAAAATGGTGGCTTTTAGTGACCTGATTTCTCAGACCACATCCCAAGTCCTGAATACTTCCACTTTCTAAACAAACAAACAAACAAACAAACAGGCCCTAAATCCAGACTTCATATTGACCTCATTGAGGAGACCAAATTCATGAGGTCACGACTCTTACAAAAATTAATGAAAATTAATGATGTCATCATTTGAGGGAGAATGGGAGTGTACATGGGATGGGCTGGAGTGGAAAGGGGGGTTTAAGATGCCACAAAATAAAAATTAAATTAAAAAAGTGGAAGACAGGATGGATGGATGGAAGTAGTACACAAGACACATTTTTGAAAAAATAAAATTTCATCAAGTTTTTTTTTTAATTTTCACGAAAGAACGGAGTAGCAGACGTCCAGTGAAGCAATAAAAATAAAAATTTTATTTTATTTTAAATTTTTAAAATGAAACTTCACTTATGTAATAGTTAAAGTAATTAAGGTTTTGGATTTGGGTCAGAGACAAATGTAGCAAAGAAACAGAAGCAGAGAGAGCCGATTCTGCCCATGTTCTACTTAGAGACAGAGGTCAGGAAGAAGGAGTGGAGAATTAAACAAACCACAGGATGATTATACAGGCACAAGCCAAAATAAACAGAAGTGGACTCCTACCTCAAGCATGACTTAATTTTTCTTTTTTAGATGAATTAGAGCACCAACTCTTCCAAAATAAGATTCTACATGCTTCAGAAGGTTTAGGGTGCTCCCATGGCCTCAGGATGGGGAAGGTCTTCTTCATACAGTCCGCAGTGATGGCTCATGAAGAGGGAGAAGGATCTACTTGGTGGCACTAGATGTACAAGATTTTGATCATCAGAATTCATCCTAACAGTGTAATGCAGTGCCTCCGGCTGTGGGAGGAGGTGACTGCTGTTGGGGAGACAGGAAGAATTCATACAGTGGCTAGGGAAAAGCGTGGAGGCCACTAGAGAAAGACTACAGAAATGTGTGAAGGGAGACGTCAGAAAAAGAGGTGGGGAGATGGCAAGAAGTAGTTTTAAGGTTGGCCCACATACCAACATCTACCAGACTGCCAGAAGTCAGCAAGCCATAAAAAGTGAGCAAGGTGCAGCCTGTGTGGTGACACCATCATCTGATGCTTGGGAGGAATTGATGGGTTTGATAACAGGTGACAATTTGGCCATGTTGAGCAAGTCTTAGAGATGTGAACTTTCTGCACATGTAATTCTATCTGTACGTTGAGGTTCTCCTCCACATGCTCATGGAAACATGGACAAGAAGTTTAGAACAACAGCAGTTTACATAGGAAAAATGCATACAGGTTTAAATGTGACTTGTCATATAATGTAATCAAGTAGAGGGGCCTGAGAGATTGCTCAGTGGTTAAAGCACTGGCTGCTCTTTTAAAGGACCCATGTTCTAGGCTTAGCACCCCCATGGCAGCTCACAACCATCTCTAACTCCAGATCCAGGGGTCCTGAGGTCCTCTTCTGGCCTTCTCAGATGAACTGAGATAGAGAAAAGATGTCAATGTTGTCAGACATCGCTGGTGTGGTGGGTTGAATAAAACCTGAACCCTGTAGGCACATATATGTGAAAGCTTCGTCATCAGTGAGTGCTGCTACTTGAGAAAGATGAGGAGGTATGGCTTTGCTAGAGGAAGTTTGTCACTAAGGGTGAACTTTGAGGTTTCAAGGGCCCAAGCCAGGCTTAGTGTCTCTCACGTCCTGCTCCCTGAGGATCCAGATGCAGAACTCTCAGCTACTTCTCCAGCACCATGTCTGCTCCCTGCCATGATAATAATGAACTAAACCTCTGAAACCATAAGCCAGCTCCAACTAATAAAGATGGGAAGTACCCATCTATGTTGTAAAGACTGAAAGAAATATTCAAAAACAACAAGGTGGCAGGTGTTTTCTTCTCTCTTTTCTTTTCCTTCCCCACCCCTCACAGAGTCTTGCTGTGCAGGCCCCATGATGGCCTCACACTGGCTATCTTTCCTCCTCCTTCTCTCATGTGCTGGGATCACAGGCACTCTCATCAGCAAGCCCAGTGTATTATTTTATTTCTTAAACTGGTGGCAGGTGCAGAGGCAGTCACTGCATTCTTTTTTATAATCTGAATTATTTGGTTGCAAAGGCATTTGTAATTTTCTTAAAATGGTCTAATATAGGGTAAAATAAAGGAGTAAGACACGCATAATTTTTACATAAGAACTGTATGTCTCCAGTCCTGCCCTTAATGCCTCTTAGCTTAGGTTTATTTTTCTATTAGCCTACAAAAAGCAAGTGACACTGTTATACTTTCAAATAAGACTGGTTTGGATGTACTTATTAAGGCATAATAAAATGACTGTGCACACTTCCATCTGTGACTTTTTCTTTGAAAAAAAAATTCACCTGTGTCAGAAGCAATTGGACTTCTTTTCTGAAATGGTAAATTTCAGCTTTCAAATAATGATATTCAGGCCTCTGTCTCCTCTGCATCATTACATCATATGCCTACACATATGAGTGAATCATTAAACAAGTGCTATGATTGACCCCAAGTGTGGGTCTGACATAAAGCAACTACTTCTAAGAAAGAAAATGTGGAAAGAATGGTTTTGTTGCTGATTTTAACACTGAACTCTAAGACCATGAACTTCAGCCATGGACTCCACAGTCATTCCAGAATGACAAGGCCAGGAGTAGTCATTTGCTAATGTGGACATGCTTCCAACATGAAGCAAGAGTGTACAAACATCCCTCACTATATGATGACAGCAGCACCATGGAAACAATCGAAGAAGGATGCCCTCCTGGACCAATCACATTTCTTGCAGTGTTTTCCCCATGAGGCTTCAGTCACCAGACTTATATTCTTGGTGTGCACAGGCAAGGAGACACACGGGGAGCTGGTAGAACAGAGACTTTAAAGCATGTAATTTAAACATTGAAAGGCTATGGTTTTCAAAAATAATGCTTTGGATTTTCCAGTTTTGAGGAATAGAGGCTTTTAAAGTAAGACCTAATGATTTTTTGGATTTCCTCAGTGTCTGATGTTATGTCTCCCCTTTTATTTCTGATTTTGTTAATTTGGATAGTGTCTCTCTGTCTTTTATTTAGTTTGGCTAAGGGTTTGTCTATCTTGTTGATTTTCTGAAAGAACCAGCTCTGGTTTCATTGATTCTTTGTATCATCCTCTTTGTTTCCAATTTCTTGATTTCAGCCTAGGTTTGATTATTTCCTGTTGTCTACTCCTCTTTTGTGTGTCTGCTTCCTTCTGTTCTAGAGCTTTCAGGAGTGCTGCTTAGTTACTAGTATGGAATCTCTCCAATTTCTTTATGAAGGTGCTTAGTGCCTTGAACTTTCCTCAGCACTGCTTTCATTGTGTCTCAGAAGTTTGCATATGTTGTGTCTTCATTTTCATTGAATACTAGAAAGTCTTTAATTTCTTTCCTTATTTCTTCCCTGACCCAGTGGTCGTTAAGTAGGAAGTTGTTCAGTTTTCATGAGTTTGTATGCTTTCTGTTATTCTATTATTGTTGATATGAGGGGGATTCAAGCAGAGACTCCTAGTAGCAGAGACCATAGAGACTGAAGAGGACATCTCTTACTAGACCAGTCTTCTAGTAAAGGGCAGGATCCATCAACCCACCCTCGATAACTTCGACCCAGAATTTACCCTGCCTATGAGATGTGCAGGGGTAAAGATAGAGCAGCTAGAGCAGAGGCTTGAAGGAACGCCCACCTGATGCCTGGCCCAACCAAAGACCCACCCTATTGCAGAGTGCCAACCCCTGACACTATGAATGATACTCTGCTAAACCTGCAGACAGGAGCCTGTCAGAGTTGTCCTCTGAGGGGTGCTATCCAGCAGTGCCTCAAGACAGATGCTAAGACTCATAGTGAAACATTGGTCAATGAGTAGGGAGTGTTGGGGAACAGTGGGAGAAAAGAGAAAAGGATGTAGAAGTGATAGGAGCTCCACAAGAAAAACAACAGATCCAGCGAACCAGGACTTACAGTGGTTTGCTGAGACTGAAGCATCAACCAAGGACCCCTACAAAGATGTAGTAGATGGACAACTTAGGCTTCAAGTGGGTCCTCTAGTAAGGAAAGTGGGGACTGCATCAGACATGGACTCACCAACTTTTAGATCACTTTTCCCTGGAAGGACTGCCTTGACAGGCCACAGGGGAAGAGGAGATGTTCAATTCTGATGCAACTTGATGAGCTGGGGTGGATGGGAAAGGGAGCTCCCCTTTTCTAAGAAAAAGGGGAGGGGGAGGGGAGAGGTGAGAAAGACAGAGGGTGGGACAAGGAGGGGAGGAGAGAAGGGGATACAAGGATGTTAAGTGAATGAAATAAATAAATGAGAAAAAACAAAAACAAACAAACAACCCAAAAAGTAATGCTACGGGGTGAGCGAGCAGAAAATATCAAGTGTACACCTAAAGGGCACTTTTGTAGGTTTTTTTTTCGTTTTTTTTTTTTCTTTTTTTTTTTATCAGTTACATTTTATTAACTCTGTATCCCAGCCATGTCCCGATCCCTCATTCCCTCCCAGTCCCTCCCTCCCTCCCTCCCTCATCTCCACCGTGCCCCTTTCCAAGTCCACAGATGGGGGGACCTCCTCCCCATTCATCTGACCCTGTTTTATCAGGTATCTTCAGGACTGGCTGCAAAGCCCTCCTCTGTGGCCTAACAGGACTGCTCCTCCCGCTTTTGTAGTTTTTAACTGTTTTCTTGCCCACTCTTCAGAACTGTAAGTGTATTTTCAAATGGAGGTCCCTACTCAGGAGTTAAGTGGAAAGAGGAGGCAATGATTGCATGGGTTCAGAGTGTGTATGTGTGTGTGTGTGTGTGTGTGTGTGTGTGTGTGTGTGTGTGATGGCACCTGCAGAAGAGGGTATCAGAAGAGGGTATCAGATCTTCTGTTTTTGGAGTTACGGGAAGTTGTGAGTTTCACATGTGGCTACTGGGAACCAAAGCTGAGTCCTCTGCAAGAGGAGCAAGTGCTCATAAACATGAAGCAATTTCTTCAGTCCCATGAATAAAACAAATAGCTGCTTCTGCTTAAAAAAAACATTTATAATTTACAGTCATAAATAATGGGGAGAGGCATGTCTATTCTGATATAACTCAATCTGGTGGTAAAACCAAGAGGCAGAGAAAAAGCAATAGAAAGGCAGTAAAAGTAGCCAGAGCCTATAAATCAGGAGTTTATTCCCCACCTGTGCTACTAGCCAAGTAACTAAAAGTCAAAAGTAAAAAAAGACAGAAACAGAAATAGCTTAACAAGCTGTCTAGGTATCAGAGTTGTCAAAGAGAGATGTTTGAGAAGATCATTGAAATGTACTGGGAAAAAAAAATGAGGATTTCCACCCCAAAACATACTGAAAACACACACACACACACACAAAAAAAAAAAATTCTAACACTTAAAAGTATCAAAATCTAAATATATTATGTTATTATTTATTATGTAGTAAATATAAGTTAATTTATTAGAATGCTAAGGTAAAATCAGTAAAATTACAGGCTATAAAATCAAAATAAAGAATCAAGGACACAGCAATTATAAACTAGCTGAAAAAAAAATTGAGAAAGCCACATCATACAGGAGGAGCGCTATAGAGATAAAATATTTAAGGATAAATAAAGGAGATGCCAAAACATTATTCTCATGAAAATTCATAAGATGCTGGTAAAAGGAATTATACAGGACATACACAAAAACGGAGGCAACCCCTTGTTTGTGGAGAAGAATTAACACTGTAAAAATTATGGTATGCCCAAAGCAATCTGTAAATTCAACAAAAACCTTTGCATTAAAATAGAAATAACTTTATTCATAGACAGAGAAAATTCTAACGTTCACATAGACCCAAAAATGACAAATAGGTAAATAAATTGATCAATAAAATAAAGTCAGGACAATATATTACTTCAGAAAACACTATAAAGCTATAGAACCAAAAATATGCCACTAGCATAAAAACAGGTGCGTAAACCAACAGGTCAAAAAAGAGAACCAAGTAGCCCACCTCCGGCCCTCCCACAGCAGACCCACACCTGCTGATAATTAACAAGTACCCTGAGAACACACACATGTCAAGTAGGACACACATGTCCTCTGGAAAAATTGGGTACGCGCTAGCAGAATGAAACTACACCCATCACCTTCTCCACACATCCAAAGCACTCAAAGTGGATCAAAGACATACATGTTAAGCCGGGAACTACAAAGTTACTACAGACTAGAGAATACATATAGGGAAACACTTTAAAACTTTACTGTAGGAAGAAATGCAAAGGCCTAGAGTAAAAATATAAAAATAGGCAAGGGGGAGAATAATCAAGAGACTCCTGAACAACCAAGAAAGTAACGGAACCGAGAGGCCAACCGTGAAATGGGAGAAAATACTTGCCAACTATTGCTTTCACCGTGGGTTAAGGTGGAGCCCAAGCACTGAGCAGCACTGAAGACAGATAAGGCAATTAAGATGGGCCAAAGAACTAAAGAGATCGTCTCAGAAGAAGACATGCCAAACAGCATCAACCGCGTAGGACTGCTCAGTTCCACAAGTCATTTGGAAAGTGCAAATCAAAACTGCAGGGAGATCTCAAGCCACGAAAGTTAGAACAACAGAAGGACAGATGAGCAGAAGGACAGATAAACTAAGCAATACTGAGATGTAGAAGGATGTATATACTCTTCTACCCTAGCCACAGGGTTGGTGGGAGCACACATTTGTGCAGGCGCTGCGGGAAAATGACATGGAGATTCCCAGAATCAGTTCCAAAAATCAACTCAAAACAAAACCCCGCAAGAACGCTTTCAGTTCCAGGAAACTCTTCTATTGGAGATGCAATCATTACATCCAATGATACACACTAGAGATAAACTATGGCTTTAATACGACATCCTTCTTAGACTGACTGGATAAGAGATGGTGGCATGTAGAAAATCAACATTATTCAGCTATAACAAAGATAAAATTCAGTTAACTGCAGCCATGTGGACAGAACTTGATTTAGTGCATTCGGAAAGATGAGCTCAATACAGAGAGAACACAAAACAAAACAAAAACCACTCAATGTTCTCACACAGTTTTGGAAACTAAAACTGTGTCAACCTCATAAAGAAAAACGGATTGATGATCAACAGAAACTGGAAGTCTTGGGGTGGAGAGATGTTTCCGGGCGTGAGAGTACTGGGTGTTCTTCCCGAGGACCTGGGGTTCGCTCCCAGCACCCACAGCGCAATTCTCAGCCATCTGTAAGGGAGCTTCAGGGGATCTTATGCCCTCTTCTGGCCACGGTGGGCACTGCAAGCATGAAACAGGGACTTCCATGTACGCAAAATATACGTATACATAAATCACTTTTTGAAAATTTAAAAAAAAAAAAACTAAAAGAGGGA